>NC_082685.1:131879534-133238434 GCF_949987515.2 Delphinus delphis
ATTAGAAACGAGGGGTAACTTTAGAGATGGGGTATCTCTGGCAGGAGCAGAAACCTGGGTGTGGTACCACAGCAGAGAACTTTGAGTAGCCAGGAGGCAGGGATGAGGTCAACCAAAAGCGTGAGCTTCTTATGCTCATTCCTCTAGACATACTGTTCAGGCTTATGTGCCTGTGCGCCCCCCTCTGAGGAAGCCTTTGAGGATCATTGATAATGTATAATCCCCCTGGGAGATAAACCTCTTACAAATAAACTGAAAGATGAGGAAGTAAAGTTACATACAGTTATTAAGAAACCACTCCCTCTCTCTCTTTTAAACCACATAATGAAACTTTAGCAGACTTCACCATTATTCCGGTTTTGTTTCTCTTTTTGGTAGGAACTCTTTGGGTCAGTGGTTTCCCACTGAAGGCAGTACTGTTCCTGCTTAGGGGACTTTGGGAAATGTATGGGACTGTTTTGATCATCACCATGACTGGGGAACACTACTGGCATTTTGTGGGAAAGGGCCAGGGATGCCAGGACAAGGCCAGTCCCACCACAAGGAGGAATTATCATATCACAAATGCCGATAGCACCCCATTGAGAAACACCCAGCATTTTGATGAAAACATCCTCTCCCTTTGCCGTCTTTATTTCACTGATAAATTATGATAAGCTACACTCAAAGATGGCTGATCTGTAGCTGTCTTGCTAATTTGGATATTACCAGAAGAACTCTTTTCTCTGACATTGGATGCTCAGCAGGTGTGTCTGCCAAAATACTGAACTATATGAGTAGTGAGGCATCAAATAGTTAAAGCAAATATTTTTATGTTTTATAAGGGAGCAGTATAATCATTTTTAAGACTATTGTATACCCCTCATGTACACAGATGTTTATGAATGCCATCTGAATTAAATGCAACTGGACACTCACATTTTTAAAATATTTCCGGTTACTTTTAAAGAATGGCATCAGTATAATGCCTTTCAAATAGATAATTCTAAAAGTTTTTACAGCAAGGCAACTGGTATATGGTTCATGGTTAAATTTGAGTTGGAGTTTTTAAATGCATCTTCACTGTTGGTGGTCTCAGCAAAGTCACTTCAGACATGGCAGGAGTGGGAGATGGGGAGAGAAGGAAAGACATTTTCATTTTCCTCATGTTAGATGTACATTATCAAGGTTCCAGTTTAAATGTGTCTGAGATAATTGGAGCCCCTAGGAGGCACTTTGCTAAGCAGCTAATTCAGCCCATCTTCCCCAGAGAGGATAATTGTTGTTAAAAAACAAAAAAGTAAAATGTGTTGTTTTCTCATGTAATTATGTAACTGACATCTTTATATAATAATACATTTGGGTGGTCTGTCCCTGAAACACTTGGTTTGTTAGGAAACATTACAGTTTCCACCAGTAATCACTTACTCCTAAATATTAGGAAAGAATTTGGTATTGTTACATTGCATCATTGCATTAGTCAGAAGCTAAACTTTCTAAATGAGCTTGGCACTAGAAAAGGCTTCTAGGTTTTTTGTTACTTTTTTTTCTTAAATGTCATTATATGAGCTAAAATATTCCTGAGATAGAATACTATGTATGACAGAATGTTTAAAAGTAACAAAATACAAATCTTGTTAAAGGAAAGAATAAGGGCCCCAAGCACTGCTGTCTTTTCAGTGATTACACTGTGATATCTTTAATGGTGTGGTTTTTTCCAGTCTCTTTCAGCACATTTCTGTTATCCCCACTGGATTGGGTTAGGACCTATGAACTTCCTTGCCTCCGTGAACCACAAATATCTTGACCATGGACACACTGCCATTAGAATTAGTTCATTTCAATCCACATTGGTAATAAGGCTCTGTGCCGTACTGATTAAAAAATGCCACGCTTAACAAACTGAGTGCAGTTTTCCCTCTAATTCTGTTCTTCTGGGGCTACAGACTGCTTTGGTCCTACATCCCAGATTCAGCCAGGACCTGACTCTAATCATGTAGGCTGATTATTCCACCCAAGGGCATCCTTTTTAAATTGCTATTACCTAGGATTGTGTGGGAGGCGTTTGAAAGTAGCAGAGAGAGGAAAGGAAGGGCACAGATAAAACTCTGAAGAGGGAAGGGAAACCCAGAACAAAAGCAATATGAAATGAACATGCAGAAAGTTGAAACAGGCAGGACAATAGTTGAATTTATGACGGGAGCTTGGTTTCAAAGGTATAAAAGGAAATCGTGAGATGATAGCAAAACTAGAATTACATGATTCAGTCAGTGGTTTATCCTCGGCAGCAAATGGAAATAAATAGGCTGTATGCAAAGGAAGGAAGAGGGGCAACATTTTGGTTCCAGGAGTAAAGACTAGGACTGGGCTCATTCTGTCATTAGCAACCTCTACTAGCGCTTGCTGGAGAGAAATGTCTGTTATTGAAATGGAAGATTTCTACTTAACATTATCCTGAATTACTGCTCTTAACATCTTTTTCACAAAGCAGTTGACACATTTGGTAATTTTTTCATGCACTAGACTGTCCAGCCATTATGCCTGGATATGTAATATCTTACATTTTAGACATGTGGACACCCACAAAGGCAGATTCAGTAATAACACTGTTGGTACTCAACATTAGGTTATACTACGACACAGAACTTCAGGTATGTGAAAAAATAGCATGTTTTCCTAGTATAAACTAAATCAAATCACTGGCCAGATACAAATTTATGGAAGTAAAGCTGAAATTTAATGGTATTTTGTCTTTAAATACATCAGGGTAGGAATTGTGATAAAGGGATTGTCTTTAAAAATGTGACCTAGCTGAGATGGCAGTGATTTTAACTGGGGACAAGATGTACATGGAAGCAACTAGAGATCTCAGCTCTGTACATGTGTGTATATTGAAAAGATACTGAAATCTCATGACATTCAGTCAGTTCAGGAAAATGGGAATAGCTGTGTCGCTGAACTTGTGGTTCCCAAACTGTTTGCCGGGGCACCCCAGGGTGCCACAGTCAATGCATAGGGGATATTTTATGGGATTTTTTTTCTTTTTTTGAAGAAAGCACAGTAATATTTGATGTCAGTCAGACACCCAATGAAATACTGGCTGAGATAGTTCACAGTTTCAACGTTAGATGGCGCTACATTCCTTTTGATGTCATAGCTTTTTAAAGCTGGGGTTTTTTTTGAGATTGAGGTGTCAAAAGGTAAATTCTGCGTGGTAATTAATGTGCAACAGAAAATGAAGGTGGCAGTATACAGTCTGATTCCAAGACTTGAAAGTTGTGTGCTGCCCAATAGGCGTACACACGCTTTAGTAAGTGTGGCTCTTTAAGAATAAAATTAAACTATACTTTTTTCTTTTAATTTATGAGTATTATTTTTTCAAAGTACTACTACGCTGTTAGGACATGAATACTTAGTAGGTTATTTGACTCTAACTACTTAATAAATGAACTGTTAGGTATTTCTTTTGGCCTAGTGACAGTAGGAAAAAATTACTGAAAGACTAAGGGATTCATTGATCCAAGAGGGTTTGGGAACCTCTGCTTAACTGTGAAACATTACTCAGTTTCTTGGAGTTGAAGCAAATATGTCTGTAGCATATTTGCTTCAACACCAAACAAATGTGGATTTTCAACACAGAAGCAAGCATAAGTTCCTCATTCTGTCCTATCTATTCCCACCTGATCAGGGACAAGCTACAAAGCTGGGAAATTTATATATCCCTTCACTTCAATTCCTTTAAAATCAACTGTCAAAGAGCAGGTAGGGACACCATGCCCCCGATGGCTTTCTGCTTAGATCTAATAGGATCTATTGTATATTCCCTACCAAGGAGAATAAACGAGTTCCTAAAATTTGACCATAAAATAAATTTGAGTAAATTTAGTTAGATAATCCCATAGCTTCAATTTCAAAAATGGAGGGTGTTTTGGGGGGAGGGGGGTGTAGGGGTAGGAGTGAAAGGAATTAGTCCCAGAATATATTAAAAGTTACACTTAAAAGAAGGAAATATTTTTAATTAAATACTCAAAGAAAAAAAATGGTTTTGTTTTTTAGAAAGTTGTTCAAAATAAGCCACAAAAACCAAGCACATGATTACAGAACAAAACCAAAATATCGATGCAGCATATAAATTAAAGGTGATTTTTCAATTCATAAAATAATTTTTCACTTGCAAAAACATTCATGACAGGGTTCCCTATGATATGAGCCTCCCCAGGGCATTTGAAGTATGATTCAATTTTCTAAAATTCTATTTGTATCCAGTTTTTTCAGAAGCAAAACTTTGGTTTTAAACAAGGTGCATCTGTTTCCAGAAAATGCTTTCCCATGGAGTTGTGTGTAGAAGGGTTATACTGCATCTGGACATCACGCTCGGCTCAAATCAAGATTCTCTTTGAACACACCAGGCTTGGGAGCTAAACTGTCTTGGCCGCTTGCTTGTGTTTGATCCTGTCGGGAATGAGGCTAATTGTTTAAGAATTTACATCCTAGTAAGGCTGTTAGCACTTTAAATTGATTTGGTGTTTTTAAAAATTTATTTAAAACTTATTTATACTGAGCAACTTGACTTTTCATCCTGAGCTAAAAAATTTGTGTTTCCAGATTTCACCTGGCTTATCATCTACATAGAAAACATACTCTAAAAGTATCCTTTTACATCGTGATTACAACAGGTTTTAAGTATTGTCTTTTCAGCAGGGTACATCTGTATTTGTGCTTTCTTTAAAACCTTTTCTTGCCTCGCAGAATACTCCTTACTGCCCTGTGTGTTCCTAATGTAGTCTTCCAAAACAAAGTACCCTTAAAAATGTGTACATTTAAAGCGCCTTTTGCACAAGCATATGAAAACTCTTTATAAACATTAATTAATTCACACAATTCTGTGGAAGGAGTCACACATTTTTCCTTCTCTGAATAATGCTTTTGATCCTTTGGCATTGTGTACTAGTCTTCCTACAGAGGCAAGTTATTGTTGGTTTCTCAGGAGCAGAGAACCAAACCATGCACAGCTTTGTAAACCCCATATTGCTTACTGTCAAGCTTTGCAATCAGTAAGACACACACACACACACACACATACACATGCTTCCTCAGTAAGGGTTTGTTTAGGATGAAGATGTCACATTTCATATTCAACAGTGGGTAGATAGATCTAAGTATTCTAGAAGTCTGTCTGATGCTCAGGATGAACTTTGACTCACATTCTAAGAGGAGCCTGGGATGAATCTTTTCTGTAAGGGAAAAATGTTTCTGAAATCCGAAGAAATGCTTTTTAGTCTCCTGTGGGATGGCCATACCTTAAATTTGGCAATAGGTATATTTAACACACAATCGGAGTCTCTTGAGAGTGTTCCATTAATTGTCTGTTATATACCAGATAATTTAGAAACATCTTTCATTCCTCAGTAGCTCTGTAATGTATGTTTTATTTTCCCCATTTTACAGAGAAGAATAATGAGAACCAGGGATATTTAGTGCTTTGCCTGGTGCTTGGTAGAACCAGAGTTCCAGCCCAGGTCTGACTGTGTAGTCTGGTCTCTTTTTCAGTTATCCATTCCTCTTCCCAGATCCTGTTAGAACCACAAGGGCCATTTAAAGGTTATCTAGCCCATCAACCTTGTAGGCAAGCAAACTAAAACTCAGAGAAACAAGTAACTTGTACAAGGTCACCTAGTGTTCAGTTCTTGTTGATACCTCAGAATAACCTTGAAACATGCTTCATAAACATTTCGTATTTATCTCAGCTGATGGGAGCCTTTCAGAAATTCACCACTCCTCCCAAAGGTTGAGACGCCAACCATTATGCTTGGTAGTGTTTCTGGAATTGTGGGGAACTCATCTATCAAGCAGCACCTCAGGGCTGGCATTGAGGTGCTCTCCCCCTCTTTATCCTTAATGGCTTCTCTTCTTCAACTGACTTTCACTTCATGTCCCTGCTACAATCTACCATTAAAATCCAGACACCGTTAGACGGTGTCTCTCCAGTTGTGGCGTGCAGGTTTTCTCTTCTCTATTTGGAACGCGAGGGCTCCAGGGCGTGTGGACTCTGTAGTTGTGGCGTGCAGGCTCCAGAGCATGTGGGCTCTGTAGTTTGCGGCACGTGGGCTCTAGTTGAGGTGCATGAGCTCAGTAGTTGTGGCTCACGGGCTTAGTTGCCCAGCGGCATGTGGGATCTTAGTTCCCCAACCAGGGGTTGAACCCACATCCCCTGCATTGTAAGGTGGATTCTTTACCACTGGACCACCACGGAAGTCCCTTGTCTCCTATAAATGTGTAAGTTTAGTCAGTGACATGAGTCTATCCAAAGAAAATCAGCAAAGAATCATTGAAGTAGTTCTTTGGATCAGTCACTGTATATTTTTTCCTTTTGTGTTCTCCAACATTGAACCCAACATTGAACTCGACATTCCTTAATACCCTCCACTCTTTGTTTATGATGGTACCTCCTTTTGCTCCTGCAATCCCGCCTATGTAGACTCTCAGCCCCCATGAGGCAGGGCTCTGTAAGACTTGTTCACTCTAGTACCTGAGACAGAACTTCGTACATAGTGGATATCTAATAATTTTTTTCAGTGACCAAGTGATTGAATGAAAATTATAAAGTTCAAATTCCATCTCTGTGAAGCTGTCCCTTCGTTACCCCAAGTAAAAACAACCACTCCCTCTTCGAAACTCTCATAAGGACTTTGTGTTCCTCATGTAAACCTTCAGTGTTTCTGAAAGCGTAGTCAGAGACCACCTGCATTAGAGCCCTCTGGCGTGTTTGATAAAATGCAGATTCCTAGGCTCCGCTCCAGACCTGTGGAATCAAACTCTCTGGAGTGGAGCCTGGCGATCCACAGTTTTAGTGCTGATTTTAATGCACATTAACATTTGAAGACCTCTGATCTGAGCTCTTAGCTGTGTTAGAAGTGCTGAGGAAAAAGCAAAATAACAAAAGATTGTCAAAATAGGAAGAAAAATAAATATTCTCTCCCCAAATAATTATCAATTACCTTTTCGGTTTATTTTTGCTGGTTTTCATTTTCTCTCTAGCAGTATTGTGTTTGTTTATTCCAAAACCTTGCCTCAAGCCATTTGAAAGTTGAAGTCATAACCACTTGTCACAATTTCAGAAGATAGACCAAAAAAAAGCATTCAAGGTAAAAATACATGTTTCAGAGTTGGGGTTGAAGGAAGGTAGGCACTCTATTCTTTTTATTTTGAACTTCTGGCAGAATTTTAAATGAGGGGAGAGAAAAAAAGAAAGCGCTGGCAAATTGGATGAGGACATGTGTTCTGTTAGTTCTGCGGTTCCAGGGGATTAGTGGTGATGAGATCCAAAGACTAGTCACACTGGGGGTCATCCCCAAGGCACAATGGAAAATTCCTGTGCCAGACTCAGCAACGGCCTTCGAATCTCTGAAGAGGAGAAATTGAAATCTGGGGTCCTTTGGATTGGGGGATGACCTGTTTCAGATCTTGTTGAGTATATGGGGACATCAGTTGTACCAATTACTCTACTTTTGCGTACGTTTGAAAATACTATACAAAAGAATGATCTGAGCCTAGCCTAACTGGAGATGGGGGAAGGGGTGGATGTGGGGGTGAGGACGTGGGGAAGACCTTCTCTTCTTGGAGGAGGGGAGTGGTGGAGAGGGTTGATTCATGCAGCCTTGGGGGCACCCTTGGAATTGTGAGGGTGACATTTACATTCACCCACTCTGTGTAAACAGATGAGCTAAAATCTGGCTGCATAGTTGTTCCCGGCTTGCCAATCACTTAGGTAGGAAGCTTTTTACATAAATGAATAGAAAGTCTCCTGTTTAAAAGGCGATTCCCTTAACTAGGTCCTGCTCTAAAGGAAGCTGCATTGTACATGTGTGAGGAAAAATTGGCAGGACAAGTGGCCAGCATTAAAGGTCAAAGAAAGTGGCCTAGCTATGAGTTCAGTCCTTTCCAATTCTGAATTTTGCAAAGATTGCAAGAATCACTTAGACAATGAAGAAATAAGTGTTTAGGGAGGTTAGGCTTGACGGTCTAAATAGAAGTTTCCTCAGTAAATTGAAGGCAGAATAATCTAACATTAGCAAAGAGAAAAAATTGTACGTTCATACATAGGAAAATAATCAGAGCTGAAAGGTAGGTAAAATAGTGCATTTGGCTGGAAATGAAGTAAAAATGGAAAAAGCCAACTAACCCATAGTAGCTATGTAGAATGATTACAAAGAAGGTGATACAATGACCTCAAAAGAAAAAGGTAGAGGTAGTGGTTGTTGATGATGATAATGTTAATTGTAGGAGAAGAGGGAAGTGGAAATCCTAAAAGGCATCGCTGTGCTGACTAAATGGGCTTTGAGGCCTCACCAGGAATTTTTGCTGTTATCGTTATTCTTGAGCCCACTGACCTGACTCGAATGACACCACTTCAGAACAGAGAGTCCAAAGAGGAGTTTACAGAACGAGAGAGAGAGAGAGAGAGAGAGAGAGAGAATAGAAGGAAAAGAGAAAAGCAAGCAGGGTAAGGGGGCTGGAAGAAGAAGAGACCCAGAGTTGATCTTCATCAAGTAAGACCACACCAGGAATAGTTTGTTCAGTGTGAGCAGCTCAATTCCAGATGTGGAACAGCTGGAGAGAGTTCAGAGAACTCTCGGCGAGAGAATGAGACCGAACAAAGAACTGGAAAGCGTGTAAAAGACAGCAGCCTTTGAGGATGAAGTCCATGGTATGAATCCTGTTTCTAGTTTTTATGGCCGGGGCTAAGAAATATCAGAACTTCTTTTCTGTATAGTTCAATTTTCCCTTGATGTCCGAGGCGGTCATTCTCTAAATATGTGAGTACTTGCAAACAGACAGGAAGGAAAATGTGTGGACATAAGAGACACTCAGTAGTCTGGGTGGACCCAGAGCTTTACAGTTGAGATAAAGAGCAGTGAGGATAAGGAGGGTGTACATGAAACAGCAGGGAGATGACTGTCGGAGTGTGGGCTCTTCAAATGATAGAACAGCCTATGGTGTGAGTGTTAGCAATTTCATCCTTGGAGGCAAATAAAAAGTATGCCGAACTGGTCCTAGAAGATTTATTTATTTATTTATTTATTTATTTATTTTTTAAATCTTTATTGGAGTATAATTGCTTTACAATGGTGTGTTAGTTTCTGCTTTACAACAAAGTGAATCAGTTATACATATACATATGTTCTCATAACTCTTCCCTCTTGAGTCTCCCTCCCTCCCAGCCTCCCTATCCCACCCCTCCAGGTGGTCACAAAGCACCGAGCTGATCTCCCTGTGCTATTCGGCTGCTTCCCACTAGCTATCTATTTTACATTTGGTAGTGTATATATGTCCATGCCACTCTCTCACTTTGTCCCAGCTTACCCTTCCCCCTCCCCGTATCCTCAAGTCCATTCTCTAGTAGGTCTACATCTTTATTCCCGTCTTGCCCCTAGGTTCTTCATGACCATTTTTTTTCTTTTTCTAGATTCCATATATATGTGTTAGCATACGGTATTTGTCTTTCTCTTTCTGACTTTCGAAGTTTTATTGTCGGGAGTCGTCCTGAGTCTGGCAGAGAGTTGTGTGAGATTACCTAATGGGTCTCTTCTATCTCTTTTTCTGTGATTCATCCCCCCTAGCCTACAGCAGTCCATGGTTGAGTCACTGCCAAACACAGATATCTCATTAAAAGGGGGAATTAAGGGCTATTAAAAAATGACTTGTTGCTAGTTCCAGATTAAAGAAAGTGGACCAATTTACAATTACCATTGCCCTGGTCCAAGATGAAATGCAAATTGTCAAAATGGGGCAGTTGTAGGGAAATAGGAGTGAACCTGAGTACATCTCCTGGCGTTCTTTTGAGAGAAAGGAACCCTGAAAGTGAAATTTCTGGGACACTGATTTAAGCAGCCTTCCTTCACCTGCTGTGGAAACCTGAGACCTCAAACTGAAAATTTCAGAAGTTCTTTACAAATCAGTGACATCAATCTGGAGTGTGGATCCAGACAGTGAGTTCTCTGTGTTCCTTTAATATGCAGAAGGATTGAGTCAATTAATGATTTTTTAAAAGAACATTTATTTTAAAAATATACTTATATACAAAATGCACCCTGATAACCCAAGATGGATATAGAAGTGTCTCCTGTAAGAACCTAAAAATTGCGTAAACAACAGTGATCACGGAAGTCTCTGTCTTAAGAAACATGACACTGTCCACTCCATGGTATGCCATCCTTATTGCAAACTGAGATAAATATGAAACGTTTATGGAGCACGTTTCAAGGTTTTTCCGAGGTATCAACAAGAACTGAACACGTGGTGACCTTGCACAAGTTACTTGTCTCTCTGAGTTCTCCTTTGCTTGTCTGCAAGGTTGATGGGCTAGATAACTGGCAGTTTATATAAGAAGAAACTGGGAGCTCGGAGAGTTGCATGTTGTAGCTGGAGAGACCAATTTGAAGCTATTTAATTAAGTCCTTCTTTTGTAATAGCTTGGCCATACTTCCCAGCAATCCTAAAAAATTAGGTCATTTTTTTCAGAGAATCTTATTGATCGCACCCACCCCCTCCACCCCCCGCCCCGTGTACCTCAGAAATCCTTCACACATAGCCCTATGTGCTCTGTGTAAAATCATTAGCCCCAGCTCATTGAAACACTTTTGCCCACAGGCCATTTGGCCCCATGAAAATAAAAAAAGGAGTGACTGAAAATCTGGGGACACTAAGCAGTGGGTAAAACCAAGGAATGTTTGGTCTAGTGCTAACTTTCATCCCATTCCTCCTGCCTGCAAAGTATCTGGGTTCTCCTCACAGCTCCCCTGGTTCCAAAATTCCCCATAGAAATCCCATCCTACTCATAAACCCCAAGTAGTTTCTTCTTTCCTGCAAAATAAGTCCAGGCTCCTAGCCTAACTTTGAAAATGCTCTATTATTTCTTCCAAGAGCCCTTATACAAACTGCAAATTAATGTGTTTCGAGTTTTCGAACTAGGAAGGAGTCCTAAACGGAGAGTGATGATTTTCCTCACGATTGTGCTGAAATACACCACCTCTCACAGAATATCAGTTACGTGGAGACTCTTAGCAGAGCCCTGATGTGTACGTGCCCCAGAAAGACTCAGACGCTGGAATGGCCACCGTTTCCCACCCTCATACGATGGCCAGCCTCCAGGGTACCTTCCAGCTTCCTCTACATCTAGTGTTGCACTGGGTTAAAAAAAACCTAAGGAAGATTGTCTTTAGGCAACAACAGTGCCATTACTGTACAGTCTTTAATTCATGTTAGTAATATTCGCATTTCTTCACTAGCGTATTTAAAATTTATCCCCCCCCCCAAAAAAAAAAAAACCATAAGGAGTAGAAATTCTATGATTGTTTTTTCTGGATACAACCTTTGCCTCTCCAGTTTCTTGGTCTGGGCGATTCTTCCCTAACATGGTGACCCAACCAGGGGCCCCTCTGAGGGTGCTGGGGTCCATTTGAATGTAGACCACTCCCCTAAGCAGCTTCATTCCTTCAGGAATCCCTCCTGGCTGAGGGTGTGGGACAATTTTAGGGGAAGCCTTTCAATGTGTTAGCCAGGGAAGTGATTTTGAGGCAAACACAGTGCTTTGATTTGGGGTTTTCTTTTCTTTAAACGTTTGAAGTGAACATAGTTTTAAGAAAGGAGACCAATTCTGTGTCTTAGTTCCTTGTTCTGCCTTCTCCCTTAAGTCTGAAGGCTTTTTGAATAACTCAAATCCTAAATTCTTAGCTCTATAGGATCAAAAGTGAATTAAAGGAAGTGAAGACAGCTGAGGCTGAGCAGGTGGAAAGCAGTAAATTCTGATAATTTCTGACATCTCTCCATCCAGCTCCTTTAATTTAACCATTAATCTCTTCTGACAAGAAAAACTTGTGTTTGTGTTCTGGGAAGGCATACCGTAGTGCTTAAAATTAGGGCTTAAAAGGAGGGCTTCAGCATCCAACAAACCTCTGTTTGAATCCTACCTTAGGACTCTTTCCTTATCCATGAAATGGAGATCCAACACCAACCTAATAGCTTTGTCATAAGGAATAAATAAGGGAATGCAAATTAGGTACTTAGCACATTGCTGGCGCTGCTTGGATGCTACTTAAAAGAGTGACTGCAGGGCTTCCCTGGTGGCACAGTGGTTGAGAGTCCGCCTGCCGATGCAGGGGACACAGGTTCGTGCCCCGGTCTGGGAAGATCCCACATGTCGCGGAGTGGCTGGGCCCGTGAGCCATGGCCGCTGAGCCTGCGCGTCCAGAGCCTGTGCTCCGCAACGGGAGAGGCCGCAACAGTGAGAGGCCTGCGTACCGCAAAAAAAATAAAAAATAATAAAAAAAGAGTGACTACAGATTGTTTTCAGACTACTAGGAAATAAGGAAATAGAAGATAGAGGTAGCATAGCTTGTATTCGAGTTGCTCAGGTATGTTTTTGTAAAAATGGATGCGTTGGAGAAGATAACCAAGGAAATGCAACAAGTAGGGTAATTTAGGAATTGTGTGTTTATTAGCCAGTGAAGTCAATAGCACCCTAAGGGATAGATTGTAGGTTCTCAACAGTAGTTGAAGAAAGAAACTAGAATCAAGACTTTAAACTGTGATGCTGAGGCAGAGCTGCCAGGTAGGTATTGAACAAATTATTTGAACATCTCTTGCTGGAGAAAAATTCTCCCGTTTTATGTGCATCTCACTTCCTAGGAGGCAGTGGTAGTATAGTGACAGAGGGGCTTTGGAATGAGGTTGGCCAGACTTCTCTCCCTGGCTGTGCTCTCAGAGGCTCCTCTGCTAAAAACAGATGCAAAGAGGTGTGCTGTATTGTGAGGCTCAGTGATGACATATACTAAGGTCTGGAACAATGCCTGGCACCTAGGAAGTGATCAATAAACGGTAACTACTGTTACATATCATCATCTATGTTTTCTACCCCTGTTGACAAATCCGCCCACCTCTAGAAGTTCTAGGTGTTCCGAAAGGCTGGACCCAGAATGACGTGTGGTGCTCAAGAAGTGACATGACTGCCTGAGTAAGGAGAGATTACTGATTGCCTTGATAGGGAGACAAAACCTCTCAATGCAGCCATGCCGGTGTGTTCAGGAAATTAATATTCTCACCCTACGTATTTAACCACTTACCATTTGTATAATACTTTCTATTTTATAAAACACTTTACCAACAAAAAAGATTTGTTATATATTTTATAAACACACTTTTATTACTCCCTTTGCAAAAATGATAGAAATTTAACCTCAATTCATTGTGCTTCTGCCTCCTTTCATTATTTTATGTGGCTTTCTACATGATCTGTACCTTGAGGTACTTTGTTCTCTTCTCTCTGTAGGATATATTTTCTTGCACAAAAATTTGTGTTAAACTGGACTTTAACATTGCTCTTGCCTGAGATTTTTCCTTCAATTGCTGCAACAAATGGATGAAATAGGAAATAGTAAAACAAAAGCTTCTGTGAAGCTAAGGAGGTTTTTGCAATATTTAGTCTTCAGAACGCCAGGGAGGGTGTTAAGATTTAATGTCATGAGTTTCTTGGTCTTATTGCAAACCAAGTGGTTGCCTGTGACTGAGGAGTTAAGTCTCATGTCACAGACACCACTGTTTTCCAAATATATGTGAATACCGTGGGGGTTTTAAAAATACACATTCGTGGGAGAAAATATTTGCAAAAGGCACATTTGATAAAGGACTGTTATCTATACAAAGAGCCCTTTAAACTCAACAATAGGAAAACAAACAACCCAATTAAAAATGGAGCAAGGACCTGACCAGACACCTCTCCCAAGAAAATATGCAGATGGCAAATAAGCACATGCAAAGATGCCCCACATCATATATCATCAAGGAAATGCACATTAAAACACCAGCAGGATACCACTGCACACCTGTTAGAATGGCCAAAATCTGGAACACTGATGATACCAAACGATGGTGAGGATGTAGAACAGTAGGAATTCTCATTCATTGCTGGTGGGAATGCAAAATGGTACAGCCACTTTAAAAGACAGTTTGGTGATTTCTTACAAAACTAAACATATTTGTAATATATGATCCAGCAATCATGCTCCTTGGTATTTACCCAAAGCAGTTGAAAACTTAATGTCCACACAAAAACCTGCACAGAGATGTTTGTGGCAGCTTTATCCCTAACTGACAAAACTTGGAAGCAACCAAGATGTCCTTCAGTAGGTGAATGGATAAACTGTGGTACCTCCAGACAGTGAAATATCCAGTGCTAAAAAGAAATGAGCTGTCAAGCCATGAAAAGACATGGAGGAACCTTAAATGCTAAATACTAAGTGAGAGAAGTCGATCTGAGAAGAGTACATACTGTATGTTTCCAACTATATGACATTCTGAAAAAGGCAAAATTATGGGGACAGTAAAGAGATCAGTGGTTGCCGGGAGTTAAGAGGGGAGAGGAGGGATGAATAGATAGAGCGCAGAGGATATTTAGAGCAGTGCAAATACTCTGTATGATACCATGGTGATGAATACACATTATTATACATTTGTCCAAACCCATAGAATGTACAACACCAAGTGTGAACTGTAATGTAAACTCTGGACTTTGGGTGGTGATGATGTGTCAGTGTAGGTTCATCCACTAATAAGTGTACCACTCTGGTGGGAGATGTTGATAATTGGAGAGGCGACGCATGTGCAGGGACAGCGGGAATACGGGAAATCTCTGTACCTTCTCCTCCATTTTGTTGTGAACCTAAAACTATTCTAAAAGAATAAAGTCTTGATTTTTTAAAAAAGTGAATAGCACACCCAAAATATGTAAACTCACTTGCAAGCATTCCTGAATTAGCAGTAACTTTTGAGCATTTCATATTTTCTCAGGTTACAGGTACTAAAAGACATATCACTTATAAGATTTGATTGTTCACTAGGCTTCTTTTCCCCCCTGGCCCGCATCCCCGGCATTTTCTTTACACTGAAATGTTTGGGAACTTGTGACCTAGGCCTTTGTTGGTTTAAGCATTAGCTGGGAAGTAAAACCACTAGATAAAGTTTTTGTCTCTAGGATGGTTATGTGCTAGTGAGTCTTTCCTCCTATTCTGAGTGAAAAGCCTCAGACTTTCCACTTAAGTGGTACACTTTCTATCTTTCATCTAAAGAGCATAAAATACTTTCTAAAACTCCACCTGGTGATAGGAGGGAAAAAAACGAGTAACGGGGAGGGGGAGGTGGTGAGACTTGCCCAAGGTCACACAGGGCACCGGTGGAAGCATTGGGTAGAGAGAACCAGATTCTCCTGACTTGGATTCATTGTTCTCAGACCCTGTTTGCAGAGACTTGATAAGATTTTTCTGCTCTAATTTCATCATCAAAGAGCTTGAGTTTGAAATACTTATATTTTGTGCTGGTATCTTTCAAAATATGATCTCTTCTATCAGTGGGGTCAATCATTTGGGTTAGTTTGTCTTGGCAAAATTGTGTGGGCTGAAGCTCTGAGGTTAAATTGATCTATATTCCATAAAAACTCAGACCAGGTATTCATGACACAGATTTGATGGGGAAAACTTTCAGGTTAAATAGGCATTAACCTGAAGTTATTACTGACAGACTTTTAGTTCCCCAGGTGGGAAAAATCATATGCAAAAGAATGCTATGCTAAATTACAAAACAGTTATTTGTGGGATACTTTCCTTGTCTCAAACTTTCCTTGTCTCAAACTTTCCTATGTCTCAAATTTCCCAATATTCAGATTGTAATTTGAAGAGAAACATATACGAAAACTCTTTTATAAATATCTCGGTAATTAGTTTGTATTTGTCATAAAAATAAGAACAAAAGAAATACTATAATCCAGAGATCAGTCAAATCACTGCTAGGTGTAAATATTCCAGCAGAAAAAAATCCATGAAGTTAGTTGCTACTGAAATCCATTGTCTTAGAAGGAGCTATTGGTCCAACACCCCTGTGCTGATAACTCCCACATCTGTCTCCCTTCTGCTCTATACCTACAACTTTCCCCCTAGATACTGACATATCTAAGTCACCATCACCACCTCAAGCTTATTAGCATGCCAGAAATTGAGCTCATCTGCTTTGGATGTGTTTCTCTTCCTGTTTGTTCCATTTCAGTGAATGATGCTTCAGTCTTCCAATTGGTCACTTGGAACAATCACCTAGTCTAGTCTTTGGGGCTGCTTACCAGCTTTGCCCTTCCACATTTGCCCAAGTAATTTTTCTCTACCTGGAAATTTGATCATATCAAGTCCTCTGCTTAAATTAAGTGGCCCTTCAGAGCCATTAGTATCAAAGTTCAAATTCTTTGGTGCAGCACATAAGGCCCACAGCCACCTCCTCACTTATTTCTAGCTAGTCTGTCTCATAACATGTGTCAGCCCTATGATATATAGCTTCCTAAACAGGTCATGTCATCGCTCCACTGTTAGAGCATTTGCAAATGTTATTCTCTCTTACCTGCATGCCCTTCCTGTGTGCACCAGAGTCAGCTCTGGGGTGTTTTTTTAACGTGGCACTTATCCAGCTACTTTGGTACTTGTAGGTTTGTGTATCTCCTCTGTCATCCCACCCGACTATACCCTCAGAGCAGGGATTATGTTTTATTTGTGTTTCTACTGGCCCAGTACTTGGGACATGGAAGGTGTTCACATAATGTTTATTAATGGATGAAGGAAGAAAGGAATCATTCGGAAATCAATTTCTTTCCTTCTAATAAACAGAACATTGATGGTACACAGACTAAATCCAGGACATCTGAGTTTTCAGTGCTAACGGGAGTCATGAGTCTATGATGGTAGGTAGCTTTCCTTGATAAAAAGGTATGGCCTCTTAATTTCCTTGTTGCCATTTTTATAGTTACAGCTACACAGCCAGATGACCTGTACAGAGCCAGGGATTCTGGCCAAACAGCTGTACTGATGTTCCTAGACCTATCAGCCTTGGACAGGTCAGGTCAACATGTTCCACTCGCCCACCCACCCACCTGCAAACCCTGTGGACAGTTGTGTCTCATCTGGCTTTGCTCCTTCCCCAGAGGAGTCATATGGATACTCTTCCTTTAATTCCTTCCATTTTCAGACTCTTTCTCAATAGGACCCTTCATACTGCCATACCCCAGGAGCCTAGATGCCCCTAGTGTCTTTCTGTTCAGTAATAATTATGAAGTCACTAAATATTGCCCTGAGAGGGAACAGAATTAGACACTGAGCGTTTCACAGTCCTTTTCATGCTTATTCTTATGATCCTGCATCATGTCCATGTCAAACACTAACCAGGGATTTAGGATGTCCCTAAAGGATGTGCTCTTTGGGAACTTCTCGGAGGTGTAATGTGACAGGGAGGACCCTTTGCTAGTGCTCTGTAGGCAAGCTGTCTTTGAGAGCTGGTGAAACTGTGATCCTTCCAGCAATGGACAGACACCAGATCAAGCCCCAGCTGGCTGAGACTAGAGGTGTTCTTAGTGACCATGCTAATTGGAAGCTGCTCACGCAGCATTTCTGCCTACCTCATTTCTCCCCTCCTCCCTCCTCTCTCCTCTTCCCCCTCCCCCTCTTCCTCTTTCTCCTCTTCTCCTCTTATGAATTGATATGGGAGAAATATTTAAAGTGGGAAGGAGGAAAGATTGAGATTGTAAGAACAAGAAGAAAAGAGATTACATTTCCAGGTTAGAGTAGAGGATATTGCCTGCCTGGGAACCAAGCCCACAAAATCACCTTTCTCAACCCAGTCAAGGTACCGGGGCTACTCTGATGCCTCATTCGTAGCTCCTTTGCTTGGACCTCTCTGAGGTCCACACAACCAGATGGTTTTCCCCACCTTCTGAGGGCCCATTACCATCTCAGAGGTAGAAGTAAAGTGGAGGAAGGCTTCATTTCAATAAAGAAGGCAGAAGAGCTTTGTTCCCCTGGAGGTAGGATACGTGTCCAGTGATCTTGATACATGCCCAAGGTCTCTCTTGGGATCCAACCAGGCTTTAATTAACTCTTGAATTATAGTTGCCTCAAATCCTGTGTACAAAGACAGAAGCAAAATTGTTAAGTCCATTAATAAACCAGACATTTAAGGTCTGTAAGGTCATAGCATTTTGTTCACTATTTTGTTAATGCCTAGAACAGTGCTGTCACATTTAGTTGCTTAAATATTTATCAAGTGATTGAATTTATAAATGAATAAACAAATATACAGTGTTGTCTTATAATTTATTCTGCTAGGACAAGTCTAGGCAAGAGGATAGCCTACAGGTTGTGCCTGGTACCTGATGCAGTAGCTTTCAGGATGCTGCCATTTTCTCTAATATCTCTGCTTTTGACCTCCACTCACAGATACCTTGTTTCCAAGCAGAAAACATTGGGCACAGAGGAACCTTCATTTGCTTTAAAAATAATTTATATCTACTAATATGTGGAAGAAATTTTTCAAAGGGGCAGACATGCTTTGTATATTGCACCTTAGAGCTGATTATTGAGGAGAAATTTACCTAGTAACATTATAGACCATCATTTTTCTTCTCTCAGATTAAGTCACAAGGAAAGAAGACTCAATTGGCAATGCCAGGCACTTACAACCACTTAGCTGCCAAGCCACTGACTTTGCTCGTTTTTCTCATGGCTGGACCAACTTGGACAGCATGACAGTGTCTCAGGAGACTTGCCAAAAGATGGGTATATGACAGTACTTTGCCGAAGAGCAATTTACAAATAAGTTGAAGAGTTTAATGTGTAATTTGTTTCTATGGGAAAATAGAGTCTAGTTTGTACACAGTGTTACTTATGTTGAATCTGTTTCCCAGACAGACCACAAAGGTCAGTTCTATCCACAACAGAGATAAAGATGTGCTAATTGTGCACCTGACTTCTAGATTCTTCCAAGATCTCCAAACTCTGGCGGGGGAGGTCTCTAGTGGGACAGAGGCGTGTTCCCCAGGCTAGGAGAGACGTGAGGGGAGTCAAAGGAACAGGAGCTCCTTGGTGTTCTTTCTTTCCGGCCCAGACTTCTTGCTACAGTTTCTCTTCTGCCAAAAAAGTGTCACTTGCTTGTTTATTCCACAAATAATTCTTGAGTGGACACTGTGTAATAAACACTTTGAGAATCTATGAACAGTGCACAAAGCCAACAAAACTCCCTGCCTTCATGGAGCTTGTACTGAGAGAGAGAATCCAGATAGTTCAAGAAGGAAGCGTGATGAGACTGGGGTCTCAGAGGTTGCAGGGTGGATACTATTGTAAAAAGAGTGATCATTAACGCAAGCCTCCCTCAGAAGGGGACAACTGTGCAAAGCCTTAAGAAAGATGAGGTTCCATTGCCAAGCATCAGTGAGGTGCAGGCATGCCTGGAGTGTTTGAAGAACAAGGCCACTGTGGCGGGAAGGAGTGGACAGGGAAAGGGTAAGAGTAGATCATGTCTGGGAAATAAAAGGGGAGGAGCAGGGCTTACGGGACATGCCAGGGCTTGGCTTTTACTCTCATTGAGATGGGAAGGCTTTGGAGGACTGGAAGTAGAGGAGTGCCATGAACTGGCATGCATACTAGTAGGACATCTGGCTTGCCTTGGCTGCTGTAGACCAGAGGGGGACAAGGCTTAAAAGCAGGGAGACCAGTCAGCAGGCTATTGCAATAATCCAGACTGGAGTACGTAATCCTGTTGGTGTAGACCAGGGTGGTAGCAGTCAACGTACTTTGAAGATGGAAGAGCCACGAGAATTTCCTCAAGGATTAGATGTGTGGTTTGAGAGAAGAAGCAAGATGGCTTTGAGATTTGGGGAGGTGGGGGAAGGTGAGCAACTACAAAATGAGGTTGTCCTTTTCAGATATTAGGAAGTGCAAGTATGGGCTATGCCAAGTTGACGGTACCTGTTTGACATCAAAATGGAAATGCCAGTTAGGCAGCTGGAACCAAGATGGAGATGGTACCATGACATAAGAAGTGAGAGAAGGAGGAACTGGCAAAGATGACTAAGAAGGAGCAGCCAGTGGGGCAAGAGGAAAACAAGGAGAGGGAGGTAGAAGGAGCGGCACGTGGCAAGAGTGATTAAGTGAGCTTGAGGCTGCCCACAGTATTCCTGACACTGCTGCAGATGCAGCTTTGATGCAGTGAGAGGGAGGGGATACCAACAACAAAATGACCTAAGTGCTGTTACTCCACATACATTGTATATATGTGGATGCATATCTTGTATGTCTGGACAAGACTGAGTTACAATATGAAAATAATTATAACTCACCTTTATGTCAAGATATTAAGTGACTTAACTGATTGATCTGAAAAAAAATGGTTATAACAATCTCATCATATTAATGGAGTAAAAGACTGGCTATTTAAGTTTAAATTTAATTTAATTTAAGGTTTAAATTCTTAATTTAAACTTAATTCTAAACTTTAAGAGTTTAAATTCTTCTATTAGTGTTACGTCTGTCATGAAAACAACTAAAATAACGTGTTATATTGGATTGTGAATTGTTAACTTCAGTATGTAATCCAAATAGTTCTATATTACCCTATGAGTCTAGTTTCTAAGCTAGTTTTATTTCATTAATTTTGGAAAATAATGGACTTCCTAAGACGTGAGGATACAACTCATTCTGTACAGACAGGGTTTTTTCCCCCATATATTTGCATTTTTTGTACTAAAAATTGGGCTCTCGAGTTCAGTCCCAGCTCATAGCATAAAGAGTAATGCATGTTTCTGATTTTAAAATTGAAGAGTATAGGAAATTAACAAAGAGAAAGAAGATTTAAACTTAAAAATTGAGTCTTTTGTGTAACTTTATTAGTGTCAGGACTGTGATCGTTTTTAAGAATTGTGTGTTTTTGTCTCAGTAGTTTTGGAATTATCAGAATATGTTTTTTGCTGTAAAATTTGGACACTGAGTTGCGTTTTGAACTTTTATTGCCAGCCATATCTTTTCAATCCTGCTCCTTTTCCATTAATAATTCCCTAAAGGGATGCTTTTTGGAGGAATTAAAGTATTTACTGTTTAACCTTAGAATTATATAGCTTGTTTCAAAGTGAGCAATTTGATTGTGGTGTTGGGGAGAGTAACCATGGCTTATTCACAAAATTTGAACCTCAATTATAATAAAATTTCAGATTCAACATAAAATTTTTAAGACTTTATCATTTGCCCACAAATACAAAAGGGAGAAATCATTAGAAATAGCTGAGTTATTTATTCATATTGTAAATAACTATCATTTCAGTTTAGAATGCATTTTTAAAATGCCCCCTCCTAGAAACTAAAACATTATTTAACGTCAGTTAAGTCTTTGTGTATTTTTTGATACTAACATTTTTCAAAGCAAATTTATACCCACCATAAATTTTCAATTTCTGTTTATCTCTTGGACCTTTCTACTTAGAGTTTTTTTGCACTCGGCTGTGCTTGTAAATTGCATTCCCTTAGCCGTCACTGTCATTTTCATCACTAGTAAATAATATTTACTTAGCGCAGTCTTGCTTTTTCTACAGCTGTTTGTCCAAGTAACATTGCAGTTGCACAAACAAGCTGAATGTGATTCAGTAAAAAGCAGTTAAATATTTCCAGAAATTTCGCTTCAGGTATTTTTAGGCCATTGCAAAACGAAACTAAAAACACCACCACCAACAACAAACCTGGTCGCATAGAACAGTCATTGAAACCAATTCCAGTAGATAACAGCTCAGAAGATATAGACCTTCTCGTAGCTTTCATTCCTACTCACTCCCTTAATGCTGAAATTCCAGTACAATACTGGTATCAGAGGACGGGACCAGTTCTCATTTATAATGTACCTGTTGGAATACTTTCCTATTTTATGTTCCACAGAAAACGCCTTGACCCATGATATCACTAAACCTTTAGAGTAATAAGTTATATGACGATGATCTTTGGCTTTAAATTCTCTAGAAGAAATAAATCGTAGTTATAACGTCTTATATTAGGTTGGACACATATGATATTGCCACAATTCAACTGTTTTTGACAATTAGGAAGAAAAAACCCAGAAATGTGATGTGATTCAACCTAATATTTGTATAATGCCATATGGGATGAGCACAGGAGATAGCGGTCTCAGATTAGATGACTTGTTAAAGGTAATGTGGTTAGAAAAATAGCACAACTGGGACTTTAGAACCTGCGTTTTCTGGCTCAAAGTTTAGTATACTCTACTGTGCTTCTGGGGAACAGGTTAAAATTGTCACAATAATTGTGGTGTTGAAAATAGGATCCAAACTAAGGGAACTATGTTTCTTTAGGGGAAAAACAAACTTTCAATGTGGTCAGGTTGATTAATCACTAGGAAATTAGAAAATGTGGGAAAAATGTGCTTCATCAACTTCTTTACATTGGTGAGCCAAGAGATAAATATTTTCTGCATTTCCACTTTTTCTTTTAACATTAAAAAAATTATAGAAAATTTCGAGCATTCACAAAAGTAGAGAGAATAAATAATACAATGAACCTCAGGTACCCATCAGGTACCCATCACCCAGGTTCGACAGTCAACAGCTCATAGTCAGTCTCATTTCATCTCTATACTCAAGTACTTTCCTACCCAACCCTGGATTATTTTGAAGCCAATCTCAAACATCATGCTATTTCATCCATAAATCTTTCAGTATGTGTAATAGATAATTCCCAATCCATCTTGGAGGCCGATTGGGTGACATGAATATTGTAATTGTTAATAAGCAAACAATTAAAAACCTTTACGAAATTGAGTAGAACCTATGCAAAGACTGTTTAGAACTAAAAATTCCATCACATCAGCAAGGATTCAGTGACCACATCTTCCCTTTCTGGCCTCTCTGCATCAGACACTAGCTGTGGGTATGCCAAGGCATGCCTAAGGAGACTTGTTATTGAGCACGCCATTTAGAAAGTGTGTGTGTACCAAACATGAAATCTAACATATTATCCAACTCAAGTAATGAAAAACTCTGTTTTTCTTTTTTTTTTATCACTTCATGTTGTATTTGTGTGTGGATGTATTTTTAAAGAAAAAAATGTGTATTAATGGATAAGATAATTTAGTCAGTAACTTCTGGACATATAGCCTAAATGGTATTGCTATGGAGATGACATTCATCGATTATGAATATTTTTGTTATTCTCTAAATTCTCTTGTTGTCTAATTGGAAAACTGGTAAAATACTATCATTTTCCAGATAAAGTTCTTGGCAAGTTTTCTCTCTTTCAAACCCCCTAGGACAGTCCACAGCTCCATGAAAACATGAGTCAAATACATTACAAATTTCCCAAGGAGAATCTTCAACATCTTTTCCAGCTGTTTGGATAGTCTGTCTAACATCTGACCAAAGCCCTCATCTCCCAGTATTGTTCTGGGCTTTTACACTTTGATTTGTTCAATGTTATAATTTTAAAACTGAGCCAATAGTGTGAGACTTCACTTTTTCTTTAAGACTTCTAACTCTTATCACTTACAAAAATAACAATTATAATTTAAAGGGGGGGAAAAAAGCACCAGCTACAAAAGATATTGTCTCCCTAGGTATTTCTCTTTGACAGTGCAAAATTCCTTCTTGATGCTATCAAACTCCTCTCTCTCTCTTTTTTCCTCCCTTAGGTAATTTTTCTATTACTTATAGAGCAAAATGTCTCCCAACTATAACATCACAAAGAACTAAACTTGTTTTGATTGATTAGTTTCAGGTTTTCTGTTTTAAATGTCTTTTGGCACTGGCCAGTGTGTTTCAGTTTATTCAGAAGGAGTGTGTTTGTGATCATTCCAATTAATCCCTTGTCTGTTTTGTCTGGCATCTGTGTGAAACTAGTTATAATAACTTGAAGGTTTGGCAAGCTGAATAGTAAACTGCCCAAGGTGGGATGGAAAACTTTCAGGGCCCAATTAACAAAAGTCAATTTGTCTTCCAGCCTATGTACACAAAATCATCTGTTGCTTTGAGTTGTCTTTATAATCTTTGATAATGTTTGATGAGTAGTTCAGGGCAAGAAGGGGAAACAGAGCAACTGTGTCAGTAAGAATGGATTCCAGAGTTGAAGACCAAATTTCAACACATAAGTGTGGAGTACACACACACACACACACACACACACACACACACAGAGTTATAAAGTCTGGAGTGAGGATAAGCTATAGAAAACCTGGAAGTTTGTTCAAACTATTATTCAAAGAGAAAGTGATTTCTGTTTCCGATGTATCCTAGAAGCTGAATTGTGTGGATTTTTATACCCACCTGTGTACCCACCTGAAATTGGCACAGTGATCATGGTTCTAGTATACCATACAAACTATAATAAAACAACCCCATGGTTGTTGTTAAACATAATTTAATGTGTTTTTATTATAACAGTTCTTTTTCTGTTTCCGTTGACTATCTTTTATCTTTTTCCTTTTTAACTTAAAGACAGAAATTTATTTCAAACTTGTTGACTGCCACATTTGATGTCATGTTGGAGGGAGTTTCCCCTCAAGCTTCATCTGTAGCCTGTGAGGTAGTGTACTGGATACATATTTGGACATGTATCACATTTTGGACTTACCTCTTCCAAGGTTTCCCTCACTTTTAGCTTGCAGTCACCTTTAAGTGTGCCAGGAGATATACCATGATTGTGGAGGCATCAAACCACATTTTCATTTAGATATGCTCATGTAATAAGTGCCAAGTTTATCTTAATTTATGGTATTTTAAATGCCTAAGCCCCTGTTACCATCACAGCTTCTTGAATAAATATGAATCGTTTTTAACAGTAAAGTGTTTTAAGCTGTCATATTTTTATTACCGAAAAAGTTCGTGTATTTTCTTATTCCAGAATTCTTCCAGGCACTTGAGGAAAATTGTCAACTCACAAAATTCAGAGATCATTACCCCTTTGCATGTTTCATAGTGAGTTTTGTTAAGATTATTACATTCAAAGAAGAAATCGTTTTTTTTGTTTGTTTGTTTTTAATATGAAGGATAATAGCACAGGGAACTCTATTCAGTGCTCTACGGTGACCTAAATGGGAAGGAAATCCAAAAAAGAGGGGATATATGTATACGTATAGCTGATTCACTTTGCTATACAGTAGAAACTAACATAACATTGTAAAGCAACTATACTCCAATAAAAATTTAATAAAATTAAATTAAAATATGAAGCATAAAAGTGATGACTGGAAGTAGGAACAGGCCTGTTTCTATCTGCTTGATAATTCTACCTGATTCACCAGAGTTGTACCTAAATTAATTAATCTTTCCCTTTGTTCATGCTGCTTTCTCTTTGCTCCTGGCAGAATGTGCTGAAATCACTGTTGTCACATGTTTTTAATTTTTGAAAATCCATCCTTCTAAGATAGACATGGAAAGAAAAACTAACTGCACAGAACACCACATTAAGAGGAAAGTAGTTGAAGTTCTGCCATGAATAGTTACCAAAAAAAAAGTATGATACTATTTGGCCTCATCTCCCTAGCTAGGGAATTCAAATTGTTGAATACCTAATAGTACTTTTGTAAGTATTTCAGTTTTTAAAAAATATGCTGTGGTGGACAAAGCATGCCTGTTATGTAAACATATAGTTACTAAAGACACTAGCATATATGTGAGTATTTCAAAAGACATAAAATGTGCTCGGATAACAAAACATGAAGCGTGTTTAAATGCTCTATATCAAGAGGTTAGCCCCTTTGAAAACTGCAGACGCCTTCAGATCAGGATGCTGTTAGCTGAGCAGGACACAGCAACACACGTTACATACTGATTTCTGGCTACTTTCTTACTAAAATTAAATTATATCTTATTTGTCAAGATAATAAGTTTGTATTTGATTTGGCTCTGAAATTATGTTTTAAGGTGTCTTAATGAAACGAGTCTCAGTGAAGATGTTTTCTGTTGGGAGGGGTTTGTCTCTTGCCCCCTACTCTCCTCCAAATGTTCAAACTTAGTTTGATATTTTAAACTTCTATGTTTTAGTATGTGAGATGTTTAGATCATAAAATAGAAAAAAAATTAAGAGCAAAAGATCAGCTACGCCAGCTTTTGCTGCTAGTTTGTTGAGTAAGATATTAAGTAATCACTTGAAAACTGTATTAATTTATTCAGACAAATAGTGTTTTTTTTGTAGAGTAACAGTTCACATATGCCACATGTAATTCCACTTCAGCATACTCAACGCTCTCCTATATTGAAGAGACAAAACCAAAACCCTAACCTCAGTGTGATGTCCCCAGCTAGCCACTCACGTCTATTTCATCACCACCGTACTTCCTGAAAACACTGTCTACACCGGCTGTCCCCACTCCCTCATCTTTCCATTTCGACCACTGCACAATAACTGCTTTTTACAGGATCCCTTCTTTGTTAACCAAATTCAGTGGCACTTGCCAGGCCTTATCTTTTTTTTTTCACCTTTTGTACCTTTTTTGTTCTTATTTAGTCCCCACTTCTCTATCCTCCCCCCCATTCCTGGCTTCCGTGACACCAGTTCCACTGCCTCTCTGGTTACCTGTTTTGGTTCTCCTCCACTGCTTATTACAGTTGACGTTCCCCAGGATTCCGTTCCCTGGCTTCTTATCACTAAACAGGTCTCCCAGGTGACCGTATGGCCGACGCTGGTGTCAGCTACTACTCATGCAGATGACCCGCCCACATCCGTCTGCTGCACGGCAGATGTGTGTATCTGGTGCCCTGTGGATCCCACAGGTCTCTCAAAGTTAGATATATGAGACTGAATCCTTTTATCCATAGTGTTCTACCTACTCTTCTTGTTTTCCCAATTTCAGTGAACAGCACCAGCATCCCACCAACCCGGATTCTGTGTTTGATTCCTGATTCCTTTGTCGCCACCCCTCTCATACCCAGTTATTAAATCTTATCAAATCCCTGTAGCCTGCATATCATCAAAACAGCCGCTTTTCTCTCCATCTTCATTCTTAAAATCTGTCATCTGCTTTTGGCTCTTCCCATTCGGTTTGATCTTATCATTTATTATCTTTACATGTCTTTATTGTCATTTTAGTGTAATATTTGGAAAGAGAAGAGATAAAACTTGTGTGATGAATTCATCGTGTTTAAGCAGCAGCCCAAACCAACTAGACAAAGATGTTAAAACTAAATAAACTGAAATTATACTGAAGAAAGATTGTTAACTAATATTTTGTCTATAACTTTGCAGATACTTCCGTTCAAACATGTAGAATAATCTTTTTAAAAATGAGATTGTAAGGTATGAACTGATTTATATTATTCCAATATAGCATATGCATACTTATTTGTTGATAATTATAGATCTGAGTATCATTTTTTCATTGTATTATTATATGGCAGCAGCATAATTTATGGATCCATTGCCTTATTGATCAATGTATAGAAATTTCCAATTTTTCGTTATTACAAAAAAAGTTTTATTTATAAATCCTTCTATACTTGTCCATCTATCTTCTGAGGACAGGTTTCTACTGCTACTAGAAGATTTGTCAGATTAAGGGGATGCATTGTTTTAGGGCTTTAGAACTAGATTGCCAAATAGCTATCCAGAGGGTTAAAACCAGTTTATATACTGTCCTTTGCAGGGTATGAATTTGTCTGTATTCCCCACATCCACAGTATAATAACCATTCTTTTAATATTTTTAACCAATTGGATAAATGAAAAATGGTATCTCAGTTCATTTACTCTAATTTAAGACAAATTTCTAAAATGTTTGGTTATCTGGTTGCCAAATCCACAGTAGATCAGAAGCAGGAAATTGGAAGAAGAAAGATGAGTTGCTATAGTCAGATCCATTGGCAGCAGCGTCAAGTAATAGCAGACAGACTGAGTGAGGAAGGATACACGAAAACCAAAAATCAGAAATAGAATCCCAAACTGCGCAGTGCATGGCCCATTTAATTCAAGGCCCAGCAGCCCAACTCCCCTCTGTGGTCTCTAAGGCTTTCACCATATTTCAACACAATGTCCCCCATCTCAGCATTTTGAAATCCTACAAAGACAGTAAAACCTTGGCTCGTAGAAATAGCAATTAATTAAATGTCAACTGTTGTCAATCAGTTGCAGATTGCTAAAATAATATTCTTTATTTAACCTCTTACAAAAATAAAGCCTTTAAACAAACTATTAGTTGCAAATTTTCAACTTTCCGCTTACCTCTTCCACTAAAATATTATAAATAAGTTTTGTCCTTTAACCATTATATCATTTGCTAAAACACTGAAGGATATGCTAATAATATGTAAACAAGGAATATGTTCTAAGAAATCTTCTTGGCCTGGAGAAAAGAAAACTTCTGGCAGACATGATACCCAGCTTTCAACTTTAAGGAACTACTGTGTGAAAATGTACTTATTTGTGTCTCTCTAGACTAGAGAATAGGTCGTGTGGGCAGAAGTTAAAGGAAGGCAGGTTTCTAACAATAAAAACTTTCTAATTCTGTCAAGGATTTTCTTATGAAATGTTTTTCAAACTTTTAAACCTCAAAAGAAACTTTGTGGTCAAAAATAACAACTTCTATGTTTTATAAATAACAAAACCAAAGCCCAGAATGGAGTAAGTGGCTACCACAGGAAGGGGAGTGGGACTCCAGCTCTCCCAACTTTTTTTCCAGTGCTTTTTTTTTTTTTTTTTTTTTGCTGTAACAAGGTGTGCTCATTGTAAGTTCTACATTGCTCAAGTGTTCGATCAGAATTCAATTTCTAATTCTCAAGGATGTCCTAGAAACGATTGCTACATTCAGAGGAAGTAAGATTAGAGGACTGGGGAAATCCCCATTAGTTCAAAGATCTCGCCAATTTTGTTTTAAGTAACTGTTTCAAACCAGTATAGAAATACCTTTAGGCACCTTCCCAAGAGCATTAATACAAAAAAGAAAAAATTTAAGAAAAAAAGAAAATGACTTTACAGCGAAATATTACCCTAATTGATTCTGGCAGAGGCCTTCCTGTGAAGTGAATATTCTATAAAAGGGATGACAAGTAAGTTTCAACTCCTGTCCAGGTGGAGGGAGGAGGGGGTAGCACTTGCTGAGAGGACTCTATGGGCATAGGTAGCCTCGTTAGGGAAGAAAGCCTCAGTCCTCTGCAGAATTTGCTTCAGCTGTGGTGGTGTACAGCTCTTGTATTCACCCACCCTCATCTGCAATCCTCAGATAAGAAGAGAAATTACAAGGTCAGATCTAGAGGAGCCTAGTAGTTAGAAGATTGAAAAATAAAGCAAGTTTCTGGCTGGGAAGAAATAACCATCTATTTCTAGGATTTACCTGGCAATCAGTTTTCAAAGATGTGAACAATTCAAGTTACATTTTAGAGTCAATTTTATATTCTTGAGTTTTTATTTTTTATGAATTTTTTCCATGAAATTTATAAAATTGGGGGAAGAAATAAAGCTAAATCTTGCCTCTCCTGTCAGAAGACCCTGTGAGTTTCTGTGCTGTCTTCTATGGGAAAATGCTATTTTTCACCCAAAGCAAAGAGGTTAACTTAAATTCTTCAGTTCTAGAATAAGGGTTTCAAGATGTATTTTTACCATGCCAAGGTCTGCAAAAGTCTTGGCAAACCAAACCCGTAATGTGGAAATCTGACAAGCTTGCACTGTGATCTGCTTCTTTGGAGATAACATGTTCATTTTTCATTTGAGGGAGGGGATGAATGTGCTAATTAGGTAGTAAATTCCTATTGTCGAATTCTTCCCATCCTTTATTACCTTTTTTCTCTATATCCTTAGGGAAACGTGTTCTTTCCCATTTTTTAGACTTACTCTTAATGCTCTGGTAATAGTGACTGTAGACTAATAGCAGCTCACATGTATGGAGCTGCAAGCACCAGGCTAAATGCTTTCTTTGTATTACCTCATTTAAAACAGAGTTAAGTAATTTGCCTGAAGTTGCATAATCTGTAAAGCAAAAGATGTAGCTTCACAGACCTCACTTTAACAACTTATTTAAGTAACTGTCTTTTAACCACTACCTTCTATTGTATCCTCTCTCTTGATATCCTCAGGACAATTATCTTCATAATTTAAAATTTACCCTAAAACTTCCATATATCATTTTTACCTTTGATCCCATTTCAGTGAAACAAAGAAAAATGATGAGGATCTTTTCACATTACTTAACTTGAACACTTCTGTGAATTATTCCTCTTTACTTAGGAGGAAAATAGAATATACATTTGAGATATATTTCTGGTCAGCCCTTGCATGGAGACAATAAATGGATGTTTTTGTTTTGAGATTTTTACAAGTTGATTCAGATGTATTTCAAAATGTAACTTACTGTTCAAACACTGACACACACAACACACTCTTGTATGGTTCTAATTATGGATACTGGGCTGGCCTCCAGCTCCCAGAATCGTTCTTATGGAAGGTTCTATAGCAAAGAGTATGATTGTTTTCCTAGTGAATTAATGTTTGGTAACATAGAGCTCTAAATATATTATGTTGTTGTTAATGGTAATTATTTATGTAGATCATAGTAATCCCAAGGACTAGAATACATAGTAAGTATAGTTTGTGTTTACATCATAGCTGTTAATTTCATATACTTTTTGATGAAAAAGTATTGTGGATATCCTGATCCCCAGACGTTTGCTAGAATACAAATTATGCAGTCATTTTAGGGAGCAATTTGTAAAAATTGAAAATCATATTCCCTTTGACCTGATTCCCTTACCAGTAATTTTCCCAAGAGATAGACTTATAAAAGTACACTAAGCTATATATATATACACAAAGATGTTCACTGAAGTCTTGCTGATAATAGTAACGAACTGTGAACAACCTAAATACCCATCAGGAGTGAACGGCTTAAAATTACATCGCTTCTGTACAATAGAACATCTGAAAAAGAAAAATATGGTCGATATCTCTGTGCTGCTATTGAAAACCTTCAGGATAAAGGAAATAAGCAATTTTCAGAAGTCTGAGCAGTGTATATTGGTCTGTGCATGTTTTTCTGAAAACACAAACATATGTTAAATTAACACTACTAAAACATAAAAGATAATTTTTTTCTGGGAAGATACACAGAAATAAAAAAAAACACAATTAAGAATAATTAATTTTGCAGAGTGGGATGGGGATGATAGATGTTCATGAGGCTTTTACCTTCTGTTTTATGCCTTTCTCCACTGCTGGAATTTAATAAATCTCTGCATGTCTGCCTTTCCTCCCTCCCTCCCTCCCTCCCTCCCTCCCTCCCTTCCTCCCTCCCTTCCTCCCTTCCTGCCTTCCTTCCTTCCTTTCTTCCTTCCTTCCTTTCTCTTTGTCTCTCTCTCTTTCTTTCCTTTCCCAGTTTGGTTATTTAGATAATAGAACTAAGCACAATATTTTTCTCTCTCAAGCTTTTGTGTATTACATGGAACAAGTAAACGTTATTCAAAATACAGTAAAACCAATGGAAACGATTTTTTGTTGTTTTTAAGATCCAGCTACCTCCTTGGGACATAATGATCTCTGAGGTCTGTAACTCTCCTTTTACTATTTTCCCCAGCCCAAACAGTGATTGAAAAATTTCAAGCCTGCTCAAACTATGCCATTTTATACAGAAGCCATCTCTCTCTCATTAGGTGTTCTAAATTCTATCCTTAGATTAAGTTAGAGCTTGAGAAGACTTTGTGCCCCAGCCTCATTGGGTTGGACTGCAAAATGCTTTCACTGAAGTACATTGACTTTTGTATTGACCTTGAGCTGTCATCAAGGGCCATGATAAGAAAAGCACTGTTAAAGATACATTGTTTCATTATGTTTTCCAGTGTGCTTTTTAAAAAATGTTCAGATATAAATATTCCATTTAGAATTTGCACCAGGAAAATGTTTCTCTCTTCTGCCAATTGGGCTTACTTCAGCTTGTAAGATAATGAGAATTTGGTGTATATATTATACATACTCATATTACCCTGTCTCTACCAATTTTCACATCTTTAAGTTGGAGAAAATAATACCCATTTTAATCCCCTTTGACTTTCAAATTTATGCCTCCACTTAGACCTTTTCACTTAAACTCTAAACTCGTCTCTCCATTTATCTACTCAAATACCCATTCATTCATTCAACAGATATTTATCAAGCATCTACCATGTGTCAGGCGCTGCTCTAGGCACAGAGGATGCAGTGGAGATCAAGACAAGCGAAAGCCCTGACCTACTGGAACTTTCAGTGCAGTAAAAGAGGAGGATAGTAAACAAGATAAAGTAAAATGTGAAATGTGTCATGTTTCCTTTTGTGTATGCTTTTTTTTTTTTTTTTTTTTTTGGTACACGGGCCTCTCACTGTTGTGGTCTCTCCCATTGCGGAGCACAGGCTCAGAGGCCATGGCTCACGGGCCCAGCCGCTCCGCGGCATGTGGGATCTTCCCGGAACGGGGCACGAACCCGTATCCCCTGCATCGGCAGGCAGCCTCTCAACCACTGCGCCACCAGGGAAGCCCCTGCCTTTTTAATATATCTTCTTAGTGGTTATTATGGGGAATATAATTAACACCCTAAATTTATAATAATCTACTTTGAATTAATACCTCAGTAACACGTAAAAACTGCTCCTGTGCAGCTCTGTCCTCTCCGCATTTATGTTGCTGTTCTCACAAAGTACATTTATACATTGTGTTCATTAACGTAGATTTTAAATTATTATTCTTTTATGCATTTGTCTTTTAATCATATAGAAGATAAAAAGAGGAGTTACAAACCAAAAATACAATAGTATTGGCTTTTGTATTTACCTATGTGGCTACCTTTTTCAGAATTCTTTCTCTGTTATAGCTTTGAGTTACTTTCTAGTATCCTTTCATTTCAGTCTGAAGGACTTCCTTTAGCATTTCTTGTAGAGCAAGTCCCCTGACAAGGAACCACCTCAGTGTTTATCTGCTTCATTTTTGAAGGTTAGTTTTGCTGGTTGTAAAATTCTTGGTTAACAGTTTTCTTTTAGCACTTTAAAAATGTCATCCAACTTCTTTCTGACCTCCATGGTTTCTGATGAGAAATTTTCTGTTCATCTTATTGAAGGTCTCTTGTATGTGACAAGTTTCTTCTCTCTTGCTACTTCTAAGATTTTCTCTTTGACCTTGGTTTCCAAAAATTTGACTATTATGTCTTCACCTGGGTCTCTTTGCATTGATTCTTCCTAGGGCTTCTCGACTGTATAGATTTATGTCTTTTATCAAATTCTGGGAGTTTTCAGCTATTATTCCTTCAAATATTTTTTCTTCTCCTTTCCCTTTCTGTTCTTCTTCAAGGATTCCTGTTGTATGTGTTGGTACACTAATATGGTGTCCCATAAGTCTCTTACACTCTGTTTATTTTACATCATTCTTTTTCCTCTCTGTTCCTCGACCGAATAACTTTAACTGACCTATCTTGAAGTTTACTCGTTCTTTTTCTGCCTGCTCAAATCTGCTACTGAAACCCTCTAGTGAGTTTTTCATTTTAGTTGTCGTACTTTTCAGCTCCCAAATCTCTGTTCCTTTTTTTGTAATTTCTCTCTCTTTATAATTGATACTCTCTATTTGTTCGTACAGTATTCTCTTGGTTTCCTTTAGCACTTTGTCCATGATTTCCTTTAGCTCTGTGAGCATATTTAAGACAATTGATTTAAAGGCTTTGTCTAGTAAGTCCAGTGTCTGTGTTCCTCAGAGTACGTTTATTAATTTCTTCTGTGAATGGGCCATACTTTCCTGTTTCTTTCCATGCTTTGTAATCTTTAGTTGCAAACTGGGCATTCTGAATATTATAAAGTGGTAACTCTGGTAACCAGAGTCTTCCCCTACTTAGGGCTTGTTTTTGTTGTTTGCTGTAGGCTGTAGCTATTTGTTAGGTAACTTTTCCAAACTATTTTTGCATGAACTGTGTTCTTAGTCATATGTGGTCTCTGAATTCTCTCTTCCTTTAGCTTATGTCCCACTAGTGTTTTGACAGAGATTTCTTTGACGACCAGAGGCCAAATGAGAGAGAAAGCGAGTGAAAATAAGAGGGGGAAAAAAAACCCTCTTAGGTCTTTTCTGAGCATATGTGCTGCCCTGAGCATGTGCATGACTTTCTAAATTCCAGAATTTACAAGTGCTTTTGAATTCCCTGATTTCTCAAATAAACTCTCTCTAGCTTTTCCTCCCAGAATTTTGGCACTCCATTGTACGCCTCCACTTCATCTTTTGCCGCAGGTAGCTGCAGGCTTTTTCTTTGTCTTATGAGGAGTTCCACCCCGAGTGAGTTCTGAATTAGGTGACACAAAGACAAGCACCTTACATCAGTCCTTCAGGTAGTCCCTACATAAGTTAGAACAGACAAACACAATTCTTTACAAATAAGGTCTGCTCTGCTTCCTCCAGAACCAGGGACCAGAGTCCCAAACTGGGAACATGAACAGTCATCTTTAAGACCGCTGCTGAGCCCAGGAGAAGAATTGGCCAAAGACATACAAAAACACCACAGTGCTTTCCTACCATTTTCAAATTGCCTTTCCATTCATTCAGCGTTTGCTTGGTTGCTGTAAACCTTTGTTTTCCAGAGCTCTGAAAAAGCTGATTCTGAGAGTTTTTGCTTTATCTTTCAATCTTCCCTTGGGGGGCCAGCGCCCTTGGAGCTGCCTACTCTGCCATTTTTGCTGATGTCATTTTCCTGCCTACTTTAAAATATAAGGTTCAGACATGTATTTTATTTATCAAAACATTCTTTCTTAAACTGTAAAATATTTTCCAGTTTTAGAAGTTCTAATTGCAGTTGTAATCCTCATAATATTGCTGTAGGTTCACAAGGGTGTTTTGCAAACTATTTACGTATTTATAAAGAGGAAGTGGTAAAGCACATTATATCAGCTTGGCGCTAATATGATTAGATAGAAAATTTTACCCTTTTCAAAAAATCTAACTGTTGAATGAAGGAAATTGTTGGGCTGTCAGGAGTGAATGGAGGGGTGTAGACACCTCTCCAGCTTTGCTGCTATTTCCTTTCGTATTATAATTCTTCGCTGAAAACAGTTCTTCAAGTTCTCCATTCAGGGGGATCTGTAGGGCTAGGCCCAGTGTGTCACATGAAAGGTGCTCAATAAATATTTGTTAGATGCAGTTCACGTTAACTAGGACATTGCTATGGTGTGGAACAAAAGCAGATGATGTGCATTTCCATGCTGGAAGGAATATAGAGACTTTCACCCAAGGAATTATTTCTTAGGCAGGTTCCAGAAGTTAGTGTTGCAACGTGACACCTGTGTTGCCGAAGAGCAGGTGCAAAGTGAAAACACTGGAGTGCAGGTCAGAAATTAGATTATTGTAGTTTCTATAAAATAGTTTCCACTTTACAAACAATGCTTTTAAAAGGAATATGTTTTTTTTCTATGTGAGGAACAGTGTGGTCTTAGTAAGCGGTGTGTTGGAGGCTTTGGATAATAATGCCTGATTTTCCTGACTGAGATTTAACTAAGGCCATATATGTGAAACCCTTGACTTGAAGCCCTAACATGGTGTAAATTCTCAATAATGTAACCTCTTTACCTGGGTCCTTAGAGTGGAATATGAGTTTTTACTCACTTTTCAGGATATCAGCATTTGATGTGACAAGGAAGCTTTCTGGGGGCAAACATGTAATATTTGGGAAGCAGGAGAGGCAGAGTCATGATATGTAAGGAGTGGGCACTGATCCAGTGAGAAGTTGGGCTATGGAACATGGAAGTATTATTAGAAAATAATTACCTTATTCTGTTCCTATCATTGTAGTAATTAACTTCTTCACCTCCAAATAATGAGAAATCAGTGTACAAATTCTCTGCCTTTGGCATAGGGCTTGGATCCCAAGCAAGAGGAATGTATTTCCAGACGATGGATAGAGAGAATATATCAATATGTAGCAAACTTACTGAAGTAACTGGGCCTCCCTTGCCTATTTTCATACCATCATCCTTTAAGTATGTTATCCAGACCCTAAAGGACCCCCAGCACTGGTTTCCCTAACATCAAAATAGTTCTACCACTTGGAGGACGAAGAAGAAGCCCCCATGTCTTTGAGGAAAAAAAAAAAAAGTGGCGGATGCTCTTGTGTAAGCAGGGAAGTCTCTAAACCAGTACCTACTCAACTAAAGATCTGAAATTAAATTATCTTAAATTTTGAAAGTGGATTTTGAAGCTGTTTTCATACCATATATTTAATGTGCGTGTGCATGGGGGTAAAAAACATCCAGCACCATCTCAGAACTTAGTTTTAACCTTGAAGAAGAAAACCTGTGTTATTTTAAGGATTCATAGATAATACGTTAAAGTGTAAGACTCTCACATAGTAACAATTGTTGCTTGTGGGTTTGACTCGACGAATAGACATATTATGATGGAGCAGAGAATTTTTTTTTTTTTTTTTTCCGGTACGCGAGTCTCTCACTGCTGTGGCCTCTCCCGTTGCGGAGCACAGGCTCCGGACACGCAGGCTCAGCAGCCATGGCTTATGGGCCCAGCCGCTCCGCGGCACGAACCCGTGTCCCCTGCATCGGCAGGCGGACTCTCAACCACTGCGCCACCTGGGAAGCCCCGAGAATTTTTTTTTTGTTCTTTCAATTTATTTCGTTGTCCCGGGTCTTAGTTGCGGCAGGCCGGCTCCTTGGTTGCAAGTCGCCCGCTTCTTAGTTGCAGCAGGTGGGCCCCTTAGCTGTGGCACATGAACTCTTAGTTGTGGCATGCAGGATCTAGTTCCCTGACCAGGGATTGAACCCAGGCCCCCTGCATTGGGAGCGTGGAGTCTTAACCACTGCACCACCAGGGAGGTCCCAGACCAGAGACTTTTTGATATGTCCATATTAATTGTGATTATATAAACTGATTATTTCATTAAATGAGGAAAACCTAGTAGTACAGGGGATATTTGCTCTCACCTTCCCTTGGCTGATGCCTCCTCTTCCTCCAGGTGTCTGTGTGAAAAGAATACGATGCCCTCTGCCCCTGCCCATCCCCTTACCCCGCCCCCATACTAAAAAGGTCCTCTTGTGGCACCTCTTCATAGCACCTTGCCCATCAATAGCACTGACCATGACTACAGTTAGTGAAAATTTTGTGTAATAAGTTGTCTAAGAAGGGTTTCCCTCAATATACTCCCTGCTTGAAGAAGTAGTGATATCATTAGACAAGGGTGTTAAAGTATGCAAACAACCCAAATTATTTTCTTGTATAAAAAGCTCATTTTTATTTACAGCAAATTTATAAATACATTTTAAGAGTCTATTTGCTCTCTACTCGGTAATAATAATAATAACCCCTGATGTTCATATAGTGCTTTGTAGCTAGCAAGACACTGCATTATCTTCCTTAATTCCTCTGAAGTGGGTCATATCTCCTTTATTTTACAGATAAGAGACTGAGGCTCACTGAGGTTAAGTGACTTGCACAGGATCATGGAACCCAATAATTGGCAAAACGAGGGCTCCGATCAGGCCCCGATTTTCTTTCTCTATCACAGCTGCATCTCTTAGGAATGGTCTAATTCAGCATACATATAAATATTTATAAACATTATGTCATTGTTTCGAACTAGTAGGTTTTACTCTTTTGACTGTTTCATGGTACTGGAGCTGCAGAGCAAAGCGGACATTTGCAAAAGTTCAATCCACAGCCGTTTTATATTCCCTCTGCTTTGAAATTTTCATCCTTTGCTAGCAGCAACATACTTTTATAACAGGAAATAAAGAAAACATTTTCCTATTGTCATCTAAATGCTTAGCGCACCTGGAGTTACTTTTTGTAGACTTTCTACTTATACCATGAAATCACAGTATGGCTTCTTATTTGAATGTTTGATCATCTGACACCTAATAATAAAAAATTCATTGGCCCTATAATGAGTTTCATCTTCCTTAATGTTTAAAAATGTTTAGAAATTATTTCAAGTCTTAAACAAAAATCATAGTAGGATTAAATAAGCATTTCCCTTGGGAGATAAAGATTGAAATTTGAAAGTAAACCACTACTAACTTTAGGCCAATAAAAAAAATTTTCATGCAGATGATTTTTTTTTCGCATTCATTTTCTTAAATGCAATACTGAAGCCAGGGAGTGTCATATAAAACAAGCCCAAAGCACTTTTTGTACCTAAGCTAAAAATTACTTCCGTGGCCTTTGACATACCAAGGGACTTTGCTATTATAAAGTAAACATAAGAAGGAATCTTTTCAACCTTCTAAAAATTTAAACATAGAAACTGGTTTTGGTCCGTGCAAAGACTGATTTTTTCACACACAGTTTCTAAAATCACAGCACAGATTGCCCAAAAAACATTTGTACTAATTGCTTTGTTTATGAAATAATTTGAGTTATCATTCCCGAAAGCATGAAAGGTAAATGAATTTTTTTCTTTTATCCCATTCCTACGAGAATAATAAAATGCTTATATATTGGGGCAGTTGGTAATGCAGAATCAATTGTTATAATTTTAAAGCATAACACTCAAAGGGAAAAGACTCGTGGAAAAATTTATCCAAGTGTGTATATATTTATGTACTGATATTTTCAGTGATCACCGTATCAGAAGTATGTAGGGAAGGAGAGAGGTTTTCCAAAAAGTTGTATTAAGATATTCTTGCATTATCTAGATGAGTGCTTTTGTTTTTGTTTTTTTTGCGGTACGCGGGCCTCTCACTGTTGTGGCCTCTCCCGTTGTGGAGCACAGGCTCCGGACGCGCAGGCTCAGCGGCCATGGCTCACGGTCCCAGCTGCTCTGCGGCATGTGGGATCTTCCTGGACCGGGGCATGAACCCGTGTCCCCTGCATCGGCAGGCGGACTCTCAACCACTGCGCCACCAGGGAAGCCCTAGATGAGTGCTTTTTAAAATATGGTCTATGGACTAGTGCTAGCCCACAAAATGTTTGTACCAGTATGACGCAAGAGAAATACAGAAATTGAGAGTAAGCATTTGAGAAACTGGTAGCAATTTGACATCGCTACAGCATCCGACTACGTGATTTTGTATTCTATAAAAGCATAACTTGATACATGATGGATTAGAAAACAAAACAAATCAGATCCTTCACATATGATATTAGAAACTCTGAGATAGCTCGGGGTCCACAAACTTTTTCTGGAAAGGGTCAAATAGTAAATAGTTTAGGCTTTGCAGGCCGTACTCTCCAAGTCCCAACTACTCAACTCTGCTGCACACAAGTGCCATGAACAATATTGAACAGATAGATGACTATGTGCCAATTAAACTCTATCTATGGACATTGAGATTTTAATTTCATCTCATTTTCACCTGTCACAAAATACTATTAATATTTTTTTCCTCAACCACTTAGAAGTATAAAAACCATTCTTAACTCCTGTGGGCTATACAAAAACAGACAGTGGGTTAGATTTGGGCCTTAGGCCCAGCTTGCTGACCCTAGAGCTACATCACCATTCCAGCAATCTTTGGGAACAGATGCTGTCATTTCCTTGTCTCAGCCTTCCCCTCTCTCTCTGCAATTTTAATTGCCACTTATTTCACTCTGCAGTTTGGGTTATTATTCAAGAATACCTTAGAGTACTCATAATGCTTAGAACATTATGTTTAATAAAGTCCAGAAGGAAAATGTTCCTAAGTATCACTGTGGGAATAAATTTTAGGATTCCCTGTGACCTACTGGCTTACATGAACTTTGCTTAAAAAAGTAATCCAAGAAGAGTGGGATGGAAGATCTCTTGATCAGATACATAAGCATAATAGTGGATTATTTTAATTTGTTGCCAGGAATGGACAGTGATACAGCAGTGAGTTAAAATCCTGCTTAATTCTTATCCTGAAATGGACTAATCATTGGTTTTGATGGTAATAAAATGACAGAAGGCTGTGAGTAAATTGTGAGTTTAGCATCCAAAACAGAGAACTGCTCAGATTCCCTCTCTCTGTCTCAGGTCCTTTTTGTCTCATCTTGTTAAACAGAAACCCGGGTCCTATCTGCTCCCACAGCATTCCACCCACCACGAGGCCACTGTATTTCTCTTCTCAGAAATCTCCATTTGGCTTATTAGAAGTGGTTTCTTGGGACTTCTCTGGTGGTCCAGTGGCTAAGACTCCGTGCTCCCAATGCAGGGGGCTTGGGTTCGATCCTTGGTCAGGGAACTGGATCCCACATGCCACAACCAAGACCCGGCGCAGCCAGATAAATATTAAAAAAAAAAAAGTGGTTTGTCCCTGACCATCTTGAGCACTACATACTTTTATATACTTGAGTAGTGCATACTTTTATTACTTGGTTGATCTTTCACATAATCAAGTGACAACATTCTTATTCTATGGTTATTATGGTTTTACTTAGCATTAATTTTTCACATTAATGTAGCACCTTCTTCTCCATCTCATTTAAACAAAGTTTGACAGTAAATATGTGCATGTGAACTAGGCAAGCCCTTCTGAAATGTGTTGGCATTGAGCAAAGGCACTTAGCTTCTTTATTGATTCATTTGTTAGTCTTTAGTCCTAACTTCAGTTTGGGTTTTTTTTTTTTTCTTTCCACTCTTCACATATGCAGCAGTCTTTTGGGAAGTGAATTACTTGTAGTATAGTTTGTAGTATTTCAAATGTGGGAAAACCTTTCATCAGGTTGTTAAAGTTCAGTGTTCTGAGCTCATATGATAGAATCTCCTATCAGACTATGTGTTCCCTTTTTGTTCTATTTCAAATATAAGAGGTTAACTTTTGTATGCATGCCACGGCATTTTTGGACTGAGTCAAGTCTTCCAAAAAAGTGAGAACTATGAGACAAACCAGTATTCAAGGAGACATATCCTTGGAATATGAGCAAGCCCATTAATGCTGTATTTCTGTATTTAAAGTATGTTATGTCATACCCATGCTGTCTTCCATGTCCGCATTTTAAGTGAGGAAGAAACTACGCCTCCTCATATTTGAGAACAAACTGCAAAAGTTGGTTCCCTGGTTGTGTTATAAATCCATAAAAAGATCCATTTTCAAACCCAGCAACTTTTTAAATAGGCAACTTCCTATTTTTCACTTGAAAATCAAAATCAGATTGTTCTAAGTGCTTTCTCCATCAGTCATATTTAATTACATAATGTCTTATTATTTTAGTGTATTCAGGGATAAAATGCCTGTTCTGTAGCAATTTGTATATTGAGTTGAGTTCTGGTTACATAACCAGTCTGTCAACAGCACGAAGTAGAGGGCACTGATTTAGTTAGAAATTTAGAGTCCTCTTCCATGCTTTATCCTAGTGGGAATTACATTTTTAAATTGTTGTTTGGCATGCATTGAAAGCTGTTCATCCAGTGTATGTTTATCAGACACCTTCTATGTGGCAGGCAGTATGTAGTTTTAGTTTATTTAGCAAGTTTTAATAAATTTTTTTTTCCTTTGAGTATTATTTGCAATCAGAGACACTTCTAAACTTAAAGAACTTTTGAAGAAAGAGTAAATTCTCTTCAGAATGGCAGTGAAAGATGGTGTGTGTGTGTGTGTGTGTGTGTGTGTGTGTGTGTGTGTGTGGTTGTAAAAGTCTGAGTTTCAGGCCCTGTGCATTTCAGTTCTGGTATCGTGTCTTGTTAAAGCCTTTAGCCCAGCACTTTTCAATGAATGGATGAACGGAGTTCTGATCAATGTGAGGGAATAATGAGTGAATTGTGGTTCACTTGTTGTGAATATTACCTACTCTGTGCTTCTAGAAAAGTATTTTAGCAAGTGTGTGGCTCTTAGTTAATGAAAATGTTAAAATATATAAAAACAAATTATTGATTGTTCTCTTAATTAAAATATGTCCACTCGGAAGTAAAGACTTTTATTTTAGTAACTACAGCTGCTTTGGAAGTCTATTAGATAAAGGCTTCAATTCCACAAACTAATACTTCTGTGTTATCAGATTGCTTTCAGATTTCTCTTTTATATTCACTGAAGAAGAAAGAGTGGTGTACAGGACTGAGTTTCTAATGCTCCTCTCCAAGAGAGCCACTCTTAGGCAAATACCAACTCTACAAGCATACAAAATAGACATCAGGGCAAATTTTACAAAACCTACATTTACTGTTTACTTGTGTAAGGAGTCTTCTATAAGACCAAAGGAATCATAAAACATTGTTTTTACATAAATGGTGATAGGAGTTAGGCAAAGAAAATTTGCTAATATTTGTTAAGGGACCTACCATTAAGTTTTAGTTCTATATTAAACATTATTGGTTTGTCATGATCTGTTCTCCATTCCTGAATTGCCTTCACCTCTATGTCATTATCTTACGTATTCACTGTCATTGTCTCAGGTTTCCAGGGGTTTTGGTATGTCAGTGATTCTTTCACCTGGGCTTATTCTACTTCTTTTTTTATTTGTTTATTAGTTCTGAGATTATTTTGTTCATCGTTTCCTTACTTCTGCAATCTCTTTTTTATCTCATTCTTTCAACTTATCTCATTACTGATGTCTCATTTAATTCATCTTTTCTTTTGTCCTGTAGCGTAATATCCTCATGGAGATTTTGGGGGGTGGTGTGGAGGGCTCTCTTTTCTTCCCAAGTGGATTCTTGCTTCCTTCCCACCACTCCCTCTTTCACTCATTCTTTCTTTGCTCCAGTAGTCCTGCTTACTTGTCCTACTCTTCTCTTTGTTAGACCTAAGTTTCATTTGAACAATTCAATTAAGGACTTCTCTTTGCTCTTTAGTGTTGGTGAATTGTCCTCATTTTCCTTTTTACTTTCTCTGATTAGAACTCTATGTCTTGTCCCTGGAGCTCCACTCAGTTGAGGATTTGAGGAAACGAGGCCACATGCTAGGGAAGGGGTAGAGTGAGTTGAGCCGGGGCTTGTGCTGTTGGTTGTAGGATCTGGACTTGGCTCTTCCTCAGTAATTGTGTGAATTGCCCTGCATCGAGGTTTGCTCTATGTACCCACAGATGAATCTCTTTAGAGGAGGGAGGATATTTGGGGGCAGGGGGTGATGTCTTCTCTGGCTTTGGATTATTGCTCCAATTTAAGGAGGTAACAGCACCAAGAAGGTCAGCCCCTGGTGTTCCTTCCCTTGCCAAACCCTACTTACCTCCCGCAGATGTTTCTGTCCTTTCCCAGCTAATGGAGAAAAAGGGACACCTGTGAGCTTTAGCAATGGCATCATTAATCCACAGCAGAGGAAGGAACTTCACCTAGGGTTCTTCTCCCCTCATTCTTGTTCTCTCTGCTGCACACTCAACACACACGTATTCAGATCTTATTTTCCTTCTCTTTGGCTAACCCCTTGTTTACTGCTAAGGTACAATAAAAGCTGATATAGACGAGTGCACCCATGTTAAGACAAACTCAGATTTAACACAATTGGCAATTGGCTCTCCTCTTTCCTTCATCCCAGCCCTCGTCCTAATTGCATTAACTTCATGGTAATGATATCCCGCATACATGATTGAATTTGCTAGACTCCTCCATGTAGTGTTATAATAAAGTTGGGCTGTGATTAATTAGCTTTGCTTGATAATGACTCATATCCCTTTTCTTCTCCTCCTTTCCTCCCAGGCATGGAAAACCAAAATGGTAAGCCCTGGTTTACTTCTCTGTGTCTGAGGAGATCCTGTGATGTCAGGGAGGCGTTTTCACTCTGGATGGATTTTTCCATCTTTTCCCCAGGTTGCCTAAATACCACTTCAGATCTGTTTTCCCCAAATTGAGGGCTGTTAATGATAGTTTTCAGGATTTTGTCCACCTAACTTTCCCATCTCCAACCTAATCCTTTCTTTTTTTGGAATCTTTTTATTCCTGGGTACCACTTTTTTTTTCCCTAAATGAACAACTTTTGATTGAAGTATAGTTGATTTACAGCGTTGTTTGTTTCACATATACGGCAAAGTGATTCAGTCATCTGTATCTTCTTTTTCAGATTTTTTCCATTATAGGTTATTATAAGATATTGAATATAGTTCCCTGCCTGGGCACCACTTTTAAAGATTAAGATGTGGTGTTTTCCTTCCCTTGGTTAACTTCTGCCAACACTTTTTTCCTCTTTTTAAAAAATAGTGATTTTAAACGTGTTTCCTTATGCTTTAGGGGAAAAATTCTATAATTTGACTTTATTCTCCCATCTTAGCCTAGAGGTTCTGTTCTAGGCACTTCTCATTTATTATCATATTCAATCTTTACAGTGCTTCTTCAGTATATCACAGCTAACATCATGTGTGATTAGTCACACATGAGGACACCGAGGTTTCAGAGAGTAAAGTTTTCCAGTGTCACATGACTAACGGGTGGAAGATCAGGGTCCCATGCCGACCTGTCTGTCTCTAAAGCCTGTGGTCTTCCTGCTCCCACACTCTGCTTCCTCGCACTGCTGTCTGATGCTGAATATGTCAGCATCCCTTCTCTGGGCTTTTCTAATTCATCTCCAAAATGAGGGGGGTGGCCTGCAAGGTCCTCCCTAGCTCTAAACCTCTATGTTTATGGTTAGTGGAATGAGAAGACTACATTTTACTTTAACATAAATTTATTTGACTTTACATTTAATAGGAATGGCTGTATATTTCAAGTTTAAATATATATTTACATATTTCTGCAGTCAGGAATTTCAGATTATATAAACCTTTTTGTTTTCTCAACTCATTTTTCAGGTGCTTTGGAATTTCACTGCTGTTCTTTTTAACATATGGTGTTTGCAAGAGTGAAGTTGGAAATTTTTATTCAAATGTTCATTTTTTTCCCCCTATATTATTCTGTCTCTGTTTAACCCTTCTCGGTGTGCTGAGAATGCCTGAATCGGAGGTAGTTTGAGGCAGTGAAGCAAAACAAAATTAAATAATCCATTTGGTGGTTAAACCCTCAACCTTGACCTAAGCAAACTGCAGTAACGAAGCAAAGATGACATTAAGGAGACTACAAATCCCTGGTTCTAAGAGTTTATAATCCACAAGATAAACTGACTGATGTCAGTGTACGTCTAACTCACGTGTGCATACTCAATGAGCAGCAAGTATGTCAGTGTTCACAGCTGCACAGCAATAGTGGTGCAGAAACCAGGGTGACAGTGGAAATAGCGGTGGTCTGTTAGAACAGGAAGTGGAAAAGATGGGAGACAATAATGGACAGGATGGAGTTGCTTAGGAGTGAGGTCACAATTTGTATGTCCATGAGGCAGGACTTTGAAAATGGGTGAGTGCAGAAGAGAGGGCTGACCCTCCTTGGCCACTCCCAAGCCTATTTATTCTCGGCAAGTGCTCTTCAGCCCTAGGCCCGCAAGACTACCGCCTCCCTGAGCTGTTGCCCAGGAGCCAACCTTCAACCTTTATTTCTTACCCCTTCCATTCTGTCAATTCCAGCCCTAAGAAGGGATACACAGAAGAATCAAACTCATCTCAGCTTTCCTCTGGATAATGTAAGTTAATTGGACTCCTTCTAACCATGCTTTTCTCATCTCCATTTTGCTCATTTGATATTCTTTGAGCATCTTATATTTACCAGACATTTTGCTAGGCCCTAGGTATATAGTAATGAAGAAAAGAAATAGTACCTGAGCTGATGAATTTCTAGTAGGTGAATGAGAAAATTTAAAAGTCGAGAAGGGAATACAAATAATAAGCACAGGCATCAAGAAAAGGGTTCGGTACTGGGAGAGAAAATAGCTGAGAGTGCAGCAGGGAGCTGTTCACTAGATGATGAGGTCATTTCTTTACTTCATCCCTTTCCTCATATATTCCAAGTCTCTTGCTCAAACTATTTGACCACTCCCTTCTGGACTTTTCCTAAAGCCTCATATCTAGGCTGTCTGTCTGTGGAATTGATAATATTTTAAAACTCCTTTTAGTTAAAACCCAAGTATTTATTCAAGCCATGTTATGTGTCTGTCTCTGTGCTAGGCGTGCTGGTGTTTACCACGGAGATCTAAGGCACCGTAAGAGCCCTGGAAGGCTCCGTGTTCATTTTCTATCCATTACTCCCCGAGCCATGCCCTTCGTCATGATCTTTATCTCCCAGAGGCCACAGAGCACGGGATCAGGAGTCGGGGCTGCCATCTTCCTTTTTCCTTGCTGCCACTTCCAGATCATCTCTCTTCCAATTAAAAATCCCAACTTCTTCGTTTTATAAGCCAGCATACAATTCTACCTGCTACCCTCCTTGAGGTATTTTTTACAACCTCCTGTTCATTCTGCCCATCATTCATTGATGCTTTTGAGCCCCTGGTTTCACTCTTCTTCCCATGGCTCCATCTTTCATTCTTGGAAACTGCAGGTAGAAAGTTCATCCAGCCCCCTGGACTCTCAGTTCCTTGAGCTCCTTTCTTCTAAGTCTTTACTCTACCTCAGCCACCCGCTCTGAGGTCATTTTCTCCCAAACCTTGTCATCATGAGTAGCCACTCTACCTCTAAAATCTCATTATCAGGTGCTGTAGCTTTGACCATCACTTCCCATGTTTTCAACTTACTTGCTCCACACCTGCATATGAATAGTTGAGCATGACAGGGGGAAAAATGGACAACAGTCCCAACTGGCCTCTCATTAAATTGGTAGCCAGAAGGCTCAAGTAGCCTCAGATTTCCTGGCAATCCTACTATGTTCCCTGGTCCGTTCTCCTGTCACAAACCTCTACCATCTCCACCCCCTTCACAATGAATGACCTTGATTCCTATTTCACTGAGAAGATAGAAACCATCAGAAAAGAACCTTCATCTTCCCATAACCAAATCTACTAATGAGATTATCCACTGCCTTTCTGTGTATCTCTTTCACCTCCTGAGGTTATACTTTCTTTCTGGCATCACCAGTTTTTTCTCCTCTCTAGTGGGCCATTCCAATCAGGATATAAACATGCTATTATATGGCCTATTAAATTTTTTTTGATCCTTTCTTTTCCACACCTCTGCCTCTCCTCCAACTAGCTCCTTTCTTGGCTCTGCAAGCACACACAGTAAAACTCCTGGAGAGAATATACTGTTTATCTGCTGCCTCTAGTTCGTCACTTCTCATTCCCTCTTCAGGCCACACCAATCAGTCTTCTTATGACTGGACTCCTGAACAGTCCACATTAGATCCATCGTTTCCTGAAGCACTTTCTTCACCTCTTCATGTTGGAATGCAGACTTCAGGTCTTGGACCTCTTCTCCATCTATATTCATATCCTGGGTGATCTCATCTTTCCTGTGGTTTTAAATACACTGATGATTTGTTCATTTATCTCTCTACTTAAAGCTCTCCATCGAGAGACTAGTCCCATGCTTCCTCAGCTTCCCCACTAGTATGTTTTTTGTTTGTGTTTTTTGTTTTTTTGCGGTACACGGGCCTCTCACTGTTGTGGCCTCTTCCATTGCGGAGCACAGGGTCCGGACCTGCAGGCTCAGCGGCCATGGCTCACGGGACCAGCCGCTCCGCGGCATGTGGGATCTTCCCGGACCGGGGCACAAACCCATGTCCCCTGCATCGGGAGGCGGACTCTCAACCACCACCACCAGGGAAGCCCCCCACTAGTATGTTTGATGGCATCTTACATTTAAGGCCAAAAGACTTATGCACTTTTCCCTCAAACCCAACTTCTCTTCCAGTGTTTTCATCTCAGTGAAAGTAGCATCTTTTCCAAACCCCCTCCCCATTTACCCAGTTCCGAGGCACCAGTTTCTCTCATCACCCACGTGAACAAGACCAGTTAGTTTTATCTTCAGAATATATCCCGAACCCGTCTACAGTGTTGCCACCCTAGTCCAAGCAACCATTCCTACCTGGATTCTTGTAACTGCTTCCCACCTGGTCTCTCTGCTTCCACTCTTGCCCTCTTACATTCAAACCACCAAAGCCCATGATCTTCCACTATGTCAATCAGATCCTGTCACTTCCCTTCTGAGAACCTTCCAGTGGTTTCTCATCACATGTAGAATAAATACCTGCCTTGATCCAGACTGTAAGTGAGCTCACCCTTGCCTAGCTCTCTGACTCCCTTTTCTTCTGCTTTCTGCATCATTTGCTAAGTTCCAGTTACATTCTCAGTCTAATACATGTTTTCTTTGACTGTTTTGCTACCTAAAATTACATGTGAGTAAAGAAAGAAAGCCTACCTTACAGGACACTCTTTTCTTTTTTTAATTTGATTGTTATTTTATATTAGAGTATAGTTGATTTACAATGTTGCGTTAGTTTCAGGTGTACAGCAAAGTGATTCATTTATACATATACATATATCCATTGTTTTTTAGATTCTTTTCCCATATAGGTTATTACAGAATACTGAGTAGAGTTCCCTGAACTATACAATAGGTCCCTGTTGGTTATCTATTTTATATATAATGTGTGTATGTTAATCCCAACCTCCTAATTTATCCCTCACCCTCCACCTTTCCCCTTGATAACCGTAAGTTTCTTTTTGAATTCTGTGAGTCTGTTTCTGTTTTGTAAATAACTTCATTTGTATCATTTTTTTAGTTTCCACCTATGTGATATCATATGATATTTGTCTTTGTCTGACGAACTTCACTTACTGTGATAATCTCTAGGTCCATCCATGTTGCTGCAAATAGCATTATTTCATTCTTTGAACCATAATTCGAAAAGATACATGCACCCTGATGTTCTTTACAGCACTATTTACAGTAGCCAAGACATGGAAGCAACCTAAATGTCCACTGACGGATGAATGGATAAAGAAGAATGTGGTACATATATACAGTGATATATTACTCAGCCATAGAAGAGCACATTTAACCTTATCTTCCTGTGAATCTCTTGCTTACTCCTGCTCAGGTTTCTGCTGGGACATCACCTCCTCAGAAAAGGCTTCCTTGATACCCTCTCAAAACTAGCTGTGCTGGCCACTCCTGCCTCCAGAAATGCTCTACTTTCTTACCGTGCTTTAATTTTCTTCAGAGCACTTACCATTATATGAAATTATATTTTAAATACATTCCTTTTCAAAATGTATTTATGACAGGTGGGCCTCGTCAGGATGTTTCCTGTGAGCATAATAAAGCTGGAACTTCAGTCTCAGAAATAAAGATCAAGCACACGGCACCTTCCAACAGGTCCCACAGAGGCATGGGTGGCCATGGAGTGGGTGGGTGTCTCAGGAGTTCATTATCTGGCTCCATGTGGCTGACAGGGTCTTGGTGCTCTGGCCAAGAGTCAGGCCTGAGCCTCTGAGGTGAGAAGGCCGAGTTCAGGACATTGGTCCACCAGCGACCTCCTGGCCCCATATAATACCAATCGATGAGAGCTCTCCCAGAGATCTCCATCTCAACTTTAAGACCGACCTCCACTCAACGACCAGCAAGCTCCAGTGCTGGACACCCCATGCCAAACAACTAGCAAGACAGGAACACAACCCCACCCATTAGCAGAGAGGCTGCCTAAAATCATAATAAGTTCACAGACATCCCAAAACACACCACTGGATGTGCTCCTGCCCACCAGAAAGACAAGGTCCAGCCTCATCCACCAGAACACACAGGCACCAGTCCCTTCCACCAGGAAGCCTACACAACCCACTGAACCAACCATAGCCACTGGGGACAGACACCAAAAACAACGGGAACTATGAACCTGCAGCCTGCGAAAAGGAGACCCCAAACATAGTAAGATAAGCAAAATGAGAAGACAGAGAAAAACACAGCAGATGAAGGAGCAAGGTAAAAACCCACCAGACCAAACAAATGAAGAGGAAATAGGCAGTCTACCTGAAAAAGAATTCAGAGTAATGATAGTAAAGATGATCCAAAATCTTGGAAATAGAATGGAGAAAATACAAGAAACGTTTAATAAGGACCTAGAAGAACTAAAGAGCAAACAAACAATGATGAACAACACAATAAATGAAATTTAAAATTCTCTAGAAGGAATCAATAGCAGAATAAATGAGGCAGAAGAATGGATAAATGACCTGGAAGATAAAATAGTGGAAATAACTGCTGCAGAGCAGAATAAAGAAAAAAAGAATGAAAAGAATTGAGGACAGTCTTAGAGACCTCTGGGACAACATTAAACATACCAACATTTGAATTATAGGGGTCCCAGAAAAGAAGAGAAAAAAAAAGGGACTGAGAAAATATTTGAAGAGTTTATACTTGAAAACTTCCCTAATATGGAAAAGGAAATACTCAAGGAGAATAGTCAAGGAGAATCCAAGGAGAAACACACCAAGACACATATTAATCAAACTATCAAAAATTAAATACAAAGAAAAAATATTAAAAACAGCAAGGGAGGGCTTCCCTGGTGGCGCAGTGGTTGAGAGTCCGCCTGCCGATGCAGGGGACACGGGTTCGTGCCCCGGTCCGGGAAGATCCCACATGCCGCAGAGCGGCTGGGCCCGTGAGCCATGGCCGCTGAGCCTGCGCGTCCGGAGCCTTTGCTCCACAACGGGAGAGGCCACAACAGTGAGAGGCCCACGTACCTCAAAAAAAAAAAAAAAAAAACAGCAAGGGAAAAGCAACAAATAACATACAAGGGAATTCCCATAAGGTTAACAGCTGATCTTTCAGCAGAAACTCTGCAAGCCAGAAGGGAGTAGCAGGACATATTTAAAGTGATGAAAGGGAAAAACCTACAACCAAGATTATTCTACCCAGCAAGGATCTCATTCAGATTTGATGGAGAAATAAAAACCTTTACAGACAAGCAAAAGCTAAGAGAATTCAGCACCACCAAACCAGCTTTACAACAAATGCTAAATGAACTTCTCTAGGCACGAAACACAAGAGAAGGAAAAGACCTACAAAAACAAAACCAAAACAATTAAGAAAATGGTAATAGGAACATTCATATCGATAATTACCTTAAATGTAAATGGATTAAATGCTCCAACCAAAAGACATGGACTGGCTGAATGGATACAAAAATAAGACCTGTATATATGCTGTCTACAAGAGACCCACTTCAGACCTAGGGACACATACAGACTGAAAGTGAGGGGATGGAAAAAGATATTGCATGCACATGGAAATCAAAAGAAAGCTGGAGTAGCAATTCTCATTATCAAACAAAATAGACTTTAAAATAAAGACTATTAGAAGAGACTAAGAAAGACACTACATAATGATCAAGGGATCAATCCAAGAAGAAGATATAACAATTGTAAATATATATGCACCCAATATAGGAGCACCTCAATACGTAAGGCAAATGCTAACAGCCATAAAAGGAGAAATCAACAGTAACACAATAATACTAGAGGACTTTAACACCCCACTTTCACCAATGGACAAATCATCCAAAATGAAAATAAATAAGGAAACACAAGCCTTAAATGACACATTAAACACGATGGACTTAATTGATATTTATAGGACATTCCATCCAAAACCAGCAGAGTACACTTTCTTCTCAAGTGCTCGTGGAATATTCTCCAGGATAGATCATATCTTGGGTCACAAATCAAGCCTTGGTAAATTTAAGAAAATTGAAATTGTATCAAGTATCTTTTCCAACCACAATGCTATGAGGCTAGATATCAATTACAGGAAAAAAATCTGTAAAAACTTCAAACACAAAGAGGCTAAACAATACACAACTTAATAACCAAGAGATCACTGAAGAAATCAAAGCAGAAATCAAAAAATACCTAGAAACAAATGACAATAAAAACACGACAACCCAAAACTTATGCGATGCAGCAAAAGCAGTTCTAACAGAGAAGTTTATAGCAATACAATCCTACCTCAAGAAACAAGAAAAATCTCAAACAAGCTAACCTTACACCTAAAGTAATTAGAGAAAGATAACAAAAAAACCCAAAGTTAACAAAAGGAAAGAAATCATAAAGATCAGATCAGAAATAAATGAAAAAGAAATGAAGGAAACAGTAGCCAAAATGAATAAAACTAAAAGCTATTCATTGAGAAGATAAACAAAATTGATAAACCATTAGCCAGACTCATCAAGAAAAGAAAGGGAGAAATCTCAAATCAACAGAATTAGACATGAAAAAGGAGAAGTAACAACTGACACTGCAGAAATACAAAGGATCATGAGAGATTACTACAAGCAATCTGTGCCAATAAAATGGACAACCTGGAAGAAATGGACAAATTCTTAGAAAAGCACAACCTTCTGAGACTGAACCAGGAAGACAGAAAAAATAGACCAATCACAAGCACTGAAATTGGAACTGTGATTAAAAATCTTCCAACAAACAAAGCCCAGGGCCAGATGGCTTCACAGGTGAATTCTATCAAACATTTAGAGAAGAGCTAACACCTATCCTTCTCAAACTTGTCCAAAATATAGCAGAGGGAGGAATGCTCCCAAACTCATTCTATAAAGCCACCATCACCCTGATACCGGAACCAGACAAAGATGTCACAAAAAAAGAAAACTACAGGCCAGTATCACTGATGAACATAGATGCAAAAATCCTCAGCAAAATACTAACAAACAGAATCCAGCAGCACATTAATAAAAGGATCATACAACATGATCAAGTGGGGTGTATCCCAGGAATGCAAGGATTCTTCAGTATACGCAAACCAATCAATGTGTTAAACCATATTAACAAACTGAAGGAGAAAAACCATATGATTATGTCAACAGATGCAGAAAAAGCTTTCAACAAAATTCAACACCCATTTATAAAAACCCTGCAGAAAGTAGAAATAAAGGGACCTTACCTCAACATAATAAAGGCCATATATGACAAACCCACAGCCAACATCATTCTCAATGGTGAAAAACTGAAACCACTTCCACTAAGATCAGGAACAAGACAAGGTTGTTCACTCTCACCACTATTATTCAACATAGTTTTGGAAGTTTTAGCCACAGCAATCAGAGAAGAGAAAGAAACAAAAGGAATCCAAATCTGAAAAAAAGAAGTACAACTGTCACTCTTTGCAGATGACATGATACTATACATAGAGAATCCTAAAGATGCTACTGGAAAACTCCTAGAGCTAATCAATGAATTTGGTAAAGTAGCAGGATACAAAATTAATGGACAGAAATCTCTTGCCTTCCTATACACTAATGATGAAAAATCTGAAAGAGAAATTAAGGAAACATTCCCATTTCCCATTGCAACAAAAAGAATAAAATACCTAGGAATAAACCTACCTAAGGAGACAAAAGACCTGTATGCAGACAACTATAAGTCACTGATGAAAAAATTAAAGATGATACAAACAGATGGAGAGATATACCATGTTCCCTGGATTGGAAGAATAACATCGTAAAAATGATTATGCTGAGTAATATTCCATTGTATATATGTGCCACATCTTCTTTATCCATTCATCCGATGATGGACACTTAGGTTGTTTCCATCTCTGGGCTATTGTAAATAGAGCTGCAATGAACATTTTGGTACATGACTCTTTTTGAATTATGGTTTTCTCAGAGTATATGCCCAGTAATGGGATTGCTGGGTCATATGGTAGTTCTATTTGTAGTTTTTTAAGGAACCTCCTTACTGTTCTCCATAGTGGCTGTATCAATTTACATTCCCACCAACAGTGCAAGAGTGTTCCCTTTTCTCCACACCCTCTCCAGCATTTATTGTTTGTAGATTTTTTGATGATGGCCATTCTGACCAGTGTGAGATGATATCTCATTGTAGTTTTGATTTGCATTTCTCTAATGATTAATGATGTTGAGCATTCTTTCATGTGTTTGTTGGCAATCTGTATATCTTCTTTGGAGAAATGTCTGTTTAGGTCTTCTGCCCATTTTTGGATTGGGTTGTTTGTTTTTTTGTTATTGAGCTGCATGAGTTGCTTGTAAATTTTGGAGATTAATCCTTTGTCAGTTGCTTCATTTGCAAATATTTTCTCCCATTCTGAGGGTTGTCTTTTCATTTTGTTTATGGTTTCCTTTGCTGTGCAAAAGCTTTTAAGTTTCATTAGGTCCCATTTGTTTATTTTTGTTTTTATTTCCATTTCTCTAGGAGGTGGGTCAAAAAGGATCTTGCTGTGATTTATGTCATAGAGTGTTCTGCCTATGTTTTCCTCTAAGAGTTTTATAGTGTCTGGCCTTACATTTAGGTCTTTTTCTATTTATTTTTTAATTTTTTAACAGGATGCTAACCAAGGAGAACTATGTGTAAACCACCTCTTGTAACTGGGGGGAAAAAAGAAAAGAAAGAAAGAAAAATAAAAATTTAAAAAAGTTATATTGGAAGAGACATACAAATGACAGCAAAATTTGTGGGCTCTCCTAAATTCTAAGTACCATATTATTTGAGAGTGTTTATCTTAATAATCTTCTGGATCGAGAGAAAATTATTTCTACTCTCATGAGAACAAATATGAACACTGATCTGACCTTGATATAAACGGCCCCAGGAATTGTTTACTCCCAAGTGGTGATGATATTGCTGTTGTACAGTTGTGTGCTGTGTGGACTGGGAAGGCCCTTAAAGCTCCAGTGCTTTCTTTGCCCTTTCGTAGCCTACCCTTCACTGCATAGACGAGACCTCCTTGGCGGTGGTGGTGTTATTTTGATAACTTATTTTGCACTTACATGAGGGTCTTTTCTCTTAAATATTGAAAGCTGTTTAAACTACTGACCTAAGAGTTATCCTGGAAAAGAGAAACCAGTGTAAATGTGCTAGAAACCAAATGAGACTTTTTTTAACCCCACGTCAGACTCTGTGTGTGTGTGTGTGTGTGTGTGTGTGTGTGTGTGTGTGTGTGTGTTGTACTGATTTCACGATAACCTTTTATCTCCTGGACACTTAATTTGTCATTTAGGACATCTGTGGTTAGGGATAGAAGCCCCATTTTGTAATTGGTCACCATGCCAGAGGTGAAAGCCATGCCATTAGCCTCGGGGGAGGGAGAGCTCTTGGCAGGATTCACTGTCAGTGGGTGTTTTTTTTCAGTTCTGTCAGGTCTCTGTTCCCTTGGGGGAATTTGTACCCAAAGAGTATTGAGTCTTTTCTGCTGATTTTTTTCCAAAAGCATGTGTTTTCTGCATTCCAATTTTATGGTTCCCTGCGAAGGAGGAACATTTTCTTTTCTTATTTAGTTTGGATTTGATTAGCAATGTTTGGGATTAGTTTAGTCTTTTTAAAGTGAAACAAGTGAGAGGTATCAGAGGGTGATCGAAACCACCCTGAGCAGGGAAGCAGCGTCCTGGTCCCAGCCTTTCCTCCAGCTAACCCCAGCAGGGAGGCTCACCTGCTTAATTGAGTCCCGACATTAGGTTGGACGCAGATGAAATGCATGGATAGATGAAAACATTGGTCACTCAACCTTTAATGAATTTCAAAATTCTATATTCTTTGTAATAATAATGATAGTAACAACAACAGCGCTAGCAGCTCTCAAGTACTTTATAGATGTTCTTTGTAATTCCCATAACAGCCCTGAAAGATAGGTACATATTATTTTTCAGAGAAGGATGCAAAGGTTTGCTCATTATCATACAGGTACCAAAAGGCAAAGCCAAGATTGAGATTCAGGCTGGTCCACCTCCCTGAGGTTGCCCCAATACTCTGGTCGCTCAGGCTAGACAGTGGGGTCATAGATGCACATAGGTTTTATTTGTTTGTTAGTTTGTTCTTAGTTTTTTATTTTATATTGGAGTATAGTTGATTAGCAATGTTGTGTTAGTTTCAGGTGTACATTAAACTGATTCAGTTATACATATACATGTATCTATTCTTTTTCAAATTTTCTTCCCATTTAGGTTGTTACAGAATATTGAGCAGAGTTCCCTGTGCTATACAGTAGGTCCTTGTTGGTTATCTATTTTAAATATAGTAGTGTGTACATGTCAATCCCAAATTCCCAATCTATCCCTTCCCCCTTGAGAAGCATAAGTTTGTTCTCTGTCTGTGAGTCTGTTTCTATTTGTAAATAAGTTCATTTGGATCATTTTTTCAATATTCCGCATATAAGTATGATAATCTCCAGGTCCATCCATGTTGCTGCAAATGGCATTATTTCATTCTTTTTAATGGCTGAGTAATAGTCCGTTGTATATGACACATAGGTTTTAGAATCAGCTTAGGTTTAAAACTCAGCCTTATTCAAGCCATGTGACCTTAGGCAAATTGCCCATCCTTTCTCTAAGCATTGTTAAACTGTGATGAGAGCAAAATCACATCTACACCATAAAGTTATTGAGGAGAAATGCACAGAAACATGTCAAGCACTCAAAGTAGATAAGTGTGAAGCAAATGGTAGCTTTTGACTTTGATTGTTTATTTATAATCAAATAAGGCCTTATTTCTAAGGCCTTATTTCTAATCAAATAAGGCCTTATTTCTAAGAGGCCTAACATAAAAATATTTATATAAAGAAATATTTTATAAGATTATATTTTATATAAATATCAAGAAATATTATTTTATTAGGTCTTATATATGCATCTCGTTCTAAAAGCTCATTTTTTCATAAACTATTTCTTTTTTTTTTTTTTTTTTTTTTTTTACTTTTCTTCCTCTTCTCTGAGATTACAAATAAATGTCTGAGATTATCTAGGATTTGTGGTGGTGTTACTGTTTGCTTTGGGGGAATATGGCTCTCAAAATGCAAATCAGACATGAATCAATTCCCCACACACTGTCAGTTGGCCCTCTGCACCCTCCAGATTTACCGAGGAATCCAGAAAACACTTAACCACATTCCAAAGGATTTCTCTCAACAACTCCTGGAGAGCTTACTATCTGATGGGCACTACCCCAGGCACTGAGGTTTCGGGTATTTCCAAACATAAAGGTCCACCAACTGTGCTAAAACAAGGGAGTGATACAGACTAGACCCCTCTAAAGGGGATAAGCTTGCGTTTGTACTCTTGAATCGGCTAGTAGTTAAATAGGATTCTGCCAATAATTATTTTCTTTTTTGTCAATAACCTGAAACTATTTAAGTCAATGATTTATCACTACTTCTGTTCCTCACAAGTGTGGCTCTCCTTATTAGCAGACACTGCTCCTGGATGAGAGGAGGTGTAAAGAGAACAATTCCTTCAGTCAGTGGGAAAATAATCCAAGAAAAAGTGTTAGGATGTGAGTGTGTTTACCAAGAAACAAGTAACACCCAAGGGACTACTATTATTTAATAGCTTTTCTACATTAGTTTAGTAAGTGGCTTAATTCTTTACTCGGACACTGCATCCACTAAGTGGTAATAGTATCTTAATTGTGATCCACTTTCCCTTTTTATCCCTGTTCACTCTTCAGTTCCATGTCTTTATTAAGGACATTTCTGAAAAATGCCACCTCTGGGAAAGGGCTCTGGATTCACTCATGTGAGAACTCTTTTCTGCATAATTAGCCTAATTCTTAAAAATCGGATCATAGCCGTCATTGTCCCAGTATGTTTTTACTCTGTGATGTTACCAGCTTGAATACTGAATTTGAGGCAGTCAACCTTCCTAAAGAAAGATGTATACTGTGCTTTATGCATCATCACTGAAAGAATTTTGCTTTGAAGCCCAGTGTGAACACTTAATTTTTATTTGCTATTATAAAAGAGTCTCTTTGAGCTGACAAATATGAAAATATGACTGTGATTTCGGCAGGAGTCCAGAAACTTTAGAGAGAATGATGCTTTTATCTTTTGAAAGTCTTTTGACTACTGCATTATTCTATTAATAGATGGAAAATGGGTAATAACATCCTTTAAGGCCTTCTTCTATTGGAACTGGTCTTCCCACAAACTATAGAGAAAAGATGTATGTGTCAAGTGGTAAGAGTTTAATGTACATTTATTTAAATCTCCTGTCTTTGGGCAGCCATTAAATTTATTTAAGGGCTCTGTGTGGCCTGGTTTCCATTTTTTCTCCATTTATATACTGTCCTCCCTACAATTTCAGTTAAACGATAAAAAAATTATACTTTTAAGTTGATGTGCAGTTGCGTACTAAGGTTTCTCATGAAATGACAATAAGGAAGCCCTGAGCTAAGTGGCAGCTTCCCTGGCACCCAGGAATTCTGCATTTGTCTTTATAGAGTCTGCCAGTGTGTCCATCTCCAGGTGCAGTGGCTTATAAAAGCAGTATGGCTCAGTATGTCCTGTTGGAACAAATAAAGACTTAATGAAGGGTTAAGTGACACTCCAGAGGGAATATTTTCCTAGGCCAACTAAATGTACGTACATACTGGTCTTAGGAAACATTTGTACGAACATCTATCAAAAGGGCTTTAATTAAGGGCTTCCCTAGTGGCGCAGTGGTTAAGACTCATTTTTATAACTTTGGGAATCTTCATAATCTAGATTTAGCCCTTTGGGCATTGCTAGTTAAGCCAGATTTTGGAAATATCCTGCAGCTGTTATTGTGAAAATATGCTATATCAATCACCATCTTCTAAAACTGAGCTAAGCAACATAGAAGAAAGCGTAGATTCTCATTGGGAGAAATCCTTAAACTTGATGTATATTGAGAAGACTTTTGTTAGTGTTCGTTCTAGTGCATTTGAATGCTTTTTCTTAACCTTCACTGATAAAAGGAAAGCTTTCTCCTGACGATCAAGATCTGTGAGAGAATGCTATTCCAACTATACCCTCCCTATGTCCCATGCCCTTTTTCCTTCTAGATTCAGTTAATCCTTTTTCTCAGGGGGTAATTCTACCCATGTCTCCATGCCCTGACTTTGGAAGATTCTTTGAGAGCATGAAGCAAAGGCAGGTAGGGTTATTGTCTTTGGAAAAGACCCTGAAGTTTGTCCCAAAAAGTAATGTCAAAAGAGTATAGCAGAGATGCTCGGTCCTCTTCTAAATAAAAGTTTTTCATTTGTTTCTTTGTTAGAAATTACAGCTTTGACTCTGTGATAACTATGACCTTAAGTTTTTGTGCTTCTATAAATCCTTTCAAATAAGCCCAATTGTACCCAGTAAATTTGGAGACATTTGGGAGACCAGAAGGATTACAAGACAGGGCTCTATTTACTAGAAGTGGATCAGAAATTGATAGGGCTTTAAATGTCCTTTGCCCCAGCTCTTCTACATTTTACGTGCAATTTCTTGAGCTCCTTCATCTTAGACAATCTCACATTTAGCCTCTGTTTGCAAATCTTCGTTCCCTATGGCCTGCTTTGTGACTGCCAGCCACATGTTCCGATCTCAAAGGCTTCGTTAACTCCCTCCTGACGCTGCGTCCAGTGCGTTACCTATAACCAATATCACAGTGAATGATAAAGACCACAAACATTGGCTACAGCCTGCTTTCAGTTTCCAAATTTGGCTTTCACCCAGTACTTTTGATCAAGGCACAGAGTCTTCCAGAATGTTTATAATTTCGTAGCACCACTTCATTGGCGTAAATTCGTTCCTCAACCCAGATGGTGATCCGCTTACGAAGGTTTTTTCTTCCTTGCTTATTTGTAATTTCAAAGCCTGGGATTGGGAATAGTAGGTCCATTTTGTAACTGGTCTTTGTGCCAGAGGTTAAAGCCATTGGCAGAGCTCTTCAAAGAAGGGGGAGCTGTTGGAAGGGCCAGGGGCTAGTGGGAGGTACTCAGTTCCGTTTGGTTTATACTCCCTTGGGGGGATTTGTACCCAAAGCATTTAGTTTAGTTTTCTACTGCCTCCTCTCACCCTCCCCAAAAGCATATGTTTTCTGCATTCTTTATCCTGGTTCTCTGTCAATAAGCGGAAGTTCCCTTCCATATAAGATTTAGATTTGTTTGAAAATGCTCACGGCTATGATTTTTTTTTGTAACGTTGCAATATACGGCCACCAAGGCCGCCCCTTCTTAGTTTATCAAGTAAATACAAACGGTAATTTAAAAAACTGAATTTTGAGATCCAGCAAAGTGTGGACTAATCTCCAGAAAGCATGCATTATGTAAAATAATCATAAAGACAAGTGGCAGTCTAAGGCCAGTAAGTGAGTTAGGGTAAGCCTGACCCATCAAAAAGTATATTTTCCAGTAACGAGCTACTGTACCACGTGTGCAGAGGACAGAAGATGTGTAAGATGCAAGAGGTATAATCAGCCAACCTGCAGGCTTATTTGGAAGACAGTTATTGGAACAAACAAACAAACACAAAACCTACCTACCGGGATGAGAAGAAGAAAGACTTGTGGGGTAGAGTTAGAAGAAATGAAATGCCTGACTCCTGGTCATTCTCATTTTGTTTGGTTGTCGTTGAGCTTTTATGCTGTTGAGGAAATTGCAATGTACTGTGTAGGAAAATGTATATAGCTTTTATATTATTTCGGTGATAAATGGTGGAAGAAAATAAAGGGGCCAAAGATGAGGGAGATGAGATTGGCACCAATAAAGATATCTATTGCTACGGCCTACTTTAGCAGGAAGATCCAGATTGAGCATGGCTGCCTAGTGCCAAAACTATTCTCAAGTCTAAGATATGGTATAAAAATAAAAGTAAGCTCCCAAAGATTTGTAGGAGACTACATCAAGCACATTATCTATCTTGATGGAATGAAATTATTTAATCCTTCATTAAATCTTAAATTATTTCTTTCAACAGAACAAATTGTATACTATATACACTTGAAGTGGTAGGAACATCATTCACATAATAATTTGTGTAAATGGCATCCTGGTGTCACACTGTACAAAACCTTTTGGGCTAGACGCAGCAACCCACACTGGAGGAAAGATTAAATTTGAGAGAATTTTCCCCCTAAGTTTTTTGTAATAATATAAGCCTGTTTGTCAATAGCATATATTAATAGCATATAACTTACATTAATATTTGTCCTCTTTGTAAGCCATGTAAAGCTGGGACTATCCATTTATGTTCATAAGGAATTGATTTTGAGACTATTTATAATCACAGTTTATGGTTTCTGAAAGCCTTAATCTATGACGGGTGTAAAGCATTCCATGTTTATACTGTTCCCTTTACTCAGGTATTAGGAACATCATCATTTATTCTCATGGAACCCTTTTTAGGTAGAAATAAATAAAAGCATGGAGGGTGAATCTAGTGCCCAGAATTCCTGAAGGAATCTGTGACACCATCTTTCCGCTTATTTGCTTGTATTTCAAACAGATTTTTATTGAATTAAACTGGCATAAACATGGCATAAACAGGGAAACCACTTGAATGTGAAAAGTTTCGATGATGCTTTATGATACTGGCTAATTTAAGAAAACAGTGAACTCTTCTCTAGTTGTCTTATTCATAGGAGTGTCTTCTATAGTCGGTATGTGCTTAAAAGTCGACCTAAGGAAATATTCCCCCAATATGTTGAGCAAGGTTTGTCTTTTACGGAGTCTTGAAATGAACTCTAACACCAAAAGCAATATCTTCTACCTCCTTTTTACTAAATGTATCTCTTGCATTTAGGAGAAGTGAGGCCTACTTTCATGGAATATTCCATGAAATAAGTAGGCTTATTGAAACTTATGTGAATGTAGGGAAAGGTTTGTTGCCAAAGGATGGTAAATTTCATCTCTCTCAAATGACCCTTTCCTTCTCAGGCTCTTTGAAGCCCTGAAGATATCTCTCAGATGCTGGAGAAATGTCGGCAAGTTTGTAGCAACAGGAAGAGAAGTCATAGGCTGCTTAGTGAAGATGGAGATCTCTAGATAGCATTCAGTTTTAAGAGATATAACAATAAAAGGGGTCTGTCTCTTCTTTTTTTTCCCTTCTTTTCTTTTCTTTTTTCTGGTAGCCAACACAGTATACATCAGGTGGGAAGAGGTAGCCTATGTGAGCATGTGATTTATAGATTTATTATGAAAATATATTTTTATTTTTTTATTAAAATTTTAATTTGAGTAGTGCTCGCAATCCATCTTTATTTACACCAGGTTTTCCAGGTATTTAATATCATTGGTCTTTAATCTGAAACTCCCTGTGAAATTATGAGGCTCCCCATTACTCACAGTAAATGGATCAGCCCATCCCAAGAACAGGGTGTAAAGAAAGAGAATACTTCACTTAGTAGCAAGTGTGTCCACTGTAAACTATCGTGTGTTTTTTTTGTTTTTTTCCTTCTATGCAATAGAAAAATATAAGCTCTGCTGTGCCTTTCTTTCCATTTGCATGCTGCCACACTTGTGCCTTGCAAGAGCTGCTTTGCTTGAGAAGCCAGACCAGCATGTTCATCAGTCCCAATGATGGGATCCACCCATTTATGGTAATCCACTGGACCTTCCACCCTGACTCTCATGGCCAAGTTCCTCAATACCGCTATACATAAAATGTTTTGTTTTTTACAGTGCTCTCATATAAGAGAATTATCTTTTAGGATCTAAATTTAATAAAGAGGAATTAATCTTGCACAGTGATAGAAAAGCTATTTTTTAAATTGTTACCTATTTCTGATTCAGTAGCTTGGTAAAAAAAACAAAACAAAACTCACAGGTATTATTTGCTAAAAAAACATGTATAGTAAACTATAGTTTTATAGTTTCTAGAGTGCTCATTTTTTATAACAATTTTTTTTTTTTTTTGCGATACGCAGGCCTCTCACTGCTGTGGCCTCTCCCGTTGCGGAGCACAGGCTCCGGACGCGCAGGCTCAGCGGCCATGGCTCACGGGCCCAGCCGCTCCGCGGCATGTGGGATCTTCCCAGACCGGGGCTCGAACCCGTGTCCCCTGCATCGGCAGGCGGACTCTCAACCACTGCGCCACCAGGGAAGCCCTATAACAATTTTTGAGTGGCGTAAAGGGCATTCACAATTACGCTGACTTTTGTTTGACCCATAAAAGAAATACACATTCTGGTTGTGCTTTTCTCAAATGACTTCAACCACCAATACTTTCCGAACCTCTTGACTTTTCAGGGCAAGACATTTCGTTTTAAAACACTTCCATGGAAGGAACAATAATATTTACCCTTACTTCCTCCCTCTGTCCCCCTTTCCTTCTATTTGACCAGTCTGCATATCGTTACGTATTCATTTTTTAAAAGTTATTCTCCCATCTGGAATGCTTATCTAAACAAAGAATTAGATAACCCTGAGGAGTAAAGCAAAGAGAACAGTCTCCCTTTACCTGCATAAAAACTCTGAAGGTGATCCTTCTTGGGTATTCTGTATTTCTGTTTATGGAGGAAAAGAATGAAATTTCAGCATAAATACATGGACTCTCTACAGACTGGCAGGTTCATTAGTCTTAAAGCAGACATCCCAGTGATCGTGGGGCTTTGGATGACACCATTTTTACAGTAGAAAGTCATCTCATTCTGAATGTGCAGCGGGCTTTGGTTACAGAAGTGAGTTTTCTGTGGTATAGACATCTGGAGGTGAGGGAAGAGATAGCGCAGAAAGTTTGCATGAACTTTGCTGAGCCTTATATGATGTTCTTCTTGAACCAGTTATCCTGGCAGCCATTTCCTGGAATGACAAGGTCCTTGGGATTATTTTTTTCAAGTGTAGCCCGTAAATACGTCCATACTTACAGAGAGAGAGACTATATGAATGAATGCTAGTGATAATTTGTAGAATTTGGGTAACTGGCTGTATTTGTTTGTAAAGTCCTCAAAGTCGAGTCTCAATTTACGCCTCATATTTCTAAAGGGTATTTATTAGCAAAGCCTCTTCCTCCTTAACCTGAAATGATTTGATGAATTTTAATCCACACTTTATAGGGGTTTAGAGAATTAAAAGTGAAGAGAAAGATCTGAGGAGTCTCCTTTCTAGAGAGATCATGGCCCAAACAGTGACAATGATTTTCTACCCAAATGCTTACCTTTACCCTGCAATTAAAAAAAAAAAAAAAATTAATCCAAGTGTTGATCCTAAAATACTGCCCTCATTTAGTGTCTAAACTACTCAAGAAACCATCCATCCCTCCCCACCTCCTGGAGCCTTTTCTGGCATCCAGATGCCTCTGTTCAAATCTGACGTATAATCAAAGGCCCATCTTGAACCCTGCCTCCTCCACGGAGACTCCAGGAACTTGAGTTACCATCAGGCCGTCTCTGCGCTCATCGCGAGGGTAGAGCTGAATAACACAAGCTGACATTTATGCAGTGCCTCCTACACTCCCGGCACTAAGCTAAATGCTTCCCTTGCAGCCTCTCACCTCATCCACAGGATAACCTAAAGGCTAAGGGATGTTATTGTCACCACAGAGGTGAAGAAACTAAAGCTCATGTACGTTGAGAGACGTACTCAAGGTCACGTAATTAGGAAAGGCAAAGCCAGAATTCGAGGGGCCAGGGGCCACCACTCCGTACACCACCTTGAGTTGCTGCCTCGTTCAAATCACAGATTTGGGGCTCTCGATGCTTAGTTTTCATCGCACTGTGCTTGGTTCTGCATCCTCTCCTTGTTACATGCTTTTAATTTCGAGTTTCCAAACACAACTACCAAGACTCTAAGTTCCTTGTCCTTTCTTCATCTATGCTCATTTTTCAGGAGCAGAACATGGTCCTACATATGTGGTCCTAGATGTGTGTCATAGTACATGTGTGGTCAATGTTTGCTGAAGTTTATAAGATTCAATACCGTCCCTTTTCCACTCAGGAACTGGTTAAGTGACTTGCATTTTGTCCCAGAGTTAGTAAGCACCATGAGAAACAAAATGTCCAAGAAAAAAAAAAAGTATCTGTAATTTAGGGCAAATGAGCAAGTTAAAACTTCAGAATTAAAAAACAGACTTGAAAACTGATGCTTCAAAGGACACAGATTTTATTAAAGGCAGTAGAAGACTTTTGTGAAAAATGCTAAAAGACACTTATAAGCACTTTTTTTTTTTTTTTCTTTTCTTTTTGCGGTACGCGGGCCTCTCACTGTTGTGGCCTCTCCCGTTGCGGAGCACAGGCTCCGGATGCACAGGCCCAGCGGCCATGGCTCATGGGCCCAGCTGCTCCCCGGCATGTGGGATCTTCCCGGACCAGGGCACGAGCCCACGTCCCCTGCATCGGCAGGCAGACTCTCAACCACTGTGCCACCAGGGAAGCCCTATAAGCACTTTTTGAGGGATATGAAATTTTTATCATGTCTAATACATTTAACTTAACAGTTTCATGATTTGAATATATTGCTTACTTTCTCCATAAATTCGTGGACACTGATTTGGGTATTTGGGGCTCACAGTTTCATTGAATTTGATAAGAATTGGAAGAAAGGAAGTACACGAAGGAGAAAGAAAGGCACTTGGTGGGAGAAAACTGCAGCGCCCTGTGCCACCCACAGGTGTTGCCATTAGCCAGAGGCAGCTTGGTTGCTGTCCTGTGCTCAGGATGAGGGGCGGGTAGTTGCTGCGAGCAGCCTCTGAGTGGGAATGAGAAAAGGACAAGCAGTGTGGATTTGGCCATTAGTAGAAAGAAAATTAGACTAAATGTTAGAAGTTTGGTTCATGTCCAGGACCTTCTTAAGATGACCTTGGGTTTAGTCGTTTCACCCAATGAGGTCTTGGTGTCCTTATCTGTAAAATGAGAGGGTTGAAATAGATGATATGGAAGTCCGCTTCTGGCTCTAAAATTCTGACTCTAAGAGTATCTTTTTCATATCAGTTCTTTGGAACGAATCTTATTTTCAATTCATCTAAACAGTTTTAAAATGCTGTTTAGAATAATTAAAGTAACACTAAGAAAGGCTTGAAAAGTAATCAACAAAATTGTGAATATCTCCCATAACGTCGTTTGTGTGACAATCTGCTAAAATTTTTTAGGCTAATAAAAGTAAAAGACAAATACCAAATGAAGGCTTTTTAAGAAAGCTAAGGAGACATAATGGCAACTTTCCAAAGGCTGCTAAAGCCCTCCGTCTGCTCCTCCCAGCTGTTACTTCTCAAGGTGCTCGTGGGCCTTAGGAAACCTGACACAATGTCAGACAAATACCTTTCTCCCCACGCTTTTATTACCTCCTTTTCCTGAAAGTCATAATCTAACACCAGGAAGAGAAGTCATAGTCATGTCTCATGTATCTCTCAGGCCCTGCTTTCTAATTGAAAATTTTCATTCATGTATCTTTCAAAGAGGATCTTAAGCTTTAGTTGTAAGCGTTCATATGTCTTTTCAATTTTATAATGTTTACCTAGTCTGGAAAAAAAGAAAGCTTCTTAAAAAATATTGTTTAAACAATAAAACTTGATACATTTTTGGATATTGCAAGATTATTATTTAGATATGCCCAACAGTCGAGGTTACTAGTATATGAGTTGCTTTAAGTAAATCACCCTTCCTTGAAAAAGCTTTGCGCATTTGACAACTTTCAGGATGTATAATTCATCCCTAGCACTCAAAGATCATTTTACCAAGTAGCCTTTTACGAAGGGAGGGGGGAGGAGACAGCCTACCCCTCGGAACCAGCTGCATCATATTTTAAGCAGATGTAAAGTTATATGGTCTTCAAAATCAGATCACAAACACAAACTTGTGTTTCAAGCTGGGGAGATGATAGGATTTTTCTTCAGGCATGGGAGTAGTTATTTGTTTGTGCTGAGTTATATGAATTTCATTCTGTCTCACCCTTACCAATGGCAGCTGATGAAGACCAGAACTTGAATGATGGATGGAGGGGTGGGGGGTGGGGGGGAAGCACTCTGCAAAGCATGTTGGATCCTAAATTGGAAGTTACCTCTCTTCGCAAGACTTCATTAGGGTGTAGTTGTGATTGCATCCTCATCTCCAAAAGGCTGCCTTTTTTCTCGATCGTCAAAATAACTACCAGTTTAACTGCCAGTTTAACATACGTCATTTGTATTTTCTTTTTATAAGTTTTTCAGAACGTTGTCTGTGTACACTGGGCATTCAGTAAATGTCAGTCAGTCAGCAACATTCATGGAGTGCCGCTCTACGTGAAATGCTTATAAAGGAAAGTGAACGTTGTCAAGGGAAGAGACAGTTTACCGGTCGTTTTTCTCTTGTATTTCTGGTTTGGGATCTACACGGCTCAGTTGCCAGCAGAGGTGGAGAAGTGGCTGTCCTTTTCCTATGGAGTTGGTATTCACAAGTCTGAGTTTCCATCACCTACTCTAGGTCAAGGCACTGTTATATCAGTATGCATCACTGCATACAGACGAGTTGTTAAAACATTGAAGTAGTGGCCCATGCCTGTAAGTGCCCCGCTGTTTTATCTGCCTGCACTGGCCCCTCCCTGTGACCCGAGCTGCTCCACCATCCCACAGCCAAAGGGACAGATCCTGGCTTAGGAGGGAGGCTCTAGAAACGTGCTCCAGCACTACTGCCAGTGTCCATTCTGACTGGAGAATACCCTTCTTCAGTATTTGAAATAGTTCCCCTTCACTAGGCATCATTTACACAGAAGGTTAGCGAAACTTCAAGAATGATTGCACAAAGTTATTATAGTCCTTGTCATCTAAAAAAATAAAACAGATTCAGGAGCTAACTGAACTACTACAACACAGTGATTATCTTACGGTGAAATATCAGCTTCTTCTCCTGGTCCTAGGGCAGGGACCGGTTCTGGACCGTGTTGCATCCCTGTTATTAAGCACAGGCAAAGGGACGGGAAATGTGAACTGAACTATATAGAGCTAAATATAGACTTAAGGCTTAAAGAAGGTAAGAACTGAAATGTGGACAAGGCCAAAAACTCAAACTAATGACACATCAGAAAAATTCATCTTCTTCGTTACAAAGTGGCAGCTGCTGGGGATCCATAATTAACCAACAAACCAAATGGGTCTACTTTACAAGTTAAGTAAAACAAGAAGTGGTTTGGGACTTCCCTGGTGGCACAGTGGTTAAGAATCCGCCTGCCAATGCAGGGGACACGGGTTCAAGCCCTGGTCCGGGAAGATACCACATGCCACGGAGCAACTAAGCCCGTGAGCCACAACTACCTGAGCCTGCACTCTAGAGCCTGCAGGCTACAACTACTGAGCCCGTGTGCCACAGCTACTGAAGCCCACGTGCCTAGAGCCCGTGCTGTGCAACAAAGAGAAGCCAACAGAATGAGAAGCCCGCGCACTGCATCAAAGAGTAGCCCCCGCTCACCGCAACTAGAGAAAGCCTGTGTGCAAAAACGAAAACCCAACGCAGCCAAAAATAAATAATTTTTTTTTAAAAAGTGGTTTGATGATCAGATACTGATGGAATTCCTTGCTCTAAAAGTGTGCACTAACTTTTAATCTGTAGCACTGATATGTCCATAAAAATGAATTTTAGAACTGACTGGCTATTAAAGAAGAAGAAGAAGAAACCTGAGTAGCACAATATAAGAAGCAGTGTGATGTGACACAGTGGTTTTCAAACTGTTTGTTCCTGGGAACTACCCCTTACTTCATCATTCCTGCTTTTAATCTTTTATATACATTAACCTGTTGCTCCATGAGTGAAATCACCTACAAAAATTAGTCCATGTGAACTTTTACTAGTCTCTTTAATTATAATTAATGGGAAAATAAAACACTTCTGTTACGGAACATAAGTTCAATGTTAAAACAGGTACTGTCATAACGTGGGTTTGTGCTTACATAGTTATAACCTCTATTAGGGAGTCAGTTGACTACCTTGGGTAAGAACACAGGTTCCAGAGTTACACTGACCTAGGGCTGCACATCAGTTTCATCACCTGGTAGCTCTTTGCCCTTGGACAAGTTGCTTACCTCTCTGAAACTCTGTTCCCCTATGAGTTTTAAATGCAGGTAATAATACTAGCTGACAGAGCTGTAGTGAGAGTAAATGAGGTAATATTTCTGTATCGGTTGGAGTAAATAGCACAACTTGCTATCAGGTCTGCAGTCTCAATGCCTTCTTACTATAGTTTATTTCTCACTCACCTCACAGTTCTGTGTGGGTCAGTGGGGGCACTCTGCTCCATGTACTTATTCAAGGATCCTGATACTTTCCATCCCAGGCTGCTCTCTTCTAGGTCCTTGAGGCCCATGCTATTCAACGTCTTGTGGAAAAAGAGCAAGGATTATACACAGAAAAGAGGGGCATCACAAAGGTTTTGTTTGTTCCAGGGGTGGAAGGGGTGCACATCCCCTGTACTCCTACTCCCAGGACTCACCAGCCACACCCAGCATGGTGGAGGCTGTGGGGTGTGGTCTAGCCTTTGACACCAGAAGAAGATGGGGAGGACAGATATCATCTCGCGTTAATGGTTTCCGCTGGTCATCTAAGACACTCACCACAGTGCCTGGCACATACTGAGTCATCAGCTTATCATTTTTTTTTTTAATCCCAAGAACACCCAAGGAGCAACCACGATGCTCCTCGCCATTTTGCTCAGAGACTATGCAAATTAGCACAAACCCATGGAAGCACATACCGTGCGTCAGGGAGCCATTCCCGCATAAAATGACAAAAACATAAATTGTGAAAGCCAGCTAACCAGAGATGTATACCAATTTGAAGCCAAGAACAAAAACAATGTGAGAACCTTTCATCATGTCCACAACTGCACTCTAGCTTTGAATATGTGGGGAAAATAAGTTTATCAAGTTAGGCTATTTTTGGTAAAATAGCCAAAAAAAAAAACACAATTTATGAAAGCAGTTGTAGAAAGGAAAGATTGGGGCTTTGGCATTTTATTTTATTTATTTTTTATTTATTTACTTAACTAATTTATATTTTTAATTCTTCTGCTTGAGAAAAAAACAAATTGAGAAACTCCTAAGGGTGGGGGGTGTTGAGGAACAGAATTTTTATATTTAGAAGACCCAGGTTCAAATCCCAGGTTTCTAGTAAGTAGTTATAAATTTCATTCTTAAAAGTAGCCCTTCTTGAGCACCTACTCTGGGCAGTCACTTACCTGTATTTGTACCCCAGCTGTATCAGAACTCTTCAAGGACAGTTGTTTATCTCTACTTAAAAAAATGAAAGACATGAAGTGGCTTGTTCAAGAGTCTGCGTTTAAAAAGTGGCCGGACAGTGGTCTTTCTAGTTCAAATGGCAGAGCGCTGATATGAGGAGCAAAGGCTGTTGGTATAAGAAACAAGTGGGAATAAAATAAAATTCAAATAAAAAAAAAAAGAAAGAAGTGGGATGATTCAAATGCATGGTTTCCACAGCCCGGCATAGAGTAAGCCCTCTGTAAACGTCAGCCCCCTTTACCTCCTCTGCTCCCACCCCAATGCCCTTCCACAGAAATATGCCAGCTGCCACGGAGCTTTGATCTGAAAATCCTAGCTGTTTATTAAAAGTGTACACACAATGTCCATCAGTAGATGAATGGATAAAGGAGATGTGGTATATGTACACAGTGGAATATTACTCAACCATAAAAAAGAATGAAATAATGCCATTTGCAGCAACATGGATGGACCTAGAGATTATCATACTAAGTGAAGTAAGTCAGACAGAGAAAGACAAATATCATCTGATGTCATTTATATGTGGAATCTAAAAATATGATACAAATGAACTTATTTAGAAACCAGAAGTAGACTCACAGACATAGAAAACAAACTTATGGTTACCAAAGGGAAAAGGGGGTCAGGGAGGAAAAATTAGGAGTTCGGGATTAACAGATACACACTACTATATATGAAATAGATAAACAACAAGGACCTACTCAATATCTCGTAATAACCTATAATGGAAAAGAATCTGAAAAAAGATAGATAAACTGAATCACTTTGCTGTACATTTGAAACTAACACAACATCGTAAATTAACTATACTGCAATTTTTTTTTTTTTTTTTTTTGGGCGGTACGTGGGCCTCTCACTGTTGTGGCCTCTCCCGTTGCGGAGCACAGGCTCCGGACGCGCAGGCTCAGCAGCCATGGCTCACTGGCCTAGTCGCTCCGCAGCATGTGGGATCTTCCCGGACCGGGGCACGAACCCGTGTCCCCTGCATTGGCAGGCGGACTCTCAACCACTGCGCCACCAGGGAAGCCCTATACTGCAATTTTAAAAAAAGAAAGTGTACACACACATGTGCTACTCGAAACTTTCCTTCTTTTCTTCCCCCATCCTCTCTCGTTTTCCTCAGTAGATGGTATTGTGAATACTCGGAGGTTCTTCAAACCATTCCACGTTCATTTCAGTGGCTTCCCGAATTCCTTCCAAGCTGAGGGAGTGTGATCACAGGACGGCTTTTGCTATTTAGTACTCAGTATGTTGCATAAGACCTTTGGCACACACCTCTTAGACTTACAATTTGGTACTTGAAGTTGTTAAAGAAAACTGCAGACTGCTGATCTTTGCAATATGGTTCCTGTTTTCACAGAGAATGGTGGTGATCTATAACAAAAGCCTTGATAAGGAGGTGTTTGAAGGGTATATTATGCCTTGTACTGTTGCCCAGTGAATGTTCATTCACACCTGGTGCTTTTAAGATAAAGTGTTCCTTCTCAGTTGAGAGCAAAACCAAGGGAGGGGAAGAGAAGCCCAATAAAAACCCAGAAGATATAAAATCAATTGCACATCTCCTATAGTAACTTAACTGTACAATTAGGTTATAGACTTCTGTTGATACTGTTAAAGTTTAAAGGACCTTCAAAAGGAATACATTTTTTTTCCGTACTGTCAATCTCACCGTATTTACACCTCTCAGCCTTCAATGTGTAGGTTCCAATCAGTTCCTCAAATGAAAACTGTATTTCAAAATTTCATCTGCTTTGTATACTTAACATTTTTTCAGATATCCAGACTCTGATTTCATTTACTTAACATTTGTCATGGGCCTGTGTTGCTGCTGTTGCCTTTGAACCAGGTTTCAAGAGCTTCATATTTATTAGTATGCAATCCCCTGCTTCTGTTTTTAAAAGCCTTGCTATCATCTTTGAAAATTACTGAAATTCTGCTGAGTTTGAGAAGCCTCTTCACTCCATGCCCCCCTAATCTAAATCACTCTCATTATCACATTTATGTAAATATTTTTGATATTACCCATTGCCAGATACCTTTAAAATGTCTACATTTTTCCAACTCTGTCTGTCTTTTCCTTCTCTCGGCAAATTCTCTGCATTATTCCTTAATTCATCAGTAGTTATTATATACTTGGGTGTCTAGTGTTCTTGGCTGTGGTACAAATCGAAGCCTCAGCTATCTCATGGCCATATGTTCTTATTGAATATGCCATGTGATTTCTAAGAATGGGAAATTCAGAGCCTCTTTGCAGTCTCCATTGAAGATTGATAGCTTAGAATACGCAATATCTGTAAGCACAATGCTGTCTTATGTCTTTTTACCAAAAGCATTTTGAGGAATTTAGCTTCAGTTTTGATTGCCAGTTCACTCCTGGCAGACTCATAAAATAAGAAGCAAAAGGTCCCCCTTCACTCCTCTGGTGAAGGAGTTTGATAAATGAGGGATTAGAGCAATGTGAATTCCTTCTAGAGGTAATGCAAAGAAGATATCCAGCAGCTTCTCCTGAGTATCAGAAAAGGTTCAATATAGCTACTCTTCTCAAGCCAGGAACCTGAAGAGCACTATTTTCTGGATCAATAAGGATTTGAGGATATAAATTAGTAGCATTTAAAAAAAAAAAGAGATCTGTTCGCTGGAATAGGAGGTGGGGGCGGGGTTACTTTCTTCATTTGTGTGCTGTGTGAAGGCAGACTTTAGATTTTATGTGTTTGGTTAATGTGTGTATAGACTCCTAATAAACACTGATGATAATGTTGTTGGAAAGTTCTCAGTTTGAGCTTCCATTTCTGAAGAATAAAGCCCTTGTCTGAAAGGTGTCTGTATCTTATCTCTACCAGGATCCCATACAGGCTTGGGCCTTTGGAGTCCTTCTCCATCAAATTGGCTATGTTCAAATTCCTAAGAGAATTGTTTGATGATTCAATCTATTGGTATGTTCCACTAATCTTCATATCTGAAGTGATATCAGAGCCACACTTAATGAGTTGCAGCTCTCAAATAAGTTGCTACATTGGACCTAAAAGGCTTTTCTCAGGCAAGTCCAGATATCCCCTTTCCCTTATCTGCTTACTTTCAGGGGCCTTCTACAGAACGAATGGCTAATCCTTTCCGAAGGGACAGATTTTCCTATCTGATGCTTTTGTTCCCCAGAAAGAAAAGAAAGTGAAAACTGTTGTCTTCCCCTAGGATATTGATTCCAGAGCAAACTGGAGCTTTGTGGATTTCTTTTGTAGTGGTTGCCTTCATATAAATATGAATAGGTGATTCCTGAATATCAGAGGTTTGGGTTAGAGGTAAATCATCTCTTTGAAATGCAGAGCAAAATGAAATGGTAAGACATCATGTGTTGGGATGTGTGAGTTTCCTAAATGACCCATCAGGACTTAATTTGTTCAGTGTAGTGTCTTGTGTCCCCTTGTGATGTTAGCCGCCTTGGTAGAAATTATGTTGGGTCTTTACCAATCAGCTAGCCTTTTCCTGGTCTCAAAGGAGATTCCCTGTACCTTGATTGTTCTATTAGAATATTCCAGTTAGCCGTGCATTTGCTGGGCAAGCTTAGTACAGAGCCTTAAAAGATGTATCACCTACTTCTAGTAGTAAAAACTACTAGTAAAAAAAACTACTTCTAGTAGTAAAAACTACTAGTAAAAAAAACTACTAGTAAAAACTTTCTGAAAAAAATAATACTTTGTGTTCTAGAGCCTAATTTTCTATTTTTCTTTATTGCATTTTGACTCTGCACCTGGATACGCTGCAGTAAAGTTTAAGGTATTCTCTCAATTAAATCTGTTCTGAATGTTTTATGAGTAAGTTTTAGAATTTCTCCTTTGGAATAGGAGACACTAAATTGGGAAGAAATAGGTGAGCCACATAGAGTCACTTGGCAGGTCAAAAGCCAACTTGAGAATAAAGGAATTTACCTTTCTTACTCGAAATTCAAAATATATGACATCCTGGTTAAGACTGTTATTCCTGGATCAACATCATTCTAAAGAAAAAGAGTGAATGTGACAGGGGTGCATTTTTTAAATTTCTCCCTTTTAGTTTTTCCACTTTTACAACTAAAATCAATGAATAGCGAGGCAGCTGGAATAGGGATTTCTTTTTGATTGGGTCGTAAAAGTAGGAGCTGTCAGGATGAATGGATAAAGGATCTGTGGTATATATATACAAATGGAATACTACTCAGACAAAAAAAGAACGAAAATTAATATATGATATATCTGGAGAAACAGCAAGCACTTTGAGACTTAGATTCAAGAAGCATTGGGGCTCAGGTCGTTTAGTTAAAGGTATTTTTCTACCTAATTTAGATTGTGAAGCCTGGGAGGACAGGGACTGTGTTCTCCCTTGTTTGCATCCCATACAAGCTTTGCTCAGAGAAGGAGATCAAGAACGTAGGTGGATTTAAATTCAATGAACTACTGTAGAACTGTAAATAGTGTGTGTGTGTGTGTGTGTGTGTGTGTGTGTGTGTGTGTGTGTGTGTGTTCTAATTTCTCTCCCATTTCCTTGTCTTACCCACTCTCTGGTATATATGAATAATGAACCAATTAAAACACTCAACAGAAGGGAAGAGAAGGAGATAAGGAGAAAGAAGAAAAGTTTATGTTCAGTCTAAACCCTCAGGGGCTGTGACTTCATGGGGGGGAGGGGGGCGGGGGGAGGTTGTTTATAATTACATATATAAATAAGCACACTTCAAGATAGTGTGAATGTTTGCAATGATACAGGGCAAATACCACTGGAATGATAAAACCAAGGGACTATAGGACCTCAGAAAAGGAAAATCTCTCCTTCAGTTCTTACGGTTAGGGACTGAAAAAGTGGCTTTGGAGCTGGGTCTGAAGCACGATTAAAAGCAGAATTTTGGTAGTGGCGGTACTGGTCGTGGAATAGTGCCAGGCACTCTTCTAAATGTTATATATAGCCTATTCATTTGAGCCTTGCAATGAACCCTGTGAGGTCAATATTATTGTAATTATTATTACACCCGTTTTCTAAATAAGAAAATTAAGGCCTGGAACAGTTAAAAAATTTATGCAAAGTCCAACAGCTGGTAAGTGTTAAAGCGGAGATTTAAACATAGGTGGTGCTGACTCCTGTCTAATTAACTATTATACTAAACTACCACCCACATGGAGACAGGGCAGAAGGCCTTCTAGGAGAAATACCTTGAGCAAAGAGCTCATTGATGGGAAGGGCAAGATATATTTAGGGAGTGGCTAAACCCAGTTTGGCTAGAAAGTTAGGGACATGGGAACTTTTGAGTAGTGAGGGATGACCAGCCTATTTTGGCTTGTAGACCTTTCATATATCTTCCCTGCTTCATCTTTCTAGTACTTTATATAATACCATAGTCTGACATACTATTTAGTATTTTACTGATTTATCACGTTTACTGTCAGTCTCTTTCTACTAGACTGTAAGCAACTAGACATTTGGAATTTTTCTGTTTTGTTCACTACTGCATCTTTAGTTTCTAGAACAGTATCTGGCACATTGTAGGTCTCTAGTGAATATCTATTGAATGAATGAATGAATAAGTCGGATCCGGATCATAGAGAGTCCGCAACTAAGCTTTGACCTCTTGGGGACCCCATGGTATATAGGACGCCACCAATAAACTTTTACTGGTTCAATGTGTTTATCTGTCAATGCATTCAGTGCTGCCCTTTGAAGGAGTGGGTACCGTGAAGATGGTAGTGAAGAAATATAAAGGTATTGAAAAGAACTCTATGGTCAGAAATGCTTTGTTCTACTTAGAATGCTTTCAAGGAGTAGCTGTCAATGTGGACTGATTTTTAAGGGACTTCAAGAGGTACTGCAACCAGATCTTATATCAGCCCTATTATAGGTGCCTGGAGTTATATACTGTCGGATTTCATTTCATTAATCTCTGGTCTTTGGCGGAGACCCACATCTTTGGTGGTGGTGTGCTCTCAGTGTGCACCATGCTGACAGGAAGCACAGTCCTGCGCACAGGCTCTAGGGACAGACCACCACCTTCAGGTCCTGCCCTCGCAGCCTGGACACATGACTTAACTTCTCCAAGCCTCAGTGTCCTGGCTTTGCAAAAGGGAATAATAATAGTAACTCCCTCAGTGGGTTGACATGAGGGTTGATAAGTTAGCATAATTTTTTAAATCTTGAAAGAGTTACTTGACATATAATAAGATATATAGAGATGGGGTTCCTAGGATTGCTGAAAAGAATTATTAAAAAGGAAGGTGGAAAAGGAGGAATAAAGGCAGATTGATTTTATTTATCTCAAAGAGTTTGGCTAAAGTACTGTGGCTAAAGATACCTCATCTTTGCTGTTTTTAGACTTCTCTCTCTTTCATCCTGAAAGATTATTTTGGAGGGTGTTATTGGGTTCGATCCTGTGACATTAGAAATGCCAGATGACATCTGATCTCTGACCTAGATGATAATAAAAAGTTGACAGTACAGTTAAAATTCCAACACCCCCAAAAAATACCACAGGGGGGAAAACTCTACGTAAGCACTACCTGAAAAGCAAGAGAACAAAACCTGAAAAATGATATGTTAAGCATCATTTGTTTTATACAGTAAAACAGTTGAACAATTCCTTGGATTTCTCTGTAAGGGATCTGATCTGCTGAAGAATTTCTTCTTACCGTGATTCATAAAATCCAATCTTAAAATGAATTAACTTCTGTTGAGGTTTCTTATACTGAGACAATTCTGATAAAATTGGAGTCTGTACTCCATGATGATAGTGTTGACAGGTACTTTTTTTTTTTTTAACGTCTTTATTGGAGTATAATTGCTTTACAATGGTGTGTTAGTTTCTGCTGTATAACAAAGTGAATCCGCTATACATATACATATGTCCCCATATCTCCTCCCTCTTGCGTCTCCCTCCCACCCTCCCTATCCCACCCCTCTAGGTGGTCACAAAGCACCGAGCTGATCTCCCTGTGCTATGTGGCTGCTTCCCACTAGCTATCTAGAAGCCCCTAAAACAGCAAGAATGACTTAAGACTGGTGACTTTCAATGAAGCTTGGTATGTTCTGTTAAGAAAGGAGATACTGATTGACTGTTGTTATTCAACTCCAGACAGAAATGTTACTTTATTTTTATTTGTGTATATAGTCCACTACTTCTGTCTTCAAAGAACTTAAAGGGACTCACATGAAAATAATAATAATTAAAAAATGAAATAGAAGATAAGGACAACAAAAAGGAAACTATAATAACGCCAATCGTATGGGCCAAATTACTGCTTAAGTTGGATTTTATATTTAGTGCTCTGAGTTTCTGAAAAACAAAAAGGTGGGGGAATCATGATCTGTGACATATTTCTCATTATTGGGAAAGAGGGAGGATGTGTCTTCCACAGGGAAGATAAAAGCTGTTCTAGCACAACTCTAAAAGACTTCCCTATGGGAGACAGTGATTTAATGAGTAATCTATGATAACCTTTTTTTTAGTAAATGTAGACCTGAATTTTTTGTGGCTTTTTCTTATGGTGACATTAAAGTTAAGACCCTAGTATTAAAATTCCATGGAGTGGAGTGATTTTATAGCCTTCAGCAGGCTCTGCTTGAATTTCATTCAAAGATAGCATTAGACATCCGGTAAAGGAGGATGGATTGGCTGGCCCTTTAAATGATCTTCTCTAAATATTACTTCTCTGTAAAGGGGATCTGATGAAGAACAGAAAGTAGGAAGTTTTATTTCTTGTCCAGGACATGAAGCACTGGTACTACTGATTGTGGAAAATCCACATATGAACTTTGCAGCCTGGTGAGAGGGTGTCAGATTTTCAGTTGTGAAAGGTAAGAGTCCTGAGTGGTGTTTTTTGACTCCCTAGAAGGTCACCCACTTTCCAGAAGTGGACAAACTCTTATAATTTAAATAAATTGTCATTGATTTAAAATTTAAATTCCCAAAATGCTTTGATATGATAAAAATCCATATTTAACTGTGATGGTTAAAAAGCAGCTATATTTCAGAGAACAAACTAGTGGTTAGCAGTGGGGAGAGAGGGGGGAGGGGCAAGATAGGGGTAGGGGTGTGGGAGGTACAAACTATCGGGTGTAAGATGGGCTCAAGGATGTATTGTACAGCACAGGCAATATAGCCAATATTTTGTAATAACGGTAAATGGAGTGTAGCTTTTAAAAATTATATAAAAATTTAAAAACTACCCTCTTAGGGAGGAAAAAGCAACTATATTTCTTTTTGTCACGTGAGTAGAAACTATCATACGAGGAGAATTTTTATCATCGGTATTGTTTTCTTCACATTCGTACGACACGTGTTTTGTGAGCCTCTACTGTAGACCAGGTTACCTTCCTGTATGTGTTTCTGCATATAGGCGTATTTTTATTTTCTTTTAAAAAATGCCTTTTCTGCTCTGTGATTTGTTCATATGTATGTTTTTATTTTATTATTATTTTTTTTAAGTATAAGAACTGTAGGGGCTTTATTGTTTCAAGTCCAATAATTCAAGAGATATATTAAGAAAAAGTTAATAATCTTTACTCTCCGTGACTCCCCAGTGTATTATCCAGTGTTATCAGTTTGCTGTGGCTTCTTCCATACTTTTCTCTATGCTCCAATAACTTTCTTAACCGTTCATATAATGTGTCTAAAACTTAAATGTATAATATTGGTGATTTTTTTTAAATGGAGTCATATTTATTGTGCTGGCAAGTAGGAGAAAATTTCCCCTAATTATAATTGAGTCTCTATGGAGTACTTGTTTGCTTGTTTTTTGCGGGGGGAAGGGAGGGGAGGCATTATTCTCTCTATTACTCTCTAGAATAATTTAGAAGCTAAGGACCCCACCTTCAAACGAACCTTTCCTACTCTAAACAGGACCAAACTTGATAGGATGTGATAAGCTTGTACTTTCCCAATGATGTTGACTTTCCCCTGATGTCAGCTTGTGTGTGTTTGTGTAATACAAGTTTAGATGTGCTCATTAATTTTGAGACTGGCTCCAGCATCGCAGTATCAGATCTAAATTCTTTCTACACACCCTTCTCAAAATTCAGCGCTTGAATATCCTTTCCTTGAGCTTTTGTTAAACAGAGAAGTAATCTGCTTTATAGTATTACTTAGTGTCCATACAGAGTCCTAGGAACAGCACCACCCTAAAATTGCAAAAAGAAAGATTTAGGGCGATTGGGATTGACATGTATACACTGATGTGTGTAAAATTGATGACTAATAAGAACCTGCTGTATAAAAAAATAAATTTAAAAATTTAAAAGTAAAAGAAAGATTTAGCAAATCTGAATATATACTTATAACATCACTTTTATGCCTGTGATAATAGTTGAGGATCATAAGTCTGAAACAAGGTGGATAACTATTAAAAAAAAAAAAAAAAGACTACTTTGTGGTAGAGCTTAAATAACAATGGTATTTGAAACATTTCTAGGTGCCCAAGACTTTCAAACAATCTCTGAACTACGCCCAGAGAGTCTTGCCCATGTTTAAGTTGTTAGTCATTGCTAGCCTTTACCCAAGAAAATCAAATACACACACATACTTTCCCAGAATTTTACTCTTAAACCTGACGACCAGGAATTACAGATATGTGTTATGAGTCAGTAGATGAACATTGTTACAAAGGATGTCTAAGAAAGCAAGCTGTAGTGTTCTTGTTTACATGTGGGGAAGTACGTGGAATGTGGAAGGTACAGGAACATAGGGAAAAGAGTTCCAAGGTCCAGTGGCCACTAAGTAGTGAAGTGAAAAGTAAAACCTCCTCAAGGACTGTACTTCTTGCTAGTCTCAATGAAACTGTGTTAGGATGGCCATCCTTTCCTGGAAACTTAAAGTAACCTGAAGGAAGAGGCAGCGGCGTCATCGCATCCAGTTGGTTAATCCCCTCTCTGTCAGTCACTTGTGTACGATCTGAATAGACTATAAATTCACATTTCTGGAGCCAAATGGTCAAAATAGCACTTTATATTCAGTGTGAAATTCTTAAAATGAAACCCAGCTGGCAGATGGGAAGGATTCTGGGGGTGGGGGGAAATGAGGAGGGGAATATTGGGTGTGCAAGGGTTCATGATTTTCCAGAGAGCTTTTTATGCTTTGTGCAGATGCAGTAAGATTTTTAAACATCTATGATGCAGCACGAATGAATTTCTTAAACTAAAATAGTCTAATTTATAGTGTTTCATAAAAACATAAAAGCCGTCAAAGAGAGTTATGCAAGCCAATCCAAAGCCTTGCCTGTAAGGATAGAGTGATTTGCTTATTTGGGGAATTCTTTTCAATTATTTCATGAGTGCTAGTTAATAAATTTTGTCTTTCAGTGCTTTAAATAAGTCCTTGGTTTAATATCCTAAATAGAGAGAGAGAACAGTTAATTCACTTTCATTTCCATCTTGTGTTGAAAACTTCCACCCATTATGTGGTACATGTTTATCTGTCCCATTTCCTTCTTTCTCCCCAGGTCGTGTAGGAACTATCCTATGTCTTGGTGATTTACAGGGTCAGTAGTCATGTCAGAACCGGGCAAACTCCATTTCCAGAACACAATGCTTTTAGTTACTGATCCAAGCCTTGCCATCCTTAGGTCATACCAGACACCAGACATCTTTACAGTTTATCAAGTCAGGTTATCCCTTCTAAAAGCACCAAAATGCAGGTCCACCTGTGACCAGGTGACTACATACTTGGTGTCTGTGACTTCGTATAAAAAGTCAGAATTCAAATGTTTCAGCAGCTGCAAGAGAATTCAACTTGCCCATGTGTTTTATGCAAACCATGTGCTGCATTTAACTTACTAAGAAGTATGCAGGTTACATGTGCTGTATGTCTGGATGAGAAGCTGGGGTCAAATAGGCAAGAATTTATTTCTCACATCCTTATTCCTCTGGAGTCACATCGTCTCTTCTTTTGGTGTGAAAGACTAGATGTCATAAACAGGCACCTAAAATTTACAAACCCTATTTGGAGGACTCTGAAGTCTAGATCCCCTTATGTTAAATGTGATGAAGACAAGGTATCAGGTAATTCATTCACTAAAAATAAATTAGTGGACACAGAGAGGTAAAAGCCATTTATATGCATCCTTTTATATTATTTTATCATTGACACTTACCTCCTAGTGAAAAATAGTCAGCACAAGCCATCATTTGTCAGACATTGGCATTATATGATTTTTGTTTTTAAATACTATGATAGAATTGCCATCTAACTGATGGAAACATCCATGTGATAAGGGTAGAAAGAAACAGATAATAATTTCAAGGTAAAATAGGACTATTGTGAAGAAGCACTAATATTGCCTATTCCCTAGAAAACTGTAAGTGTGTGATATAGTAGTCTAGGATGTGGCTAAGAGAAGGAAGGTCAGGGAAATTTTCCTGATGGGTATGCTGTATAATTCTGTTTCTGCTTCTGACTCTACAAAATGGGAATACGTTCTATTTAGAAAATATTTTACAAGTGCATTCAAAATAATGTAATGTTTCTTAAAGAACAACTTTAACTTTTTTTTTTTTTTTTTGCGGTACGCGGGCCTCTCACTGTTGTGGCCTCTCCCGTTGCGGAGCACAGGCTCCGACACGCAAGCTCAGCGGCCATGGCTCACGGGCCCAGCCGCTCCGCGGCATGTGGGATCTTCCCAGACCGGGGCACGAACCCGTGTCCCCTGCATCAGCAGGCGGACTCTCAACCACTGCACCACCAGGGAAGCCCCAGTAGCTTGTATTTCTTAATCCCATACCTGTGACGTGCCACTCCCCACTTCCCTCTCCCCACTGATAACCACTAGTTTGTTTCCTGTATCTGTGAGTGTGTTTCTGTTTTGCTACATGCATTCAATTGTATTATTTTTTAGATTTCACATATTAGTGATATCATATAGTATTTTCTTTTTCTGACTTATTTCACTAAGCATAATATTCTCTAGGTCCTTCCACACTGCTGTAAATGGAAGAATTTCATTCCTTTTTATGGCTGAATAATATTCCATTATACATGTGTACCGCATCTTTATTCATCCCTCTTGTAATGGACACTTGGGGTGCTTCCATATATTGGGAATTGTAAACAGTGGTGCTGTGAACATTGGGGTGCATGTATCTTTTAGAATTGGTGTTTTCATTTTTTCCAGATATATGTGCAGTAGTGGAATTGTTGTGTCATATGGTAGTTCTATTTTTATTTTTTTGGGAACCTCCATGCTGCTTTCTGTAGTGGCTGCACCAATTTACATTCCTACCAGCAGTGTACAGGGGTTCCTTTTTCTCCACATCCTCACCAACATTTGTTATGTGTGTTCAGTGTGAGGCGATATTTCATTGTTGTTTTGATTTGCATTTTCCTGATAACTAGCAATGTTGAGCAGCTTTTCATGTGCCTGTTGGCCATCTGTATGTCTTCTTTGGAGCAATGTCTGTTCAGGTCTTCCGTCCATTTATTAATCAAGTTGGGTTTTTTTTGATATTGAGTTGTGTGAGCTATTTATATATTTTAGATATCAATTCCTCATTGGTAATATCACTTGCAAATATTTTCTCCCATTCCATAGTGTTCTCTTTTCATTGTGTCCATGGTTTCCCTTGCTGTGCAAAAGCTTTTAAGTTTAATTAGGCCCTATTTGTTTATTTTTGCTTTTATTTCTTTTGCCTTAGGAGACAGATCCAAAAGAATATTGCTACAATTTCTGTCAAAGAGTGTTCTACCTATGTTTTCTTCCAGGCGTTTTATATCTTCTGGTCTCACACTTAAGTCTTTAATCCATTTTGAGTTTACTTTTATATATGATGTGAGGAAATGTTCCAATCTCATTGTTTTACATGTAGCTTTCCAGTTTTCCCAGCACCACTTTTTCAAGAGATTGTCTTTTCTCCATTGTATATTCTTGCCTCCTTTGTCATAGATTAATTGAGCATAGGTGCGTGGGTTTATTTCAGGGTTTTCTATCATATTCCATTGATTTGTGTGTCTGTTTTTTGTGCCAGTACCTTACTGTTTTGACTACTGAAGCTTTGTAGTATAGTCTGATACCTCCAGCTTTGTTCTTTTTTCTCAAGATTAGTTTGGCAATTATGGGCCTTTTATGGTTTCATATAATTTTAGAATTATTTGTTCTAGTTCTGTGAAAAATGTCATGGGTATTTTGATAAGGGTTGCGTTAAATCTGTAGATTGCTTTGGGTAATATGGCCATTTTAACAATATGAATTCTTCCTATCCAAGAGCATGGGATATCTTTCCAGTTCTTTGTACCACCTTTGATTTCCTTCATCAGTGTTTTATAGTTTTCAGAGTATAGGCTTCTCACCTCCTTGGTTAAGTTTATTCCTAGGTATTCTTTTTTTTTAAACATCTTTATTAGAGTATAATTGCTTTACAATGGTGTCTTAGTTTCTGCTTTTTAACAAAGTGAATCAGTTATACATATACACATGTCCACATACCCCTTCCCTCTTGTATCTCCCTCCCTCACACCCTCCCTATCCCACCCCTCTAGGTGGTCACAAAGCACCGAGCTGATCTCCCTGTGCTATGTGGCTGCTTCCCACTAGCTATCTATTTTACGTTTGGTAGTGTTAGGTATTCTTTTTGATGTGACTTTAATCAGGATTTTGTTTTTTTAACTTTCTCAGGTAGTTCATTATTAGTGTATAGAAAAGCAACAGATATCTGTGTATTAATCTTGTATCCTGTGACTTTGCTGAATTCATTTATCGGTTCTAATAGTTTGGGGGTGGAGACTTTTGGGTTTTCTATATAAAGTATGGCATCTGCAGATAGTGACAGTTTTACCTCTCTCTTCTCTTCTAATTTGGATGACTTTTATTTCTTTTTCTTGTCTGATTGCTGTGACTAGGACTTCCAATACTATGTTAAATGGAAGTGGCAAGAATGGGCATCTTTGTCTTGTTCCTGAACTTAGACAAAAGGCTTTCAGCTTTTCATCGTTGAGTGTAATGTTAACTGTTGGTTTGTCATAAATGGCCTTTATTATGTTGAGATGTGTCCCTCCTCTACCCACTTTGATGAGAGTTTTTATCATGACTGGATGTTGAATTTTGTCAAATGTTTTTTCTGCTTCTTTTGAGATGATTGTGTGATTTTTATCCTTCCTTTTGCTAATGTGGTGTATCATATCAAGTGATTTGTGAATACTGAACTATTCTTGGATCCCTGGAATAAATCCAACTTGATGATGATATATGATCATTTTTACATATTGTTGGATTCACTTTGCTAATATTTTGTTGAGGATTTTTGCATCTATATTCATCAAAGATATTGGCCTGTAATTTTCCTTTTTGTAATGTTTGTCTTGTTTTGGTATCAGGGTAATGGTGGCCTCATAGAATGAATCTGTAAGTGTTCTGTCCTCTTCAATATTTGGAACAGTTTGAGAAGGATAGGTGTATTAGTTCTTTATATGTCTGGTAGAATTCCCCTGTGAAGCTATTTGGTCCTGGACTTTTGTTTGCTGGATTTTTTTTTTAAACAAATTCAATTTCATTACTAGTGATTGGTCTGCTCAAACTGTTTCTTCCTGATTAAGTCTTGGCAGGTTGTATGTTTCTAGAAATTTGTCTTTCTTCTAGGTTGTCCAATCATTGACATATAACTGTTCACAGTATTTTATTATGATTTTTTGTATCTCTGTGATATCAGTTGTTTTTTCTTCTCCTTCATTTCTTGTTTGGTTTATTTGGATCCTCTCTTCTTGGTGAGCCTGGCTAAATGTTTATCAATTTTATTTAGGTTTTCAAAAAAACAGCTCTTGGTTTCTTTGCCATTTCTATTGTTCTCTGATTTCTATTTTATGTGTTTCCTCTCTGATCTTTATTATTTCCTTCCTTTTGCTGACTTTGGGCTTCGTTTGTTCTTTTTTTAAATTCCTTTAGTTGATAGGTTAGGTTGCTTATTTGAGATTTTTTTTTGTTTCTTTAGTAAGGCCTACATCACTATAAACTTCAGTCTCAGAACTGCTTTTACAGCATCCCATAGATTTTGAAGTATTGTGTTTTCACTTCATTTGTTTCAAGGTATTTTCTGACTTACACTTTGATTTCTTCATTGACCCATTGACCCATTGGTATTTTAGTAGTGTGTTGTTTAGTCTCCACATGTTTGTTATTTTTTCATTTTTCTTTCTGTAATTGATTTCCAGTTTCATGCCATTGTGGTCAGAAAAAGATGCTTGATATAATTTCTGTCCTCTTCAATTTATTGGGACTTGTTTTGTGACCTAGCATGTGATCTATTCTGGAGAACGTTCCATGTGCACTTGAAAAGAATGTGTATTCTGCTGTTTTGAAATGTAATATCCTGTAGATATCTATTAAGTCCAACTGCTCTATTGTGTCATTTAAAACCATTCTTGCCTTTTTGATTTTCTGTCTGGATATTCTTTCCATCAAGGTAAATGAGGTGTTAAAGTTCCCCACTATTATTTTATTATTGTCAATTTCTCCCTTTATGTCTGTTTGTATTTGCTTTATGTATTTAGGTGCTCTTGTATTGGGTGCATATATATTCATGAGTATAATATCCTGTTCTTATATTGACCTCTTTATGCCCTCCTTTATCTTTTGTTATAGCCTTTGTTTTAAAGTCTATTTTGTCTGATATGAGTATTGCTAACCCCACTTTCTTGTCATTTCCATTGGCATGAAGTATCATTTTCCATCCCCTTACTTTCAGTTTGTGTGGGTCTTTAGCCACACAAGTTAGTCTCTTGTAGGCAGCATATTGAAGAGTCATGTTTTTTAATCCAAATAGCCAGCCTATGTCTTTTGATTGTGGCATTTAGTCTATTGACATTTAAAGTAATTATTGATAAGTATGTACTTATTGCCATTTTATTACTTGTTTTCCAGTTGTTTTTTTAGTTCATCTCTGTTCATTTCTTCTTTTTGTTTCTTCCTTTGTGGTTTGATGATTTCTCTAGTAGTATGCTTGTGTTCCTTTCTTTTTAGTTTCTGTGTATCTATTGTAAGTTTTTGATTTGTGATTATTGTGGGTTTATATATGTTGACCTATAACTATATCTACTTGTTTTAAACTGGCAGTCATTTAAGTTCAAACACATTTTAGAAAATCTACATTTTTATTCCCCTCCCTGACATTTTGTACATTTGATGTCATATTTCACATCTTCATGCATATCTCTTAACTGTGTATTGTAGTTATAGTTGCTTTTACAATTTTTTGTCTTTTAGTTTTCATACTGGCTTAAATGGTTGATCCTCAGTCCTTACTATATATTTGCCTTTCCTAGTGGAATTTTCCCTTTCCTATATTCTTCCTTCTTTTCCACTTAGAGAAGACCCTTTAACATTTCTTTTAGGGAAGGTTAGTATTGATGAACTCTTAGTTTTTTGGTTTTTTGGTCTGTTTGTTTGTTTGTTTTTTGTCTGAGAAGTTCTTTATCTCTCCTTGTGTTGTAAATGATAATCTTGCTGGGTAGAATATCCTAAGTTGCAAGTTTTTCCCTTTCAGCACTTTGAATATACCATACCACTCCCTTCTGGCCTACAAAGTTTCTACAGAGAAATCAACTGATACCCTTATGGGGGTTCCCTTGTAAATGACTCTTTTTCTCTTGCTGCTTTTAGAATTCTCTATCTTTAAATTTTTCTATTTTAATTATGGTATGCCTTGGTGTGGGTTTGTTTGGATTCATCTTGTTTGGGACCCTTTCTGCTTCCTGTAGGTGGGTATCTTTTTCTTTCTTGAGGTTTGGGAAGTTTTCAGCCATAATTTCCTCAGTTACATTTTTGATCCCATTCTCTCTCTTCTTCTTCTGTGATCCCTGTAATGCAAATGTTGATATGCTTAATGTTATCCCAGAGATCTCTTAAATTGCTTTCATATTTTAAAATTTGTGTTTCTTTTTGCTGTTCTAATTGGGTGATTTCCATTATTCTGTCTTCCAGATCATTTATGTGTTCTTCTGTATCAGTCTACTGTTCATTCCTTCTATTGTGTTTTTTATTTCAGCTACTGAATTCTTCATTTCTGAATGGGTCTTGTTTATATTTTGTAGTTCTTTGTTAAAGTGTTCACTGTATACATCAATTCTTTTCCCTAATTCAGTTAACATTTTTTATTACCAATGCTTTGAATTCTTTATCTGGTAAATTGTTTATTTCTGTTTTATTTTTTTTTTCAGGGGTTCTCTCTTGCTCTATCAATTGAGTAGTTCCTCTGCCTTTTCATTTTGCATAACTTTCTCTGTCTCTATGAATTTAGGTGAAACAGTTACCTATTGCATTCTTGAAGGGGTGTTCTTATGTGGGAGCATCTCTATGCCAATTACATGTGCCCAGTGCCTTTGATGGGAGAGCTGGATTTGACATGGAGGCAAGTCATGTGTTTCCTCAGGGTGTGCTGGCAGCTGTCACCTTGGTACGGGGTGAAACTAGAGACAGAGGGGCTAGAGTTGGTGCCAGGTATGAGGCAAGACTTCCCCTCTGCTCAGTGGCCATCATCACCCTACAGGGCCAGGGTTTGATCCCAGGTTGCTGTAACAGAAGCCCTGAGTTTCACGCTCAAGCTGGTTCTGTTTCCTTTAAGTGTATGTATTTTCCTTCTCCCCACACTGGGACCTTTGCCACAGAGGAGGGGAGTACTGAAGCAAGTGGAGCCCGTACGGGCCCTTGACTCACGTCAGCTGCAGGCAGAAGTCTGATGCACTGCCTATGCAGGCACTGGCAGCTCCGCTCAGATGCAGCCTCAGGTACAAGTTCCCTGTGTTCCTCACAGCCAACCACTCCCCCCAGCCTCCGCTGTCCAGGCCCTGTTGTGGGGTTGCAGGTGGGGCCCACATGGACTCTCAGCCCTGTATAGGGGAGTGAGCTGTGGTGGAGTGGCCATCAGATATCTAGGCGGCTTCTGAGACACTGCTCGAGTAAGTGCCAACAATGACTACTGCCACACCACCCAGGGTCCACCCCAGACCCTAATGCCTCTGCATAACAAGGTTGAGTCTTTTCTCCAGTGTTGGCCATCCCAGATTCAGTGCCACACTGTGACATGGAACGATCGGGGCCAGAGTTGGCTCAGCTTGACCTGGGGCTCACAGCAAGGTAGTTGTGGGAAAGCCAGTATCCTAGAGCAGACTTCTCTCTGCCCTGCCCCAGGGGCAAGCCAGCCTGCACACGTTTCTCAGGAGTGGAGTTTAGGCTTCTCACAGCCCTTCTGTTAGTCTCAGTGGTCCTCAAAAAGCCAAGTGGACTTGTCTCCCCTGCATAGGACCCCAGGGCACCCAATATGGCTCACTCCCCAGGGCAGGTGTCCACTCATGTAATCTTTTTTTCCTCTGAGTTCCCTCCCAGAGGCACAGGTCCCAACCCAATTGCTTTCCTTCCTTTTCTACCCAATTACGTGTATATCATTCTTACAGCCTTAGTTGTACAGAGTCCTTCTGTCAGTTTCTGGTTAGTTTTCAGTAAGAATTGTGCCACATGTAGATATATTTTTGACGTGTTCATGGGGGGAGATGAACTCTACGACCTCTTACTGCACCATCTTGATCCAAACCCTCAATGTTTATTATTTTTTAAGGATACTGTATTTAATAATGAGGTATCCAGTTTTAACTATAATTTGCTTTCACAGATAAGACTGTTTCCACAGGAGACTGCAGGGGTGTGGATGTGTGTGAGTATGGATTTGACTATTTTAATTTTATTTATTTATACTCTACTTTCTTTCACAAGAGAATCTGAGGTGATAGACTCTAATATTGATGCTGACAGTGGATATGATTTTATGTAACACTCTTCACTCAGACTGAAATGGGTGTTAATGACTTCCTCTCTGAGAAGGTTTTTGATTCAGACGGAATAAAAAGTGCGATTTGAAATGTACAGTGAGAAGCCCCCGTATCTGGCCTGATCTGAACTGATCGTTGAACAGTTAGAATTGGTTAACGTGTCTTGGCATTAAAAAGTAAAATGTATACATACCCTAAATAATTTATTTTAACTTAAAACATACAGATGGCACTCATCGTTTGATATTGGGCCAAGGTCTTTTCTCTGAGTATGTGGCCACTAATTAGAGTTCTGTATCATATTTCTTGCGTGCAACACAGCCATTACCTATGATTTTCAGCTCCTGTTTCTTTAAAGTAAAGCCATAGTTAAAGACACTTGGGGAGCCATCTTCTCCTTCTCCTCCCAATTCTTTAGAGTCATCTTACCTAAGTCTAATTCCACAGCAGTTTGTTTTTAGTGACGTATTTTTATAGATTTCTTTGAACCGATCCCATTTAGTTTTTCATAGAAATAAAAATTCTCTTTTCTAGTTCATATTTCATTCATTGGTATCACATTTAATAACATTACTTAATGATAATAGCAAATCTGATTGCCTTGATGAGAATTATGGACAGCTCAGGAGCAAAAATGAGCAGACAGGCCAGAGAGCAGTCTACCGGTCAAGAACATCAAGGGTGTAGCTGGTGCTATATCGGCCAGGTGTGGACGTTCACTGTGTAGATAGCATTAATCTTTGTCTTGTATCGGTGGGATGAAGAGTCGGCTAATCCTAGACAATTAAGTGGAAGTTAATCAAGAGAGTTTTCAATTGTAATTATATGAAATTTTGTTTTGAAACCAGCTAGATATTCGTCTTCATCTGTGACTGCTTGATTTTTAACTCCTATTACACCATCAGTCCCTCTTTTGGATCAGTTATGTGGCAGATGTTATTATTGCTGTCCTGCCTTCTTTTTTGTCATGGCACTTATTTTTACCTGACTTTACTTAGCTCCTTACCTTTTCACTTGGTATCTGTCAGTTCCTTCCACTGCTGAGTAAGCTCCATGAGGTCTGGGACTTGTACTGTGCACCTTTCTATCCCCAGAACTCAAAACAGTGAATATGTAGAATGAGAGAAATGTGGCTGCTTCCTTTCAGCCCTTGTTTTAGGCCAATCTGATGCTCTCACTTGTCCCCAAGATCTAGTGATTTCTACTTTGAACAAGAAGGAAGGACAGAGAGTACGTACCGTGGACCTTTGATGCTCCTCCCTGGGGAGCTTTCCAATCCAGTTGCTACATCTCCTGATTCCAGGGAGGGAGCCTGATGGTTCATGCTGATAAACCATTGATTGAATCATTAACAGGTCTTTTGTTCTTTGATTTTTGCCTTAAAAATGTCAGTTCAGAGTAGTGTTTTTCCACCTCAGCATTATTGACGTTTGGGGATAGATAGCTCTTTGTTGGGGGGAAGGGGAAGCTGTCCTGTGCACTGTAGGATGTTTGGTAGCATCCCTGGCTGTTACCTACTAGATGCCCGTAGCAACTACTCCCTTTGCCCACCCCACCCATAGTTGGGTGAGATGCCAACTATGCCATCTCAAGATGTTGCCAAATTTCTCCTGGGGGGCGGGAGCCACAGGGCATAGTCACCTTGCCTCTTCTACCCTGTGGAGAGCTCAACTAGGACCCAAGTCCACACTAACAATGCTGTGGTAAATCCAGTCAATGGCTTTTGAACCTTCATTTCTGGTGTTCTCTTTATGTCTGATTGTAATGTTCTCCAGACTTGTCTTTCACAGGCTTTATTCCGAGTTCAACTAGTCCTGTGTGGGGTTTTTTGGCTAAAATTCCTCAGGACAGATTACCACTCAGCTTGCCTTTCCTCAGGCCGCCTGCAAGCCTCTTTCCAAGCTCATACTTCTCAGTTGCCAGGATATTAGGCTCCTGACTATACTGCCAGCAGGAAGAGAAATTTTCTCCCCGTGACTAACAACATGGCCATTTGTTACCTGTTCCCCTTGCTCAGATATGTGATGGAGGGAGCTGCCAGCTCTTTCTGCCTTTCCCCCCATCTCTCCACGCCTTCCTCTTTTTCCTTTTCCTCCCAGTGTTCCCATGGTGGCTCCTTGCTGGAGCCAGAGGACAGACTGCTGACAGGAACATCCCTTGAATATCTCTGCATCTGGACAGGGCCATTGGCACCCTGCATGGGTGGCTGAGCAATGCGTGGCTTGCTGTATTTGTCTGTCTCCTGCTTAAGGCCCAAGAATTTGAATCTGCTCCAACATCTAAATGTTGCCGTTGTTAGGACAGCACGCTGCCGTAGTACCACAGGGCCAATATTAAACATGTTTACTTGGGTTCCATATATTAAGATTTTGATTTGTTACTACTGCTGTTGCTTTCTGATGCCTCACAACTGTGACATTGAGATAGGGGACATATAGTCCATTATAAAAGCCAAATAAACTAGAATATATAAACTATATTTGAAAGATTTTTGTATCTTTAACCATTGTAAATATAAATATATTTTTCCTAATGTTTTGTTGAGTCAGAGAATCCTTTGAGTTGGCCAACTGATAGTGGTTTGGTGAAGCACATTAAGGGTACCAATATTGAATAAGCAGGAGGAAGAGTTACACCCTGCAAAAATGAAGCATGTCCTCCCGGTTGTCTGATCATTGACTGAGGTGTATTTAAGGTATGCAGCCTTCTATAACAGGAAAAACCGAGTATAAGGCATGGCCAGAAACCAATTTTAAAATATACAAGAGTTTTTGAAGGCAAATTCGAAGTGTGAAATAATATAGTGATTGTCATTCATGTGTCAGCTAACATCAAGTTCCCTCAACTGTTTTAGTAAAGTTAAGTCTCTGGGGGATGAAATTTGATGTTCACTCGGAGGCACATGTTGGATTTGAAATATACCAGGCTTGGGGTCTTCTTTCTCTCATGCCATTTTGCAGAATCGTAGGCTTTGGTGGAAAACAGTGCATTTCCGTAACACAAAAGCATAAATTCTCAGATTGGTAGGTCCTCGGGGCACATCTGCCAGTCCCCGTCTAAGTGTGTAGCAAAGCAGAAGAGGAATAATCTAATTGGGTTGATCCATTTCAATTACTGAGGCAGACACAATTGTTGGTAATGGATGAGTTGTTTGTCGTTGTTTTTTTTTTTCCAATACCTCTTAACCTCGTAAACTATGGAATTCATATCTTCAACATGCACTTTACAGTAGCAAGATATCTACCCCTCTTCCCACCCACTCAGCCATTTCAATATGCACAGTTAATGAGTATTAAGTTTAAAAAATAACCTTAAAAGAATCAATTTCATGGTGAATGCACCTAGTTAAGCAAGCCATTTAAACAACATTTTACTCGTGTGTAGCAGACCATTTTATAAGTTACTGATAGCTTTACAAGCCTGTGTTTCAGACAAGCTAATTGGCTGTCTCTGATGTGCTTGGGGCTTTCACTCATTAACTCTCCTTCCTGTCTAGTACATACTTGACTAGCTCTCATACATATAGGTAGGACTTTTTTAACAACCATATTCACTTGCCAGGAGAAAAGTTTTCATAGATAGATTCCTTCCTACTTCTGATATTTGCCTTCTTGAAATAAAAATAAATCATAATTGAGTATTATCCCAAACATGGAAGATACAGAATCAAGTATAACACCCTAAAAATGCTTGGTATCCAAAATGAATGTCGTTTTGAAAGAATGGAATAAAGGGAGGAGAGAAGAGAAAAAAGAAAAAGTGGTGAGCTGTTGGAAGCTGGCTGCCTCTGTAATTAATGGCTATGTTATAGATGTTGTTGAAAAGGCCGATGCCTGCACCTGCATGCAAAGACAAGGGTACTGGTGCTTCTCTTTTTGCATGTGTCAATGCTTTCCATTCTCTGAGATAAGAATTAGTTGCTTTATTTGAACACAGGTTAAAGGAATAGCTCAAAACGTAAGTGTCCTATGGGTCTTGAGATTTCTTGAGTGGTTCTGTTTTCCATGATAGGCTGTTTACTTTTCTGTTTACAAAACAATTCACTGCAGCTGCCTGTTTGCATATGTAGATAATAGAGTTTAAATCAGCTAGGCCTATAGTTTCAAAACTGTTCATGAAATCCCACCTCCTATATGAAACCTTGGCCTAATGAATTGTGAAGAGTGGTAACTTCTCTCCAATATTCTGTTTCTCTCCTTTACTAACATTTTAATATGGGATGAAATATACTACATATTGTGTTGCCTTTTCATTATAGTTTCATTGTACTGGATACATTAGAGAATGCAAAATAATTTTTTCATTGTTTGTGCCTTCAAGGAACTGAGGAGTCATACATATGAAAAAAATTAGAGAATAATTATCCCAAATCTGTGTTATTTTAGTAAAACTAGAAGATCCTAGTGAATCTGGGTGAAAATGGAGTTCACCTTAGACTTGTGGGGGTGCTTCATCCCCGATGAGTCTGGCTATCTTAACCCATTCATTTATATAATAACTATTGATAATGTCTGTTTTAAAGAGAAAGTAATGGCTCACATAAATGAATTCATAATTGCCAAAAAGTAGAAGAAGCTCAAATGTCCATCAACTGATGGACCTGGAATAAACAAAATACAGCCTATCCATAGAATATAACATTATTCAGCCATAAAAAGGAATGAAGTACTGGTACATGCTGCATATGGTGAACCTTGAAAGCATTATGCTGAGTGAAAGAAAGCAGGCACAATTTAATTTAAAATGTGTAAGCAATCAGAATTGGCCTCCTATGTGGAGAGGTATGAGTGTTTACTCAAACTTGTAAATAGTATTAGACTATCTCAGAACTTGAGAGGCATTGAATATATAAATTTAATGGAAGAAATTTTTAAGTATTCTTACTAGAAAATAAATAATTCCTAACTACTTCAGGATGTTTTGATTCTTAAGACAGTCTAAGAAAGTTGAATATATTAAATTTATAAATGGAGTTTTGAAATGTTTAAAGTGGTTAACTTAATTAAGTTTTTAAATGGACCTAAATAATATTCAGCCCCCTGAATGTATTTGTTAAAACTTAACAGATGTATAAATAGAGTATTAGGATTTTTAAGCTGAATATAATAGTTAGAGGAAAAACTAGGTTTCAGATACTATAAATTTAATAAATTGTATATCCCTTTTAAAACTGCAAAGTAACAATAACTGGTATTTCTGCGCACTAAAAGCCATCCTTAAGGACACCAAAACCCTCAAACTGACAGGTTACCCCATACCCTGGAGTCCCTGTGGCCTTTAGGAAGTCTCCACATGAAAGAAACCCAGGCTGAACACAGAGAAGAAAAAAATAGGGCTTTGCTGAGAGATGTCCCTTCTGCCTGCTAGACCACAACTGAGAACATCTGAAATTATAAGTGGGGCCTGGCCAGGTTGAAAAGCCAACTTCTCTGTCCCCCTGAAGTGTGAGGTAGAGCGGAGAGGAAGAGGGCTGGCGAGCCAGGTCACACGGAGGCCCCTGCCAGGGCTTCTTGTGCCTCTGCTGGACAAAGCACGAAGCTGCAGGATGTGGTAGGCCAGGGCTTGGGAACTTTTTTTCTCTAAGGGGCCGGATAGTAACTCTTCTAGGCTTTGCAGGACACGCTGTCTCTGTGGCAATGACTCAGTTTCGCCATTGTAGCATGAAAGCAGCCATAAATAAGTGAATAAGCGTGACTAGGTTCCAATAAAACTTTATTTACGGGGAATTCATAGTGGCGTGGTGCGGAGGAGGGAACCAACAGCGGCTACTGTGACTAAGGTCACTTCGACTTTGCAAAGTTTCTTCTATAACATTAAGGCTTCCCCTTGAGGTGATAGGAGGACATCTGCTGGGTCTTCAAAGATGTTGCTTTGCACCTGTGGATGGAGGCATCTGGGGTGGGAAGCAGGAGCTGGAGCCAGGGCCCATGTGCAGGCACCCCTGCAGGCTGCAGCGGGCCGGGTGGAATCACTGGAGTAGAGGAGGGTGCCAATGGGGAGACTGGGTCTATTTCACTGCCCCCTGAAAACAGGAAGCATCCCTACCTAAGTCTGTGCTTTTCACAGTGATTGTCTGCTAAGCAAGGTTTGGGGCTAAGAGAATGAACCCACCCACACACACCCAGGTATATCAAAAAGAGAAAATAGGTGCATTGATCATTTGTTCTGTAATTCCAGATTAGCAAATGAAGCAAAAATAGGAGTGCTTTTCAGATCCTAAAGCTCACCAGCAAAGCAAATGGGGTCATTTTATTTGGCTCTTCTGGGGCAGGCTAAATCCTCCCGTGCAGTGGAAGCCTAGGTTTCTGTATAATTATTGTCACAACATATAGCGTTCTAGACGCGTCAGAGGTCACTGCCTGGGCAGAAAGACTTCTAATAAGGGTGAGGCTCAATCCCAGGTCATAACCTGCAATCATTTGTCTGGTTTTTAATTATTCCAAGGTCAGACAGGCTGCCCTCCACTTAAGAAACAAGCTGTCTTATCAGAACTGCACTTTTATATTACACTTTTATATTACTACTTTTATATTGAAAGCAGGCGTCCATTATAAATACACATCCCAAAGTAATACTACGTATGGGTTAACATCAAGTTGCCATTTTCTGGTCCCTATTAGTACTCAGTGAAAAGGTAATATCTACTCTGTGTTGTCGTGTCTTTGTAACTGTGGCAAATTGGGTTTACTTGTATTATTTACTTCTGCCTTTAATGACATATTTAGTACCTTTCTAAGGATTTCAAAATCCTGAAAGCAGTACAGTGAAAAGGGGAACAGCTGGTGCAGCTCTCTCTAGACTAACCTCTCTTTGAGCAAGCTGCCGAAGAATCTTAATGGCGCCCAGCACTTTATCTCCGGACCCCGTCCTGGAGCCGTGGCATGGGCAAAGTTCTCTCTGACTTTGTTGAGGGTTACCAAGTGAAGCCTGTTCCATGAGCTTCTGCAGTGAAGACAGCTAAGCTAGAGGGTCCCTTTGCAAACATCCATACAAGATGCATATACTCAGTGATGTGCTGGTAAGGATTTAACAGCCAATTCTCTAGAAAGAGAAAGTCCTGGTTTGTTGCTCTTGCCTATTTCCACGGTGTAAATACTCCAAACCATGGCCAATTGCACGATCTGTATGATTTGACATCCTTGTGTCTGGAACTGGAAAGAGAAGGCACACAGTCAGTATTTCAATACAAAGGTTTTCCCACAGCGTGACATATAAATACAATAGGTGCATCTGCTGTAGTGACTACAGTAAGGAGCTAGGGTGTAACTGAGCAAGGACGGCTACAGTCATGGACAATATCGTGCAGAATTGCACAGTCCGGGCTTCCCTGGTGGCGCAGTGGTTGAGAGTCCGCCTGCCGATGCAGGGGCCGCGGGTTCGTGCCCCGGTCCGGGAAGATCCCACATGCCGCGGAGTAGCTGGGCCTGTGAGCCATGGCCGCTGAGCCTGCGCGTCTGGAACCTGTGCTCCGCAACGGGAGAGGCCACAGCAGTGAGAGGCCCGCGTACCGCAAAAAAAAAAAAATTGCACAGTCCATTCAGGCTCAGTTAACATCCTCTTAATTGGAGCCCTGGGGTAAATTTATCATCCAGACGGTACTTTTTTTTTTTTTTTAATTGAACTACAGTTGATTTACAATGTTGTGTTAGTTTCAGGTGTACAGCAAAGTGATTCAGTTATATCTATATATTCTTTTTCAAATTATTTTCCATTATAGGTTATTACAAGATATCAAATATAGTTCTCTGTGCTATACAGTAGGTCCTTGTTGTCTATGTATTTTCTTTATAATAGTATGTATCTATTAATCCCAAACTTTAATTTATCCCTCCCCCCCCGACCATACTTTTATCAAAGAGTTAAGAACCAATATGAATCTGTCCCCAAAGAACATTATTCATACAGTTCTTTAAAGAGTACAAACCATGCAGTGGACACATTGCTATGACAAGGAAACCATATCGAATCCACTGGGTTCAAGATAGTTAACTGAGTTGTGTTCTCTTGCATCATCCTCCAGCTTTCCCTTCTACCCATCAAATCCACAACTGCAATTTTTCCTGGCTTTCAGAATTTTGTTGACGATCCTCACCCTGTAGTCTCTGCCATCTGTCTTATCTGTTGACCTGTCACTGTCAATTGGAAGGAGCCAAAGTTGTCAACCTAGACTCCGTGAGTCCTGATTCCTTCTCAAAAGATGAAGAAAGAAGGTGCCTTTATTCCTGAAGTTGTTTTTTTTTAACAATCTTCTACCAAGATACTTCTTATTCAAATTGACTTACATGATTTCAGAATTATTCTAAATAATAATATCCCTCTTCATGTGAATCAATTGCTTTTCCTACTTTCAGTTGAAGTATAGTCAGAGTGCTCTGAGTGAAAAAGCCTTTTGTAAACTGTACAGTACTGAACAGTCTCTCATGGCCACTAAGAAACCAGGAGCAGGGTGGGGACTTGTAATCTTAAAACACAAATGATGGGCTTCCCTCGTGGCACAGTGGTTGAGAGTCCATCTGCCGATGCAGGGGACACGGGTTCGTGCCCCGGTCCGGGAAGATCCTACATGCCACGGAGCAGCTGGGCCTGTGAGCCATGGCCGCTGAGCCTGCGCGTCCGGAGCCTGTGCTCCGCAACGGGAGAGGCCACAACAGTGACAGACTCGCGTACTGCAAAAAAAAAAAAAAAACACAAATGATGAGGACCGTCCCCTCATCCGGCTGTTGTTTCTGTTTTGTTTTGGTTTTACAGTATTCTCTCAAATCAGTGGAACCCCATGCACTGGCAAGGGGAGCGCTGGCACAGGTAGCTCATTAGAGCATGTTCACGAGGCTCATTCAAGAGGTAGTGGTTGAATGAATGAAGCTGTAGGAAGCCAGCTTTCAGGATGCAGATTTCCGAAACTGCTTATACTAATCCTCACTCCACCACAGCCACCCGCAAGCTTAAGAGAGGTCCGTTATAATCGGCTAGTTTTTTGCAGAGGGAATATACGTGTTGTGTGTAGATGGGGATCTGGGGAAGATGGGGGAGGAGAGAAATATCCAGCTTCTATCTCTCGTGGTGAATGTATGCAAAAATAAGCTAATAGCCCCAGACAGGCTCAAGAGATACCTGCATCCACAGGGACAGGATCTGGACATATGGTATTCTGGACGTGTGAGGGGAGAGGGTGCTTTTAGTTATAGCAGTGACCGGTTGGTGCTAATGGCATTGCATTCATTAGAACTAGAGGTGACATGTTCTAGGGTGCACAGCACAGTCCCGTGCATCCTAAAAAATTGTCACAAACGCCCTTTTTAATGTCTTGCCACACATTCATGTGGGTCAAAGCACTGTTTATAAATATCTGAGCTTACAAAGCAACTCTATGTAACATGAAAACACTAAGTAACCCCTTGTGGAGCATTCTATCACCCGCCTCCCCAAAAGTGTTTAAAGGAAAACGAGGCCAACTCTGACCACACACTACTTACATGGTTTAATAACAAAAACAGAAAAAAACAAGCAGCTTATCGTCATAAATAAAATAAGATTTGCAGGTTTTTAAAAAGGAAAGACCTATCATTTCAGTTCAGAAACTATTTACGTGACTTCTAGAAATGTAGTCACAACAGGTTTGCAGAAATTAAAAATAAAATTTTTGAATGTTAAGTAAGGGCAAGATAGGCAAAACAGGGAGTATCATTACAACCCCATTAGGGGTTCTGTAAGTAGGAAAGAATTGTTTTGTTACTTCTCTACTCAAGGAAACATAAGGGACATCTCCTACCCAATGAGTGGGTCTCCTATGCTATGTAATGTCTCACAGGTTCAACAGCTGCTACAAACATTGTCAGCAATGAGGTGGTGCCGGTTTGTCTCTGTTATATTAGGACTTTACAGTAAATGCAATGTGTGGATAACAATGCAGTAATTCAAATCACCCAGAAGTTTTGTGAGTGAAGAAAGGGCTCTGATGACATAGCTAAAATAGGTTGGCAACTTATAGTGGCTTTGTTTTCCTATTTCTAGGGCGGATCCATGGCCACTAACAAATGCCCACTCTCTGTGGCCATCCCGAAAATAGCTCGATGACCACACGTTGCCAGGCAGCTGTATTCTGAGGTCATTCCCCCAAGTGCCACCACCAGAGGCCAATGTGAAACAACCACCAGCTCCTAATTCCAGCAGTTTCCAGTTAGCCATGACATTTAAGTAGCTGATAAAGCAGTCAAAAGAGTTGGGTTCATTTCTCTTGAATCATTTTTAAAATGTTTATCTTGATAAGAAAATAACCTTTAAAAAATTATGTCGATCATAAAAAATAGATCCTTGCATCATAGGCAGTTTTTTTTAAACCTTAAAAATAATAAGGTTATTATGTAAGCACATGTAAGCATATGATTTATGTTAGTCAAACTTAAACATCTTTCTTTAAAATTATACATTGGCATACAGAAAGACAGAGAAAGCAATCATGGACAAGTCAAGTGTGACAGTGGGTCATTTTTATTGTAGTAATTGAGGGGAGACGGTAAAATGTGAACTTCAGGTTAATACAAGCAAACAAAATAAAAAATGTTATCCTAAAGAGAAAAGTTCAAGGCAGAACATTAAGTCTTCATCTTCTCCTCTCTTGTATTGTACTCTTTGGCTTCAGAAACATAAAACTCTGGGTAATGAAAATCTATGTTCTTGCGGCAAACGTAGTCACTTACTGTACTTGAGTATCATTGGAATGCCAAACTTGTTTTTAAAATGATATTATAAAGGTAGAGTGGTGGGGAATCATTTGGATACCAGTAGGGTGAATATGGCAGAATTAGGTACCCACGTAGGTTACAGATGTGAACATCTCAGGTTACCCAGCCGTATTTGCCAGCTTAACACCAATAGGCTCCTTCATCTGGTGACCACCCTGTAATTGAAGCTTCCATTTCCTTCTCATGTTTAATATTCATCAGGAACAACTTCTGAAACATAACTACCTTTGGACATCTTTATTATCTTCCAAGTGTGCCTACGTCATAGACTATATTTTCAGTTGCCTAGTAACCAACCTGATGAGTGGCTAAAATCCTTACTGTGCTTTTGTGACTAATCCATATTGCAAAATATCACAAGTTATGATATTTTGTGATTATTTACATCTAACGTTGTTTTTAAATTAGCTGTCAATCTGCTACTAGTATGAATTCTGTGAATTTTTAAGTAAACCATTCGGAGGAAGTAGTGTTAGTAATATGCACTTACTGTGTTAGTCTTTATTTTAATAGTATTGGATTTCTTGCCACTAGTCCTCTTCCCAGGTATTAGCAATACTTAAAATGCTGTCCTTTTAAATTCGAGGTTATAAAATGTGACAAGGGTACAAATTCCTTCGTGTACCAGATTTGCATGTGACATGCTGTCCACTCTTGATGGGAGGCATCGTTGATCAAATACCAGACTGTTTGGTAAGCACAGGCTTCCCCAGTTTTGCACTTAGTGGCGTGATCTGAAACCTGTCTTTGTGGCAGAATCAAGGAGACTAGCATCTCGGATTTTAAACTCTTTAGAGCAGCCACCTCCTCCTTCTAGCTGTAGATTTAAACATGATCCCCACCTGTTGCTCCTACCAGCTCTTCTCTCTCCCTGCTGGCCCACAGCTCCCTCGGTCCACTGACTGGCAGCCCCTCTCTTGGCGCGGCAAGGTTGGTCCTTGGTGCTGGTCGTTGCACAAGCAATTTCATATATATATATTTTTTTGACTCATCAATTCTTCATTAATTTTTTTTTAATTTTTGAATTTTATTTTATTTTATTTTTTATACAGCAGGTCCTTATTAGTTATCAATTTTATACACATCAGTGTATACATGTCAAACCCAATCGCATAATTCATCACACCACCACCCCCTCCCCCCCCCGCGGCTTTCCCCACTTGGTGTCCATACATTTGTTCTCTCCATCTGTGTCTCAATTTCTGCCCTGCAAACCGGTTCATCTGTACCATTTTTCTAGGTTCCACATGTATGCGTTAATATACGATATTTGTTTTTCGCTTTCTGACTTACTTCACTCTGTATGACAGTGTATAGATCCATCCACATCTCTACAAATGACCCAGTTTTGTTCCTTTTTATAGCTGAGTAATATTCCATTGTATATATGTAACACATCTTCTTTATCCATTTGTCTGTTGATGGGCATCTAGGTTGCTTCCATGACCTAGCTATTGTAAATAGTGCTGCAGTGAACATTAGGGTGCATATGTCTTATTAAATTATGGTTTTCTCTGGGTATATGCCCAGTAGTGGGATTGCTGGATCATATGGAAATTCCATTTTTCGTTTTCTAAGGAACCTCCATACTGTTCTCCATAGTGGCTGTATCAATTTACATTCCCATCAACAATGCAAGAGGGTTCCCTTTTCTCCACACCTTCTCCAGCATTTGTTGTTTGTAGATTTTCTGATGATGCCTATTCTAACTGGTGTCAGGTGATACCTCATTGTAGTTTTGATTTGCATTTCTCTAATAATTAGTGATGTTGAGCAGCTTTTCGTGTGCTTCTTCGCCATTGGTATGTCTTCTTTGGAGAAATGTCTACGTAGGTCTTCTACCCATTTTTGGACTGGGTTGTTTGTTTTTTTAATATTGAGCTGCATGAGCTGATTATATATTTTGGAGATTAATCCTTTGTCCGTTGATTCGTTTGCAAATATTTTCTCCCATTCTGCGGGTTGTCTTTTGGTCTTGTTTATGGTTTCCTTTGCTGTACAAAAGCTTTGAAGATTCACTAGGTCCCATTTGTTTATTTTTGTTTTTATTTCCATTACTATAGGAGGTGGATCAAAAAAGATCTTGCTGTGATTTATGTCAAAGAGTGTTCTTCCTGTGTTTTCCTCTAAGAGTTTTAGAGTGTCCGGTCTTACATTTAGGTATCTAATCCATTATGAGTTTATTTTTGTGTATGGTGTTAGGGAGTGTTCTAATTTCACTCTTTTACATGTAGCTGTACAATTTGCCCAGCACCACATATTGAAGAGACTGTCTTTTCTCCTTTGTGTATCTTTTCCTCCTTTGTCATAAATTAGTTGACCATACATGCGTGGGTTTATCTCTGGGCTTTCTATCTTGTTCCATTGATCTATGTTTCTGTTTTTTTGCCAGTACCATATTGTCTTGATTACTGTAGCTTTGTCGTATAATCTGAAGTTAGGGAGTCTGATTCCTCCAGCTCCGTATCTTTCCCTCAAGACTGCTTTGGCTATTCAGGGTCTTTTGTGTCTCCATACAAATTTTAAAATTTTTTGTTCTAGTTCCATAAAACATGCCATTGGTAACTTGATAAGGATTACACTGAAGCTGTAGATTACTTTGGGTATTATAGTCATTTTCACAATATTGATTCTTCCAATCCAAGAACATGGTATATCTCTCCATCTGTTGGTATCATCTTTAATTTCTTTCATCAGTGTCTTATAGTTTTCTACATACAGGTCTTTTGTCTCCCCAGGTAGGTTTATTCCTAGGTATTTTATTCTTTTTGTTGGAGTGGTAAATGAGAGTGTTTCCTTAATCTCTCTTGCAGATTTTTCATCGTTAGTGTATAGGAATGCAAGAGATTTCTGTGTATTAATTTTGTATCCTGCAACATTACCAAATTCATTGATTAGCTCTAGTAGTTTTCTGGTGGCATCTTTAGGATTCTCTATGTATAGTATCATGTCATCTGCAAACAGTGACAGTTTTACTTCTTCTTTTCCAATTTGTATTCCTTTTATTTCTTTTTCTTCTCTGATTGCCATGGCTAGGACTTGCAAAACTGTGTTGAATAATAGTGGTGAGAGTGGACATCCTTGTCTTGTTCCTGATCTTAGAGGAAATGCTTTCAGTTTGTCACCATTGAGAATGGTGTTTGCTGTGGGTTTGTCATATATGGCCTTTATCATGTTGAGGTAGGTCCCCTCTATGCCCATTTTCTGGAGAGTTTTTATCATAAATGGGTGTTGAATTTTGTCAAAAACTTTTTCTGCATCTATTGAGATGATCATATGGTTATTATTCTTCAGTTTGTTAATATGGTTTATCACATTGATTGATTTACGTATATTGAAGAATCCTTGCATCCCTGGGACAAATCCCACTTGATCGTGGTGGATGATCCTTTTAATGTGTTGTTGGATTCTGTTTGCTAGTATTTTGTTCAGGATTTTTGCATCTATATTCATCAGTGATTTTGGTAATTTTCTTTTTGTAGTATCCGTGTCTTGTTTTGATATCAGGGTGATGTTGGCCTCATAGAATGAGTTTGGGCGTGTTCCTTCCTCTGCAATTTTTTGGAAGTATGAGAAGGGTGGGTGTTAGCTCTTCTCTAAATGTTTGATAGAATTCACGTGTCTAGCCATCTGGGCCTGGACTTTTGTTTGTTGGAAGATTTTTAATCACAGTTTCAAATTCATTACTTGTTATAAGTCTGTTCATATTTTCTATTTCTTCCTGGTTCAGTCTTGAAAGGTTATACCTCTCTAAGAATTTGTCCATTTCTTCCACGTTGTCCATTTTATTGGCATAGAGTTGCTTGTAGTAGTCTCTTAGGATGCTTTGTATTTCTGCAGTGTCTGTTGTAACTTCTCCTTTTTGATTTCTAATTTTATTGATTTCAGTCCTCTCCCTTTTATCTTGCTGAGTCTGGCTAATGGTTTCTCAATTTTGTTTATCTTCTCAAAGAACCAGCTTTTAGTTTTATTGATCTTTGCTATTGTTTTCTTTGTTTCTATTTCATTTATTTCTGCTCTGATCTTTATGATTTCTTTCCTTCTACCAACTTTGGGTTCTGTTTGTTGTTCTTTCTGTAGTTCCTTTAAGTGTAAGATTAGATTGTTTATTTGAGATTTTTCTTGTTTCTTGAGGTAGGCTTGTATAGCTATAAACTTCCCTCTTAGAACTGCTTTTGCTGCATCTCATAGGTTTTGGATCATCATGTTTTCATTGTCATTTGTCTCTAGGTATTTTTTGATTTCCTCTTTGATTTCTTCAGTGATCTCTCAGTTATTTAGTAACGTATTGTTTAGCCTCCATGTGTTTGTGTTTTTTACATTCTTTTCCCTGTAATTCATTTCAAATCTCATAGCGTTGTGGTCAGAAAAGATGCTTGATATGATTTCAGTTTTCTTAAATTTACTGAGGCTTGATTTGTGACCCAAGATGTGATCTATCCTGGAGAATGTTCCATGCTCACTTGAGAAGAAAGTGTAATCTGCTGTTTTTGGATGGAATGTCCTATAAATATCAATTAAATCTATCTGGTCTATTGTGTCATTTAAAGCTTCTGTTTCCTTATTTATTTTCATTTTGGATGATCTGTCCATTGGTGTAAGTGAGGTGTTAAAGTCCCCCACTATTATTGTGTTAGTGTCAATTACCCCTTTTATAGCTGTTAGCAGTTGCCTTATGTATTGAGGTGCTCCTATGTTGGGTGCATATATATTTACAATTGTTATATCTTCTTCTTGGATTGATCCCTTGACCATTATATAGTGTCCTTCCTTGTCTCTTGTAACATTCTTTATTTTAAAGTCTATTTTATCTGATATGAGTATTGCTACTCCAGCTTTCTTTTGATTTCCATTTTCATGGAATATCTTTTTCCATCCCCTCACTTTCTGTGTGTATGTGTCCCTAGGTCTGAAGTGGGTCTCTTGTAGACAGCATATATATGGGTCTTGTTTCTGTATCCATTCAGCAAGCCTGTGTCTTTTGGTTGGAGCATTTAATCCATTCACATTTAAGGTAATTATCGATATGTATGTTCCTATGACCATTTTCTTAATTGTTTTGGTTTTGTTTTTGTAGGTCCTTTTCTTCTCTTGTGTTTCCCACTTAGAGAAGTTCCTTTAGCATTTGTTGTAGACCTGGTTTGGTGGTGCTGAATTCTCTTCACTTTTGCTTGTCTGTAAAGCTTTTGATTTCTCCATCAAATCTGAATGAGATCCTTGCTGGATAGCATAATCTTTTTCGTAGGTTCTTCCCTTTCATCACTTTAAGTATATCATGCCACTCCCTTCTGGCTTGTAAAGTTTCTGCTGAGAAATCAGCTTTTAACCTTATGGGAGTTCCCTTGTATGTTATTTGTCATTTTTCCCTTGCTGCTTTCAATAATTTCTTTGTCTTTAATTTTTGCAAGTTTGATTACTATTTGTCTCGGCATGTTTCTCTTTGGGTTTATCCTGTATGGGACCCTCTGCGCTTCCTGGACTTGGGTGGCTATTTCCTTTCCCATGTTAGGGAAGTTTTCAACTATAATCTCCTCAAATATTTTCTTGTGTCCTTTCTCTCTCTTTTCTCCTTCTGGGACCCCTGTAATGAGAATGTTGTTGCATTTAATGTTGTCCCAGAGGTCTCTTAGGCTGTCTTCATTTCTTTTCATTCTTTTTCTTTATTCTGTTCCACAGCAGTGAATTCCACCACTCTGTCTTCCAGGTCACTTATCTGTTCTGCCTCAGTTATTCTGCTATTGATTCCTTCTAGTTTAGTTTTCATTTCAGTTATTGCATTGTTCATCTCTGTTTGTTTGTTCTTTAATTCTTCTAGGTCTTTGTTAAACATTTCTTGCGTTTTCTCGACCTTTGCCTCCATTCTTTTTCTGAGGTCCTGGATCATCTTCACTATCATTATTCTGAATTCTTTTTCTGGAAGGTTGCCTATCTCCAGTTCATTTAGTTGTTTTTCTGGGGTTTTATCTTGTTCCTTCATCTGGTCCATAGCCCTCTGCCTTTTCATCTTGTCTATCTTTCTGTGAATGTGGTTTTTGTTCCACAGCCTGCAGGGTTGTAGTTCTTCTTGCTTCTGCTCCCTGCCCTCTGGTGGATGAGGCTATCTAAGAGGCTTGTGCAAGTTTCCTGATGGGAGGGAGTGGTGGTGGGTAGAGCTGACTCTGGTGGGCGGAGCTCAGTAAAACTTTAATCCGCTTGACTGCTGATGGGTTTGTCTGCGTTCCCTCCCTGTTGGTTGTTTGACCTGAGGCAACCCAACACTGGAGCCTACCTGGGCTCTTTGGTGGGGCTTATGGCGGACTCTGGGAGGGCTCACGCCAAGGAGTACTTCCAAGAACTTCTGCTCCCAGTGTCCTTGTCCCCATGGTGAGCCACAGCCACTGCCCACCTCTGCAGGAGACCCTCCAACACTAGCAGGTAGGTCTGATTCAGTCTCCCCTGGTGTCACTGCTCCTTCCCCTGTGTCCCGATGCACACACTATTTGTGTGTGTGCCCTCCAAGAGTGGAGTCTCTGTTTCCCTCAGTCCTGTCAAAGTCCTGCAATCAAATCCCGCTAGCCTTCAAAGTCTGATTCTCTAGGAATTCCTCCTCCTGTTTCCGGACCCCCAGGTTGGGGACCTGACGTGCGGCTCAGAACTTTCACTCCAGTGGGTGGACTTCTGTGGTCTAAGTGTTCTCCAGTCTGCGAGTCACCCACCCAGCAGTTATGGGATTTGACTTTACTGTGATTGCACCCCTCCTACCATCTCATTGTGGCTTCTCCTTTGTCTTTGGATGTGGGGTGTCTTTTTTGGTGAGTTCCAGTGTCTTCCTGTCAATGATTGTCCAGTAGCTAGTTGTGATTCTGCTGTTCTCACAAGAGGGAGTGAGAGCACGTCCTTCTACTCCACCGTCTTGGTTCCTAATCTCATATTCTTTTTGAAGTAAGTCATTTTCAGAGCCCTGAAGAAAAGAAACTAAGAGAATGGAGTCTACATTTTCCATAAGAGGGAATCCTCTTAACCACATGATTTGTAAAATACCTTGGCCAAAAATTGTCTTGAAATTGTGGACCCATTTTCTGGTCTGTAGGTGAGCTTTCCATTACTCTTCAGAATCAGAATTAATGAGAGTCCTTCCATTCTCAAGGGCTTCTTTTGTTTTTCAGGAGTGGTATTTATTATGAATTTGCAGACATCTTTAGGAGTACTTCTGGGACACACTTGAACTGTAAAATGTTAGCATATTTGTGGTTCCTAAATTACCATAAAAACTTAGTGTTATTTATATCTTCTTACTCACATAAAAAATGTACACACATATTAATACCACTTTGAATGGTGTGTCTCTGCTGTTAACAGTAGTCTGGTGCTTGTGATGAGAAAAGCAAAATGAAACCACATTTGGAAGTGGCATCAGATTGGGACACCTTTTTTTTCTGGGTCAGGTATTGACTAAGGTAGGGCCTGGGGATTCTCCATGGCACATGAGATTTAACACAGTTCATTGACCAAGAATGTCTTTGAACAATGCCTCTTCTGATGTTGCCACTCACTGTATTTGATGTTATGTAAACCCTGCTGGGCTATAAATACAATGTCCTTTTCTTGTGTGATGTAGTGTGTGTTTGTGTGTGTGTATGTGTGTGTGTGTGTGTTTGTAACTTCGTGAACTTTGTACTTTATCATACCCTTTGAGAGAAAATCAATACTTCTGAAAGCCATAATAATTTGATATTTATTCACAGTCAGGAGTTGGTAATCCTGGATGTTATTAGTCAGTATCCTAGCCTCGTACACAGTAAGGGTGACTTGTGACCTGTTATTAATGAAACAGATTTTTCAGATAGCAACTGCTCCACCTTACATACCAGTTATAAGGTCTTGATTTTCCCCTCCCTGAAAATTCAGGACTGGGAGAAAAAAAAAAGCTAGGAGACTTTATGTATGTACGTGTATTTATATAAGTTTATATATGCAGATACATACACTCGGTTTCTATCCTCTTTCTTAGAAAACCACCTTCCCAGGTCTCAGAAATACATGCCAGAGACATGTATTTAAATGAGAGAAAGGATTATTTAAATTATTTTTGTTGTTGTTGTGTGTGTATTTGATGGTCAAAATAATTGTCTTGTGTAATCAGTAGTGTACATGTTATTGGCCGTCACCAATTTAATAAGTTAACAAGGTAATGTAGTGAAAGCTACTCTGCTAGAGTTATTTTGGTTGAATTGCAACTTTTTGGTGTCTGCAGTGTGTTTTTGCTCCGTGCCATAGTACATATAATTCTTTCTTAGACTTCGTCAGACCTCCCATGCCGTTAAGTGAATGGATGGAATGGTAGCTTGCAAGGGGGTCATTCACCCCTAAAAAAGACACTCCTGGGTCACAACATATAACCCACATTATAACCACAGCTGTGGATGGGATTCTAGCAAGTCCCGGCCATCATGGTTCCTATAACTTCTTAAAATCCCCCTACTTCATTACTCACAAAATTTCGGTATGAGAAAGATTCCGAGATGATTAATAACATATTTCTCTCCCCCCCTCCCCAATTAAGGTCAAAAAATATTTTGAACTTGAACCACTTGCACGTGGAAAACGCTGGATTCTGCAGCCCTGCTCGCTGGATGACATGGACGCACTGAAAGACAGCTTCTCTCAGCTGATAAATTTGTTAGAAGAAAAAGACCATGAAGCTGTAAGAATGTGAAATTTGGTGAAGAAAATGGGTTCCCACAAGGCCTTGAACCTATCATGTTAGTTTCTCCGTTTAATTTTATTTTGGTATCAAGACTTTAATGGCTTCAGTATCTGTTTTCTTCCAGTTATCTCAGACTCTCATCCCTCTATTAAAGTGAATATTCTGTAAATCAGGTGAACTATCATCGGCATTACCGTCAAGTATACACTACTGAGAGAGAATTTATTCTCTGTTTACCACTGATTATCTTCACCGCATGTCTCTTCCTTCTGTTGTTCTAAGCGTCTCTTCTCTAGTGTGTGCTAAAATGGATGGAATTCGTGGCTCCCAGAAATCAAATCCCTTATGGAAGACTCAGGGAGACCGAGAACCTCGGCTCATTTACCCTGGGTTTGGGGTGGAGTACTGTGTGACTAGGGCTCCCCCATAATATGGGTATCATTTTCAAGATCTCTAGGGGGTTTTATCTTATCTTATTTTTAAGTTTTCTGTATACTGGCCTTACAGCGTATAGGGGAAAAATGAGCACCAAAAACTTCAATTAATCACCTTACCAGAAACGAGTATCCTGCCATAGTAAAATTGACTTGGAAGAACTTAGACAAGTTGCCTACTCTTTTTTTTTTTTTAATTACATCTGAACTCTCCCTCAATCCCCTCTTTTAAGAGCAAAGACGTTGTTTCTGTTTTCAAGAAGAGTTAGAGGAGATTTAGGCACAATGCATGCATCGCTGATTACTATTCCATCAAGTCCTCAAATATTTTTTTAATGGAAAAATTACCCAATGTAAAGTCGAGCTGCAGTGTAACATGTTTCTAAAAATCTTTTTCTAAAAATCTTACGTCTGATTGAAATAGAGAAAATAATTTTTAAAATAAGAGATAAAAAATTTTTTAAACAGCCAAATGAAGTATAGTTTATACTGGCTAGGGCTTAAGCTGGCGTGGATTTGACAAAGACAATAAAGGCAGAATCATCTGTGTATTCATTCAGTAAGTGCTAATGTAGTTTAATGGAGTCTGTTAATGTCCCATCCAGTAATTTAAGGTCTATCAGTATTTCTTTTATAAACCTCTATTTTCAGGGGTTTCAGTATGCCCTTAAAAATGTGCTGGGGCTGCAGCAAATAAATAATTTTAAGGCCTAGATTCAGTCTTTGGAACTAATTTTTTTTTCATTTAGTTTAAATGATAAAATTATACAGATAAATGTACAGGTTTACTAAGTTTTGGCACCTTGGACCTTTTCTAAATCGGGAATAATCTATGGATATTGAGGTTAATGGATGAAATACTCTTTGGCACATTTTGCAGATTTTGGGCCACTTAAAATACCAAGTGACCAAATGATAGAAGACTGCTCCCTTCACCTGAGCAATAAAAACATGTTTGCAATTTTTAGGTAGCATCGACTGATTCCCAACTACCACACTCACACTGTATTACAGGGTGATGTAATACCTTGTAATTCTCCAGAAGGTATATGTCATTCAAATTTTGCTTTTGTGGTTTGATCTTGTAGGTGGATTTTAATGAAATCATTACCTTTGAAACATCGAACACTTCTTTTAAGCTTTTTTTTTAATGGAGTGGATCAAAAAAGATTCACATTCAAATTTTATCTACGGCATCCTTGAATATTATCAACCTTATATAATCCGTGAGCAGCACAAAACTTTTATTCCGATGACCACTTACAAAAGTCCTGCTTTTATTTCGTCCTGTTGTGCTCATCTTCTATGAAACATAAATGATTATTAGGCATTGCTTTCTCTGCAAGTTCATTAAATGTAGAATGTTATCTTTTTAAGATACCGTGGCTGAGTGCTCGTAAGACATCTGTTAAATGACTTCCCGTTGTCTGCGTGTGTGTTCATGTGTGCTCCAGGGATGGGCTTCTTCTCAGACCCACGACTGTCTGCAGTGTCTCAGCCGTCAGAATGAAAACATTATCAATCAGTACCCAACAACAGCTGTTTTTGACAAGTTTCTGTCTGACGCCTAATGCTTTACAACTGTCAATAAGGCTCCTTCTTTGTCTAGCAGTTCAGAGCTCGCAGTCTTGCTGCTTCCGTGCGGCATCCTGTCCTTGTAACCCTAGAATTTGCCGTGTTTGGGAAATCCACGTAGGGGGAGGGGAGAGGGCTTGGACGGACATGGGTGGGTGGGTGGTGGGTGAACGTGTCTGTCGTATTCCTACTTGTAAAATGCCACAGGTGTCTTAGTTTGCATATTCAAATATTATATAGGAAAAACAGTCTGTTATGTATTTCTTCACTTAGCTTCTCGTTATATTTATGGAAGTTATCAGTTTTTGTACCTTCTTAGCTCAAGCAGTTGCCTTTTTGTAATGGCAATTAATTTATATGACAGAACTTTGTATCTCCTGTAGTTTACAGTATCAGTTGCTAATTAACTGCCATATTGCCCTGTCTTTCTATTAAAAAATTCTGTATCTGTACTTAGAGGTTAACAGATTCATGTGGACAATGGCCAGGCAAGAAGAACTCGTATTGTCCGTGATTTATATATGATTTCCACTATCTTCAAATGAAAATAAACGCTGAGTAGAATTGATGTTTTCAGACTGACTCCTTCCAGCTTTAGCATTTGGGAGTCCCAGATTTCTGTTTACATTTGTGTTGCCTGTTTAAGTCTTCAAAATAAGTTCTGCTGCTCTTGGGTCAAAACAAATGATTAATTCACATTTCCTTTGAAGCCATTGTGAAAACCTTAAGAGACAAAAAAAAAAGAAGAAAAGCGCAAGTGTCTTTTCCAGTTGGTTTGTCTTCAGCAGCAATTTACTTTCACTGGAGCTATTCCTTCAGAATGGGTAAGCAGAGTCGAGATGTTAATGTCAAGTGTCATCCTTCAATCAAAGCATCATTTTATAATATCTGCTGTAAAAGCAACTTTCTAAGAGTGGCTGTTTGGTGCAATGAACTATGTCCTTCAATGGGGATTGTTGCCCTCAGGAAATAAGTAAATATTTTTAAGTGACTCAGGAGGAAATGCTGTGTACAATATTTATAGGTCCATCTTTAAGGATGAGAGTATTCCGTAAAAGAGAAAGAAAAATTAAAAGATAGATGGACGAAGAAGAGAAAGAAGGGGAGGGGAAAAAATACATAATAGAAGGATGAAAAATACAAATCCCAGCTCTTGTTTGGTCCAAATGCAACATTAACCCGACACATTATTTAACTACACGGAAAGCTTGCAACCTGCATTCCTAGTTTTGTTTCCAAGGTAGGTAATTAGCAGTTATCACATTCCTAAGCATCTCAGACCTATCCAAGCAAATGTGGACAGAACTGTAAGATTTTGAAGCAAATGGGGTTTTCTTAATAATGTCCAGATGGAATATTCAGACTCGAGTGGAAACCTAATATTCATGCCTGGCTTTATCGTCTTTATAATTTTAGAGTGCATTTTCATTAACCTCTTGACCTAATGGTGCAAACAGAAAGGAAAAGATACGTGGAGGGGGCGGGAAGTGGGAGTTGCCCTTGGGGATCCCTCATTTTCAATGCATTTGGAAGGAAGGATAAAACTTTAGGAGAATGTAGATTCCCTGCCATCTCTTTCCCTTAGCCTGGGTCCTGGAGATCTGAAGTTCATGCTGTGAAATGCATTATCACATCATGTTGGGAATTCCTGGATCCCAAGGGTTCACAACTTTTGGTCACCACTGAGTCAGCATGATTAAATGATTTGCATCTCAGGGTTAAAATGTTTTCCAGCTCAGATGCACGGAGTGACTGATGAGCCCGTTTTGGCACCCTGCCCCACCCCCCTTGTACTGATTTAGGAACATGAAAAGGATCCCTGTAAAGACCCAGCAGCCTCAGATGGGATATCAGTTTCCCCTCCCCTTTCCCATATTCTCTGAATGAAAAACTTTCCTTCCACCTTCTGTTTCATCGGAGCTGGAACTTCTGACTTCCCATCGTAGGGATTCATCCGTGTGTGACCTCTTCATAAAGTGGCTTTCTGTGAAAACCAATGCAAAGAGTTTAAAAGGCACCAAGAAAAATCCCTCCAGCATACATCCTTCTTTCCTAACAAAACAGAGTGAAAGAACGCATGATTCTTCTATCAGATTTTCTCTACGTTCCCATCTTGCATTCCATCTCTGCTCCACGAGGCTGGCTCTGATCACTGGGTCCTGGTTTAGAAAGGCCACCAAAGATGTTCTTAGGCTTAGCTCCCCCCCACTTTTTTATCCTCTGTTCAAGCCCTCAGATTGCAGGGAGTTTCCATGGGACGTTCTATTTGAATAATCACTTTTTACAAGGAAATGGTTCAGGCTTTGTGGTTTAGAGCAACTTCACTTACCATATATACTTTGTGAGGTCACTGGTGCCCATTCTGGAGAATAAGGAAGGGGACTCCTCGATTTCATGCCTTGCTGGGATCAGCCTGGTTTATAACCCAGTCTGACTCCTGACCCCCTACTGCTCCAGTAGACATTTCCACAACTATGACCGACTTAGACACAGCCATCAAACTGCACTTTAAAAAAATGATCCTCTGGGGGAAAAAAAATGATCTGCAAACTACCAAAGAATGATGAATTCCTCTTTTTTTCTTCTTTTTTTTGCTCAAAAATCTCTCCCTCTTATTCTGAAGCTCTCAAAATATTCTATAGAGATCGTTCATCCTGGTTCTTTTTAGCAGCAACATTCCAACCGTGGAGGTGAGTTGACAATATTGTCCCCGAAGAGGAAAGCCCGGCTCCAAGCACAGGGACAAGGTACACATTGACAAATGAAAATAAGACTTGAATAAGCATCAGGTTCCCAGGTCTCCCTCAGTCCCCTGTTTCCTCATGGGATATAGGGAAGTGGGGGAAGTGGTGGTTTCAAAAAGGCCTAAGATCACTTACATCACAGGCAACCCTTCCAGAAGGTGTGAAATCCAGCCTAGAATGCTGCAACCTTTGCTGACAAGTGATTCATTGAGACAAAGGCTGGCGCTCCAGCATCAAAAAGACGTCAGACCAAACACCAAATGCGTATAAATGATTGCTTTGCAAGCAGTGGAATGACTAGAAGACCTGGCCTGATGATGCCTCCACGTCTGGACAAGCTTACAAGCTTACGGAAGACACAGGTGGGAGACGAGGGCAGGGGGGTGGGGGAGGGGGAGGGAGCGCTGTTTCTGGAGAGAGAAATGAAACGACGATCCTCACCTGAGAGGCTCATGTGGAGATGAATGATTTCTGGCTGGTTTATGTATAATATATGGAAAGGTCAATCAGAAAAATGTGTGTCAAGGACACCTGAAGGCCAGACTAGTATGGTGTGATATTAAATCATTAGACATATAAATAGAGTAAATTAAAAGTGAGGAGATTTGGTTGGAGCGGAAACTGCTCACCAAAAGGCAGAGACAGGAATGCAAACGGCAAGTCTGGCTGTCTTTCTCTGTCATCTGGAGCAAGTCAGGCTTGGCTCTAGACCTTCTCCAGTTGTTTTACAACTTTCTAGACATGGGGTGTTTCAACCCAACACTTTTATTAAGCTGCTTCAACAGGATTTTTCAGATGACAGCTTGTCAAGACTCAACTTACCATGGTCTTTTTTACAGGTTTATCTCACAATTGGAAATTTGGGTTTTGATAATTTTAGGCTTTTAATTTATTTGTGCATTTGGTATGTGTTTGTTGAACACCTACTGTGTCCTAGGCATTGTGTTAGATGCTTGGGATACGGTACTGCACAGAGCAGTCTTGGTTCCTATCTTTGTAGGATTTTCACTCCTGTAGCCTTTGGTTGAGTCGGGTTATTTCTATGGCTCTAGAGAATGTTATTCTATTTGGGGAACATTTTTATAGTAAAATTGCAATTTGAATCTCCAGATTTTTCAATATTTTTTCTTGGTCCTAATTTCTGGTTTTCAGCCCTCCTAATTTAAAATTGCCTTTTAAAGCTGTGTAGTTTCTTTTGAGACCATTAATAAAACCAGAAGTCTAACACACACGTACACCGAAAAGGCTTTACCTCTCTTTAGTGTCTTTCTAAATAGAACTCTGTAAAGCTAGCACCTTTTCTTCTGCTATTTAACCACTACAACAGCGAAGCATGTGTCTAGCACACAGATTGCTTCCAAAGTGCAAAACCAAACTCTTTCAATCACCTACTGTTCTTTTCATCTTTTCTGTATTCAAAGGGCTTTATCTTTTTCTCTAGAGCAGCTTCGTCTCATGCTTCTGTCTGGTGATCTAATAAATGATCTCTATTTGAAATGATGAATCTCCAAGAAGAAAATTCTTCTTCAGTGGCAGTCTCTTGTGTTTTATTCCACCTAACGGTAAAAGCCTCTGTCGTAAAAGAAAATTTCACAATTCACACACCCAGACAGGAGTCACCTGTAAGCTGTACAACCCAGTGAATGTTTTAACCAGTTAGAAGCAGTAAATTTCAACTGGGTTTCAGGCTGCTTTGTTTGCTTCTCATTGAAGATTGGAAACTTGGAGAGACCTCTTTAAACGCATTATTTATTCCAAGATGATACTCGTGCAAGGTTGTTCCTTTAGGAGGAGTTAACACATTTTGGATTTAAAGCACTTTTACAAAGTCTATACCAACACCATTCTCATTTCCCTGGACACCTGAAGTCCATACCATTCTTCCCTCACCAGCCCCAAGCCCCATGACAGATGTGCCTCTCAGAGAATCGCAACATCCCCTATAGTCTACCAGCCTGGGTAACCAGGTAGAATCACAAAAAGAAGCAGAAACAGAATCCTTTCTATTTCTGTTCAGTTTGTTAATTTCAAGTCATCCCAAATTTTTAGGTAAAACAGCAAAATTCAGTGATTAGTTAAAATGTATGGTTTATACTTTGAGGTTCTGCCCCTAGTGAAATAATGGATCTGGGCAGTGCTCTTCAGTGTCTGCTAACATCACAAAGAGGGGAACAACCAGGCATTATGTGCTGCCTGAGGGAGTATACGATGCCACCTATGAAGTATTCTGACCCCCACATTGAACCTGAGTCTGATCAAGTCTCTGGATCTAACTAACAATTTGCAGAAAATACAGGAACAGAGGTGTGATTTAATCACCTGTGGTGATTTAATGCAATAATTAGAATCCAGACTATTGGAAACTCAACTGGACAGATGAGTTGGTTTCTTAAGTAAATGGCAGGAAGGAAAAAAGGAATAGAGGGAGGAAACCTGTGGAGTGAGTCTTAAGAGCTCTATCAAACAATTGCGGAGTATAGACCCTGTTTGGTTTCTGGCTCAAACTACCAAAATGTAAAAAGATAAAATCAGAGACATTGAAGAAATTTAAACACTTACTAAATATATCATAAATTAAGGAAGCATTGATTACTAGGATATTTTAGGTGCGATAATGGAATTGTGGTTGTGTATTTTTTAAAGGAGCCCTTATCTATCAGTGACATATGTTGAGATATTCATGGATGAATTCTTATGCTTGAAATTTATTTCAAAATAATCAGTTGGGTGCAGAGAAGAACAGAAGTAGGCGAGGATATAGATGAAACAAGATTGGTGACGATTGGTGAAGCCAAATGATGGCGACCTGGAGGTTCAGGATAACTTGCTGTCTGCCTCTGAATGTATAACTGACATTTCCTCAAGAAAAAGTGTTTGAAAGAGAGAAAGAAGGAAAAGAGAAAGTGAAGAGGGTGGGGCAAAAGGCCACAGAATAAAAGATATTTGCAACGCAGAACCAAGTCTGTTGCCAGAATAGATTCAGAACTACTCGAATCAAGAAGGATTAAAAAAAAACAATCAACTTAATGGAAAAGTTAGCAAGAGCATAGTGAGATGTTACCATGAGTTAGCACTATCCACTCATCAGCATAGCTACCATTAAAGATAATACCAGGAAAAAGAAAATAAGAAAGAAAAAAAATGTGTGTCAGTCTGGCATGTTAATCACCACTGAAAATTTGTGTCCTGATTCAAAGAAGGAAGTTTGTAGCCTAGTGACTAATCCCCTAGTTTTCGGAGTGAACCAGAACCAGCTAAGAGTTCCGTTCCACTCCTTGTTAGTCACATGACTCTGGAGAAATCATTTAACTGTGTTGTAGTTTCTCCTCTACAGTTGAGGTAATATACCTACTTCAGAGGGCTATCATGAGGATTAGATAACATCATGTGTGGAAAGTGCTTCTCGTGGTGCCTGGCACATAGGAAACATTCGATAAATAGTGGCAACTACGATTTCAGGAAGTATATTTGGAGCAATCTTCCCTTTGCCTTTCTTAGGTAGAAAGCTCTGTAAGAGCTGAGGGAAGAGGAAGTTCCATAAAAGCCCATCCTCACCTGGTCACGGAGTCTTTCTAGACTAGGTCAATGCACCTCCAGTGACCTCCATGGCCTCAGTCTTTCGTCATTCAACTGCCCATTCATTCATTTATTCATTCAACAACACTGACTGAGTGTATATTATGCGCAAGGCATTGGGCTGTATGTACTGGAGAGAGGTAAAAACCAATTAAAAATATAATCTGATGTAGTGCTCAGAACTAAATATTTGCTAGTTAAATATTTATTCCTTCAGAAGTCACTGGGATTTTTTTTGTACTTTCTGTGTCATCGTTAGCTTATAATCACAGAAAGGCATTGCTTCTGTCCAGTGTTGTCTTTACAGCTCTAAATACAGGAAAATTTCATGAATATTGCTGACTGGTGGACAATTTCAAGTTAGAGACAAGAGTTTTACGTTTAATACATTATTTTCATAGGGCTGGGATTGTAGAAAGGTGAGCTTTATCATCAATGATTTAAAAAGTGATTCACTTTCATTGGGGAACATATAATGATTATATAAAGGAGAAAATAGAACATAACTGTAACCCTAGAAAGAATCATAATAATGTTGTGATATGTAACCTTTTAATCTCTTTTCTGTAATTCTACAAAATTGGGTCAGACTATGCATGTTGTTTTAGAACATGCTTTTTATTTACTAATATATAAGAAGCATTTTTCCATGTTGTTGGATTTTTTCCTAAAACATGATTTTTAATGGCTGCCTAGCACTTAAAAATACTGTTATTTATCTCGTTCCCTGTTAGATATTTGGATTTCTGTTTTAAATGTCTTTGTAGTAGAAAATTTGTGTACATTTCTTGATGACTTCCACAGCGAGCGAAATGACAGGGTTTAAAGTGGAATTACAGGGTCAAAAGGCAAAAACACTTTTAAGGTTTTAAAACGTGCTCTCAAATTGCACTCCCAAACTGTATCAATCCACAACTCTAACCAGTGACTACAGGTCGGTTCCTATTTCTCTGTTACCTTGTGAATTGGGCTTTTGAATTATATTAATCTATCCTGATTGAATAGGTAGAAAATGACATCTTGTTTTAATTTGCTATCGTGATAACTTGTATTTTAGCAAGACTTTAAATAAACAAAACAACTTTGGTCATCACTTTCTGGGGAAGTAGAAGAAGTGACCACTGTTTAATTCTGTTTGATCAGTTGTTTAACTCAAACACTTCCCTTGAACTTATTACATGATGTTGACCACGGGGAAGATATGCAATGTATATTATATATATTTTTGTGGGATGAAAAGATTTATAAATAAACACCATGTACTTATGATGAGTCCATTGTATAGAAATGTGAAAGGAGGGGCGGGAAGACATAGCAGAGGCACAAAAGAGACAAGGATTATATGTGTTACTATGTTGCCCAGAAGGAAAGAACGAAAACACAAATGGAAAGGTAGGTTAAGGTCAGACTGTGGAGGGATTTGAATGCCAAGGCAAAGAACTTGGATGAAATCTAGTGGCCAGTGGGGAGCCGATGAATGTTTTTAAGAGGAGCGTAATCAAAACAACTATTTAGGAAGAGTAACCTGGGGAGAGTGTGAGTCGGGAGAGGGAAGTTCTAAGATGGTTACAGGTAACATTGTAGAAGAATAAATATGCTAAGATGAAAGATGTAGCAGGAAAACATTGGTCAATGGGAGCAACAAGTAAATTACTGAAGCCAAACTGAGGGCCTGAGGTAATGAAGAGAGAACTATAAAACCAGCCTTCTTACCTTTATTACCTGCCTGTCACCCCAGAACCCCACTGTCCACAACAGTGAAGACAAGATTGGATGCCTCCAAAGGTGGACTCGGTGAATTTCCGTGATGCAGATGGATGAGTAGAGGTTCTGCAGAGCACTGCTCCCACCCAGCCACCCGCGGAAGATTTCCAAAGATCAGAGGAGCTCCACAGGCCACACAGAAAGTGCTTTGCTGAACACACTCAAGCTGCCTCAGATAATAGGGTGTAACCAATAAACTCACCAACAAATCAAGGTGGTGCGGTTCCATGTCCGAGGCTGCATGGCTGGGCTGCTGTGGTAACTGGAACAATGTTTTTCAAGATGCAGAAGAACTTTACATCATCCAATGACAGCTAGATGGCAAAAGCTCTATTCTACTCTAGTCCCCATTCAGGTTTCACTTCCCGACTGTGCAACTAGTGCACTCACACAGGGGCCCTTACTCGGAAGGGCCCTGTGCTTGACTTAATGCCCTGTTCCACCATCTTGAAATTCTTAATAATCTTTGGACTTGTATTTTGTAAGTGGGGTCCAATGGGATGATGGAGCCTGCGTGTAAGTAGAGGAGACACTGCAATGTGCATGTCCTTGCCTGCCTGTTCACGTTGTGGTGTGGCTGATGCCCCATTGACATAGAATTCCAGTGGACCCACCATGTGTGTGATCTCCAGCCAGGTGCAAGGCAAGCATGTTCAGTTCATGACTGAGTGTGAGGGGTACTGATACTTCTCAGAGGCCATGCTTTCCATCCAAACCTGAGCTTGCTTCAAATACAGGGAGAAAGCAAATGGCAGCCTAAGAAACAGCAGCGATCAAGGAGCTCACAGGAGAGGAATAATCATTTCTTCCCTCTGTCTTTCTAGGTTCTTGGCTGAGACTGACCGTGTAATAAAAGACAGATTAACAGGAGAGAAACAAACAAGTTTAATAACATATACACCTCCTGTACACATGTGAGATACCCGGGAAAACTGAATAACTCCCCTAAATGGCCCAAGCCACCACCTTAAATAACATCTCCAGGTAAAGACAAAAGAAGACGTTGGGGGGCAGTGGGAGGAAAGCCAGTTATGGAAGATTATCGAGCAAAGCACAGTTAACCAAGGGCATGGTTGGTATGCAGATTTTAGTCAGTTGCCTTCTCCATTGATAAAGAGTTTCTGGAGGCTTAGACATCTTGCTCCTCCTGGTACAGAGAGGGAGACACCCTTCCTTAACGGACCTTTTTCTTCTAAATGCAAATTTCTCTTACAAAAGGGTACCATCTCACTTTTCAGACCTTCTCCTGTATCTGCTATTTCTTAAAAATAACCAGCCTAAAATAATCCTTATGCCGAAAAGATATATTTGGGGTGGCAAATTCTGCTCCCCTTCAAACCTTGTCATATTCTTTCTTACCTGTGTTACTTTCATGTCTCAGCCAACCAGTTACACTGAAAATAATGGCACAGAAGGAAGAGGAAGACAGGGCAACCCAGAGTCCCAGTTCTTTTCAGTCCTCTCTTGCTACTCATCAGTAGCAAAAGGTACAAAGTTGGTGGAATGCGTGTGTATCAAGAAGTGACATAAAAACAGGTGAGTTCATTTTGTGTAAAGCACAACTGCATTGTCTGAGCTATGAAATACAACTTGTGTAATTTCAGTGATTCTGCAAACAAGTTAAAACTGGCACTCAAAGCTGGCATTGCATAATATAAAAATGAATGGTAAAATTTACGTTAATAATTTTAATTTTTAATTTTTGTTGACTTAGAATGACATTAAATGACGAATACAGGTCACCATGGCCAGTCAACATCAGGACCTTGGAAGAAAAGGAAAAGCTTTATGTTAATGACATATTTCCCTACTCTTTGAACAAGGGGCCCCATATATTCATATTGCATTGGGCTCTCCAAGTTATGTAACCAGCCCTACCCTCAATACACATATAAGCTCTGAAATTAACTGGGTTTGAATTCCAATGTTGATACTTGCTGACCTTGGGCAAGTTGTTAATCTTTCTAAGGTTCAGTTTCCTCATCTGTAAAATAGGAATAATAACAGTTCATGTCATATAACCATAGGATCTTCATAAGGATGAAATGAAATACTATAAATAAAATTAGCACCTTGCCTGCCACATAGCAGATGCTTAATAAATGTTAGCTCTTACAGGATAAATTGTTAGTTACTGCAGTCACTGTTGTGCTCCACCATATGGTGATGCTGATGGAGACTTACTCTGTGTGCTTTATTTGACCAGCCTCCACCTAGCTGACCCCCTTTCTCTGTGGCACATGCAAACTCCTTGAGGAAGCTTATGCCAGTCATTCCTGAGTGGAAGACACTCTTAGGTGGCTGAGTGCTGGTGAGGCACTGCCGTCTTTTGGATGGCTGACCCCAGATAGGGCTCCCATCCTTAATCTCATTAACTATAGCCAGGATAGCAGGGTTACATGCTACAAAGCATAAGAAACTCCTAGAAGAAGACCATGGGGTGCAACAGTCTCTTTGATGCTGCCAAGGAGGGGGCAATGTAGTGAGTAGGCACCTCGAGTTGTTCATCCAGGAAAAGGTCTGGACGCCTTCTGATGTGGTCTTTGAAATGTTTGAAAGCCAAAAAAATAGGTCTTTTTGATCATTTGGTTATCTACTAGGGATCAGATAGATTCATAGGTACATTTCCTTTGACAGAACACAACCCTGAAATCACAATCCTACCTTTGAATGCACAGAAACAAATTATATACTTATATTGACATGACAGTCTACGACACTGAAAGCTTTACTCCAGCAGACATCCCACGGGGCTTCTGAGGGCATGCTCTACAGACTGGTATAAAAATAAACCAGAGGGCTTCCCTGGTGGCGCAGTGGTTGAGAGTCAGCCTGCCGATGCAGGGGACATGGGTTCGTGCCCCGGTCCGGGAGAATCCCACATGCCGCAGAGCGGCTGGGCCCGTGAGCCATGGCCGCTGAGCCTGCACGTCCGGAGCCTGTGCTCCGCAACGGGAGAGGCCACGACAGTGAGAGGCCTGCGTACCACAAAAATAAATAAGTAAAAAATAAACCAGAAAAAAAAAAGGAAACCAGAATAGTCATACAAATGCAGATTCCTGGGCCGTGCTCCTAGATCAATGAAAATCAGAATATCTATGAGTCATGAATCTGCCTTTGAGTGTTTGTGGGCAGCAGAGGGCAGAAGAGGGTGAACAATGATAAAAATGAATTAGGCATAAGGACATTTATTTGTCCCGGAGCTGTTAAACTCAACCTACATCAGGCACGTCCTTCCTAAAGTTGTGGTTGGCCGTTGCCCTGGAATATAAGCTTACAGGTTCTTTGTAGTCTGGGGGTTCTGAGTACCGAGTTACTGTGTCATTCTCTGTTGAGATCTGAAGGAGCCTTCTAGAAGTGGGATGAAGTCTGAGAAAGAGGAGAAGGGTCATAACTGAGGACTCTGAAGAAAAGCATTTGGGAAGGTTCTGGTACGCTCTGCACCATCAAGCTACATCAAGCTACAGGCATCTCTGCAGGCATCAAGCTACATTACGTCTACACTTGAGATATAGGAAGATGTTCCAGTGAGTACACGGCAGGGTAGTTTTATGGAAACCAATTTCCAGATCCTCATCTCACACAGGTGTTCGTTCCTGAAACTGGTCTGCCTTACATTGAGTCAGCTTCTGCAGCTTCACCTTCCCCTCCTTTTCACAGCACCCCTTCTCCCACTTTAGAAAGGAAAGGCAGACCTCTCATCATCTGGGACAGTTGGTTAGGCCTCCAGTGACCCAAGAGCTGAAAGGTGGGCAGGGTTAGAGAAGGAAAAGCAACTGGCAAAATGACTGCCGTGAAGAGATAAGTGCTTTAACCAAATGCCATGATGCACTGCAACAGCCTCCCAAACTTATCTTGCCTCCAAACACCCCTGATAAACGTGCTTTCTGCACTTACTCTGGCCAAATGATCCAAGTTGTCTGATCATCAAATAAAATCAAAGAACAAGGGATCAGAACTTCGAAATGCATTCCCTTTAGAATGCATCCATGACCCCACCTCCCTGCACTCTGCAGACGCTTGTCTCCTTAGCAGGGGTAGGGGCTGCTACCCCCCTTCAATACAGTACCTACAGTATGGGGCTGGAAAAGTCATCAAAAGCATTAAAGGTATTAGGGGTGTTTACTTCACATTCCTATCTAGTTGCTGCCCAATTAACATGATTTGCAGCTGAGAAAATAATACTCTCCTCCGTCAGAGATCAATTGGCTCCCCAAACTGTGAAACAAAGGGAAGAGAGCCGCTGATGTTTATAGAAGTTATTGCAAACAAATGCACTTCAAAAGGAACTGTGGTGACAGATTCTGTTTCACAGGGTCCTCCCAATTCTTCTCAGCCTCACGAGACCCTTCCTCAGACTCTGCTGGGTATTTTCACCACTGGCCTGCTGCTTTAAGATATAGTGCGCTGTGTGCAATTACCCTAGTCTAGAGTCTAGACCTGTCCTGCCCAGTACAGTAGCGATTGGGTACTTGAAAGGTGGCTGGTTTCAATCTAGGTGTTCTTTAAACATAAAATACACACCAAATTTCAAAGACTTAGTACTCCCAAAATGTAAAATACCATTGATTATTTTTATATTGATAACATTTTGAAACGATAATTTGGGGGATATATTGGGTTAAAACATTATTAAAAGTCATTTCCCCTGTTTCTAGTTGTTTATTTAGTGTGGCTATCAGAAAATTTAAAATGACATGTGCCTCACATTTGTGACTTGAATTCTATTTCCAACAGACAGCATGTCTGTCTAGACTGTGGGTTTAGCAGCCTTGGGCGAAGGTTGATGGGAATGTGAAAGTCCAGTTCTGAATGGTAAATGAAGTCGGGGAGGTTTGGGGCTGGCAGTGACCCCTCTTGCCGAAAAGAGGTATATTTGTGACAACTGCCGCATGTGGAGCCCAGGCTAACAGATTGTAAACCTGCCTTCCTTCTGGTTCTAATACTTACTTAACCTCAAAGGAACTTTAAATTTAAACCAAATGGCATGTGAGATTTTAGTAGGCTGATGTACTGCTCTCCGTTCAGCCATTTGAGAAATCCTACTGAGGTCTCCGCGCAGCTGAGTTCCAGTCACCACCATATCCCAATGGAAGTCTGGCACGGCACTAATGAGCTGATGAGATTTTTTTCTCACTTGTTTGATATTAAATAGGAAAGCCTTTTGAATTAAACGTTTACAGATAGTGTGAAAATTGGAAATGCGGGTTTTAGCTGAGCCAACGACAACAGATTCAAGACTGCAGTTGCCTGATGGTGAGAGAACAGTGCTTCTGGCTCCCATCACGAGCTCCACCACCAGCTTGGGTAAGTGGTGGATTACTCTTTTCCAGTGGTGAGTTACTCAACACACTGGGTTCGCTGGGTTTGTTCCACTGTGGGTACAGCTCTGCCCTAAACATTATTATTTAAGAGAACAACGTACTGATCTAAGCCAGGAACGTAAAGCTTTTGGATTATGAAGCTGATTCCATTTGTTTTGCTCAGAGGCTGTTGCCAGACCTTGGCATGGGTCCCTCAAATAACAACAGCAGCAGCAACAATAATAACAGCAAATATTTATTGAACACTTACTATGTGCTCTACATATGTTAGGTCACTTAATCTTCAGCCCTAGGTGACATAAAAGGTTTCTGGGTTTTGTTCTGGGGTTTTTTGTTTGTTTCTTAAGTTGCCCGAGGTTACATAGTAAGTGGTAGACCCAGTCTATTTGACCAGAGCCCACACTTAGAACCACTCTGCTATTCTTATGGAGAATAAATATTAAAATCTCAATAGCATCCTTCAGAAATAGCAAAATGATGAATCAGAACTTCTCCAGTCATTCAGGGGGCCGGGAACGTATGTGTAAGCCAATGACCACAATGTAATTGCTTTCTATTACCATGATGCTTTTTGGATAAAAAGATGCTTAGTGAGAACTTAGTTCACAGAGAACTACCTGAGAATAGCTTCCAGATTTTACTTTAGTAAAATCTTCCAAAATTGGAGATAACATGGTGTAGACAAGACAGACTTTCTTTCACTGTGAAAGTCTTTCTTCAAATAAAATCTTACCCTTAGATTAAATTTTAAAATAGTAATAAAAAGGGAACTGCTCAGACCTCCACAATCTCATCCATCTGTACTGCACAATATGGCCCCAGGGTACCCACACAGCCTGTTAGGTGTGCAGAACAATGTGGAACTACTGGAGAACCAGGTTAGGAGATCTGGATTTGAATTCTAGTTTTGCCACTTTCTACTCCTGTGAGCCTCGCTGAGCCTCTGGACAATTGTTGCTCCCATCAGGTAGCTGTGATTCCCTACAGTTCTCTAGAAAAAGAAAGTCGATCAGATAGAGCTTTTCTAAAAAGAGTCTTCTCTCCATGGGTGCAGAAGGGAAGGTCTTGCCTTCCCAGGCTTCTCACCACACCTCCCTTTCTTGAATTGGTGCAAAGAGCCAATCCCTAAATTGAGTTTTCACCTCTGAAAGTGGCCTCACCAGTTCCCGTGGGGCTGAGGTAGGCCATGGCAAAGTTTCTTCAAATGACTCTTTCCTGACGGGAGGCACAGAACATCGGGAAGAGAATGGGGAAATCCGAGGCTGAGCAAGGATCTTATTTAAGGGGGACCTGTACAGGAACCAAATGCACCATGCAGCTACACGCCATCCAAAGCTTTTGTAGCAAAGCATAGGAATTTCTTTTGCTCTCTCCCCCAGCCACATACCTCCATTTCTTTCCTCAGATTCTCATGAGGCTATACCAGGAAAGGGATGCTATGAAGTTTGGGGCTCCATGGAGCAAAGATACTTTTCTGAAAATCAGTGTTTCAATAGAAAGCACCTCTGGATGGATGGTGAGTGAAAACAACATTCGAGAAGGCTTTTGAATCACAGAGTATCTTCTCCTTAGCTGAGGAGCTTGTCGAAGAGAATGATTAGAGTAAGCACAGGATTATCATTCTACTTCTCTTGTCCCTGTACCGAGTTGTCATATCTCGTCCGAACTAGAACAAGAAGGATTTGCTAGAGTGCCTTCCACGTGGCATCATGCACAAGGCTGTCAGTGCTACAAAAATAAGCAAATGAAATCCAAAGACACGGCTCCTGATTTGAGGGGCTTGTTGGGAATTTAGACATAGAAAACTGAAACCATTCCAGGCAGTCAGAAAAGCTACTCATCAATCCCTAGGGTGGCTGTGCTATCATTCAGACAGATCACATGCTCTGTTCTTCAGACGGTTATCAGACTCTGCTAAAGAGATAAAGAGTTGTGTGGTGTGCGTTAGGGGTACCAAAAGCATCTGTCTTCTTAGGGTACACATGCTGAACCCTTCATGGAACCCCCTAGTTTCCCCTGGACTGGTCACCCTTTTTATGGATCTCATTAACCCTCCTGGGCCTGTCACATCTTACTTTTCAAAGAATTGCTGATGGCCTTAGTACATATCTGTCTGGATGTGTTTTCATCAACTTACCTAAACCCGGAAGCTTTAACTTTCCAATAACTTACTAGGCTTGATGCAAATAGGGGGAAGAAAACTGTGTTAGCCTGTTGTCAATATGCCATGCTGAAAGCATTCCCCAACACGTGTCAGCTCTGCAGCTCACTTAACTTTTCCAGATGTGGCTGGATGGGCTGCCTTGTCGGTGACATTGCAGATGAATGGCCACAGTCCACTATAGGCGGATGAACATGGGTACCTTTGATGTGATGGGGCGACTCTTCTCATCTATTAGCCAGAAGGAAAAGCCATTTTCTTCTGTTAGCCCTCAGTTTATTCCCACCTCAAGGAGACCGTATAATTAGCGTATATGAACACTCAGAACCGGGGTCTGGGGCTCTCATTCCAGCCCACTGAATGTGTAGCCAGCAGCCCCAGGGGAGTCAAAATAAAACTTATGCCAAGGAGATCTGTAGGCTGTTCTTTTACCAGGCCTGATGTCCATATATGTAGGAAAAGGGTTACAGTTAACCTGTTTCTCCAAACTTTCATCCCCAGCACACAAAGCAAGGCACCTATGTCCCTTACTCTCAGATACAGTTCATCTTCTCACAACCTGCATATAGAAATTTCAGAATATAATAGCTCTCATCCTCCAGGGAGGAAAACAATGATTGGAAATACAAAGAAGAAAAAGAGCTGTTTAGCCTTCTATCTTCCTGGCAGAGGTAGTAAAAGAACTTTCTGGTTTTCTTCTTCAGCAGGATGCACTGAACTTTGGCATCACAGTAGCACTGGTTTAAAATATGCTTTGTTTTGAAGTATTTAAGCAAGTTATTGAACCTCCAGGAACCTTGGCTTGCTCATCTGGAAAATTGAGGTAATACCTTGCAGAGATATGACAAGGGCAAAGACCACAAATGTAAAACCACAGCATGATACTTGCCACATCATAGGTCTCAGTATTTATAGCCATTCGTAACTGTACAGTGGAAATCATTTTTTTCTTCTAGTTGGTACACAGTACATGAGGCTGGTAATTAATGAGCCCGTAGGAGCCTGGACATTTAGAAGTTACATTTGGAGGCTGACAACAGGCTTAACACAGAATTTCATAGGTCTAGTGACCAACTTATTTGAGGAAGGTTATCTTGTCCCAGTCCTTTTCCAAGGTTGACAGCAAATTAAAATCTATATTTGCAAGCAATTGATTATGGAAGGTCAGTTGTTGAAAACAACTTTGTACCTTTTTAAAAGATTCACTAAAGAGTTTTGGGGTTTTTTTTTCAGAGTTGGGTTTTTTTTAAGTGACAATCTCCTCCCCGAAAGTGCATTACAATCTTAATATTATTTTACTTAGGGAATGTCAAGGGGTCCATGCAGTTCACATCTTTGAAAGCTGTGACTGGGTAAAGTTCATAAAGACCTAAAGGGTCCAAGTGGGAAAACAGTTTCAGAGGCAGGTGTAGTAACATTACTTTTATCCTTGTGTTTCCCTGCAGAGGAGTGACTGGGCTTACCAGATCATAGAGGTCCTTGTCCAAAGCATCTCGTGTTTAACGTGGTGCTCTGGGAGCATGGCTTCCAGACCCTTCAATCAGGTCATGATAGTTAATAGTCATACTTCTCTCCCTTAAATCATAGAATTACCGAATATAGAGTTGGAAGGAAACAGAGAACTCTAGCCTAACATCTTCATTTTATAAATTAGAAAGCTGACAGTGAGAGATTATGTTCTTGGCTCATCGTTACTTGTTTCCTTCCAACCCTCACCCCACCCCATTGCCTGTGGGCTTGGCCACGTGACCTGTGTTGGCCAATGGAATGTGGGTGGATGTGGCATTTGCTTTAGAGCAGAAATGTTAGATGCAATTGCCTGGCTTGGCTGGGGTCCTCTTATTTCAGTCCCCCCCACCCATGAGAAGAGCATCTCCTGGCTGCACCTTCAGTCTGGATTTTGGAATGAAGCAGAGTTGCCACCAGTCTACATGCGCAAGAAACAAATGTTTGACTAAGTCTGTGAGCTATTAGTGTTGTTTGGTTTATAGCATAACTTAGTGAGGGCTGACTAATACAATGACCCAGGAGGTTGCAGTGATTCAGCCAAAATCACACAGACACTTTGTTACACAGCCTGGGCGAGAAGACAAGTATTCTGGTTAGAAGTCTACTGCACTTCGGCTTACCAAGTGCGTGCCCAGAACCTGGTAGTGTTTGGCACAAGGTAAGTACTCAATAAATACTTTTCCATAGAAATGAATCAATGAGTGAAGGAAGGAAATAACGGAAAGTTCTGTTGAACTGCTTCACTAGGTAGAACGGTATCTAGTTTAGTACTTCTATTACTATTAATACAAGTATTGGGGGGCGCCAAATGAGGGTCTTTTGTGTATTATGTACTCCAAAAGCATCACCTCTAGTTATGCTGCATTCCTATCAGGCAGGTATTTTTAGTCTTATTAATAGACAAGTAAACTGAGGCACAGAGAGATTAAGTCACTTGTCCAGTCACAGAACTAGTGACAGAAAGAGAAACAACTCCATTTGTTCTAACTCCAAAGCCCTAGTGTTTTCCATTGCTTCACAGTTTCTTTGCTGGAGATAGAAATTGTAATTTGGGTCATTTACAAACAATTGAAATATGAAGCTTGTGTTATAGCACGGCCCCCGTAAGGGGGTAAGTTGGCAGAGCTTCTCATGCAGTGTGTGGCAGCCACTGGCCTGCCAGTAGCAGGTCACACTGAGGCCTGAGAGGCAGGTTCCCTCAGTCCTCAGGGTATGGGGATGGTGTGTGATCTGGGGCCAGCCCCCTTTGATGGAGAGCAGCCTCATCACTTTACCCCTGTAGGCCATGCAAATATGATTGTTCTCTATACGTGCCAGGACACAAAAAAGTTAGAAAAGCCCTGGGTGAGAATTGGTGGTTCCAGGTCAATCTAGCCACATTGTGAGTGCATAGATTTTAGAAAATTTTGTCAGCCAGATTTCCAATGGGACCTGCTTTACTCTTTTGTCACCCACATTTTCCATTTGTCCTAAATCTCTCTCTTTTCTTTCCTTTAATTGGAATTGTCCGGGAATCACCTTAAATCCTTTGTGGAATAAGTCAAAGAATCGGTGGGTAGATGGATGGATTAAGCAAAAAAGTCAAAAGCAATTGAGGCAAGTTTTGATTGCAATTAAAATGAGCTTCTTTAGGTGGAAACAACCCAACTGTCCATTGACAGATGAGTGGAAAAACAAAATGTGGTATACACACACAAAGGAATGGTATTCAGCCTTAAAACATAAGGAAATCTTGTCACCTGATACAACATGGATGAACATTGAGGACGTTATGTTCAGTGAAATAAGCCAGTCACAAAAAGACAAATATGCAAGATTCCACTCATATGACGTATCTAGAGTAAAGTCACAGAGACAGGAAGTAGAATAGTGGTTGCCGAGGACTGGTGGGCAAGGGGGAGTGAGAGTTATTGTGTGATGGATGCAGAGTTTCAGTTTTGCAAGATGCAAACGTTCAGGAGGTTGGTTGCACAACAATGTGAATATACTTAACACTACCGAACTGCACACTTAAAAATAGTTAAGAAGGGCTTCCCTGGTGGCACAGTGGTTGAGAGTCCGCTTGCCGATGCAGGGGACACGGGTTCGTGCCCCGGTCCGGGAAGATCCCACATGCCGCGCAGCGGCTGGGCCCGTGAGCCATGGCCGCTGAGCCTGCGCGTCCGGAGCCTGTGCTCCGCAACGGGAGAGGCCACAACAGTGAGAGGCCTGCGTACCGCAAAAAAAAAAAGAAGAAGAAGAAGAAGAAGGTAAATTTTATGTTATGTGTATTTTATCACAATTAAAAAAGAAGAGCGTACAGTAAAAATGAGCCTCTTTATTTCTGCACAGAGGCTTTGGTTATGCTGTCGCCTGATGTGATGACGCTGTGGTCTGGAAGTGTAGGAGGAGATACTATCTGACCACTAACTTGCTTCTTATGGAGTCACAAAATCCTGCTGGTTCTTTGTACATTATGTCCTCTGGTCAGGGCTGGCTACGTAATTTATGCAGCCCAGTGCAAAAGGAAAATCCAGGCCTCTTTGTTCAAAGTGCAGTGCTGTTAATGGTACTAAAATATGAAGATTTTCCTTTCTTCTGTGAACTCTCAAATTGTTATAGGGGTTATTTTTTGGTTTTTCTGGTTGTTGCGTTTTTTTGTTTTTGCTATTTTCTGTCATACTAAGTAAAGAAAAGTTACAAATTAAAATATGACCATGAATTTTATACTGTGCAATGCCAGTTTTAAATGCAAATATGGGAGCATTTAACTTGTATGTGGAATCACCAAAATTACACTTCAATTTCCATAGCTCACCCATACACTCACATTTCATTCTCATCAGAACCATGGAAAGTACACAAAACTAATTCACCTGTTTTTATTTCACTTTTTGATGTGCACACATTCTACCAACACTCTGCTTTCATCTCACTGATGAGTAAAGGATTTTAAAAGACTATTAAAGAAGGACATGGATGAGTAAAGGAGACAAAACTATGGGTTGCCCTACCTTTCTCTGTCCTTCTGTGTCATCATTTTCAGCATAAGATGTTGGCTAATACAGGGGAGTAACACGGGTAAGAAAGGATATGATAAAATTCCTTGGTCATGTTTCTTAGACGTGATTTCCTTCCATCTCGTTCTAACCCAGTTTCCACAGGAGGCCTGGCCTCTTGGGTTGCTAGTGCCTCCACTTACTCAGTTACAGAAGTAACACACTTCACGTGTATTCCGTTTGCCTCTCACTGGACTCCCATGCATTTTGGTCCTCCTGGAATTCTGTGCTCATGACGCATCTTGAATGTTCTATGCACATGGTAGCAAGGGCAGTGGACAAAGATTGCATAGGGCTTCCCTGGTGGTGCAGTGGTTGAGAGTCCGCCTGCCGATGCAGGGGACACGGGTTCGTGCCCTGGTCTGGGAAGATCCCACATGCCGCGCAGCGGCTGGGCCCGTGAGCCATGGCCGCTGCGCCTGCGCGTCCGGAGCCTGTGCTCCGCAGCGGGAGAGGCCCCAGCAGTGAGAGGCCCGCATACAGGAAAAAAAAAAAAAACTACTAAAGATTGCATATATATGCATACGTCCTCCACTCATGCATGTGGTCCATTGTCCCATTGGACTTCACTTATGAAACACAAGTTCAAATATAAAATTATTAGAAATTTCAAGACAGTGATAGCCAAGCACAAACCAAGTGCAGGACCCATCAGCTTGTCGAGACTTGTGTGACCACAGAGTTCACGTGCCCGTGAAGCCAGCCTTGTCTCTGAGTCCATCCCTTCTCTCCCAGCCCCACAGTCACCATTCTAATTCCAGCTCCCCTTACTCACAAGGATCCAGGAATTTTAAAACTGTTTTCCTGCCTTCTCTTCCAACTCATTGCCTTCTCTTCTCATTGCCTTCTCTTCTAACTCATCCCTTAAATTATCACCAGTTTAACTTCCTGAAAGTGATACTTCCACACATCACCTCCCTGCTTCAGTCCTTCGGTGGAGACTTATTGTCTATGAGGCTCAAGTCCTTCATAAAAAATTCAGGGCCTTCCACGTTCTAGCCTTAAGAGAAATGTTGACTCTCTTTTAAACATTACTTTTGGGGAATTCCCTGGCGGTCCACTGGTTAGGACTCCGTGCTTCCACTGCAGGGGTCATGGGTTCAATACCTGGTGGGGGAACTAAGATCCCACATGTGGCTTGGAGCAGTCAAAAAAATTAAATTAAAAAAAAAAAATTTGTTCTTCTACCAAAAAAAATAAATCCCTCAGAGCACAAAGGTTGCATCTGTAATTTGTTGACTTTTCTGTACTACCCTACATAGCACACTGCATTCGTTGCTCAGTGAATGCTTTTTATTGGTTAGGTTTATTGAGGTATAATTTACATATTTTAATAGTCACTCTTTTAAGTGTACAGTTCAGTGAGTTTTGTAAATGCATATAGTTATGCACTGCCACCACAGTCAAGATCTAGAACATTGCCTTCACCACAGAGGGTTCCTTTGTGCCCCTTTACAGTTCATTTCTTGCCCTACCCCTAGCTCCTTCCTGGCAACCGCTGATCTGATTTCTGTCCCTATAGTTTCACCTTTTCCGGAATGTCATCTAAATGGAATCAAACAAAATGTAGGCTTTTGTGTCTGCCACCTTTCACTTAGCATAATGCAAAATTCATCCGTATTGTTGTATATATCGGTAATATATACAATTGTCTGGACGTACCACAGTTTATTTATCGTTTTCACTAGTTGACGGGTATTTAGGCATTTCCAGTTTGGAGCTATTAACAAGGGTGATAGAAGCATTCATGAATAGGTCTTTGCTATAAATGTTAGCATACAGGTTATGTGGACACATGTTTTTCTTGGATAAATGCCCAGGAGTAGGATTGCTGGGTTGTATGGTGAGTGTGTGTTTAACTTTATAAGAAGCTGCTTAACTGTTTTCCAAAGTAGCAGTATCATTTTGGCATTCCTACCAGCAAACTAGATTTCTAGTTGCTCTGCATCCTTGCCAGAACCTGGTATTATCAGTCTTTTTAATTTAATTTAGCTATTCCAGTGGGTATGTTGTGGTATCTCATTGTGGTTTAAATTTGCATTTCTCTTCCAGCAAACATTAAGCATCTCTTATTGTGCTGATTTGCCATGGGAATGTCCTCATTGGTAGAACATCCAATTCTTTTACCTATTTTGTAAACATTGGGTTTTTCTTATTATTGAGTATATATGTGTATATTTGTATGTACGTATGATATATATATGTACGTATGTGTAATATATATATATATGTATGTATGTATACGCACATAAGAGAGAGACAGAGACAGAGACAGTCTCTGGAATACATATATATTCCAGATATACCCTTTATCAACTATGTTTTGCAAATATTTTCTTCCAGACTCTGGCTTATCTTTTCATTTTCTCAACAGTATGTTTTAAAGAACAGAATTTTTAAATTTTGATGAAGTCCAGTTTATCAATATTTTCTTTTTGGACCCATGCTTTCTTTTACTTATTCAAGAAACTTTTGCCTGACCCACGGTCATAAGGATTTTTCTCCTATATTTTCTTCTAGAAAGTTTATAATGTTAGCTCTAGCATTTAGATCTGTGATCCATTTCTAGTTAATTTTTGAAGGAAATATTTATTATTTGATGTGTAACTATGTTGCCCAGAATACAACCATTGAAAATCTAACTCAGGAATAAAAAGACATAAGTCATAGAATGAAGACCAGGGCCCTGTTAGAAAGCTTGGAATTGTTTCTTAAAGGCCCTGAATAAGAACATTTTATATATACTTTTTAAATTAGCACAGCTTTGCTATTTAAAGATTTGTGTTTCAATAAATTTTGAAATTCCAGGTCACAGATGCTATCAAGAGCAAAATCCTCAGGTGAGCTGGCAGATGAAGGACACCCCTCTGGGCATTCTTGATTAACCTGCTAGATGTTGAGAAAACTCCAAACCTATTTTATTAGCTGTGAAATGGGTGTGATCATACTTGACATGAAGTTACATTATAGCCTTGCATAATCCGAGTCAGAAACCGTGTAGAGGGTCCACAGGGATCCCAAATTTAATTGTGATTATTGCTAATTATACTAATTCTCAATGAAAACTGCTACCAGCAAGCTTGCCCATGACATCACTAATAAGGGGTCCATTGACTTGCATGTGTTGTGAGCATATTAATTGTAATTATTGCTTTGGCAGCTACAATGTCTAACTCCATAGGTGTTTGTTCCATTAGTGATTCATTATTTCAAAGTATTCTGGCAATGATGAGTCTGTTACCAACCAAGTCCCTCCTGTGATGAAATGTGATTATTTTGTGGGGTTTGTAACTCTTCGTCCATGACTCAACTCATTCTGCCCTCAACACATGGGACAGTGGTTTAAAACTGGAATGGGAGAAAATGATTTCAGTTCAACCACGGGGGTTTTTTCTTTTTTTTAACCCTGGGAGCAGGTGCCTTCCCATAAATATTTTTCTGAACTGGAAGTTGCCATGGGAAGTGGGTGGGTGGTCTAGATATCAGACTAAGGGCCTGGCAGTCAGTGGTCTGGATCTATCTTTGTGTCTAAAGGCCCTGGGCAATGGCAATAAATACAGAAGTCCGAAGAAGTGATGTGGCCCTGAGCCTGAACTCAGCAAAAAAGATAAAGAGAACTGCCTTCCAACAACTATTGTTAAACACTTAGCACTTTGTATTTGACATGCTTTCAACATTTACTTACTCTCCCTGCAGCCCTGTGAGTTAGGGCAGGACTCTCACAGGGAGAAAAGGAGAAACCGGGAGGAGGTGATCAGGGCTTCACTGTCTGCTGGGCCTTTTCAGCTGGTCTTTGATAACATTTTGAATTATGAGTTTTTAGGGGTTGGAAGCCCTTGCTCTTTCAGTAAAGTTTTTTCCCCTTAACCTTTTAGCATTAAAAACATTCAAAAGTAGAAAGAAACGTATAATAAACTCCCATGACTTCATCTTCAACTATTATAAAGTCATGACCAATCTAACTTTATCTATCTCCCGACCCTATCCCCCCACCCTGCTGAATTATTTTAGAGCAGATCCCAGATCTATCGTTTGATCTATAAATATTTTGATACCTGCCTCTAAAAGATAAGAATTTTCTTAAGACATAAATTGTCACACCTAAAAGAAATTATTAATAATTCCTTTATATCCAGGCAATTTCTCCAACTATCTCATAAATATTTTTTCTTCAGTTTTTTTTTATTATAACCAGAATTCAAATTAAACTCCATGAACTACAATTAGTTGATGTCTCTAAAGCGTCTTTTAATCTAGGGGTTTCCTGACTGTCTTGCTTTTGTTTTCTCTTGTACTTTATTTGTTTAAGAGATCGAATCATTTTTCTCGTAGGATTTTGTCCTTCATTTTGTTGATTGCATCCCCATACTATTTTTTTTTAAAAAAACTTTATTTGTTTCTTGTACTGTCTTCAAATTGTGGTTGGATCTAGAGATTCGATCAGATTAGCATTTTTTCTCTAAGAGCACATCATAGTGCTGTATGTTTCAATCAAAAAGCTCGTGATTGTCTCTCTTTTCATTGGTAGCCATTGATGATTGTTGTCTGGGCCCATTCATGCATTAGGAGTATCAAAATGGTGATCTTCTACCACATATTAGCTAGAATACTTCCATAAAGAGAAAATTCCCCTCACATACTTGTTGGTTAACCAGTGATATAGTTTGTATAGGAGAGGCAGAATGAATGCTTGATTTCCCCTATATATTATCAAAATATTGAGTTAGTTCTCTTAACAGCTTCCCAAGTTATGCAGTTAAGTTTTTTAATTTTCCAAATTTCAGTGTGATTTTATGGATTTAAACATGTTTATTTGTCTTACTTTGTTGGATCTGTTATCATTGTGGATGCTCAAACGGGCCCATATTTGACCAATGGCACCCCTTTCAAGTTGGCTTCTGAGTCTTTCTGACAAAGCCCTTGTATTGTTTCCTACGGCTGCTATAACAAAGTATCACACACTGCGTGGCTTAAAACAACAGAAACTTATACTATAGTTCTGAAGGTTAGGAGTCTGCAATAAAGATGTTAGCAGGATTGGTTTCTTCTGAGGGGAAAATCTGCTCCATGCCTCTTTCCTGGCTGCGGGCACTTGCCAGCAATCCTTGCTTTTCCTTGATTTGCAGAAGTATCCCTCCAGTCTCTGCCTCTGCCATCACATAGTGTTCTCTCCCTGTCTGTAGCTATGTCTAAACTTCCCACTTTTATACAGATACCAGTCATTGGATTAGGGGTCACCCTACTCCAGTATCACCTCATTTTAACTTGATTACATCTGCAAAGATCCTATTTCCAAATAAAGTCATATTCACAGGTACCAGAGGTTAGGCTTTGAACATATCTTTTGGGGGACAAAATTCAACACCCAACAACACCAATAGTCTTTGATAACTTTATTGCTTTCTGGTAAGACAAAATGTTGCAGACTCATTTTTTTTACATTTCCCATTGCAGGCCCAGAATCAGCTCTCACTCGTATAAGTTGGAAAGGATGTTTAGGGACTACAATCTGAGCACTAGGAGTGTGCATTTTTACTGAGTTAGTCATTACTTCTAGGCCTCTTTAAAGGACAGAAATTGGAAATGCTTTCATAATGTTAAAAATAAAACACATTATAAATTTATAACTCTCACTTCCAATCCAATTTCCAGACTCCAAGATTTATCCCCATCAAACTATCACCTACTACTCCTTTTTCCCATGGGAAAGTCCTCGTTTTCAATGACACATTACTCTTTTACTTTATCCCATAATACACACACAGCTGTCTCAAAATAAAACTAACACTGCCACCAACAATGTGATCACTGAAAACAGTTTATGATTTTTTAAATTATTCTTGCAATTTTTTTTGTCCTCAGAGTACATTCCACTCAGGATAGATAGTGAATTTATTGCATGTTAATGTCATGTGAAACAGTTTTTCTATGTGTAGTTATGCCACCAACGTGGTGCACAGTTAGGTTCATTTGTACCCATTTATTTTCAGTGCTTAAGAGCCGTCTTTTTAAATTAAATTTTGTTTTTATAAACATGTAGAATATTTTCAGAGCTTCGGGTTGTCTAATCTACAATGCAAAGTATAATCGCAGAAATCTACCGCTGTGCCTGTTCTTTCTACCTTGTCTCCTCCTCCTTCAGAAGTAATCATTTAGGGACTTCCCTGGTGGTCCAGTGGTTAAGATGCCGCACTCCCAATGCGGGGGTTGCGGGTTCAAACCCTGGTCAGGGAACTAAAATCCCACATGCCGCAAGGCCAAAAAAAAAGGAGAAAGAAAAGGAAAGAAGTAATCATTTAGACATTTTTATCCTTGCATTTTTGCATGTTGATCTTGTATTTTGCAAGTTTGTTGAACTCATTTATTAGTTCTAATAATTTTTTAGTAGATTCCTTAGGAGTTTCTAGGTATAAGATCATGCCATCTGTGAATGGAGATAGTTTTCATTGTTCCCTTCCAATGTGGATGATTTTTGTTTGTTTCTTACCTAATTGCCCTGGCTAGAATCTCCAGTACAATGTTGAATGAAAGTGGCAAGAGAAGACATCCTTGTCTTGTTCCTCATTTTAGGGGAAAAACCTTCATTCCTTCACTATTAAGTATGATGCTAGCTGCAGGTTTTTCATAGATGCTCTTTATCAGGTTGAGGAAGTTTCCTTCTGTTTCTAGTTTGTTGAATGTTTTTATCATGAAATAGTGTTGGATTTTGTCAAATGCTTTTCTACATCTATTGAGATGGTAATATGTTTTTTGTGTGTTTTATATTCTGCTGACATGGTATATTACGTTAATTGGTTTTCAGATGTTAAGCCAACCTTGCATTCCTGGGTTAAGTTCCACTTGGTCATGGTGAATAATTCTTTTTATATGTTGTTGGGTTGGTTTGCTACTACTTGTTGAGGATTTTTGTGTCTATATTCATAAGAGATACTTGTCTGCAGTGTTCTTTTCTTATGTCTTTGTATGGTTTTCATAGCATAAAATGAGTTGAAAAGTGTTCCTTCTAATTTTTTGGAATAGTAGTTCATTTTTTACTATACAAAAATATGTGTATATATATTTTGTGTGTGTTCTCATTATATTTTATACCTTTATAGTAGTCCGCTGAGTGGATATACCAATGTTTTTTCAACCAGCTCCTTGTTGATAGACATCTGAATTGTTTTCAGTCCTTTGCTATTACAACTCACATGGCACTGAATTACTCTAGTAATATGTCTTTTCATATGCCTCTCTATGTATGGCATAGATTCTCAGAAGTAAGATTGATGAGTCAAAGAGTAAACATGTGTGAACTTTGCTAGATATTGCCAAATTCCTTTCCTTCGAGCTTGAACCATTTTGCTTTTCTTTTTCCCCCACACTGTGTGGCTTGTGGGATCTTAGTTCCCCAACTGGGGACCAAACCTGGGCCCTCAGCAGGGACAGCACAGAGTCCCAAACACTGGACCACCAGGGAGTTCCCACATTTTGTTACCAAAACAGAATGACTATGCACAGCTTCACCAACAAAGTTGTTTTTGTTTTTGTTTTTGTTTTGCCATTCTGGTAGATAAGGAATAGTAACTCTATAGATTTTTAATTTGCATTTATTTTATTATGAGTGAGTTTAAGCAACTTTTTATGTGGCTAAGGGCCATTTGTACATCTTTCTTTATGAACACTCTGTTCATATCTCTAGCCTATTTATCTATGAAGTAGTTGAACATTTTCTTCTGTTTTTAGAAACTTTTTTGTATTAGAATATTGAAATTTTTGCCTGTAGTTTAAATTGCAATTTTTTCCCAGAATAACACTTGTCTTTTTACTGTGCTCATGGTATTTTCTTTTCCCATGCAAACGTTTTGATTTTCAGTGTTTATAACCAATCCTCTAGATTTTATTTCTGAACGAAGCAGCAGCATAGGAACAATTTAGAGAGAAAGAACCCTGATCTGAGCAGCCCAAGTCCAAAGAAATCACTGGCTGAATGCCCAGAGACCTCAACCTAATGATTCCCCTCAGAGCCACTGATGTCCATGTTCCTCCTCCTACCATTTTAATGCAATTATTACCAGTAAACCTTAGGTTTCTGAGTAACGCTCCCTCTTCTAACCTAGAATCTGTTTTCCTCACAGAGCTTTTGTGGACTTGGACGGATGAGAGCGATAATGTGGGTGTGTGGACAGGGGGGAGGATCCCAAGGGCACGAAAGCTTTGGATGAAGCTGAGGGGCCCCAAACAGTGCAAAACGTGGCTGACAAATGTATTTCCCTCTAAGGCCGCTGCCACGAGAACAGAGAGATGTTTCCTTAAACTCATATTCCTCTTCTTGGAAGCTAATTGTGGCTCTTACCAGGGCTTCTTTTGCAGGATAAAACAAACACTTCAGGTCTTGAAAGTGTCTGGGAAAGACTTTCACAGTTTTGTGGATAATGCTGTACTTCTTGCATTTTTATAGACTTACAGGCAGTAGGCTTGGTAACTATTCATTATGTAAAGGTAACAGCATAATAGTCTGCATTTCCATCTTTTCCTGTGTCATACCCTTGGCAGGTGAGTTCTGCCAAACTGATTGCACTCGTTTCACACATTTGGGTTCATGTGTTTATTTTTGCCTATCTTAAATTTTTTTAATTCTTAAGTATTTGAAATATGATTTTTTTTAAAAAACCCAGAAAGTGACATAACAGTCACCACATACCTACCACCCATTCTTCAACCTGAATTCCTACATGAAGCATTTTTTAAAAATTAAACTTCAGGGCTTCCCTGGTGGCGCAGTGGTTGAGGGTCCGCCTGCCGATGCAGGGGACACGGGTTCGTGCCCTGGTCCGGGAAGATCCCACATGCTGCGGAGCGGCTGGGCCTGTGAGCCATGGCGGCTGAGCCTGCGCGTCCGGAGCCTGTGCTCCGCAATGGGAGAGGCCACAACAGCGAGAGGCCCGTGTATCGCAAAAAAAAAAAAAAAAAAATTAAACTTCAAATACTGGATTTGAACTACTCTCTGCATTACAGAAAGTTATGTACATTTACACAAAATGTGACTATGCATGTAAACATGTAAATATACACTTTGTTTTCACCTGAGCTTGAATAAAGTTGGGGCAGGGGTTGTTTTTAGGCTGCTGTTTCTACTCTGCTCCTGATAATTGATTCCTGTGTTTTTTTGGTTTTTTGTTTTTTTTGCAGTACGCGGGTCTCTCACCGTTGTGGCCTCTCCCGTTGCGGAGCACAGGCTCCGGACGCGCAGGCTCAGCGGCCATGGCTGATGGACCCAGCCGCTCCGCGGCACGTGGGATCCTCCCGGACCGGGGCACGAACCCGTGTTCCCTGCCTCGGCAGGCGGACTCTCAACCACTGCGCCACCAGGGAAGCCCTGGTTCCTGTCTTATATCTCTATAGAGCTTGTCCTTTCTCCTTCTTTTCATGACTTGCAATAGAAGATACACTGGACCTGATTTCTTTCTTTAACTGTCCCCAAACTTGCAGTTGGTTTAGGAACTGGGCACTCCTCAACACGGAACATAAAGAAAGGGTCCTGTATCTGGTTATACCTTAGAAGTGGTCCCATTAACTTTAATATACCCCTTGCTACTGGGTTGTGTTGAACTTCCAGGAATCTGAGCTTTATCTCTAGATAGGAATTTAGATAGATAGTGTGCAAAAGTTAAGAGCACATTACAATTCTGACAAATTAGTTCCTAATTATTTGGCGCCGGGCTCTGCCCATATTGCGTGCAGAGCAGGCCTTTACCAGGACACTTGGAGAGTTTTGTAGCTTAAACTGATTTAATTTAAAACAAGTGGATCCATGTGATTATCTTCAACCACAAATACGTAACATAATGTGTAATATATTTAAAAGGCAAGAGGAAATTTAGTAATGGAATTTCAAAACTGTTTGAAAGAAAGGCACTTTGAGGGGAAAGAAAGGAAGAAGTGAATTGGGGACGCCAGCTTGATTATTTTCAAATACCACAGCTGGACTTGGATTTGTACAATAAGAGTTGGGGTGTTGTAAAGGACACCAGCAGGAATCTAAGTGCTGATGGAGGAACAAATGACAAGCAATAAATGACAAGGCTTCAGATACCCAAAACACTGCAAAATGTGTGCACTCTTAATTTATTTTCTATAGGAAAATTTCCTGATTTACATACTCTATCGGGGAAATATCTAGGTAGAAATACAGTCTTTGTTGTGATCATTTTACTCATTTATTTAATTTTGATTACTGGCTACTCATGCACTCTATTGCTATTCCAACACATGTGCCTTCCACATAGACCAATCCTATAGTAGTTATAATAACAGCAAATACTCACTGAGCTCTGAATATGTCCTGAACATTGTTCTAAGCATTACCTCATTTAGTTCCTACAACAACCATATGGGGCTGATACTATTATGATTTTGCTCTTGCAGATTAGGAAGGAGCAGAGACGTTCACTTGCCTAAGATGACACCTAGAATGTCATTCTTAACCATGATATAACAGTGCCCTCCTAAGCATACCAAACATCTGGTGACAAAGCCCTTGTGTAATGAAAGAACTTCTCAAGACCGGATGATTTTGAGTAAATATGCAGGACTAAATATTTCAGAACTACAAAAATAAATGAGATTCTCAATAAAGTGTGACAATAGGCTTTCCAAGCATTCGGTGTGTGAATTTTAGTACATCTGTTTGAAAACCAACCACATTTCTTCATAATCACACCCAGTGTAATAGATTATTAGGTTGAACTATACAAAAGTGCCTACAGTTGACTCTTTTTTGACCTAGAAAAAATTGCTAAATTTCAAATGGTTCAATCTAATACTTTTGACACTATTGAAAAAATGATACTTCTTAGGGATCTGAGCTGTTTGTCCATCCATCAGCAATAGTTATTGAGGGTTAACTATGTCACATGGATCTTGCCCCCAAGAAATTCTCAGTTTTCAACAGGAGATGGACCAAGTATACAAATAATTACAGTGAAAATAAGATTATTTTGACCCTGAAGTTCTGCATAAAATGTCTTGGGGATATTCAGACAAGGACATGCACGTGAGCCTAGAGAAGGTAGGGAAGTCTTCACACAGAAGAGGAGGTCTGATTGGGATGTAATGGAGGAATAGAAGTTTGCCACTACTGCTGAAAAGGACATTAAAAACAACCAACAGATTTTAGCTTTCAATGATGAATCATATTCCTTTAGAATCGTTGGGTTTTCTTAGGCGCAGTATTGTAGACATGCTGACCTACCTGCTTTCAAATCTGGGCTATGCCTCTTCAAAGCTTTATGTCTTGGGACAAGTTATTTCTTGTCTATAAGGTGGAAATATCAATACCTGCCTCATGAAATTATTTTGATCAATTGCATAGCGTATGCTAAAAGCTCAGCAAAATCATATATGCACAGTACGTAACCAATGGTGACTATTTTTGTAATTGTTGCCTAGTTTACTTCTTTGTTAACCAGCACATCACTGGACCAACGTCAGGGAGGTGTCAGTAATATTTTTCATGAAAGCCGTTGACCGTGTGGTTGGGGGATGGGTACAGTTTTTGCTTTGGGTGGGTGATATATGACCTTGGAGAACTTGTGGCTTCTCGTGAGGCCACAGTTTGGTGCAGAATTTACCCAGAAGTCCATGGTATCTGCTTGTCATCTTGCAAGTGTTTATGTGAGCTTCAAGAGCAAACTTGTCAGCACACAAAAGTTCCCAGATGGCTTTTTCAAGGACTTATGATCTCTGCTGTCTTTGATTTGAATGCTCCCCAGAGATCTGAAAGCAGATTTCTTGTTGCATCCTTAAACATAGCTGTGCAAAATTGAGCAAATTATTGCACAGTCAGCCTATCTTGTTTAACTACAGATGGACCCATGGCCGGAAGAGCAACTTCACATCTGATACCATTGACTGAGCCATGATCCACCGGCCTTGGGAGCTCTGCAAACCTCTCAGAAGAGCCTTGGAAGTGCTAGCCAGGTGTCCACCTGTGGTCAGTGGGAAGAAGAGTTCTAATTGCAGAATCTTGCCTGTGAAGTGGCTGCCAGGTTTTGTCATGCGGTGGTCAACTGTCTTGATTTTCGAGTAGTTTTATTAGGTTCACCCACAAGCTGTAATGGATTTGAGATGGCAGTTTAAGAGCTGCAGGTATTGAGGTCCTGGAACACAAGCCCACAGTAAAGTCAGCCAGGGTCAAACAAGGCTTAGTGCAACCTGCCTCCCTGGGCTGGCTTCCTGCAGAGAGTAGGAGTTAAAAGGAAGACTACCCAAGCCTCTGCATGGCGGGCCCTTAGCCACAGGAGGGAAAGAAAGGTCTGCATCTTAAGACCTGGGGTACAACAAAGAGTAGGGCTTGGCTATTAGAGACCCTGTTGTCTACGAAACATAAGTGGAGCCTCAATTCAGTCCATAAAATTCCTCATGTGTTTAATCTTGTCTCAGTATTTTGCAAGCAGTATGCAAGAGTCATTGCTTACACCGTACAAAGGGTTAAATACAGATTTACTTGTGTTTTAGTTGTTCCAAAGCCTCTTCCCCTTATGGCTGTGTTCTGATATAAACTTTGTGCCATCCAAGGCAATAAATAGCAGAGGAGTTGGGGTAAATCCAGTGATTTTTCCACAGCATCTTTCAATGTAAGTATGTCAGATTTTTAAAAATAAAACTCCATAAACCACATCATCAGAGTCCTGGTGCCGTCCCTGGAGGTTTCAGAGTTCCAAACGCTTGCCTTTTTGGACATTGCGCTGCTGTCGCCCTGGGGACCGGTTAGAGTGACTGAAAACACTCCTGGCACTGGATCACCTTGTGGCCGAGGTGAAATGGGGATCTTGTTTTCAAGAGGTTGGAGGAGAAGAACTCAGGGGAAAGGGCCCAACAGAGGGTGACTCGCTCTTTGGACTCAGGAGAAGTTGACACTTGACCTTCCCAATCTTCAGACCTCAGAAGCTCCTTGCTGGTCAAACACGTTCGCATCCGTCTTGGCAGCCTGAACCCCCGTGTCCTTGGAAATTCCTAGAAGTGTAAAGACAAAATCAGCCCCAGGATGTTGGCAGGATTCAACATGTTACTAAAAATGGGCCTTTGTGGATGGAGACTTAAGAGTTTTAAGTGAAAAAAGAAAATTTATGTAATTATCAGTGACTCCAGTGACTTCAGTTGTTCTGAAATGGTTCATTACCAAAGATCGCAATCAGGTAACAGCGAGGGAGAAGGGTATCTCTCTGCAGCCCCCACCCCTCCCTCCCATCTCAGCCAAGAGTGTCCCTTGGGAATTCCTCAGGAAACTATTCGTGGGGTTTTGCATTTACAAGCTCCATAACTGTTCTCTGAATGCCACAACCCACATTCACAGAGATTCCCATCTCCCTGCCTCCTCGCTGACTCTGGGTCCTTTCCCAAACACTGAATAATGGAACGGGGATGGAAGACAGTTTCTCTTCCAAAATGCAGAGGCGGAAGGCTGGATGAACAACACGTGTTCCCTGAGCCTGGGTCTAACTCCAGCCCCCTGGCTGATACCTACGCTGGGTCGGCGTGCGAAGGCTAAGGTCTGGATGGGGCTGGGAGGCGGGGGCAGCTGTCTGTGACAGCCTCCCTTATTCATGGCCGTCCCTCTCTCGGCCAAAACTGTATTTCCTGGTACCTCTCCCGGGGTTGCAAAGGAGGAGCAGTTGGATCATTTGATTAGCTTTTTCCCAGAACAGGGACCCTCCCATCTCTGTTTACTTCCCTGTGAGTGAAGGAGGAGGCCAAAGAATGGGGCGCCTGCTGGGGCTGCTCCTGAAACTGAAACAGCCCGAGTCAGCCTTGGTTTTGCTAAATGTATCAATTCTCTCACATCACGTAGACACCTGCTGATGCTTTCCCCCTCTCTACTCTGGGGGAAGACTACTTCTGGTGGTCCCACTACAGCTCTCCCCACAGACAAAGGAAACTCTCCTTGCTCCTCATGGACCAACTGTCTGGGTTTTTTTTTTTTTTTCAGTTGTGGTTAAAAGAAAAAAAACACACATCGCACACAATTTACCATCTTAACCATGTTTCGTTGTACAGTCAGTAGTGTTAACTGTATTCACATTGTGTGTACCAGACTTCTAGGACATTTTCGTCTTGCAAAACTGAAACTCTCCTCATTGAACAACTCTCCATTTCCCCTTCCCCCAGGCTCTGGCAGCCATCATTCCACTCCCTCTGAGTTTACCAACTTTAGATATCTTACATAAGTGGAAGCATACAATATTTGTCTTTTGGTGAGTAGTTTATTTTACTTATTAGAATGTCCTCAAAGTTTATATATGCAGCATGTGACAGGATTTCCTCCTTTTTCAGGGCTTAATAATATTCCATTTGCTTATCCATTCAGCTGTCAATGGACATCTCAGGTGCTTCCACCTTTTGGCCATTGTGAGTAATGCTGCAGTGAACATGGGGGTGCAAATATCTCTTTGAGATCCTACTTGCAATTCTTTCAGATGTATACCTGAAAGTGGGATTGCCGGATCAAAGACTTCCAGCTCCTCCTGCCCTTGGATGCACTCCTTTCCATACAACCACCTTACATCCTTTCCATACCAACCACCTATATCCGTAAGTTGTAGAATGTTCTTTTCCCTCCAAATCAATTCCACTGGGCAAAGAACAAGCAGCAGGCTGGCCCTTGCCCCAGTTCCAAGTCAAAGAAGAATGCGGACTTTTCATTTTCAGTGTCTGATGCCCCACTCGGTTCTTGACATCAACAGGCAGATGCACTCCCTCAGCTCAACCACCTTCCACCCTCATAGACCTTTCTGGCATCTCCCATGTGCCCAGACATGAAGGCCAAGGTTGCCCTGCTCTCTAGACAGTCACTGTCATTCTCCTAGGACTGATCCCGGCTCCCCATCCTTATGCTTATGTTAAAGCCGGGCAGGCTTTCTTCCCTGTGGGGTGGTGGCTCATTAAGTGCAGTTTGATCACTTCTGCTAGTCAGGCTGGTAGTGGAGGAGGGATGGCAGTTTGGCCACCCACCCAGGCTGAAGAGCTCTGATCTTCTGCAAGGGGATCCCATCTCCTTAATGCTGCAGAAGAGGGAAGAAGGGAAGGGAAGCTGTAGGACCGTCCTTTACCCAACCCTAACACACACACACACACACACACGCACGCACACATGCACGCACAGAGGCATCAAGTGTTCCTGGCCACTCCAGCCTATGGTTCCCATTCCAATCATTTTTTTCCATTTCCAGCTTCAAACTTGAAATTTTGGGCTCCAAAAAGGAAGTGAAAGGTAACATTCCTTAAGAAGGATGACTAAAAAAGGGTTCCAAATTTTGTCACTCTATTTTGTATTCACCTAATTTATTAAGGTCACTGCAGTCTTTATACGTAAGTAGAGAAGAAACCCCTGAAATAACTCCTCTACCAGTTTGCATTGGAGCAAAAGAATCATTTCTTTGGTTTCGTATTGCCCTCGCTAGACTTTTTTTAAAATGCAAATATGCTTAATAGGGGTAACAAATTGTCACTAACACTTTACTATAGTTTGTCAGATGGCTTTCTTCTGGGGGACGTGGAGGAGGCAAGAATGGGAGAAAAACACAGAAAGCAGAGTTGGGGAAACAGTAACAAATTTCATTTATTTCCCAAATTTTCCCCAGTATCAGCTCTGTGTATATTTCAGCCAGAATTTCACGAAGCTTTGTGTCTCAGCACTTGTCCACCTTAGGAGAAACTGAGTGAGCAAGTGAGCCACAGCTTGTTTGACATCTCAATTTTACATGCTGGTACCATGTTGTGAAATAGTGTATGGGAAGGAGGCATCCCCAAATGTTTATCTGTTTGTCTCTGGTCCTAATTAAGTCCATGTGGATCCCATGTGCCTTCAGAGTATGGGGACCATGTTTCCATTATTGTTTTCTTTTGTTTTGTTCTGTTTTGTATTTTCCTTTCATGTGCTGCTTCAACTAGAGAAGGAAAAAATCAATATTTGGATTTGGAGGTAAGTTACTGAGAGGGAATTGTTTGCGCCATAAACTGATGAGGGATTATATGAGCTCTTAAGTCATCAAAAAGAAATTTCCTGGTATTAGTTAAGACACTGTTGGATGAAAGAAGTAGAAATCAATTTGAACTAGCTGAAGCACAATGTAGGGGTTGTGGCTTAAGGATAAGGGGTGTCTCATGGAGCCCGAGGGCAGGAATGTCGCCCAACCTGAGGAACTGAGGTCTGAGAAGCTTGTCAGCAACCCTGGAACAAACTCTGCCTCTCATTTCTGCTGCCCTCTGAACATCTGCTTCTCCTTTTCTCTCCCACTGCAGACCAGCTTTCTCTGGTTCTCCAGCCACATTGCAATATGGCTGCCCCACAGCTTCCGATCGCCATGTTATCCTCCCAAACACATAAAGACCAACTAGCTATTAATTAGCCCCAGTTCTGGGGAGGGAAAGCCTGACTGGTCCAACTTGAATCAGAGTCTACGGTGGCCTAATGAACTACAGAAAAGGACAGGGTCACACGCTACGAATGCAGCTGCTGGGGCTCACCCCGGGCATGAGAGCTACTTTCTCAGAGCGAGGAGCATGGTGCACATCCTGAGCAGTCAGTCCCCGTTCAAAAAACAAGCTATCCAGATTTTCTGGTTTTCCTGTTTGTAACCTGAAGGTCCCCTGGTCTCATCAGCTATGGACACAAATAGGAGTCATGTTCACAGCACCAAAAAAATATAGGACCTCAAACTTGCACAAGTGCCACCAAGTGTTTTCCTGAGTGTCCATCTGAGCTTAGGAAGCGTCCACTCCAGCCATGCCCCCCACTGCTTCCTAGGCACCTCAGTTCTCCATCAAGCACGTGGTCTCTGCTGCTGTCTGCCGGGCATGTGACCAAAGCACACGCACCAGAATGGGTCCTTCACTGGGATGCCCATAAATTCCTAACTTGTGGCCATTGCCCTGGTGTCACTGTTAATAGCACTCGCGTTTATTCTTTAAAGTGTCCCGGTTTGTATGATAAATCGTATGTCCTACCTGTTCCCTAATGCACAGGCTTTACAAGGCTCCAAGGCAAGGAGGCCTTTGTGAATCCTCTGTTAGAGAAGCTTCCAAACAGTGCAGTTTGTGTCCCCAACATTTTATAGAGTGGCAGAGAAACCCAATTTGACCTAACTTAACCAAAGGGAGGGGGGTGTTTTTGACTGACATAATCAAACTAGGGAAAGGGCAGGGGGTAGAGTTTGCCTCAGCAGCCACTACATTCAGAACCCCAAACATCAGGGAACTCATTCCTTCTCTTGCCATGTCTTGACTCTACTCCTTTTGATGTGTTAACTTTAATTCCTCAGATTTGTCCCCATGAGGTTGGAAACTTAGACACTGTCATCAGCTCTGGGCTTATTTCCTCAAATCATCACAACCGCAGAGAGGTCTGGTTGGGAAGATCCTGGGAAAGAGCCTTTGACTATGGTTGGGTCACATGCCCATCACTGGACCAATCACCGTGGCCAAGGGTGAGGAACTGTGGTTGGCAACCCCTACCAGAATCCTACTAGAAGGATGGGAATCCTGTCCCAAGGAGGCAAAACAAGCGATGCCCACCCATAGATCTCTTTCAGGGTTTAATACCAGCCTATTCTCACCAGAACTGAGACCTGAGTCCAACGTGGGCAGACCATGCAATAAACGTAGGTGGCCCTATATCCCTCCCTTTTGACACCTAAGATTCTCTGACAGAGGCTAGCCCCTCCGGATACTTGTCCTCTTTACACACCCAGGAGGGTCCACAGTCCTTATGTATGTGGGTTTGGTTAGGCTGCCCTAACTGTGGACATAGAACCCCAGCAGTGGACACAGCTGAGGCAGGAGCCTAAGAATATCATTATATATATTAGCAAAATCAAAACAGGATTAGGGAAACACATACATGCATACCAGCCCAACCCTGATAAGTTCTTGAAATTACACCATACAGCTTCATAGACCTACAGCTTAGAAGCTTGGGTCCTGAAGAAAACCCAGTGGGATTCATGGGAAAGACGCCTCTTCCCCTCCCCCTCATCCCACCTCCCTTCTCTGTGTACATGTGTGTGTTTCAGATACATCCAGGTGTTTATAAACCAGGACTTATATGGTGCATTTCCTGGCTTCAGGCCCAAATGTCATTCATGGAAGACAAAAACAGATTTCTGCTCTGATAAGAATTTGAATATTATTTTCTCTGATCAAGGGAAATTCGACTTTTTTTTTTTAGTATTGCTAATTAACCAAGAGACTCTGCCCCCATCCCCCCATTTGCATCAGCGCTTTGAATGATTCTCAGCGAAGTTGGGCAATTTCAGACTTGTTCAAGAATGGGTTGCAGGACCATGTGTGTTCTGGGCTTTGTTCTGGTTGACCTTTAGGGTCCTTTCAACCCTCTGGTGCTGAGATTCGTGAGTACTCAGATGAAGCCCATTCAGTTTGTATGTGAGATCCTCCTAGTTTTATCACCTCTCAAACACATTTGGGAAAGTCTTTACAAGTGAAGAGACTGATGTGAAACTTAGTGACATACCTTAAGAGAAAGTTTAAAGTCTTAGACAGGTAACCGAGGTGAACCGCTGAGTGTCCAGTTTTCAAAGGGGCAAGCATGATAGGTCTTCTATGTTTGGGAAATAGCCATCTATACAAGTTTGTGGGCAGGTGGGGTGCCCCCACAGTGGGGAGCAGTGAGCCCCCACCAGCAAGGCCACCTGCATGCTCTGTACCCTTCTGGTCCGGACCCCAATGCCGAATCCAAAATGAGTCAGTGGACTGATGGGATGCACCATATGGGAAATCTCTTGGAAAACCATCCCTCTCCTGAAGGACACACACCAGGGCACAGCCTGTCTAAGGCTACACAGCTTCTGCCAAAAGATGATTTTTCCACAGCTTTGAAACATACGATGCAAGATATGTGCTGTGAAAAGTCCCCGCTTACAATTTAAGTATTTTTGTTCAGAGGGATACAAGAAAAGAAAACAAACACATAAGCCCTAACATAGGGCCTGTTTACAGCAATGGATTGGGAAGGTCTCACTCCTTTTACTACATCCCTGACCACTTGTAACTGGATCAATGACCTTAAAGGGGCTCTAGGTCTGCTTGATAATGAAAACAGTGCTATCTCCTATAATCAATTATACACAACAGTTATCCAACCTCCATTTTGCTGCACCATTCATCGTACTGACTTTGCACTTTTTAGTTTTCATTTTGAGAAAATGAATTCTTACGAAACTTACACCTATTGACTTTAAGGATGCTTCTAAGAAATCATTAAATATTTTAAAAACCAGAGAGGTCACTCTACTTTGGCTCATTTTCCAAAGAGGAGCCCAAGTCTGAGAGAGACAGAAACCCAAGTCTAATTATATCTGTGATGCCTGGGAGACATCCCCAGCTTAGATGAGTAAATGTGAAAAGAGTAAAACAATCATAAGCAATTAGCTGGGTCTTGGCTAAATGTCAGCAGTGATTCTACTGTGAACACCCAGCCCTCCCTCCCCCCATCCCCTCGGCCACATTTCCAGTCAGGAGAGCAAAGAGGGCCTCTGATTCACGTTGTTTCTCTGGAATTAGTCTCGGCAGTCTTCTCCACTGACTTCTTAAAAACCTGTCCCTTCTCTGGTCATTATTGTCTTTTCTCCCATTATTTTTAAAACCATTTTAATGGAAAACTGTTTGGCACTGAGCATCCCTTCTTTCAGTTAGAGCAGCTTCAAGTCCCCATTGGCCCACACAGAATGCTGCCAGCTGAGCGTGAGTGAGAGTGAGGGGAAGATATTTCTTTTAAAATGCTCCACATTTCTACTGCAAATGGGAACCAGCAGAGCTCTCCCCAAGCCCGTCACATCTGGTGGAATCCTGTCAGAATGGACCGATGGGACAATCCAGGCGACTTCATGAGGGACTCTGGCTCCGCTGGAATCCTGGGCAGAGAAAGGAACCACAGCAGTGAGGGAGCTTGGCTGGCTGGTTGTTTGAGTGCTGGCTTTTCCCGAAGGCCAGTGAGGATTGGCAGCCCTGGGAGTTACCTCTGAGGAACTCTGGGCACCAGGCCGCTGCCGGGGGGCAGTCTCTCCTGCAGTTCCCATCTTGGCCCCAAAGGAGGACATTTTGCATGTTGGGAAGAGACCTTCTCTCTTCTCCTCCCCCTTCTCTGATTGCTGAGCTGGGATGGAGAACAGGACACGTGCACTGCAATCCCTTCCTCTCTCACCATCTTGAAAAGCCTCTTCAAGACCCAAGCTTTCTCTGTTCTCCAGAAGATTCCTGGGGCCAGACTTTGCTTCACAGAGGTGAGGCCTGCAGTTCCGGGTGGCAAATGTCAGGCAGGGTGGTGGGAGGAGTCTTAGGAGCCCACTGGGGCCTCCTCCTAGCTGTGCTCACCAGTCTAGACAAGATTTACGAGCAATAGGGCGGACGGTCTTGCCTCCAGCTCTGGGCCTCCTTTTTGTGTCTGTCTCAATTGCCTTGGAGCTTGACATGGAAAAGAAGGGAGGTGATTAATGTTCACTCCCAAACTCCAGCACTGCCCTCAGGAGTGAAAAGGATGGGAGCCAGGGGACTCCTACAGGAATTCCCTGAAGAGACCAGGAGCACCTAAAAGGCCATGAAGTGATGTGGGAAAGGAGTTGAGGACAAGCGTGGGGACTGAAGAAGGGGCACAGAAGGATATAGGAAAGCCAGCTCATGTTTTTCTCCTAGGGAATTCCAATCAAAGAGGGAAGCAGAAAAACCTCGATAGGCGGGACCAGCACCCCTCTTGAACTTTTTGAAAGAATGTTTTCAGGATTTGCTCATAGCAAAGGTTGTGAAGAAGAATCCTCAGTCAGTGCACCCTCGAGTCATTACTAGAGGTTCCTGAGAAGGTCCTCGAAGTGGAATTTGGAATTTAACTAAAGTCTTCCAGATCAGACCTGCAGGAGAAGGAAGAGAATTTGGTGGAAAGTAGGCACAGGGAGCCCTCTCATTCATTACAGGAGCTCATCCACAGCCGGTAGTTCTTGATCCATTAGAATCACCTAGGGAACTTCTAAGCGATCTCAATTCTTGAGTCTCTTCCCATATTATTCAAATCAGACATTCTGGGCATGTATTGTCCAAAACTTCCCAGATGATTCCAGTGTGCAACTGCAGCTGGGAAAGGGTGTTCTAGTCTAAGGGAGCACCAGTAGTCTGTGCTCTGCCTTTGGAACAACCACAGGTGATGGGCAGGGGTGGGCATTATACACTCACTCTTCCCTATTGAATCTAAAGCTTTGCTACTCAAAGGGTGGCCCCTCGAAGAACTGCATCATCATTACCTGGGACCTTGTTCAAAAATGCAGAATCTTAGACCCCACCCTTGATCTAGACCTACTGAATCAGAATTGTAGTGGGGAAATGGTTCTTAAACTTAAATGTGCAGAGGAAGCACCTGGAATCTAGTTAAAATCCAGAATCTGTTTTAGTAGGTCTGGGGTGTGGTCCAAGATCCTCCCTTTCTAACAAGCTCCCAAGTGATTCCAATGCTGCTGACTCATGGACCACACTTTGAGAAGCAAGGCAGTAGAGGACTTGGACCAGCAACGCATGGAAGATGCTCAAAGAGCAGTGCTCCAGCTTTGCACTGCTCTGTAGGAACGGTGCTGACAAAGTAGCATGGAGCATCTCCAGGGACATAAGAGACACTGGGGAGTTTACAGCAGTGGCTGCCATTCCCAGGGCAGCCAACTGGTAATTGCCACCCTCAGGGGATGCCATTGCTGGGAACTTCCAGGAACCACCAACTGGAGGTGGCACCAAAGGAAACTACAAGGGAAAGAGTCAAATTAACAAGACTGCTGAGCAAGTTGGAACTCTCTTCACATCCCAGCCCAAGTCACACTTGAGAATGAGGAAACTGGCCGTTTTTATCCCTTGCTATCTGGAGGAGAGAACCACTTTTTCCATACACTTCATGCTGAAATTAGAAAGTAAGAATTTCCCATCAGGATCCCTCATGGGGCTTATGTATTCCTTTATGATACAAATATTTATTGAGCACATACTTTGTACCAGGCACTGTACTAAGACTCCGATTTGGAAATCTAGAAACTGAGCGAGGCTCCAGCCAGCTGTAGAGACCTAGCATTGCAACCCAGCCCTCACTGGAGAGGACTCTGTGGCCTGAGAGAAGAAAGCTATTCTGGGATGGTGCCCATAAACATCTTGGCTGTTATATAAATCCCAGGCCTAACATCAATTGATGTCAATTTCAGAAATAAGACCATATATGATTCATTTGGAATCTGCAATGGAAAAGCCAGTGCTATTACTGGAAGGAATTGGGCATCACTGAGCAGCTCTAGGATAAAGCCTAAGTACACAACATTTGGGAAGGAATTGGACATCACTGAGCAGCTCTAGGATAAAGCCTAAGTACACAACATTTGGGAAGGAAATGGACATCACTGAGCAGCTCTAGGATAAAGCCTAAGTTCACAATATTTGGGAAGGAAATGGACATCACTGAGCAGCTCTAGGATAAAGCCTAAGTACACAACATTTGGGAAGGAAATGGACATCACTGAGCAGCTCTAGGATAAAGCCTAAGTACACAACATTTGGGAAGGAAATGGACATCACTGAGCAGCTCTAGGATAAAGCCTAAGTATACAACATTTGGGAAGGAAATGGCACCACGGAAGATATTGTATGACTGCAATGACTACTGGGGCCGCAATACTAGAACCAGTGGGAGAGTTTGGAAAGGGTTCAGTTCTGCACAGAGAATGTAAGTGGGAGCTGAACCCTGGACTGTCACCGCCCACCCCCCCGTGACACACACACACACACAAAGGCTTTGCCTGTGTCATTTGGGAGGTCCCTTCCAGGCCCACCCTTTGAACCAGCATGCTCAGAGGAGGTATGGCTGGCCTCTGGAGCTCTCAGACACCCTGTGAACAATGTTCCTTGTGACTCATGTCAGGCCCAGGGACCTCCTCTTTGAAGAGCTGTGCCCACCTGTTGTCAGGGCAGGATGACGTCTCAGTCAATGTGTAATCGAATGGCCCAGGGGTGGGGGCATATTGAAAAACATCACTGACAAGGAGCTCTGACAGCTCAGCAGGGATAGGAGCACAACGGGAGCTTGTTATTAGCAGCAGCAATCACAAGCCCTGTGGGAAAGCCACTCGTAATTTTCCCCCTTGCAAGACACCCTGGAGCCCATGGCTCACCGATGATAAATGACCTGCGGAGAGTTACAAGGTAGTGGATATGGGTGGAGGAGAACAGACTGTCTCTGACTTCAAGGACCCAAACTCTGTTCAAAGCCTTGTGGAAGTGAAGTTAATGGGGGAGGGAAATGAGAAGCGATTATGAAACAGAGAGAAACTACAGGGGAAAAAATTCTGTCATTGTACTCGGATGTGTGTATGCAAAAGGAAACGTGCAATCCTCTCCGTTTGAGGGGCCTCCGTGTGTGGGACCCACACAAGAGACTGAGAAATTACAAAGGCAATGGAAGATTGGGTCCCCCGGCCAAAGGAGTGGGCAGTATCATTGTGGAAATAGGACAATTATAATGGATCTACACAATAAGGCAAGTAACATAAGCAGGGAGGAGAGAAGAAGGCTTGGAGGTAATTGGAAAAGGGTGTGGGTCGAAAGGAAATTGATAGAAAGCCTCAGTAGGAGCATCAACCCCGGAAAGGCACTCCTGCCAAGGCTGATTTAGGCAAGCTCACTGGGGCCAGGACAGAGCCCTCTGAAAGACCCCAAGGTCCTAGGACTAGAGAAAGTCGAGCATGAAATTCTCCCAGGCAAATCTGAATGGAAAGGGGAGAGGAGGAAGAAGGGAAAGCTCCACTGTAAGATACAAAGAGAAAGGAAAAGACAAGCAAAAGGACTGGGCGGAAACCAGGTGCATATATTGGAGCACAGTTGTGGGAACAATTGGGTAAAACGAGTTGAATTCCTTACCTTCAGTTTCTCCCCCTTTCCAAAGCATCCTACATCCCATTTCAGATTGTTCATGAGAAAATGTTTGGTTCCTGTCAGATACACTCTCTAGCCAGTAGCAATTGCCTCTCTAAGCTTCCAAGTTGACAAACATATCTGTGAAGGATCAAGCGAGGATGAAGATGCACAGAAGATTCTTCTTATTCAACAAGCAAACAAAACAAACCCTACTGCTGGAAGCTGAAACAGACTTTGACTATGGCCGATGGATCCCAAGTGGAAGGGAAATGATCCAGCAACGTATCCATGCGCGAACTGTGCTCCTTTTTGTGACATAAAGCAGCTCCACACCTGAGAGAGAAGAGGAACATCCTGTGCTTGTCCTCTCCCTCCCTGGTCCTCTTTGTTCATAGACACAAGTCGCCTGCCCCCTGCGGAGCATGGAACCCACGTTCCTTTCATAGATGTGGGCTCCCTCCCCACGGTGACCTGCGTTCATTCAGGTAGGGCCCGCTGGGGACTGATGCTGGAGCATTGCTGAGCGTCGCTGATTTAGGTCCCTCACTACAGCACTGTAGTCGAGAAGACAAAAAAGCTCGGGTAGCATGCTTGCAGGGGAACAGAGTTATTAATGTATTTAATTGGTTCAACGTGTCAGAGATTAAGGCCTTGGAAGTAGGCAAAAAATTTACACCTCTTTCCAGGAAAGCCAACATGACAAACACCTATGAGTGACCAGGAATTGCGCTGTATGCTGTGCATATCTGTCTCCTTTCTGGTCACAGGCCAAAGGACCCACTTGAGTCTGGACACAGCCTGGACCAGCATAGCCTGCTAAATCTCTCAGCATGGAGCCAGAAGCCAGCTCCACAAGTTCCCCCAGATAATTCTGATACCTTAAGAGCTAATGATTTAGAGGGACTGCATAATAATATTTAGAAATGACTTACTGTAAGAATAAATTTTTAGAAAATTGTTAACATCCTCAATAAACATGACCTTAATGAAATAAGATCAGAAAGTCATAGATGAGTCCGTTCTGAAGCGAGGGGCTCACAAGTCGCCACCACCATATCACACACAACAACATAAAACAAAAATGCTGAGAAGAAAAGGGAGCTGGGAGTGGATTTTTTAAAAAGCCCTGGCAGAAAGCAATACTTGCAATAGCACAATTAAAATCTACACCAGAGCTGTAAATAGCGGACCTGACAGGGTAGAATTTAAATCAGTGACTCCTCCAGAAGATAAAGACAAAAAAAATAAAAGAAAAAGAAAAATGGAGACAAAGACGTGAATAAGAAGATATTATTATTGGGAGGAAAGAGAACCAATCTAAGAACCACACATTTCCTGAAAAAGAAATTAGAGGAGCTAGAACAGAAGTGATAATCCAAATCATGATGAAAAAGAAAACTTTTCAGAGAAGAAAAATGTCCTGAATTTGCAGATGGATAAGGCCCCTTGGTTCAGCCAAAAAGTATTCTAAAAAAATATTCTCTCAAAGCCCTGAATTTCAAGGATAAGTGGATAAGTGTGCATGCAGCTAGCCAGAAAAACATACCCACAAATGAACAAAAGCAGACAAGATTTCAACTTGCTTCTGCAACTGAAAATGCCAGAGAAACAATGGTGCTGTGTTTACAAGATTTTGAAGTGAAAATTTATAAACTAGGAATACTGTACTCATATTGTTTTTCATGTGTGAAAACAACAGAAATGAATTTCTAGACATAGATTCCAAAAATATACTTCCTATGTATTGCAGCTTGAGAAAGTTCTTTGAAGGACTCTGGCTGACTAAATGATGAATCAAAATTAATATCTGAGGAACAAAGTAAATCATAGTATAGAAGACTGGCAGGGAGAATTTAAATGGCAAAGAGTTAATCCTAAAAAATTGTAGGTGTGTACCTAATGTCAACAATAATTATGAACAATTCTGAAATCCTTAAAATGAAACACAGTTATTACAATGGGAGAGAAGAACAATGACAGAGAAGGAACTTGGATGGAACAAAAATCAGGGAGCAAAAGAAAACTAATATATAAATTCTTAAGTGCTGTGATTAATTTTCATAGAAGATAAAAGAAAATATTCTGAGTATAATAGGGTGTTATAAAAATAGGGAAAGCTCCTGGAAATTAAAAAAGGATAGCTGAAATGAAAAACTCAATAGAAAGAATGAATAAAATTAATGAAAGCTCCCAGAAAGTAGACTCAAAAGGAGATGTGGGAAATAGAAAAGGATAACAAGTTCTGGAAATTTGATTTATAACTAATAGGAGTTCCAGAAAATTTTTTTTTAATGTAGAAAACATGAGGATAAAATATCCAAAGACATAAAGTAAGAAATGTTCCCAGAAATGAAAGACACAAGGCTCCAGATTAAAGGGCTCATACAGTAAATGAAAAAGAATCCACACTAGGGCAATCACAGTGAAATTTCAGAACAGCAGGGCTAAAGAAGACATCCTAAGACGGCTGGAGGGCAAAAACAGGCCACACGCAATATCAGAATGGGAGTGAGAATGATACCAGAATGTGCCAGACGTAACATTGGAAACTGAGCAGAAAGGAAGCATCCCTTATAATGTGGAGGGGGCATAACTTTCATCCTACAATTCTCTGTTCATTTTTTGTTTCCTCTGAGTTTCCGTCCCTCTCTGTTGTAATATCTGTGTTTCATTTTAACTGAGACACCAGTCTCAGCTCTACAGCAGCTTAAGAATTGTTATGAATTATTGTTGACACATATCCAATTATACGTTTACAACTATTTAGGTTTGATTCTTGGCCTCACCATTTTCAATTCTCCCCGCCAGTCTTTCATACTCAGATTTATTTGTTCTTGGGATGAAGATAGATGAATGCTGTTTTCAAAGACTCAAAAAATTCACCACCCTGCACCCTTTCTCGGGAAGCTTCTATAAAAGAATGTGCTCTACTAAAATGAGGAAGTAAGTCTATACTGAATAGTGCTTCCAGAAAACAAAAAGTGATTGCCCAAGTACAGAGGACTAGGGATTAGTGAAGCCAGCCTTAGAGCACAGATCTTACAATTCCTAGTCTGATGGTGTTTCAACTATATTGGGATAACAGTAACTGGTACCACCACTACCCTATGTCCCCACCATCTACCCATATAGCATCACTCTGGACCAAGGAGCCCAGAGGCAGTCATGGATATGTCAGCTCCGTGCTCTCCCTTGATTGTCACTGACCTGTGTGTTGAACCCTGTCGGTCAGCTCCACTCCGCCCAATGCTGACTCTCGGTGCAAAGGCTCTGGTATACTAAAGGATGCATGCTGGGGGAGAGCAAGGACCATACCAGCTTACTCACCACTTTGTGTCCAGTATCTAGTCCCAGCTTTTGGTGATGCCCAATCAATGTGTATTGGACTTTCTGGAAGGGTATGCATTGAAATTGTGGTCATCGTTTTGACTGCAAGTATTTATTTACTTTTTTATTCATTCATTTAACCTTTTCTTATGAATTCATAGGCTTATGAATTCTAGCATTCTGGCTGAGAGATGGAGGATTTTGGATATAAACTTTTAGGGAATGGGAGCAAACTCGCCAACTGAGCCAAGTTGTCTTGCTCTCTTCTTTCCCCATCTAGGAAAGAAGCAGCAGCTCTGAGAGACATACATTAAAGGAAGTGAGCTGATGACAGAGCAGAGGAGGGGGACAGCTGGACCCAGCCTGGGAGCAGGTTCATATTGTCTCACTAAGGGACACCTGATTTCACCTCTTCAGGACAAGTAGCTTCACTGAAGAAGGGATGTGGGTGGAAGGGAATAAACTTGACATGGTGTGTCCAACCTGAGGAGGCCCTGGAGACAGACACGCGGAGGATGCATGGAAAGGTTAGAAAGTGATCACTCCAGAGCTGAGAAACCTGGGCAAGTGAGTCAAGGCATGGGGATGTAATGAGGTTTGGCTTCTGGGGACTCAAAGCAGATGAGGTCACATAGAAAATTGACAGAAATCTGAGCACTGGCAGCTTGAAGGGGCTTAGAAGGGTGGGAAAGTCGGGCTCAACTGAGGTACCAAGGGACGCCCTCTGCACACTCTAGTCCTTCCAGTGACCACTGCTATCTATCTTTGGAAAGTAACACAGATTTAACATCCTTGTTAAAGCTAAGCTTCAGCCTAGAAACGGAAGTTTGATATCGCGAATTAATGCTACTTAGTACATTATTCAGCCATAAAAAGAATGAAACAATGCCATTTGCAGCAACATGGATGGACCTAGAGATTATCATACTAAGTAAGCCAGACAGAGAAAGACAAATATCATATGATATCGCTTATATGTGGAATCTAAAAAAAAAAAATGATACTAATGCTATTTCGTACAGTAGCTCTCAACCCTGGAGGCACATTGGAATAATCTGGAACAATAAAAAGAGAACAAAACAAATCACAGACCCAGGGCCCACCCAAGACCAATTAAATCATGATTTCTGGGTATGCAGACCCAGCATTGGTGTAGGTTTAAAACCCATGCCAGCTGATTCTAATCCCCACTAATCTAATGGAAGGGAATTTGGAGGCAAGTTGGGGCCTTGCTGCAAAAGTGTGGCATCTACAGACTGGAAGCTTGTTGGAAACACAGCATCTCAGGCCCCACCCCAGGCCTGCGGGAACAGAATCTGCATCTTAGTAAGGTCCTCGGGGCATTTGTGGGCACTTTAATGTCTGAGTATCATTGATAGAGGGAACAAACCGTGCAAATTCTCAGCTGTGACTTGTTAAAACAGCCAAAGAGTCAGAGAGTTGGAAGAGATCTTAGTCACTTAATTCAGAGATCCTCATCTCCCTACAGGTGCCAGAAAGAAAGGTGAAAGAGTCAGGGAGGTCTGTTACCCCAAGAGATCATACAGGCCTTGAAGATTCTGAACAAGGTAGGAGACGATAGGGAGTAGTAAGGACTGAGGGGAAGAGCACACAGCCTCACTAAGGAGGGAATCTGTGACTCAGCTCCAGCTGCCATTCTGCCGCAGTGCCGACTTGACCCCAGCTGCAACTGCTCTGTGAAAATGTAGGTACCACGTTGCCAGATCTTCCAATTTTTCAGGAAAAGATGAAATGTAGATTTTAACATTATATCTCTTGATCTTTAAGTGTTGGCAACTAATTCATGTTAAAAATTTTTTTTTCTATGTGCAAAGTACAACACACTGTAGGGCAGACTGTACCAGTGGAACGCCACAAATCTAATCAAACCCTTTCGTGTTACAGATAAAGGAATTGAGTCTGGTTTTCTCGTCCTCCAGTTCCAGAACAGAGTAACTCCATTTTAAACATCATCTTAATTTCCCACTTTCATTTTGTTTTGTTTTGTTTTGCTTTGTTTTAGGAAGTAGGGAGCTGCTGGCTTGGAGAGTTTTAGGGCCACTGCAGGTGGAAATGGCTCTGAGGGGGGCCAGGAGAAGTTTCTCTGGAAAGGCAATGAAGAAGCTCAGATTCAATCTCCAGACGCACTAAGTGTTTTGTAAGCCCTGTGAAATCTGCCAGGGGGTGCAACCGAAACCTTTCCGTTGACATTTCCTTCAACACCAGGCTTGTTTTGGGAGTCTGGGCCGGGTGACAACGACGGCACCAAGAGCTTGTGTTCCCAATTGGAGTCAAAACATTTGCTGAGCCGCCCCATAAATCGGCTAGACGAGAAGGTAAATAGGAAGGAGACACATGGGAAAGGCGAGGTGACCACCCGCCCTGGGTAAAAAGAGCGTCGCAGGCTACAAAGAGAAGGCACAGGGGATGCAGGATGGCCGAGCCAGCCAGGCAGTGACTGTGCACCAGTCATTCTTTCATTCTTCAACAGATATTTAGTGCCTACTGTGTGCCAAGCACAGCTCTAGACGCTGAAAATACCGTCGTGAGCTAGACCAAACACGTCCCTGCCCTCACAGAGCTCACACCACTTTTCACATCACACGTCTTCCATCCCTGCACCTTAATACCATTGCCTCCCATCTCCAGTCACAGCCAACAGCCTATTTTTTTTCCAACAGCCTATTTTTAAATCCTATCATGACAACATAGTCACATCTTGCGTCACGTTCACATAAAACCATCCTGGATTTAGGGATCCTGACAGGCTTCGATCTTTTCAGAAGCTTGGGAAATTCAGAGGCCCTAATACCATCATTGGCATCATTAGACCACACATGATCTGTGGGGTGGGAGTCTACCATGATCGGCATTTGTTTCAGATCGTAGACCCAGGAAAGGTGGAATATATCAAGGAACTTATTGTCTTGTCTCTATCGTTTTAAATGGAAATTGTTGTTAGGTGTTTCATTCCAAATCTTCACCCTCTATGATTTTTAAATTTAACTCTGAAATTTTCTTGGAGTAGAAGTGGTTCTCTTTAGTCTTTGAAACTTCTCTTGGTTGGAGGTCTCATTTCATAGACATATTAAAACATATTCATAGGGTACATAATAACTTCATCCCAACTGCATAAACGCTTTAGCTTGTTAAAAAGGACAATAGCAGTTCCCGCAAGAACTGGTATAATTATTGGTTTGTGTGATAGAATCTTTGTCTGGTTCATTTTCTTTATCAAGAAAGAGTATGGGGCTTCCCTGGTGGCGCAGTGGTTGAGAGTCCGCCTGCCGATGCAGGGGACACGGGTTCGTGCCGCGGTCCGGGAAGATCCCACATGCCGCAGAGCGGCTGGGCCCGTGAGCCATGGCCGCTGAGCCTGCGCGTCCGGAGTCTGTGCTCAGCAACGGGAGAGGCCACAACAGTGAGAGGCCCGCGTACCGCAAAAAAAAAAAAAAAAAAAAAGAATATGGAGAAATGGTGATTTGTGACTGACTGGAAGCCTTGGTAAATTCCCATTGTTTACATCTGCAGAGGTAAATTCTTTGGACAATGCTATTACTTATCATTGCACGGGTAAATATCCACATCTATACGGGCAGCAGTAAATTACTGAAATAATGCACCCACCGAGCATTAGTAATAGATGTGGTTATTTTTTTCTGGAAATTTGCTTTATTTTTCCCTTTAATATTTGATTTATTCAAATTACTTTTAACCATAGTGCCAATAACAAAATTCTACCCTGTCTGCTGAATCTAATGCACCCACAAGGCCCAAAATGTCTATTAAATAAGGACTCATGACGTCAGCACACTTCTTCTCAAAGCGTTTGAGGTCTTGGAATTCATTCTTCATATGTTACCATTGCCTTACAAGGGAGACCAGTGCAAGCCTTTTCATTTCACGCCCCACTCCCAACCCTGTGCTTTCTCACATAGAACAGCGCTCACTCCTTCCTGGATCTCTGCCCACTCCCCTTCAATCTCTTACCCAGCTTATTTCTTGCCCTCTTTTAGGGCTTTCTTATACGGAGATTATCCCAAAGAAATGCTACCAGTGCTTTGTTGGAGAGCAGAGATTTGGACCCAACCCATAGTTGTAGAACAGGTCAGGCACTGCTGGCCTTGTCTGTTGACAAGAACCACGGACCCAGGGATTGAAACAAGGTACGAGCACCCCCCCAGGGCCTGGTCAGCTAAAGGGACAGGTATGAGACTACCTTCTGTCTCTGGCTCCGCTGGTGGCAGACTGGCCATGCTCAGTGTCTCGGCAGCCAGAAGCCGAGACCATCTGGACAGCCTTGGTTGGATTCCCTGACGACCGGCTGAGTCTACAGCTCACGACAGTGTCTCCAGGCAAAGTCAGGAGGCTGACGGTGGATTCCCAGGGGGCAGAGACGATCCCCTTGGTATCCTGCTTGGTGCAGCGCCTGTCCCATCAAGAGCCCTTAATGGGGATTTGCTGAACCTTTAACTGACTGAGCTCTCTGGTGCTCTTCCATTTCTCCTGTCCACTCACACTGCCCTCGGGATTGTCAGTCATCTCTCCATCCACATGATTCAGAAGCAGATTCGTTAAGTCACCAACACTCTGAAGTTTAATAGGTCACCTCTTCCTTCTAGCAACTTTTTGTTGTTGTTGTTTCTGAAGAGGAATAAAAATATTTAAGTAAGCAAGACTATCATTTTTTAAAAAACAAGACAGATAACCGCCAGAGGGACCAGACCATTGAATTCTTTATCAATGCATCTTTCCCTGCAGGAAATGCCCGTGGCGTGGCAGAAACTTCTGATTGTATTGGGTATGCAACAGCCATGCCCCAGGTTTCTCTTGTAAATAGACGTCTAATATGTTCACGTGTGGCGCTGTACTTTAAGAAAGCTGGGCCCACTCTCAGTCTTGATTAGTTTAAGTCGATCATGGTGAACCCATTCCCTTTGCCTATTGGTTTAGAAAAGGGCATAGTAACAACGATAGCCAATAAGATACAAAGGAAAGGTTTTTGAGAAGCGTGGGGAGGGGCTTGAGTAAGTTTTCTTTTTCACACAGCCAGGTCGGTCTCGCTGTGGTCTTCACGTTTTGTTGTGTGAGGACGTTATGGATAGGGCTGTTGCCACCATCTTTTAACCATAAGGAGATGGGCTAGAGGACCAGAGCCAACACCCCGAGGACGGCAGGACAGAATTACGAAAAGAATCTGGTATCCTTGCTGACGGTGTGGAGCCACTAGATTAACCGACCCTGCACCTGCCACTCCTCAGACTGCTCCTCCTTTGAGAAAATAATACCCTTATTATGGAAGCCAGTTTCAGTCGAGTCTTTTACTAATTGCAGCCAAAAAACTAAACACGAGAAAGCCAATTCTGATCAGAAGGTTGCCAAGGGCGCAAGGACGCAAAGTGCGGTGAGTCGATTGAATTCTTTAAATGGCAAACAGTCCCGTGTCTGAGCATCTGTTTTCCCCTGGGGACCAGACAGCCGAGTCCTCCAGCAAGCTGTCCCTTTCCCTAAACTCTGCGAGGTGTACCCTGCCGGATCTTAACTCTCTTGTGGGGGGACTGAGGAATCTTTTGAGGTGGATTTAAGCCCTGGGAATAGAATAATTTCTCCCAGGTTTCTAAAGCCACAATCTGTTGGGGACTCCCTCCTCGTCCAGTGGCGCCTGTGGTCTGGGTTCCCACAGACCTGTCCTCCCAGCTCTCCGCACAGTGGGGTGGGAAGGAGGGGAAGGACAGGTAGGTGGGGGGAGGCACTCAGGGGGCTGGCGGAGAAGCCCCCACCCCACCCCAGGTCCGCCGTGGCGCTCTGTGCCCTGTACTGTCAGCAGCAACTTTACTTGCAAGAGGAAGCTCTCTTTGGGGAAAATTACTTCTTTTCTTTTGCTCTCTGACAAACTTCCTTCAAATTGGTCTCAGTGTGTTTAAAAATTTCATCGCTACTATAAAGGAATCTGGTGGTTTCAGACCCTCTAGTTGCAGTTCTAACTACCTCTACGTGCATTCCTCCATATACTACGCTTTTCAGGGTGATTTATGAGTTGCAAATGGGATAAGAGTAAACTAGCCTTCCCAGGTGAATCTTGGTTGATGAATAACAGCTAACAGAAGATCAGGTAGGAAACAGGATTAGGTATCAGGATCTGAACGTGAGGGTGGCAGCACTTCTGGTGATGGGGTTGGTTTTTTGAGCCTCCAGGTGGAGATGGCCCACCTAGACATGAAGAGTGGAGTCAGCATATCACGCAGCAAGCAAAGACATGTATGTAAAGGCATCCAGAGAGGCAAAAAGGGTCCCCAGGTAATTACGTGTAGGCTCTACAAGGCAAAATAAAGAAGGGTCCCTCAGAGGCCGGCTGGTCAGTTATGGAAGTGGATATGGTAGGGAGCGATGCCAGTCCTGAGAGGTCACTGCTTTCTGGGCAACAGTGATTACCTTTTTATCCTGTTCAGGGGGAGGGCAGAGATAGTTCAAGACAAAGGAGTCACTGCTCAGTGCTGAGTTTCAAAATAGAGTTCTTAAGTCTGCAGAAGAGATAGTAGTGTAAAGGCCAAAGTGCTTTTGCTGTTTGATTCTCAAGAGGCAGCCTTTGTTGGGACAATTTCTGCTGGCATTCCAAAATCTAGCTTTTTATATCGAGAGCAAAGGTAGAGAACTGATCATGTAGCATTCATCAAACTAGGACTAGGGAAGAATGCACGCTGACTGAAGTACAGGTGTTTGGTTTACACAAAAGAGAATAAAACCCCTCTCAGGGCAGGTGAAGAAGTAGGGAGAGGATGGAGAGAAAAGAGACTATTTAGATTAACACCAGCATCTGCTCCCCATCAACCACCTGATTCAACACACCCCAGGTGAAACCCTAGGGGTGAAAATAGAAACCATGGAAAATACTAGATTCTCTATACTCACTCGACATACATCTATTGAGTGCCTTTGAAGGGCCTGGCACTGTTCTGGGTACTTGAGATACATCATTAAACAAAACAGACAGATGCCTGCCCTCCTGGAGCTTATATTCTAACCGAGGAAGACAGATGTAACCAACAGACGTAATAAATTATCTTGTGTGATCTGGTGATAAAAAGAAAAGTAAAGGAAGGTAAGGATTCAAAGCCAGATTGAAATTCAAAGCCTGGGCTTTTAGCCACTTCTTCATAATAGTTTTCTTTTTTTTTTTTTTTTAATAGTTTTCTATTATAGTTTTTTGACCATGGGAAATCTGCAAAGAACCTGTTTTCATTAGTGATAATAAGCAACTGGGTCCGAACCCTTCCTGAGGCAAGGGAAACACACGTGGGTAATGTCTTGAACATAAAGAGAATTATCCATGAAAATACTTAAAGCAGGGGAACAGGCCCCAGAGGAGGTCACAACTCAGCAGTGCATCCTGGAGCCGTCAGTTCCCTCTATGGTCTAAACTCTGCTTTGGGAAAAGAAAAAGATACCCACAAATTAAATGCAAACTTCTGACAAAACAGCCTGAAGAATGAGCAATGGTATGCATCTGATTTACACCCACGCCAGCTCCCTAGTGGGGGCCAACCCTCAGCTAGACCCAAGCTCCACTCGGCGGAGGGGGGGGGGGCGGGGGGGGGGAGTTGGGCATTTGCAAATGCAAACCCGCCAATGGCCTCTTGCCATCAGTCACTGCCTAGCACTGTAGGGGCTTCCCGAAACATTCATTTGTGTTTTCTTGTTGTCTTTTCTAAACTCACAACCAAGAAAATATTCAATAAGTAAAATTACCCATGACATATAATTTCATCCACATTTCTTGCAAAGGCTGTCTCCTCCAGACTTCAGCAACTAGTTGAAGCCGTCAGGAAGGGATTACTGTTGTATGAAATGTGTAAACAATTGATTATATGAGAGTCTCATTAGTCTTGGCATCTGGCAGGCTCCCTATGTGTCCCAGGGTTCATGCACACGTGTGTGAGCATACACACACACACACACAAAATGTGGAAAAAGGGATCCGTAGATAGACAAGTGGCCCACACGGAGTATGTGATCATTGAAGGTATAATTGCAGAATTGAGATGTAAAATTTTTTCTACCTTTCTCAACTTTTGGGTGCCTCTACGTTGCTTTTCTTGACTGTATTTCTTTGTGATAACTACTCTTTTATATTGAGCGTTTTAGAATCAGTTCCATATTATTTGGGGATCAATTCTGCTAATTTTTCTCCTTTTATTTTGAAACGTGAAACTTCGTACTGAGATTGCATTCTACTTTTTGTTTATATTTGATAATTCCATGTAAGTAAATATTTGCTTTCCAATCTGTATATCTTTTCTCTCTTCTTGCTTTACTCCTCCGGTTAAAACTCCTAGTGCCATGTCAAATAAGAGTGGTAACAGTGGACATCTTTGCCTTGTTCTTGATTTTAGGGGAAAAGTATTCAATCTTTTATCATTAATTATAATGTTAGCTAAAAGGTTTTTTGTAGATTTTGTCAAGATGAGGAAGTTCCCCTCTATTCTTTGTTTTCTGAGAGTTTTTATCACGAATGGGTACTGGATTTTGTGATTTGCTTTTTCTGCATCAATTGATAGGATAATATGATTCTTCTTCTTTAGACGGTTGGTGTGGTAGATTACGTTGATTGGCTTTTTAAGATATAATAAACGTGCAATATAATTCACATATTTAAAGCATATAATTCCATGGATAATTTAATACATTTACAAGGTTTTGAGCCATCACCACTAATTCCAGAACATTTTAATTACCCCAAAAATAAACTCCATACACTTCAACAGTCACTCCCTTTCTCCTCATCCCCTAGTCCCTGGCAGCCACGAATCTGCTCTCTGATGTTATGTATTTGTGTGTATTCATATAAATGCAATTACACGATACGCGATAAAGGATACCGCTCCTTTGCAATGGGCTGTCCTTCCTGTGTACATGTTACTCTGACCAAAATAGGCCCTGTTAAATCAGTATTCCATAAGGAGACAGCTCTCCTGGGAACCTACTCCAAGTATAGTGTAACTGCAGTAATCGAGTACGCTCACTGGGAACACACCACCATCACTAACAACAGCTGCAGAGATTCTTTCTTTCAGGACTTTGTGAAGATACAAAAGGATTAAATGAGAATGACTAAACAGTGTATGAAATAAGACCTATGTGCAGTTTACTATATAGTAAACTTAAACATGTACAGTATGTTTATATAATAGGCTATAAATGATATACAGAGGGTTCTGGTAAGAGTTTCCAACTCTTCCTTGCTAGTGACTGGTGAGATCTTATCAAGCATGCCTGAGAAATAATCTCTTTTCTGGACAAGTCGGGATTGTGATGATCTTCTTGGTTCCCCCACACTGCCCTTGTAACCCATTAATCTGCATTTGGAGTGTAGCTTGTAACCCATTAATCTGCATTTGGAGTGTAGCTTCCTCCAATCAGGGCTTTTGATACCACGCAGGAAGACTTATAATCCAATAGTTAGGATGAGGGCTAATCATATAACTTTTTTAAATGGGTTCAAGACATCTCTTTGACATTATGTTGATTATCTTTAGTTGACATAAGGATATGAAATTGCTGCTATTCAACTATTTATGACATTTAAAATCGTGTTTTCATAGGTTACAACTCAAAACAGGTATTCAGTTGAATATGTGTCTTCTGATCAGGGTTCCAAACCATTCTTCTTGCATTAGCTGCACCCATAATGTATCACCTACAATTTTTGTTTTATTGAAACAGACCAAAACTTGAAGGTAGTTGCTCTGGAATCCGAGTACAGAATATAGTTCTAGGTTGTTTTTTTTTTCCTCTCTCCACCACTCAGCTTGCAGGATCCTAGTTCCCCAGTCAGGGATCAAACCCTGGCAGTGAAAGCGCCAAGTCCTAACCACTGGACCACCAGGGAATTCCCAAGCAATTTTTTCTTTACAGACCTACTTTTGTTAAAGACTTCCAAGCTTCCAATTTTTCATTGAAACAACTCTCATCTTGCTCTGATACTTCACTTGCATAATATTATTACAATAACAAGGACAAGACATAGAACTAGTCTAAAAATGGACTCTTAGTAAGCCTACAGCTCAGTTGGTACGCCCAGAAGTAGAGATGTAGTAGAAAGAAGCCTACTAGCTGCAGGAGTTAAGAGAAGGAATGGAATATATATATTCCATATATTCCATATATATATATGGTGTCATATACAGAGATTTGACTTTTATACATATGTACAGCTACTCTACGGAGCTATGTAATCAGTAGGTTTCTGAATGGGTACATGTAAATTAAAATTCACAAGTCATTTTATATTTGAACTATATACAAGATCTCCTTTTAAAGGAAGGCTTTGCAGAATTCTTTTCTACTGTAACTAAATTTCTCATTGCATAACTAGAAGAACTTTTACGTACGGATTTTCTGAAGCAAATACCTAGAACTAATTCCAGGCAAAATTACGAAGTTGGCCAAAGTTATGTACAGTTCATTTCTTCCTAATTACCCTCCTCCCCTTCCACTGCCCCTGCTGGTCAGACCTGTCTCAGATGGATTTGCCAAGCCCCATCTTCTAAGGATAGAATGTGGTCCTCACAGAACCGTCTTTCTGCCTCTGCCCTGTCTCAGGGCCCTAAATATCTCCACTGTAAATTTGTCTACAGGTGTTAGGATATGCTGGCTTCTCTCCAATCTCACCACCACCGCTTTGGTCCAGTCTTCCATTGTGTCCCATGTGGACTTTTGCAACAGCTTCCTACCCGTTTCTTGGGATCCTCTGCCACTCAGTCCAACGTTGTCTTCACAAAGCAGTCACAGTGGGTCTTCCTGAAGTACAAATATGAACATCTCCCTCTCCTTTTAAAGTCCTTCAGTGGCTTCCCATTCTCTTCCAATAGAGACCAACTTTTTACCAGTACCCTCAAGGCCTTGCTACCCTTCCACTCCTCTGTGCCTCACCACTCCTCCCTTGCTTTCTGTATTCTAGGAATTTTGTCTTCTTTCAGTTCCTCGTGCATGATAGGCTCTTCCCTCCCTCCAGGTCTTCTGTTCCTTCTTCCTGGAACATCGCTAGCATCATCACTCAGCTGTATCCAGGAAGACCTTCTCTGAAGCTCTGGCCCAAACTCCCACTGCACCCAGTAGTGCCCCTTGTCGAATATTCTTCAGACTTTAATTCCTAGTGCAACTCTGACACCCTCACTAACTTTCAAGATCCATGAGGGCAGGAACCACGTTTGTTATGATCATTGCTGTATCCCCAGTACAGTATCTGGCACTCAGTGGATGCTAAGAATTATTTGTTGAATCAGTACATATATGTGGCGCCCTTTTGAGGGTTATTTGTGTTTGCATGAGGACTCTGGATAACACAGAACCTTAACTTCGAAGCACCCAAGTAGGCCAGCTGGTAAGGTATTTACAGGCAGGGGAGCCTTTTCCATGAGCCTTTTTTCAGCCTACCAGATGACGTCATGTTGGGGAACTAAGAGCCTTTTAGGCCACCAAGCACACATTCTGAAGCCATCTCTCCTCAGTTATATGTCCCGTCATATTTATTTCTCAGACTTGTCTCAAGATTCCTGATTCATTCTCTTGAGAAGGTTCTGGGGGATCTCATAATTGAAACTACTTTTGTATTTGCTACCTGTAGGGCCAATTGACAATAAAACGATGTGGCAAAAACACTGCTGTGGAGAAACCTCTCGAAGTCTGCCAGCAATTACTGCCACGGAGTGACTTCAGTGTGTTTTCCATTTGGATGTCTTGACTCTTCATGAGTGTGGGGACCTTCACCTTTCGTTCAAAAGGTGCCTTAGAACTTGGGTTTCCTGTTCTGTAGGCTCACCTTGTTCTTGTCCATAGCTGCACACCTGCTTCCACCCTCCTCCCAGAAGAGAGAAGACATTGTTTCAGAGATCTCAGACAAGAGGGTTGAAAAACGTCCACCGCCAATCTCCAGAAAAATGACCTTTTCTGTCTAGCCGTCTCTCATTTCAGTTCCTTGTGTTTATACATGAATTTCCTTCCTTCCTTTTTACTTCCTGATATTCTTGAAACTTGCACCCAATACCCTTCTGTCCTCTCTGGCCAACTACATTCCAGTCCCCTGAGAGCACAGCCATTCTTGGAAAGGACAAGGAAACACTGGTTTCCCATCTCCTCCCTTGGCACACAGACTGGCCTTCAATCCCAGGATCGTTTCAGTCAGCTTTTGCCTTATGCTTTGACACTACGTGAGGCTGTGTCTTTAAAAGAGAAAGAAACTCACAAATAAAATGCAACCTCATCTTTGAAATGATTGCTGAAATGAGGTTGCTTTGGTACACTGAAGACATTTTCCACTTCATTTTCCATTTTAGGTCTCATCTGTAACTTCCTGTAACGTTTTTTTAAGCAGACACCCTTGGCCAGAGAGGAGAAGCTGGTAACTTAAAAATAGCCAGATATCTGGTGATATTTCAAAGGCATAATGGAGCACTGTGACACATTGCTGTGGTGTTGGGCTCAGTTTATGTCTTCCATCTTCCTCAGGCGGACAGAAGAATTAGTCTAGTTTATGATGAGTTTTGTGTATGTTTATTGGAAAATGTTCTGCTTTAAAGAGACCTTTCACCCTAGCCGAATGCACATCGCAGGGAAGACACTCTGCATAGACCTGTGTGTGCTTGTAATGTGGCAAATGTCAGACATGGGAGTTTCATTTGTTCCCAGATGCCAGGCTGAGGACAGTTAATATATAGTCTGTTGGCTTCAGTCAGCCCTGGGCTATTCGTCACTTACTCTTGACGATACACTCAGCCACGCTCATGGGTTTAGAAAACTCAGGACGTGATGAAAGGGTAAGGGCAAATATCTGAAATAACACCAACAGAAGCCCAGTTCTGATTGGAGCTATTGTTTACGTTTACGACAAGCTCCTCATAAACCATTATGTTTAGAGTTTAATGTGTGTAAGTCTCATCAGAGGCTTCTTGCACCAGACCCAACCAGACCAGACACAGTTATTTCACACAGTAACCACAAAAACATTCCTATCTTTTAAATATAAGAAGCCAACCTATTGTAACCTCTTCAGTCGTTTTACTTATTCATTCTCCTTTGATGCTTGCACTTAACCTGAAATGGCTTTTTGTTTTTTCTCATGTGTTCAGTTTGACAAAACAGGAAGTAGAAAGCATCATTTGATCTTAAATCTCTTTTCCTGGCTAGAGACTTTAGATCTAGAACAACAGTTAAGCCCTATTTGTTTGGGACATGTAAGCAGGTTATTTGGTGCCTTTAGGGATTATTCGCTCCCTTGCTTTTCCCTGTGTACATGTCTGCTGATAGAACTATGTCTCTGGAGATCCATCAGCTTGGCCATCAGATCAAGCAGGCACCCATGGTTTACGATTAGTAAGCAAGACCATGTAGGAAAAACATCACGAAGAGCGTGAAGGTGGTGCATGTCTGCACTGAGCAGAACAGAACGGGGCAGCCTGGCCAGGGAAGTCATAGCCGCCCTGGGTGTGGTGGGACCAGCCACTGATGATTTTGCAGCCACAAAGTTCCCGGTGAAAGGCTTAAAGGAGAAATTCAATGCAGTTGCCTTTTATCTGCCTCTCCAATTGATGTCTACACAGAGCAAGCAGGGCTCCTCAAACATGCCAGTCCGTTTCAGATACACAAGATTAAGTAGCTAGTGACATTCAAGACCAGTCAGCCCACCCGGGAGGACTGAAGCCAGCGGAAAAGCTGTCAGATTTCTCCTTTTCTCCATTAAGCTGGAAGCTTTTCAGTGGTGCCAGGTCGCATCTCCATCAGACAAGCTGGGAAGGGTGTCCGGCAACTTTCTACACCCTGACCCCCGGCACCCAGAAGGGTAACCCCTTCGCTGCTGAACTGCGGGGATCTGGAAGCGATGGTGGGGTCCTTCTTCCTTCCGTGTGTGCAGCTGTGTGGCTGTGACACACGGTCTGTGCTGTCCCCAGAGGAGATGGGGCTCGGGGCAACTGCGGGAGGACTGAGGAAATGGGTGTCCCCTCAGTAGTCCGGAGGCGTGGCTTACTGGGCACGAAGGTCGTGGAAGGTGAAGAGAGGAAGCAGAGGGGCCGAACGCGGGGAAAGATGAGAGGAAAGAAGAAGAAAGACAGTGGAAATAAAGGGAAGTGAGGTCTGGATCTGTAGCCTCCCTTCCCACGCCACACTTCAAATCCCTTTGGAGGCAGGTGATGACCTGGGCAAGAGGCCACTGGCAAGGAGCAAAGGGAACCGTCTACCACACTGAAGCACAAGCTGATTTGGGGTTCCCAGAGCTGGCCACTGGGGAGGGCCGGATGCTGTGCAGAGGCCACGAGGCAGGAGACCCAGACCCGGGAAGGGATCCCTGAGCACGGTGGGGTGGGCCTTGCCTCTGGCTTCCAGAGACCCGCCCTTGCCTTGCGAGATGGAACTCTGAGAACTGCTGGCTGCAGGGGGCCAGGGTCTTTTTTTTTTTTTTTAAATTGAAGTATAGTTGATTTACAATGTTGTTAGCTTCAGGTGTAGAGCAAAGTGATTCGGTTATACACAGATGTATATTCATGCTTTTTCAGATTCCTTTCTCACATAGGTTATCACAGAGCCTTTTCTGCGGTGTTTATCTCACTGTCAGCCCCAGTGTGCTCCCAGCAATAGGTGTCTGAGAAAGCTGTGGGCCCAGCTCCTTCAGCTGGGGGTGATTTACGCCAGCAGGTGTAGACTGATCTGCCTCAGAGACGAAACTCTGGCCTCCTCTGAGATCTTTCACAGCTCGTATATCGGGTTGGCCAAAAAGTTCGCTTGGGTTTTTCCGTGGCCGTTTTGGCTAACCCAGTTGTTTTAACACACACGCAGTCTCGGTCGCAAAAACCCCTTTCTTGAGCAGTGTAGCTCATGCCCCGGATGGGCTATCTTGTTCCCATTAGTAGGTATATGCTTCCCCCGGCTCCCACCCTGCCCCAGATGGCTGCTGGCAGCAAGGGCCCAGCCTTGTTCCCGTGTGCGTGTGCGGGGATTAGAAGCAAGACCTCTGGATGACTTGCTTTAGGGCAACTTCCCACGCAGCCCCTGGACACGTTTAAATAACTTTTGTTACATCAGAGAAGTCACCCTCCTCATCAGTCCTGGCCAACCAGGCTGTCACCCAGAGTTAATAGCACTTCTTAATTAGGTTAAAATGTTAATGAGCATAAAACTATGCTAAGGTAGCCTTGTGTTGTTATCAGTCTCACCGCAACTGGAGAGAACAGATGTGTCATTGTTGTGTATATTAATATCTCATCTCAAAGGGATATTAACCTCCTCCAAGGAAACAAACCATGGGTGTAATTATATCTACGCAGAATAGCATGCGTATTGAACACTACCTTTGTCAGTAGCCTGCAAATACATTTATCCTAATTGACTGTGATTAAATAATTTGACAGAGAAACACCCACCAATAAAGAGTGCCCAGCATAGGACCACGCATGGGGCTGGCGCTCAGTAGTGTGTAAATTTATTACGTGCGTGTTCTAACTAATGCATCTGGTATACAAAGCACTTAGGTATTTGTATCGAATGCAAATTCCTAGCACCAGCATGATCCAACCTCTAATATTACAGTTAAGAAAAAGATAAGGACTCCCATGAAGGGAACTTAAGCCCCTGAGGGCAGGTGTTTTGTCTAGGAATTTAACAAACAGAGGCTTTGTGTGATCAGAGTCTCTCAAGGAAGGGCCAGCACTCAAGATCGTAATCACCCTGTCCGTCCAGGGTCCGGCCTGGGTAGCTGGGCCAGCAACTCATGCTTCTCGCCACCCCTCCTTAGCACCTGCCGAACTCTGAGGATGACGAGGTCCTGAATAGGGAACTGGTGATGAATTGCATGAGAGTCTGGGAAGGTGGTGGCTTCCGGCCACAGGTGGCCAGCATGATAGGTGCTTTCTGCTTCCTTTAAAACTGTCAGTGCGTATATTGCTCATGAGTTTTATTTCTGTTGTTGCTTGTAGCAGTGCTCACTTATTTTTACTGTCTTCTATGTTTTATTATATAAATGCAAAATATATTCTAAAATAAAAGAGGAACTGACCACAGAGTCATTGCACAGAATTTTAAGCCCAGACTGAAAATGGCATATTCTATTACCAATTTTTTAAAACATTAAAAAAAGTTTCCAGCTTCATTGAGGAATGGTTGACAAATTAAAAATTATATATACTTAAAAAAAAAACCAAACTGTCAGCACATCTTTGCACTCCCGCAGAATGAATTGCGTGAGCACTGTGGAGAGAGTAATTGGAGAGGACTCCTTGGCCGCTCATCCCTGGGGCAGCTACGGGGCCTGAAGTCTGCCTTGTGCAGAACTCCCAGCCCAGGGCCCCCTCGCACATTGTGCAGTGAGGACAATTGTGTCCTAACCGTACAGAGGAAAGAGAGAGCCCAGCTATTCCCTTCTACAGTCCCCTGCCTCGTCACAGGCCCACCTGGAAAGGCTGAGGTGTCACTCAGACTTGGAGCCCTTAGAGTAGCTATTGGTGTGTGGGTCTCCCACACACCATCCACCACAGGCCTCATGAACATTGTCAGGCCCTTAGGATGAAAACTGGAAGAATACGATGCTTTGCCTTGGAATCTTACTGTCATGGACAGTTTAGCTGCTGTTTCTTTATTAGTAGTATTTTAAATCTGCTATTAGGACTAACTAGGTCTAGGTAAAAACACACTGTGGGGACTTCCCTGGTGGTGCAGTGGTTAGGAATCCACCCGCCAATGCAGGGGACACGGGCTCGAGCCCTGGTCCGGGAAGATCCCACATGCTGTGGAGCAACTGAGCCTGTGTGCCTCGAGCCCGTGCTCCGCAACAAGAGAAGCCACTGCAATGAGAAGCCCGCGCACCGCAACAAAGAGTAGCCCCCGCTCGCCACAACTAGAGAAAGCCTGCGCACAGCAACGAAGACCCAACACAGCCAAAGATAAATAAATAAATGAATAAATAAGTTTTTTGTTTTTTGTTTTTTGTTTTTTGTTTTTTTTGCGGTACGCGGGCCTCTCACTGTTGTGGCCTCTCCTGTTGCGGAGCACAGGCTCCGGACGCGCAGGCCCAGCGGCCATGGCTCACGAGCCTAGCCGCTCCGCGGCATGTGGGATCTTCTCAGAGCGGGGCACGAACCCGTGTCCCCTGCATCGGCAGGCAGACTCTCAACCACTGCGCCACCAGGGAAGCCCTAAATAAGTAAATTTTTTAAAAAAAGCATACTGCGTCTTCATTTCATCAAAAGGTAGATTTTCTTTGACAGATGGGAACAATTCTCACCTTTGAACTCTAGCACCTCCTCCCTTCTTTTCCGTAGAGTCTTCTGGAGCAAAACCATAACTGAACATAAGAAGTGCAGTTATACTTTATAAAAGATAAGAAATTCTTATTACTGTTCCTTGATCACTCAGTATAGAATTTGTACATTGTCTGGACTCATGGGGATTTAAAGTCAGTAAATCAGTGTTATAGGTTTCTCAGTGAATCACAAATTTATGATTTAACTTTATACCATGGAAGAGAAAAAAGTTGTAAGCAATTTAGACTTGGAAATAAAGTGGAAAATTCAGCAGCCTGGCATCACTTGTTTAAAACTCTTTCTATGATTGTAAAGAACCTGGACTTTTTTGAAACTTAACTCCCTACTCTCCATCCTATCTTGTTTCATTGTTCTTTCCTTTTTTCAACTGAATATCATTGACATATAACATGTTCATTTCAGGTGTACAACATGATGATTCGATATTTGTACATATTGCAAGATGATCTCCACAGTAAGTCTAGTTAATGTCCATCACCATACATAGTTACCATTTTTTTCTTCTTTTTCTTGTAATGAGAACTTTTAAGATAAACTCTTAGCAACTTTCAAATATGTAATATAGTATACAATAACTACAGCCTCCATGCTGTCCATTACATCCCCAGGACTTATTTATTTTATAATGGAAGTTTGTACCTTTTGACCCCCTTCACCTATTTTGCCCACCCCCACTTCCTGCCTCTGGCAACCACCAATCTGTTCTCTGCATCTATCAGTTCTTCTTTTTCTTAGATTCCTTGTATAAGTGAGATGATACAGTATTTGTCTCTCTCTCTGACTTATTTCACTTAGTGTAATGCCCTCAAAGTCCATCCATGTTGTCACAAATGGCAATATCTCTTTTTTTATGGCTAAATAATATTCCATTTTGTGTATATACCACATCTTCTTTATCCATTCATCCTTGATGGACACTTAGATTGTTTCCATATATCTTGGCTATTGTAAATAATGCTGCAGTGAACATAAGGGTGCATATATCTTTTTGAGTTAGTGTTTTTGTTTTCTTTGGATAAATACCCAGAAGTGACATTGCTGGATCATATAGTGGTTTTGTTTTTAATTTTTTGAGGTAGCTACATACTGTTTTCCACAGTGGCTGTACCAATTTGCATTCCCACCAATGGTGCATGAGAGTTCCCTTTTCTCCACATCTTCCTGTGCTTTCAATAATAGCCATTCTACTAGGTGTGAGGTGGTATCTCATTGTGGTTTTGATTTGCATTTCCCTGATGATTAGTGATGTTGAGCACCTTTTGTGTTCCTGTTGGCCATCTGTTTGTCTTCTTTGGGAAGATGTCTATTCAGACCCTCTGGCCATATTTTTTTTCATAAATTTTATTTATTTATTTGGCTGCATTGGGTCTTCATTGCCACGCACAGGCTTTCTCTAGCTGCGGCAAGCAGGGGCTACTCTTCGTTGTGGTGCATGTGCTTCTCATTGTGGTGGCTTCTCTTGTTGCAGAGCATGGGCTCTAGGCACACAGGCTTCAGTAGTTGTGGCATGAGGGCTCCAAAGTTGTGGCTCATGGGCTCTAGAGCACAGGCTTGGTAGTTGTGGCACATGGGCTTAGTTGCTCAGCAGCATGAAGGATCTTCCCAGACCAGGGATCAAACTCATGTCCCCTGCATTGGCAGGCAGATTCTTAACCACTGCACCACCAGGGAAGTCCCCTCTGGCCATTTTTTAATCAGATTGATTTTTTTTTTTTTTTTTTTTTTTTTTTTTTTTTGCTATTGAGTTGTATATGTTCTTTATATTTTTTGGATATTAACCCCTTATCAGATATATGATTGCAAATATTTTCTTCCATTTGACAGGCTGCCTTTTCATTTTGTTGATGGTTTCTTTTGCTGTGCAGAAGCATTTTTAGTTGGATGTAGCTGTACTTGTTTATTTTCACTTTTCTTGACTTTGCTTTTGGTGTCAGATCCAAAAAGTCATCACCAAGACTGATGTCAAGGAGCTTAACGCCTATGTTTTCTTCTAGGGTTCTTATCGTTTCAGGTCTTACATTCAAGTCTTTAATCCATTTTGGGTTAATGTTTGTGCATGGTGTAATACTGTAGACCAGTTTCATTTTTTTGCATGTGACTATCCAATTTTCCTAACACCTATTCTTCCCCATTGTGTATCCTTGGCTTCTTTGTTGTAAATTAATTGTCTATATATGTGTGGGTTTATTTCTAGGGCCTCTATTCTGTGTCATTGACCTGTTTGTTTTTATGCCAATACCATTCTGTTTTGGTTACTATAGCTTTGTAATATAGTTTGAAATCAGGAAGCATGAAGATTCCAGTTCTTCTTTCTCAAGATTACTTTGGCTCTTCAGGGTTTTTTGTGATTCCATACAAGTTTTAGCATTGTTCATTCTAGTTCTGTGAAAAATGCCATTGGAATGTTGAAAGAGATTGCATTGAATCTGTGGATTGCTTTGGACAATATGTACACTTTAACAATATTAATTATTCCAACCCATAAGCATGGAATATCTTTCCATTTGTTTGTGTCTTCAAGTTCTTTCATCAGTGTCTCATCGTTTTCAATGTATAGGTCTTTCACCTCCTTGGTTAAATTAATTCTCAGGTATTTCATTCTTTTTGAAGCAATTGTAAATGGGATAGCTTTCTAATTTTTCTTTCTTTCTCATTACACCTTACACCCTTCCTATAGTCTATCTTGTATGAGTAGAGACCCATTTTGCCAGATCCAGAGTCACCTTGATCCTTTATTTTATTTGCTGTCTTCATTCTTTATGTTATTTCAAGTGTGTGTCGCTACCTAGCTACCCTTTCCACCTTCTCCTAGTTGTAGTCACAGGGCTATCATTGTCAGGAAGAGCACCTAAGTTTTAATTACATTGAAACATGCAATAACATCTGGTTGGATAATACTCAATGAATCTCTACTAGGGGTGGAGTTATTTTGCACTAATCTTTCCTGGTGCGCTCATCAGATAAATAGTGCCATTTAAAATAAAATGTGTTAGGGGCATTAGGAAACCATCCCTGCCCTCAGCATCTTCCAGGCCAGGCTTTGACTTCCATGATTTATCATATAAAGTCAAGAGTTTCAACTGATGACTTGTTGGAACAGGAACAGATTAGACAAGGCTTCCAGATAAAAGGCTCTGAGCACCCTGGAGGCTGGAGGCTAGGTCTGGTGTCCTCTGTGAGGGCAATTATAGAACTTAGATTCTTCATGGCTCACATGAAACATCACCTTTGTAGCCTACACATCTGTGTCTGCAGTCGTGAATCTTCAATTAAGAACCCAAGTTCGTTCAGGTGTTTGTTAGGTACCTCAAATTTACATATATGCCAAAAGGGCTTCTGCCAAAAATCAGGATGAGGAACGGATATTTTTGAGAGATGCTTTAAGGCAATGAAGACTGTTTCCAACATTCCAAAAAGTGTGTTAGAAATGAAACATTCGTGATAAGGCTGCCTAGGCCATTACTCAATAAAAGTATATTTATTTAATTTTCAGAAATCTTTCAAAATAACTGACTCACTTGGGATCTGGAAAAGTTAACAAAAGGGGTTGTGAGTGGTGAACAGCTTGAGAGGCCCAATCTGAAACACAGGCTGCCCATGAGTCTGCAAGCGCCATCCCTGTATTAAGCACCTAGATCACCAGAAGACTATATTCTTGGATTATATTTCTCCCAGAGAATCACCTTTACAGAATCAGGCTTTAAAAAACTTCAGGCCCTTGGCAGTTCCCTGGAGCACTCCAGGTTGGTGTTCAGGTGCCGGAGACTGAGCAGTGACGTCGTCTCCTGTTCCCCGTGAGCCCCTTGGGTCCCCACTGCAGTGGTGCTTCCACTAAAACATTGAAGTGATAAGTAGTAACAGACTCTACCAGCCAGGAAGTGCCTCCAGTGGACATTTTCTAACAACAACAGACTGAGCAAAAAGGGAGAGAAACAAAAACAAGGACCTGGAATGAAGTGGCCCCTTGGAGCTAACTCCCATCTTCCCCATCACTCCCAGTCCTTGTTGAGGAGCCTCTGGTACCACTGAACCTTCATATCAAAGGTGGGTCTTTTCATCCCTAATCTGTCCCTGAAGTTCACTTCTTTTCCTGAGAAGGGAAGCAAAACCTGTTCGGGAGCACAGGAGCCATCATTTCTGGCTGAATTAGGACCTCAAGGGGGAACCTCGGAAGAGCCAGCACACACGTGAGCCACAGCTGCTCCCAGCCTCTGGAGGAGACCCTCCAATACCAGTAGCTGGCACGGCTCTTGGCACCGATGATGTGTATTATGACAAAGGATGCCAGTGTGACGTGTCCATGAAGGACCTCACTCCACCACTGAAAACTGTCATTTGGGCGATCAGGTCCCCACAGTGAGCCACAGCCACCCCACATCTCTGCAGGAGACCCTCCAACACTAGCATGGTCTTGGTGCTCCAGCCGGCTGTCAGGCCTGAGCCTCTTAGGTGGGAGAGCTGAGTTCAGGACATTGGTCCGCCAGAGACCTCCTGACCCCATGTAATATCAAATGGTGAAAGCTCTCCCAGAGATCTCCATCTCAACACTAAGACCAAGCTCTACTCAACGACCAGCAAGCTACATTGCTGGACACGCCATGCCAAACAACTAGCAAGACAGGAGCACAACCCCACCCACTAGCAGAAAGGCTGCCTAAAACAATAAGTTCACAGACACCCCAAAACACACCACTAGACATGGACCTGACCACCAGAAAGACAAGGTCCAGCCTCATCCACCACAACACAGGCACCAGTCCCCTCAACCAGGAAGTCTACACAATGCACTGAACCAACCTTACCCACTGGGGGAAGACACCAAAAACAATGGTAACTACAAACCTGCAGCCAGCAGAGAGGAGACCCCAAATACAGTAAGTTAAGCAAAATAAGACAGAGAAATACAGCAGATGAAGGAGCAAGGTAAAAACCCACCAGACCAAACAAATGAAGAGGAAATAGGTAGTCTACCTGAAAAACAATTCAGAGTAATGATAGTAAAGATGATCCAAAATCTTGGAAATAGAATGGAGAAAATACAAGAAACTTTTAACAAGGGCCTAGAAGAACTAAAGAGCAAACGAACTATGATGAACAACACAATAAATGAAATTAAAAATTCTCCAGAAGGAATCAATGGCAGAATAACAAAGGCAACAGAACGGACCTGGAAGATAAAATAGTGGAAATAACTACCACAGAGCAGAATAAAGAAAAAAGAATGAAAAGAATTGAGGACAGTCTCAGAGACCTCTGGAACAGCATTAAGCACACCAACATTTGAGTTATAGGGGGCCCAGAAGAAGAGAAAAAGAAAGGGACTGAGAAAATATTTGAAGAGATTATAGTTGAAAACTTCCCTAATATGGGAAAGGAAATAGCCAATCAAGTCCAGGAAGTGCAGAGAGTCACATACAGGATAAATCCAAGGACAAACATGCCAAGACACATATTAATCAAACTATCAAAAATTAAATACAAAGAAAAAATATTAAAAGCAGCATGGGAAAAGCAACAAATAACATACAACGGAATCTCCATAAGGTTAACAGCAGATTTCTCTGTGGAAACTCTGCAAGCCAGAAGGGTGTGGCAGGACATCTTTAAAGTGATGAAAAGGAAAAACCTACAACCAAGATTACTCTACCCAGCAAGGATCTCATTCAGATTTGGTGGAGAAATTAAAACCTTTACAGACAAGCAAGAGCTAAGAGAATTCAGCACCACCCAACCAGCTTTACAACAAATGCTAAAGGAACTTCTCTAGGCAGGAAACACAAGAGAAGGAAAAGACCTATAATAACAAACCCAAAACAATTAAGAAAATGGTAATAGGAACATACATATGTATAATTACCTTAAATGTAAATGGATTAGATGCTCCAAAAGACATAGACTGGCTGAATGGATACAAAAAAAAAAAAAAAAAAAACCATCTATATGCTGTCTACAAGGGACCCACTTCAGACCTAGGGACACATACAGACTGAAAGTGAGGGGATGGAAAAAGATATTCCATGCAAATGGAAATCAAAAGAAAGCTGGAGTAGCAATTCTCATATCAGACAAAATAGACTTTAAAATAAAGACTATCAAGGGATCAATCCCACAAGAAGATGTAACAATTGTAAATATTTATGCACCCAACATAGGAGCACCTCAATATATAAGGCAAATGCTAACAGCCATAAAAAGGGAAATTGACAGTAACACAATTATAGTAGGGAACATTAACATGCCACTTTCACCAATGGACAGATCATCCAAAATGAAAATATATAAGGAAACACAAGCTTTAAATGATACATTAAACAAGGTGGAATTAATTGATATTTATATACATTAAACAAGATGGACTTAATTGATATTTATAGGACATTCCATCCAAAAACAACAGAATACACTTTCTTCTCAAGTGCTCATGGAACATTCTCCAGGATATATCATATCTTGGGTCACAAATCAAGCCTTGGTAAATTTAAGAAAATTGAAATCATATCAAGTATCTTTTTCAACTACAGTGCTGTGAGACTAGATATCAATTACAGGAAAAAATCTGTAAAAAATACAAACACATGGAGGCTAAACCATACACTACTAAATAACTAAGAGATCACTGAAGAAATCAAAGAGGAAATCAAAAAATACCTAGAAACAAATGACAATGAAAACACGATGACCCAAAACCTATGGGATGCAGCAAAAGCAGTTCTAAGAGGGAACTTTATAGCAATATAATCCCACCTCAAGAAACAAGAAACATTTCAAATAACCTAACTTACACCTAAAGCAATTATAGAAAGATAACAAAAAAAAACCCCAAAGTTAACAGAACGAAAGAAATCATAAAGATCATACCAGAAATAAATGAAAAAGAAATGAAGGAAACAGTAGCCAAGATGTATAAAACTAAAAGCTGGTTCTTTGAGAAGATAAACAAAATGGATAAACCATTAGCCAGACTCGTTAAGAAAAAATGGGAGAAGACTCAAATCAGCAGAATTAGAAATGAAAAAGGAGAAGTAACAACTGACACTGCATAAATACAAACGATCATGAGAGATTACTACAAGCAACTATATGCCAATAAACTGGACAACCTGGAAGAAATGGACAGATTCTTAGAAAAGCACAACCTTATGAAACTGAACCAGGAAGATACAGAAAACATAAAGAGACCAATCACAAGCACTGAAATTGAGACTGTGATTAAATATCTTCCAACAAACAAACCCAGGACCAGATGGCTTCATAGGTGAATTATATCAAACATTTAGAGAAAAGCTAACACCTATCCTACTCAACTCTTCCAAAATATAGCAGAGGGAGGAACACTCCCAAACTCATTCTACGAAGCCATCATCACCCTGATACCAGAACCAGACAAAGTTGTCACAAAAAAAAGAAAACTTCAGGTCAGTATCAGTGATGAACATAGATGTAAAACTCCTCAGAAAAATACTAACAGAATCCAGCAGCACATTAAAAGGATCATACACCATGATCAAGTGGGGTGTATCCCAGGAATGCAAGGATTCTTCAATATATGCAAATCAATCAATGTGATAAACCATATTAACAAATTGAAGGATAAAAACTGTATGATCATCTCAATAGATGCAGAAAAATCTTTCAACAAAATTCAACATTTGTGAGAAAAACCACTTGTGATAGAAACCCTCCAGAAAATAGACACAGAGGGAAGTTACCTCAACATAATAAAGGCCATATATGACAAACCCACTGCCAACATCATTCTCAATAGTGAAAAACAAACCATTTCCACTAAGATCAGGAACAAGACAAGGTTGTCCAGCCTCACCACTATTATTAAACATAGTTTTGGAAGTTTTAGCCACAGCAATCAGAGAAGAGAAAGGAACAAAAGGAATCCAAATCAGAAAAGAAGAAGTAAAATTGTCACTCGTTGCAGATGACATGATACTATACATAGAGAATCCTAAAGATGCTACTAGAAAACCACTGGAGCTAATCGATGAATTTGGTACAGTAACAGGATACAAAATTGATGCACAGAAATCTCTTGCATTCCTGTACACTAATGATGAAAAATCTAAAAGGGAAATTAAGGAAACACTCCCATTTACCATTGCAACAAAAAGAATAAAATACCTAGGAATAAACCTATCTAAGGAGACAAAAGACCTGTTTGCAGAAGACTATAAGACACTGATGAAAGAAATCAAAGATGATACAAACAGATGGAGAGATATACCATGGTCTTGGATTGGAAGAATCAACATTGAGGAAATGACTACCCAAAGCAATCTACAGATTCAATGTAATCTCTTTCAAACTACCAATGTCATTTTTCACGGAACTAGAACAAAAAATTTCACAGTTTGTATGGAAACACAAAAGACCCCAAAGAGCCAAAGCAATCTTGAGAAAGAAAAACGGAGCTGGAGGAATCAGGCTCCCTGACTTCAGACTATACTACAAAGCTACAGTAATCAAGACAGTATGGCACTGGCACAAAAAAAACAGAAATATAGTTCAATGGAACAGGATTGAAAGCCCAGAGATAAACACACCCACATATGGTCACCTTATCTTTGAGAAAAGAGGCAGGAATATACAATGGAGAAAAGACAGCCTCTTCAGTAAGTGGTTCTGGGAAAACTGGACAGCTTCATGTAAGAGAATTAAATAAGAACACTTTCTAACACCGTACATAAAAATAAACCCAAAATGGATTAAAGACCTAAATGTAAGGCCAGACACTATCAAACTCTTAGAGGAAAACAGGCAGAACACTCTATGACATAAATCACAGCAAGATCCTTTTTGACCCACCTCCTAGAGAAATGGAAATAAAATCAAAAATAAACAACTGGGACCTAATGAAACTTAAAAGCTTTTGCACAGCAAAGGAAACCATAAACTAGATGAAAGGACAACCCTTGGATTGGGAGAAAATATTTGCCAACGAAGCAACTGCCAAAGGATTAATCTCTAAAATATACAAGCATCACATGCAGCTCAATATCAAAAAAACAAACAACCCAGTGCAAAAATGGGCAGGAGACCTAAACAGACATTTCTCCAAAGAAGATATACAGATTGCCAACAAACACATGAAAGGCTGCTCAACATCACTAATCATTAGAGAAATACAAATCAAAACTACAATGAGGTATCACATTACACTGGTCAGAATGGCCACCATCAAAATATCTATAAACAACAAATGCTGGAGAGGGTGCGGAGAATAGGGAACCCTCTTGTACTGTTGGTGGGAAAGTAAATTGATACAGCCCCTATGGAGAACAGTATGGAGGTTTCTTAAAAAAGTAAAAATAGAACTACCATCTGACCCAGCAATCTCACTACTGGTCTTATACCCTGAGAAAACCATAATTCAAAAAGAGTCATGTACCACAATGTTCATTGCAGCACTATTTACAATAGCTAGGACATGGAAGCAACCTAAGTGTCCATTGACAGATGAATGGATAAAGAAGATGTGGCACATATATGCAATGGAATATTACTCAGCGATAATAAGAAATGAAATTGAGCTATTTGCAGTGAGGTGGATTGACCTAGAGACTGTCATACAGAGTGAAGTAAGAAAGAGAAAAACAAATACTGTATGCTAGCACATATATATGGAATCTAAAAAAAATAAATAAATAAGGTTCTGAAGAACCTAGGGGCAGGACAAGAATAAAGATACAGACGTAGAGAATGGACTTGAGGACGTGGGGAGGGGGAAGGACAAGCTGGCACGAAGTGAGAGAGTGGCATGGACATATATACACTACCGAATGTAAAATAGATAGCTAGTGGGAAGCAGCCCCGTAGCACAGGGAGGTCAGCTCAGTGCTTTGTGACCACCTAGAGGGGTGGGATGGGGGAGTGGGAGGGAGACACAAGAGGGAGGAGATATGGGCATATATGTATATGTATGGCTGATTCACTTTGTTATACAGCAGAAACTAACACTATTGTAAAGCAATTATACTCCAATAAAGATGTTAAAAAAAAAAAACTTCAGATAGGCTGCTGGTGTGGAAGGGAGGCAACACAAGAAAGCCATCATCCTCTATCCCTTTATACTTTAGTGTGTGTATGTAGTCAGAACTTCTGTGATCATATCGCTTCTGCATCTGTCATACACAGACTGGTGATAAATTTCAGGTTTAGTTCAGGGGCAAGAAAAAGTTTGTCTACTCTCGTAAGCCGATTGCTGTGTTCCTTCTAGCTAGCAAGAATTCTGTAACCCATTGGATTTTCCCTTAGATTTGAGCCCATTAACATCCAAGACCGAGATCTGGGCTTCATTACTGTTTTCTTCTTTCTTTTTTTTGGCCAGAGCTTCTTGGTATGATATTTTTCCCCTTTAAACTTGCTATTTGTTTTTTTCCTGTGTTTATAGTTTTTGGTTTTACTGCACGTAAGCGTTTATCCTAAGCAATCTCAAATCCTTTCAGAAAGTAGGTGAATTTAAAAATTATGTGAAGTAGCTTGATATCATTTTGGTCGTGGGCTCCGAAATCATGCCCAGGTACTGACATATTCATTCCAGTGCTTGAAGTGACCTTACCAATAGACATCATGCTGTCTCTCATGTAAGTGGAGTGAATGTACAGGAAGTATTTGGATGAAAATGGAAACATGTTGAAACCACTTCTTTTGCTTTAATCCGCGCCCCCCCAAAAAAATCTAAGACAGCATGACCCCGTCCTGTGTGCATTAGATGACCCAGACAACCTTCCACAGGAGGCCCACACACGGGAGGGCCTTTGTTAGTCCTAGAACTGCTGCCAGCCAATGATGGGCCTTACCTCCTTTAGCAATTCTGCTTCTCTGACTCACTTCCTGACCCAGACTTCTGTTCAGAAAGGAATCCCTTATTCCTGCTTGCTTCCCAACAGGCTTCTCTGCCTGCTCAACTGTTGAAAGATGTAGGGCTTTGTGATTTGTTGCATCTCAGGGCATCTCTGAGGCGGTTCTTCTGACCACCCTGCTTGCAGCTGCCCTGCTTCCTCTCCCCTCCAGCTGCTGTTCTGGTGTCCTGCTGTCATCCCCGGCACACACAGCCAGACAAGCAATCTCTTTGCAGCAAGCAACCATCCTTTCAGTGTCGGTAGGCTGGCTGCATTCCAGGACCTGGGTAGACTGATACAAGAGAGCAAGCTTGGGAACCGAATGCTGGCAGCGGGATGGCATCAACACAGAGCCCTTCACTAGTGACCATCAAGGAAGGGTGATAGGAGCGTGTCCCTCCATGGATGACCTTTTAATTCTCAGTGTCTGTAAGTGCTTTGCCATCAGGGAGCCTTGTGTGAGTGTCCTCTAAAGGCACATGTTTTCTTCAAAAGTCGTTGTTTGCAGACCCAGAATGTTCTTACTAGCCCTACAAGCCTGTGGCTCCTGGCAACCTGGACCCAGACCCTAGATATTCCAAAAACAGTGATTATAGAACTAAGAAAGCAAAGAAGCTGAGACCGACGAAGCAGACAGTTTGAGGCACGTGTTAAGCTTCAGAGTAAGGAATGTGGACATAGCCTGTCTGTCAGGATGAACTGAGAGTGATGACATTCCTTTCTTTACAAAACTGGCGCGAGGAAAATTTTAGAGGGGAAACGGGAAGCTACGTCACAGATCCTGGGCTGGAGTAGGAGTTCAGAGCCTGTAATCCCAGGACTTCCTGCAAGTGAGAGGCAGAGAAGGCATTTTGGTGGTGCTTGTTTGCAGAAGACAGGAATGAGGAACAGAACAGGGAATGGTGAGATACATGTCGTTGATGTTTGTCTTTTTTTTTTTTTTTTTTTTTTGGTGGTACGCGGGCCTCTTACTGCCGTGGCCTCTCCCGCCGCGGAGCACAGGCTCCGGACGCACAGGCCCAGCGGCCATGGCTCACGGGCCCAGCCGCTCCGTGGCATGTGGGATCTTCCTGGACCGGGGCACAAACCCGTGTCCCCTGCGTCGGCAGACGGACTCTCAACCACTGCGCCACCAGGGAAGCCCCGTTTATCATTTTGTGGCTATTGTAGGACATGAACCACCTTTCTGTGTTTGAGAAATTCGCTTCCTAAAGGTTGGAAAACCCCATTTGCTAGCCCTCTTTGCAGCTAGAGTTTGGGTATGTGACCTAGGGTAGGTTCCTCAGATGCATCATGCCACCTTTTGAACAGAAAACCGGAGTCACAAAGAAGCAGAAGCAGGAGAGACACCATTTGGTGATGGTGGTAGCAACAGCGCCAACATCCACTTTCTGTGTTCCATGGGGGTGGCAGGAGGGTCTTGGTGGACCGAGTTGATGCTCCTGCCTGCTCTGAGCCCAGTGTTCTTGACGTGTTTGTCAGTTCCCTCGTATCCTTTGAAAACAGTTCCCGTCACTTGCAAAGTGAGGCTTCAGGTGAGGTGACACCAGCACTCCTCACCTCACATACACAAAAGTTTGAATCAAATTCTGATTTACAACATGGGGCTCTTGATGTGCACATCCCGGCTCTGAGGTCCAGCCTGGTCTGTTTGAAGGGAAAGAGAGAGGGGTGAAGCAGAAGCCTGGGTGGACGCGGGGACACGTGGTCTGGTCAGAGAACAAGAAAGTGGCAGGACTACTCAGGGTCCAACCCAGGGAAGGCTTGAGAAAGTTGGGGGCATGGGCGTGGCTGGGGGGCAAGTTCCTGACTGTCATTTTCGGGAGGTTGGGGGTGAGGGATTACCCTCAGGAAGCCCACATTGGTTGAATAGGCCAACCCTGGGTTAATAGAGAAAAGCAGACCACTTCTCTAGATGAAGAAAGAAATGTATTAAAATCCTTCACCCTCGTGGGGAAAGGCAAAACTCTATAAAAACAACATATCCTCTCCTACCCCCGACTTAAGGGATTAAAATTGGTGACTGGGGTTTAGCACATTAAAGCAGAAGTCATGCAGTTTCCCACTGAGAGAATCTTCCCAACTCCCCTTCAATCCGGAGCTGCCTGTGTGCACACATTGGGACCTAAACAATCTAATAGTGCCAGATGACTCCCAGGGAGGCAAATTAATTAGACATTTCTCCAGAGGTATTATATTCCAGTTGGGGCATAGTAGGGAGCAAAGGAGGCAAGGTTTTGCTGAATTGGGAACTGGCTCAAATTACGGCACAGCCTGCAGGCTGAGCTACATTTGGGAGTTTGGTTTTAGACTAGGGGTAGGCGCTTGGCTACCCACTAACTTGAATGAATCCTCTAGCTACATATTCAGCCCTCCCGTATTTCTAAGAGTGGCCCAGGCTTTAGGGAGAGCATGACAGGGACTTATGGCCTTTCTAGAGGAAGGTAGGTGAATTCGTTCATCCCTTCATCCATTCATCTACTCATTAAATAAATATTAAACACTTTATGTGCCAGGCGCTCTGCCTGGACCTTTCTCCCTGTGATAATTGAGATAATTTTCTTACTTAACCCACACAATAACCCTGAGATAGGTACGTTAGCTATCCCCATTTTACAGATAAGGAAATGGAAGCAATTTGTCCATATAGAGGGGATCAAGAGGCATAGCTGTTGCTGGCACTGTCAGTGCTTCTTTGTGGGAGATCTCTGCCTCCCAAGAGGGAGTTTGACTGGTGGAAAATGAAGGCCCCCCCCATATACTTCCTTGGTCATCAGTAAGGGTCAGGGTTGGTTTTGTTTTTTGTTTTTTGTTTTTTTTTTTTGCGGTACACGGGCCTCTCACTGTTGTGGACTCTCCCGTTTCCGAGCACAGGCTCCGGACACGCGGGCCCAGTGGCCATGGCTCATGGGCCCAGCCGCTTCGCGGCATGTGGGATCTTCCCGGACCGGGGCACCAACCTGCGTCCCCTGCATCGGCAGGCGGACTCCCAACCACCGCGCCACCAGGGAAGCCCTCGGGGTTGGTTTTGCGTTCCTAAAAAGCCACATGAAGTTCTTGGGCGCTTCCAAAGAGGCAGCCTGTCAAGTAAAAGAGAAGATGTGGGGTTGTGTGGAGTACAGATGGAGTAACCTTCACCAAACGATGGGAATGTACCAGCTCATAAGGATTTGCCCCCTGAGCTTCAAGTCTACCTGAATACCTTTTCCCCTCTCTAAAGGGATGAAAACATATAAATGGAACTCTCTTGATGTTCTTAAGTGAAATAAATGATGCTATGAAACAGCAGATGTATATGAGCATTTTCTTTCCAGTGAAGAGCTCCAGACATATTGTCTTCACTTAACATGGTTGTATAAATATGTGCTGGTAGAATTTTTTTCTAAGCCAGATACCCTGAAGTATTGTAGTTGTCCATCTCCAACTTCCTTGCTCTGGACAATGTTGACCTCTGGGTTACTTTGGCTGTTTATGTTCACCTGAAATTATGTTTTTGCAGTTTCTTTTATTATAGTTTGGCTGCACTGCCTGTCCAGTGATAGACGTGATGTTCTTATTGGAACTAATATAAGTTATGGCTCTAGGACCAGCAAAATCCACTCCTGTTTTTTTCCCCACACACTTCTTCCTGCAGGAGAGAAAGGAATTGTTGTTGCAGTTTGTTTGTGTTTAACGACCAATGCTTGTTCACATATACTTAGGTTTATAAATTTGTTCCTCGTTATTACCTGCTCCTTCCTCCTTGGTTCAATTTCCTTCTTAGAGAAAGACATGCATTAGTGGTTCTTATGGAAAACTGTTCTCATACTTTGCCTGAAAGTGTATTCATTTCACTTCAGTCAGAATTTTTAGATTAATATATTTCATCAGCATTTTAAAGATATTACCTTATCTCCTGGCTTTTCATTATGAGCACATCCATATCAGTGATCTGTGGTGTGTGTGTGTGTGTGTGTGTGTGTGTGTGTGTGTGTGTGTGTGTGTATAGAAATTCACCATGCCTAGGTTGTAGAAATATTGCTGTAACAGGAGTTTCAGTTTCCAGGACTCCTTTTAACAATAACTTCTCATGGAAGCTCTCCCCTAGAGCCTTAGGCAAATTTCTTGCTGCTTCTCTAGGTTAGTGGATAGACCTCTTCTGATCATTCTTTGCCAGAGAAGGCAGGGTTGAAGGGTTTCAGTTCTAGACCTCTATCGTTTGCAAGTTCATGGTCCCAGGTGTTCCCACATGGGCATTAACACCTCCTCATCCCAGCCATGGCCAACAACTCTCTAGCTAAGTTCCTCTTTCATTTCTGGCTCAGAATTTACTTTGCTTCTCTTCACTCAACTATGTAGTTAATATTTTTGTCTTCTGGTTTTTTGTGGGTTTTTTTGGCTTGATTATATGTTTATAGTTGAAGAGGAGTTTATATGACCTCAATCCATATGTTGTGGAAACTGAAAATCCCATAATTGAGTTTGTATGAGTCTTACCTTTTCCTCATACCTATTATTCAAACTATTCCTGAAATTCCTAAATCTCTATGAAGTATTTCTAGGTTGTTCAAAGGGGACATAATAAGTCACTACTATTCAGTGAGCATTATGGACCAGGCCCTAGTCTAAGCACTATACATAGTCCATGTAAAAAAATTCTACCAGAGAATTAAAAATTCTCTTAATTCATACTGCTATTATCCTGTTTTTCAGATGAAGACAGTGAGTCAATGGGAGGACAGACAACTTTTCCAGGGTCGAACAGCTACTGAGTGACGGCGGCTGGTATTCAAATCCAGGTCTGTGTGATGCCAGAGCTTATGATCTTAACCATGGGGCTTTGTTGCCTGGTGCCCTGTCTATGCCTTGTTAGACTGGCCATAGCTTTTCTCCCTTCTCTCAGCCAACTCACCCTTGCTCTACTCTATGCTCCTATGATCCGCTGTGGTCATTGCTCCACTCCATGATCTCCACAGAGGAGATTCCTAATGTGCTTTTGTGTTTGCTTTTTTTCTCTTTGATAAAAATGAGAAAATTAGAGATGATCTTTAACATTCTTTCCAACTTGGACACTCTATACTGTAGTTTATCATCCATCTACTTGCTCACTTAAAATTTTTCCCACTTGTCCTTAGTGTGATTGTTTTTTTTTTTCTTTTCTTTATTGCTTCTTGGATTGTAAACTTATGAGGTGCTGGGATGACAGGGAAAAGCTGGGAAAGTTCTGCACTCATGAGAGCATGATAACTAGGGCTGGGCAACACTGCAAGCCCATTGAGGAGATAAATGAAGTGGGTTGAAGTTGAAGTTCTTATTTAAGCCACATCTGCCCTTAAAGTTCTAAGCAAAGTTGGGTACTCTTTATGGGTGGGGTTGAAGATGAAGATGAGAGTAGAAGAAACTTCAAAGAGCGTATGCCTTTTTCTAAGCACTTCTTCCCAATAAGTGTTTAGGCACAACAGAGAAGGCAGCTTAGAAAATCTTGGGAAACAATAGGTTTATGGGGAAATAATTTGGAAATAATTTTTTATGTGTTAATAATCATGCCACCTATCAACTAGATACTAAGCTCTCTTTTTATTCAATAGCTTCCTAATTTGGGCCATCCATATGGGATGTTTTGGGGAACTAAATGAAGCATGTGTAGCTGTCTACTTTGTGAGATTCAGTCTAAATTAGCAGTGTGCATGGACAATAGAAAACAAGAAAACTTTCTGTGTGTAGCAGCCTGTGGTGATGAGAACATGTGGCACGTGAAATAACACAAAAATATTACTATGGCTTTGAGAGAATAAACACTACTTATTCTTTTCAACATCACGGGTATTTTCCTCTCCCATTACTAACGAAACTTTTCTTTTCCCTGGAAAATAGACGTAATTCTTTTTTCTTTGGTTTAAGTCTATTTCTAAGACGTTGGAAATAAGATCAAGATTTAGTTTCATAAAAACATAGCAGGAAGGGCTTTAAGCATTTAATAAGCACCTCAAACCTAAATACTCTTGTTATTGTAGCTCTGTTGTGAACTGAATTGTGTTCCCACCCCTAAATTCATATGTTGAAGCTCTAACTCTTAGTGTGACTGCATTTGGAGATACGGCCTTTAAGGAGATAATTATGGATAAGATGAGGTCATAAGGATGGGGCCGTGATGCAACAGGACTGATGTCCTTTTAAGAAGAGAAAAAGACACCATGAGCCCATGCACAGGGAAAAGGCCATGTGAGGACATGGTGAGAAAGCAGCCATCTGCAAGCCAAGGAGAGAGATCTCACCAGATACCAACCCCACAGTCACCTTGATCTTGGACTTCCAGCCTCTAGAACTGATAGAAAATAAATTACTTCCATGCCACCCAGTCTGTGGTATTTTGTTATAGGACCCTAGCTGACTAATACAAGCCCCTTTCCTTTTTATCTCAAAGTATTGTATCAATTAATGTATAACATTTAACCTAAATAAGCAAAATACAATTCAAGCAAGTAAACACTGAAAAGGAACTGCTCCACCAATCAGCCTGAACTATACATACTGCAGATTTGCTTTTGTGACAGAATGTATCAACACTGTATCCAGATATGCTTAAAAGCACTTCAGTTATTCCTCTATTTTAAAAATCACATGGAAAGCCTTCTTCACTGAGCAAGTATTATTCTAAAAGGGTTAAAATGATAAATTTAAACAATTTTCAACATTTGTAGAAATTAAAATAATAAGTCACTGAGAATCGTTTAACAAATTTTAATTTTTTTTTTTTTTTTTTTTTTTTTTTTTGGTGGTACACGGGCCTCTCACTGTTGTGGCCTCTCCTGTTGCGGAGCACAGCCTCCGGACGCACAGGCTCAGTGGCCATGGCTCACGGGCCCAGCCACTCCGCGGCATGTGGGATCTTCTTGGACTGGGGCACGAACCCACGTCCCCTGCATCGGCAGACAGACTATCAACCACTGCACCACCAGGGAAGCCCTAAAAAATTTTTTTAATTTAATTTAATTTATTTTTGGCTGTGTTGGGTCTTCATTGCTGTGCATGGGCTTTCTCTAGTTGCGATGTGTGGGCTTCTCATTGCGGTGGCTTCTCTTGTTGCAGAGCACGGGCTCTAGGCACACGGGCTTCAGTAGTTGTGGCTTGCGGGCTCTAGAGCACAGGCTCAGTAGTTGTGGCACACGGGCTTAGTTGCTCCGCGGCATGTGGGATCTTCCCAGACCAGGGCTCGAACCCATGTCCCCTGCATTGGCAGGCAGATTCGTAACCACTGTACCACTAGAGAAGTCCTAAAATTTTATAAAAACAGGTGGGTGTTCTTTTCTTCATGTAGAGACTGCTCCAGTGTACCAGTGAGGAAAGCTGCTTTTAAGTGCATATATTTGAATAGCAACTTCTTGAGCAAGAACCCGATTTCTAACTTGTCCTTGGTCATGGACATCAGACCTAACATATGTATAGACATTTATATTTCCCCTCCCCAGATCGGAGGCATTTAGATTCTGTCCAGTCAGTTTACCACTAAGGAACTGTTTTCACCATAGGTCAACACTTGCCTATTCTTCAGAATGTTGAACCATTCCCACTCCCCAGCCCTGCCCCAGGGAATGTGATTTGCTTTTCATTAAGTATAGCCAGGAAAATAAAAACTCTACTTTCTTTGTTCTAAGACCAGAATGGGACTTGGTGCTGGTTCTGCGTAGCTAGAACTGAGTACTTGCCGATAACTTGTTCTTAGTAAATTATCTGTGGGGTAGATGTACTTTCATGTGGGAACACCACATTTGCATGCAAGAGGAAATGCTCTCCTTTTTGTAAAGAACAGGAAGATTCCATCTTAATCAGGAATTGTCTTCAGCTTGGGGTCGCTTCTTCCTATCAGCTGTCTGCGCTGCTTAGTGCCCTGTGGCGGGAGCTGCGGTCAGTCCCAGCCGTGCTCTTCCTTCTCATTTGCACTCTACCTCCTGATCCCCCTGGTTGTGCCTCGGCTTCTCCTTGAGGGCTGACTCTCAGTAACCCTGTCATAGTTCTCTTTATTGCTTCTGAGACACCTACAAGATGCTCCTGGATCAAGAATTCACAAGACTAACTGATATAATCCTTGACTCCAAGGGCGGATGGGTTACACCTAATGGTCTCCAAGGCCTGAGCCAATTGGAAAAAAAATGACATTTCTCACCTTTTGGAGTGTTTCAGCTCTCCAGGGCACTGACCAGTCCGATGACACGGTCTGCCTCTTGCCTCTGTAATTTGTTCACAATGCAACATCACCTAATCTAGCTTGGAGGTGGCCACCCTTTCCTCAGAGAAAGGTCTTTTATTTTGCTTTGTGACACACCGCCTATGGCGGGGGGTGAGTTTGAACACACGTTCTAAATAAACACAGATAACTAGTTCTATGTAATAAGTAGAAACTAGATTTTCCATCAACATTCATGAATTAGGAGACAGATGTGTGGTATGATTTGCGAAGTGTTTTTAAAATCTGCTTAAACAAATTGCCTAAACTCCTAAACATGCCGCTCCACTTACCCCAGTGCCTGAAATGCCACCGTGAGTTACTAGCTTAGGAAACAGACTGGACTGTCAGAAGCCAGCCCAGGCTGGGGTATTTTGGACTGTCAAGATTGACCGGAAAGTGGCTGAGCAGATGTTTTTTGTTTTCCTGGTGAGAGGGGTTGGAATAAGGTTAGTTTGGGGAGAAAGTAGGTAGGTAGGTAGGTAAGTGGTAAAGAGAAGGGAAGGCTGACAAAAGAGAAGATGAAAGGGTGTCACCAGGGCTAGATTATGATCTTTCAGAGGCTTAAGCACTGGAAATAAAAGTAAAAACAATATTTGACTGTAAAACACAAACATATGTATGTGAAATTATAATGTCTATACATTTCTATAAATATTTCTATATATTTTCTATAAATTACTGTTTCTATATATCCCGACTGCAACATTCTGGATAAGTTCATCAGAGCTGAACTTATTTTCCCTGGCCCTCCCTGGCTGATGCCCTGTGCAGGACTGGGTCTGCCTGGTTGACATTCCTGAAGGGGAGTATGTCTGCTGATGTGCAGGGCCACAGCATAGGGCTGCACAGGCTGTGCACTGCACAACAGCAGGGGGCCCCCGGTCACAAAGAGCCTATGATGAGAACAGCTGCCCCTGGAGCTATTGTAGAGCTATTGTCTCTGTGCTTGAATCTCTCTGTAAAACTAGGAAAGTCATTCTACCTGCTGATAAAATTGTGTAAATAAAAGCACATTGAATTTTTCAGAAAAGGGCTTTTTATTATTTTCCTGAAAGCTAAGCTTATTTTGCCACTAATTTTAGCCTATATGGGTTACTAAGAAGAGTTAAGCAAAGCAGGGGCCTGGGGCGACCTCCCTTTGGACTTAAAGTATATGTCTGTTGTGAGTGAATCCAGATTCAACAATTCTAGAATGAAACAAACAGTTTCCATGAACTCACTCACTCACCTTCCCCACAGTCCAGGAAATTCTGCTTGTGATATTGAAAGATTGCTGGCCAGAGGTTTGCCCTCCTTGTGATTCTAAACTGGGCTATGATTCTCTGGGGCCACGGAAGCAAATCACTGGTTCTAGAATTGAAACTCTGCAAAAGCAGCATAACTCAGCTTCAAGTCACAACTCTAAGTAGAAGCTACAAGCTAAGCTAAACTACGAGTGGCACAGAAACGTTCGATAATTTTCAGTCTCATTGAGACGGTGTTTCTTTTCCATTTGATACTTACGTGACAAAAATGCAATTCTCAAGTTAAATTATTTGTAGCCACCAATGTCAGATGTTTACAGCACGATCTAATGCTTCTGCCACCTAGGTCCCAGTTAACATTTGCTGGAGTCTTTCAAATTCATCGTGAAATGTATTATTCGTGAATGGTTGTATTCTATCAGGAAATGAGGATTGGTATAGAAAGGGGAGACTGAAATGACAGTTTTCTTTTCTTTTTAGTAGTAAATTCCAGAGAACTCACTTACCTTCTCACCACTGCCAGACATGACAAGACTTCTAAAATGGGAAAAATTCTTTCTGTGGTTTCAGAGCAGCCATTCTTAAGTCTCCTTCACTGACTAACTTAATTAGATTTTCCTTAAAAAGAATTGCTCTGGGCTAAATATTTGCATGCCAAGTTTCAGCCCTGAGCATATTTTCACTGAAATTATTAACCTCTGAGAAAACTAATAGAATCTTAATTATACTGACACTACCAGGAAATGCCATCATAGTCTTTGATCCTGCTTTCTATTTGTCACTTTGTTGGTTTTGGTTTATATTTATTTTAACCAAGATCATTAAATCAGAACCTTGTGAACACCCCAGTCACAAAAAACCGCAGTCACAACATAGGTAAAGAATCTTTCATGCAGTGATACTAAAATGCTCTATAAATAAATTTTAAAACTCTGAAGTTCCTCAATTTATCCATCACTGAAAGATATTTCCTAGTGAAGTGGAAAAATCATCAAATTACCATATTTTAGGATACTTGGGTGGGGTAGTGATTTAAAAAAAAAAAACAGTAACTCTGATTTTGAAAATGATTCTTTGCTTTTTTTTTTTTTAATGGTCACAGCTGGGCAAATCTGCTCATGAAATTCCTATCAACAATTGCATGACTTTGGGTAAGCCAATTACCTTAGATTTCTATCGTGAAGGTGTTTTCCACTTCTAACAGGTGACCATGGAGCTATGGTACTCTTTTATATCTTTCCACCTCTAGGATTGGGCTGTATAGATTCTGAAGAAGAAAATCTGTGTAATCCTACGTATAGTAGATGTTTCCCTTCTTTTGTGAAAGTCTTTATGGTGGTACCACCATGATGTATTCTTGCTAAAAATGTTGCACCTGAATATTACCCAACCTAAGGTCAAATCTCAGTTTATAAGAAATATGAAAAACCAAGGAAGGAAATAAACATCACCATTTGGAAGCAATGACACAAATCCAGAATGTGGACAGTCTATTTGAAAACTGACCTGGACTTCTTAATAATTCATAATACACATAACATAAATTTTATGGTCATTACATTTTATTCTGCTTCCTATGTAGATACAGAACAAGTACCATTATAATTTGTGGTTCTGGAAACAAGTGGTTTCTTTGAGACCCTTTCAGGAAATCTATTAAGTCAAACTCTTTTCATAATAAAAATATTATTTGCCTTTTTCACTGTGTTGTTATTAGCACTGATGGTACAAAAACAATGGAGGGAAATTGCTGTTTGACAAAGTGTTAAAATAGATTTCCCATATAGTGAAGCATATTCAAACATTGTCACAATTAGCAATTTTTTTAAACATAGGAAAACAGTTTTTGTACCATCTGTAAATAAAATTATATATATTTTCTTTTCCATTTTTAAAGTAAGCATGTATTCTTAAAATTACAAAAAATAGGGCTTCCCTGGTGGCACAGTGGTTGAGAGTCCACCTGCCGATGCAGGGGACACGGGTTCGTGCCCCGGTCCGGGAAGATCCCACATGCCGCGGAGCGGCTGGGCCCGTGAGCCATGGCCGCTGAGCCTGCGCGTCTGGAGCCTGTGCTCTGCAACGGGAGAGGCCACAACAGTAAGAGGCCCGCGAACTGCAAAAAAAAAAAAAAAAAAAAAAAAAAAAAAAAAAAAATTACAAAAAATAACATAGAAAAGAGATCATCTGTTAGACTAAATTCTCTAAAAATGGACTCAGATTCACAGTGATAAGCAAAAGAAAATTATGAAATCAATTTGTACTGCAACTTCCATTTTTTTCAAGAAAAGAAAGAATGATTGGCAAAGGAATTAGTCTAATTATGCTTCAAAGAATGTCAGTTTAGTTATGGTTTATCTTTAAAATTTTTATTCAATTTATTTAAACTAAAAAAAGAAAAACAGTTCATCCATTTCTTCTACCCCTTTCCCCCAACCTCTTGCAACCACCAATTTCTTTTCTGTATCTTTGGGTTTTGTTTGTTTTTGTTTTCAGCTTCCATATATAAGAGAGATCATAACAGTTTTTGTTTTTCTCTGACTTATTTTACTTAGCATAACACCCTTGAAATCCAACCATGTTGTCAATGGCAAGATTTCTTGCTTTTTGATGGCTGAGTAGTATTCCTCTATGTCTGTGTGTGTGTGTGTGTGTGTGTGTGTGTGTCGCAAGTTCTTTATTCATCCATTGATGGATACTTAGGGTGTTTCCATATCTTGGCTATTGTGAATAATGTTGCAGTGAACATGGGGATACATATCTTTTCTTTTTTTTTTCTTTGCCTATTAAGTGTTTTATTTTATAAGATTATATTTACTGAAGGTCAAAAGTTCAGTTTTACCATTATTTCTAACAATTTTATAGAGTTAATTAAAAATATGCTACTTTTTATATTCCTTTTTATGTTTTTTTTGATATGAACCATTTTTAAAGTCTTTATTGAATTTGTTGCAATATTGCTTCTGTTTTATGTTCTGTTTTTTTTTGGCTGTGAGGCCCTGTGCTATACAGTAGGTCATTGTTGGTTATCTATTTTATATATAGTAGAATGTATCTGTTAATCCAAAATTCCCAATTTATCCCTCCACTCCCTTTCCCTCTTGGTAACCATAAGTTTGTTTTCTATGTGAGTCTATTTCTGTTTTGTAAATAAGTTCATTTGTAATTTTTTTACATTCTACATGTAAGAGATATCATATATTTGTCTTTCCACCTGTTTGTGTCATCTTCAATTTCTTTCATCAGTGTCTCATACTTTTCGGAGTACAGGTCTCTTGCGTCCTTAGGTAGGTTTATTCCTATGTATTTTATTCTTTTTGATGTGATGATAAACGGGACTATTTTCTTTTGTTATTAGTGTATAGAAATGCAACAGATTTCTGTATATTAATCTTGTATCCTTCAACTTTACCAAATTCATTAATGAGCTCTAGTAGTTTTCTGGTAGTGTTGTTAGGATTTTCTATGTACAGTACCGAATCATCTGCAAACAGTGACAGTTTTACTTTTTCCTTTCCAATTTGGATTCCTTTATTTGTTTTTCTGATTGCTGTGGCTTGGACTTCCAAAACTGTGTTGAATAAAAGTGACAAGTGTGGACAACCTTGTCTTGTCCCTGATCTTAGAGGAAATGGTTTCAGCCTTTCACTATTGAGTATCATGTTAGCTGTGGGTTGGTCACATATGGCCTTTATTATGTTGAGGTAGGTTCCCTCTATGCCTGCTTTCTGGAGAGTTTTTAATCATAAATGGATATAGAATTTTATCAAAAGATATTTTCTGCATCTATTGAGATGATCATATGGTTTTTATTCTTCAATTTGTTAATGTGGTATATCACGTTGGTTGATTTATGAATACTGAAAAATACTTGCATCCCTGGGATAAATCTCACTTGTTCACGATGTATAATCCTTTTAATGTATTGTTGGATTCTGTTTGCTAGTATTTTGTTGAGGATTTTTGCGTCTATGTTCATCAGTGATATTGGCCTGTAATTTTCTTTTTTTGTGATATCTTTGTCTGGTTTTGGTATCAGGATGATTGTGACTTCATAGAATGAGTTCGGAATTGTTCTTTCCTGTGCAGTTTTTTGGAATAGTTTCAGAAGGACAAGCGTTAGCTCTTCTCCAAATGTTTGGTACTATTCACCTGTGAAGCCATCTGGTCCTGGACTTCTGTTTTTTGGGAGTTTTTAATTACTGCTTCAATTTCAGTACTGGTAATTGCTCTGTTCATATTTTCTATTTCTTCCTGGTTCAGTCTTAGGAGATTGTACCTTTCTAAGAATTTGTCCATTTCTTCTCGGTTGTCCATTTTATGAGCATATAGTTGCTTGCAGTAGTCTCTTACGATCCTTTGCATTTCTGTGATGTTGGTTATAACTTCATTTTTCATATCTGATTTTAGCCCTCTCCCTTTTTTTCTTAATGATTCTGGTTAAAGGTTTATCAGTTTTATTTATCTTTTCAAAGAACTAGCTTTTAGTTTCATTGATCTTTTCTATTGCTTTTTAAAAATTTTTAAATAATTTTAAACTTACACAGAAGCTGCAAGAATAACATTAATACAAAGGATATCCATATATTCATTATGTAAATTCAACTGATTAACATTTTATCCCATTTGGTTGATCACTTCCTCCTTCCCTGTACACACACACACACACACACACACAGAGGCATATGATTGTGTATGTGTAAGGGATGGCAAGGGAGGAAGAAAGAGATTGGTTGATTGTTTCTGAACCTTCATTCCTAAGTAGTTCAATCTGTATTCCCCACAAATATGGATAATTCTCTTTCACTACCATAGTACCTATGTCAACATTCGTAAATTTAACCTTAATTAAAATATTTTTACCTAATCTATCTGTATTCCAGTTCTATCAGATTGATAATAATACCCTTTATAACATTTTTCACATTTTTTTAGTTCCTTAATATAGAAAGTTAGGTTATTGATTTGAGATATTTCTACTTTTGTAATGTAGGCATTTATAGGTATAAATTTCCCTCTGAACTCTGTGTTAGCTGCATCCCATACATTTGGCACACTGTGTTCTTATTTTTATTCAGCTCCAAATGTTTTCTAATTTCGCTTGTTATTTCTGTTTTTGATCTATGGGTTATTTAAATGTGTGTTGTTTAGTTTCCACATATTTGTGGATTTCCCAAATTTTCTTGTGTTGTTGATTTGTAACTTAATTCCACTGTGGTCAAAGAACATTCTTGGTATGGTTTCAATCCTTTTAAATTGAGTCTTGTTTTATGGCCTAATATATGGTCTATCTTGGAAGATATTCCATGTGCACTTGACTAGAATTTGCATTCTATTGTTGTTGGTAAAGTGTTATAAAGATGTTAGTTAGGTCTGGTTGGTTGATAATGTTGTTCAAGTCTTTTATATCTTTGCTAATTCTCTGTCTTGTTGTTCTACCCGTTATCAAGATTAAAGTATTGAAGTCTCCAAATATTGTTGAATTATCTATTTTTCCCTTCAATTCTGTCAGCTTTTGCTTCATGTATTTTAGATCTTTGTTGTCAGACAAATAATATATACTTGTTGTTGTATCTTCCCAATTAATTGATCCTTTATAAAATGTTTTTCTTTTTCTCTAGTAACAGTTTTCACCTTAAAGTCTATTTTGTCTGAGAGTTGGATAGCCAATCCAGTTCACTTATACCTACTGTTTACTTGGTATTTCTTTTTTCATTTCTTTGGTTTCAAACTGCATGTATTTTTAAAGCTGAAGTGTGTCTTTTATAACATCATATAGTTGGAACCTGTTTTTTTATTCAGTCTGATAATCTCTGCCTTTTCTTTGGAGTGTTTAACTCATTCGCATATTTTTTTTAATTGGGATATATTGTTTTACTAACTCATTCACATTTAATGCTATTATTGACATAGTTGGATTTATGTATGCCATTTTGCTACTTGTTTTCTGTAGTTGTCATGTCTTTTTGTTCCTCTATCCCTCCTTTATTGCTTTCTTTTATATTATGTGGTTATTTTCTAGTGTACCATTTTAATTCATTTATTCATTTAAAAAACATATTCCAACTCGTTTTGTTAATGGTTGCTCTATGGCTCTGCCATATATTTTACTTACAAAATACTTATTTATCATTCTGGTACTCCTCACTTCTTTCCATAGATTCAAGTTACTGACCAGTGTCATTTCCTTGCTCCAGTGTAATTTTATTCTTTGCCCCCTCCTTTGTTCTATTTTGTCATATATATTACATCTTTATACAGTGCCAAAAATACAATTTTATAATTTTTGTCTTCATATTAAAAATCAGTTAAGATAAAAAGGGAGAAAAAAATTATACTGCTTTTTGTAATTACTTTCAAAATTACCTTTACTGGTGCTCTTTGTTACTTTGTGTAGATTTGAACTACTATCTGGCGTCACTTCCTTTCAGCCTGGAGAACTGTATTTAATATTTGTTTCTTTTATTTGAGGCAAAAAATGTTTATTAACTTCAGAATTGAGTTTAGTTTTGTTTTCTGGTGTTTTTCCAGTTTTATGGAGATTTAATTGACATATGGCACTATATAACTGTAAGGCATATAGCATAATGATTTGACTTACACATATTGTGAAATGATTACCACAGTAAGTTTAGTTAACATTCATCATCTCATATAGATACCAAAAAAGGAGGAAAAAAATATTTTTTCCTTGTGATGAGGACTCAGGATTAATTCTCTTAACAATTTACATGTGTATCACATAGGAGTGTTAACTATAGTCATAATGTTATATATTACATCCATAGTACTTATTTATCTTATAACTGGAAGTTTGTACCTTTTGACCACCTTCAGCAATTCCCTCTACACCGTGCCTCTGGTAACCAGAAAATCTGATCTTTCTTCCTATGAGTTTGGTTTGTCTGTTTGTCTTTCTCTTTTTAAGATTCCACATTTAAGTGAGATCGTAAGGTATATGTCTTTCTCTGTCTGACTCATTTCACTTAGCATAATGCCCTCAAGGTTAATCCTTGGCGCAAATGGCAGGATTTCCCCCCTGTTTATGGCTGAATAATATTCCATTGTGTATATATCCCACCAGTTCTTTATCCATTCATCCATCTATGGACACTTAGGTTGCTTCCATGTCTTGGCTATTATAAATAGTGCTGCTATGAACATTAGGGTGCATGTATCTTTTCAAATTAGAGTTTTCTCTGGATATATGCCCAGGAGTGGGATTGGAGGATCATATGGAAACTCTATTTTTAGTGTTTTGAGGAGCCTCCATACTATTCTCCATAGTGGCTGCACCAATTACAATCCGACCAACAGTGCGCAAGTGTTTGCTTTTCTTCACATCCTTGCCAGAATTTATCTCATGCATTTTTGATGCTAAGTATTCCAACAAGCATGAGTTGTTACCTCATTGTGGTTTTGATTTGCATTTCCCTCATGTCCAGTGATGTTGGGCATCTTTTTATGTACTCATTGTCCATTCATATATCTTTGGGAAAATGTCTATTCAGGGCCTTTGCCCAGTTTTTAATTGGATTACTGGGGGGGGGGGGGTGTTTGTTTTGTTGCTATTGAGTTGTATGAGTTCTTTATATATTTTGGATATTAACCCTTCAGACATATAGTTTACAAATATATTTTTTTCCCATTCCTTAGGTCGTCTTTTCATTTTTCTGATCATTTCTGCTGCGCAGAAGCTTTTCAGTTTGATATAGTCCTACTTGTTTATTTTAGATTTTGTCACTTGTGCTTTAGGTATCATATGCAAAAATTTGTTGCCAAGACCTATGTCAAGGAGCTTTTCCCCTATGTTTTCTTCTGGGAGGTTTATGGTTTATGGTTTTGTGAGTGGTGTAAGACAAGTGTATAGTTTTATTCTTTTATACGTAACTATCCAATTTTCCCAGCACCATTTATTGAATAGACTGTCTTTTCTCCACTGAATATTCTTGGATCCCTTGTCAAATATTGGTTGACCATATAGTCCTGGGTTTATTTCTGGTCTCTAAATTCTGTTCCATTGGTTTGTCTGTTTTTATGCCAGTATCATAGTGTTTTGATTACTCTAGCTTTATAATACAGCTAGAATGAAACCAGGAACTGTGATGCCTCCCTCTTTGTTTTCTTTCTCAGGATTGCTTTGACTATTGAGGGTCTTTTGTGATTCCATATACATTTTAGGATTGTTTTTCTACTTCTGTAAAAAATGCCATTGGAATCTTGATACAGATTGTATTGAATCTATAGATGACTTTTGGTAGTATTAACATTTTAATAATATTAATTCTTCCAGTCCATGAACACAGGATACCTTTCCATTTATCTTCATCTACTTTAATTTATTTCATCAACATCTTGTAGTTTTCAGTGTATAGATCTTTCACCTCCTTGGTTAAATTTATTTCTAAGTATTTTATTTTTTTGATGCTATTGTAAAAGAATTAATTTTACTTCTTTTTCAGATAATTTGTTGTTAGCATATAGAAATGCTACAATTTTTGCATGTTAATTTTGTATCCTGTAACTTTACTGAATTCATTTGTTAGACCTAACAGTTTTCTGGTGGTGTCTTTAGGGTTTTATATATATATGATCATGTCCTCTGGAAATAGAGACAATATTACTATTTCCTTTTCAATTCTGATATCTTTTCTTTTTCTTGCTTATTACTCTAGCTAAGACTTCCAGTAGTATGTTAAATGTGATGAGAGAGGGAACCCTTTTCTTGTTCCTGATCTTAGAGGAAAATGACTTCAACCTTTTGCCATTGAGTATGATGTTAGCTGTGGGCTTGTCACATGTGGCCCTTATTTATGTTGAGTTATATTCCTTCCATTCCTAGTTTGGTAAGAGGTTTTTGTTTTATCATGAACGAACGTTGAATTTTGTCAAATGCTTTTTCTGTGTCTATTGGGGTGACCACATAATTTTTTTCTTTCATTGTATTAATGTGATGTATCACATTGATTGATTTGTGTATGTTGAATCATCCTTGCATCCCAGAGATAAATTACATTTGATCATGGTGAATGACCCTTTTAATCTGCTGCTGAATTTGGTTTGTTAGAATTTTATAGAGAATTTTTTCACCTATATTCATGAGGGATATTGGCCTGTAGTTTTCTTTTCTAGTAGTATCGTTATCTGGCTTTTGGTATCAGGGTAATGCTGGCCTCATAAAATGAGTTTGGGAATGTTCCCTCCTCTTTGATTTTTTGGAAGAGTTTGAGAAGGATTGGCATTAATTCTTCTCTAACTCTTTTGTAAAATTCACCAATGGAATGTTCTGATCCTGGGCTTTTTTTCCTTGGGAGATTTTTGATTACTGATTCAACCTCCTTACTAATAATTGACCTGTCCAGATTTTCTATTTCTTCCTGATTTAGTTTTGGTAGCTTGTATATTTCTAAGAATTTTTCCATTTCTTCCAGGTTGTCTAGTTTGTTGGCATATAGTTGTTCATAGTTGCCTCTTTTGTATAACTGTGGTATCAGTTGTAATGCCTCCTTCTTCATTTATAATTTTGTTGATTTGGGTCCTCTCTCTTTTTCCCTTAGTTAGCCTAGCTAAAAGTTTGTCAATTTTATCTTTTCAAAGAACCAACTCTTAGTCTTGTTAGTATTTTCTATTGTTTTCCTGTTCTCTATTTCATTTATTTCTGCCCTAAAATTTATTAATTCCTTTCTTCTACTAACCTTGGGTTCAGTTTGTTCTTATTCTTCTAGTTCCCAAGCCAGAGTTAGGTTGTTTATTTGAGATCTTTCTTGTTCCTTAATGGAGGCATTTATTGCTATGGACTTCCCTCTTAGAACTGCTTTTGCTGCATCCCCAAAGTTTTGGTATGTTGTGTTTCCATTTCCATTAGTCTCAAGATACTTTTTTATTCCCCTTTAATTTTTTTAAAAAATTTGTTGTTTGTTCAGGAGAGTCTTGTTTAATTTCCATGTATTCTTAAATGTTCCCATTTTCATTTTATTATTGATTTCTTGTTTCATACCATTATGGTCTGAGAACATACTTGGTATGATTTCAATCTTCCTGAATTTACTAAGACTTGTTTTGTGGCTTGACATATGGTCTATCCTAGAAAATGTTCCTTGTGCAGTTGAGAAGAATGTGTATTCTGCTGTTGTTGGATGGAATATTCTGTATATATCCTTTAGGTGTGTATATATCTTTTAGGTCCATGTAATCTATAGTGTTCATACTTGCTTTTTCCTAATTGATTGCATATCTCTTTGGATGATCTATTCATTGTTGAGAGTGGGTTATTAAAGTCCCCAACTATTATTGTATTGCTGTTTATTTCTCCTTTTAGCTATGTTAGTTTTTGCTCTATACAGCTGACCCTTGAACAACATAGGTTTGAACTGCGAGGGTCTATTTACACGCAGATTTTTTTCAATAGTAAATACTACAGTACTACAGTATCTGCAGTTGGTTGAATACATGGATTTGGAACTGTCGATATGGAGGAATCATGGATACAGAGGAACTACTTATATGGAGGGCCATCTATAAATTGTACATGGATTTTCAACTGCATGGCGGGTCTAACCACTATGTAGTTCAAGGACCAAATGTATATTTAAATGCTCCAAGTTGGACACATAAATATTTAAAACTGTCATATATTTTTGATAGATGACCCCTTTATCATTATATAGTGACCTTCTTTGTCCCTTTGTGCCATTTTTAAAGTCTATTTTGTCTAAGTATAGCAACTCTTGCTTTTTTTAGGTTACTATTTCTTGAAATATTTTTCCATCCCTTCACTCTCAGTCTCAAAATACTGTATCGTTAAAGCTAAAGTAAGTCTCTTGTAGGCAGCATATCATAAGATCTTTCTGTTTAATCCATTCAGCCATTTTATGTCCTTTGATTGGAGAATTTAATCCATTTATATTTAATGTAATTATTGATAGGTAGGGACTTACTTTTGCCATTTCATAATTGTTTTCTGGCCATTTTATAGATTCATTATTCCTTGTTTCTTATCTTTCTATCTCTTTTTTGTGTTTTGATATATTTTGCTATCACTATGCTTGAATTCTTTATCATGTTCTTTTCTGTAATTACTACAGATTTTTCCTGTATGATTATCATGAGGTTTACATAAAATATTTTAAAATTATAGCACCCTATTTTAAACTGATAACAATCTTTGACTTTAGTAAGATTCCTAAACTATACTAACTTCTCCCCCTCACATTTTAGGTTATTGATGTTAGAGTTTACATATTTTTTATATTGTGTAACTAATATCAGATTTTTGTATTTATGGTTATGTTTCTTTTTAACTTCTAAACTTTAGTTGTAAGTGAATTATGCACCACCATTACTATATTATAGAATCTAACTTTGACTATATATTTACTATTACCAGTGAGTTTTATGGTACCTTTTTATGTTTTCATGATGTTAATTAGTGTCCTTTTACTTCCACACAACACCCTTTAGCATTTCTTGTAAAGCAGGTCTACTGGTGATGAACTCCCTCAGTTTTAGTTTTTTTGGAAAGTCTTTATTTCCAAAGGACATCTTTGCTGAGAACAGAATTCTTGGTTGACATTTTTCCCCCCCGATATTTTGAATATGTCATCCTGTTCTCTCATGGCCTGAAACATTTCTCTTGAGAAAGCTACCCATAGTCTTATGGGTGTCCTATTATACTAATTTTCTCTCTTTTGCTGCTTTCAAAATTCTTTCTTTGTTTTTTTACTTTTGATAATTTAATTATAATGTATCTCAATGTAGTCCTATTTGGGTTGAACTTATTTGGAATTCTTTGGTCCTCATGGATCTTGGTGTCCATTTCTCTTCCCAGGTTTGAGATATTTTCATCCATTTTTGCTTTAAGTATACTTTCTGTCCTGTTCTGTTTCTCTTCTCCTTCTGGAATTCCCGTAATGTGGATATTATTTCTTTTGATTGTGTCCTGTAAGTCCTACAGGCTTTCTTCACTCTTTTTCATTCTTTTTTCTGTGTGGTCCTCTGACTGGATAATTTCCAATGTCCTTTCTCTAGGTCATTAATTCTTTCTTCTGCATGGCTGAGTCTGATTTTGAAGTACTTTATTGAATTCTTTGGTTCAGTCGTCATATTTTCCAGCTCTGAGATTTGTTTGTTTTTGCTTTAATGGTTTCTATTTCTTTTTGAACTCATTTTGTTCATGCATTGTTTTCCTAATTTTATTTTGTTGTCTGTGTGCTGTTGTAGTTCACTAAACTTCTTCAAGAGGATTATTCTCAGTTCTTTGTCTTACAGTTCATAGATTTCCATTTCTTTAGGGTCAGTTATTGGAGCTTTATTTGATTTCTTTTGTGGTGTGATGTTTACCAGATCTTTTTATGATCCTTGATTCCTTACATTGTACTTCACATTTCAGTGAGGGGGTCTCCTCTTCCAGACTTTATAGGTGTCCTTTGGCAGAGACAGTTCTTCACCAGTCAGTTCAGTTTGCGTTTCTGGATGTGTCTGCTGGTCAGGTCCTTGGCAGGAGGGGGCTTGCTATCAGGGTCTATTTTGGGGTGAGATCACTGCCCAAGCTCTGAGGTTAGGAAGGAGGTGCCACTGGCTGAGAACAGTTGGATAGGACTCCTGGTTTATTTCATTGGCTAAGCAAGGCTGTAGGATGGTCTCTGCAGTTGCCTGGGTTCTTTGGTCAGGCTTGCTAGATGGTCAGGACTGGGTATTACATTCAGCAGTGAAGTACTATGAATTAGCTTCTCTGTCCTGATGGGATATCAGGACAGGCCCCAGGTCCTATCCAGCCCATTGTTCGGGGACCCAAATTAGGCAAAACTGTGCACTGAGTTCTCTGGCCAAAGAGGGCCACCAGTTTTGCTGTGCAGACAGGGAAATCCATGGGCTGTGTTCTCTTGTTAAAGTGTCACTGTAAGCAGGGCTATTAGATGGGCTACATAGCTTCCTAAGTACCCTGGTTAGGTTCCCTGCTTGAGCAAGCTGAAAACTATATTCAGCAATGGGTGGGGCTACACATTAGTTTCCTAGCCTGGCACAGCCGGGGAAACAGCTCCAAGTCAGAAAGGTTTTTTGTTTGTGGTCTTGACTCAAGCTGACCAATGCCCCAAGTAATGTGGCCAAACGAGGGCACTGGTTTGGCTCTGCAGTCTATCAGTTCTGCCTGCTGAACTCCCTGCTTGAGCATTGCTGGGCTATACAGTTTTCCAGCTGTTCTGGACAGGCTTTCTGGTTGGCCAGGTCTAGGAGCTTCACTCAGCAGTGTGTAGGCCTAGGAATTAGCTTCCCTGCCTGGGTGGATTAAGGGAACCATCTAAGCCCAGCACTGGCTTTGCTCTGCGGGTAATCAGCTCTGCCTGCCAGACTCTCTGCTTGAGTGTTACTGGGTTATGTAGCTTCCAGGTGTTCTTGCCAGCCTTTCTAGTCAGATGGAGCCAGGAGCTACACTCAGCAGTTAGCGGGGTTATGACTTAGCTCTACTGGCTGGGTGGGAGCAGACCAAGCTCCAGGGCTAGCAAATCTCTTCATCTGGGGACCCAAATCAGGCAGACCAGAACCCTGCTGAGTTCCCTGGTCAGACTGTGTCGCTGACTTGGTTCTACAGATGAACAAAGCCACTGGCTGGGACCACTACCTGGGTGCTATAGGTAGAAACTTGATCTGCCAAGATCCAAGTGCTGCTTGTTACAAGCCCCTCCCCACTTCTCCATCACCATCAGATTCCCAGTGGTCAAGACCCACAGATTCCCCTGTAATCTTTATGAGACAGTACTGGTGTGAGGGATCCCAAGAAGTGATCCACAGTGCTAGGGGAGCTGGATGTCAACCCTACACTCTCTTTTCCCACTGGAGGAACCATAGGTTGAGGGGAGACCTCTCATCATGGCTCTGCACCAGCCTGGGAAAGGGGCAGTGTGCTCAGCATGTAACCCTCCTATTAGCTTTCTAATGTTGTCCATCTTTTTCTCTGTGATTCAGGGGGTGCTTCAGCCTTACCCCTGTGTTCTAGGATTTCTCAGTGGTGTCTTGTCCATGAATATTTGTTAGTTGTTTTCCCTGTGAAGCGGAGCAAAGTCAAGAATAACCTATGCTCCCATCATTGTGACATTACTTCCTCTAATATTTCTTTTAAAGCACATCTGATAGCAATGGATTCTGTGTCTTTGTTTATCTGGGAATATCTTTGTTTTCATATTTGAAAGACGGTTTTGCTGTATGTAGGATTTTTTTTTCTCTCAGCACATTAAATATGTCATTCCACTGTATTATGGCCTCCATAAGTTGTTTTATTTTTTTTTAATAGGAAATCAGCTGTTAATCTTATTATGGTCTCTTTGTATCTGATGTATTGTCTCTTGCTCTCATGGTTTCTCTTTTTGTCTTTCAACAATGGCCTATGATGTGTCTAAGTTTGATTTTGTTTTGTTTTTTTCCTTTTCTATCCTACTTGGATTTTGTTGAGCTTCTTGTTGTTTAGATAGGTTTTTTAATCAAATTTGAGAGATGATCAGCATTATTATTTTGAATATTTTTCTCTGCTATTGTGGTAGGTAAAATAATGCACCCTCCAACGACTACCACCCCACAGACATCCATGTCGTAATCTATGGAACCTATGAATATATTACCTCACATGGAAAAGGAGACTTTGCCGATGTGATCAAAATTAAAGACCTTGAGATGAGGAGATTATTTTAGATTATTCAGATGGGCCCAACCTAATAACAAGTGCTAAAAAGAACCCTTCCTGGCTGAGGTCAATGTTGGAATGAGATGTGACTACAAAAGATGATCAGAGAGATGCCATATTGTTGGCTTTCAAGAGGATGGGGGCCATCAGTTGAGAAATGTGGGCATCCGTAGAGGCTGGGAAAGGAAAGGAAACAGATTTTCCCCTAGAGTCTCCAGAAAGGAATGCAGCCCTGCCAACACCTTGATTAGCCCATTGAGACCCACGTTAGACTCTAACCTACAGAATTATAAAATAGTGAGTCAGTGAATGAGTGAATGAATGAATGAATAAAAGTCTGTTGTTTTAAGCCACTAAGTTTGTGGTAATTTGTTGGGCACCAATAGTAAACCAATATTGCTCCTTTCTCTTCTTCTGGTACTTCCATTATGTATATATTGATATGCTTAATGGTGTCTCATAGATCTCTGATTTTTTTTCATTCTTTTAATTTCTGCTCTTCAAATTGGATAATCCCTATTAATCTATCTTCACATTCCCTGATCTCTTCTGCCAGCTAAAATCTAGTTTTGAGCCCCTCTAGTGAGTTTTTCATTTTAGTTATTGTACTTTTTAGTTCTAGTATTTCTGCTTGATTTTAAAAAAATGATTCTATCTCTATTAATATTCTCTATTTGGTGAGTCATTGTTATACTTTCATTTAATGGATTAAATATGGATTCCTTTTATTTTTGGAGCATATTTGTGGTAGTTGCTTTGAGGTGCACCCAAAAGTAATGTTATTGACTGATTTTTTTTCCCCCGTGTGTGGGGCACACTTCCCTGTTTCTTTTCATGTCTCATAATTTTTGTTGTTGTTTAACTGGATATTTCAGATAATATAGCAACTCTCAGTCCTTATTCTGTGTCCGCACTCCAGGCTTGTTGCCATTTTTTGTTTCTTTCTTTAGTGATTTCATTGAACAAACTTTGTGAAGTCTGTTTCCTCTGCAGTGTGCAGTCTCTGATGTATGTCACTACTCGTTTGTTTTCCTTCTTTATTTTTAGGCTTCCTAGGCATCACCCCTGAGTCAGCATAGCTCAGCGTCCAATGATCAGAGGTTGTTTTGATCAGAGGTTGTTTTAAGCCCCCTGAGCCTTTAATGCCTCCACTTTTTGTTGGTGGATCTGTGTATAGTGTTGGGAATGCTTTCAAAGTTCAGGAGTCGGTTACAAGTCTTCCCCATGTTCAGTCAGGAACTAGCAACTTCTCTTGTTACTTAGATGCAGTCTTGCTCATATATACAGCTTTTCAAATGACCAGGGATGCCTGGTCAAGGCCTTGCAGGGATGCAAGGCCTTGCTTGGCAAGGCCTTTTTTTTTTGGCTATCTCTTTCCCTGGATCTCCCTCTTAAATTTCTGATACAGTAAGTCCCCTACATATGAACAAATTCTGTTCCAATAGCACGTTCATTAGTCCAGTTGGTTCATAAGTCCAACAAAGTTAGCCTAGGTACCCAACTAACACAATCGGCTATATAGTACTGTACTGTAATAGGTTTATAACACTTTTCACACAAATAATACATAAAAAGCAAACACAGAAAATAAAACATTGTTAATCTTACAGTACAGTACCTTGAAAAGTACAGTAGTACAGTACAACAGCTGGCATACAGGGGCTGGCATCGAGTGAACAGGCAAGAAGAGGTACTGACAGGAGGAGGGAGAGGAGGTGGGAGATGGTAGAGCTGAAGGATCATTAGCAATAGGAGCCGGAGGGTAAGCTGCAATTTCACTCATGCCTGACGCTGATGGCATAGGTTCTGGTTCCTTGCTGGATTCAATTCTATCTACCCTTTTGAAAAAATGATCCAATGATGTCTGGGTAGTAGCTCTTTTTTTCTCGTCATAGATGACATGGTAGCACTGGATTGAATTTTGAATGGCAGCTGCAGTCCTTTGTGTACGGTTCTATGTTTGGGTCCTGTGCCTCGAAAACTAACAGTGCCTCCTCAAATGAAGAAAATTCCCTTGCTATTTCCTGCTCTGTGAATCTCTTCAGTTCGTCAGTCACTTCTTCTTCCTCTTGTCGCTCACTTTCTCAATTATTTTCACTTTTGTTTCTATCATTATCGTTTGGTGCTTCTTAGCAGTACCAGCTACATCACCGCTACTTTTACACTTGCTTCCAGACATCCTGGACTTGAAATAAAGATACCGTACTACTGTACTGTATACAGTACTGTACGGTAAAGTACACAAAAGCACAACCACTATGTAGGGGATGCACGCACGTGACAATGTACGCCAGACATGTGAACTAACTTATGTGATTAGACATGCAAACGCATGTTTGCATCTTTGAACGTTTGCAACTTGGAGGTTCGTATGTAGGGGACTTACTGTAATGCCATTTTGTTTACCATTACTAGTAGTACAGAGACACTAACCATCCGTGATTGTTTGGCACTGATATCTACTGTTTTTGATAGCGTTCCTGGATATGGTTTTTCCATGTTCATCTCCAAGTAAAGTAAGCCTCTTCAGGCAGGGCCAAGCAGCTACCAGTCCTCATGACATGCTATGCCCACTCTGAGCAGAACCTCCACAACACAAGGCCAGAGCCCTGGGGGTGCGGATAGGAGCCACTGGTCCTCCCAAGCTACCCCATCCTTTCCTGAAGTGGAATCTATGTCCCAAATTGGGAGCTGGTGAGGGAGGATGGGAGCTATCAGTTCTTACGGGCTGCCCTACCTTCACAGTGTAGAATTTCTAAAACATAGAGATGAAGAGAATGGGAGCATCCCCTGGCTGAAATGACATAGACTCCTACATTTCTTACAGAGATGCATAGATTTTCTTAAGCAAATTCTTCTTAATTGATTATATGCCCTTTGGTCAAATTCCAGAGACATTTAGAAAATATTAATTTATGTACTTATCCAGTTTTATCTCTGTTTCTCTGAGGAGACAATCTATCAAGCTTTTCATGTAGACATTTCAGAAGTCCCACTGCCTAGTCAAATCTTGACTATGATGGTTGCAAACTGCTGATCTTCCAACTCCAGCAGCGTTCTCTCCAAATTTACCACTCAGCACTTGGCATTCTACTATAAGCAAGAGCCCTTCCTTCTCCTCCATTATTTATCTATATTTATCATCAGTATGGATTCATGAGTTACTATTCTTTTTCCTAATGGTTTATACTTTATTACTGTACTTAGTAATTTTTCTGTTCAGTTTGTCCAGTTTTGATCAGTTTGTCCAGTTTTGATCAATCTTCTTTATCTTTTCAAACACCAGCTGTTAGTTTTGTTGTTCTTTTCTATTGTGCTTTTGGTCTCTATTTCATTCATTTCCCTTCTGATCTTTGTTATTTCTCTTCATTCTACTAACTATGGGATTCATTTTTTTTCTTCTTCTAGTTCCTTGAGGTATAAACTTAGGTTGGCTTTTTTGAGATTCCTTCTTGTTTGTTTGTTTGTTTGTTTGTTTTGCGGTACGCGGGCCTCTCACCGTTGCGGCCTCTCCCGTTGTGGAGCACAGGCTCAGTGGCCATGGCTCACGGGCCCAGCCGCTCTGCAGCATGTGGGATCTTCCTGGACCGGGGCATGAACCTGTGTCCCCTGCATCAGCAGGCGGACTCTCAACCACTGCACCACCAGGGAAGCCCTCCTTCTTGTTTTGATGTAGACATTTATCACTATGAACTTCCTTCTTAGAGCTGCTTTTGCTGCATCCCATAAGTTTTGGTATATTTCCATTTTCACTTGTCGTAAGGTATTTTTAAATTTCTCACTTGATTTCATTTTGACCCATTTGTTTTTAGTAGAATGTTGTTTAATCTCTACGTATTTGTGAATTTTCTAGTTTTCTTGTAATTAATTTCTATTTTCATACCATTGTGTTCAGAAAAGGTATCTGATATCTTCTTAAATTTATTAAAACTTGTTTTATGGCCTAACATATGACCTATCCCAAAGAGCATTCCATGTGCACTTGAGATGAATATATATTCTGTTGCCTTTTCATGAAATGTTAAATCCATCTGGTCTAACGTGTTGTTTAAGGCCAACATGTTTTTTCATGGATTTTCTCTCTGGATGATCTATCCATTGATGTCAGTGGGGTATTAAAGTCCCCTACTATTATTGTGTTGCTGTCTGTTTTTTCCTTTACATCTGTTAATATTTGCTTTATGTATTTAGGTGCTCCTATGTTGGGTGTGCAAATATTTACAAATGTTATATCCTGTTGTTGAATTGACCCCTTTATCATTATGAAATGCCCTTGTCTCTTATTACAGTGTTCATTTTAAAGTCTATTTTGTCTAATATAAGTATAGCAATTTCAGCTTTCTTTTGGTTTCCGTTTGCATGGAGTATCTTTTTCTATCCCTTCATATTCAGTCTGTGTGTGTCCTTATCTCTGAAGTGAGTCTCCAGTAGGAAACATATATACGGGTCTTGTTCTTTTTCTTTTTTCAAATACAAGCCCATTTATTTAAAGCTAGGTTAACTCTTGTTTGTTTTGGGTTTTTTTTTTTTTTTACATTCAGCCACTGTGTATTTATTTATTTATTTATTTTTGGCTGTGTTGGGTCTTTGTTGCTGCAGGCGGGCTTTCTCTAGTTGAGGTGAGCGGGGGCTACTCTTCATTGTGGTGGCTTCTCTTGTTGCGGAGCATGGGCTCCAGAGTGCAGGCTCAGTAGTTGTGGTGCATGGGCTTAGTTGCTCCGCGGCATGTAGGACCTTCCCGGACCAGGGCTCGAACCTGTGTCCCCTGTGCTGGCAGGTGGATTCTTAACTGCTGCACCAGCAGGGAAGCCCCAGCCACTGTCTTTTGATTGGAGAGTTTATTCCATTCACATTGAAAGTAATTATTGACAGGTATGAACTTAATTGCCATTTTATTTATTTTCTCGCTGTTTTGTATTTACTTTGTTCTTTTCTGTTGCCTCTTCCTTTATGGTTTAATCACTTTCTTAAGTGGCATGCTTAGATTACTTTCTCTTTTTGTGCATCTCCTATGGGTTTTTGCTTTGTGGTTACCATAGGATCTATATATAATAACTTATAACAGTCTATTTTAAGTTGATAACAACTTAAGTTTGATTACATTCTAAATCTGTACATTTTTACTATTCCTCTCTCATTTTATATATTTGTGATGTCACATTTTACATCTTTTTATCTTTTGTAGTCCTTAACTAATTATTGTAGTTATAGTTATTTTTACTACTTTTGTCTTTTAACTTTCATACTAGCTTCATAAGTGATTAATCCACCTCCTTTACTATACATTTACCTTTACCAGTGGGATTTAAACTTATATATCTTTTCCTATTACTAATTAGCACCCTTTATTTCAGCTTAAAGAAGTCCTTTTATCATTTCTTTTAAGGCCGATTTAGTAGTGATAAACTCCCTTAGCTTTTTCTTGTCTAGAAAACTCTTTAACCCTCTTTCAATTCTGAATGACAACTTTGTTGAGTAGAGTATTCTTGGTTGGAAATTTTTGTTTGTTTTCCTCTCAGCACTATGAATATATCATGCCACTCCCTTCTCGCTTGCAAAGTTTCTGCTGAAAAACCTGCTTCTAATCTTATGGGGGTTCGCTTGTATGTAATGCATTGTTATTCTCTTGCTGCTTTCTCTCTTTGTCTTTAACTTTTGACATTTTAATTTTAATGTCTCTCTGTGAGTCTCTCTGGATTCATCTTATTTGTAACTCTCCAGGCTTCCTGGATCTGGATGTCTGTTTTCTTCCCCACGTTAGGGAGATTTTTAGCCATTATTTTTTCAAATAAGCTTTCTGCCTTTTTCTCTCAATTTTCTCCTTCTAGGACCCGTATAATGTAAATACTATTTTGCTTGATGTTGTCCTATAAGTCCCTTAAGCTGTCTTTACTTTTTAAAATTCTTTTTCTCTTTTTGCTGCATTGATTGGGTGAATTCCTCTACCCTGGCTTGGAGGTCATTGATCCTTTCTTTTTGTTTCATGTAGTCTGCTGTTGAACCCCTCTACTGTAATTTTCAGTTCAGTTATTGTATTTTCATATTGGTGACTTCTATTGGCACTTGTTAATATTATCTATTTCTTTGTAGAAGTTCTCACTGTGTTCATCTGTTCTTCTCCCAAGTTTGCTCTTTATCTTTATGGCCATTATTTTGAACTCTTTATCTGGTAAATCACTTATCTCTGTTTCATTAAGGACTTTTTCAAAGGTTTAATTTTGTTATTTTGCTTGCAACATATCCTCCGTTGCTTCATTTTCTATGTTGGTTTCTTTGCATTAAATAAAATAGCCACCTCTCCTAGTCTTGAAGGAAGTGGCCTTGTGTAGGAGATTAATCTCATTGTTTAACCTTGCCTTAGCTCTTTGTTGTCTGTCAAACCTTTGTGGTTGTCCAAGTAGCCTATTTTATTTTGAATGGCTCCCAGTAGTTGACATGTGCCAAGACTTATTTTTTTATACGATTTACATTTTGGCATTTGGATATTGTTGTTTTCTTCTTTGGAATTCTCTCCATATATTTCTTTGAGTGGTATAACCTAAAGCAAAATGCAATGTGTATTTGATCCTTTGGAAATTTAACTGAAGCAATTCTTCACTTACCTCAATTTATCCTTTGTTTAATACACAGTGAAATTGCATTAGGTACTCCCCAGGGTTCTTCCACACTGTTACATACTTACTTAATTCCTATTCATCTTATGGTTCTCTATGATCCTTCATCTCCTTCTCATTGTTAGCAATTTTCTTCTTTCTAATGTAAAGATCAATCATCCCGTCTTGCAAATTTATAATTTATATTTCCCAAGTGCACTGCACTGTGTCCTCTTAGGTGAATTGCCACCTTTAAAAGACTAAAGCATGCTTTAATTGTGGTATATATTACTTTAGACTCACATGGAAATCCCTTTGTAAAAATCATATGATTGTTACATGTGCAAAATATTTCCTCCATTTTAAGAATTGTAAATCTATATTGATCCCCAAAACTTGGCCTCTGTACACCGATGCCAAATTGAATCTCGGAGACAGAGTTTTGGGTGAAGTAGAAAAGAATAGCTTTATTGCTTTGCAAGGCAAAGGTGAACACCATGGGCTTGTGCCTCAAAAACTGTGTGTCCCAACCTGAGAGGATTTGGTGAGGAGTTTTACAGCAGTGGTTCAAGGGCAGGGCTGCTGATAAGGATCAAGCCGTGTATGTTCATAATGAAAAATGTCAGCAGATATTACATTGTAATCTACTATTGGTGATTTTCTCTAGATATGGATATTCATTAAAGAGTAAATTTGAGTTAGATATTAACAACAAAATTAACTATGCTTTATCACTCTGTACTCACAAGCATTGTTTCTATTTCTTACCCATAAAACCATTCATTAGTTCAAGTATTCACAAGTCTGCTAAGTCCTGTTTATTCTCCATTTTAAGTACAACTTTAAAAGAAACTGTTCATTATATTTTTAAAATTTATTAATTTATTTTTGGCTGCATTGTGTCTTTGTTGCTGTGCACGGGCTTTCTCTAGCTGTGGCGAGTGGGGGCTACTCTTCGTTGCAGCGTGAGCGCTTCTCATTGCGGTGGCTTCTCTTGTTGCAGAGCACAGGCTCTAGGCATGCGGGCTTCAGTAGTTGTGGCACGCAGACTCAGTAGTTGTGGCTCATGGGCTCCAGAGTGCAGGCTCAGTAGTTGTGGCACACAGGCTTAGTTGCTCTGTGGCCTGTGGGGTCTTCCCGGACCAGGGATTGAACCCATGTCCCCTGCAATGGCAGGCAGATTCTTAACCACTGCGCCACCAGGGAAGTCTGTCTGTTCATTATTTTATCTAAGTTCTATTTATATCTGTAGGCATCCTGCTTTATCTTTCTCACATTATGATTAAAGTTTAAAAAAATTACTTAGAGATCCTAGCAGGCACACATAAATTTAGCCATATGCCTGGCCACAAATAATATTTAATGAATGATGTGAATTTTCATGAAGCAGAGTGCCCAACATTTATTAAGTATATACTAGGTGCTTATTTATTCAATCACACTTGATAAGGACACTAAGGTATTAGAGAGGTCAAGTACAAGTGGCACATCTGACACTTGATCTAAGGGTTGTCGTACTAAAGAATACTGTGCTTTAGTTTCTCTTCCAAAGGGGATATTAAATCCAGTAAGTTTAATTATTTACTTACTTATTTTAAACTTTTCTTGGCTCAAGCAGGCCTAACTTCATCATAGGTCATAATGGGCATGTGATTGTTCTAGGGAACCATTCAAAAGGAGAGACAGTTATGAAACCTCATTGTAATTAAAAGACTGATTTTTTGTCAACTTGTATAAGTGACTCCCTCTTCCACAACTTTAAATTATATCTACTATTATCTCTGAAGGCCCTTCTAAACTAATCTTTCTTGTAAATACCAATAACTGTGTACTGCTAAACAAACTTGACAGATTGACAGTTTAAAGTGAGGTGGCTCTGGGATATTTTTCATGGCTTTATTATCCCATGTTTTGGATTATCTGGGTGAGTCCTAAATGTAATCACTAGTGTCCTTATAAGAGAAAGGCAGAGGGAAATTTGACCTGAGGGGAAGAAGGTAATACGTAATGCAAGATGTTACTGGCAGGACTTCCCTGGTGGTCCAGTGGTTAAGACGACGCACTTCCAATGCTGGGGGTGTGGGTTTGATTCCTGGTCGGGGAACCAAGATCTCACATGCTGCACGGAGCGACCAAAAAGAAAAAAAAATGTTACTGGTTTTGAAAATGAAGAAGGGGCTGCAAGTCAAGCAAGGCAAGGAATGTAGCTCTGGAATCTGGAAAAGGCAAGGAAATGGATTCTCTCCTAGATCCTCTGGAAGGAGTGCCCTGACCACACCTTAATTATGGCCCAGGGAAACTGATTTTGATCTTCTGATCTCAAAAATTGTAGAATTAATGTGTGTTGTTTTAAGCCAACAAATTTGTGATAATTTGTCACAGAAACCATAAGAAACTAATACAAAGACTAAACAACCTTTTATTTACTACTAGAACCACAGTTTCTTAATGAAATTGCATCTAATTTTATTCAATTTCCATTTCTGATATTCTAGTAATTTTGGTGCTAAGCACATAGCAACGTCTAAGGAGGTATGTAGCTGTTGAGCTTAGAGACAGTTCTTTTCATTTAAAAAATCCTTTGTTGGCCTCCTCAATTCCTTATTTATCACCTCTTCCTTTTTGTTTACTGAAAATACCTTCCCTAAGGAATTGTCTGTGACCCTCCTCTCTGTTCTTCATAATTTTATACTCACTACTCTATTCATTGCCAGAGCTATCATTGTTGCAGTCCAGCCAATGCTCTTGGCCCATCTGCTAAGCTCCAGACCCACATTTCCAATGGTGGGCTGTGAATCTTTGATAGCTATCTTTTATAGCTCATTGGCATCCTGCATTCACTGTAACTAAAACTGAATTCATCTTCCCACACATAGATTTATAAACAGAAAACCAAATAATACCAGAAATGAATGTTTCATCAAATAAGGCATGTTAAGAATTTTGTTTTGCTTTGTTTTACACAATAATGGAAAACTAGAGAAGTATCTAATTTTTTGGTTTTTGCAGATGTCAATTTTGAGTAATATTTCTTCCAATATGTCTTCACTTTGCCTTGTTCCACATGGACCATCCTAGTCATGGTGCAAATGCTGCAGGAATGGAAAATCTGACTTTTAGATTATTCTGTATATGAGTTTTAACACATTGATCTTCTCAGTCATCAAAAACTTTATATATAGTTGTTTTTCTGTTTAACCATTATAAGCCATATCAAATGCTCATGGACCATGCATGTTGTAAGTGCTGCTCTGACATCACACTGAGGTTTGTCTTTATGTTTAAATCAACTTTTATTGAGGTATAATTTACATTCACTAAGATCTACCAAATTTAAGTATAGAACTGATATGGAGTATGTCCTAAGGTATACTAAGAAAGAAACACAGCAGGGTACAAAAGAGTACATATAGTATGCTTCCTTTTGTGTAAGAAAGGAGAAATATGAATATGTACATTTGCTTAATTTCCAAAATGAAACACAGCTAAGATAAATCAGAAAGTAATAAAATTGGTTACCACAGAGGGTAGGTAAGAATGGGACTCCTTCAACTTTTTAGTACAATTTTGATTTTTGAACCAGGTTAAAATTTTACATGTTTAAAAAATAAATCAATAAGAAAGAAAAAATGCTATACATGAATACAAAGGAACAAATGAACCTAACTGTATATGAAAATAGATAATGTAAAGAGTTAATTCAAGGAACTTGGGAAACAGTGCCCTGACTCTATCTCTTCTTTTTTCTGAATAAGAATTGTGAAGAAATCTTGAACTTTACCTTGTAGTTTGTTACTGGTGGTATTAGTGATTTCAAAACCATTTTGTGTGTATTGTAGGACAGAGTAAGAGTAATACACTGACGTTAGGAACCAGGATTCTCATTGTGAGAGAAGGGTGATAAAATATTCAATGGGGGTGAGGGAGAGTAGAGGAGGAGGGAGATGCAGAGAAAGAACTCTGAGCTACTGGACTGGAATTGGAGGTTATCAAGATATAAAATATGAGCATGTGTGTAAACTCTGCCCACTTACATGGGTCTATATAGTACCCTAAATTTTTTTTTATTGAAGTATAATTTATAAATTTGTGTTAATTTTTGCTGTACAGCAAAGTGACTCAGTTACAGGATACTGAATATAGTTCCCTGTGCCATTCAGTAGAACCTTGTTGTTTATCCATTCTATATATACTAGTTTGCATCTACTAATCCCAAACTCCCAATCCTTCCCTCCCCCACCCCCCCCTCCCCCTTGGCAACCAAAAGTCTGTTCTCTAGTTCTGTGAATCTCTTTCTGTTTCATAGATATGTTCATTTGTGTCATATTTTAGATTCCACATATAAGTGATATATGGTATTTGTCTTTCTTTCTGACTTAATTTGCATAGTATGATAATCTCTAGGTCCCATCCATGTTGCTACAAATGGCATTACTTCATTCTTCTTTTTATGGCTGAGTAATATTCCATTGTATTTATATACCATATCTTCTTTATCCATTCATCTGTTGATGGACATTTAGGTTGTTTCATGTCTTGTCCATTGTAAATAGTGCTGCTATGAACATAGGGGTGAGAGCCTAACCTTGATTTCTAAATATTACTTTCCGCTAAAAGGAAACAGGGCTCCTTGGAGAAATGACTGATTCCAGGTCTGAGGGGGGAATGTACAAAGTAAACCTAAAATATATTGTTCCAGAAATCAAGGAAGTGTTAAAAAAGGGGGTAAAGATATGCCAAAAGGGACAGAGGAGCCAGCTTGAGGGAGCTCCCAAAGGTGAAATCTGGGACATTAAATGTAATGAGAATAATGAATACTAAATAAAAAAGAATCCATAAATCAACAACAGTAATTAATAACAACAGCAAACCAGTGGGGCTAGCTAGTAGATGGAGAATTGACAGAACTAGAAAATTACCATTTGCAGTCTCTGGTGTAATACCTGATTCAGGTAAGGACAGTCCAAAAATGCTTACACAGTTTGGTAAAGTTTTCTTGGGAAACAGGATTTATGCAACCTCAAAGTATCAAACCATAGATTATGTACTAATTAAGAGATAAAAGTACTTTGTGATGGAGACTCTGGCGTGTACCACCTTAACCAAGTGATTACACTAACATCACCAATAATTGGACAGTGATTTTATGTGCCTCCAGGACTGATTCTTTGAGAAAAACAAAAAATTACTAATTATTGGTGATATTAAGTTGGATCACTTGGTTGAGGTGATACGTGCCAGATTTCTCCATCATAAAGTACTTTTATCTCTTTTAGTTAGTACATAATGTATGGGTTGACACTTTGAGATTGCATAAATCTGCTTCCCAACAAAATTTCACCATTGTTTTAGCATTCCTTGGATTATTACCAGGAATGTTTAACTTTAATCTCATCATGACGAAACAATGAGAGAAAGCTAAATTATGGAACATTTTCTGAGGACTAGCCTGAATTCTTTGAAAACACCCAATGTCATGGAAGAAACAAAAAAGCAGGTGAACTGTTCAAGATCAAGGAGACTAAATTTAATATATAATTATTGATTGGATCCTGGACTGAAATAAATCAGTGTAAAGAACAATATTGGGGCAACCTGGCAAAGCCTGAATATGGACAATTGTTAAACTATCAACAGTCAAATTTTTAAAAATTGTGACAATATTGTGGTAATATAGAATAATGTCTTTTTTCTAAAGAGATATTTCCCTAAGTATTTAGAGATGATATTATGCCTGCACCTTACTTTTAAATGAAGATTGTGGGGAGGAAGGGAGGGAGAATACATGTGACAAAATATTAACTAGTAAATTTAAGTGAAGGGTATATGAGTGTTAATTTTTAACCTTTTTTTCTTATAATAAAAATTTGTGGAAAATCCCACTGAAAAGGAAAAAAAAATTAAATATAATCAGTGATCTTTAGATTAGGAGAAAATCTATTACAGTATAATATATTATTATGATCACATACCATTGTTGGCAGGCTTTGGTCACAAAATCATCATCATGAGCTTCCTACAATAAATAATGACATCTCCTGGACTTATTCTTGTTAAATTGACAACTGGAGAGACACTGGAGCTTCTCATTAGGTTCCCAGAGTTGCCATATATTCCAGCATTCAGTTTCCTCAACCTAGATCTACCCCTAACCAGGATCCAAAGCACAGGCGTAATCATGTCTACATCTATGGGTAATCAATCAATTAAATCACAATTTGAAAATCTATTTTTTTCTAATTTTGTGATTTAATCTTCATTACCCATGTAGGTTTAATATTTATCTTCCAAAAAACCCACTTTAATTAACTGTTCCTCAGTTTTCGAGAATATATGGGAGATTATTTTAACAATATTTAAGATAAAACAAGATTGTTTTATAAAATTAAAAAAAAATCTGAGTTCTAAAATTTAAAAAATCCATTTAAAATTAACTCTTGAGTGGTCAGTACAATTCTTAGATGAGTGTAAATAACATCAACTTTTGAACAGCTATTGAATAGAGTCCCAGTAAATATCCACTAACAGTTTCAAAGACGTATCAACTGAAAACTAGAAGAGAATGAGACAGACCAGGTTTGGTTTGTATTCAGAATCACTGAAACAGTCAAACTAATCATTGTTTATTGTGCTTTCCCACGAGTGAGGCTTTGCTGAAGACATTGAGAAAGAAATTTCAATACTTACAGTTTTAGTCATTTGCAGTCTGGCTAGGGAGGTAAGAGTTATATATTTTTAAATATAAAAGCAAAAAACTGGGAAAATCAAAATGTTGAAAACCAGAGGTTTAAATTGTGTATTACATGCCACAATATAAAAAATGTCTTGAGAAAACACGATATAGTCAGTGTGTGTTTGGTAACTCATACTGTATGACCTAAATGATTAGCACATAACAAAAGCATATATTTATATTTTCTAAAAATAACAGTGAATACTAATCATCTCTAACAAACAAAGAACTGGTTTTTATTTTCTGAGTCTTTTAATTCACAAGAATGTAAAATCTTTACCTGGACCTCACAATCATGAAGTGTTGATTTGTGAGCAGCATTTAGTATGGAACACAATTCATTCAGGCTCAAAGAAACTTAGAGAATATTTCTAATTAAAGAAGAGGATTTCAACAATAAGGAGATTTGGGTTTAGGTTTATCAGATTGCAACGTAATCATGAATTTCTTTACCTATGATAAAAGGAAAATTTCTAAGACAGCATTTGGATAATGATGGCTGGTAGTTTATAAATATTATTAACTTGAGAATGGTCATAAAAAGCAAGTATAAAACTTCAATATTGCAGATTTCAAGTACTCCTTTTAATAGATTAAGTGCCGAAATTTCCTAGAGGTATGATCACCTGAAAATGTCTCTCTATAAAGGAAATTATAACAAGTTTAATTTTAGACATCAAAAAACATTTAAAATGACACCACAAAATGTAGTTTAAAGGTCAAATTTATTAGGAGATTGAGGTGTAATATACACGGACTATAAATACTGAACAGCTGACTTTATTCACAGACAAGCAGAGATATAATCCGTGCCAACCTATTTTGTGGATACTCTTGTTCTTTTGTTCCAAGAAAAGTTTGCACCGTAAGACTTGGACTTGGGTTTCGGAACCCTTCTCTCTTCAACATCATAGCTCCATCCTAGAAAACAAAAACAAAAATAAACACACAAGAACAGAATTAAAGAGGACACCTGAAGAACACAGCGAGCAGAGGCTAACTTTCATAAATTTAATGTTCATTTATCACGAGTATGTGTCAACACATTTGAAATATAAATATTTAGTAATGCGTCCCCTTGTAATCCTGTGTGACGAGAGGGTCTAAAGTACTGCCTGAAGATGATTTACCATATCTTAAAGGTGTAAGCCATGATTTAATTTCTCCTTGCTGAATATTACTTGTTCAAATATCCATTAGTTATGTATTATGTAAAAATTTCCATTCCTCTTTGTGGTTTAATATGTGATTTCTTTAGCTGTAATGAGCAATACTGAACAATATAACCCATCTCACTGCTTTCTAAGAGCTGGTGCCTTTATAACAGTTTGGAGCTCACTTGAAGTGATACAGAGAAACATGTACAGAACTAACTATATAAATCAGAGTTAGAGGAGACCATAAGAGATTACTTGGTTGAGCTCCCTGGAGTTTGACAGGCAGATTAAACTCAAAAAGTTTTTCAACATTTGTTTCAAGGGCTGTCTACATTAGACTCCCATTGAAGTATCTGATAACAGTGCAAATTCTTAGGCCTGACCAGAGATCCATTGGATCAGAATCTCTTGTGGGGACCTGGGAATCTGTACTTAATTGATCCCAGGAGATTTTTATGCATAGAAATTTGAGTACCACTGGTCTAAACTGTCTGTTCCCTTCTGAGAGTTTATACCTTCTCTCCAAAGCCCTTCTCAGTGTTTTACAATTTTGAAAACTGGATTTATATATGTCTATACCTTCTGCTTTAAGTATAGTTCAGTTCTTCTAAGACATGGAGAAAAACCAAATAAACACACTCCTCCTTGAAAATATAATTGTCATACTTTTATTCCCTAGTCCAAGCAACCTATCTATATAACTCACTTTTCTTCATTAGATCCATTTTCCATCTCTGTAATTTGTCATTCTTCTCTTCTAGAACTTTCTTCAAATAACTCATCTTGAAACATTTGATTCATGGCTGAATCATGCAGTCATATATAAAATTTCCAAACTGAATACTGTAGTCTAATTAAGTAAGCTTCTTGATCTTGTGAGTTGTTATGAATTCTAGTGCCTCTAGGTGAGTATAGTATTTGCTACCACAAAGCTTACGTTGCAACAAGCCTTTTAGAATTCGATTTTGCCGCAAAAGTGAAGCCTATGAAACTCAAATCATCAAAGTATACTGCTAGTATGCCTATTTCAGTGCCCAAAAAGGGGAAATAATTAATAACTCCACTGCTAGAACACTATCTTCAAAGAAAGCCCATTTGCTATAAGGAAATGGAGGAGGAATGCAAATGAAACAAATGGTTTAAAATACATCTTACTTTCACAGAACCCCAAATACTGGTATATTAACAAGTGGTTGTTTGAATTTCAAAAAATTTACTAAAGAGCATAAGAACAGTACCTACTTTATAGGTTGTCATGAGGTTTAAACAAGCTAATTCATGTAAAGTCCTGGCATTTATTAACTTCTATGAGAAAGGTATTTTTCTAAAACCTTTATATGAATTAATATTAGTTCTTTTATATAACTGAGGAAACTGAGGCACAGAATGGTTAGGTAACTAGCACAAGGTCACTCAGCTAGGAAAGGGCAGAAGCAGTATTCGAACACAGTCTGATTCTGGAGCCTGTGCCTTAACCATACTCTATTGGTTCTTGTGGTTTATAGTAAGAACTTGATAAACGTAAAGGTATTATTTCTCCCTCAAGTTTGATTTGCAACTTCCTAGCAACTTATCTTCTATATGAAGTATTAATGTGAATAAAATCTGTCATATTGGAACCCATTAATTTTGAACTTATGATGCTTTGAATCTAGTTAGGCATAATTTGGCCTAGTTATTAACTACAGAAAGGGGTTTTGGTAAGCAAATTAATACTGTGAACTAAGTATAATTTTAACATTATAAACTTCTCAAGCATTTCCTACATTAATCAGCAAGTGGTGCTGATAATTATAAAATACTCAATTCAGTAAAGCAGGTATAACAATAATATTTACTGAGCATTTGTTATACATTTAACAAAGATTATCAATTGCCTTCTCTGTGTCAGGAACTGTTTAGACACCAGAGGTAAAGCAGTAAACAAAAAATTTCCAAACTTCTTCAAGTCAGTGGGGGAGGAGAAGTTAATAAGTAAATGCATAGTATATTACGTGCTAATATAGTAAAACGTACAATTAAAAATATATATTATATACTAATGAGTACTAAAGAGAAAACATTTTAGAAAGGGCAGATAGGGGCACCTTCCGTCCCTGAGAAGATCACATTTGAGCAAAGACATAAAGGACATCAGAGAGTTAGTCATGTGGATGTCTGGAAAGAGAGCTTGAAGGCAAAAAGAACGCAAGTACAAAGGCCTCCATTCAGGAATGCGCCTGGTATTCTGTGTTCTAGGTCCTGCACTGAGTTTTAAAATTGAGTTAATAGGTTGCCTGGCTTATGAGGTAGGCATTATAAATACCCTGATTTTATATCTAATTATGAGGAAAAATAGAGAACATAAACAAGCAGCCTAAAGCCACATGGCTAATAAGTGGCAAAGCCTAATTCAGGTTAAGTCTATGCACCTAACCACCTCATAATAAAATGGCATTTCCCTGTAACTGCAATTTTTATCTATTTCACCCATCTCCTTTCAACCTGTGTGATTTCCTAACTTTTTTTTCTGTTTATTTTTGTAAATGAGTTGAAAAGACGGTTTTAAGAATCCCTGGAAAGTAAGGCTACGTCCTCCATATGTCCCCCCATAGTTGTGAAGAAAGGAAATCGTTTCTAGTGTGGATTCTATGTCTAGTTATTGTAATGATTACTGGTAAGTTACCCAAGACTCTGTGATCTTTTTCTTGCCAAATGATGGGTGAGACGACTTACGTTCCCTCCCCCTCTGCCTTACTACACACACTCTCCAGCCCAATAAAGACACTAAGAGGAACTGAAGAAGAAATGAGAAAGCACTTAGAAATATTTAGTAATTGGTACTATACACACACACACATACTTGATAATCACTCTCAATTACAGTTAATCCTTCAACCACGAGGGAGAAAAAGAATTTTTTTTTTACTGCATCAGAATGCAGACATAGCTCTATTATCTGTTCTGTCCATGGAGTCTGAAAACGCTGTCAGGGTCACTGCAATGTGAGAAGACTGGGGTTTTGTACACATAAAAGAACAACTGGTTTGGGTTTTCTCCTGGTAACTAAGGAGTGAGCTGACTCTTGGGAATTGTGAGCCGGATTATAGTTGCCGTTGATAGTGATAACAACAATAAATAGAAGTATCATTATAGGGATTGGAATGTGGATGGGCAAAGCACCCTGTGAAACAAACAGAAACACCCATGGAAGAAACCTGCGTTTGCTAACGGCATCCGTCTCTATGCTATTCCTTTCCACTTTATCACAGCCACCAGTGATTTTTCTACGGAAAACTCTGTTCCCAAAGCGACACAAGCAACTGTGTTTCTCTGATTAAGTAAAAGCAAAGAAGGGTATGAGGAAGTCTAATGACAATTCACAATAGACTGAAACTCAAGTCAGAGTCTACGTAAAATCTCCCTTTGGATTTTTCAGCAGTTTTCTACTATGTAGGACTGATGTTACAATGAAAATTTGCCCTTTTCTGGAACCCTGTTAAGAATCTGACCACATTTCCAAGCATCCCTCTACAAAGTGTCTACCTTACAGTGCCTGGATGAACAAATTTACTGGTCCCACTAAAAACTTCATACCACAATCTTTTAAAATTATTTTTGTAATATTGTAGCAGTATAAAGGCTACTGGGGCAAGCTGTAGCTTAAACTAAAAAGACAAGATAACTACAAGAGTAAAAGCACTTGAAAGGACATTGAACATTTGTACTTAATGAGTATGTTTCATGAATTGTACTCATCTTTTCTACTTTCCTATTTGAAACTTGTTCTTAGAAGGATAGAAGATAATATAACCTGTGGGAAATAAAACATAGACCTTTAAGAACGGAATCTTATTTGTGAAATGTTTAAATTTCCACAGGAATTGCTTTTGCAACCTGAAAATTTTTTTTAAAGAAATAACTCAAACGAGTTTTTGAATGAGATTATGAAAGTGAAAACGCTTGCACTCTCTGAAGAATGCTTGTATAAAATCAAGGTGTAATCTATGACAATGGTTTCATGTGTTGTTCTGTTGTTCTGGTTGTTCTGAAAACCAGCCCTTGCTCCTCCCAGCTGTGCAACAGAAGAAGATCAAAGCAACTGAGTCTAAGGCAGCTGCCCAGGGATGGGGTAAAGCTCCTAGGGCTGCCGTCACTTCCCACTGAGGAGAGCAGCCATATGGCATGGATTAACCACAAATCCAACCAACAGCACCCAAATGATGAGAAGCTGACTCCCTTTGCTGTTTCACACACTGGAATGCTTTCACAAAGATATTTGAATGTTAAGCCCTAGTATCAGAGAAATACCTCTGGCAAATGCTCCAATAAACTTAAAATGTGATCTGTGATATCCCATGCTCAATTTCTTCTTCAGAAATATGCCCATTTATTTTGTTGACCTCCAGATTGTGGCTGGTATATTCTACGTCCTATGATATGAATGTCTGGTGTAACCTTTTCAAATACTACCAAAAAACAAAAACAGAAAAGCCTCTGAACAAAACGAGACCCCAATAATTTATGAATTCCATGTATGAGACAAAAGAAAATCCCATTCATTTAAATTTACAGAACCATTTTATTTATGGTTCAGTAATGCAGAAATACAGAGAAACATTCATCAGTGTTTTTACTGCTTGTGAAATATGTTACCTCTAGTAACCTTGGTTCAAGTCCTGTTAAAGGTCTTTCTCCTCCAATAACCTAATCGCAAACTCTGATATTTGGAAGTGAACGGTTTAATGATTTTTCCTACTGTCCATTTGTGTACAAAGTAAGAACGATCACATAATTTGGCACAAACTGACATATCTGGCAGTCACTGCTAACAGAGGCATGGGATCAGAATAGCAAAAACTTTGAGAGGTATGTTGATACTTAGAAAGTTTCAAGATTCCCCACCAGGCCATGGACCCATACTATGCGCCTAGGTAAAAGCAAAGCATAAACTTAAAATATAATTGAAGGAAGGAAGGGGAGAAGGAAGAAAAGTAGCTTTACAGGCACTCAAAAGTACCTTGGGACTTCCCTGGTGGTCCAGTGGTTAAGCCTCTGCGCTTCCACTGCAGGGAGCGCCGGTTTGATCCCTAGTCGGGGAAATAAATAAGATCCTGCATGCCGCGTGATGTGGCCAAAAAAAGTACCCCTATTTGAAATTCTCACGTATCTAATATTTTGGGGGAGAGGAAGAGGTTCAGAATAATTTAAAAATATCTTAGATCTTCTTTTAGAAAATATTATAGAGGAGAAATGTATTTTGGATACACTGGCAAAGCAGTTCTTTCCATGAAACTTATGTAAGATGGATTAGCAACACCCTACACCTGCCACAGCTGCAAAGACCAAAAAAAAAAAAAAAAAACCTTTGATACGATAGTTAATGCTCCCTTAAATTTTATCTGTTCAAATAATATATTTGCTATACAGTATTATTATTTTGGAGCCACATTATTCAGAAGTTGCCACAAAACAAACTGGTTTGTGTTCCAAAAGTACATTTGAAAATCAGTCATTAGAAATTTACAACACATTTTTCTAGAGAACGAAACTATACAACAAAGGTAGATTTTCAAAAATCACTTAGGGGCTTCCCTGGTGGCACAGTGGTTGAGAGTCCGCCTGCCGATGCAGGGGACGGGTTCGTGCCCCGGTCCGGGAAGATCCCACATGCCGCGGAGCGGCTGGGCCCGTGAGCCATGGCCGCTGAGCCTGCGCGTCCGGAGCCTGTGCTCCGCAACGGGAGAGGCCACAGCAGTGAGAGTCCCGCGTACGGCAAAAAAAAAAAAAAAAAAAGAAAAAAAAAGAAAATCACTCAGATTTTGACATAATTGGTCTGTGTGTGGTCTGTGTGTAGGGATCTCCAGAATCCTGTAGATTTCCAGAATCCTATATAACCCAAAATATACTAGAACCTCACTAAGCCCCCATGTATAACACTATCTCTATGAGAAAAATTATTTCAGACTTCCAACAGGGAATCTAAGGAATTCACGTCTGTCTGTCTGTCTTTCTCCTTAGCAGCCAAACGGAACATTTCCTTAGCCACAAGACAGTCAGTAGTACTGGGACTGGGGATTGGGAAGAAAGAATTATGTAGAAAAAAAAATTGGTGCTTCAGTAGAGACAACGCAGTGTTTATAGAACAACAGATCATAGCTGTTAATCTTCTTTGAGTTACTTTGCAATTCCAAACGTTGTATGTACAAATAATCTTCATTATTCGCAGATTCTGTATTTTCGAATTCGCCTACTCACTAAAATTCATTTGTAAACCCAAAATGCATACTTGTGATGCTTCCATGGTCATTCATGACATGCACAGAGCAATGAAAATTTTGAGTCATCCAACACACATGCTCCAGCTGAGATCAAACGAGGTAATGCTCTGCCTTCTTGTTTCAGCTCTCACACTGTAAACAAGTATCCTTTTTGTAGTCTATTCACAGCCACGTTTTTTGCATTTTTGTGCTTCTTGTTGGTAATTTCACTGTTTAAAATGACCCCCAAGGGTAGTGGTTTAGTGCTGTTTAGTGTTTCTAAGTGCAAGAAGGCTGTGATGTGCCAGGTTGTGTTAGATAAGCGTCATTCAGGCATAACGTATAATGCTGTTGGCCATGAGTTCAATGTTCATGAATCAACAAAATACATTAAATAAGGTACTTTTAAACAGAAACACACATAAAAACAAGATGGTGTATTGACTGGCTGACAAAATTTTGTGATCAGAGTCTCACAGGAATCATTTTCCCTAGGAGCAATATTTCAGTATTCACTAATTTAGTGTTTGTGGTGACTTTATAAAACATAACTACCGGGCTTCCCTGGTGGCACAGTGGTCAGAGTCCGCCTGCCGATGCAGGGGACACGGGTTCGTGCCCCGGTCTGGGAAGATCCCACATGCCACGGAGCGGCTGGGCCCGTGAGCCATGGCCGCTGAGCCTGTGCGTCTGGAGCCTGTGCTCCTCAATGGGAGAGGCCACAACAGTGAGAGGCCCGCGCACCGCAAAAAACAAACAAACGAAAAAAACATAACTACCATGTATAATGAGAATCAACTGTACTTGATGGCTATATAAATTCTGTCCTGCCTGGTGACTCCCTAGGCCTTGGAAAAACCAGTTTTGTTTCTATTTGCAATTCATCTCATTCTTTCACTCTATATAAATTTGTGCTGTACTGACTTTTCCTTTGAACTGGTTATAACGCCTGCCTGGCTCCCTTATTTCATGAGTAAAATAAATTCTTCAACACATGTTTACTTATATCTATATTAAATCATAATCTCATCTTTTTCAGGATATTCTTTTAACAATTTTGGAGGTACTACTGAGATGCCCAATAGGTTCACCAACCAAAACCAAGTAAATTTCTTCACCAGAAGTTGTGTACCTTATTTTAAGCTCAGGCGTATCTTTTCTTGGCTTCTGAAAGTAAGAGAACTTTGCTGATTCTCGTTTTTCAAATTTCAATGTTGTTCTCTACTAATCTGGGGAACTGATTTAAAGGTCTGATCATTTAATGATTCCCTTAAAATGGATTAATGGGGACTTCCCTGGTGGCTCAGTGGTTAAGAATCTGCCGGCCAATGCAGGGGACACAGGTTTGATCCCTGGTCTAGGAAGATCCCACATGCCGTGGAGCAACTAAGCCTGTGCACCGCAACTACTGAGCCTTTGTGCTGCAACTACTGAAGCCCACGTGCCTAGAGCCCATGCTCTGCAACAAGAGAAGCCACCACAATGAGAAGCCCACGCACCACAACGAAGAGTAGCCCCTGCTCACTGCAACTAGAGAAAGTCCACACACAGCAACAAAGACCCAACGCAGCCAAAAATAAACTTTAAAAAATTATAAAAATTAATTTAAAACAACCAAAATGGATTAATGCCTTTAGAAATCCATTCTCAGATGAGAAAAGACAGAAAATCTGGTTTGTTAGTCCTTCCTATTTGAGGTCAGATAAATGAAGTTGTAATCACTGAGTAGAGAACAGCTCTTTAGTGTCGACCAGTGAATATTAAAATTCTATGTTTACTATTAACCCATGGCTGAAATTTCAGAATTGAAACTATAAGTTCTTTGTGTGACTCTGTGTCTGTCTACATAACCTATTAATTCAGAAATGCCTTTACTTCTCATTATGTGTGTGGCTAGTGTTTTTCTACCTCCAGATGGAATTAATGAATTAGATTATAAAATATCATTAAGGGGCTCTGTTCTGACTGGGTATAGAGAAAATATGTGCTTGTATAAGTGGAATATTCCTAAAATGAGGGAACTGAATTTCTAATACCTTGAATGTGCTAGGTTTAAAAAGTATTCTTATAGGACCTAATAAACATTTAAGAATTTAAATTCAGGTAATATAGGTAAATTTTGGCAAATGACAAATTGAATTTTTGTTTAATAAAAACAGCTATGTTTTCTCTAATATATCAGTGTTAAATATAACACAAGCATAGATTTTTATTCTACCTGAATACAGTCTTTCTAAACTTATACAAGTTTTCTGATCAAATAAGCTAACATTACTTCTTTTCAATGTTTTACAATCCTGCAAAATGTAAATTTGTGTTTATCTACAATGATTAGTTATTCTAACAATTTTATTTCAACACTAATTACATTTTGCAATATGTCATCTTTAAAATTAATTTCCAGGATCTTTAGGTAACCTAAAACCTTAAATGATATTAATGAATATTTATTAGATACCTAGATAATTTCTACAATAAAATACTGAACAATTGATTACTAAGCAAAAATTTAAATTTATGTACTTTTGCTTCTTTTATATGCTACAGGGAGGCTGGATCTTTGGTTTGTTAATGGACACGTTCATTTTTGCCACTTGGATAAGTTGGACTGTAAGGAATGCACACGAAGATGGCTTACTAGGAGGACGCGGAATTTGCGTCTCCTCACAACTAGGGCACCTACCAGGCACCGGTGGGTGACCACGGTCACCTAAGGGGACGGGAGGAACCCCCAACGACTGGGTAGGACGTGGGGAGTGAAGGGGGAGGAGAAGTGGAGGGGGGATGGGACTGGCACCCCTGAGGGGTGGCTTTGGGAGGGGAAGGGATCCCAGCCTGAAGGGGGAAACTGGTGAACTGTTAGGAGGGCAGAGGATCAAGAGGGAGCGTGGCCAGGTTTCCCCTGCCCACCTGGATCCCCAGGAACCTGTTGAGATCCTGGGCCAAATTCTCTGCCCACCTAGGCCCCCTCCAGCTGCCTGGGTCCTGAGGGAATGGGAGGGAGGTAAGGGGGTGCAAAAGTAAAGACCGGACCTCTGGGATCGGCACCCCTGAGTGATGGCTGGGGGAGAGAAGGAGTTCCTACACCCAGTGAGACCCACTCACAGTTAGAGGTCCAGTGGCAACGGGGGAGACCCTGGGGGAGATGGTGGGGGAGGGGTGCGAAGTAATGGAAGGGAACACAGCCAGGGCTTTCCCTGGCCACGTAGGCTTCAGGAAGCCTGTTGGGCTCCTGGGCCTAATCCTCTGCCCTCAGAGCCTCCCTCCTGCTGCACAAAGCCCAAGCCCCACCCCTACACCCCCACCCAGGGCCCTACCTCTACACTCGGAGAACCCTTCCAATGCGCTGGGCGTAAACCTCAGCCACACACCCTCACCCAGGGCCTTACCTCCTAACTCCAGAACTCCACACTCCAGAGGCCCTTCCTTTCCACTTACTGCCTCTCCCCTTCCTAGCAGGTCCTAAGCAGAGGCCCTGCCCCATGCTTAAAAATCGCCCCACCTAGGCCACGCCCCCAGGGCCTTTCCCAGCTATGTGGGTACTGAGCCTAGGCCCTGCCCCACCCTAAACCCTGCCCCTGCCTAAGCTCCGCCCTCATAGCCAAGGATTTTTTCTTTTCTTTTCTTTTTTCTCTATTAGATTGGAGGTCTGTTATACCTTGTTGATTCATTGTTGTTCATTCTTATATATCTTTATTTTCCTAATCTTTTATTTTTCTAATTTTATTTTATTCTTTATACTTTATTAATGATCTCTCCTTTTGGCTTGTTCCCCATGCTCCCCTACTTTTTTGTTGTTTTCTTTTTTTCTGCTGTGGATTTATTTTACCTTGTGGCAGTTGTTTCAATTATAGTTTTATTTTTCCTAATATATTTTTTATCTTTCTAATTTTATTTTCTTTTTTATTCTTTGATATTGTACTGCTCCTTGTTTCCTTCCCTCCCTCCCTCCCTCCCTCCCTCCCTCCTTCCTTCCTGTTTCTTTTATTTTGCCACGAAGCTTGCGGGATCTTGGCTCCCAGGCCGGACATAGGGCTTGAGCGCCTTTGGTGGGAGCTCCGAGTCAAAACCACTGGACTAACAGAGAACCTCAGACCCCAGGGAATATCAGTCAGAGTGAGGCCTCCTGGAGGTCCTCATCTCAGCACTAAGAACCAGCTCTATCTAACTAACTACCTGCAAACTCCAGTGCTGGATGTCTCAGGCCAAACAACCAGTAAGAGAAGAATACAGCACCACCAATCAAAACAAACAAAAAAATTGAAATGACAAAAAAATATGTTACAGACGAATGAGCAAGGTAAAAACCTCCAAGACCAAATAATAAATGAAGACGAAATAGGCAACCTACTTGAAAAAGAATTCAGATTAATGACAGTAAAGATGATCCAAAATCTCAGAAACAGAATGGAGAAAATACAAGAAACATTTAACAAGGATCTAAAAGAACTAAAGAGCAAACAAACAGTGATGAACAACACAATTACAGAAATTAAGAATACTCTAGAAGGAATCAATAACAGAATAAATGAGTCAGAAGAATGGATAAGTGAGCTGATAGATAAAATGGTAGAAATAACTGCCAGGGAGCAGAATAAAGGAAAAAGAATGAAAATAATTGAACACAACCTCAGAGACCTCTAAGACAGCAGTAAACAGCACCAACATTTGAATTGCAGGGTACCCAGAAGAAGAAGAAGAGAAAAAGAAAGGGACTGAGAAAATATTTGAAGAGATTATAGTTGAAAACTTCCCTAATATGGGAAAGGAAATAGCCAATCAAGTCCAGGAAGTGCAGACAGTCCCATACAGTATAAAACCAAGGAGAAACACACCAAGACACATATTAATCAAACTATCAAAAATTAAATAAAGAAAAATATTAAAAGCAGTAACGGAAAAACAACAAATGACATACAAGAGACTCCCCATAAGGTTAACAACTGATTTTTCAGCAGAAACTCTGCAAGCCAGAAGGGAGTCGCAGGACATATTTAAACTGATGAAAGGGAAAAACCTACAACCAAGAATACTCTACCCAGCAAAGGTCTCATTCAGATTCGATGGAGAAATTAAAGCCTATACAGATAAGCAAAAGTTAAGAGAATTCAGCACCACCAAACCAGCTCTACAACAAATGCTAAAGGAACTTCTCTAGGCAGGAAACACAAGAGAAAGAAAAGACCTACAATAAAAAACGCAAAACAATTAAGGAAATGGTAATAGGAACATACATATGGATAATTACCTTAAATGTAAATGGATTAAATGCTCCAACCAAAAGACATAGACTGGCTGAATGGATACAAAACAAGACCGTATATATGCTATCTACAGGAGACCCACTTCAGACCTAGGAACACATACAGACTGAAAGTGAGGGGATGGAAAAAGATATTGCATGCACATGGAAATCAAAAGAAAGCTGGAGTAGCAATTCTCATATCAGACAAAATAGACTTTATTACAAGAGGCTAAGAAGGACACTACATAATGATCAAGGGATCAATCCCAAAAGAAGATATAACAAATGTAAATATTTATGCACCTAACATAGGAGCACCTCAATACATAAGGCAAATGCTAACAGCCGTAAAAGGTGAAATAGACAGTAACACAATATTAGGGGACTGCAACACCCTGCTTTCACCAATGGACAGATAATCCAAAATGAAAATAAATAAGGAAACACAAGCTTTAAATGACACATTAAACAAGATGGACTTAACTGATACTTATACGACATTCCATCCAAAAACAACAGAATACACTTTCTTCTCAAGTGCTCATGGAACATTCTCCAGGATAGATCATAGCTTTGGTCACAAATCAAGCCTTCGTAAATTTAAGAAACTTGAAATCAAGTATCTTTTCTGACTACAACACTATGAGACTTGATATCAAATACAAGATAAACACTGTAAAAAATACAAACACATGGAGGCTAAACAACACACTACTAAATAACCAAGAGATCACTGAGGAAATCAAAAAATACCTAGAAACAAATGAAAATGAAAACACGATAACCCAAAACTTATCGGATGCAGCAATGGCAGTTCTAACAGGGAAGTTTACAGCAATACAATCCTACATCAAGAAACAAGAAACATCTCAAATAAACAACCTAACCTTACACCTAAATAAATCAGAGAAAGAAGAACAGAAAACCCCCAAAGTTAGCAGAAGGAAAAGAAATCATAAAGATCAGATCAGAAATAAATGAAAAAGAAATGAAGGAAATGATAGCAAAGATCAATAAAAATAAAATTTGGTCCTTTGAGAAGATAAAAAAAATTGATAAACCATTAACCAGACTCATCAAGAAAAAAAGGGAAAGACTCAAATCAATAGAATTAGAAATGAAAAAGGAGAAGTAACAACTGACACTGCAGAAGTACAAAAGATCATGAGAGATTACTACAAGCAAATCTATGCCAATAAAATGGACAACCTGGAAGAAATGGACAAATTCTTAGAAATGTACAACCTGCAAAGACTGAATCAGAAAGAAATAGAAAATATAAACAGACCAATCACAAGCACTGAAATTGAAACTGTGATTAAAAATCTTCCAACAAACAAAAGCCCAGGACCAGATGGCTTCACAGGCGAATTCTATCAAACATTTAGAGAAGAGCTAACACCCATCCTTCTCAAACTCTTCCAAAATATAGCAGAGGGAGGAGCACTCCCAAACTCATCCTACAAGGCCACCATCACCCTGATACCAAAACCAGACAAGGATGTCACAAAGAAAGAAAAATACAGGCCAATATCATTGATCAACATAGATGCAAAAATGCTCAACAGAATACTAGCAAACAGAATCCAACAGCACATTAAAAGGATCATACACCATGTTCAAGTGGGGTTTATTCCAGGAATGCAAGGATTCTTGAATACATGCAAATCAATCAACGTGATACACCATATTAACAAATTGAAGGAGAAAAACCATATGATCATCTCAATAGATGCAGAGAAAGCTTTTGACAAAATTCAACACCAATTTATGATTAAAACCCTGCAGAAAGTAGGCACAGTGGGAACTTTCCTCAACATAATAAAGGCCATATATGACAAACCCACAGCCAACATCGTCCTCAATGGTGAAAAACTGAAACCATTCCCACTAAGATCAGGAACAAGACAAGGTTGCCTACTCTCACCACTCTTATTCAACATAGTTTTGGAAGTTTTAGCCACAGCAATCAGAGAAGAAAAGGAAATAAAAGGAATCCAAATCGGAAAAGAAGAAGTAAAGCTGTCACTGTTTGCAGATGACATGATACTATACACAGAGAATCCTAAAGATGCTACCAGAAAACTACTAGAGATAATCAATGGATTTGGTAAAGTAGCAGGATACAAAATTAATGCACAGAAATCTCTGGCATTCCTATACACTAATGATGAAAAATCTGAAAGTGAAATCAAGAAAACACTCCCATTTACCATTGCAACAAACAGAATAAAATATCTAGGAATAAACCTACCTAAGGAGACAAAAGACCTGTATGCAGAAAATTATAAGACACTGATGAAAGAAATTAAAGATGATACAAATAGATGGAGAGATATACCATGTTCGTGGATTGGAAAAGTGAACATTGTGAAAATGACTCTACTACCCAAGGCAATCTACAGATTCAGTGAAATCCCTATCAAACTACCACTGGCATTTTTTACAGAACTAGAACAAAAAATTTCACAATTTGTATGGAAACACAAAAGACCCCGAATAGCCAAAGCAATCTTGAGAACGAAAAACGGAGCTGGAGGAAATAGGCTCCCTGACTTCAGACTATACTACAAAACTACAGCAAACAAGACAGTATGGTACTGGCACAAAAACAGAAAGATAGATCAATGGAACACAATAGTAAGCCCAGAGATAAACCCACGCACATATGGTCACCTTGTCTTTGATAAAGGAGGCAGGAATGTAGAGTGGAGAAAGGACAGCCTCTTCAATAAGTGGTGCTGGGAAAACTGGACAGCTACATGAAAAAGTATGAGATTACATCACTACCTAACACCATACACAAAAGTAAGCTCAAAATGGATTAAAGACCTAAATGTAAGGCCAGAAACTATCAAACTCTTAGAGGAAAACATAGGCAGAACACTCTATGACATAAATCACAGCAAGTTTCTATTTGACCCACCTCCTAGAGAAATGGAAATAAAAACAAAAATAAACAAATGGAACCTAATGAAACTTCAAAGCTTTTGCACAGCAAAGGAAACCATAAACAAGACCAAAGGACAACCTGCACAATGGGAGAAAATATTTGCAAATGAAGCAACTGACAAAGCATTAATCTCCAAAATTTACAAGCAGCTCATGCAGCTCAATAACAAAAAAACAAACAACCCAATCCAAAAATGGGCCGAAGACCTAAAGACGTTTCGCCAAAGAAGATATACAGACTGCCAACAAACACATGAAAGAATGCTCAACATCATTAATCATTAGAGAAATGCAAATCAAAACTACAATGAGGTATCACCTCACACCAATCAGAATGGCCATCGTCAAAAAATCTACAAACAAGAAATGCTGGAGAGGGTGTGGAGAAAAGGGAACACTCTTGCACTGCTGGTGGGAATGTGAATTGGTACAGCCACTATGGAGAACAGTATGGAGGTTCCTTAAAAAACTACAAATAGAACTACCATATGACCCAGCAATCCCACTACTGGGCATATACCCTGCGAAAACCATAATTCAAAAAGAGTCATGTACCAAAATGTGCATTGCAGCTCTACTTACAATAGCCTGGAGATGGAAACAACCCAAGTGTCCATCATTGGATGAATGGATAAATAAGATGTGGCACATATATACAATGGAATATTAGCCATAAAAAGAAATGAAATTGAGCTATTTGTAATGAGGTGGATGGACCTAGAGTCTGTCATACAGAGTGAAGTAAGTCAGAAAGAGAAAGACAAATACCATATGCTAAAACATATATATGGAATTCAAGAAAGAAAAAAAAAGAATGTCATGAGGAACCTAGGGGTAAGACCAGAATGGGGACGCAGACCTACTAGAGAATGGACTTGGGGATGTGGGGAGGGGGAGGGGTAAGCTGTGACGGGGCAAGAGAGTGGCATGGACATGTATACACTACCAAAGGTAAAATGGATAGCTGGTGGGAGGCAGACGCACAGCACAGGGAGATCAGCTCGGTGCTCTGTCAACACCTAGAGGGGTGGGATGGGGAGGGTGGGAGGGAGGGAGACCCAGGAGGGAGCAGATATGGGAACATGTGTATATGTATGACTGATTCACTTTGTTATACAGCAGAAGCTAACACATCATTGTAAAGCAATTATACTCCAATAAAGATGTAAAAAAAAAAAACCCACAGAATTGATAAACTATTAGCCAGATTCATCAAGGAAAAAAGGGAGAAGACTCAAATCAACAGAATTACAAATCAAAAAGGAGAAGTAACAACTGACACTGCAGAAATACAAAGGATCATTAGAGATTACTATAAGCAACTATATGCCAAGAAAATGGACAATCTGGAAGAAATGGACAAATTCTTAGAAGAGTGCAACCTTCCGAGACTATATGCCAAGAAAATGGACAATCTGGAAGAAATGGACAAATTCTTAGAAAAGCACAACCTTCCGAGACAGAACCAGGAAGAAATAGAAAACATAAACAGACCAATCACAAGCACTGAAATTGAAACTGTGATTAAAAATCTTCCAACAAACAAAAGCCCAGGACCAGATGGCTTCGCAGGCGAATTCTATCAAACATTTAGAGAAGAGCTAACACCTACCCTTCTCAAACTCTTCCAAAATATAGCAGAGGGAGGAACACTCCCAAACTCATTCTACGAAGCCACCATCACCCTGATACCAAAACCAGACAAAGATGTCACAAAGAGAGAAAACTACAGGCCAATATCACTGATGAACATAGATGCAAGAAATGCTCAACAAAATACTTAGCAAACAGAATCCAACAGCACATTAAAAGGATCATACACCATGATCAAGGGGGGTTTATTCCAGGAATGCAAGGATTCTTCAATATATGCAAATCAATGTGAAACACCACATTAACAAATTGAGTATAAAAACCATATGATCATCTCCATGGATGGAGAAAAAGCTTTTGACAAAATTCAACACCCATTTATGATAAAACTCTTCTGAAAGTAGGCATACAGGGAACCTACATTGACATAATAAAGGTCATATATGATAAACCTACAGCCAACATCATTCTCAATGGTGAAAAACTGAAACCATTCCCACTAAGATCAGGAACAAGACAAGGTTGCCCACTCTCACCGCTATTATTCAACATAGTTTTGGAAGTATTAGCCACAGCAATCAGAGAAGAAAAAGAAACAAAAAGAATCCAAGTCGGAAAAGAAAAAGTAAAACTGTCACTGTTTGCAGATGATATGATACTATACATAGAGAATCCTAAAGATGCTACCAGAAAAATACTAGAGCTAATCAGTGAATTTCGTAAAGTAGCAGGATACAAAATTAATCCACAGAAATCTCTTGCATTCCTATACACGAATGATGAGAAATTAAGGAAACACTCCCATTTACCATTACAACAAAAAGAATAAAATACCTAGGAATAAACCTACCTAAGGAGACAAAAGACCTGTATGCAGAAAACTATATGGTATTGATGAAAAAAATTAAAGATGATACAAACAGAGAGATATACTATATTCTTGTATTGGAGGAATTAATATTGTGAAAATGACTATACTACCTAAAGCAATCTACAGATTCAGTGCAATCCCTATCAAACTACCAATGGCATCTTTCACAGAACTAGAACTAAAAATTTCACAACTTGTATGGAAACACAGCCGACCCCGAATAGCCAAAACAATCTTAAGAAAAATTGAGCTGGAGGAATCAGGCTTCCGGACTTCAGACTATACTATAAAGCTACAGTAATCAAGAGAGTATGGTACTGGCACAAAAACAGAAATACAGATCAATGGAACAGGATAGAAAGCCCAGAGACAAACCCACGCACATATGGGCACCTTATCTCTGATAAAGGAGGCAAGAATATACAATGGAGAAAAGACAGCCTCTTCAATAAGTGGTGCTGGGAAAACTGGGCAGCTACATGTAAAAGAATTAAATTAGAATACTTGTAACACCATACACAAAAATAAACTCAAAATGGTTTAAAGACCTAAATGTAAGGCCAGACACTATCAAACTCTTAGAGGAAAACACAGGCAGAACACTCATGACATATATCACAGCAATATCCTTTTTCACCCACCTCCTAGAGAAATGGAAATAAAAACAAACTGGGACCTAATGAAACTTAAAAGCTTTTTGCACAGCAAAGGAAACCATAAACAAGATGAAAAGACAACCCTCAGAATGGGAGAAAATATTTCAAATGAAGCAACTGACAAAGGATTGATCTCCAAAATATACAAGCAGCTCATGTAGCTCAATATCAACAAAACAAACAACCCAATCCAAAAATGGGCAGAAGACCTAAATAGACATTTTCCCAAAGATATACAGCTTGTAACAAACACATGAAAAGATGCTCAACATCACTAATCATTAGAGAAATGCAAATCAAAACTACAATGAGGTATCACCCCACACCAGCCAGAATGGCCATCAAAAAATTTACAAACAATAAATCCTCTTGCACTGTTGGAGGGAATTTAAATTGATATAGCCACTATGGAGAACAGTATGGAAGTTCCTTAAAAAACTAAAAACAGAACTACCATATGACCCAGCAATCCCACTACTGGGCATATACCTTGAGAATACCATAATTGCAAAAGAGTCATGTACCACAATGTTCACTGCAGCACTATTTACAATAGCCAGGATATGGACGCAACCTACGTGTCCATCGACAGATGCATAGATAAAGAAGATGTGGCACATATATAAATGGAATATTACTCAGCCATAAAAAGAAATGAAATTGAGTTATTTGTAGTGAGGTGGATGGACCTAGAGTCTGTCATACAGAGTGAAGTAAGTCAGAAAGAGAAAAACAAATACCATATGCTAACACATATATATGGAGTCTGAAAAAAAAAATGGTTCTGATTAACCTAGGGGCAGACAGGAATAAAGATACAGACGTAGAGAATGGACTTGAGCACATCAGGAGGGGGAAGGGTAAGCTGGGACAAAGTGAGAGAGTGGCATGGACATATATACACTACCAAACGTAAAATAGCTAGTGGGAAGCAGCCGCATAGCACAGGGAGATCAGCTTGGTGCTTTGTGACCACCTAGAGGGGTGGGATCGGGAGGGTGGGAGAGAGATGCAAGAAGGAGGGGATATGGGGATATATGTATGCATATAGCTGATTCACTTTGTTATACAGCAGAAATTAACACAACACTGTAAAGCAATTATACTCCAAAAAAGATGTTAATAAAAAATGCACACAGTTGTAGAAAGTTGTGTTACGTGTATTAATGACCTTTGCTTGTCTACTAAAATGCTGGTGTTTAAGAGTTTTCAACTTATGTCTATTTTCTCTATGATATCAAAGTAACTTTCATAGAATTAATATACAGAAATGAAACTCCACTGGGAGTGATGGTGGCAAAGGGTATAACTTTGTATGCAAGGTTATGAGATGTGTTTTTGTTTACCAAGGGGAAAAGAGAATAGTTAGGTCCTAAAGTAAAATGTCTGTTCCAGAATGAGAAAGAGAATTATGAAGGACAAAACCTGAATGGGTACAGAAAGTTATGTAAGATTTGGAAAAAGTAAATTGTATTTGCCTTAGATTACAGTATGTCTGGAAAATAAGTCTGAAAAGCTATGATATGTGTTAAAATCCTTGCAAAGTCTGCTCCATTTTGACGGGCTTGTTTCATTAGTTTACTGTTTATTGCTTTCACCTACAAAATGAAGGGTTATTCTTTTTGTCTAATCTGCCTAGATTGCAAAGATTCTGTGGCTTAACAGAATAACTTTATATGCTTTATGTTGACTTTAAGTACTTGATGACTTATGTAAGAGCTCAGGTTCTTCACAGTTATGCTAACCTCTATGTTTATAAGTTTAATTGTCACTTTGACATGAGCAGTCAAATACTGTTTCTCAGGCACATGCCATTCTATTTCCTAAATGTTCAAATCTATTGAAAATGTTTTATTTTTGCCTCCCAAAAATCAAATCCTAAATGTAAAATATTCAGCGTATCTTTGCATCTAAAACTATCTTTGTGATCTTCCACAGGCCCTCTGGGGAATCTCAAAGATGTGTGCTTCCAACTTTGTAAAACGAGAAGTGCTAGAAACAATTAGATTTATTTGATATGTTACTATTGATGAGCTACATTGGAAGAGCTGTCAAGTCAGAAGAGATGCTTAACCATCCTGAGGTTAAATCTGTATGGCTAAAATGTTATTAATGTAAGTATTTCACAAATTGTATGCTATATGCTAAGTATAGAGATTTGTCAATACCCTCACTGTCTATGATAGGTTTTATCTATCTGATCTCTGGTACTGCTTTGCCTGATACCAGAAAATGGTATAGGTTATCAGTCACAATTTCAGTTAATTTTAAAAACATTAACTTGGTTGCATCTTTACTTCTTTAGTTTAGATCTTTTATCTTCTAGGCCACTATATGTCAAGAGGAATCCATACCGCATATCTATGGAGTTTTATTAATATACAGATGTTTAGGACCTACCCTAGACTTATTGGATATTTTTACTTGATATATTTTTTGACATATTCTTACTATATGTTTGGTATAGTCATGGTATATTATGTCTCAGGATTACTTTGTCTTAAGATTTTTTTCTCTGCAAAGAGTATGTTCATCTATTTTCATAAATTAGATGAACAGTCACTGTCTTCTTTGAAAACAGGCTTACCTAATTGTGTACAGATATTTTGCCTGTAACATTTTTTGGAATGCCTTTAAATTGCATTATTCTTGTTATTAACTCCTATCATTTATTTCACTTTTGAAATTTATCTGTAACGTTAACTACATCCATTTTAAGTCTTTAATCATTTATGAAAAGATTGTTAAATTTTACTCTACTGCTTCCCTGACAGTTCTTGCAAATAGCTACAGGCAGAGAGCTTTATCTTCAACAATGAAAGACTGTCTCAAAGCCCTGTGAAGAATATGTATAGGCTTCCGATGGCATCACTTAAATAATTATAAGACCGTATCAGTGGACTCAGTCAAAATTTCCAGAACTCTAGTTAAGAAGCAAATACATTTATGATCCAGTGAAACAAGAATTAGTTATACAGGACTGAAAAAATTGATGAGAGATAATTCTATGGTTTGGGGGAGAATATTTTTGATATTGTTTTAACGCTCTATTTTCTGGACATATAGGAAGTTCTTTCCCTCTCCTCTTGAGGTATCTATAACTCATTACAATTTAACAGAAACAATGGTTATGCAACCAAGGCCTTACCTGGAATGACATATTTGAGAATGATGCTCATTTACTCAGGTGTGACCAGACATTTGTAAGGAACTGAAGTTGACTTTATGGAGGCAATGCTTCCAAAGTCCTTCCATGGCACTAGGGCTTACAAAGTTCCCTAAGGTATTAAGGAACCTTAGGATATTTTGGGGACCCTGAGAAGGGAGGAATTCGCCCAATTTAATAGGTACTGCAGGAGAAATCTGGTGGCAAGTTATTGGCTTGGCTTCTTAGTCTTAAAACGGTTTGAAAAACCCAATTTGAGATTCCTTATGAAATTTTCAGCAAAGCAAACGTAAGAAAGCTTATGTGGTAAAGAGGAGTAGAATATGCCATTCCAAAATATGCCTCTTTGGCAATAAGGATTATCTTGAGCTGGTTATTTTTAAGAAACAGTAAACACAGGAAATCTCTGAAAACAGAGAAATTGCCCTTTTCTGAGGGACATTTACATTTATAAGGGAAATTTCCATTTGTAAGGTGTCTCCTTCTCTGTAGCAGGAGGAGAAAGGATGACTAAAACTCTAGAAACTTATCAATGGAGGAGGCTTGAACTTAAATCTGCATAACAACCATACCCTTGTTTATGATACTTTGCCTGATAACCTCCCATAACTCACTCCCCACCCAAAATATCTCGTCTTTAACTGAAGACCGTATTTAAGGACTAAGAATTAAATTGACATCAGATAGATGAACAGGAGAAAATCAAACAAAAGTTTCATAACATATATACATGGGAGAGACCCAGCAGAAGTAAGTAATTAAAAACTGCCAAAGCCCTCACCTTAAATACCATCCTCAGCTAAAGACAAAAGAGAACACTGAGGATAGGGAAAGTCAATTCTGTGAGATCACCAGGAAAAAAACAGTAAACAGGGGTGAGATTGTTATGCAGATTTAAGTCATTGCCTTCTCCACTTTTAAGAGTTTCCGGAGATAAGGTCATCCCCCTCTTTCAGGTACATCAGGGAGATACCCTTACAAATCGATATTTCCCTTATAAATGTAAATGCTTATTATAAAAGGGTAACTCCTACTTTCCTCTAAGTATGCAGTTTCTTAGAAAATAATCAGCCTAAAATAATATGCCAAAGAAACGTATTTTGGGGTGGCAAATTCTGCTCCCCTACAGAGTAAAATAAATCCTTTAACAAGCATTTTATATCTATATGAGAGTCATAATTCTTACTTTTGTTTTGAAAGTCGTCTTTTCTTGTTCGTTTTATTTTTTTGAAAGTTGTTTTTTTAATAATAGATATATGGATGTGAGGTTGAGACCCTCATTACAAGGTTTAAATTAGGCGGAAATCCAGACCTTGCTGATGGTGTCCACTTCTGGGGTAATTCTACGTTCTGGGCTGCAACTCCAATTATCTCTTTATTTTCCTGAATCTAGGGCCTAACCTGTCTGCTTCCTTTTAGTTGCTTCCACCTTCTATTACTTCAGAGGTGGGTTTTCCTTCCCAAGAGACCACTACAGCAGTTTCAATGCTTATTCTCTGTCTTCCTATTTCTGAAGGAAACCCTCCTCTATTTTGAGAATTTCAAAGAGTTTTTACAGCTAACAGCAATGAGAAAAACACAGGGGGTAAAATGACATACCAGAGGAAACTCACAAAGTTTCACATCAGCTCAAATGGGGGTGGGGGGAGCCATTCTGGTCCATTAGCATGTAAATGGTAGTAGATGCTAGCTTGCTATGGAAATTTTCCACAGCTTCTACCTCCTCTCCCAAGGATGCTTCCTTCTCCTCCCCCACCCTTTGACTCCAACATGAAACAAGAAAAGACAAAAGCCACAGGGGTGAGAAAGGTGGGTCTTTTCTGTACACAAAGAACTAAAATAAGGTTCATCTACATTTCAGAGGAAACCTCAGATAACCTTTCTTTGTAAAAAGAAAAGAGTTTGAAGAGTTCCTCTGGAATATATGCTGCGTTCAAAGTGGGACCTTTAGGATGAGGAGGATGAGGCTCTGGAGTTAAAACCCAAAGACTTAGGGGCATTTGTAATTTACTTTGTGTATGTTGGGGGAGGGAGAAGTAAGAGGTGGGAAGCAGGGGGAAAAAGAAGCCATGGGAAAGCATTCAGTCTTTTCTTCTATCCCAATCCCCAGTTCACAGAACCAGCCTTCCACAGGAAGTGAGGAATGGTGAGAAGGGAGACCTAGGCAAAAAAGAGGAGCAGAGAGGTAGTTGCTGGAATTATCAATAGCAGGAAGAAGAAAACTTTTAGTCTTAGAGATGAGGGCATTCTTAGGTAAAAAGATGGACTTACACAATGCCTTATTTGATTAAGAAATTGAAAACAGGTGATTAACATGGGTTTTATGATGTAATATAGGTCTCTTTTAGCTATTTTATTTCACTATTATATGTAATGTAAGAGTTTACACTTATCCTTGATTGATATTGGGTAAGAGTGTCTGAAGAACAGAACTGCATTTCTTTTTTAAAAATTTTTATTTTTTGGTCAAGCAGTGCAGCTTGTGGGATCTTAGTTCCCCAACCAGGGATTGAACCCAGGCCCTTGGCAGTGAAAGTGCTGAGTCCTAACCACTGGACTACCAGGGAATTCCCCACATTTCTTAAGTAATAAAATGTGAACTTTTAAAAATTGGGTAAGTTTTCCTGTTTTTTTGAATATTCACCTAGAATATGTGTATAATGAATGTCTTGTATAGCTTGAAGTATTCTAGATTAGTGCTGTCCAATAGAAACAGAATGTGAACCATACATATGATTTTAAATTATCTAGGAGCAACATTTAAAAAAATGACTAAAAAGAAACAGGTAAGCCTTTAATCATTTTTTTCCCTAGCCCAATACATATGTGAAATATTATCATTTTAATATGTAATCAATATAAAAATTAGATATTTAATGCTTTTTTATACTAAGTCGCTGAAATCCAATGTATATTTTACACTTAACAGCACACCTCAATTCCAACTAAACACATTTCAAGTGCTACACAGCCACGTGTGCCTACCATACTGGACAGTGCACATCTAGATGACTGATTTTTTAAGATCTACCAGCAGCATAGTATCAGAAGAATCACTGGACTTGGAACCTAGAAACTTGGGCCCTATCAGCTGGGAGCTATGTGATGGATACTGGTCTTGTTTTATTAACTTCTCTAGGTCTCAGTATCCTTTAAAAAGAAAAGTTTAGAACAAATAGCATACAGCTTGGAAATAACTCTAAAGTTATGAAATAATCATCTTAAGTACACTGGAATATACTTTAGGGTACTAACTCTTAAACTAAGGATAAGCTGCAAATTAACTTCACAGAAAAACGTTTACTGGTTGCATTTTACAAACACACTAAAATATAAGAAATTGCTAATCATTCTACTATAATTTTATTTCTTCAGGTTTCTACTTAGAGGGAATTAACAGTTCTTCTAAAAGATACAACAAGTAGCCAAATTAATTTAAAGTGATTTAAGGAAAAGTTTAAAACATGATCTGGAGAATAATTTGTAACATCACTAAATATAATGTTGAATTTACCAATTTTTATTCAGCATATTAAAAGATGAAGACGAATGAGACTGGGTGTTTTCCCTGGTAGGTGCTTATAATTCAGTAAGCAGGGTAAAGTATTACAGTTTGAGTAAGAGGACTATGCCTTATTAACTAATGATCCCCAGAACCTAGCCACCACTGCTGGCATATGACAGGGTACTCAACATATGTATGACTGAATGCAATACAAAAGAAGTAAAATACAATACCATACTATAAGAGCTGTAAGAAAGGAACAAATCATTGTGGAAGTTAAAAGGAAGAGAGGGCACATCTATTTGGAGGTGGGAGATGGAGGTGGGAAAGGGAAATAAGAAAAGGGATCAGGAAGGAGATAACATTTAAAATGTATTTTGAAGACTAGGTTGGAGCTCACAGGCAGGAAAAAAGAAGAGAAAGGGAACAGAATGAGGAAGAGGTTATAGAAGGAAGAAACTAAAGCAGGCTTGGGGATAAGGGCAGGAAGAAGAGCTGAGGCATAGTAATATAAAGTTAGGTTAGTACTTGAGTGATAATTCAAGTTCTTCACAATATAAGCACTAACTTATCAATTGAGAAAAGTGTATCTATTAAGCACAGGCCTTTTGAAGTGTCTGAATAAAGAATATTTTGGATTTATAAAAATGTCAGGGAAGAAAGGGTCTCAGTATTGAGGGAATACATATAATTGTTTACATGAGGGGTCAGGCAATATTTTCTGTAAGTGGCCAAGTAGAAAATATTTTTAGACTTTGGGAGCCATAAGGTCTCTATTACAACTATTTAATTCTACTATTATAGCTGAAAAGAGGTCATAGACACTACATGAATGAACATACCTGTGTTCAAATAAAACTTACCCCCTTATAAGTATGTGGCCTTGTTAATGTTATAATATCTCTAAACCCTCAACTTCCTTGAACTGTAAAATGAGAATAACTGTTCTTGTTTCATTGAGTTGTAGTGAGAATTTAAATTAGAATGAAAAGCACTTAGCATAGTGACTAGCTCATGACTTGGTGTTTATGAATGTTAGCTTTATGTTATGATGATACGCATTAACTGAGTCTGATATATAGGCATTAAAAATGTTTTCTAGAAAGCAACGGAATCTGTAAATCTTGTTCTTCATTGTACTGATTCTCTACAGTACAATCTTTTGTGTCAAGGGAAATGATGGTCATGACTTTTTTAGAAAACCATTTAAAAGTAAGGGAAATTAGAAAACGAAGGAGGAGATGAAAGGTAGATTGTTTATTTTCAGAACAGTTCCCTTCGTGTACAAATTATCTTTTTTGTGTGTGGTAGTTTTACCCTAACCTCCTATTTCTAGACACTACTGAAAGGCAAACTAATGCTCATAACTGGATTGCCAGATTTTACTATCAACACAGAATTATCTATATCAACAAAAACAAATGTTTCCTTCTAGAGCATATGATGAATAAGGCACTGGTTAGACAGTAAAGAAATAAAGATATATATGAGCTGGTTCATGGGCTTGACATCCTTAAGTCTATAGTTTTTTATCATTACTCAATCCAACTTATTTTAAAGATGAAGAAACATGTTTATAGTGAAACATGACTGGCTCAAGGTCTCCTGTGGGGCAATTACAGAATGAGAATCCTAGTTTCTAGCCTCTTAATCCAACAGTCTTTCATGTTAGTGCTTCTGAACCATTTCTTTTTATAGCCTTAACCTACCAGAACACTGGTTCACATAACCTTCAATAGCACTAGCTTACAACAAAATGATGTTTGGTGTGGAGGGGAAGCAGGCATCTGTTTGTATGCCCCCCACCACTATGGACCTACCCAAGAGAGCAAAATCAGAATAGAGGGCATGCTGGGCAATTTGGAAAAGATCCTCCACCCCATGATTCTGTACCATTTCAATGGTGTTTGTTTAGACTTGCTGCCACGATAGCTGCAGAAACAGGACTTATCTATTTAAAGACATATAATGCTAAATGTTAAATAAATGAGGAATGAGGAATAATCATTGAGGACTTCCCCAGGAGATGAAAGTGGCTTCAAATTCTTGAGTAGAGGAAAATATTTTAGAAAGTCAATAATTTCACCACATAGCAAGTGTCCATTATATAGGTTTTGTGTTATGTTGCTTTGTTTCCAGTATGTACCTAACTCTTGCTACATTGTAGGTTAGAATTCCTGATCCACTGTTTTTCTGTTTTTGTTTTTTTAATTTTATCTTGGCCGTGCCACATGGCTTGTGGGATCTCAGTTCCCCAACCAGAGACTGAACCCGAGCCACAGCAGTGAAAGTGCCAAATCCTACCATTCAACCACCAGGGAACTCGCCTGGTCCACTGGTAGCTTACAGTTTTATAAGGTAATATCCTCTAAACTTTTTCAAGTTTTACTGTCTATTGACTTTGATAATGCTCCTCAATTTTCATTCTGGTGTTGGGGGTAGAAATCAGAATGGAAAGGCACTTGATTTTAACAGCAGCAGTGGTTAGTTCACACCTGCAAATCACATGGCAACTATAGTCAGGCAGTCCTTGTGCCCACTCTGTTAAATCATAATAATATTTTAAAGACTATAACCACTTTGAGAACAAATATGTAATTCAGAAATTTGGAAAATGCCAAGAAAGTATTAATAAGGAATTACACTTAAATCTTTTTTTTTAATTTCAAAAGTCTACTACTAATAAAATAAACTGATATACTATTACATACTTACTTAACTATGTTCTAAGCACTTTAATTAACCCATTCAATCCTCACAACAATTTCCATTGTACTTCCATTTCCTCCTGTACAGAGTCAAACAGCGATCCGACATGGATTCAAACCCAGGCAGTTTGGCTTTAGACTCTTAATCATAAGGTATATAATATGAACTTAGGATGAAAAGAAAATATTTCAGATAATAATAACCTTTACAGTGCTTTCACGTTTATATCAAATGTTAGATAATGCTAATAATCTTTTACACTTATATATTGCCTTATAGTAATAACATACTTAAATGGACAGTATGTCATTCAAATAGATAGCTAAATTAGATACAAATTCGATTTGACCAACTAGGACAACAGAATGCATTAGATACAAATGCACAGTACTGCATTAAAATCCGAGAGAAACAGCAGAAATAACAGATGGAGAGGGAGGTAAGGAACAGGACTAATAGTTACCAAACGTCTATTATGTATCAAGTACTGGATAAGTACACCTTAAGATAAGTACCATTATTTCAACAACGAAGAAACATTAAGTCCATGATGAAATTAATCCAAAATCATGTACCTTCAAGTGGCATAAGGATTAGAATTCAGAATGGTCTGCCTCCAAAGCCTCTTTTCACTACTGTGTTGCATGGCTTAACAGCAGGAAGTGAGAAAAAAAGACATTCTGTATTTTTGTTGAAAGCAAGACCAACATAGGCCAATAGTTTTAGGTGGCTACAGTAGTTTTGAGGTATAATATACTCTGAGGCTGTATTAATATAATTGTAGACATGAGATTATGCTTGGTACTAGGCCCAACATATCAATAAAAGTGGCAAATGTAGACATTTAGGCTTACATGAAATTTTAGAGGAAGTATGATAATGATAACTATTTTCAAATAATTGAAAAGCTATTAGGTAAAGTAACAGACATGAGATTTTGGCTCAAAGTAAGAAAATAATAACCAGATGTCAAAACTGGAATAGGTTGCCTTATGAGATGTTTAATTGGAGTTTAAAAACCTGATGTCAATGATTTTGCAGAGGAATTCATAAGCAAGATAGGAATTAGACAAGTAGTTTTATTCCCTGTCTCTACTTCAAATTTAGAGCAGTTTGACTTATATGTTACATGTGCATTTTACTTTTAGATTTTTTTTTGGAGGGGTATGTTCTCATGTTGTAAAAAACAAAAAAATCTAAAAACCACTGGATTAGATACATTGAGAGATTTCATTCAACTTAATGCCAGTTAGGGATATAGTATCTGATTAAGGTTAAGAACATAAAATCATATCTTGATTTTATTTGTCAAAGCAAAACAAAAACAAATCAAACTTACCATTTTTTTCTGCAAAGGCAATTGCGTCGTCTTTAGTACTGAAAGCTAGAACCATGTTGGACAATGGATCAGCCCTGTAAGAAACAATTTTTTTCCAGGATTTAACATTAACCTCTGGCTGAAAATTACTTATTTTAAATCATTTCTTTAAAACTGTTAAATGTTTGAATATGTTTTTCTGTGTTAAATTTGATTTTTCTAACATGTATTGTCAAATTAAAAAATTTAAAATTGTAGAGATATTCAGCAATCTTTAATCTCAAATAAAATCATTTATTAAACTTAAAAAAAAACTAGAGGAGAATGAGAATCCTCTTAGGTTTTTCTTTAAACCTTACAAATTCATCAAAATGAGAAGGAACGTGGCCAAAATGGTGGACTAGGAAGACCCTGCGCTCACCTCTCTCACAGACACACCAAAATTACAACTATTTACACAGCAACTATTGAGAAAAACTGGAATCTAGTGGAAAAGATCTTCTATAACTAAAGATATAAAGAAGGAACCACAATGAGACAGGTGGGAGAGGGAGACCCCTACCCACGGTGGGCTACCCACAAAGAGAAGGATAATTACAATTGTAGAGGTTCTGCCCAAGGAGCAATGGGTCTAAGCCCCACATTGGGCTCCCAAGCCTAGGGATCCTGCACTGGGAAGACGAGCCCCCAGAACGTTTGGCTTTAGCCAATGGACCTTACTTTCAGGAGACCCAGAGGGCTGTGGGAAGTAGAGACTAACTCTTAAAAGGTACACACAAAATCTCACATACTTTGGGACCCAGGGCAGAAGAGTAATTTGAAGGCAGCCTGGGTCAGACTCACCTGCTTATCTTTGAGAGTCTCCAGAAGAGGCAGGAGGCAACTGTAGCCTGGGGACGTAGAAAACTGGCAACAGCCATTTTGGGGAGCTCATTCTACCACGAGGACAGTGGCAAGTGCCATTCTGGAACACTCCCAATAGCTTATTACCACTGGAACCCACAAGGCTGTAGGCACCGATCGTGAGGTGCCTCAGGCCAAGCAATTAACAGGGTGGGAACACAGCTCTACCCACCAGCAGGCAGGCTGCCTTAAGAACTTCTGAGCCCACAGTGGCCCCGGGACACAGCCCTCTCCACCAGAGGGCCCTGCAGCCAGAGACCCCAGGACCACAGCAGACCCTCAGCCTGCCATAGAGGACCCAGCCTACCCACCAACAGGCAGTACCAGCCCTGGGACCCCACAGGCCCTGGCTCTGTGGACCATCAGGACAACACCAGCTCTGAGACACCGTGGATCGTGGATCCCTCACAACCCCTCACCTCCCTCAGCTGTCCTGGTACCACCCAGCAGTGGACAACAGCAGTTCAGCAGGAACCCCCAGGATTCTGCAGCCAGAGATCCCAGGACCCAGCTCTGCCTACCAGTGAGCCGGGACTAGCCCCAGAACCCCTTGGCCTTGGCCCTACTCACCATTCGTTTGACACCAGCTCTAGGACCCCTGGACCCTGCAGCAAGAGACCACAGGACTTAGCTTCATGCAACAGTGGGAGGAAATTAGCCCCGGAACCAGACCCTGTCCACCAGCAGGTGGTCCCAATCCCAGGACCACTGCAGCCCCACAGCCTGCTTTATCCAGGATCCAGCCAACACACCAGGAGGTTGACACCAGAACTGAGACATCTTGGACTACTAAACGAGCTGACCTGGAGTCCAGCGCCACGCACCATGAGGCCAGCACTAGTGTTAGGACACCACAGAACCCACAGCCAGCCATGTCAGGAAATGACCCCACCGACCAGTAGGCTGACACTAGATCCCGGAACCCAGCTCTGCCAACGAGGGAGCCAGCACTAGCCCTGTGACACCCTGGGTTTCCGCAGCCAGCCTCCTCCACACGACGTAAGGCCTAGCAAACAACTGGACCAGGGGCCAGCCACATCTATCTGACTGCCCACAGTAGTCAACCTGCCACAACAGAAGGACCCATGCAGCCCACACAAGCGGCACCCTTAGCGCATATAGCTTTGGTGACAAGAGGGGAGTGTGCTGCTAGGACACATAGGACATCTACAAAAGGCCACTTCTTGAATGTTGGGAAACAAAACTAACCTGCCAGATACAAAGAAATAAAAAGGGCAAATCAGGCAAAATGAGGCAAGAAAATCAGTTCCAAACGAGGGAACCAGATAAAACACCAGAAGAACTAAGTGAAGTGGAGATACCCAATAAAGTGTTAAAAGTAATGATTGTAAAGATCAAAAAAATCAGGATAAAAATGGATGACACAGTGAGAAGTTTAATGAAAAGAAGATATAAAGAAGAACCAAACAGAGTTGAAGAATACAGTAACTGAAATAAAAAGTATACTAGAAGGAATCAACAGATGATGCAGAGGAATGACTAAGTGAGCTGGAAGTCAGGAGTAGTGGAAGTCATTGAAGCTAAAAGAAAAAAAAAAGAAAAGAATAAAAAGAAATGAGGACAGATTAAGAGACCTCCGGGACAACATCAAGCATACGAACATTTGCATTATAGGGGTCCCAGAAGAAGAAAGGAGAAAAAAAGGGGTAGAGAACATATTTGAAAACATAATAGTTGAAATCTCTAACCTGGGAAAAAGAAACAGACATCCAGGTCCAGGAAGCACAGCAAGTCCCAAATAAGATCACCCCAAAGAGGACCAGAGCAAGACACATTGTAATTAAAATGGCAAAAATTAAAGATAGAGAATATTAAAAATTAAGAGGGAAAAGCAACAAGTTACTTACAAGGGAACTCCCCGTAAGGCTACCAGCTGACTTCTCAGTGGTAACTCTGCAGGCCAGAAGGGAATGGCATAATATATTTTAAATAATACAAGTAGAAAAACCTACAAACAAAAATACTCTACCCAGCAAGGCTTTCATTCAGATTTGGTGGAGAAATCAAAAGTTTTACAGACAAGCAAAAGCTAAGAGATTAGCACCACCAAATCAGCTTTACAGGAAATGTTAAAGGTAGTAAATCAACCATGTAGAAAGCTACTTGGAAGATTAAAAGTCAAAAGTAGTAAAATCATATATGTCCTCATAAGCAGTTAAAAGATACACATAACAAAGATGTAAAATATGATGTCAAAAACTGTACTCTTAGGGGGAAGGGAATAAAAATACAGGGTTGTTAAAATGAGTTTGAAATTAAGAAAGCAACTTAAAATAATCACACACAAACATATAAATTGTTATATATAAACCTAATGGTAACCACAAACCAAAAATCTATAATAATACACAAAAAAGAGAAAGTAATCCAAATATAACACTAAAGATAGTCATCAAATCCCAAGGGAAGAGAACAAAATAAAAAGGAACAAAAACTATAAAACAACCCAAAACAATTAACAAAATGGCAATAAGTATATACCTATCAATAATTACTTTAAATGTAAATGCTCCCTCCAATCAAAAGACACAGAGTAGCTGAATGGATATAAAAACAAGCCTCATATATATGCTGCCTACAGGAGACTCACTTTGGACCTAAAGACACACTGGAAGTAAGGTGATGGAAAAAGGTACTCTTTGAAAATGGAAATGAAAAGAAAGCTGGGGTAGCAATACTTATATTAAAGCAACAACAGCAAAACAGAGTTTAAAACAAAGACTGCAACAAGAGACAGAGAAGGACATTACATAATGATCAAGGCATCAATCCAAGAAGGAAATATAACAATTGTAAATATATATGCACCCAACATAGGAGCACCTAAATACATAAGCAAAATTAACAGACATAAAGGAAGAAATTGACAGTAACACAATAATAGAAGGGGACTTTAACACTCCTTCTATCAATGAACAGATCATCCAGACAGAAAATCAATAAGGAAACACTGGCCTTAAATGACAAGACAAACGGCCTTAAAAGTTATACATTTGTATAAATATAAATATAAATATATATATACACACAACAACATTCCAAACACAAGCAACAGAATACAAATTCTTCTCAAGTGCACATGGAACATTCTCCAGAATAGATCACATGCTAGGCCACAAAACAAGTCTCAGTAAACTTCAGAAAACTGAAATCACATCAGTCATCTTTTCCAACCAAAACACTATGAGACTAGAAATTAACTACAAGAAAAAAGCTGCAGGGCTTCCCTAGTGGCGCAGTGGTTGAGAGTCCCCCTGCCGATGCAGGGGACACGGGTTCGTGCCCCGGTCTGGGAGGATCCCACATGCCGCGGAGCGGCTAGGCCTGTGAGCCATGGCCGCTGAGCCTGCGCATCCAGAGCCTGTGCTCCGCAACGGGAGAGGCCACAACAGTGAGAGGCCCGTGTAACACACACACACACAAAAAAGCTGCAAAAAAACAAACACATGGAGGTTAAACAATATGCTACTAAACAACAATGATCCAAAATCTACAGGATGCAGCAAAAGCCACTCCAAGAGATAAGTTTAAGGTGATACAAGCCAAACTCAGGAAACAAGAAAAATCTCAACAACCTCACCTTATACCTAAAGGAACTAGAAAAAGAACAAATAAAACCCAACGTTAGTAGAGGAAAGAAATCATAAAGATGATAGCAGAAATAAATGACAGAAACTAAAAAAATACAGAAGATCAATAAAACTAACAGCTGATTCTTTGAAAAGATAAACAGAACTGACAAACCTTTAGCCAGACTCAGCAAGAAACAAAGAGGGCCCAAATCAACAAAATTAGAAATGAAAAAGGAGAAGTTACAGGCTGCACCAGAGAAACACAAGGAATCATAAGAGATTACTATGAACAACTATATGCCAATAAAATGGACAATCTAGAAGAAACAAATTCCTAGAAATGTACACTCTCCTAAGACTGAACCAGAAAGATATAGAAAATATAAACAGACCAATTACCAGTGATGAAATTGAATCAGTAATTTAAAAACTCCCAACAAAAGGAAGCCCAGGACCAGATGGCTTCACAGTTTAATTCTACCAAACATTTAGAGAAGTTAACACTTACCCTTGTCAAACTATTTCAAAAAATTGCAGAGGGAAGAGCACTTCTGAACTCATTCTACAAGGTCAGCATCTTCCTGATACCAAAACTAGACAAAGATATCACACACAAAAAAGGAAACTACAGGCCAATATCACTGATGAACAGATGTAAAAATCTTCAACAAAATACTGGCAAACCAAATTCAACAACACATTAAAAGGTTCATCTACCATGATCAAATGGGATTTTTCCCAGTGATGCAAGGATGATTTAATATCTGTAAATCAATCAATGTGATACACCACATTAACAAACTGAAGAATAAGAACCATATGATCATCTCAATAGATGCAGAAAAAGCTTCTGATAAAATCCAACATCCATTTATGTTAAAAACTCTCCACAAAGTGGGTTCAGAGGGAACATACCTCAACATAGTAAAGGCCACATATGATAAGCCCAGAGCTAACATTACAGTCAATGGTGAAAAGCTGAAAGTATTCCCTCTAAGATCAGCAACAAGTCAAGGATGCCCCCTCTCACCACCTGTATTCAATACAGTACTGAAACTTCTAGCTATAGCAATCAGACAAGAAGGAATAAAAGGAATTCAAAGTGAAAAAAGAAGTAAAACTTTCACTGTTTTGCAGATGACATGATACCATATACAGAAAATCCTAAAGACATCACCAAAAAACTACAAGAGCTCATTAATGAATTTGGTAAACTTGCAGGATACAAAATTAATACACAGAAATCTGTTGCATTTCTATACACTAATTATCAGAAAGGGAAATTAAGAAAAAAACCCATTTACCATTGCATCACAAAGAATAAAATACCTAGGTATAAATCTAACAAAAGAGGTTAAAAAACCTGGACTTGAAAAACTGTAAGACTCTGATGAAAGAAACTGAAGACGACACAAACAGATGGAAAGATATACCATGTTTATGGACTGGAAGAATTAATATTGTTAAAATGATCATACTACTCAAGGCAATGTACAGACTCAATGTAATCACTATTAAAATACCAATGGCATTTTCACAAAACTAGAACAGATAATTCTAAAATCTGGATGGAAACACAAAAGATCCTAAATAGCCAAAGCAATCTTGAGAAAGAACAGAGCTGGAGGTATCATGCTCTCTGACTTCAGATTTTTCTACAAAGCTACAGTAATCAAAACAGTATGGTACTGACATAAAAACAGACACATAGATCAATGCAACAGACTACAGAACCCTGAAATAAACCCCATGCACTAATGGCCAATCAATCTATGACAAATGAGGTAAGAATATACAATGGAGAAAAAACAGTCTTTTCAACAAATGGTGCCAGGAAAACTGGACAGCTACATGTAAAAGAATGGGATTAGAACATTTCCTCACACCATATATAAAAATAAACTCAAAATAGATTAAAGACCTGAATGTAAGACGAGGAGCCATAAAACTAGAAGAAAACATAGGCAGAACACTCTTTGACATAATTCATAGCAATACTCTTTTAGATCTGTCTCCTAGGGCAAAGGAAACAAAAGCAAAAGTAAACCAATGGTACCTAATCAGATTAAAAGCTTTTGCACAGCAAAGAAATAAAAAAAAAAAAAAAAACACTGACAAAATGAAAAGATAACCTACTGAATAGAAGAAAATATTTGCAAATGATATGACTGATATATCTAAAATAAACAGCTCATACAACTCAATATCAAAAAAACAAACAACCTATCAAAAATATACAGAAGACCTGAATAGATATTTTTCCAAAGACATACATACAGATGGCCAATAGCTACATGAAAAGATGTTAAATATTCCTAATTATTACAGAAATGTAAATCAACACCACAGTGTGATATCACCTCATACCTGTCAGAATGGCTGTCATCAAAAGGCCACAATAACAAACATTAGCAGAGATGTGGAGAAAAGGGAACCCTTGTGCACTGATGGTGGGATTGTAAATTGGTGCAGTCACTATTGAAAACAGTATGGAGGTTCTTCAAAAAAACTAAAAACACAACTACCATATGACCCAGCAATTCCAATTCTGGGCATATATCCAGAAAAAAACAAAAACACTAATTTGAAAAGATACATGCACCCCAAAGTCCACAGCAGCATTATTTACAGTTGCCAAGATATGGAAGCAACCTAAATGTCCATCAACAGACGAATGGATAAAGATGATGTGGTATTCATATGCAATGGAATACTACTCAGCCACAAAAAAAGAATGAAATTTTGCCGTTTACAACAACATGGATAGACCCAGAGGGTATTATGCTTAGTGAAATAAATCAGACAGAGAAAGACAAATACATATTTATGTTATCCCTTATATGTGGAATCTAAAAAAATAAAACAAATGAATAAATATAACAAAACAGAAACAGACTCACAGACAACAAACTAGTGGTTCCCAATGTGGAGAGGGAAGAGGGAGTAAGATAGAGGTAGAGGAGTTAAGAGGTACAAGCTACTATGTACTAAATATATAAGCTGCAAGGATATATTGTAGGGACTTCCCTGGTGGTCCAGTGGTTAAGAATCCACCTGCCAATGCAAGGGACATGGGTTGGATCCCTGGTCCAGGAAGATCTCACAGGCCGCAGAGCAACTAAGCCTGTGCACCACAACTACTGAGCCTGTGCTCTAGAGCCCACGAGCTGCAACTACTGAGCCCATGCACCACAACTACTGAAGCCCACAAGCTCTAGAGCCCACATGCTGCAACTGCTGAGCCTGCATGCTGCAACTACTGAAGCCCACGTGCCTAGAGTCTGTGCTCTGCAGCAAGAGAAGCCACAGCAATGAGAAGCCTGCACACTGCAAGGAAGAATAGCCCCCACTCACCACAACTAGAGAAAGCACCCTCACAGGTACGAAGACCTAGCGCTACCATAAATAAATAAATACATACATACATACACACATACATAATTTTAAAAAAGGATATACTGTAGAGCACAGGAAATATAGCCAATATTTTATAATAACTTTAAATGGAGTATAAGCTGTAAAATTTTGAATCACTATGCTGTACACCTGAAACTAATAGAATATTGTACATCAACTATACCTCAATTTAAAAAATTTAGTATCAAGAAAATTGCTGAGTACAACAGTTACTACTAATATCATTACTGCCTCCCTGCCCCAAATAGATGGAAACAATACCTACTCTTCTTAATGAACCTTCATCATTATGGAGAATACTCTTTAGAATACATCATACTGACGATACTGTTTTCAGCTTTCAGCCACTTTAAAAAAATAATGCTCTAAGATCTGACATCTAATTGAGTTCTTCAAACTAGGATAGTGGTAATGTTTACAAAATAACCATATAATTTCAGAAATGTCACTTCTATTAGCATGTTTAGTAAAAGACTGTTTTGCTACAAATATTTATTTTGAATCTCTAAGCCAAGTATAGCATTCATTCTGTGAAACATCGTTTAGATACATGGAATAAAAAATATAGAAAAGAACGTTCAGGAAGTAATTTGGAGAGTGTAAAGATATGAGATATACACAGAAGAGAATACATGGGAAATAGCACTCAATGAAGTGAAGATTCACATGTTGTACAAAATGGTTACTATTCTGGGACTCCCGTAAGATCCCTATATGCCAGATCAATCTTCCTAAGTTCAATTCCCAAATTCACTGTCCAACTCAAAAACTTTGAAAAACTGGAACCACAGTGGACTTGATCCAAGTTTATACAATTTTTCCCCTAAAGGTGCTCTCTAGTTCAGACAGCTAGGAGCATCAAGCACTCAAGCAGAAAGCCAGTCTTGTAAGCACAAGAAGTCTGGAGATGGAATTTAGTATATTCCCAGAGAAGCTGGAAATTTAGGAGCAAAAACAGTAAAAAGGAGGAATCTCCAGAACAGAGAACTTTTGAATTGCACATGAATGGACAAGGCTTTAAAACAATAGCTGAGAAGGCTGAGAGAACCCAACAGAGATTTCAGCAGCTGTCCACTTGCTACAGTGGAGACTGAGTTTGGAGTTCCACAGAGTTAGAAGGAGTTAGTAAACACCTTGTGCTTTCCATCAAAACCTCAGAAAGGCCATGCCTTTTTATTTTTCCAGATTATGTTCCAGGATTAAGAAGAGGGGTAAAACTGCAACAGACCTACCCTAATAAAGCATAAAATATATCTTCCACAAGTTCAAGGTTTTCTATCAGTAATTTAACTGTCTGTCATTAACTATATAAGCATAAGGGATGGAGAATTAATAGATTGTTGATATTTCTTAATATAAATTGGTTTATTAACTGATAATTAATGTTTCAGGGATTAATTAGCATATTATTAGTATGAAGTCATACATTCACCAAAAGATATGTACAATAATTTTCATTTTAGTATTATGTATAATAACCCCAAATGAAAACTACCCAATGCCATCAATAGATAGTGCAATGGATGAACCTTGTGTATAGATGAACACATTAAAAGATCATGTGACATATAAAAATGAGTAATCTTAACATTTCAACCATTGGGCATAGACGAAGTTATTCCTTATAAATTTCTTTAGTCTCTATGAGTGTGTGATTTACAACAACACTCCATATATTACATGAAACATAAAATCTAAAGATACCAAAACACCTGAAAAACCGTGCCTATGTATCATTCTGCCAAATAAAATATAATTCTATTTAAACTGCAACATGGCAGATATTTTAAACAAAAATTCTCCCAGGTACATCATCAGGAAAAGATGTTAAGTGTCATACTTTTCTAAAATGAGACATAATTTAAACTGATAACTACCTTCAACTGGAGACTGAACACATATAATGTTCCAGTAGTCTCAGTAAGAAAGATAATATTCTTGAATATCTAGCTATTTTCTCTAGTAGCAGCTTCTTTCATTCAACTAGAGGCAGTCCTGCTCTTTAACATTTGGGCCTTATCCACCATAGAGATTCAGGTCACTGATTTCATTAGTGCCACAGAATTTATGACTACTTTATTCCAATGCCTGTAAACTTATTAATCACAAGTTCTCACTCAGGAACTTACAAGTTTCCCTCAAAATAGCCAATTTCTAAACTTATCTAATCTCTTCTTATAAATAACAAAAAAATACTTTATAAGTTTTATTTTATAAACAAGTAAAAGTGTCACTAAATTATTAACACTATTCATACAGTGTATCTTAAACTAATATATATAGCTTGGGGACCATGCTAAGAGTGCTCACAATGTCAGCCATTTTTATCCAATAAATAGTACTCTGAAAAAGACTGTTTTTATGGTTTATTTTGCTGGGCCACACTTATATGAACATTATATATATGTTATATATATGTAATATATACATCTATATCATTGACCATAGTGATATCTACACAAATTATCTCAAAAGGTATTGTCATAAAGCATCCTGGGAACTTTCCTGGTGGCACAGTGGTTAAGAATCTGCCTGCCAATGCAGGGGACACGGGTTCAAGCCCTAGTCCGGGAAGATCCTACATGCCACGAAGCAACTAAGCCCATGCGCCACAACTACTGAGCCTGTGCTCTAGAGCCCATGAGCCACAACTACTGAGCCCACGTGCTGCAACTACTGAAGCCCATGCACCTAGAGCCCGTGCTCCACAGCAAGAGAAGCCACCCCAACAAGCAGCATGCGCACCACAATGAAGAGTAGACCCCGCTCGCCGCAACTAGAGAAAACCTGCGTGCAGCAACGAGGACCCAACACAGCCAAAAATAATTTTTAAAAAAAAAGCATTCTGTACACAGAAGAGTCTGAAAATCAGTGTATTTAAAAGGAAAATCTACACAGAAAAACAGAGCTGAGAATATTCAAATAAACCAAAGTACTCACGTTGATGCCCAACCCATCAAAGGATTCTCCCATCTCTCTCTGGTATCAAACTCCATCTTCCATTTCTTCGTGTTGTTTACTCCAGACTGCATGTTATTGCGAGCAGGAACAAAGATCCTGACTTTTCTAGTTTTGATATGCTCTTCTGGAATACCAGTTAAAGCAGTAATATCCTACAGAAAAACAAGCAAACGTGTTTCTGACAGCCCACATACACTCTAATGTGTTTTTGTTGCTTTTTCTATCTTGCAATTCTATTCGTACTTACTTATAAATTTTTTTAAGCTTTCTGACTTAATTCACTACTTTGTTATTTTACCATGTAAACTGCTATTTTGATATTTGGAAAAGATATATTGGGGGAGTGTTAGGGTACAGTGGGGAAGGGTTCATAAAAAAAAATTAGGTCCCTTCTGTACAACAAAGCACTGGTAATTTCTGAAGATTTTGCTGGTAGAAAAGCCTGTATACAATAGACTGTTACTTCATAAGCAAGTAATTACCTGCTAATTAGTTAGCAGAGAAAGAATGTAAAGGGATATTAAAAATAATGAAATATAAAAAGTGACTAAATTTTAAATAGAAAAATCTATTACCAATGGTTTCTATGTCAAACTGCTTACAACAAGGCATTCCCTTCAGAGGAAGGCCTGACCCCGTTTGTAAACAATTAAAATCAATTAACAACTTTAACTAGCATTTTGATTTATCTCCCTTTGGTGAAACCTATTGAAGAGAAAATGATATCAGATAGATGTCAAATCTATTCTGCAAAGCAGAGCCAAAAAATTTGCACAATTTTTGCAGAAACATGAGATGAAAACAATGGTAACTTTCTTGACTCTTTTTCTTTATTTCTATCCAGTAACAAATGCTCAACTGATGAATGTATACAATTTTGATGCCCTAGATTAGATATATTTATCAATTTATAATAGCAATCAGGACGCAAAATAACAAAGTAATTCAGAATTTAAGTCTCCATTTAGTAATGGTAAAATACTTTATCAACATAAGAACATAGTAGGGTCAACTATATTATTCTTATAAATGAAGCATTTTAAAATCATGGTTCACTTACTAAGGTAAATTTTAACTGGTTAAAAACAACAGGTTTAACCTGGAAATGAGTATACCAAACTTGTGAAAACTAGAAAATATAGCCCATTTTGTCAATTTTAATTTCACTGTAATATGTCCTCTAATGAAGGCTAATGTTTATTTGTGGTTCCACTCTAATCAATGCTTTGGACCAAAGAATTAGTATAAGTAAGTACTTAGTTGCAATATGTACTGTGAAAAAACTAAATGTATTTCTGACTGGACTAGGCTTTCTACCCACAGATTAAAGAACAAATTCTTTAGTTATTTTAGCTGGCAACTATACCTTTCCACCTGTACCAATAATTAGGTGTGGTTACTTTGTCACAGCCTGTCTGTTTGGAGAAACTATTGAAATGATCCATACAAATATTTACACAAAAAAGTACTTCTAGTATATGCCTACATTTTTTAAAAGTTTCTTTGCTTATAGGATAAAATAAAAACAAAACAAGTACAACTGGTACATAATTTTTAAAGACATGAATATAACTTTTAATTAGTAACTTCTAATTGTCAAGTTAAACCTCAAAGAAAAGTAATTTCAGGTATTATTATATTTAATGACTTTCTAAAGCATATTCTTCTACTCAAGAGCTTGAAAGAGACTCAGCTCCTGGGAAGTCCTTAGTGTTTATTTCCCCCTTTGAATTCACTACAGTATTTGTAATCTTTCATATTAACTTATTATTTAATACTATATATCTTCATATTAATATGTCCTATTTCTTCAGTTATAGTCGAAGCAAAGTATAAACAAACAATATAAGTGTATTACAAAATTATGGGGTGAGGCATCCTTGTCAAACTCCATAGCAACCCCTCCATTCTGAGCTGAGATCATAAAAACTGGAGCTGTAAGTTAGCTATTCTTTTAATTAAGACTTATAGAAAAGGAAATATATTAATCTCTTAATACCAGTTACCTCAGAAAGATAAGATCATGGGAAACAGACTTACTTTTTCTTAATAAAAGTCTATATTATGTGCATATGCCAAAGTAATTTGAAAACCAATAAAGCTTTAATAAAATGGAAAGAGTATCTCTTGATTTGTACTATCAAAGCAGAAAGGGATAGAATGAGTTTTTAACGATGGAAAACCTCTTTAAAATCAGTGGCTACAAAATATTGCTAAGCTCCTAGCTGCCAGTGCTTCCATGCCCCCTCAAATTACGGCAATTATTTACTGATATCTTCCCCCAATAAAGCTGGCATTTGAACAAATGAGTTTCCAAATTTTGAAGCCCAAGTTGTTCTGACATAGAATCCCTGTCTTTGCCTGCAGAAGACATGTAAGGTACTGCAGCCGAGTTGAACTGCTGCCAAAGACAGAATAAAAAGGCTTGGCATCTCTCACATACTTGACACCTAAAGGGCACAGAAGCTCTAAAATTCCTAGTCCCTCTAGGCACACTCTCAGTCTAGACAAACTGATTTCTCACACTTTTTAAATGCATCACAACACTCTATTGTTATCATTTCATCCACACAGCTTCAGCTAGTGACAGAAGAACATGTCCTTTAAGCGACATTTCAATGGGCTAAAGCTCCCATTCCAAGATTCCATTAAAACAATGTAATACTTGAAAAGAACTATGAGGCACTATGTTGAACTTTTTACTTGTGTCTTCAATGCTTTGCTTTCCTCAAAGTTGTCACTCACCTACCTGTGACTCAACTTTTGAAAATAAATAAATAAATAAATAAATAAATAATCTGCAAACTACTTAAACTATATTGAACTAATGATATTCTCTCTAGATTTCTACTTCTCTATTGCAATATGGATCATCTGTGATTATTTAAAAAACCCATTTACAAAAGATAGAAGTGCTCTCAAGATGCCCATGTTGCCTTTTACAGATTTCTCATTTGATTGGTAAAATAGGCAATTTATAAATAATAATTCATAAATTTTCTATGATTACAAAAAAGTTAAATCACGTAAGATACAAGAAGCCTTCAAGTTGGCACCTGAAGAACCTCAAGACTCACCAGTTATTATCTATAAATTCTAAAAAAACAAGTAACCCTATAGATAATATATACAGACTTACTGAATTTTAAAACTTAGTTTTAAACAGTTGGGTCAAGCCTGAAACCTATATTTATATTATTAAAGAATGTCACTATCTCAATCAAGTTTTGGAAACACAATCTTATGTACAATAAGCTATTTTAAGAAATAGTAACTAATTAGCTCATCATGATTCACAGATTAAAGAGCATTCAAATTTAAAAATTTGCCACTGAGAAGAAGCATATCATAAGTTCCAAAGTTCTACTCTTTCAGTACCATCTCTTCCACAATTTAAATTCTAGAAGAGCTGATAGCTGACCTTCCATTTCACAAGTCTAGTTTAGTTAAATGGAAGAGGAATTTAAAAAATCATTAAGAAAGTATATGCCAGTATATGTAAATGAACTTTATTTTTTCAAACACCAATTTCCATTATAAAATATTAGTTTTCCATACAAAAACTGTATGACTCGGTTATCAACTGTCCCCATTTATCTTGTGTGAATTCAACTTTTTTTTTTTTTTTAAACAAAGGAAGCAGGGAACAAGCAATGGGAAGTTGGTGTCAAAATGCAGAAAAACCTCCCAGCAAGCTTCTTGCAACCACCCAGGATTTAGAGTCTTGCTGGCCGCTCTCTTTTCAATACCAGAATTTCACACATTTCAATGACTATTATGACTTCAAAGAATCAAATTTTCATCATTGTCCGTCATCTGCCAGTTGATTTGTATAAAGGAGTTCTTCTGCATGCATTCCAAACAAAAGCCTCCTTACTTTTGTGGCTATATATCAAGTTTAAAAGTTTTGTTTGTGACAGTTGTGTCTTTGGTAAATTAGGGTAACACTGAAGGAGTGCAGCTGCTCTGCAGGAACCTCCTTTTTGGCACCATTTCACTTAAATAAAAACTGAATAATTAGCTTCTGCCTTTATTAAATCACAAAAATGCCACTGGCCTTAGTAATTACTTCCGGTTGCCCCACCCACTTAACCTTAATACTTTACACTTGTCATAAAGAGAAATTAATGAAAAAGGTTTTCACCACTTTGGATGAATTTTTGATAGATCTCTCAGTACACCCAGAACAGCCAAAATTTTTACCAGGCTTTTTGGTAATAAGTTGACTAAATTGCATGTTATTATGGATCAATGTTGAAAAGTTTTAATAGAGTACATATTGGAACATTAAGTACAAATATTGCTCATAGAAACTTGTTCTATTGCAGGCTATTAGTTACCAATTATGTGTTTAAATTTATTTTAGGGCTAAAACTGATCTAAATTTGATGATTGTGTTTATATTCTACTTCAACCATGAAAGATGTTAAAAGGAAAACAATCCTGGATCTGTAATAAAAACTTCCTTTCAAGTGCCCTACAGAAACTTAACACAAGAAACTCATTAAGTGGTCTCATAAGTAATGAAGGACATTTTACAAAATAAATTTTACAGTTTGAAAATTAACAAAGAGTTGGCAGATAGCGTAACCATATGTATTTACTTACCATGGAAGAACTTTAAACATTTCTAAAAAGTTAGTGGCCACATCGATTCAAGATACAATCAAAACTGTAAAAATACATTAGAAGTGTGCCAGCAGAACCAATTTTTGTTTGTTTGTTAAAGCAACATATTGATGTAGGAGTCTAACCAGGTAATGAAACAAGTGTTGAAATATGATATCCATTATATCTTGCATATCGGGCAAAGTTACCATGAAACCAAAAGTTCAGTTTTAAATGGAATGTTGTTAAGATATTAACAATGGATCAAGCAAATGATGCAGCTAATCATATAAAGAGCAAAAAACTAAGAATTAGAGACATGTGTCTCAATCTCAAACCATTTTCATTACTCCCAGATCCTTCTGAGCAGGATAGGGTAGAGCAACGGCTAAAAGCAAAGGGCTGAGTCAAAACTGGGTTAGAATCGCAACTTACGTTGGGTAAATTAATAGACTTCTCCTAAATCATCATCTATAAGGATCAATTAAACAAAGTAAAATGAGGACTAAATAATGTATGTAAAGTGCTTGGGCAATAAAGAGATGTCCCATGTATATTTAATGTCTACTATGTATTAGACAATGGACACAATGCTCAATAGTATAGACATGATCTCCATTCTCATGAAAAGTACTATTTGACTTTTCAAAAAGGACAGAGTGAACAAGTAACAGGAGGCTGTTGTTAAGATGAAAAAAACTCCCATCTTCTTTGAAGAATATGAGTTAGTAAATAAAATACAACAAAAGGAACAAGGTATAATTTATCTTTGTTCATTTCAATTCAAATGGATAGATCGTACTATGCCAAGTTATCTATGCCAGGGACTGAAGAGAATATAAAAATACGACTTTAGTCCTGAATTTTAAAAGTTTATAATCTGTGTACCCATAAGGAGGGGGGAAAACTAAGTAATCATTACTGTAAAATACAGTATTAGTTAAGATTCAGATAAATCTCGAAGAACCCAAGCTCCACCGTTTGCAACCTATGCGGTATTGATAAGTTGCTTAAACTCTGTCAGTTTTCTCCTTTAAAAAAATGCACTACAAGGAATTCCCTGGCAGTCCAGTGTTTAGGACTCCGCGCTTTCACTGCCGAGGGTGCGGGTTCAATCCCTGGTGGAAAAACTAAGACCCGCAAGCCCTGCAGCTCAGCCAAAAAAAAAAAAAAAAAAAAAAGCACTACAAAACCTACCTCATAGCAATATTTGGAAGGATTAAGTCAGGATATGAAGTAAAATGTGATAAATGCCATGGGCGTCAAATAAAAGAAAGACTGCATTTGGTTTTAAAGGTGCAAAAGTATCAGAAAATACTTTTTCTGACTAAAGAGGGAGACAAGATGATTCTTTCAGGATACTTATGATTTTAAGAAGATACAGTTAAAACATTATAAAAAAATTAAATAAAAATTTTAAAAATATGTCCATATGTTTAAAACCCTAGCAACTGCTTTTCTTATGCATATTACCTACCAATAATTATCTATATACATATCCACTGTGTATAGTTATAATAATAATAAAATTATTTTGCATTATTGTTAAGTATCACATCACTTACTCTTTTCTCCATGTAGTTACCCAGTTTTCATATTTCTTGTTTTAATGACCTCATTGACAATCTATGAAGTTGATATGCCACAATTTCTTAGTCAATTCATTATTAAAAAATCAAATTGTTTTGTTATTATTTCTTTTAAAGTACAGATTACTGCAATGAAAATCTCAGTAGCCTAATTCTTTAAGGTTAGTCACTGAGGGTAATACTAACTGGATCAAAGGTTATAATAATTTCCATGGTTCCTGATGTTATCAAATTGCTTTCCAAAGGGGTGGTAAATTTTTATATTGCCAACCACATGCGGGCCAATTTCCATTTATGCTCTAAAGGCACAGAGAAACAGGTATATATTAATTGGATTGAATTTATTTATTGTGTATTCTTCCATACAAAACTATAAAAGAGATGAGTTTGATCTTTGACTTGTAAAAACATCATCCTCAAAATTGATCCTAATGATATTACTTTATAGGAGCTAATACCAGTAGAAACAGGTGGGAAAAGGTAACACCTAAAATCTAATTAACTGTTCAAAATATAACTCTGGAACATCAGAGAGATGTATAATCTTTTTGTAATGGTGTAAGGATGGTGAATATTTTCATATTCGGAAATACTGTACATAGTTATAGTACATGATTTGACATATGGCATAGCCAAATCAAGTCTACTAAACAACTATTTTAAGACAGAATGCTATAATTTTTTTTTTTTTTTGGCTGTGCCACGTGGCTTGCAGGATCTCAGTCCCCAACTAGGGATTGAACCTGGCCCACGGCAGTGAAAGCCTGGAATCCTAACCACTAAGCAACCAGGGAATGCCCCTGGAATTCTATAATTTAAAAAAGATTATACAGAAATAAACTTTTTCCCCCAAATCAGGAAAAGTCTTCCATTGGAAGACTTCCTTCATTTTTATAAGGAAACACTTGAAAGAATCTTCATTTTCTACTAACTTTGAAACAACTGAAAGTTACTTAAAAAAAAAAAAAGCTTAATAAATAAATGAACAGTCAATACTGCCTCATTGAAAACCAGTATGCGTCACTGAAGCATTCTGAAAGTTATTAAGTTAATAATTTTTTAAACTTAAGAGAAAGATATAACATTAATAATGATCAACTTTTTAATACATAAACCCCTCTCCCCTTTTGCTTTTTAATCCAATGTTCCAGAATTTTTTTGATTTTTAAATCACTAACTCATGTAGCTATATTAGGTCACATAATAGCTTTTTCAGAAGCTGAAATAAAGGGAAAAAAATTTTGGACACAAAACACTTGGAACTTATATAGCATATTATATTTTTAAAAGATCCAATCTGTTATTTCTTAATCAAATAGCCTTCCTCATACCATGGTAATAAATTAAAAAGTTGACATACACACAACATAAATTAAGAATTATGAGAACAAAAGCCACAACAGCAGAGAACTAAATACGAAATAACTGTTGAATAAACATCAGGGCAAAGGAAAAGAAGGTAAATAAACATCTGGAAATCAAGTTATGGTTTAAGCAATAAATGAAATTAGTTAAATCTGGAAAGGAAGCTGAAAATAATGAATCTAAAGCTGAATATTTCTAGCTTAATAAAGCAATACTCAAGAGGCAATGCTGTGAAAGTCAAACTAGATTTCAAGGAGACACAAAATGTATAAGACAATCCCTCATTAATTTAGCATAAGAATAGAAGTTAAGCTATGCAATAGAAGTCTCCTTTCTGACTTAGGAACTGATAGTTGTTCAGTTAACTGAAAATATTAGTGAAAACAGAGGATCATTAAGTAAATACACACATGGACGCATACACAGCCACACTTTAAACACTGTATTATAACTTAAAAAGCATACATGTACATTCTTTCAATACTCTTCTGATATAGGGCCAGTACCCTTCCTTTGAGTGTAAGTCCAGTGGTAAGAATTCCAAGTGTTGTTTCTTCCACAGACTACCAAGAAACTGCATATCTACAATTTATAGTTTTGGTTTTTTAAATGCAAAGTGAGAATACAAAGACACTTGTGAAACATGAGTCCAAAATCTGTCTAGATTTGCTTTTACATCACAACCTTTAATATAATTGTTTCACCTCCACCTAATTTGACAAAGATCGTGTTAGAAATTCACCTTTATTGTCTTTTCAAAGTATTAAAAAGACTGTCATATAAAGAACTCTTTGTCCCCCATATAGCAACATTCAGACTGTACTATCCAATTAAATTATGTAATTACAATGGCAAGTAAAACTGGCATAGAAAGGTGTGGAAACAAGCACAGCTGAGTCTTGGTAAACATGACTCATTACTGAGAGCTGAAGTCTGGTAGTATACTAAAATGAAACCTAAATTAAGCCATAGTATGTAGTGTGTTGGTAAGGATGTTTTACAGAAAGAACTGAGAGCGTCAGTAACAGAGCAAATTGTTAAAGGTTGGTTTAAAAAATTAAAGATTCATTAAAGCCATTATTGTAAAAGACTGTCACAATGTAGTATATGGATTTTCATTGGGATCCATGATGGAGCAACACATACCAGACTACCACTGTTGCCATGCAAAACTATAAAACTGGGAGAATTAAGCAACTTTTTTCAGATATTAGACAACTGGATAATAGGCAGCATCATACTGTCATCCCTGAAAGAAGGAAAATTCATGTTGTAGTCCTACAAATGTCCCAGCTTTATGCCTGGAGGCACATTCTAGACCATGATGGAGCCCAAGCAGAACACCGGAGTCTCACTGATCAGAGAAGGTAGGGATTAGAGTTCAGGGCTACTAACATTTGTGAGGCAGAGTTCTGAAGAGGAACAATTAGGCAAGAAAAATAAATTTAAGGCATCCAAATTGGAAAGGAAGAAGGAAAATTATCTTTGTTCACAGATTTGTAGGATTATACACACAATCACAAAACCTGCTAGAGCTAATGAACAAGTCAGCAAAGTGGCAGATAAAAAAAAAAATCAACACGCAACAAATATCAGTTGTGTTTCTACACACTAACAATGAACAATATGAAAATGAAATAAAGAAAATAATTCCAATTTAAAAGATATATGCACCCCTATGTTCATTGCAGCATTATTTACAATAGCCAAGATATAAAAACAAGCTAAGCATCTACTGATAGATGAAAGGATGAAGAAGATGTATGTATAAATACAATGGGATATTACTCGGCCCTAAAAAAGAATGAAATCTTGCCATTTGCAACAACATGGATGGACCTAGAGGGTATTATGCTAAGTGAAATAAGACAGAGACAAATATTATATGATTTAATTTATGTGTAGAATCTAAAAAGCAAAACAGAAACAGACTCATAGATACAGGAAATAAACTGGTGGTTACCAGAGGGAGCAGTGGTTGGAAGGTGGACAAAATAGGTGAAGGGGATTAAGAGTTACAAACTTCCAGATATAAAATAAATAAGTCAGAGGGATGTACTGTACACCATATAGTCAATAATACTACTATAACTGTATGGTAACAGATAGTAACTGGATTTATCATAGTAAAAAAAAAAAGGGTAGGGGGGAATGTGCCAAGACCATTTCAATGGGGAACGCGCCAACAAATGGTGCTGGAAAAACTGCATACCCAAATGCCAAAGAATAAAATTGGATCCTTTACTTTATACCATATACAAAAGTTAGCTCAAAATGGACCAAAGACCTAAATGTAAAAGCTTAAAACTACAAAATTCCTAAGTTTTGTTCACCAAAGGACATATATCTGATAAAGGATTAATATCCAGACTATATAAAGAACTCCTACAACTCAACAAGAAAATGTGCAAAGTACTTGAATAGACATTTCTCCAAAGAAGATATGGAAATGGCCAATGAATGCATGAAAAAATGCTCAATATCACTAGTCATTAAGAAAATGCAAATCAAAACCACAATGAGATACCATTTCATACCCATTAGGATGGCTATTATCTAAAACATGGAAAGTAAGTGCCAGTGGGGATGTAGAGAAATTGGAACCCTTGTGTATTGCTGGTGGGAATGTGAAAATGGAACAGCCACTGTGGAAAACAGTATGGTAGTTCTTCAAAATGTTAAACATAGAATTACCATATAATCCAAACAATTCCACTTCCACGTATATACCCCAAAGAACTGAAAGCAGGGACTACAACAGGTATTTGTACATCCAGGTATATAGCAGCATTATTCACAACACGCAAAGATGGAAACAACCCAAATGTCCATCAATGGATGAATGGATAAACAAAATATGGCACATATATACAACATAACCTTAATAAGGAATGAAATTCTGACACATGCTACAACATGGATGAACCTTGAAAACATTATGCTAAATGAAATAAGCCAGTCACAAAAGGACAAATATTGTACGATTCTGCTTATATCATACATTATTTGGCAAATTCACAGAGACAGAAGGTATAATAAAGGTAACCAGGGACTAGGAGGAGGAGGTAATGGGGAGTTATTATTAAATGGGTTCGGAGTTTCTGTTTGGGGTCATGAAAACGTTCTGGAAATGGATAATGGTGATGGTTGCACAATACTGTGAATGTGCTTAATGCCACTGAATTGTACACTTAAAAGTGGTTAAAATGGTGAATTTTGTGTTAGGTATATTCACTACAATTTTTTTTTTAAGAAAATGGAATGACATCTTTAAAGTGCTAAAATAAAAATCATCAATCTAGAATTCTATATCCAATGAAAAGGTTGTTATGGACTGTATGTCCATAACATTCAACGTCCCCCTGCCCTTCAATTCATACACCGAACCCTTAACCACAAATATCATGGTATTTGGAGACAAGGCCTTCGGGAGGTAATTACGGTTAGATGGGTCATGATGTGGGGTCCTTATGATGGGATTAATGCCTTTATAAGAAGAGACACCAGGGCTTCCCTGGTGGCGCAGTGGTTGAGAGTCCGCCTGCTGATGCAGGGGACGCGGGTTCGTGCCCCGGTCTGGAAAGATCCCACATGCCGTGGAGTGGCTGGGCCCGTGAGCCATGGCCACTGAGCCTGCGTGTCCGGAGTCTGTGCTCTGCAACAGGAGAGGCCACAACAGTGAGAGGCCCGCGTACCGGAAAAAAAAAAAAAAAAAAAAAGAAGAGACACCAGGGTGAATCCTCTTTCTCTCTCTTTCCTGCCATGTGAAGATTCAGTGAGAAGGCAGCCATCTCTACAAGCCAGGGAGACATTCCTAACCAGAAACCAACCACGCAGGCACCTGGATGTTGGACATCTAGCCTCCAGAACTATGAGAAAATTAATTTCTGCTGTTTAATCCATTCAGTCTATGGTATTTTGTTATGGTAGCCTGAGCTAAGACAAAGTATTTCAAAAGCAGAGGCAAAATAAAGGCATTTCCAGATAAACAAAAGCTAAGAGTTTTTGTCCCAATAGATCTGCACTACAAACAATGTTAAATGAAGTTCTTCAGGCTGAAGGAAGGAGACACAAGATGGAAATCTGTATCTATAAAGAGGAATGAAGAATACCAGAAATGGTAAATTTTTAAGTAAATATAAAATATTTTTCTTCTTGTTTCTTTAATTTCTTTAAAAGATAACTGATTATCTAAAGCAATATTAATAATTTACTATGAGTTTTATAAAATATGTGGAAGTGAAATCTGCCAACATTAACACAAAGGACTAGAGAGACAGATGGAAGCACTGATTCAAGATTCTTACGTTACATGTAAAGTGATATATTATTAGTTCATGGGAGACTGTACAAAGTTAAGAATGCATGTTGTAGTCCCTAAAGCAACCACTTAAAAAAAAAAGAGATACAGCTAAAACATCAACAGAGAATATAAAATGGGTTTCCAAAAATGTACTCAATCCAAAATGAAGATGAGAAAGGTAGGCAAGAGGAGAAAAGAAATCAAATGGGAATTAAAAGGCAGAGATTGTCAAACTAGATGAAATAAAAGCAAGAGCTTTTGTTTTTTACACTGGCAAAAAAGAATAACCATTTATTAAAGTAGATACAGAACACCCGTTTCCTCAGATTTTAATACTGCTTTACATATTGTGTTTGTGAAACAGTCCCTATTATAACATGTTTATAAACCCAAATTTCAACTGGTTACAGATTTATTTTTCACTTGTCAAACACACAGTTGATAATCTTGAGAGGAAAATACATCAAAGGAATTTATACAATTATAGAAGTTCTTTTTATACATGTCTCATGGAAGATACATTTATTACTTTTTAGATTCAAACTGGTTGATAAACTTCTTGTGGTTGAGGTCCTTCATTTTATTTTTTTGTGATAAGAAAATCCAAAATTATTAATGTTGAATTTCTCATTGTACATTCCTCTAAAAACACAGTAAAAAAAAAACTTGTAAAGATTGTAGATTGGTTAATTTAGGTGTTTTATAGTGGCTTATTATCTAATTAACTGACTGCTGGGGATATCTGCTGGAGAAGGAAGAAAAACAATCTGGAGAAAATTCTCCCATTTATTTATATCTGATAAACAAATAAAATGAAAAGAACAAAGAGCTGCAAAGCCACATGATGCTATTTCTGGCCTAGTCCATTAGGTCCTGATGAACATTTAAAGTGTTTTCTTTTTCATAAAGGTAAAAATCTGAAAAGAAAGACACATTGTAGGGACTTCCCTGGTGGCACAGTGGTTATGAATCTGCCTACCAATGCAGGGGACACAGGGTTGAGCCCTGGTCTGGGAAGATCCCACATGCCGCGGAGCAACTAAGCCCGTGTGCCACAACTACTGAGCCTGCGCTCTACAGCCCGCGAGGCACAACTACTGAGCCTGCGTGCCACAACTACTGAAGCCTGCGTGCCTAGAGCCTGTGCTACACAACAAAGAGAAGGCACCACAATGAGAATCCAACACACCACAACAAAGAGTAGCCCCCACTCACTGCAACTAGAGATAGCCTGTGCACAGCAACAAAGACCCAACGCAGGGGCTTCCCTGGTGGCGCAGTGGTTGAAAGTCCGCCTGCCGATGCAGGGGACACGGCTTCGTGCCCCGGTCCGGGAAGATCCCACATGCCGCGGAGCGGCTGGGCCCGTGAGCCGTGGCCGCTGAGCCTGTGCGTCCGGAGCCTGTGCTCCGCAACGGGAGAGGCCACAACAGTGAGAGGCCTGTGTACCGCAAAAAAAGACCCAACGCAGCCAAAACATAAATTAATTTTTAAAAAAAGAGAAACACACATTGTATATGTTTTTTCCCAAAATAGATTTTACAAAACTATATACACATAATATATAGAAGCTGAAATTATTCAAAACCAATAAACAAAACACCACAGAAGAGTAAGTGGGTGCAGCATAGAGATTATAAAATGTCCCCATAGCAGTCTGGGGGCTTCTCCCTCCTTTACCCATTTCATGATTTTACAATCACACCTATGCATCATCAAGCCTGAAATAAAGGCACTAGTGACATCAGCTAGTGCAAAGAGTTCAGATATTTCTTTAAGTATAAAATACTTCAAATGAGTAGATGAAAATGCAAAATGGCACATTTTTTCAACTCATAAATGTGTGCAAGGTACAAACTTCACCTTTATCTTGGATTAAAGACCTAAATGTAACGCCAGACACTATAAAACTCTTAGAGGAAAACATAGGCAGAACACTCTTTGACATAAATCACAGCAAGATCCTTTTTGACCCACCTCCTAGAGAAATGGAAATCAAAACAAAAATAAACAAATGGGACCTAATGAAACAAAAGCTTTTGCACAGCAAAGGAAAACATAAACAAGACAAAAAGACAACCCTCACAGTAGGAGAAAATATTTGCAAATGAAACAACTGACAAAGGATTAATCTCCAAAATTTACAAGCAACTCAAGCAGCTCAATATCAAAAAACAAACAACCCAATCCATAAATGGGCAGAAGACCTAAATAGACATTTCTCCAGAGAAGACATACAGATTGCCAACAAACACATGAAAGGATGCTCAACATCACTAATCATTAGAGAAATGCAAATCAAAACTACAATGAGGTATCACCTCACACCAGTCAGAATGGCCATCATCAAAAAATCTACAAACAAGAAATGCTGGCGAGGGTGTGGAAAAAAGGGAACCCTCTTGCACTGTTGGTGGTAATGTAAATTGATACAACCACTAGGGAAAACAGTATGGAGGTTCCTTAAGAAACTAAAAATAGAATTACCATATGACCCAGCAATCCCACTACTGGGCATATACCCTGAGAAAACTATAATTCAAAAAGAGGTATGTACCACAATGTTCATTGCAGCTCTATTTACAATAGCCAGGACATGGAAGCAACCTAAGTGTCCATTGACAGATGAATGGATAAAGAAGATGTGGCACATATATACAATGGAATATTACTCAGCCATAAAAAGAAATGAAATTGAGTTATATGTAGTGAAGTGGATGGACCTAGAGTCTGTCTGTCATACAGAGTGAAGTAAGTCAGAAAGAGAAAAACAAATACCGTATGCTAACACATATATATGGAATCTGAAAAAAAAAAAAAAAGGTTCTGAAGAACCTAGGGGCAGAACAGGAATAAAGACACAGATGTAGAGAACAGACTTGAGGACACGGGGCGTGGGAAGGGTAAGCTGGGACGAAGTGAGAGTAGCATGGACATATATACACTACCAAGTGTAAAATAGATAGCTAGTGGGAAGCAGCCACATGGCACAGGAGATCAGCTCAGTGCTTTGTGACCACCTAGAGCGGTGGGATAGGGAGGATGGGAGGGAGACGTAGGAGGGAGGAGATACGGGGATATATATATATATTTTTTTTAATTTAGAAAAGAAAAAATAAATTAAAAAAACAAACTTTAAATATAAGCTCACAAATAGGTTAAAAGTAAAAAGGTGGAGTAAGATGCACCATGCAAAACTAAGAATAAGAAAATGGAAGCAGCTATATTAATGTCATCAGAGTAGACTTCAGAACAAGGATTAGCACCAGGATAAAGAGGGATGTTACATAAGGATAAAAACATCATTTCAGGGCTTTCCTGGTGGCACAGTGGTTGAGAGTCCGCCTGCCGATGCAGGGGACACGGGTTCGTGCCCCGGTCTGGGAAGATCCCACATGCCGTGGGGTGGCTGGGCCCGTAAGCCATGGCCGCTGAGCCTGCGCATCCGGAGCCTGTGCTCCGCAACGGGAGAGGCCACAACAGTGAGAGGCCCGCATACCGCAAAAACAAACAAACAAACAAAAAACATCATTTCATCAAGAACACATAACAATCTTCAATGTTTATGTACCTAATAGGAGAGCTTCAAAATCACTGAAGCAAAAAAGTGATCCAACTAACAGAAGAAACAAATTATATTTTGAGATGTTAACACTTCTCTCTCAGTAACTGACAGAAGACAAAGACAAAAATATCAGTAAGGATAAAGAAAACTTGAACAATGCTATTAACCAACCTAAACTTAACTGAAATTTATAGATCACCAAACCGTAAAACTAAAACACTACGCATTCTTTCCAAATGTACATGAAACATTAATCAAAAAAGACCATATTCTGAGCCGTAAAAATAAAAGGTCTAAAAAATTTTCAAAATTGAAATCGTAAAGAGTGAGTTGTTCACTACAATAAAATTAAATTAGAAATCAAAAATAATGTAGTTCACCAAATAAATGATGAAGATAATACTGTAGATATATTAGTGGATGATCACCTTGCATTGTTCTGGAAGGCTTTGTAACAAGAAAGAATATAGACTGACACATAAGATCTGGAGAATATTTCTCAGATACATTCTTTATATAACAAACCCTGTTACAATGCATTATAAAAAATGGTAATAGCAGTAGTACTAATTGCTATGCAGTGGCCTAATATTTTACATTTATTTATGATATAAATTTATCAACCTGCATGCCCACAAATTGATAGTACGGTGATAGCTAAGTTCATAATGCTGATCCTCAGGATTTATTAAGCTTTGAAGTACTTTCTAATTCAATGGTACATCATTTAAGTACTATGCATTTTTATTGTTTTCTAATTCTTAGATGTATAGTATTTATCTATTGTACAGAACTTGTTAAACCCCATGTGTCAAAGTTTGAAAGGCATCTATAGAACTGGATAATGTATACTAGAAAAAAAAACAGCCCATGAAAAGCCATATCTCTAAAATTATATATAGCTCATTAGTAAAAACCTCTCAAGAAGGTTATTAATTATCTTTAGGTATCAAAAATATTTAAAATATTAATACTAAATAAGCCCTTTGATTTAGTAATCCCACTTCAAAGAATCAATCCTAAAATAAAGATGTTATCAAAGATTAGACTTAGGAATAGAGATATTCATTCTAACATTGTGTATAATTGCAAAAAATTGTAAACAAACTGCAGGATAACGAGAAGTTATTAGGTATAGCCATATAATGGGAGAGTATATATCCATTTACAATCATTCTTTTGAATAATTTTAAAGACAAAGATATTTACAACATAATGCAAATAAAGTGAAAAAAACAGGACATCAAACTATAAAGCATAATCTGTGTTTTATATAAGTATGTTGGCTGTTGGCTGTGTTTAAATATTCATATAAAAAAGAAGTAAATTCACCAAGACTATGACATTAAAGGTGATTTTAATTTTTTTATGTTAATATTTCCAAGTTAATGTTTCTACAATGTACATGTTTATTAAAATCAAAAAAAAATTTAATTACATACAGTTTAATGACCAAATATGAAGTTTAATACCATGAATAATGCCTTCAAAAACTTCTTTGGAGTAATACAGTTTAAAATTCGCACCGTTAAAAATAGGTTATAAATGACTAAAGAAGTTTCTCATGGGAATGATAATCATACAGCAATACATCTACACAACTCATCGGCAGAAACTATGTAAAGAAAAATAGTAATATCACAGATTATTTAGTAAAATGCCATAGGCTGTAGGAAAAGGCAAGTTACATGACAAAAATCATTAAATACCAACTCGACATACACTGACATACACAAATGAACACACTTCACTAATATAAGACCACTGTAATTGAGACCAATATTTTGCTCCAAGATCCCCAAAAACTCAATACCTGAATAGCAAATTGACTTAGAACAGTAGTCTTCTCAACTAATTCAGATTCAATTAAGGATAAGGGTTATAATTTCAGTTTGCTTTTCTTTTCAGACTAATAACTCCAAACAGGAAAAAAAAAAGTGTGGGGGGGTACTTTTACTGAATGATGAAATAAACAAGATGTTGTGTTCTCCTATTGTTTAATGTAGGTATTCTCAATTAACTTTCGAAACAACTCTAAGGAGTTCCCTGGTGGTGTGGTGGTTAAGAATCTGCCTGCCAATGCAGGGAACATGGGTTCGAGCCCTGGTCCGGGAAGACACCACATGCCACGCAGCAGCTAAGCCCATGTGCCACAACTACTGAGCCTGTGCTCTAGAGCCTGTGAGCCACAACTACTGAAGCCCGCGTGCCTAGAGCCCATGCTCCACAACAAGAGAAGTCACTGCAATGAGAAGCCTGTGCACCACAACGAAGAGAAACGCCCTCTCATCACAACTAAAGAAAGCCCATGAGCAGCAACGAAGACCCAATGCAGCCAAAAATAAAGAAATAAATTAATTAATTAAAACAAAAAAAATAACTCTAAAAGTGTTTTCACTTTATGAGGACATTCACAGAGGTTAAACAACATGCTCAAGGTCACACGGGTAAAAGAAGGGATTTAAAGATCTAATGCTATATCTGTAAATAAGTCCATGGTCTTTCTAGTAACCCAGGTTTCTCACTAGATCGAAAATTTCGAGTAATATAATGTACAAGTCATGGTATTTCTTCTTACAGTTAGTAAACGTCTTCAAAAGTCCTGTATATTCCCAAAGGGGGAAATAAGACAATGAAAGAAAAATGCAGTTAGAGGGTAGAGTCATCTTTGTCTCTCCTCTCTATATCTGATGTAGCTCTTCCATCATTTTGGAAGAAGGAGAGGGAAAAAGAAACAAAGAAAGAAGAAAAAGGGCAAAAGGCACATAAGTGTGGAGAAAGAAGAGCAAGAGAGGAAGAACAACAAGGGGAACAGAAGAGACACATAAGAGTGAAAAAAAGAAAAGAATAATGATAGCCAAAGAACTGGCCAAAGAGTCAAAGCCAGACAGAGACAGAGGTGGAAAGTGCAGAGGAGGAGAAAGAAATAGCCATTGAAAGGGGGGGACAGTATGGGGGTAGGAGGAAACACAAGCAGCCAGAAAGAGAAAGAGAGACAGATGACTATCAGCTACATAGTCAGCAAAAGAGGAACAGAGAGTCACAGAGACAGAGGGAAAAAGCCATACAAACAGTGGGTAATACAAACATATCTGGGGCTTTGTCAGCACCTAATCTGGTGGACAGCAGCTCAGACAATTTCTTATCTTTCTTCACCCTGATGACAAATCTCCACTATTTCCCCGCCCCTTTTGGGGGTGCGGGTGGAGGGGAGTCAGTGTAGGAGGGCCATGGAGAGTGGAAAATTAGAGGAAGAAGATGAATTTATTACTCCAGCTCACAATACGACCTTTATAAAAAAGCAATTTCAAATTCAGAAGATTCTTTAATAGACAAATCAGTGAATTGTTATACCATATGTAAAATCTAAAATGCACAAAAACTGTGGTCCTTTTTAAAAAGTAGTTGTTAAAAATTCAATTGCTTGTAGAAAACTTTGTGAAAACTATCAAAATTTCATGAATGTCCAAAAAAGGCATATGAGTAAATAAAAATAGCAACAAACAAATCACTTCCTTTAAGCTTCTTTGAAGTAACCTTTAACTGTAATAGCTAAGTAATTCTCAAGCTTTTCTGAGCAGTAAATCAGATCAAATCACTTTCTTACTTAAAACCCTATAATGGCTTCCCATTAAAATTAGGGTAATATTCACACTTGTTACCATGGACCTAAAATCTTACCTAATCCAGCTCCTTCCTACCTCTCTGACCTCACTTCCTATCACCCTCCCCATTTCTCACTATGTCACATAGCTTTCCTTCTCTTCTTTGACTACTACCACCAGCTAGTTAACATTTGAAGGCCTTACCCTTTTCCTCTACCTGGTATGCTCTTACGCTGGCTTCTCACACAGCTGGCTCCTCCTCATTCAAATCTTAGTTCATATTTCATATCATCTCAAAGTGTCTTTCCTTGATTGCCCTATAAATAACACTTATTCTACCCAAACCCCCAGGTATTCTCTATCCTGTCACCTTGCTTTTTTTTTCTATAACATTCATCAATCTATGCAAGTATTTTAATCATTTAGAAATAAAGTTGGCATATGCTTACACATGAAAATATTGATATTAGCTCTAAGGGCAATGATGCTGTTCCTTATTTACTGTTATATCCCCAGGGCCTAGGATATGGTACATAGCAGGTGCTCAAATAATTGAATGAACAAATGAAAAAGTACAGTATGATTTTATATTATAAATAAAGGATGAGTAAGAAAAAAAAAAATCCCTTGAAGGATCTTCACAAACAGCTACAGATTGTCATAGTTGAAAACTCCCAGCCCTAGAGGAATTTTAGTCTCCAAACACTCTAGGCACATGCCATACCGGCCATGGTATGAATGTTTTATACATTATAAAGCTTACTAAAACAGGAACCTTATTTTAAATTTTTGGATGTCAAATTTCTAACTACTGAATTAGGCTTAAAAATCTTTTTAATTGATAGATTTTAATTATAACAATACATATTCAGTAGTCATTGTAATAGATGCAAATCAGTACATTAATCAGATCCTCAATTCTTGAATTTAAATTAGCATTCTCAGCCCAATGTTTTGGTATATTTGTGTCCTATATGTTGCTTAGAGAAAGCCAAGATCATTTTTTATACCTATTTTATTGGAAGCATTAAAATTTAAAAAGACCCTCATTAACTAACATGCAATAAACTCAAAGCTGAAACAAATAAAATATTAAACATGAAACAGGAACTGAACAAAATGCCTATTCACACATATCTTGAAAAGTATGCCTAATAAAGAGAGAGTTTTGTGGACACATAGTACACTGCAAGCAGTAAAGCTTCCATATCACTACCCTACATTTTAAGCCTCCTCATCTTGTAAAACATGAATGATATTTACAAGCTTTCAAGTGGCCTCCTAAAGAGTAAAATCAGAGCACAGATTAAGTCATATAAGATTAGAAAAGCCTGAAGACAGAAACCGATTCGATGTTTGCTAGTCTCAAATTCCAAGGTCTGCATTTTCCTTTCCTTTGCTCGAATTCTATTCCCAGAGATACATGATATAAAGAGAAAAAATAATTGTCACTACAAGATGTTACTCCTATTTTCTTCATTTCTTCTCACTCCTGCCTTCATTAAGGACTTACTATAAGATGATGGACATGAGGCTTTTAACAAATTTAATGTGGGTATTTGGAATTAATTTTTGAAATTATCTGGCAAGCTGGCCAATGAAAAAAAGCTATAACTCTAAAAACAAAATATTCTTTCTACTACCAAAGAAACAACAAAGTCCCACCTACACTCACAGTATAAAATAAAGCATCATATATCTACATACTCTGATATAAACCTTGATGATTAGTTTATATTCAGTTAAATAAATAAAATTAGACAACCAATTTTTAAGAGGATAATATACAGCTTATGACTTTGAATTCATTTTTTAAAAAAGGTAATGTATTTTCACATATAAATTGTATAATCTCTAAAATATAGCCAAAAAAATCTTAATGTAAAATCCAAACAAGTAAAATATTATCAATTCTACTTTATTGAGGGCCAAAGCTCCTACATAATAACATGCAAGAATTTTAAATTCTTGAAAGCAAGTGTCAAGTACTATACACAATTTCCATACACAGCAGGTAGCAAAGCAAGAAAAGAACTGACACAGTTACTCTCCTTAAAAGAGACATACAATAGAGAACTGTTATACAGCGCTAGCATACTACAGATCTATGCATTAAAGATGTTGTGGCTATTAACAGTTTAAACCTTTACTGTATTTTACTAATTGGTACATAGAACTTTAAAGCTTTTGAAAGATAAAACATTCCAGTCAGTTCAATTCTCCAGCATTGTTCAAGTATTCCAAGTAGGAACAAAGAGGAAAATAAATCTGCTTTAATTGCTGAAGAATCACAGATAATAGAGATGGTTGAATACTGCAGAGGAAAGATCTTTTGTTCCTTAAACAATTTTAATAAAGAAAGATCATTCTCTATTTAAGTTTAAATGGTTCCTGTCTGCATATTAAAACTATTATAACATTCATTTCGTCTGTATTTAGTTAGTACAAGTTTTATATAGCTTGACAGTATGCGAAAATAACTTATTTTAATTGGGAGTATATTTTAGAACACAAAGTTCTGTATTTACCAATATAATTTTATTTAAAATAACTATATAATAATTGATCTGACTTGTTTTAATCAGTGTTAAATGTAAGAGTTAACTGAAGTTGTTTTAAAACTAATGACATGTCATTAATAAGAGTACAAATATTTCTATTTAAATGATCGATTAATTCTATTAATTTAATAGAATTCAGTAATTTAAGAGCATGTTTTACCCATAAAACAAGCTATTTTAATATAAGTTCAAATGCTGAGGTATACTATGTCATGTAACAGGAATATTATATACAATTTAATAATCTTCTAAACATGTAAGCAATCACTTACTATGGGGATTAATGCTACTGGTACATAATACATTTACTGATTAACCTATACCAAAAGTGCAGAAGGAAACACATTTATTTCTAGCTATACTAAGTCTTAACGTTTTTCATTACTTGAATTTTTTATATTTTCCAAAATCAATGCCCTCCCACCCTCCACACACACACACACACACACACACACCAGTACTTGAAAAAAGGCCAATTAAAGAATGGCCATTTCACTATAAAATTTACACTACCAAAATCATTAGTCATTACTTCTTCCTTAGAATTTTAAGCAATAGTATTGCTACAATCTTAAAAGCTATTCACCACTTTTCTTCAGTAGTTTGTGGGTAACGTAAAACCAACAGAGAGCAGTACATTGTAAAAAACTATTGCTGTTTTTAAAACCTAAAACTATATTGCAAACTAAGATTTATATTTAGTCAACACTTTTCTTTTTAATAGTCTCATCTAAATACAAGAATATAAATAAGCATCTGCAAAGTAAAAAACATGAAAAAACATTATTCCATATTTAGTGCAAGTCAAAGAAAAAAAACTTTCGTGCTAAACTGCCACCATGGAAGGTTCTCAAAGGCTAATATTCTTTGATGTAAAATGAAATACTACTTAGTGAATAAAACATAAAAAACTCCTGTCTACCCTTCAAAGAGACATATCCTTTGACCCGGTACTCCAGACTAAAGCCTTGAAATTTTTGCACAAGAATGCTGCGTGCGGAAAGTCCAGACAAAACAGACACTTGAGATGCTAGAAGGCTGTATAACCCCAATCGCAGACACTACTCCTTCCAATAATCTAGCAGAGATAGCGCTGCCATACACCAAAAGAAAGTAATCTCACCAAAAGAAAACTGACCCCTTAAAAAAAAAAAAAAAAAGCAAGCAGTCAAAGCAAATATAAGCCTTTAACTTAGGTTTATCTTTTTGTGCAGGTCACCTCTTAATGACCAATTTTTTAATTCAAGTTTCCAGACTTATAAAAAGTTTTCATCTATAAACTTTTAGTATTGTAGGAGGCAAAAATAACATAAAACAAATACTGGTGCTGCAAATATGGATTTATTTTGAAAGACTTGCAAAAATCATTCATTTTTAAAATTTCTTACAGTAATACAAGCAATGAAAAAATTCAAAACTTATTAAAGTGACAATAAATTTATATTAAATAACTTGCTGCTTGCAGACATTCTAAAACAGGAATATTTGTTGGCTGAATGTGTTAATAACATGTGCTTAATCAAGTAGCAATTAATTATTGCACGTATCAACAAGTAACAAACCTTTAACTGCTGTGTTATTGCTATTTGGAAGTAACTGTCAAACAGCCAAACAAAAAATTGGCAATATTCAAAACACTGACTCTATTTATTTTATATGCACACCTAATTTTTAAATAAAGATATTAATACAGACTACTTAAAACATCTAAAATATTAGGATTTTACATTAATAGTGTGTACTATCATGTAATTTTTCAAAAGAAAAAAAAAAGTTTAGAAATCGTAGCCATCATTCACACCCCATGCCACAGATTTGAGATTTACAGACAGCTAAAAAAAATTTTCCTTTCTTACATGCTTGTATGTTGAGATTGCATGTATAACTAAGTGTAACACCTTTATAAGATTTAAAACAGGTGGTGCTTAATAGTTTTTAGATAAAATAACCAAGTACCTAAATGAAAACAAACCACTGAACGTATCAATATAAACACTGAAGGATAGTGCCTGGCACACTTAAGTGCTCAGTAAGTATTTACTGAATAAATAAATGAAGAATGAAGGAAAGATAGCATATAACATAATTTTATGGAAGTAATATACTAATGTCAAACTATTAAGGCTTTTTTCACATTATTTTTATTAATAAACTGAAATCAATTCTTATTTTATCGGGGTAGTTTTTTATTTTTGTATGTTAAAAGATTAACTATAGCAGTTCATAGCTAATATAAGGTAATTGTGAAAAACAGGAATTAGTATTTTTAAAACACTTAATACAAATGATTAAAAAGCAAATCAAAAATGTACCTATGCAGGTCTAAGTTATGCTTTAGTTGCTTTGTGGGGGAGCCTTTACTCACTCTTCAAAGAGTACTGAAAATTTAACTTCTCTCTTTTGTATAATACAAGTGAATATAAAAAGACAATGTGTTCATTGGACTTGTGTATTCATCAAATGTACTGAAAGGAGACTGGGGTGGGGTGGCATAAAGAAAAAAAAGTTACTCTCTTAATAAGCACAAAGGCAAAGACATTCTTCACCCAACCTCCACAGCACAGCAGCTCCTGCCACAAAACACAAGGGCCTAGCAAACAACCATTCGTTAGCTTTCCTTGTTATCTGTAGAAGTATCACATATTTGAAAATAATAATGGTGCAACCCATGAAAGTTGCATCACGCAAAATTTTTTTTAAACACTGTGCTTCTACATAAATCAACAAGATTATTCTAAGACACTGTCATCACCTCTTTTGATATTTAACATTTTATTAGTTGCAAGAATAAATGAAAAGGATAGTTAGCAATTTATACACGAGAGAAGATATTAAGAATGACTGATTAAAAATTTACCATGTGCTCTGACATAAAATTCATTATTAGCAGTAATCCAGGTATTACTACAATTTTATTCTCTGAAGATTTGTTTTCTAACAATGTGAACATTAGGTATAGTTCTAAAATGACAGAATAGAATTATTTACACTAGAAAATGCTAAGCAGACTTTACCCCTCTACATTCTATTCCTAAAAGAAAGGATAGGATGCAAGTTGTCAATATACAACTGATGCGCAGAATAAAACGTTTTTTCTTTGTATGGTATCGACATCCACAAAACATTATAAAAATTCCTTTAATTTGTTATGTTATATATATTAAATTCTGCCTGTCAGATATAACAGTAAAAAAAAGAAAGAAAGAAAATTAAAGTTTACTTGGTGACATGCCCCTAGAGCTAATCTAATAACAGTTTAAAATAATAAGCATTATAGGGAGTTCCCTGGTGGTCCAGTGGTTGAGAATCCACCTTTCAACGCAGGGGACACGGATTTGATCCTTGGTTGGGGAACTAAGATCCCACACGCCGCAGGGCAACTAAGCCCACGTGCCGCAACTACTGAGCCCGTGAGCCACAACGAAAGATCCTGTGTGCCACAACTAAGACCTGATGCAGCCAGAAATAAATATTTTTTTAAATAATAATAATAAGCAGTATATACTTAAGATTTAAGAAATGAAACATGACGGGACAAATAAAAAAGGGTCTGAGGTTCTAGCTCTCCATGAAATCCACGTAAGAAGAAGTATGAGGACCTAAGTTTTAAGTTGCCTTACTAGACTGCTAAGATTAAAAAAAACAGAGGTGGGGCTTCCCTGGTGGCGCAGTGGTTGAGAGTCCGCCTGCCGATGCAGGGGACGCGGGTTCGTGCCCCAGTCTGGGAAGATCCCACATGCCGCGGAGCGGCTGGGCCCGTGAGCCATGGCCACCGAGCCTGCGTGTCCGGAGCCTGTGCTCCGCAACGGGAGAGGCCACAACAGTCAGAGGCCCGCATACAGCAAAAAAAAAATAATAAATAAAAAATAAGAGAACAGAGGTAATAATCCCCACCATATCCTGCACGATACATCTGAAGTATCATGAGAAATCCTGGCAACATTTTAAAAGGGATTCAGTCAAACTGGAAGGTAATCAAGATGATGAATTAATTGAAACTGATGTAAAATGAACCAAAGCCCTGGGGATGTTTAAGCCAGAAAAGAGAAGACTTAGGAAAATGATTCTCAAACATTTTGGTCTCAAGACTCCTTTACACTCTTAAATATTATGGAACCCCAATGAGATTTTGCTTATATGAGATATACCTATAGATATTTATCATACAAGAAATTAAAATGGAGAGAAATTTAAACATAAACTTAGTCTAAAATAATAATAAATCGATTATATACTAATATAAATAACATTATAAAAGTATATTTCAAAAACTAAAAATTTGAGAAGAGTAGCACTTTTGAAATCTCTAATGTCTAGCTTAATAGAAGACAGCTGAATTCTGACTTCTGTTCTTATATTCAAACTGTTGGCTAAGTTGTCTTGCTTACTATATATGAAGAGAACTCATCCCCGCACAGATATGTAATTAGAGGAGGGAGCAATATTTTAATAACCTTAATATTTTCATTCTCTCATTAAATCCATGGTTGGTTCTTGCACTTTAATTGAAAATTTTACCAGGACTTCCCTGGTGGCGCAGTGGTTAAGAATCCGTCTGCCAATGCAGGGGACATGGGTTCGATCCTGGCCCAGGAAGATCCCACATGCCACAGAGTGACTAAGCCTGTGCGCCACAACTACTGAGCTTGCGTTCTAGAGCCTGCAAGCCACAGCTACTGAAGCCCGTGTGCCACAACTGCTAAATTCCGCGAGCCTAGAGCCCGTGCTCCACAACGAGAAGCCACCACAATGAGAAGCCCACACACCGCCATGAAGAGTAGCCCCCGCCTGCCATAACTAGAGAAAGCCCGTGCACAGCAACGAAGACCCTACGCAGCCAAAATAAATAAATAAATAAATTTAACAAAAAAAAAAAGAAAAAGAAAGTTTTACCCATTCATGATTTTATAACCATCATATGTTAGTTACGGGAAATACTGGTTCACAGAAGTATGCAGATCTTCCAAATGTTAACATATTTCATTACACAGTATTTTAAAAGTCACATTCATTAATATCACTACCAGTCCCATTAGAACAGTCCTTAAGTACTGGGAAGTTGTCGAGCTCATTCAGATCAGTGGCAGAATCAAGTTCTACAAAAATTCTAATTTTCACTCCAAAGCTTGAAGTTTATCATGGGCAACACTTCCTGTAAGTGACAGGTTTATTTCTGAAAAGATGTCTGCCACGTACTGAATACTGAATAACCATAATGTGTCTGTCATCTGTTATTGTTTTTTCACCTAAAAGGTGTTCCATGAAGAAAAGGACTAGGTTCAGTTTGCAACGGCAACTCAACCATACAAGATTTTCCTTGATACAACTGTACTTCGGTATGCCGAAGAGTTTTACGCATACTTCTGTTTTGCTACATGGAACATAAAAAAGGTGTACATGCAGAATTGAGATTTTTAAAAATTAATAATTTTCACTGCTTCATCAAAGACATTAAGTGAAACTAGATTCTTTTTTAAGAAACCTCAAATGCAGGGAAGTGAAGGATACAATGACAGGTCGCACAGTTAGGGCCACTGCCTTTATTTACACTAAGGTGCTAACAGTTTTGCCACAGTTGCTTTTGTAACATACGTGTCAAAGTCAACACACTGAAAAGGGCAAATAAAGTCTTTGAATAATTATGAAAATAGTTTGACTCTGTGGGCCTTCTATAAGGGTTTTGCTCCCTCGGCCCCCCACCACTCTTTGAGAACCACTGATTTAGGACCAAAGAGCTGTTTTCAAATATACAGAAAGCTATCACGTAGAAAATGGCATGCCCCATGTATTATTAGGGCAGATCTTTTTTTTTTAAATAAATTTATTTATTTATTTTTATTTTATTTTTGGCTGCATCGGGTCTTTGTTGCTGCGTGCGGGCTTTTCTCTGGTTGTGGTAAGCAGGGGCTACTCTTCATTGTGGTGCACAGGCCTCTCACTGCAGTGGCTTCTCGTTGCGGAGCACAGGCTCTAGGCGCGTGGGCTCAGTAGTTGTGGCATGCAGGCTCAGTAGTTGTGGCTCTTGGGCTCTAGAGCGCAGGCTCAGTAGTTGTGGAGCACGGACTTAGTTGCTTGGCGGCATGTGGGATCTTCCCAGGCCAGGGATCGAATCCGTGTACCCCGCATTGGCAGGCAGATTCTTAACCACTGTGCCACCAGAGAAGCCCAAGGGCAGATCTTGAACCAATGGACATTATTTATAAAGAAACAGCTTAGCACCAAATTAAGAAACAACCTTTTCCCTTTAAAAAAACTGATGAACAGTAAAACCCACCCTTTATAGTGTACAGTTCTGTTTTTTTCTAACAAATGCATCACAAAAAATACCGGTTTTGACCAAAAAATCAACACAACAATCAAGATATAGAACAGTCCTCCATCACCCCCTAAAATTTTCTAATGCCCATTATAGTTAATTCCTCCTCCCACATCCAATCCTGAAAACCACTCATCAGTTTTTTGTTCCTGGAGTTTTGCCTGTTCTAAAATGTCAAATGAATGAAATCACACAGTATGTACGTAGCCTTGGAGTCTGGCTTCTTATTAGCATAAAGCATGCTAATAAGCATGCTAATAAGAAGCATGTTTGTTCCTAATCAGTGTGCAGAAATCCACTGACAGAGTGTTTCCAGTTACTGGAATTATTAATAAAGCTATTAAAAACATTTACATGCGGGATTTTGTGTAAACATAGATTTCATTTCACTTCGGTAAATATTCAGAAGTGAGACTACTGAATTATATGGTAAGCATATGTTTATAAAAAACTGCCACACTATTTTCCAAAATAGTTGTACTATTTTGCATTCCTATGAGAGTTCTAGTAGCTCTGCATCCTTGCTAGCATTTGGTATGGTCAGTTTTTTTAAGCCATTCAAATAAGTGTGTTGTGGGAGCTCATTGTAGTTTTAATATGCAATTTCATAATCACTAATGATGTTAAGCATCTTTTCATGCGTTTATTTCCCATCTGAGTATCTTCTGGGTAAAGTGTATGCTCATTTTTATTTAAGTTAATATCTTATTATTTAGTTATAAGTGATTTATTTTCAGATACAATTCCTTTATCAGATAACATGTTTGTCAAATATTTTCTCCCAACCTATGGCTTGTCTTTTCATTCTTTTAACAATGTCTTTCAAAGCAATTTGAAAGAAAATTTTATTTGTGAAGAAGTCCAACTTCATAATTTTTTAAAAAATAAATTATGCTTTGGTGTTATAGCTAAAAACTATTTATCCAAACCAAAGTTACAAAGATTTTCTCCTACATTTTCTTCTTCAAGTTTTACAATTTTCAGTTTTATATTTCAGACTATGAGTTTACATCTAGGGCTTTGAGTTAATTCTTAAGTATAGTGCAAGGTATGAATGAAGTTTTTTGTTATTTTTTGGTTTTTTGCATTTGGATATACAATTATTCCATCTTCATTTGGTTTTTTTTTTTTGATATATTTTTTAAATTTTTATTTATTTATTTTTGGCTGTGTTGGGTCTTCGTTTCTGTGCGAGGGCTTTCTCTAGTTGCGGCAAGCAGGGGCCACTCTTCATCGCGATCCACGGGCCTCTCACTATCGCGTCCTCTCTTGTTGCGGAGCACAGGCTCCAGATGCGCAGACTCAGTAGTTGTGGCTCATAGGCCCAGTTGCTCCACAGCATGTGGGATCTTCCCAGACCAAGGCTCGAACCCGTGTCCCCTGCATTGGCAGGCAGATTCTCAACCACTGTGCCACCAGGGAAGCCCCTTCATTTGTTTTAAAGACTATTTTTTTCTACATAAGAAACACCATTCTAATAATTATGACTGATCAGTAACATGAAGAGCAGCCTCAAAAGAAATGAGAATCAGCTGGAAATTTTTAAAACAGAAGTTTAAGAACCAGTTGTTCAGTCCAATAAAAAAAGGGCAGAACATTAAATTATCCTTCCAACTCTCACTCTATGAAGTCCCGAGAGGAGCATGTCTTAGGGAAGACTTACAGGTCTTCTTCCCTCATGTTCTCAACCCTCACCCTCCAGCAGTTCAGCTTTTATCTAGTTTATTACTAACTGAATTCCCACATCAGATTTCTCCTGAATAAAATGTTAAACAATTTTTTAGATGAAAAACAACCTGATGAAGTAATATAACTAGGTAACATCTAAAGTTATCCTTTGGTTTTAAATTCCTAAGATCCATTTTCTAAAACTAGAATAACCACTGAAATTGGTCCCCAACTAAGTTTAGTCCATATGCTTAATCACTGGGCTTTAATAGGCATACCTGTATTAATTTTAAAAATATATTATATAACAGTGTTCAATAGAAATCATAATAGCTAGTTCCCTTACCTTCCAATTAAGATTCAAGCTTCTATCCAATTTCAGATACAAATATAACAGTAGTCTATAACAGTAGTGTTGAGTAATTAATAAAAATGGTATACTAAGTTAACAAATAGGTTTACCTTATATAATAGTGACATTAAAATGCTGTTTCCACATCTCCTTTTAAAACACTCATGAGGATTTACTTCACATTTTGAAATATTTTTATCATTAATGTTGATATATACATTTTTAGAATCATTTTTTGTTCAAAATGCAAGCATAATTAACTCCAATTGCTCAATATTTCTGGAAGTACCCTTCAGCCCCTGGTCTTGTCACTATGCTACTTATTAAACTCTCCATCCAACAGTGTGTAGGAACAAGAAGACATGAAACCCCTACTGGCTATAACCCCTATGTTACCTATCTGATTACTTAATACTTTCATTTTAATATAAAACTAATTGAATGGCAAAAACTTAGGTTTGAAAATTACCTATGGGTTTCAGTTATCCATATTAAGTATCACTTCAAGAACTATGAATAGGGCTTCCCTGGTGGCGCAGTGGTTGAGGGTCCGCCTGCCGATGCAGGGGACGCGGGTTCGTGCCCCGGTCCAGGGGGATCCCACGTGCCGCGGAGCAGCTGGGCCCGTGGGACATGGCCGCTGGGCCTGCGCGTCCAGAGCCTGTGCTCCGCAATGGGAGAAGCCACAGCAGTGAGAGGCCCGTGTACCGCAAAAAAAAAAAAGAAGAACTATGAATAATTATACATAAGACTTCAACTGATTTCAACTGGACTATCACACTGACATTTTGACTACTATACTTCAAGGAAGACATAACAAAGCTAGGGAAAATCTAAAAAGGGCAACAAAATTCATTAAAACTATACAACTGATTTTAGGGGATATCATTAAAACACAAAATTCAAAGCAGTCTGTATACCTCTCTGGTATGCTTCATAGTACCTTTTTAGAGCAATAGATTGCTGGCTGACTTATTCATTTTGCAAACTGAATAGTAAGAAAAGAACTTACAAGTGCTACTAACAAACTCTCTAAAATTTGAAACTTTATTATAGACAGTAAACCTCATAATACTGGAACAAGAAAGTAATCTCTTGGGGCTTAAAAGAGATGGTCATTGGAAAAGGTAAAATAATAGTACCCTCATTAATTAATGAACATGTGGCATGTGTAAATCCTCCTCCTCTCACACACACACCTGTCTCATTTCTCTTATACTTGACTAAGCAAGTGACATTTGGGTTTTTTGTTTGGTTTTTTGGGGGGGTTTTAGGCTGAGCCACGTGGCATGCAAGATCTTAGTTCCCCAACCAGGGACCGAACCTGGGCCCTCTGCAGTGGAAGCATGGAGTCCTAACCACTGGACCATCAAGGAACTCCCAGCAAGTGACATTTGATTAACACTTGATGAACAGGTAGATGGTACCTGGATGAAGAGCTAGGGAATTGGTAAAAAGCAGCTGGGCATAATTAACTGAAATCTGAATGCCCTGAAGCAGGAAAGAAGAACAGCAAGTTCCAGGCTTGCTGTGGCTGAAGCACAGAGTGTAAAAGACAGAAGCACAAGATAAACTTAGAAAGATAGGAGTTAAATCACACAAGACCTCAAAGGCCATGATAGGATTTTAATGTTTACTCTCAGGTCAGTAAAAAACACCAAAGGATTTTACACAAAAGGATGACACAACCAGCATTTTAAAAAGACTATTCTGGTTATCTGTGGAAAGTGAATTAGAGGAAGATTAAAATATCTATGGAGATCAATTAAGAAACAGGGCAGCAATCTAGGTGAAAAATGATGGTAGCCTTGACTAGGATGATGGCAACGTCAGGAGGCAGATCTAAGAGATAATTTAAAGACAAAACCAAGCAGTCTTAGGCATAACCAGCCTTCCAAATTGTCTGTACTTATCTATTTATTTATCTATTTATATCTTTAATGGTGCAAACAGAAACTTAAGTGTGACCCATTATTTAAATTATGTTTACAGGTTGAAAATTAAGTGACAAAAGAATGTACAATTAGAAAGAGAGTAGTCAAGAAACATACCCGTATATCTGATAATTGTAAACCAGCTATAAAATGAAAAGCATGTTTATATGATTACACATTTTTACTAGAAGTCTTAGAAACTTTACAAAATTTATGCCATTGTACAATATAGGTATAAATAACAAGTTGCATCTAAAGTAACACCACACACTGAAAAATTCTATAAGTGACGATGACCAAAATTCTATCTGCTGCTGATTAACAGAAGAACCTTACTCATGTATTGTTAGTTGTAATCTCTCATGCATAATGCAGAAATAGGATGTGTGTGTGTACACACACATATATACACACAGTAACAATTACAATAATTGGCTCCAGAAAACCCAATATACTTAATTTTAGATAGTACTGGTAAGTTCTTACAACTTAAATAGGAGTGTAACTGAGAAAATTAAAAATAATATATTCATTACAAAAATAAAAATATTGATTTCTACTTATAAATGCCACAAAAATGGAAGCCTTTTGTAATTTTAATGTTTGTATATATTTGTGTAAAATGCTTAACACAAATTATCTTTTTGTAATGATTATTTCTTCTTAAAATTTATATACACTTTTCCTAGAAGAACCCAGAACACCATCTGAAAAATCTGTTATACAAAAATAACCCTGAAGGCAGAATCCTAGCAGTGTATAGTAGAGAATTCTTACCAATTTTTCATCAACCGTTATGAGTTGCGTGTCTCGAGTTTGGTCCTGTGCCAACCTCCATGTGGAAGTGCTCAGCGACCTGCAGTGAAAGACTTTAAGTTAAAAAGTGATCCATGCAATGAGAAAAGAGAGGCAGACAAATCTTACAGAAACCAGCTACTTTAACAGTATCTGTCTTATAAAACAAAAAGAATAGAAAGAAATAGAAGAGGGCACAAAAATCCTTTTTCTCCCCAATTAGTTCTGTCTGCTGAGTTTCTGGCAGACTCTCACTTGACAGTTCACAACAGGCTGTACTTTATGGCAGTCTATAGGCTCTCTGTCATAGAAGGGCCGCCAGTGACAAGAACTGTTCTGCTCTCTATGAATGCACAGTCTGTGGAAGGAAGAAAAATGCAAAGCTATATCAACACTTCTGGAATGCTGATTCCTAAATGATGGCATCAGAAAGAAAAAGAAAAATCTCCATCATATTCTTAATGGACTAAAGTAAAAGTTGTAGAATTTAATTACATAATGGTAACAAAAAGTTCCTTCACTCTAATTTCAAAACAAAAGTTTAAATAGGAATGATCTGCATGATCATTTAAACCAATGTTATTAGTTTAATCCTGTGACCCATTCACAGAATTGAATAAAGTCTGAATAGCTGAAATAGAAATATTAAGTCAGAAATAAAATCAGCACAGAATCTAACTCCTTTGTATTAGCATGGTCCCACTCTCACCCCAAGGAAATTATGAAAAGCTAACAGATTTTTTTTATTTCATGTACACACTGTAGTTTATACTAATGAATGCAATAGCCATCGATGATTGTGACAATTTAGCATTTTAGAATTTTCCAAAATATTAAACCATCCTATGTAGATTTCTCTTTAGAAAGTAAGTTAGTATACACAATTGACTTGAGTTTCCAAACCAACTGAATAGAGTATTCAATTCTTTTATTTAATGCAATATAATCAGCAATAATTCATGCAAAACTTCATGCCAAATGTTCAACTTTCAACAGCTACATTGTACACAGCTTTATAGAAAATCTACCTACTAATAACATAAAGATAACTCATAATACAAAAGGCTTTGTTTCATGAACATATATTTTTTAAAAATATCAATTATTTCCCCTAATTAATACAATCCATTATCACTATAAATACCTTGCTCAGAAATCTATCCACACAAAATACACCTACATGGATATTATTTTAAATTATTTATACAAACAGTTAAAATATATGTTCTAGTTGTTATAATACTAAAGAAGTATAATTAAGTACCTTTTAAAATCTATTTACTCTGGAAATCACTAAGAGCAATAATATGACAATAAGAACATTTTGAGTATTTATAAATAAATCCATATATTGCAAGAAAAAAGTGAGGCAATGATAAGGGAACTCAGGAAAACTTGAAATATTAGAAGTATTAGTAAATGTAGGGACTTCCCTTGTGGTCCAGTGGGTAAGAATCTGCCTTCCAATGCAGGGGACGCGGCTTCGATCCCTGGTCAGGGAACTAAGATCCCACATACCGCAGGGCAACTAAGCCCACACACCACAACTATAAGCCCACGTGCTCTAGAGCCAGTGGGCCACAACTACTGAGTTCACACACCACAACTAGAGAGCCCACGCACCACAACTACTGAGCCTGCGTGCTCTAGAATCCCCATGCCACACACAGAGACCACACACCACAACGAAAGATCCCTCATGCCACAACTAAGACCCGACACAGCCGAATAAATAAATATTTTAAAAGGAAAAGAAAATATAGCTATATTTCAAGAAAATGGAACTACCTAATTCCTCTAATGAATAGAAGTGTTAGATCAAAATAGTGGAAATTAGATTAAAACTCTGTAATCCACGAACTGTGTAATTTAAAATTATACAGTAGGTTTGACTGATTTAAACAATTTTCTTTTAAATTGTATGTTAAAATCTTATTGTACATTAGTTGTAACCCAAAGTAAATTTTTTAAAATGTTAAAGTATATATACTTTAATGGTAGATATATTTTAATAATTTTAGATTGATCTCCAACTAATCACAAGAATGAAGCTGTATGTCATTTTCTGTAAACAGATAACTATTATAAACAAATACACAGATGAAAAATTATGCTTATATTTTTATCAGCCTGTATGTAAAAGGCAACACAATAAAAGACAAAAGATGTTAAGTAAAATAATATTACCAGAAGAGTTAAAAATAAAAATAGGGCTTCCCTGGTGGCGCAGTGGTTGGGAATCTGCCTGCCAATGCAGGGGACACGGGTTCGAGCCCTGGTCTGGGAAGATCCCACATGCTGCGGAGCGGCTGGGCCTGTGAGCCATGGCCACTGAGCCTGCGCGTCCAGAACCTATGCTCCGCAATGGGAGAGGCCACAACAGTGAGAGGCTCGCGCACCACCCGTGCGCCGCAACTGGAGAAAGCCCACGCACAGAAACGAAGACCTAACACAGCCAAAAATAAATAAATAAATAAATAATTTTTAAAAATAAAGTAAAATAAAAATTTTTTGTAAGAAAAAGATAGGCTAGAATGCAAAGAAATTATAAGTAGAAATTCTTATTTATTATTTGAAACAATATATTCACATATAATTTATTTCAGAAAAATTTGCCTAAGTAAAAAACACATAATGTATATATGTATACGTATATATATGTGCATATGGGTTATATATATTAAGTCATGTGCTAAGTAGCTACTCCTGAAACACAGAGACAGCAATTCTTAAAAAACAAACCTCAGATGTGGAGAAAAATTTTCCTCCAATTCTAGATAGTTAAGGTAGCAACAGAGATCTAGAGTCAATTACAAACACAGCATTTAATTAATTATACCTACAAAATATAATCTACAGTTAATTTTAGATTAAATATGAACTATATAGCAAATATCTTTTTGTTTATTAGCCTGTAAAGAACACCACAACAGTGAAGTGGAAGAAGTAAAGAAAATATTTTTAGTCATATTAGAGTATAAAAACGTTACTAAACAAAATATAAAACCTAGAAAGCATAAAGTAAAAAATGACAGAAGCTACTACAAAAAAACTTCTAAACCAAAATAGTATAAATTAAGAATAAGACAGGTAGGGCTTCCCTGGTGGCGCAGTGGTTGAGCGTCCGCCTGCCGATGCAGGGGACACGTGTTCGTGCCCCGGTCCGGGAAGATCCCACATGCCACAGAGCGGCTGGGCCCGTGAGCCATGGCCGCTGAGCCTGCGCATCCGGAGCCTATGCTCCGCAACGGGAGAGGCCACGATAGTGAGAGGCCCACGTACCACACAAAAAAATAATAATAATAATAAGGTAACAAACAAGAAATCTTTACAACACAAAACAGTAAAGGATCAATATCCAAAATAGGTAGGGAATTCTCTGGCGGTCCAGTGGTTAGGATTCAGTGCTTTCACGGGTGGGGTCCCAGGTTTTATCCCACAAGCTGTGCAACAGGGCTAAAAAAAAAAAGTAAAAGAGCTCCTACAAATCGGTACACAGGAATAATGAGTTTCAAAGGAGGAAGTCAAACAAGAAAAAAACAAACAACCCAATTACAAATGGAAAAAGAATTTGAAGCCACATTTATCTAAAGATCTACAAATAACCAATAAGCACATGAAAAGATGCTCAACATTACTAATCACTAGGGAAATGCAAGTCAAACCTACAATGAGATATCACTTCATACCCATTAGGATGGTTAGGAAAAAATAAGCATTGGTGGAATATGGAGAAATTGGAACCCTTCTGCATTGCTGGTGGGAATGTAAAATGCAGTTGCTGTGGAAAACAGTATGGCAATTCCTAAAAAAACTAAACAGAATTAACATGTGATCCAGCAATTCCACTTATGGGTATATACCCAAAATAACTGAAAGGAGGGACTCAAACAGATATGTGTAATATTCATAGCAGCATTATTAGCAACAGCCAACAGTCAAATATTAATAATCATATTTTATTGGGCCATGTATCATAATACTAGGAAGTTAAGTGTACATACAGAAATGACTAATATGTAATGATTAGTAAATAAATGGTAATTTTATCTTGCTATTTAGTTCCCCCTTTTTTTTTGGCTGCATTTGGTCTTAGTTGGAGCACACAGGATCTTCATTGAGCGTGCGGGATCTTTTGTCTCCACACACAGGCTCTTCGTTATGGCACACAGGCTTCTCTCTAGTTGTGGTGTGCGGGTTTTCTCTTCTCTAGTTGCAGTGTGCAGGCTCCAGGGCACATGGGCTCTGTAGTTTGCAGCACGTGGGCTCTCTCATTGAGGCGCACGAGCTCAGTAGTTGTGGCGCACGAGCTTAGTTGCCCTGTGGCATGTGGGATCTTAATTCCCAGACCAGGGATCAAACCCATGTCCCCTGCATTGGAAGGTGGATTCTTTACCACTGGACCACCAGGGAAGTCCCTAGTACCCATTTTTGAGAAACTTAAAATTTTTGTTTGCTTCATGAACTTGCCTTGCTATCTACCCATTTGTTTTAACTGGTCTGTTCACATTTCCAAGTTTCTTAAGTGTCAATCTTAATTCTGAGCCCAAAGGGCTGTGACTGTTACTAATCAATTATTATTAGAGTATACAAACAATTTATTCTATTTAGTTTTTTTGTATAAGTTTCCTGTAAGACAATGAGGTATCCTGGAAATGGATATTAAGAGATCTTATTTCTAACTCTGAATTTTACTACTTACTGTTGTGTCTATGAGCAAATCACTTAACGTCTCTGCATCTCGATTTCATTTTTGTAAATGTGTAAAATGAGGACTTGCTCCTCTCTTCTTTTTCTACTGAAGAGTCTATGTGATTCTAATAAGTGGAACTGATTATAGTTCTAGTTTGTTTTAATAATTCCCTATGAAAATGCTATGGAATAACTACTCAACTCATAATCTGATTTTCTTTAAAAATCTAAGGAGTTACAACTTTCAAAAGCATATACACATTTGTTTATCCATTAATTTCATGATGAACATTTGGGTTGTTTCTGCTAAAGATATTCACGTGCAGTTTTTGTGAGGACATAAGTTTGCAACTCTTTGGGTAAATACCTAGGAACACAACTCATGGCTTATATGTTAAGACTATGCTTAGCTTTGTAAAAAACTGCCACACTGTCTCCCAAAGTGGGTGTTCCATTTTGCATTCCCACCAGCAATAAATGAGTCTTCCTATTCTCTTCATTCTCACAACAAGTGTTTGGTGTTGTCAGTTTCTTGGATTTTACCTATTTTAATAGGTGTGTAGTGGCATCTCATTGTTGTTTTAATTTTCAATTCCCTAATGACATATGATGTTGAGGCACCTTTTCATATGCTTATTTTCCATTTACATATCTTCTTTGGTGAGGTATCTGTTCAGATCTTTTGCCTATTTTTAAATTGAATTTTTTTCCTTATTGTTGAATTTTGAATTCTTTGTATATTGTAGATAAAAATCATTTATCAGATGTGTTTCGCAAATATTGTCTCCAACTCTGTGCTTTTCTTTCTCTTAAAGTGTCTTTCAAAGAGCAGAAGCTTTTAATTTTAATGAAGTCCAACTCATCTATATTTTTCTTTCATGGATGGTGTTTTTGATGTTGTATCTAAAAACTCAGCCCCAAACCAAGGTACCTAGATTTTCTCTTATGTTATGTTCTAGAAGTTTGATAGTTTTGCTTCTTACATTTAGATCCATGATCCATTTTGAGTTAATTTTCGTGAAAGGTGTAAGGTCAATGTGTAGATTCTTTTTTTTTTTTGGCATGTGGTTATGTTCCAGTTCCACTTATTAAAAAGATTATCTTTTCTCCACTGGATTGCCTTTGCTCCTTCCTCCAAGATCAGTTACCTATCTTTGACTAGTCTATTTCTGGACTATCAATTCTACCCATTGATTTATTTGCTGATCACTGTGTTGATTATTGCAGCTGTATACTAAATCTTGAAGTCAGTTAGTGTCAGTCCTCTTTGTTATTCTTCTTCACTATTATATTGAATATTTTGAGTCTTTTGCCTTCCAGTATATAATCAGTTTCTTGACATCCACAAAGTAGCTTGCTGGGGTTTTGATTGGAACTGTGCTGAATCTATACATCAAGTTGGGAGGAAATGACATTTTAACAATATTGAATCTTCCTATCCATGTATATTTATTAGGATCTTCTTTGGTTTTTTTTCATCAAAGTTTTGTGGTTTTCTACATAGACGTCTTACAAATACTTTTTTAATACTTCAAAATATACTCTTCAAAAAGTCTTAATGGTGAAAAGATAAAAAGAAATCATTTGCAGTAAAAATAGTATCTGAATAAGAATCATATTGCTGACTCCAAGTACTAACACTATTCTCCTCCTGAAGCAAATTAACTTTATCAACTAAGAATAGTAAAACTCCCATATTATTGTAGCAGTTTGAAAACATGGCTCCAAATTCCTTTGACACTCCTCCTTCCCATGAGGGGCTGGAGGTCTATGTTCCCTATTCCTAGAATCTAGTCCTGTGACACCTTGATCAATATAATATGGAAGTGAGGCTATGCATATTTCCAGGCTCAGACCTTAAAAAGCTAACAGTTTCCACTTCTTGTCTCTTAGAACATTGTTTCTTGGGATATTCTCTCTTGGAACCCAGCCACCATGTTGTGAGGAAGTCCAGCCTGCCCCACAAAAACCCATGTGAAGAGGAATCAACAGCCAATACCACTTTGCTAGCCAAGTGGGCGAGCTATTAGACATGATTCTCTAGCCCAAGTTGAGCCATCCCAGCAGACACCACCTGCAGCAGAGATAAGCTTCCCTGCCAAGCCCTGCCCAAATTTCAGATTTCTGAGTAAAACAAATGACTGTTGCTGTTTCAAGCAAATGAATATTGGGGTACTTTGTGTTCAACTATAGATAAACAAAAACATCCTTACAAATAACTGAATATGGTTTTAAAAACATTAAAATTAAACCAGTAACTTCTATGGACCAGAAATGATCTGCTGGACTTATAGACAAAGTAAAATTCCTAATCCTATAAAAATTATTAATGAATCAATGAATCCTCAGCCTTTTGACTAAAACCAATTATGCTTGTTGTCAATTTACCGCAAACTGAATTAACCCAAATTCACATTAAATCAGAAAGTGTTCAGTTCCATACTAAAACATAAGGAAATATTACTAAAAGTTCTAGCAGAAATAATAAGGTAATAATATATCCATATACTTTGTGCCACAATAACTATCTCAGGCTTAAAATATGTTGATATTTGGGTCAGTCACCTTCAAGTTGATGATCTTAAAGCTCTTCAAAATCTTGAATCTATAGAGAAAATTTAAACTGTCTTCATCATACTGTACTCACTAGATGGAAGCAAGAAAGAATGAATTGTTAACAGAAAAAATAAAAATGGGAGGTCAAGGGCTTCCCTGGTGGCACAGCAGTTAAGAATCCACCTGCCAATGCAGGGGACACGAGTTTGAGCCCTAGTCCAGGAAGATCCCACATGCCATGGAGCAGCTAAGGCCATGCGCCACAAGTACTGAGCCCACGTGCCACAACTACTGAAGCCCATGCACCTAGAGCCCGTGCTCCACGAGAGAAGCTACTGTAATGAGAAGCCCTCGCACCGCAACGAAGAGTAGCCCCCACCTGCCGCAACTAGAGAAAGCCTGTGTGCAGCAATGAAGACCCAATGCAGCCTAAATAAATAAATAAATAATTTTTTAAAAAGGAAAAAGATGGGAGGTCAGGAGACCATCTTAATATTCTGGGAAAATATGTAGAGTAAAAGGAAAGGCAAAGATCCTATAAATTTGGTTAATGCAGTGGAAATAACAGTGATGACAGTTTATAATCTATTCACAAATTAGTTATTTAATTCTAAATCAGATTTATTGCAATAATTTTTAATCTTTACATAAGTACTTAATATTATCTTAAAATGTTCAACTGGTCAAGTCAGTAAAAATTATAATATCCTGCTCATAGATATTTTCCCTTTCTTCTGAGCCAGGTAGAACTTGTAGCAGGATCTTATAGCTGTTGTGCCTCTGGACACAGCTCAAGCCAAAACCTTAAAGTAATCCTTTGAGAGTCATCCAACAGACTAAGGAGATTTGTGCAAGAGGGATAAGAGTAATTATGCTCACATACCAGACTTTGGAATGGAACTGAAGAGTAATAAGGAGGAGAATGTGGGCAAGGTTTCACAGGGTGGTAACAAAGAAACTGGAGGGCATGATGGAAAATGTAAAGGAGAAAGAAATATACCCAAGTTTATACCAACAGGATATCAAAATAAATATACATGAGCTTAAAACAAAGAGAATAAGAGATATAGGTGTCATGGTGATGATAATTATATTACAAAACACAACAAATATATGTGAAAAGTTCATATTTAGGAAGGTCAAATCATTGAGCTACACTGGCCATTAAAGAATAACTTTACTGGTCTGGAACGCCTTAAAGGAAGGAATTGAGTTGCTGTACTTTGTCATGTCTTATAAATAATTGGAAGCTAATTTACCATAAAGATGTCAGTTTTTAATCTACAAATTAAATATAATAATAATAAACAACCTAGCAGAATTTTTATAAAATTAGATGATCCTTATCAGGAAGAAAAAATTCACAAAAATAACCAAGAAAATTTTGAAAAACAACTACAGGCATATCTCGGAGATATTACAGGTTCAGTTCCAGACTACTGCAATAAAGCAAATATAGCAATAAAGCAAGTCACAAATGTTTTGGTTTCCCAGAGCATATAACAGTTATATTTATACTACACTGTGATCTATTAAGTGTGCAATAGCATTGTATCTTTTTTTAAAAAAGTACATACCTTTATTTTAAAATAACTTTATTGCTAAAAAATGCAACCATCATCTGAGCCTTCAGCAAATCATAATCTTTTTGCAATAGTAAATCAAAGATCACTGATCAGGCTTCCCTGGTGGCACAGTGGTTGAGAGTCCGCCTGCCGATGCAGGGCACAGGGGTTTGTGCCCCAGTCCGGGAATATCCCACATGCCGCGGAGCGGCTGGGCCCGTGAGCCATGGCTGCTGAGCCTGCGCATCCGGAGCCTGTGCTCCGCAACAGGAGAGGCCACAAAAGTGAGAGATCCGTGTACCGTAAAAAAATAAAATAAAATAAAATAATAGATTTACTTATTTATTTATTTTTGGCTGCATTAAGTCTTCATTGCTACATGTGGGCTTTCTCTAGTTGCAGTAAGTGGGGGCCACTCTTTGTTGCGGTGCGCGGGCTTCTCATTGCGGTGGCTTCTCTTGTTGCAGAGCACGGGCTCGAGGCAGGCGGGCTTCAGTAGTTGCAGCAGGTGGGCTCAGTAGTTGTGGCTCACTGGCTCTAGAGCACAGGCTCAGTAGTTGCGGCGCACCGGCTTAGTTGCTCCACGGCATGTGGGATCTTCCCGAACCAGGGCTTGAACCCGTATCCCCTGCATTGGCAGGCAGATTCTTAACCACTGCACCACCAGGGAAGCCGTGAAAAACACTTTAAGGAAAGAAAAGACAAGCACAGAGTGGGAGAAAACATTTGCAAAACACATATCTGATAAATAACTTTTATTTACAATATATAAAGAACTCTTAAAATTCCAACAATAAGAAAACCCAATCAAAAGGGAGCAAAAGACCTGAATAGACACCTCACCAAAGAAGATATATAGATGGCAAAAAAGCATATGAAAGTGCCTCAACATCATATGTCATCAGGGAATTGAAAATGAAGACAAAAATGAGATGCCACTACATAGTAATTAGAATAACTAAAATCCAAAAAACTGACACCAAATACTGATAAGCATGTGGAGCAAGAAGACATCTCATTCACGCTGGTAGGAATGCAAAATGGTATGTAGAGCCACTTTAGAAGACAGTTTGGCAGCTTCGTACCAAGCTAAACAGTCTCAACATACAATCCAGCAACTGTGTTACTAGGGTTTACCCAACTGAACTGAAATCATATGTCCACACAAAATCTGCACAGGAATGTTTATCACAGCTTTATTCATAATTGCCCAAAACTGGAAACCACCAAGATGTCATCTTCAATAAGTAAACTGGTGAACTGTGGTAGAACCATACAATGGAATGTAATTTAGTAAGGAAAAGAAATGGTCTGGAGAAAATATTTGCAAACCACTTATGTGACGAGGTATATGCAAAATATATAGAGAACTAGTTAAACTCAACAACAAAACAACAACCAACTCAATTCAAAAATGAACAAAGGGACTTAAATAGACATCTCTCCAAAGGAGGTATACAAATGACCAATAAGCACATGAAAAGATCTTCAATATCGCTAATTATGAAGGAAATGTAAATTAAAACCAAGAGATACTACATCTTACTCATTAGGATGGCAAAAGGAACAAGGGAGGGAGAGAGGAAGAAAGGAGCAAGTATTGGCAAGGATATGGAGAAATTGAAACCAGTTAGAATGTAAAATGGTGGAGGTGTTATGGAAAACAGTATGACAATTCCTCAAAAAATTAAAAATAGAATTACCATATCATCAGGCAATTCTACTTTGGCTATTTAACCAAAATAATTGAAAGCAGGGACTCAACGAGGTTTTTGTTCACCAAATGTTAATAGCAGCATTATTGACGGTAGCCAAAAAGTGAAAAAAATCAAGTGTCCACTGGTGGATAAATGGATTAAAAACAATGTGGTATATATGTACAATGAAATTTTATTCAGCCTTGAAAAGCAAGAAAACTCTGACATATGCTACAACAGGGATGAAACTTGAAGAAATGTTAAGTGAAATAAGCCAGTCAGAGAAGGACAAACAGTGCATGATTTCTATTCATATGAAGTACCGAAAGTAGTCAAATTCTTAGACAGAAAGTAGAATGGTGGGTGCCAGGGGCTAGTGACACAGGATAATGGCGAGTTATTGTTTAACCAGTACAGAGTTTCAGTTTTGGAAGATGACAAAAAGTTCCAGGGCTATATGGTGGTGATGGTTTCACAATAGTATGAATGTACTTAATGTCACTAAACTACACTTTAAAATGGTGCAAATGGTACATTTTGTGTTATGTATATTTTACAATTAATAAAAAAAAAGACTATGCCTTGTGAAGAAACTGCTGAACCCTGGTTTACACTACCAATAAAGAGAAACATACAAACAAAAGTTTGTCAAAGCCAAAGATTTATAGTTTTGCCTAGAGAAAGTCTCTCCATGTATGTATGTAGAAGTACTCTCTATGTATCAATCACTCATATCTCTACAAATTTTTAGAAGACTAAATTGAAGCTGTTAAACCCACATGCCACGGAGCCCACATGCCACGGAGCGGCTAGGCCCGTGAGCCATGGCCACTGAGCCTGTGCATCAGGAGCCTGTGCTCCACAACGGGAGAGGCCACAACAGTAAGAGGCCTGCATACCACAAAAAAAAAAAAAAAAAAAAAGGACCAAAAATGTAGTTTTTTGTTTTTTGCGGTACGCGGGCCTCTCACTGTTGTGGCCTCTCCCGTTGCGGAGCACAGGCTCCAGACACGCAGGCTCCACGGCATGTGGGATCCTCCCAGACTGGGGCACGAACCCGTGTCCCATGCACCAGCAGGCGGACTCTCAACCACTGCGCCACCAGGGAAGCCCCCATTTTTGGTCTTTAAGGTCAACATGATTTATTTACTTGTGCCTCCAAAGCTCAGAAGGGGTCAAAAAGTCGTTATATGATTTGCTTCACACCACCTTTAATGCTACTGCTTCATCATAGACAGCCCATCTAACTTTTTTTTAAAAAGGCTATGTATTTTATATTCTTTTATCTTCACTTTGAACTATTCGAACTTGTTGCTTATTTGCTTCAATTTAAGAATCTTTACTTTAAAACTTTTAACCACTATAAAACGATCAGGGATTGGTTTGAATCGTATGTAGAAATTGTAACACATGATAGCTGAACAGCACAGCATTCATTATCTAGCAATGTTACACCAAAGAGAAAGCTAGTTGGTAGGTATTGCTTACTCTTCACAAAGATGGAGTGTATGTCCATCAGGAAATCTGGTACACTTAGGCACACTATTTCTTAAAGGCTGACGATTACATGATTAAGAATAATTACAAATACATTGAGAAGAAAAAAATCACTAACATTCATATTCGTTTCATTTTTTTAAGTGAAAAATGGTCACATAGTGACTTCAGAGTTGGTCAGAGCCATGTTAAAATTCCGTATCTGCCACTTAAGAGCAAAACAATCCTGAACAAATTACTTCACAACTCTGCACTTCAATTTCCTCATCTGCAAAAATAAGGATAATAATACCTCACAGGATGACTGTCAGAATTAAATAACATGTTAAATAATTGACATGGAGGGCCTGGTGTAGAAAGAAATAAATCTTCTTTCCTTTCCCTCCAATAACAAATAAAACCAGTTCATTTAGTGGCAAGAGAGGAAAAGGAACCCTACAAAGGATTAACAAACACATATTTCTCAGATTTTTCCCTAAGAAATGTAAACAGCTAACTTCTTTTTCTGTCTAATTAACCACAAAATACTACAAAATCCATTACTCTATTTCTGTCCTTATTCCCTCTCAGCTGGACTAATACATCCAACACTTAACTGGCCTCCCTGACTCTAGTCTTATCTTCCTTAAAGGCGTCTTCCACATCATCAGTGAATTACATCCTATCATGCCACTCCTTTGCTTAAAATCCTTCATTGGCTGGTAGTAGTTTACTTTTAAAAATGGAAGTATTTAACAATGGAGTACCACGATATTTATAATTTACTTTCAAATAGATTAGATAATAAAGACTATATGTGTATGTGCATTTTGCTCATATACATATATATGCATATATAATCATACATGTATTTTTCTTTTCTATATACATATAATACATAAATGCAAAATGAGCAAAAAACAGCAAAATATTTACAATGTTAAATTTATGTGGTGGGTTTATGGATTCATTATACTCTATTGCATGTGTGAAGATTTTTATAAAAAGTTGTAAAATTGAAAACAAAATGGAAAATATTATAATATTACAATTAGCATGCTTCATCTATGGAAAAATCGAAAAGAAATAAGAATGTATTTGCTTAAATATGCATAGACAAATTCCAAGCATAAGAAACTGATAACAATGATTTCTTGGGGGTGGGGGTGGGGAGAGCAGTGGTAAATGGGGAACGGAGATGAGAGGAAGACCCTTACATGCTATTTATTTTATAAACACAGAACTCTGTGACTGTATTATCAATTCAAAATATTACATTAGAAAGTAGTGTTGACCATATTTTTACTCAATGCATATGGTTACTGTGAGGATTAAATGAGACAACATATATAAAGCCTTAGTAAGTGCTTGGCACTTGGCCAAGGATCAATAAATGTTTTAGCTAAGTCTAACTGTTGAAGTAAGAAAAAAAAATCTTGGCAATTCCCTGGCGGTCCAGTGGTTAGGACCCTGTACTCTCATTGCCAAGGGCCCAGGTTCAGTTCCTGGTTGGGGAACTAAAATCCTGTAAGCCGTGTGGCACAGCCAAAAACAAACAAACAAAAACTTCAGTATTAATAATACCATCTAATGTATACAACTTAATTTTAATCTACACCCTAGGAATGGTTAGTTATACACTCCAGAAGTGGCTACTTACAGACACGAATTTCAAAACTGATTATCAAAATTTATAACAAAGGAATTTTTTTTTTTTTTTTTTTTTGTTGCCCTGTGTACCGCAGGCCTCTCACTGTTGTGGCTCTCCCGTTGCGGAGCACAGGCTCCGGACGCGCAGGCTCAGCGGCCATGGCTCACGGGCCCAGCCGCTCCGCGGCATGTGGGATCTTCCCGGACCGGGGCACGAACCCGTGTCCCCTGCGTCAGCAGGCGGACTCTCAACCACTTCGCCACCAGGGAAGCCCCACAAAGGAATTTTTTGATTGGCATAAATCAAGACTGAAATTTTTTTCCTTGATGAAATGGTGGTACTTGAAATTTATGACTGTCTACAAAAACTGCGTGTGCACCACTGAACAAGGTTTAAAATCTAGCAAGGTCAGTAGCCTAGACTTTTAGAACAACACTCAAGGTCTAAAGCTCTATTTGCACCTAGGATCTCCCACTGTTGCCTGACTTGACCAGTCTTGCCATCAGACTACTGCTATTGTTTATCTTTAGTGAACCAAGATTCTCATCATAAGGCCTGTGAACTATCTCTTCATAGTGAACCCTACTACCTAACCTGACTGGACAGCAGATCATTCCTATCCTAAGAATTTGTAATCGTCTACCTTTAGTCAACCGAGGTATAACCTCATAGAAATACTGAGAAGATTAAATGAGATATATTAGCCCAAAGGTCCTGCACCAGGAAGAGGAGAACAGCTGGCTGTGAAGGCCAAGAGGGCTTGAGTACAAGAGAGCCAGAGGGCTCTAGGAAACAGAGATTCTGCTCTTAAGTGGCGCATATAAAATCTCACACCATCCAAGTCCCACTGCTGAGGCAGTAATTTGAATGGAGCCTGGGTCAGACCTACTTATTGATTTTGGAAAGCCTCCCAGAGAGGCTAGGCAACTGAGACTCCCCCTGGGGACACAGAAGCTGGCAGCAGCCATTTTGGGGAGCTCATCCTACCATGAGGACACCGGTGTTGTCAAGTAACATTTTGGAGTCCTCCCACTAGCTGATTAGTGCTGGGGGCTTACTGGCCCACAAGTGGGCCAGTACCAGCTTGAAGTCGCCTTGGGCCTCACAGCCAGCCACCCTAGTCCCTGGCCCTGTCCACCAGCAGGCTGGCACCAACCATGGAAGCCCCCAGTTAGTGGTACAGCCAGCTGTACCAGGACCCGACCCGGCCCACAAGCAGGCCAGCAGCCACCACAAAAGGCAGGGCCTCACAGCCAACCAGGTTGAGAGCTAGCCCTGCTTACCAATGCACCCCCAGTAGTTGGTCCCACAACAGAAGGGCCCATGCAGTCCACACAGGGAGCAGCGTTAGAGCTTATAGGTCTGGTGACCAGAGTGGAGTGTGCTGCTGGGCCCCATAGGATGTAACCTATACGCATAGTTCTCCAAGCTCAGGAAATGTAATCAACCTATCTAACACACAGAAATAGACACAGAAATTTAGGCAAAATGAGGAGAAAGAGGAACATGTTCCAAACGAAGGAACAAGAACAAAACCCCAGAAGAACAACTAAGTGAGGTAGAGATCAGCAATCTACCTGATAAAGAGTTCAAGGTAATGATCATGAAGATCTCAACAAACTTCTGAGAAGAATGAATGAAGTGAGAAATTTAACAAAAACATAGAAAATATAAAGGAAAACCAAACAGAGCCAAAGAATACAATAACTGAAATTAAAAATAAACTAGAAGGAATCAACAATGATACAGAAGAACAGAGCATGGACCTGGAAGAGAAGTAGAATTAACCCAAGCTGACCAGAAAAAAGAATTTTTAAAAAACGAGGTAGGGGCTTCCCTGGTGGCGCAGTGGTTGGGAGTCCGCCTGCCAATGCAGGGGACACGGGTTCGTGCCCCGGTCCGGGAAGATCCCACATGCCGTGGAGTGGCTGGGCCCGTGAGCCATGGCCGCTGAGCCTGCGCATCCGGAGACTGTGTTCCGCAACGGGAGAGGCCACAGCAGTGAGAGGCCCGCGTACCGCCAAAAAAAACCAAAAAAAACCAAGATAGTTTAAGAGACCTCAATATCAAGCATACTAACACTCACAGTATAGAGGTCCCAGAACAGGAAGAGAGAAAGGGGCTGAGAATTTATTTGAAAAAATAAAAACTAAAAATTTCTCTAAACTGGGGAAGGGAAGAGACATACAGGTCCAGGAAGCACAAAAAGTTCTAAACAAGATGAACCCAAAAAGATCCACACCAAGACACATTATAATTAAATGGCAAAAACTAAAAACAGAGAATTTTAAAAGCAGCAAGACAAAAGCAACTAGGTAAGTATAACAGAATTCCCATAAGACTATGAGCTGACTTTTCAGCACAAACTTTGCAGGCTAGAAGGGAGTAGCACGACACATTCAAAATGATGAAAGGAAAAAACCTACAACCAAGAATACTCTACCCAGCAAAGCTGCCATTCAGATATGAAAGAGAGACAAAGACAGACAAGGAAAGCTAAAGGTTTCAGCACCGCCAAACAGGCTTTATAATAAGTGTTAAAGGACGTAAAAGGAGATGGAAAAGGTATTCTATGTAAACAAAAATGAAAAGAAAGCTGGGGTATCAGTACTTGCATCAGACAAAATAGACTTTAAAACAAAGACTGTAACAAGAGACAAAGAAGGACATTGTATTAACAATCAAGGAATCAATGCAACAAGGAAAAAAACAATTGTAAATATATATGCCCCTGAGATAGGTACACATAAATACATAAAGCAAATATTAACATAAAGAAACTGACAGTAATGCAAAAATAGTAGGGGCCTTTAACATGCCACTTACATCAGTGGACATATCATCCAGATAGAAAATCAATAAAGGAACACTGGCCTTAAACAACTTGTGAGAACATATTGACTTAATACAGATATACATATAGAACACTCCATCCAAAAGCAGCAGGATACACATTCTTGTCAAGTGCACATGGAACATTCACCAGGATGGATCACATACTAGGCCACAAAACAAGTCTCAATAAATTTAAGAAGACTTAACTCATATCAAGTATCATTTCTGACCACAATGCTATGAGATTGTGGTCAGAAAACTATAAGAAAAAAACTGCAAAAAAAACAAAAACACATGGATACCAAACAACCAAAGGGTCATGGAAAAATCAAAGATGAAATCAAGGAAGATATGAAAAAGGAAACACAATGATCCAAAATCTATGGGATGCAGTAAAAGCAATTCTAAGAGGGAAATTTATAGCAATACAAGCCTACCTCAGGAAAGAAGAAAAATCTCAAATAAACAATCTAACTTTACACCTAAATGAACTAGAAAAAACAGAACAAACAAAACTCAAAGTTAGTAGAAGGAAAGATACAATAAAAATCAGGGACGAAATAAATGAAATAAGACAAAAAAAAGAAAGCCCAGTAGAAAAGATCAATGAAACTAAGAGCTGGTTCTTTGGAAAGATAAGCAAAATTGATAAGGCTGTAGCCAGACTCATCAAAAAAAAAAAAAGAGGTGGCACAAATAAAGAAAACCAGAAATTAAAGTTACAACTGACACCAAAGAAATTAAAAAGGATCATAAGAGATTACTATGAACAATTATGCTCCAATAAAATGAATAAACTGGAAGAAATGAATAAATTCCAAGAAACGTACAATCTTACAAGACTGAATGAGAAAAACAGAAAATATGAACAGACCAAATAATAGTGATGGAATTGAATAAGTAAAAGAAAACTCCCAACGAATGAAAGTCCATGACCAGACAGCTTCACAAGTGAATCCTACTAGATATTTAAAGCAAAGTTAACACCCGTCCTTCTCAAACTGTTTCAGTAATTGAAAAGGGAAGAATACACCCAAACTCATTCTATGAGGCAAGCATCACCCCAATATCAAAACCAACAAAGACATCACAAAAAAGGAAACTACAGGCCCAAATCACTGATGAAATAAAAGAAAAAATCCTCAGCAAAATATCAGCAACCACAATTCAATGATACATTAAAAGTATCATACACCATGACCAAGTGGGCTTTATCCCAGGAATGCAAGAATAGTTCAGTATTTGCCAATCAATCAGCGTGATACACCATATTAACAAACTGAAGAAGAAAAATTGCAGAAAAGAGCATTTGACAAAATCAATATTCATTTATGATAAAAATTCTCGGGGCTTCCCTGGTGGCGCAGTGGTTGAGAGTCCACCTGCCGATGCAGGGGACGCAGGTTCATGCCCTAGTCCGGGAAGATCCCACATGCTGCGGAGTGGCTGGGCCCGTGAGCCATGGCCGCTGAGCCTGTGCGTCCGAAGCCTGTGCTCTGCAACGGGAGAGGTCACAACAGTGAGAGGCCTGCGTACGGGGGGGAAGGAAAATTCTCAACAAAGTGGGTGTAGAGGGAAAATACCTCAACATAATAAAAGCCATATATGACAAACCTACAGCCCACCTCATACTCAACGGTGAAAAGTTGAAAGCATTTCCTCTAAGATCAGGAACAAGAAAAGGATGCCAACTCTCACCACTTTTATTCAACATAGTACTGTAAGTCCTAGTCATATCAATCAGGCAAGAAAAAGAAATAAAAGGAATCCAAATTGGAAAGGAAATGTAAAACTGCCACTGCTTAAGGATGACATGATACTATAAATTGAAAATCCTAAAGATGCCACCAAAAAGCTATTAGAACTAATAAATGAATTAGTAAAGATGCAGGACAAAATGTTAATATGTAGTAATCTCTTGTGTTTCTATACACTAAAAACAACCAGAAAGAGATATTAAAAATAAAAATTCCATTCACAATTATGGCAAAAAGAATAAAATACCTAGGAATAAATCTAACCAAGTAGGTAAAAGACCAATACTTGAAAAACTATAAGACCGTGATGAAAGAAACTGAAGATGACACAAATAAATGAAAAGATATACTGTGTTCATGGATTGGAAGCATTAATATTGTTACAATGACCATACTACTCATGGCAATCTAATACAGATTCAATGAGATCTCTATCAAAATACCAATGGCATTTTTCACAAAACTAGAACAAATAATTCTAAAATTCATAGGGAAACACAAAAGACCCCAACTGGCCAAAACAATCTTGAGAAAGAACAAAGTTGGAGGCATCATGTTCCCTGATTTCAAACTATATTACAAAGTTACAGTAATCAAACAGTATGGTACTGGCATAAAAACAGATCAGTGGAACAGACTAGAGAGCCCAGAAAGAAACCAACACTTCGGTAAATTATTCTACAAAAAAGGAGGCAAGAATATACAATGGAGGAAAGACAGCCTCTTAAATAAATGATGTTGGGAAAACTGGACAGCCACATGCAAAAGAATCAAACTAGACTACATTCTCACACTGTACACAAAAATAAACTCAAAATGGATTAAAGAGTTAAATGTAATAAGACCAGACAGCATAAAAATCCTAGAAGAAAACATAGGCAGTACGCTGTTTAACACTGGTGTTAGTAATTTTTTTTTTTTTTGGATATGTCTCCATAGGCAAGGGAAACAAAAGCAAAACAAAAATAAACAAATGAGATTACATCAAACTAAAAAGCTTTTGCACAGCAACAAAATGAGAAGGCAACCTACTGAATGGGAGAAGATATTTGCTTACAAAATATCTGATAAGAGGTTAACATCCAAATATGTACAAAGAACTCATACAACTCAACATCAAACAAACAACCCAATTAAAAGATGGACAGAGGGCCTGAACAGACATTTTTCCAAAGATACACAGATGGTCAAAAGACACATGAATAGATGCTCAGTATCACTAATCATCAGGGAAATGCAAATCAAACCACAATGAGATATCACCTCACAAATTTCACAATAGCTATTATCAAAAAGATAACAACAAACATTAGGGAGGATGTTGAGAAAAGGCAACACTTGTGCACTATCAGCGGGAATGTAAATTGGTACACTCACCATGGAAAACAGTATGGAAGTTCCCCTTGACAAATTTAAAAACAGAACTATCATATGGTCCAGCAATTCTGCATCTGGGTATTTTTCTGAAGAAAACAAAAACTAATTCAGAAAGATATTTGCACCCCTATGTTCACCATAGCACTATTTACAATAGCCAAGGAAGCAAACTAAATATCCATCCATAGATGAATGAATAAAGAAGATATAGTGTATATAAACAATGGACTATTACTCAACCATAAACAAGAATGAAATCTTGCCATTTGAGACAATACAGATGAATCTAGCGGATAGTATACTTAGTGAAATAAGTCAGGCAGAGAAGGACAAATACTGTATGATTTCACTTATATGTGGAATCTAAAAAAACAAAACGAACAAACATAACAAAACAGAAACAGATCCACAGATGCAGCGAACAAACCAGTAGTTCTTAGCGGGGAGGGGATGAGGAGGATGAGACAAATAGCTAAGAAATATTTAAGAGGTACAAATGACCAGTTATAAAATAAGTAAGTCATACGGATATAATGTACAGTGTAGGAGGTATAGTCAGTAATACTGTAATAACTTTGTATGGTGACAGATGATAACTAGACTTACTGTACTAATCATTTTGTAATGTATAAAAATACTGAATTACTATGTTGCACAGCTGAAACTAATATAACAAATCAATTATACTTCAACAAAAAAAGAAAACTTTTTCTTAATTTATCCAAATCCAATGAAATAATAGACTACTAGACCCGAACAGAGTACTTAGAACTCTCAATGATTTCCCTAAATAAATTACTTAACTAAATGCTTAAGTCTATGACTTTTACACTAGAAGCATTTTCAGGTCTGTATATGCAATTTCATTTCAATCACAAAACTGATATAGTCAATAAGAAAATGAGATATGGGGGTGGAGTCAAGACGGTGGTGTGGGAAGACACCAAGTTAGCATCTCCCCACAACTAGGGCATCTGCCAGCTGCTGGTGGGGGACCCTGATGCCCAAGGAGATGGAAGGAACCCCCAAGTGAACTGGTAGAACATGCGGGGACAGGGCAGGTAGGAGAAGTGGAAGCCAGACAGGATTGGGGCTCCCGAGGCCAGGGAGATCAGGATGGGTAGCTGGGAGGGGCCCTCCGGGAGGAGCAGGAGAGGAGTGCAAGCATTTGCCCTGCCCATGCAGCCTGGGGAGGCTGCTGAGTTCGCAGGCCGGTCCCCTGCCCTCCAAGGCCCCCCTCACCCCAGCCACATTGGTCCTGGGGGCACAGGAGGGAGGCCGGGCAGCTCAGGAGAGGCAGGTGGGAGGAGCCATCCGGGAGGAGTGGCAGAGGAGTGGAGGGCGTTTGCCCTGCCCACTTGGGCCGGGGAGCCTGCTGACTCCCAGGCTGGTCCCCTGCCCTCCAAGGGTACGCGGCCACATTGGTCCTGGGGACACAGGAAGGAGGTCCCCTCTCCCACTGGCCGCATTGGTCCTGGGGGCATAGGAAAGAGGCTGAGGGGAGTTCAGGAGAGGCAGGTGGGAGGGGCCCTCCAGGACGGAGGAGCAGGAGAGGAGAGGAGGGCATTTGCCCCGACCACTCAAGCACAGGAAACCTGCTGGGCTACAAGGTGAGGTCCCTCACCCTCTGAGACCAAGGGTGGGGGGCGTACCTGGACCCCTTCCATTCTTTGAGCCTAAGCCCCACCCCTCACAGCCCCCAGGGCCTTTTCCAGCCCTGTGGGTCCTAAGCATAGGCCTCACCGACTGCCCAAACCTTGCCCTTGCTTAGGCCCCGCCCTCCACAGCCAAGGCTTCCCCCCACCTTTTTTTTTTCGCTTCTACCTCCTCTTTTTTACTACTGTGGTACTGTTGTACCTTCCAGTTGTTGATTCACGTATATTTTTATTTTTATATTCTTTCTAACATATCTGTTAGTTGCCTAGTCTAATTTTATTTTTTACTTTGTTTTTGCGCTCTATTTTTTTTTCCCCACCCCACACACCTCGCGGGATCTTAGTTCACGAGCCAGAGGTTGGCCCGAGGCTCCTGTGGTGGAAGCTCCGTGTCAGAACCACTGGACTAACAGAGAATCTCAGACCCCAGGGAATATTCATCAGAGTGAGGTCTCACAGAGGTCCTCATATCAGCAACGAGACCCAGCTCTACCCAACAGCCTACAAACTCCACTAATGAAATTGAAACCATAATTTAAAATCTTCCAACAAACAGAAGTCCAGGACCAGATGGCTTCACAGGCAAATTCTATGAAACATTTAGAGAAGAGCTAACACCGACCCTGGTCAAAATCTTCCAAAAAATTGCAGAGGGAGAAACACTCCCAAATTCATTCTATTAAGCCACCATCACACTGACATCAAAACATATCACAAAAAAAAGAAAATTATACACCAATATCACTAATGAACATAGATGCAAAAACCCTCAACAAAATACAAGCAAACAGAATCCAACAACATATCAAAAGGATCATACACCATGATCAAGTGGAATTTATCCCAGGTATGCAAGGATTTTTCAATGTACGCAAATCAATCATTGTGATACACCACATTTACAAATTAATAAAAACCAAATGAGCGGGCTTCTCTAGCGGCACAGTGGTTGAGAGTCCGCCTGCCCATGAAGGAGATGCAGGTTCGTGCCCCAGTCTGGGAAGATCCCACATGCCGCAGAGCGACTAGGCCCTTGAGCCATGGCCGCTGAGCCTGCGTGTCCAGAGCCTGTGCTCCGCAACGGGAGAGGCCACAACAGTGAGAGGCCCGCATACCGCAAAAAAAAAAAAAAAAAAAAACCAATATGAGCATCTAAACAGATGCATAAAAAGCTTCTGACAAAATTCAACACCCATTTATGATAAAAAACTCTCCAGAAAATGGGCATAGAGGGGACCTACCTCAACATAATAAAGGCCATATACAACAAACCCACAGCAAACATCATACTCAATGGAGAAAAACTGAAAGCATTTCCACTAAGATCAGCAAAAAGACAAAGATGTCCACTCTCGCCACTGTTATTCAACATAGCTTTGGAAGTCCTAAGCATGACAAACAGAGGAGAAAAAGAAATAAAAGGAATACAAATTGGAAAAGAAGATGTAAAACTGTCACTGTTTGCAAATGACATGGTACTATACATAGAAAATCCTAAAGATGCCACCAGAAAACTACTAGAACCAATGAATTTGGTAACACTGCAGGATACGAAATTAATGCACAGAAATCTCTGGCGTTCTTACACACCAACAACCAAAAATGAGAAAGAGAAATTAAGGAAACAATCCCATTTACCATCACAACAAAAAGAATAAAATACCTTGGAATAAACCTGCATAAGGAGGTGAAAGACTTGTACTCAGAAAACTATAAAACACTGATGAAAGAAATCAAAGATGGGCTTCCCTGGTGGCGTGTGGTTGAGAGTCCACCTGCCGGTGCAGGGGACACGGGTTCGTGCCCCGGTCAGGGAAGATCCCACATGCCACAGAGCGCCTGGGCCCGTGAGCCATAGCCACTGAGCTTGCGCATCCGGAGCCTGTGCTCCACAATGGGAGAGGCCACAACAGTGAGAGGCCTGCATACCGCAAAAAAGAAAAAAAAAAATCAAAGATGACATAGACAGATGGAGAAATATACCATGTTATTGGATTGGAAGAATCAATATTGTGAAAATGACTATACTACCCAAAGCAATCTAGAGATTCAGTGTAATCCCTATCAAACTACCAATGGCGTTCTTCACAGAATTAGAAAAATTTTACAATTCATATGGAAACACAAAAGGCCCCAAATACTAAAAAACAATCTTGAGAAAGAAAAATGGAGTTGGAGGAATCAGGCTCCCCGACTTCAAACTATACCACAAAGCTACAGTAATCAAGACAGTATGGTACTGGCACAAAAACAGAAATATAGATCACTGGAACAGGATAGAAAGCCCAGAGATAAACCCACACACATATGATCACCTTATCTTTGAGAAAGGAGGCAAGAATATACAATGGAGAAAAGACAGCCTCTTCAATAAGTGGTGCTGGGAAAACTGGACAGCTACATGTAAAAGAATGAAATTAGAACATTCCCTAACACCATACACAGAAATAAACTCAAAATGGATTAAAGACCTAAATGCAAGGCCAGACACTATAAAACTCTTAGAGGAAATCATAGGCAGAACACTCTTTTACATAAGTCACAGCAAGATCCTTTTTTACCCACCTCCTAGAGAAATGGAAATAAAAACAAAAATAAACAAATGGGACCTAATGAAACTTGAAAGCTTTTGCACAGCAAAGGAAACCATATGTAAGACGAAAAGACAATCCTCAGAATGGGAGAAAATATTTGAAAATGAAGCAACTGACAAAGGATTAATCTCCAAAATTTACAAGCAGCTCATGCAGCTCAATATCAAAAAAACAAACAACCCAATCCAAAAATGGGCAGAAGACCTGAATAGATATTTCTCCAAAGAAGATAAACAGATTGCCAACAAACACATGAAAAGATGCTCAACATCACTAATCATTAGAGAAATGCAAATCAAAACTACAATGAGGTACCACCTCACACCGGTCAGAATGGCCATCATCAGAAAATCTAGAAACAATAAATGCTGGAAAGGGTGTAGTGAAAAAGGAACCCTCCCTCACTGTTCGTGGGGATGTAAATTGATACAGTCAGTATGGAAAACACTATGGAGGTTCCTTAGAAAGCTAAAAATAGAACTGCCACATTACCCAGCAATCCCACTACTGGGCATTTATTTACCCTAAGAAAACCATAATTCCAAAAGTCATGTACCACAGTGTTCACTGCAGCACTATTTACAATAGCCAGGACATGGAACCAACCTAAATGTCCATCAACAGATAAATGGATAAAGAAGCTGTGGCACATATATACAGTGGAATATTACTCAGCCATAAAAAGAAACGAAATTGGGTTATTTGTAGTGAGGTGGATGGACCTAGAGACTGTCACACAGAGTGAAGAAAGTCAGAAAGAGAAAAACAAATACTGTATTCTAACGCATATATATGGAATCTAAAAAAAAAAAAAGGTACTGATGAACCTAGTTCCAGGGCAGGAATAAAGATGTAGACATACAGAACAGACTTGATGACACAGGGTGGGAAAGGAAAGCTGGGGTGAAGTGAGAGTAGCATCGACATATATACACTACTAAATGTAAAACAGTTAGCTAGTGGGAAGCAGCAGCGTAGCACAGGGAGATCAGCTCAGTGCTTTGCGATGACCTAGAGAGGTGGGATAGGGAGGATGGGAGGGAGGCTCAAGAGGGAGAGGATATGGGGACATATATATGCATATGGCTGATTCACTTTAATATACAACAGAAACTAACACAGTATTGTGAAGCAATTACACTCCAATAAAGACCTATTTAAAAAACAAAACAAATGAGACATGAACGAAATTTCCATAGACTTTTCATAATAACATTCTATCTTTTAAAAATATTCACCTAAAGATTTTTTAAATTGAACAGTGTATTAGTTCCAGATGTACAACATAATGATTTGATATTTACATATACTGTGAAATGATCAGCAGAAATAAGTCGAGTTAACACCGCCACCATAGTTACAAATCCTTTTTCTTACGATAAGAACTTTTAAGTTTTACTCTCTTAGCAACTTTCAAACATGCAATATAGTGTTAACAAAGTCACAATGCCATACCTGGCCCAAGGCTTGCAGGATCTTAGTTCGCCGACCAGGGATCAAACCTGGGCGGGCCCCCAGTAGTGAAAGCACTGAGTCCTAACCATGGGACAGCCAGGGAATTCCCAAAGAGGTTTTAACTTTAAAATATTTTGGGGCTTCCCTGGTGGCGCAGTGCTTGAGAGTCCGCCTGCCGATGCAGGGGACACGGGTTCGTGCCCTGGTCTGGGAAGATCCCACATGCCACGGAGCGGCTAGGCCCGTGAGCCATGGCCACTGAGCCTGCGCGTCTGGAGCCTGTGCTCCGAAACAGGAGAGGCCACAACAGTGAGAGGCCCGCGTACCGCAAAAAAAAAAAAAAAAAAAAAAAATGGGCAGAAGACCTAAATAGACATTTCTCCAAAGAAGACATACAGATGGCCAACAGGCACAGGAAATGATGCTCAAAATCACTAGTTATTAGAGAAATGCAAAATCAAAACTACAATGTGGTATCATCTCACACCAGTCAGAATGGCCATCATTAAAAAGTCTATAAAATAATAAATGCTGGAGAGGGTGTGAAGAAAAAGGAACCCTCCTACTCCTACACTGTTCGTGGGAATGTAAATTGGTACAGCCATTATGGAAAACAATATGGAGGTTGCTTAAAAAACTGAAAATAGCGTTACCATACGATCCAGCAAGCCCACTCCTGGGCATATATCTGAAGAAAACGCTAATTCCAAAAGATAATGCACCCCAATGTTCGTAACAGTATTATTTACCATAGCCAAGACACGGAATCAACCTAAAAGTCCACTGATGAATGGATAAAGAAGATGTGGCGTGCGTGCACGCGCGCACACACACACACACACACACACACACACACATATATATATACAATGGAATATTACTCGGCCATAAAAAAGAATGAAATAATGTCATTTGCAGCAACATGGATGGACCCAGAGATTATCATACTGAGTAACTCAGACAGAGCAAGACAAATACCATATGACATCACTTATACGTGGAATCTAAGAAAATGATACAAATGAGCTTATTTAGAAAACAGAAATAAACTCACAGACATAGAAACCAAACTTACGGTTACCAAAGGGGAAAGGGAGGGAGGGATAAATTAGGAATTTGGGATGAACAGATACATACTACTATATATAAAACAGATAAACAACAAGGACCTACTGTATAGCACAGACAACTATATTCATTACCTTGTAATAACATATAATGAAAAAGAATCGATATATATGTATAACTGAATCACTGCTGTACATCTGAAACACTGTAAATAACTATATTTCAATTTTTTAAGAAGGATTAAAAAAAGATAAAGTCTGTAATATGTAATACTATTGTTCAATATAAGGAAGAAGGACACATCATAAAATGAAAAAAAGTCATCATTTTTCCAGTAATCTATAAAATCATTGCCCATGATGCTTACATTTAAAACCCAAATAGTTATTTCATAAGGAAAACAAAAATCTAAAATGCTATCCTGCTTAAGGAGATGCTGCTATGAAATATTTTAAATTTTCTATACTATTGCATAATCAAATGAGCCCACAGATGTTTAGTGAGAATCTAAGTTCTGTGTTATACTGTGAAAGCAAAAAGGTGAAGAAAATAGTTCCTTCTCTCAAAGAACTTAAGACTATTGGGAAACACAGACAAGGAAATAGGCAATCATAATGAAGCACAACTATTACTAGAAAGAGGTAAGACATAAGAACAAGGCACTCTAAGACCACACAGAATTGGTATTTAACCTAAGCTTGTGAATTCAAATAGTGCTCCTTAGAGAAAGTGATGGTTAAAGTGCCACCTGAAGGATAAATAGACCTTAAATGGGCAAAGGGTGTTGAGGTGGAGTAAGGGAAGGAAAGGACAGAGGGGAAAGCAGAAGAAACAGTCTAAGCAGACAGAACCGTAATCACATAGGAGAGAGTAAGAGAGCATACAAATGCCAGGAAACAGGGATAGCAAGTAGTTCAGAAACACCAAAATATAATTTGTATATGGCTGGAGATTGGGCCAGAAGGGAACTGAGGAGAGGATGAGTGCCAAAAAATGAACAGAAGATGTGAGCAGGGAATATGAAGGCCTCTGTGGCATGTTGAGAAGTTTGGACTTTATCCTCCAGGCAACATGGAGAACAAATTAATACCAATGGCAAGCAGACCAGTTAGGAGGCTGGACGATAGTAACTGCAGTTGCAGTAAGGATGGAATTGAATGAGAGTTAGGAAAATGAATACTAGGATTGAACGACATTGATAGGAGGCCTAAGAGAGGGAGGAGACAAGAATGATACATAGGTTTCTGGCTCAGATAACTGGCTGGGTGTTGGTGACAGTAACTAACAGGGAGAATGAATGAAGTGGTGGAAGAGATGATCATTATCAAATTGTTTCAGATATGCTGTGATTAAGATGCCTGTGGAAAATCCAAGTGGTTAGTTCTAAAGGTCTAGAATTCAAGAAAAAGATGCAGAGTCATATCTTAGATGGAAAGTAGGTCCTAAAGTCAGTGTGTTAGGCAAAAACTGCAAACAGTAAAAATTATCTTTGGAAATTCGTTAGGAAGCCCTTTCACCTCACAGTGGAGACCCACATACCATCTCTTAATAAGCCAGTCCTCTAGCACTGGGACAAACTGCTGTTTCTTTGGTTGAGTACTAAATGATCACTAAGTAGAACATGAAAGATCCAACTTGAATTTTTAAATGCTTTTAAAACATTTTCTACTCTTATCTTCCATGTATATGGGTTGACTTTCTTCTGTGAACAGTGTATATGATGCCAATGAACTATATACATTTAAGCTTTCATATAAATAGATGGTAACTGAAGTCACATTAGATAATGAGATACAGGAAGAGTGTACTAGTTTCCTATTGCTGCTGTAACAAATTACCACAAAGTTGGTGGATTAAAACAACACAAATTTACTCTCTTACAGTTTTGGAGGTCAGAAGTCCAAAATGAGTCTCACAGGGCTAATATCAATGTGTCAGCAAGGCTGGTTCCTTCCGAAGGTGCCAGGGGAGAATCTGTTCCTTGTCTTTTCCAGCTCTTACAGGCTGCCTTACCATGTGGTCAAATCACTCTGGTCTCTGCCTCCACGGTGACATTTCCTTCTCCTCTGACTCCTCCTGTGTCTTTCTTATGTGAACCATTTTGATTACATCAGGCCCAATAGGATAAATTCCCATCTCAAGAGCCTCAATTTAATCATACCTAGAAAGTCACTTTTGCATCCAAGGTAATAGTAATATTCACATGTTCTGGGGATTAAGACGTGGACATTTTGGGGACTTCCCTGGTGGCACAATGGTTAAGACTCCACGCTCCCAATGCAGGGGGCCTGGGTTCGATCACTTGTCAGGGAACTAGATCCCACATGCATGCCGCAACTAAGAGTTCGCATGCCACAACTAAGGAGCCCACCTGCCACAACTAAGGAGCCCATGTGCCGCAACTAAGGAGCCAGCAAGCTGCAACTAAGAAGGCCATATGCCGCAACTAAGGACCAAGCAAGCTGCAACTAAGACCCAGTGCAACCTAAATAAATAAATATTAAAAAAAAAAAAGACATGGAGATTTTAGGCCAAATGGGTATCATTCAGCCTATGACAGAGAGTATGCAAAGAATAAAGGTATTGGTAGTTCTTCAACTGAATGGTGAGTCCACGTCAATTCATTTTGCCATTATGCTTCCTAACATAAATATATGTTACATACATTCATGTGTATATAAAATATATAATGTAAAACACTTTTATAAAAGTAAAGAACTATAAATCAAACTCTGAGAAACACTAGCAGTTCAAGGAATGGACATGGGCATTCAAAGGGAACTGAGGAGGAAAGCCAAAATAGATGGGCATTCAAAGGGAACTGAGGAGGAAAGCCAAAATAGAAGTGAAAGGAAGAATCTTTCAAGAATGAGAAAGTCATCCTTTTGGATTGCAACGGTCATGTAAGATAAGTACTGAGAAGAGTCTATTCATTTAGCAACAGGTTCACTGTCGACCTTGATGAAAGCTATTTCAGTGGAATGGTGGATACAAAAATAGATTACACTGAGCTGAGGAGTGCATGGGAGGTCACGATCTGGAAAAAGCCAGGTGCAGATAAATCTTTTACATACTAGTGAATAAAATACTGTAAATAAACAGACAAAATCTAAGATGCTCTAATAATCCAGGAAGAGGAACTAGAATATAGGTAAGACTTATGAAAGGAGCGGGGAAAAGAGGTAGGGAAGAAAGAAAGGAATAAAAACTAAAAGAAAGAAGCCACAAAAGAAAGAATAATGATGATGATGTTAATGATGATGATAATTTTGTTGTTACAATTTATTAGGCCTTAGCATATGCTGCACACTGCCCCAAGCACTTTATATACTTTATGAAACAGATTATTATGTCCAATTTACAGAACATAAAACAGGCACAAAGTAGACACAGAGCAAGAAATGTCAGAGGTGGCACTCAAATGTCGGTAGTTGACTCTAAAACATGTGCTCCTAACTACTGTATTAACTGATGTGACGGCGCCAATACAGTATTTCAAGTATGAAAAAGCTAAGAATGGCAGAATTAGCCAGAAGCTAATTAGCTAAGAAACTAAGAATTAGCCTGGCAGCATGGCTAATATCGGGAGTTAAAAGAAAATCTCTGGAAAGCAGTTCTTCCCAAAGCTAGAGTCAAGGACACTAAGTAAAGAGATTTTAAGGGAGTTGGCCACATCAACAGTTTGAACTCAAAACCAAAAGATTAAATTGGGGACCAAAATAAAAACTTGAGCCCTAAAGAGGGGCCATTTACAAGCAGTAACTAAGATGTACTTAAACCATTAACTTCAGCAGCAGCAGAATACCAATGTTTTAAGTCTCAACTAAAGGAAAAGAAAACTGAAATTTGTGAAATAACCCCAGATGCACACTGTATCCATACCACTACTAACATGGTATGCTGAAACACATTAATAAGATGGACAACAAGGCTACCACCAAGGTAATCAGAGAAGACAGTGGGACCGGAGCAAGAGCCTAAAAGATAGCAGTAAAGGGGTTTCCCTGGTGGCGCAGTGGTTGAGTCCGCCTGCCGATGCAGGGGACGCGGGTTCGTGCCCCGGTCCGGGAGGATCCCGCATGCCGCGGAGCGGCTGGGCCCGTGAGCCATGGCCGCTAAGCCTACGCGTCTGGAGCCTGTGCTCCGTGGCGGAAGAGGCCACAGCGCTGAGAAGCCCGCGTACCGCAAAAAAAAAAAAAAAAAAGATAGCAGTAGAAAAAAGTTCTCATAACTACCATTAAATCATTTAGACAGTGTCAGTGAAAGGAAAATATATGCTCACCCAGAGAATGAGATCAACTAGGTTACTGGCCACTAGTACCTGTTACATTCTCAAATTCAAAGAAAACTCTGTAGGTTGACCTTTGTCTGCTGGGATGTTACAGTCACTGGTCAACTGGTACACAATACGGGAGTATTATGCCATCATGAATTCTTTAAACATGGAATTGTTCTCTTCCCTAGAAAACTTCTATTATTATTTACAGTTGAATGAGTTGTAAGACCTCAGTGTCCTGATCCTTTGTCATGTCCTTCAGAATATTGGTGAATAAAGCAAATTCTAATAAATATGAGTTATTTACAACCCTAGGAATAGATTAAACTATAATTATCAATAGACCATCTAAAATGAGATCATTCACTTTCATGAAACGAAATAACATACATAAAGCAATTACCACAGTGCCTAAGTGTTCAATAAATTATAGATATTAGAATTCTTAGGACAATCCCTGGTGGTCCAGTGGTTACGACTCTGCACTCCCAATGCAGGGGGCCCAGGTTCGATCCCTGGTCGGGGAACTAAAATCCCACATACTGAAACTAAGTCTGCACACCACAACTACTGAGCCCACAAGCCGCAACCAGAGAAGCCCATGCACCGCAATGAAGACCCAGTATAGCCAAAAATAAATAAATTAATTAAAATGTTAAAAAATAAAAACTTTAAAAAATAAATTAAAAGAATTCTTATTAGCAACTCCCCTCTCCCCAAAAAAGGTTGCAGAGACTCCTGAGTTATAAGGAAGTCTATAACCGATACCTTTGGTGCTCACATTACATTCCTTTGACCCATTTTTCTTTTCAGCCACAGCTACAGAAGCTCAGACTCGGGTCATCATCCAGTATCCCACCTGAAGTGAACTCATTATGCCTGAGGGTCTTCAGGAGCACTAGTATAGCTCAGAGTACAGAAGAGCTAACACCTCCAACCAAAGGGAAATGAGAACCAGTAGATAAATGTTCAAGCCTTCCGCTTTCAAATGGATAATACTGAAAGGCATTCTGTATGCTTAGGAGATTCCAGTGGAACTGAGCCTCCTACTGCTTGCTCACTGCAGCAATCTCAATTATCACCCTTTTTCCTTCCTTCCCAGTCTCACTCCAGAGCTCCTCACTTCTAGTTCCTATGTCAACTCTCAAATAAACCACCTATACCCATGTCTTGGTCTCATACTCTTCTTTGGGAAATGCCAATCTAAGACAAAGCCCACGCACAAGATCCTAAGAAATGATCACCTATCCTTGGATTGAACACTTTTACCCTAACACATTCATCCTCAAAGCAGATGCTCCAAAGGCATACATCCTATCAAAGTGTAGAATTGCAGTCTTGGAGACTAGAAAAGAACTACAAGCATTTATTGAATGAGTGAGCAAACTTAGCAAGCAAAATCCCAGAGTTAAGAAACAGGTAAGAGATCAGTCTATACAATATATACAAACATTATTTGTTCCCTAAAGATATTGCAATATAAAATATTCCTGGTTCTTGGGACTTCCCTGGTAGCACAGTGGTTAAGAATTCGCCTGCCAATGCAGGGGACACGGGTTCGATCCCTGGTCCGGGAAGATCCCACATGCCACAGAGCAACTAAGCCCACGCGCCACAACTACTGAGCCTGTGCTCTATCTAGAGCCCACACGCCTAGAGCTTGTGCTCTGCAACGAGAAGCCATCTCAATGGGAAGCCCTCGCACAGCAATGAAGAGTAGCCCCCTCTCGCAGCAACTACAGAAAGCCTGCGCACAGCAACAAAGACCCAACGCAGCCAAAAAATAAAAAATAAATGAATAAATAAAATATTCTTGGTTCTTAATTTTTGTTCAAGGGGCCCAGCTTTCATTACAACCAACTTCCAGAGTTTCTATAACCTATATGCATATGATACAACAGCATAACTACAATTACAAACAATGACTATATCACAGTAAACCCTTAGTCTGTTTAATCTTAACTGAGTATTCCCCCAAGATTTTTTTTTTATAAATTATTTTATTTATTTATTTTTGGCTGCATTGGGTCTTCGTTGCTGCGTGCAGACTTTCTCTAGTTGCGGCAAGCGGGAGGCTACTCTTCGTTGTGGTGCGCGGGCTTCTCATTGTGGTGGCTTCTCTTGTTGCGGAGCACATGGGCTCTAGGCGTGTGGGCTTCAGTGGTTGTGGCATGCGGGGTCAGTAGTTGTGGCTCACGGGCTCTAGAGCGCAGGCTTAGTAGCTGTGGCATACGGGCTTAGCTGCTCCACAGCATATGGGATCCTCCCGGACCAGGGCTTGAACCCGTGTCCCCTGCATTGGAAGGCGGGCTCTTAACCACTGCGCCACCAGGGAAGCCCTCCCCCAAGATTTTTAAAGCTTGGTACCAAAGAAAGGGTTTTTCAGTCCCTCCCTCATGATAAAGCTATGAGATATAAGCCTGAAAAAAACTTCAGTTTTTCAGTGTTAAATAGCTGAACACTATTGTGTTCCAACAGCTATGATATCTGCCACATCAAAAAAAACAAGCTGAAGTAGTAGCTGACAAATGGCAGAGACAAATTAGAGAGAGAACCTAGTAGCTTTCTAGCTCTGATCCCTGGGACCAGTTAGCAGTACCCTTGCCCTTTTCATTGCTTGATAATACCAATATAAACCAATTCCATCTTCTTGTCTATGCTAGTCATTTGAGTTTCTAGGTTTCTGTCACTTGCAACTGAGAACGGTCTAACACAAGAGCTAGTATAAACAAAATGTCGTATAAGATCTAATGCTCTCTATGCAAGGGCTACAAAAGCCTGGGATCCATGAATCCCCTGGAAATGTAACTCTTGATTTTATATATTGGAGTGTATACACCTCTAGAAGGAAGTCACCAAAACTTCCATCAGTTACTCAAAATAAATGTCTGACTCCTACATCCTCTCAAAGAAATTAAGATTTATTTGTTGGTGGTCTAAAACAGTGACTCAATGTATTTTTCTGCCCATTTACATGGGCAACAAATTTCCATCTTTTATTAAATGTCATAATTTTCAACCAAATGCACATATATTTTCTTTTAAACCCTTTCTCTGGCCCATTTCTAAGTTTCTTCCTCCTACCACAGTTGAGAATCAATGGTTTAGAATCTGATTCTATGAAGAACTTTTTGGGGGGGTCACCTTTCAGATTTTTTAAACCTATTCAGATGTACTAAAATGCAAGAAATATTAGAATTTAGCTTTTAAATAATTCATCCTAGGCTGGCTGGCCCTGGTAAGATGTAGTAAGCACACTCTATCCTGTCTCTCCCACTGAATACAACCATAAATTCTGGACACGATGCTTGGAAAAGCTATTTGAACACTGAAAAGTAAATAGCAAGCAGATCAGGGAAGATTACCAGAATTCAAAGTATCAGTCAACCAGAGACGAGTTTACCATATTTTTTCCCTCCAGTAGCCCTTGCCTGAACTTAATACAACTGGAAACCTAGAAATGAGCACTTCTGAAGGAGAAGCATTCTGTCCCAAGAAGCTAGAAGGGGAACTAACAGAAATGTCTGAGTGGGAAATCACCCATTTTTTTCTCTTTTCTTTGTTTTCTCGTGCACCAAATGGTAGGCAATCCTATGGCTTCCATACATGGAAACCTGCAAGAGCCAAAAACTAGAGGGAAGGAAACCTTCTTCTCCATTCATTGAAGTTGTGATTTTAAGAAGGTAGGACCAACACCTACTGCTTTTTTGGTTTTTTTCTCTCTCTGTCCTCCCATCCCTTAGCCCCTGATGCAAACGTAACTGTAGGACTGCACTACAAAACAAGGTAGCAAGAGCCACAAGTTCCTAGACGGAAACTAAAAAGGGAAACCCCATGGAATCGGGTCTTCAGAACATAATGGAATTAAACTAGAAATCAGAAACAGAAAGATGAGAGGAAAAATCTCCAAATTCTTGGAAATTAAAACACTTCTAAATAATCCATGTATCAAAAAGGAAGTCTGGAGGGAAATAAGATATTTTGAACCCAAAGATAATAAAATACAACATATCAAAATTTGTGGGATGGAACTAAAGCAATTCAAAAGAAAACAGAAGATGAAGAAGTCCTTCCTAGCTCATTTTGAGTCCAGTATTATACCGATATCAAAACAAAAATAGAACAAAAAAAGAAAACTACAACCAATATCCTTCATAAATATAGATGTAAAAATCCTCAACAAAGTATTAGCAAATCAGACACAGAAGTATACAAAAAGAATTAAATAACACAACCAAGTGGGATTTATCCTGAGAATGCAAGGCTGCTTCAGTTATTTGAAAAATCAACATAATTCAACATACTGACAGGCTAAAAAAGAAAAACCATAATAATATATCAACTGATACAGAAAGGCATTAGATAAAATATAACATCCATTCATGATTAAAACCTATTAGCAATCTAGGAGTAGAAACTTCCTCAATCTGATAAAAGGCATTTCTACCAAAAAAATCTTTACCTAACATTATATTTAACGGTGAAAAACTGAAAGCTTTCCCTTAAGATCAGTAAATGGCAAGAATGTCTACTGTCACCACCCTTGTTTAACACTTCTGGAAACCAAAAAGAAACAAAGGTATAGAGATTGGACAGAATAAATAAACTGTCCCTATTCACATACTACATGATTACCTACTTAAAAAATCCCCAAGAATCTACAAAATACATAAAGAACTAACAAATGAATATAGCAAGGTTGCCTGCAAAGTCAAACACACAAAAATCAGTCCTATTTCTATATATGGCAATGTACAATTACAAACTGAAATTTTAAAAACAAGGCTATTTACCACAGCTCCCCCAAATTGAGATACGTAGGCATAAATCTAACAGAACATACAGGATCTGCAGATTCAAAACTACAAAACACTGATGAAAGAAATCAATAAATAAATGAAGAGACGTCCATATATATAGACTGGAAGGTTCAGCATAGTAAAAATGACAACTCTCCTCAAATTAATCTATAGATCTAAAACAACACCAATCAAAACCTCAGGTGGATTTTTCAAAGATATGGATAAAAATAATTCTAAAATTTAGACAAAAAGGCAAAGGAACTAGAATAGCTAAAAAAATTTTGAAAAACAGTATGAAATTGGAAAAATCACAACTCCTCAATTACATTAACTATAAAGCTATAGTAATCAAGGCTATGTGGTATTGGCAAATGGATTTAGATAAATGGAACAGACCCAGACAAATACAATCAACTGATTGGGCTTCCCTGGTGGCGCAGTGGTTGGGAGTCTGCCTGCCGATGCAGGGGACACGGGTTCGTGCCCCGGTCTGGGAAGATCCCACATGCCGCGAAGTGGCTGGGCCCGTGAGCCATGGCCGCTGAGCCTGTGCGTCCGGAGCCTGTGCTCCGCAACGGGAGAGGCCACAACAGTGAGAGGCCCACGTACCGCAAAAGGAAAAAAAAAAAAAAATATATATATATATATATATATATATATATATATATATATATATAGTCAACTGATTACTGACAAAGGTCCAAAAGCAATTCAGTGGTAAAAGAATAGTCTTTACAATAAATGGGGTTGGAACAAATATACGTCCATTTGCAAAAAAAAATTAAGCTCAACTTAAATCTCACACTTTATATAAAAATTCACTCAATATGGATCACAGATCTGAATAAAAAGATTTCAAAACTTCAAGAAGAAAATAGAGGAAAAAAATCTTCATATCCTGGGGTTAGGCAAAGAGTTCTCTGATATGACAACAAAAGTACAATCCATAAGAGAAAAAAACTGGTGAACTTTATCAATATTAAAAACTTTTACTCTCTGAAAGATACTGTTAAAAGAATGAAAAGAAAAGCTACAGATGGGGAGAAAATATTTGCAAACTACATATCTAACAAAGGTCTTATATCCAGAATATTTTAAGAACTCTCAAAGCTCAACAATAAGAAAATAAACAACCCAACTTAAAAACTGGCAAAAGACATAACAAACACTTCACCTCAATATTATTAGCCATTAGAGAAATACATATTAAAACCACATGAGTTATCCATGATGGAAATGCAAATCAAAACCACCAGATACCACTTCATACTCACTAGGATGGTTATAATAAAGATGGTAATAACGAGTGTTGGCAAGATTGTGAAGCCAATGGAACCCTCATTCACTGCTGGTGGGAATGTAAAGTGGTGCAGACACTTTGAAAAGAGTCTGGCAGTTACTCAGAGGGCTAAACACAGAGTTATCATATTGTCCAGCAATTCAACTCCTCCGTATATACCCAAAAGAGTGAAAACCTGTGTCACACAAAAACTTGTACACAAATGTTCACAGAATGTTATTCATACTAGCCAAAAGGTGAAAACACACCCACTGTCCATCAACTTGTGGATAAAGTGTGATATGTCCATTCAACAGAACATTATTCATCAATAAAAAGGAATCAAGTATTGATACATGCTACAACTTGGTTAAACCTTGAAAACATTAAGAGAAGCCAGTCACAAAAGATCACATATGATTCTCTTTGTATGAAATGTCCAGAGTAGGCAAACCTAAAAGACAGAAAGCAGATTGGTGGTTGCCTAGGGCTAGGGGAAGGGAGAAACAGGGAGTGACAGCTAATGAGCACAGGATTTTTTCTTGGAGTGATGGAAATGTTCTAAAATTGATTTTGAATGGTTGCACAACTCTGTGAATATACTAAAAACCATCAAATCATATATTTTATATGAATGAATTATATGGTAATTATATCTCAATAAAGTTGTTATAAAAAACACAATGAATTATTATTAGACACCAATTAAAATGGCTAAATTTAAAAATACTGACAATACCAATGTTAATAAGGATGCAGAGCAACTAAATTTCCAAACATTGCTGCTGGAAAAGCAAAACGGTATGACTACTCTGAAAAATAGTTTTGCAGTACCTTATAAAGTTGAAGTATATTACCTACGGCCCAGAAATCTTCCTCCTGGGTATCTACTCTAGAGAAATGAAATCATGTTTACATAAAATCCTGTACACAGATGTTTAAAGTGGCTCTATTTACCACGGTCAAAAACTGGACAAAGGGCTTCCCTGGTGGCACAGTGGTTAAGAACCCCTGCCAATGCAGGGGACACAAGTTCGAGCCCTGGTCCAGGAAGATCCCACATGCCACAGAGCAACTAAGCCCATGAGCCACAACTACTGAGTATGCACTCTAGAGCCCGCGCACCTAGAGCCCGTGCTCCAAAACGGGAGAAGCCACCACAATGAGGGGCCCATGCACCGCAAAGAAGAGTAGCCCCTGCTCACCGCAACTAGAGAAAGCCCACACACAGCAACCGACCCAACGCAACCAAAAATAATTAATTAATTTAAAAAAAAAAACTGGAAAAAATTGAAATGTTCTTCAAGGGGTAAACGGATAAATAAACTGTGGTATATCCAAACAATGGAATATGATTTAGCAATAAAGAGAATGAACTACTGATACACACAACTTAGAAGAATCTCAAAGGCATTATGCTAAGTGAAAGAAACCAATCTTCACAAGGTTGTATACCATATGGCTCCATTTATATTACAGTCTCAAAATTACAAAACTATGGAGATGAAGAAAAGATTATTTGTTGCCAGAGATTACAGGGGTAAGGAGGGACTCTTTGGGGTGAAGTCCTTTGGTATTCTGTACACTGATTATTGAGATGGTTACACAAATCCATATGTTTGTTAAAATTCTAAAAACTGTTCACCAAAAGGAAAATAGTGGATTTTTCTTTATAATTTTAAAAATTAAAAAATGTTAAATCCAATTGAGAGTCAATAGTCAATATTGAGAGTCAACAGTCAATATTGAGAGTCAATAGCTTTTCTTTAATTTGGTTTAAATTCACTAGACTACCACTTCTGATCATCTCATTTAGTTTAAAATACAGTATACAGTTCAAAGAAAGATACTAAAAAAATGAAATTCATCCTAAGGAGTACCAAGAGGTAATAAATCTGGTCATTAATTAGGGGTAAATAAACTAGACATGCTAAGCCTGGAGCACAGACTCAGAAGGAGAATGACCGATGACAAATGTCTTCAATTATCTGAAGAGCTGACATGTGCACGAGAGTTAGAATTTTTCCATATAATATTAAAGAGAAACTTCATTTACCAGTGAGCCTAAAAATATAGAGGGTTTTCTAGGGCCACCAGTAATTCACCATATATTCCTCAACTGCTAGATGATCAAGAAGCAGGAAGTTCTGAAGATTCTTGCATTAAACAAAGGGTCAGACAGGATGATCCAAGAGTTTTCTTCCACCTCAAACATTATATGAACTATAACTTCTACAGTTAACCTACCAAAGTAGAAGACACCAAACATCTAAAAAGGTATCCCTTCCTGCCAAAATATCACCTTTCATTGCATAAAAATATTAAATAGCACTCTAAGTTCCAAATTTTTAAAAAGACCAAATAAATTCAAAATCTTAACAAAAGCCTTGTTAAGACCCAGTTTATTTCTCCAAATCTCATTTGTACTAAGGATATTACAATTAAATTCAAATTACTAATGTCTAATTAAATCTAATTTCATTAGACTTAAAAGACAAAAGTTATAAATTTCATGCAAACTTCTATAAGTATATTGAAGAAATTTCTTGAAAAATAAGTACTCTTTCCACACAAAGGGTGGTAGTCCTCAAAAGAGCCAAAACATCTGTATTCACTTTAAAGCTCATCAAGACAGACTGACATTTTTAGGAGAAGCATATGGCTTGCTGAACAGTCATCTAGAACAGGATCTTTCGTCTAGTAAACCCTATTCAAGGACCATTTACTTATGTATGGAGTGGCTGAATAAAGAAAAGAACATATTTTTAAGTCCTAGAAAACACAAAGAAATAAACTCTTCACCTAGCTTTGTTAAGGATACAGCAAAACACATTAGAAAAGCAGCCAGATCTTTACTCTCAGAGACAGTGCTCTCAACATCTGAAACAATTCTAAGAAATCACTGAAACAAAAGAACTCTAGAAAAGCTTTCTTAGAGAACTATATCCAGCCAAAGACCACCTCCCTAAAAAAGGCATTTCCATTTTAAAGGATAAAACACTTTCTTCTTAAAACTCTGAAGGGCAGAGTTCAACAGCTGCGCTATATTAAACCTGAGCCCTTCCAAAAGGAAGAACAAGAGTCTCTGGAGAGCGAGTAACATGGCCTGCTTTCTCCAAAATTATCAAAATGCCTGCTTTGCCTCAAAGGAAAGTTTCTCCAAGAAAAAGCCTCTATACAATACATGGGTGAAAAACAAAACTTAGATTAGGAAAACATGCAAAAATAGAAGCATTTGTTTCTGGAAATCTCCTCCGCCTAAGGCAAAATGCATTTTGAAGTCCTTCAAGACATAGCATGGAAACTATTAAACAAAAAAAACCAAAAACAGTAGTTTTCAGCCCTAGCTTCCCTTCAGAATCACTATAGAGCTAGATCTCAACATAAATTTCCTGAACCAATATATACTGGGACCAAGGCATCTGAATTATTTATGCACACAGCAAGTGATTTTGATGCACAGCAAGGTTTTAAAAACAACTGAACTGGAGCATGATCCCATAGAGGAAAAATTAAAGTCTAGTGAGTAAAGACAAGGAGGAAAGGTCACATTTGAGCAACTAACTAGTTCTAAAGAACCTAAGGTTGTATACACCTACTAAAATACTCAGTAACAAACAGAAAGAAAATTTGAAACAGAAATTCTGAATTGTTCTCATGCCATTACTTAAAGGACAAAAGTCTTAGAATAGTTTGCTAAAATATCCAAATATTTAGATGAAAGTTGTTATGAAGAATCTGATCACTGCAAAGGTTCCATCAGGGTCTCTGGATATTGCAAACTGAAAAAAAGAAAAGTTATAATAAGAGCTCATGTATATGTATTATCTGTCAACCTTTAAAAAGTTCAAGGCTTTGGGCTTCCCTGGTGGCGCAGTGGTTGAGACTCCACCTGCTGATGCAGGGGACACGGGTTCGTGCCCTGGTCCGGGAGGATCCCACATGCCGCGGAGCGGCTGGGCCCGTGAGCCATGGCCGCTGAGCCTGCACGTCCGGAGCCTGTGCTCCGCAGCGGGACGGGCCACAACAGTGAGAGGCCCGTGTACAGGGGAAAAAAAAAAAAAAAAAGTTCAAGGCTTTAATCACAACAAAGTAAATTTCAGCCATTATCAAAGCTTTATTAAGCCTACTTCATTTTACACAAAATTCTACCAGGTTTTACTTGCTTGGTATTCAAATCCATGATAAACGAAAAGTGGCAGTGGAACTGCTAAAGGGGAGCAGACCAATCAAGGAAGGATACAAAAACACTATTAAAAAGTAGACATGGGACTCCCTGGTGGCGCAGTGGTTGAGAGTCCACCTGCCGATGTGGGGGCGCGGGTTCGTGCCCCGGTCCGGGAGGATTCCGCGTGCCGCGGATCGGCTGGGCCCGTGGGCCGTGGCCGCTGGGCCTGCGCGTCTGGAGCCTGTGCTCCGCAGCGGGAGGGGCCACGGCAGTGAGAGGCCCGCATACCGCAAAAAAAAAAAAAAAAAAAAGTAGACACAAGAACTCAGAAAGCACAGCAGACACTTGATAGTTTTTAAAGGCAGCAGAATACGGTAACTATTTCCTAATGATCACTAGAGTGAAGAAAAAGAAAAATATGTTCAGTATACCTTGTTTAATTCATACCTTACATGTATTTTGTTTAAGAGTGTAAGAAAGTATAATAATCAAGTTACCTATACAAAGTCTCTCATCAAAAATAATTACAAAATTTAGGGGAAAAAATCCTTACCACAAAAATAACCACAAAATCCCCTAATTCCTCAATTGGAGACTCTAGCTGTATAAAAGGAACAATGGAATGAAAGTAAAGAGCATCAGATAGTCTTTTAAATACAGGATACACCTTGAGGGGAGGGACAGACTGGGATTTTGGGACTGACATGTACACACTGCTATATTTAAATAGATAACCAACAAGGACCTACTGTATAGCACAGGGAACTCTGCCCAATATTCTGTAATAACCTAAATGGGAAAAGAATTTGAAAAAGAATAGATATATGTATATGTATAACTGAATCACTTTGCTATACACCTGAAACTAATAGAACATTGTTAAACAACTATACTCCAACACAAAATAAAAAATATATATATATATATACCTTGCTAAAAAGAAAACAGAGAAGACACTGAGATTTTAATTTACTATTACCAGACATAATATTTCTCTCTGCAAAAGTCAACATATTCCTTTAAATTGCTAAGTCAGACCATTTCCTAGTAATGTAAACTTAAAATCTGTTTCTTTGTCTGAAAAATGAGAATAAAAACATGTGAGTTGTAGGATTACTGTAAGAAATGGGATAACAAAGGTAACGTCCTTGGCACAGTGGCTAATACACAGTGAGAAATAAATGTTAGCTGCCATTATTAATTTGTACTCAGAATAAACATCATAAAAATGATTCTCAATGTTCACCAAAGGGTATATTTTAGAAGCTTTTCCATTTGAAATGGTCTTATTCTGCATTCACCCCATACCCAGAGACCTCTCTAAAATGTATTATACAGGAATCAATTTGCCCCATCTTTCTTCATTAAGTCCCATGTATTATCAACTTTTAAAAACTTCATGTAAAGTAGCTTGCACACAGCAAGTCTAATAATCACATTTAGTTACTATTATTCCTAAAGAGCTGTCATGCTCTGTGAGTACCCTTTCTCAAATTAAGTTCATTTCCACCTGTTTTAAATTTGAAAACAAAAGAGGAATCAGGACACTTGTCGAAGAAGTGCTTGAGTACAAAAAAAATCTATTTAGGGACTTCCCTGGTGGCACAGTGGTTAAGAATCCACCTGCCAATGCAGGGGACACAGGTTCAACCCCTGGTCCAGGAAGATCCCACATGCCGCAGAGCAACTAAGCCCGTGCGTCACAACTACTGAACCTGAGCTCTAGAGCCCATGAGCCACAACTACTGAGCCCACATGCCACAACTACTGAAGCCCGTGCACCTAGAGCCTGTGCTCCACAACAAGAGAAGGCACCACAATGAGAAGCTCGTGCACCACAACGAAGAGTAGCCTCCACTCACCACAACCAGAGAAAAGCCCGCACGCAGCAACGAAAACTCAACACAGCCAAAAATAAATAAATAAATAAATTTATTAAAGAAAAAAATAACCTGCTCATTTTCAAGTGTGTGTGTGCACGCTCACTTGTGTGTAGAAGAGTCAGTATAGGTTGTTATGCTGAGGCAGCCAACAATCCAAACAACTTTGTGGCTTATAACAAAGTTTGTTTCTGTCACTTTACATTTTATATAACCTATAAGAATCAGCTTCTGCTTTCCTCCATGTTATCTTTATTCCAGGATCTAGGCTGAAAAAAAAGACCCCACCAGGGAAGCAGAGGAAAAAATGACATGGCAAAACATGGGATAGCTCTTGGAGCTTCTGCTTGACATGGTATAACATTCTTGGTTAACATTTCATTGGTCAAGGGACTTTCCTGGTGATCCAGTGGTTAAGAATCTGCCTTCCAATGCAGATTACACGGGTTCGATCCCTGGTCCGGAACTAAGATCCCACATGCCACGGGGCAACTAATCCCACGTGCAGCAACTACTGAGCCCGTGTGCCACAACTAGAGAGCCCATGCGCTACAACTACAGAGCCCATGCCCTCTGGAGCCTGTGCATCACAACCAGAGAGAAGCCCATGCACCACAACTAGAGAGAAGCCCATGCACCACAACTAGAGAGGAGCGAGCCCACGCGCCGCAATGAAAGATCCCCCGTGCCACAACTAAGACCCGATGCAGCCATAAATAAATAAATATTAAAAAAAAAAAAATATGGCGGGTAGAGGAGATGGTCCCCTTGAAAAAAAAAATTCATTGGTCAAAACAAGTCACTTGGCCAATGGAGTGGTGATGTATAATCCTGTCACAGGGAATGGAAATTAATATTATAAATAATAATACCATCTACCACGATATCCACCATCGAGACTAAAGAAAAGAAAAATATTCAGGCTATTCAAACCAATAATAAAATCAGCATTTATTTAGGTAAGGTTTACTATGTGCCAAGCCATTATTCTAATATTTACTAGTGTTAAAATATTTAAATAAACAAAGATGTCTGCTACTGATGAAAACAGACCAACTAATTATGGGTATTTTTTAATGAGGAAAATAAACAAAACAATGAAACCTATTAGAAAACACATTAGAAACATTGAAAGCTCACAAAACTTGGCTTTGATATGTTCCAGACAGCAAAAAGTAGCTGCCCTTCAGAGGAATTTGTTTATCCAGCTTATCTGAAGCAGAAGCTAACCTACTGATTTTAAATGTCCTAAATGTTTTTCAAATTAGGGCTGAGACAGTTTCTTAGCAAGGTGTAATACACACAGAACTCTTATCAAACTTAGTGCCTCTTACTCATTGAAGGTTCCTACAGACTCATATTCATACTGGCTTATCTAACGCTGAAAAAGGAAACATAGCAACAAAATACAGCCAGAGACTGGAGCACAAAATAGGCCTCACAAAGAGGTCCCAAACACTCAGTCCCCACCAGTATTAATTAACACCCTCTGAAGACCCTAAGGAGCTATATTTGAGGTAAACACAAGACTCAGTCCAATTGAGAAGTGATAGAACAGGGCTAGGTGAGATAAGTATGCATGAATAGGTTAAAGAAAACAAAAACAAAAACACTGTATCAAATGTCCTGAGTCCCAAGTATTGCTATTTTGAAATAGAGTGCCATTTTATCTGATTTTAGATTAATATCCTAAATAGTTAAACTTACCCTGGACAATCCCTTAGGAAAGTCAGGGAAAGTAAGAATAAATGTAGGCCATATATCCGGGGTTGTCCCCCCTCTCTTCAGCCCAGGCAAGTAAGAAGCATGTGGAAACAGACTCACTCTAAAGCAGGATCTCAGCAACTAGATCAGCTGAATCAACTACACTGTTTAAACAATTTTTCCTCTTTCTTATGTGTACACATTGTTGGGTTTTTCTGGTTTGCTCTTTGGGTTTTTACAGATATACTAAAGTTAAATTCACAAAAGTTAATGTAGCAGTTAACTGCTTCTTTCCTTCTGCTGATAGTTCCTTTTCTTCAGTATTTATATTTGTTCACTACTCCCTTCTTTATCGAGGGCCTTACTGATTCTATCCCCCCTCATTTCACTGAAGTGATCTGAAATGTCACATCATTTGCAAATATTTTCTAAGCAATAAAATGAATTTTAGATGCAGATGTCCCCAATAATTGGTTCTCTTTCCACGCTCTACCTTTTCAGATCCTCATTCCTCTCAAAACATAATGTGAAGAGAGTGCTTAAGGCCGAAAAGCAAATAATATCTAAGAGAGAAGTGCCATAAATTTCTCTCAAGGTGAAGTGAACAACATAAGCTCCTCGGGTAAAAAAGGTGGTAAAGAAAGCAAATAAATGTATCATTTCACTTGAGCTTAAAATTTGTTTTCCTTGGCTTTTAAGTTTTTTAAAGTCTGAAACAAAGGTCATCTTACATGATTTAAAATTTTATTTTCAAATCTCTTTTAACACATTTGCAAGCAGAAACTCTTTAAATGTGGATAAGTAGTACTAATTAGCAAAGTTTCCAAAATCTAGTATCTTAACTTCGACAACTATAAATTGCTAACAAAATGGCTGTGACTTAGACATACATCCATGTTTTGATTAGCCAGGGACCCTTCAAATTTGTTCTCAGTTCTAGGAATACCATGAACTTCTAGGGAATGCAAAATTAATGCCCATAATATCTAGAAGAATAAGAACTAACCTTGGTCACCTCTATTCTAGACGTAAGTCAACCAGTGGAGCATCTTACCTTAGAGAAATACTCATGTGTAGAACAGTTAACTGTTGTACAAACTTACCTTTCCCCAATCTTACAATTCTTATTTTTCAATGACACTATATTATGTATACATCGCTCTATTATTGCCTTCAAGACTTTTCATAAGTCACTGACATCATCTTTCCCATCCATCATCCACTATTTAAAACCTTAATAAAACTTACCTCCAGAAATCCTTTCTAATTAACTCTAGTTCTAACTCTCTGTATTCCCTTTATGTTTAATATAACACTAAACTAATTAGCGTTTCACTAGACCCTCTTTTCAATTTTTAACCACTCCCATTCCTCCCACCCCTTCATATCTGTCCATCCAGTCTTTCCATCGCTGTTCTAAGCACTCATGTAGAAGATACTGAACATAAGCCCTGGTTAGTATTTATACTAACAAGCTGTGAAAATAGCAATGAAACAAAATAACTCTTCGCAGACAAAAATGCTAGAATGTGTGTGTGCGCGCGCGGGCGCGCGCATGCTGTTGTGTTAGTACTATAATAAAGTCAGGAAAATTCAGAAAAATAGGGAAATGGAGGGTTAAGTAACGAAGTCGAAAAAGAAATCACCATCACAAAAATGCTTCAAGGCAAAACAATGAACGACAACAATCTCTGAATTACTGTATCACTGTGAGGCTTTAATAAAATTCTGGATGGGAAAACTCCCGGCATTACCACCAGTCCTTTAAAAATTACTTTCCAGTACTACTAGCAGTGATATTTTTACTAACGTTGAATTCCAACCGAGTTTTCCTCCCAAGCAGCCTGATAAATAAAACAATCTTTCAGTGCAGAAACCCAATCAATATCACCTAAAGCCGTGGAAGGGGAGGGAGTGATTTAACCCTCCAGTAAAGACTGGAGTGATGGGCAAACAGGTAAAAAAATGGAGGGGTGAGGAAAGTGGGGAGAAAAGTGAGTGAGACTCCGCCCCCTCTCTCTCTGGGGGTTCGGCTCTTAGCTCCGGAGACAGCCCCACTCCGCAGACCCCTCACAGCAGCAGTCCAAGTTCCAAGAAACCAGAGGTACTCCTCCCCCCTCCCCGCATTCACGCCCCCGCTGGCCTGGCCAAGCTTCCCCAGGTCGCAGCTAGTCCCAAATCCGCCCGCCCTCTCCCGTGCAAAGGGTCAGCAGAGGACGTTTTCCCGAGGCCTTCTCCGGGACCCAGCAGCAGAGACCTCCGCAAAAGTGGAGAGACCCGAGAAGCTTGAAGAAGGCTCACAATGCTGTTACCTGGTAGGAACCTTGGAAACGGAAACGGCAGCTACAGCCGCTGCCCTTCTCCCCCGCAACGCTTGCCTCAGCGCCACTGACATTGAGACCGCCGCCATCTTGCTGCAGGCAAACACTAGGACGGATCACCGCAAGGGACAAACTTCCTTCGTTTTCAAGCCAATGGAACCGCAATGCAACGGAGTGGGTGTTTTGGGTTAATTTTATTCTTGTTTGGTGTTTTGTTAAATAATGGAGTTTAGAAAAGAGGTGAAACGTTTGGTTGAAAGAGATAAGAAGGAAAGTGGACGGAAGAAAAATGCAGAAGTGCATTAAGTGTAAAGATCGTCCTCATAGAGTAAAATCCTTTTTTGTTGTTAAGGACTGGTTACTTAGCAGTTAATGAAGAGACCAAAAGAAAACACTTGAAAGTTTAAACACCTGCAACTCATAATTTTTTCAAAGGACTCAATATTTAGGGCTGAGCCCACTGGAAGAGCCAGAGGGCTCGTTGGGCTCTTGAGAACCTTAAGTAGTACTTTTCCAAAGTGTTGCCAGATTAAGTTTGCAAGACCTCAGGAAAGGACTGTATTCAGTTTGGTGTTCTGTAGTTGATAGTTATAATGATCATATTTTCCAAATGAAAAATCTAGACACATGGCCTGGCAAAGGATTATTTTTTGACGTGTGTATTTATATGACAAACTAACGGAACATAATATTTTATATCGCCCTTTTCCCAGTAAATCCTGAATGTGTGATCATAATCCATAGATACCAGACATATAAAACAAAAATTATCTTCTGAGGCGATTGTTGGAAACATGTTTGTATTGTGGGCTACTGACCTTAAGAACAATGATTAACTGTGGATTATAAAATGAAAAGCAGACTACTTTGTGGGGTTTGTTATTTAAAAGATTTCTTTTTTTAAGAGTTAGAACGTTGCTGCTTTTAAAATTAAGCAAGTTAAAACATAACCTTTATTAAAAGAATAGGATTAACAGGAGGATGGGGAATGCCTTGGTTTTGCATTAAGGCCAATTAAAAGAAAACTCAATACATAGGGAAAAGGGGAAAAGAAAGAGATTGAGCACCATAGCACCTAGCACCAAAGAGAGAGAAAGCCATGTCCAGGAAAAGAGGAAATGCACAGAAAGATGAAAGAAGAGATGTCTCAGAGGGAATTTTCTTTTAAACTTTTAATTTTGAAATAGATTTCACAGGAAGTTGCAAAAACAGTACAGAGAGATCTTGTGTACCTTTCACCCAGTTTCCCCCATTGATTACATCTTATATAATTGCTGTACAGTATCTAAGCTAGGAAACCGACACTGATATATAAAGTGTTTATATGGTCCTATGTCATTCTATCACATGTGTCAATTCGTGAAACCACGAACACAATCGAGATACAGACCTATTCCATCACCACAAAAATTTTCCCTGGTGCTACTCTTTCACAGTAGTACCTACCTCCCAATCCCTGGCCACCACTACTGTTTCCATTTTTATAATTTTGTATTTCAAGAATGTTATATAATGGAATCTTGCAGTATATGACTTTTTGAAATTGGCTTCTTTCACTCAGCATAATGCCATTGAGATCCATCCAAGTTATTGCATTTAACAATAGTTCATCCCTTTTTATTGCTGAGTAGTGTTCCATGGTGTATTAGTCCAGATGCTGCCAAAAAACAAAACTAATAGTATGTATATCTGGACTACCACAATTTGTTTAACCATCCACCTGTTGCAGAATATTTTGGTTGTTTCCCATTTGGGGCTATTACAAATAAAACTGCTATGAGCAATCATGTACAGGTTTTTGTGTGGACATAAATTTTCATTTCTCTGGAATAAATGCTCAAAAGTGCAATGTATATTTAGTTTTTTAAGAAAACTGTTACAAACTATTTTCCAGAAAAGCTATACCAGTTTTCATCCCCACCAGCAATGTATGAGATCCAGTTTCTCCGTATCCCTGCCGGCATTTGGTATTGTCACTATTTTTAATTTCAGTTCACCTAACATAAATAATAGGTGTGTAGTGATATGTCATCATGGTCTTAATTTGTATTCCTCTAATGGCTAATGATGTTGAATATCTTTTCATGTGCTTATTTGCCTTTATGAATATTCTATTCAGTTAAATATCTCATTTTGCCCATTTTCTAGTTGCATTATTTGTTTTTTACTGTTACATTTTGTCTTTATATATTCCAGATATGAGTCTTTCATCAGATATGTGGTCCACAAGTATTTTCTCCTATCTGTAGCTTGTCTTTTCATCCTCTTTACAGGGTGTGTTGCTAAGTAAATGTTTTTAATGTTGATGAAGTCCAGTTTAGTCATTTTTAAACTTACGGATTATGCTTTCTTTTGCTTCCATGTTTTACTTATTTTTGTTGCCTTATAATTAACATATAATATTATGTTAGTTTCAAGTGTGTAACAGTAATTCGATACTTTTGTACATTATGAAATGATTATAGCAAGAAGACCTCTTAACATCTGTCACTGTACAAAGTTGTTAGAATATTATTGACCAAATTCCCTATGTGTACATTATATCCTGACTTAGTTATTTTATAGCTGGAAGTTTGTACCTCTTAATCCCCTTCACCTATTTTGTCTGTTCCCCCTCCCCACTCCCTTTTGGCAAGCACCAGTTTGTTCTCTGTATCTATGAGTCTGTTTTTGTTTTGTTTTATTTGTGCATTTGTCTTGTATTTTAGATTACACATGTAAGTGAAATCACATAGTATTTGTTTTTCTCTGTCTGACTTATTTCACTTAGCATAATACCCTCCAGGTCCATCCATGTTATTGCAAATGGCAAGATTTCATTATTGTTTATGGCTGAGTAATATTCCACTGTGTATATATAGACCACATCTTCTTTATCCATTCATCTATGGATGGCCACATAGGTTGCTTTCATGTCTTGCTTATTGTAAATCTTGCTGCAGTGAACATGGGGTGCATGTATCTTTTCAAATTAGCATTTTCTTTGGATAAATACCCAGAAGTTGAATTGCTGGATCATATGGTAGTTCTATTTTTAATTTCTTGAGGAACCTCCATGCTGTTTTCCGTGGCTTTCTAATTTACACTCCCACCAGCAGTGCACAAAGATTCCCTTTTCTTCGTACCCATGCCAACACATTGTTTCTTGTTCTTTTGTATGGGTTGTGCTTTTGGTGTCTTGTCTAGGTACTGTTCACCAACCCTAGGTCCTGAAGATTTTCTCCTATGTTTTCTTCTAAAGGTTTTTTAGCTTCACCTTTCACATTTAAGTCTATGATCCTCTCTGAGTTCGTTTTTGAGTTAAGTTTTTAGTTAATAAGGTGTGAATTGTAGGTCAAAATTCAGTTTTTTACCTGTGGATATCGAATTGTTTCAGCAATATATGTTGAAAAGACTGTTCTTCTCTCATCGAATTGCTTTTGTACCTTTGTCAAAAAATCAGTTGGCCAAGCTTATGTGTGGCTATTTCTGTGTTCTCTATTTGGGGGGATTTTAAGGCCAAGGTGGCTTTGATTTTAGATTAAATTTTTATAAATATGTTTTCTTTTTTAAGGAGAAACTTACGATCTGTCCGAATGTTCATAAGGACAACTTACTATAGTCCTGCTTCTAGTCCTATTGATAGAAAGCCAACCTCTCCACCTACCACCTACTCCAGTCCTTTCCTTCTATGAGCTTGCAGTCCTCAGCAAAACCCCACTGTCTGCGTTTTTTGCCTTTTTACTCAGCCCATGATCCAAAACCAGCATTGCCGATAATACACTCCTATAGAATCTCTGGTTTTACTGACCTGCTGCTGGATTCCCTCATCCGCCCATACATGAGTTCTTTCTGACCTCACATACAGGATACAAGTCTGAGAATGGAACAGAAATAACTGGCTGTGTGCATTTCTTTAAAACAATTTCACCTAAACTATAGACTACCACTAAGCTTAATAGAATGTCTAGGTCCAAATGCCATCTTATTATTGCAATAGGAGTATTAAAATATGAATTGATGGTAACTTTTGCTGGCATCTCATGCATGGTGACCAAAATTCTCCTGAGCTGCTCATCATTGCTAAACAAAATAGCAACCTAAAACACTTGTTTTACTATCAGCGAGTACTCACTATCTAACCTTATCTGACTCCTCAATAGTTTGGTATAGCTTTTAACTCAATGTCTTTTACTTCATTTACCAAATGATATTCTGAGGAGAATACTAATTGTGGAAGACTTTAACAGATGCTTCTAAAAATTGATCCCATGCTATTAATATTCCAGACTTGGATATTCATAATATCTTTGGAGTCACTTTTATCCTCCGGCTTTATTGAGACATGACTGGCGTACAACATTGTATAAGTTCAAGGTATACGTTGTGACGATTCGATATACACATATATTGCAAAATAGTTACCACAATAGTGAATACGTGTATCACTTCACACGGTTACCTTTGTGTATGTGTGTGTGCTGAGAACTTTTAAGATCGTCTCTCTTAGCAACTTTCAAATATATAATACAATATCATTCATTATGGTCACAAGGCTGTACATTACATCCCCAGAACTTAATCATTTTATAACTGGAAGTTTACTTTGTACCCTTTGAATACCTTCATCCATTCCCACCCTCACCCCCATTCTCACCAGCCCCACCTTGCCCCTGGAAACCACCTATCTACTCTGTTTCTGAGTTCGGTTTTTTTGTTTTGTTTTTTTTATTATTTTTATCTTTTTTTTTTTTTTTTTTTTTTTTTCCTGCGCTGTGTGGGATCTTAGTTCCTGACCAGGGATCTGCCCCCTGCCCCCTGCGTTGGGAACGTGGAGTCTTAACCACTGAACCATCAGGGAAGTCCCTTGTTTTTTTTAGCTTTCACATATAAGTGATTTCATACAGTATTTATCTTACTCCGTCTGACTTATTTCACATAGCATAATGCCCTCAAGTTTCATCCATGTTGTCACAAATGGCAATAAATTTAAAATTTTCTATCTTTTTATGGCTGAATAATATTCCATTGTGTATGTGTGTGTGTGTGTATCACATTTTCTTTATCCTTTCATTCATTGGTGAACACTTAGGTTGCTTCCATGTCATGGCTATTATAAATAATTCTGCAATAGATATGAGGGTGCAGATATCTCTCCAATATAGTGATTTCATTTGCTTCAGATATAGCCCAGAAGTGGAATTGCTGGATCACGTGGTAACATTGGAGGCATTCTTAATTCCTCTCTTTCTTTTACCTTTCAGCTCAATCTTTTTTTATTAATTTATTTATTTATTTATTTATTTATTTATTTTTGGCAGCATTGGGTCTTCGCTGCTGCACCTGGGCTTTCTCTAGTTGCGGCGAGCGGGGGCTACTCTTGTTGTGGAGCACAGGCTTCTCATCGCAGTGGCTTCTCTTGTTGCAGGGTACGGGCTCTAGGGCGTGCAGGCTCAGTAGTTGTTGTGCATGGGCTTAGCTGCTTCGTGGCAACTAAGGGCTCGAACCCGTGTCCCCTATATTGGCAGGCAGATTCTTAACCACTGTGCCACCAGGGAAGTCTCTCAATCTTTAAAATGTATCCAGAATTGGACTATTTTTCCTTCCTCTACTATTAATACTCTGATCCAAGCCACCATCACCTCTTTCATGGATTCTTGCACAAGGCTTCTAATTGCTTCCACATAGCAATCAAAGCTATTGAAACAAAAGTCAGATCATGCCATTCTTCTGTTCAGAACCCTTCAGGGACTTCTTATCTCAATTAGAGTAAAAGCCAAGGCCTTATTATAACAGAGAAAGCCCTGTATACTAGGAACCCTGAAGTCTCTCTGACCTCACTTCTTACTGCTGTCCCTTCACTCACTGCATTCTAGACCCATTGGTCTCCTTGATATTCTCAGAATACACCAGGCCCACTTCTATCTCAAGGCCTTTGTGCTTGCTGTTCTCTGTGGCTAGAATGCTGTTCCCTGTATCTGGAATAATCTTATCTCTCTCTTTCTATCACTCTCTCTCCCCTTCTTCACGTTTTTGCTCACATGTCACCTTCTCAGTGAGGTCCTTCCTGAGCACCCTGTCTAAACTTTTCACCCCACCCCAACGCTTTCTATATGTCTTCCCCACTTTATTTTTCCTCCTTAGCATTTTTGTAAGTTTCAGCACTTTATGAACTTCTTATAATAAATATGAATTATAAAATATGGGAGAAAATCCTCCAGTAAATAAAGTCAATCTCCTTCCACTTATGGTCACAAACTTTTTCTTACCTTCACAGTACTGTTTCTGGGAACAATTATTCTATTTCTGCAATTAATCAAATGAAGATATTTTTACTTAGCTTACAATAATTAGTGAACTATATAATTTTACTCTCCCTTGCACCTGGAGATCTGCAATGGCCCCTACTGGGTTACCACATTCATTCTGGCCTCCAATTTATATCCACTCTGGAAGTGAACACATGTCATGTCACCTGTATAAATCCAGTGGCTTACCATTGTCCTCAGGATAAAGACAAAATCCCTTCACCTGATCTGACAGGCTCCACATGGTCTGTCTCCCACCTTCCTTCCTCTCTAGCCCACTGACTGGCTTTCTGTAATGTCCCAGAGCCTTTCACAAATGTTCTCTTCCTTGCTTCTTCTCTAGTCATCCTCCTTGCCCTTCAGATCATAGCCTAAGAGTCACTCCCTGCGGTAGAAAATGTAGGTATCTTATAAGCGTTTCCCACCTCCCCCTTCCTTGATGATAGAGCCTGATTCCTACTATAGAGACTAAAAAATGTTGTATACTTGCTTTCCCATCAACTTGAAGCTAGCACATGGACATGTCCAAGGCCAAGGGATCTGAAATTCCTTCTGGGAAAAAAAGGCTTCTGAAAAAAAGAGACACACAATGGAAAAGGTCTCTTATCCTGCATTTGGATGCAGTTGAATGAGGACATAATGCCTAGAGCTGTGGAATCTCAGCAAAAGGAGACAGATAAAAGCCTAGTCAACAAGAAAGGATGGAAGAACAGAGAAAGGGAACAAGCCTAGGGCTTTAATGGCATTGTTGAGCTTCTGAATCAACACTGATCAAAACACCTCCAGTCTTCTTGTTATATGAAATAAAGTGGCTTAATTGTTTAAGCCTACATCTGTTAGATATCCTACAACCAAAAATATTGTTACTGATGCCCTTACACAAGAATTACTTCTCTGACTTCCGTCACCATGTCAATTCCTCTTTTTATAGACCCACCTAGCACCATATCTTTCTCCTTCAGAGCACCTCCCATGCTTTTCTATCTGATGCATTTTTAAAACATCTTTACTGGAATATAATTGCTTTACAATGGTGTGTTAGTTTCTGCTGTATAACAAAGTGAATCAGCTATACATATACATATATCCCCATTTCTCCTCCCTCTTGTGTCTCCCTCCCACTCTCCCTATCCCACCCCTCTAGGTGGACACAAAGCACTGAGCTGATCTCCCTGTGCTATGTGGCTGCTTCCCACTAGCTATCTATTTTACATTTGGTAGTGTATATATGTCCATGCCACTCTCTCACTTTGTCCCAGCTTACCTTTCCCCCTCCCTGTGTCCTCAAGTCCATTCTCTACATCTGCGTCTTTATTCCTGTCCTGTCGCTAGGTTCTTCAGAACCTTTTCTTTTTTTACGTATATCTGTGTTAGCATACAGTATTTGTTTTTCTCTTTCTGACTTACTTCATTCTGTATGACAGTCTCTATGTCCATCCACCTCACTACAAATAACTCAATTTCGTTCCTTTTTATGGCTGACTAATATTCCATTGTATATATGTGCCACATCTTCTTTATCCATTCATCTGTCAATGGACACTTAGGTTGCTTCCATGTCCTGGCTATTGTAAATAGACCTGCAATGAACATTGTGGTACATGACTCTTATTGAATTGTGGTTTTCTCAGGGTATATGCCCAGTAGTGGGATTGCTGTGTCATATGGTAGTTCTATTTTTAGATTTTTAAGGAACTTCCATACTGTTCTCCATAGTGGTTGTATCAATTTACATTCCCACCAACAGTGCAAGAGGGTTCCCTTTTCTCCACACCCACTCCAACATTTATTGTTTGTAGACTTTTTGATGATGGCCATTCTGACTGGTGTGAAGTGATACCTCATTGTAGTTTTGATTTGCATTTCTCTAATGGTTAGTGATGTTGAGCATCCTTTCATGTGTTTGTTGGCAATCTGTATATCTTCTTTGGAGAAATGTCTGTTCAGGTCTTCTGCCCATTTGTGGATTGGATTGCATGCTGTGATTTTAATGCAATGTAATCATCTCTTTCTCTAGAATGTAAAGTAAGTTCTCTGAGGACAAGGGTCATATCTGTTTCTGCTAATCATTTTGCCCGTACCTAGCCTAGTTCCTGACACACAGTAGGACCCAAAGAAAGCATAGAATACATGAGTGAATGAGTGAATGAATGAATGAAAATAATTGGAACTTTAAAAATATCAAAAATCTAATAAATAAATAATAAATTTTAAAAATATATATCAAAAAAAGAAAAAATATATATATCAAAAATCAAGGGAGAGAGCCTTTTCTTTTTGCTATTTTTGTTCATAAAAAGCTTATACAAATTGCTTTTAAGGGATTTTTCACTCAGGTCTACAGATCTTATTGGTTTCTAATATTTCACCTTTGATCAAGTGCCATTTCCTGAAGACCTTCGTGGGATGTTAGGGGTCGGGGCCCAGTGTTGCTGGCAAAAGACCTGAAACCATAAATCTACCATTTATTAGGCTTGCATTTAAAAAAACAATTTTAATAACCCCTTTCATTTCCTTATTTCTCACATTTCAAATACGGATATAGGTCTGAGCTTGGAACACAAATAATTTGCTGTGTGCATTTATTTTTTTAACAATTTCACCCAAACCATAGGTTCTACCACTAGGCTTAATAAATATCTAGGTCCAAATACTGTTTTATTACTTCAAATAGGAGTATTAAAATATGAATTGATTTTACTTTTTGCTTGCATTTCAAGCATGGTGGCCAAAAGAAACATTTAGTTTAGTCTTTCTGAGGCCATGTGAAATTTACAGTGGATCTGAAGTTGTCTGGTTTTAATTTTTTCCCTTTACACATGGGTCTTCAATAAAGCATCCAGAAGAAACTAAATTAAAACCAGACATTTCTATCAGAAGTTTCACATGCAATCACTATAGACATGAAAAAATTCCACCATCATTTATTGGCTACAAACTAATATTTTAAATCACATTTTATTTCTCACTGCTAATTTAATTGAAAATCTTGAATTAATACCTTATCATCTTATAAAATTATTATGACATCTGGCAGGGTTGCTGAGGCTTTGGCAACAAATGAAATAATTTCTACCTATAGTGAAGAAATACCACTTGAAATTATTTTTGGAAATCAAAGGGTACAAACAATCAAAATTCAAAAAAACTGGAGGACTTTTCCCACATAAATTTGATCACATGTCTCTTCACAATCTGGAGTTCTAATCCTAAATTTTCAACTGTTTATGGGTCATTCTCAAACTTAACATGAAGAAAACCAAACAAATTATATTTCTTCCCTTTCTTTCACCTAGAGCAAATCTGTCTGCCCCATCCATTATTCTCTGTCTTGGCAAAATACTCCTATCTTTCCTCCAATATAGGATGTCATCAACTGTAAAATGTATCGTTATTTTCTGTACTATTAAGTACAAAAAAATGCAACAATTAAACCATGACACAATACCAACTATATTATATATCCTGATGTCAGAGAGGTAAAATGTGGGGAAATGCAAATTTTAGAAGCAAAGAAATATAGTAATTGCCTAACCTATTTCCTCCTCCTTTTCATTAGTAATAGAAGCCATTATTTATTGGTCTCTGGAATAAAGATTTTATTTTATTGCTAGGAATGACCATGTAACAAGTTCTGACCAAAGAAACGTAAGAAAAAGGTATCATGTGACAATTTCTGGGAAACCTCCTTTAAACATAGATAGTAGTTGCACCTCTTTGCCCCGCCCTCCCCCTTTTTCTTTATTTCTTCTATCATCCTGCTATGTAGATGCAAATGTGAAGACTCAGACCATGAAAACAAGAGCCCTGTGGTGAGCAAATAATGAGGTGGAAGGAGCCTGGATACTCCAACCATCCTTTGATTCCATAAGAACTGCCGATCCATTGATCCTATCACCACTCCCTTGATCCTGGCTCTCCCCCCTTATCCAGATTAAGTTCCACGGCCAATTATTATGACCGTTTTCTTGCTTACACTCACAACTGCCTTGCCCCTCTCTATTTCTTATACTCAGCAAAACTGCCACCTAAGTTAAATTCACCTGCCTTTCTATCCTGCCCCTGCACACAACTGAACACAACTGGGGAAAAGCACCAACCTATACTGATTTGTCTCACTTTATCACAAACCTCAAGTTGGCTCTTAATGTTACTTGCCAATCATATTAAACTTTCCTATGTTCTATATTCATGTATTCTTAACCCATTTACTCTTTTACACCTTATTCTTTCTCCTCAAACCTCTGTTAACTCTTCTCCTATCCTCACTTCTTGCTGGTGACTTTCCTGCTTCACTGAGAAATTTCATTAATCAGAAGAGCCATTCTCCAGATATCCATCAACATATCACTTATCAGCAGCTGCACCTACATACTCTGCCTTCCCTTGGTTATCATAGATGAACTATCCCTGCCCCTATCTAAAGGTGATCCTTGACTTGTGCACTAGATCCATCCTGAATCATCTACCTGAGGACATTGCCCCAGTAATTCTGTCTCTTCTCTTCTACACCATAAATATTTCACTATATCCTAGAACATCCTTCTCAGTTCACAAGCATGTTGTTATTTCTCCCATTTTCAAAAACAACACTTATCTTGACTCAATTTATCCCACCAACTATTGCCACATCTCTGAAACAATTTTCTAAATAGTTGTCTCTACACACTGTCTGCAATTCTCCTATTCTCCCAATGCTTTGATTCCACTAAAACTGTTCTTTCAAAATCACCAATATCCTCCATGTTGCTAAGGCCAATTATCAATTCTCAGACTTCATGTCATTTGACACAATTGATTTCTCATTTCTCAATACACTTGCTTCACTTGCTTTCCAGGACACCACACTGTCCTGGTTTTCCTTCCACTTCATTTATATGCTCTTTCTCAGACTCCAGTTCCTGATTCCTCCTTCTCTCCCAAACCTGTTAATGTTTGGGGTGTTCTAGGACTCAATCCTCGGTCTTCTCTTCTTCTCCCTTGACAACCTCATTCAGTCCCATAGCTTTTAAATGTCATCTATTTACCAATAGCTCCCAAACCTTGATCTCCAGCTTAGTCTTTTATCATGAATTAAAGATTTGTATTTCCACTTACTTACTTGATTTTCTCACTTAGGTGTTTAATAGATATCACCAGCTAAAAATGTCCAAAACTGAATTCTTGATCTCCCCCCCAAATCTGATAGCCTTCCCCATCCTAACTAATGGCAACCTTATCCTTTTAGTTGTTCAAGCTAAAAACTATGGAGTTATCCTTAACTCCCTTCTCTCTCTTTGGAACACTAGTTCTGAAACATCTTGGAATCTTTCTGAAAGATGATTCCATACTACAGAGTGGCCACAAAGTCCCTCTACATGAGATTCAACAACAGCTGAACAACTGTTCAATGTCCATTGACATTGGAAGAGGTCCAGAAGAACCTAAGGAAAATAAATTTGTGTAGCTATTAGAGAAACACAGGCAGATAACTTCTCACTGCCATGCCAGAAGACTTCTGGTCGCTTTGTATATCACTAGCTAGACATTGCAACATCATTACAGTCCTTCTTCACTCCTCTCTTTCTCTCTCATCCTAATAAATTCCTTTGGCTCTGCCTTCAAAGTATAACTATAATATAATCACTTCTCACTACCTCTATTGCTAGCTCACAGGTCCAAGCTACCATCATCTCTTGCCTAGAATGCTGCTAGAGTCTTTGAGCATGACTTCCTTTTGTCTCTGTCCCCTATAGTATATTCTCAACACAGTTGCCACAATGGTCCTTTTAAAATATCAGGCAATTCATGATACGCCCTTGATCGAAACCCTCCATCAGAGATGCTCGGGCTCCATTACCTCTCCTACCTCACCTACTAGTATTCTCTCTTTCACTCTGCTCTTTTCTTCAACATACCAGGCATTTTCTCACCATAGGACCTTTGCGTTGATTGCTCCTTCTGCCTGGAATTCACTCCCCCTGCACCGCTACATATCAACATGGCTAACTCCCTCCTCTCATAAGTCTTTGATCAAATGTCACCTTTCAAGGAGGTTTTCCTTGACATACATATCAGTCAATGTCCTGCCAGGAAAACAGAAACCACTGTTTCAAACAGAGGAAATTTAATTCAGGGAATTGTTTACACAGGTGATGGAATTGCTGAGGAGCCAAACAAGGGAGATTATGAGACAACTCAGATATCAGAATCAGCAGGAGCTGCTGTCACCCCTAGGGCTAAGGACCACAGGGAGTAAGTGGTGTGACCAGAGCTCCAAAGCTGGGGTGATCCATGGGCTTTGAAACCATAGCAAGGGAGGCTGAGTAGGAGCTGGGACCAGGGAGGGATAGATAATCCAACAGGAACTGGAACAGAATGATGGAAAAAGTGCCAGACATCACCCCCCAAGCTGGAGAAGGGAGGCAGATAAATATCCAACTTGCCCTCCAGTCTGCCAGTACCTCCCATTAACTGAACCCACCTGGAAGCTCGAAGTCAAGAGAACCCGGGAGAGGTTGTTCCTTATGAAATGGCAGAGCAGGGAAGTCAAGGAAGAAATCTAAGAGAAGCTGGAAAAAGTTCAGCATACCACACTTCTAAAATTTCAAGATCCCAAACCCCGCATCTACCACACACTCCCCCTTACCCTGCTCTATGGTCTTGTCTATCAGGATTCCTAGTTGGAAGCAACAGAAACCTATTGTGACTTTAGAGGAGGAAATTGTTGAAAACATATGGGGTAGCAGATAGAATCACAGGAGGCCTGGAGAACTGAGCTCAATTAAAAGGGGGCAGTAGCACAGGAAACTAGGCAGAAAGCAGGACCAAAGAAAAACATGCCGCAGAAACTAGCCCGCTGAGGACCCTACCATGGCCATGATAGATACAGATGCATAGCTGTTTTGTATATCACTGGAGACTAGATCCCACTGCTGGAACCATGGCCACTGCTGTTCATGAAAACTGGGTATCACTGCCATTAGTACTGCCACCTGTCTCCGTAATGGATTCTCCACTGCCCTGGGCTCTTGGTATCAATGACTTCCTCTCCAAAATCCAGGGCAAATGTGTCTGAATACCTGAATCTGAGTCACATGCTTATATCCTAGCTGCACAGAGGGCTGGGAAAGGTTATGTGTTATTTTCAGATTTCTTGGTGAAAGGCAGTCTCCACCTTTCATCAATATTCAGAAGGTAGTAATTTCCCAAACATACAAAGGAGATTTACAGCCTGGGCAGCCAAAAATATTATAAGCATTCATTGTATCTTTGTATGTATCCAAAACTACTGTGAATTTTCTCTCTTGGATACCCTTTATACTATCTTATCCTTTTAGAAATGTCTAGTGCAAACTTCAAGATCCAACTTAGTTTCTTTTTTCATTTGAAGTCACCCCTCCCCCCACCATGCAAAGCGTAGATGTCAGTCTTCATGCCACCACTCTACCTTGTACAAATTTCTGCTATGGCACTATTAAAACTTAAAAAGTAAAATCTTACAAACCTACTATGTACTGGATAATGTGCTAAGTGCTTTACATGTTTCATTTAATCTTAATCAGCCCTATGAAGTACTACATTTTCTTTCTGTTGCATGTGAGAATATTGCACTTTACAGAGGAAAAAGTAATTTGCACAACCTAGATACTACTAGAAAGTGACAAAAACAACATATGAAGCCTAGTCCCTCACATCCCAGAATCTAAATTCCTTTTTTTTAACATCTTTATCTTTTTTTTTTTTTTTTTTTTTTTTTGCGGTACGCGGGCCTACCACTGCCGTGGCCTCTCCCGTTGCGGAGCACAGGCTCCGGACGCGCAGGCTCAGCCGCCATGGCTCACGGGCCCAGCCGCTCCGCGGCACGTGGGATTCTCCCGGACCGGGGCACGAACCCGTGTCCCCTGCATCGGCAGGCAGACTCCCAACCACTGCGCCACCAGGGAAGCCCCTAACATCTTTATTGGAGTATAATTGCTTTACAATGTTGTGTTAGTTGCTGCTATATAACCAAGTGAATCAGCTATACGCATACATATATCCCCATATCTCCTCCCTCTTGCGTCTCCCTCACACCCTCCCTATCCCATCCCTCCAGGTGGATACAAAGGACCAAGCTGATCTCCCTGTGCTATGTGGCTGCTTCCCACTAGCTATCTATTTTACATTTGGTAGTGTATATATGTCCATGCCACTCTCTCACTTCATCCCAGCTTACCCCTCCCCCTCCCTGTGTCCTGAAGTCCATTCTCTACATCTGCGTCTTTATTCCTGTCCTGTCGCTAGGTTCTTCAGAACCAAGTTTTTTTTTTTTAGATTCCATATATATGTGTTAGCATACGGTATTTGTCTTTCTCTTTCTGGCTTACTTCATTCAATATGACAAACTCTAGGTCCATCCACCTCACTAAAAATAACTCGGTTTCATTTCTTTTTATGGCTGAGTGATGTTCCATTGTATATATGTGCCACATCTTCTTTATCCATGCATCTGTCGATGGACACTTAGGTTGCTTCCATGTCCTGGCTATTGTAAATAGTGCTGCAGTGAACATTGTGGTACATGACTCTTATTGAATTATGGTTTTCTCAGGGTATATGCCCAGTAGTGGGATTGCTGGGTCATATGGTAGTTCTATATTTAGTTTTTTAAGGAAATGTTAAGGTGTGTTTCTCCTTGGATTTATCCTGTATGGGATTCTCTGCACTTCCTGGACTTGACTGACTATTTCCTTTCCCGTATTAGGGAGGTTTTCAACTATAATCTCTTCAAATATTTTCTCAGTCCCTTTCTTTTCTCTTCTTCTTCTGGGACCCCTATAATTCAAATGTTGGTGCATTTAATATTGTCCCAGAGGTCTCTGAGACTGTCCTCAATTCTTTTCATTCTTTTTTCTTTATTCTGCTCTGTGGTAGTTATTTCCACTATTTTGTCTTCCAGGTCACTTATCCATTCTTCTGCCTCAGTTATTCTGCTATTGATTCCTTCTAGAGAATTTTTAATTTCATTTTTTGTGTTGTTCATCATTGTTTGTTTGCTCTTTAGTTCTTCAAGGTCCTTGTTAAACATTTCTTGTATTTTCTCCATTCTATTTCCAAGATTTTGGATCGTCTTTACTATTGTTATTCTGAATTCTTTTTGAGGTGGCCTGCCTATTTCCTCTTCATTTGTTTTTTCTGGTGCGTTTTTACTTTGCTCCTTCATGTGCTATTTTTCTCTGTCTTCTCATTTTGCTTAACTTACTGGGGTCTCCTTTTCTAAGGTTGCAGGTTTGTAGTTGTTTTTGGTGTCTGCCCCCAGTGGGTAAGGTTGGTTCAGTGGGTTGTGTAGGCTTCCTGGTAGAGGGGACTGGTGCTTGTGTTCTGGTGGATGAGGCTGGATCTTGTCTTTCTGGTGGGCAGGACCATGTCCACTGATGTGTTTTGGGGTGTCTGTGAACTTATTATGATCTTAGGCAGCCTCTCTGCTAATGGGTAGGGTTGTGTTCCTGTCTTGCTAGTTGTTTGGCATAGGGTGTCCAGCACTGTAGCTTGCTGGTCACTGAGTGGAGCTAGGTCTATGCGTTGAGATGGAGATCTCTGGGAGAGCTTTCACCGTCTAATATTACATGTGGCCAGGAGGTGTCTGGTGGACCAGTGTCCTGAACTTGGCTCTCCCACCTCAGAGGCTCAGGCCTGACACCCGGCTGTCAGGACTCTGTCCTGACCCAAGACCCTGTCAGCCACACGACTAGGTATGTGGGAAGTTTCTTGACTTTTGGGAAGTCTGAAATCTTCTGTCAGCGTTCAGTAGGTGTTCTGTAGGAGTTGTTCCACATGTAGATGTATTTTTGATGTATTTGTGGAGAGGAAGGTGATCTCCTTATCTTACTCCTCCGCCATCTTGAAGATCTCTTTCAGAATCTAAATTTTTAACCATACAAGAGATATACTGCTTTTAAAAAGTGTGCACATAGAACCAAGAGTGGCAAAATGTTGATAATTGTAGAAACTGGCTAATGATTACATGGGAATTTATTATACTACCCTGATATTTTAAAAACATTAAAACCCATAAACACACGTCCTACTCAATTTTTTTTTCTGGAGTATTTTAAAACAAATCTTGGACATCCCATCATATATTTTATTTATTAATCAACAGAAGTTTATAGAGTTCACACTACAATCCCACCATTAAAATGATTCAGTTATGCTCAATTCTTACTTAGTATTTTCCTAGTACCAAATTCCTATGAAAGAAGAATCAGATTGGTCCATCTTGGGTCAGATCTCCACCCCTGCCAATCAGCTGGACTGGGTGGCCATGTTACATGGACTAGAGATGGCTGCCTATGCCTATCCCTTCAGAAGAGCCAAATTCTAAAGGAAAGTGTGTGAGCCAGGTAGATATCCCAACTTTTCCCTAAGAAATATAGGCTTTATTTTCCTCCTGAACCCATAAAATAAAATAAAAACTTAAAAATATATTTTTACAATAAATACAATTCATTTTCTTGATCATAAATAAGGCTGACTGTATAGTAATTTGTGAATCAAATAGCATTTATCTCTGGTACATTTAATTTCCTTGTGTTAGTTAAAATAATGCTGACTGCTTTAACAAATAAACCCTAAGTTCTCAGAAGCTCATCAAAATAAAAGTTTATTTCTCACATATCAGTAAAATAAGGTGTTCCCAGTCAGACCAGGAACCCAGGCTCCACTCTTCTCAAGATCCGTAGGGAAATTTGCCTTCAATATGTGGATGAGAAAAGATACCATGCAGATAATGTGGAAAGTTTTTAATGGATCAGACTTAGAAGTGGCATACAGCACTTTTCCCACATTCCATTGACCATAATTCAGTCATACAGTTACACTTAACTGCAAGGGGAAGTCTGGGAATAGTATCATATCTATGTACTCTGAAGGATAAGGAAATGGACTTTGGTTAACACATAAATGTCTCTAACCCAGTCTGCTTTTCTTTTTCTTTTTTTTTTTTTTAATTTGCCAGAGTTCCCTGTATGTTTTTTCTACTTATTTATTTATTTATTTGCTGCGTTGGGTTCTTCGTTGCTGCGCATGGGCTTTCTCTAGTTGTGCAAGCAGGGGCTACTGTTCGTTGAGATGTGCGGGCTTCTCACTGCGGTGGCTCCTCTTGTGTGGAGCACGGGCTCTAGACGCGCCGGCTTCACTAGTTACAACACTGCAGGCTCAGTAGTTGTGGCACACGGGCTGTGTTGCTCCGCAGCACGTGGGATTTACCCGGACCAGGGATCAAACCCGTGTCCCCTGCATTGGCAGGCGATTCTCAACCACTGCGCCACCAGGGAAGCCCCCCAGTCTGCTCTTCTGATCACCAGATATCTATTCTCCATAGATACATCTGAAGTATGCCCTTCTTGGGAACTGCCCAGTTTTTACTGCTTGCTCTCAACGTGCAAGTTTGGGCTTTTAATTGTGTTTGATAGTTCAATTCCTTCAAAATCATAGTAGATTTCTGATTGATGTATTTTTAGTTCCATATGTCAGTAACCACACCTAAGGGTCCTTCCTAGACATAACTCTCAAGCCTCATTTATTTTTTGCCTCCTTGCCTCTTATGATAAATACTGTTTCAGTTAAATGCAGCTACTGAGTGACCCAACCTGGTTCCTTGTGGAGCAGAGATAATACATCCATCCCTCTGAGCTATTTCACAATTGCACAATCATGAGTAGGTAAATGGTTGTGTTTTAATCAACTAATTTTGGGATTGTTACACAGCAGTAGATAACTACATAATGCAATGCCTTTTTTTTCTCTTATCTAGCCAGCTACCTTCAGGGCACCTGAACTTTGGTTAGGAAGGCTACATCTGTAATCTGATTTTTGCCAAAATGAGTCATAATAATACTATTAATATTTAGGCAGAAACAAGAGGCATAAAACATGACTATCCTGGGAAAACTGGAACATACAGTTGCTGTGTAGCCCTTTTTTGCCAAAAACTTTTTTTTCAGTCTTTTTTCCTATTCCATAGGATTTAGAAGCAGTTGACTTTTCCAATCCTTCGAGGAACTAAGTTTCTGGACTGTCTTTATTCCCTTTCATCTCTGTTTGGAAACTGTGATTTTTTTCCCCCGAGTACATCAGTTTCTTGTGATAGCTTGCTGAAAGCAGTTATCCCTGCTTTTTCCAGTCACTTCCACTAGTGCTACAGGTTCAGAGGTTATATGGTCTTCCTCTTGTAATAGGGAAGAACTTTTTGTATTCTATTACAAGTTAATCACTAAATGGATGTTGCCTATAAGCTTGAATTATACATAATGGCCCATCTCTGGGAGCCCTGCCTCCCAGGTAATGAACATTAAGCTAAAATACCTTTGTTTATTTCACAGGAAACATCTTGACCAAACCCACCTGTGAATGACTACAGGGAGGAAGAAATTAACATATACCCTCCAGAGGCAGACCAGAACCAGGAAATGTTTGACTTTACACCTTCCCTTTTAGTATAAAAGAAGCCTGAATTCATTCTAACTCAGGCAAGATGTTTCTTTGTGGCACGAGTCCATCCTCTTTTTGGTTTGCTGTCTTTCCAAATAAAGTTGTTATTCCTTGCCCTAACAACTCATCTCTCGATGTACTGGCCTGACATGTGGGGAGCGGTAACACTTTAAACTATCATTGAAGACAGTTTTATCATATGTTTTGCTTCTAGGCATTATGATTCTCTATCTTTCCAGCCTCCGATATCAGTTTCCTTATTGCTTGATGCTCAACCACTAAACCAATGTCACAAATGTGGAGTTGTCATTTTCAGCGGTACTCCACTTCCAGTATGAAAAGTGCAAGGGCTTAAAAAACAATATTTATTTCTTTATTGAAAACAATAAATATTTCTTCATATATTTATTTCTAACTCATGTAAAGTTCAATAAAAGTATTCTTGATTGGTGTGGAGTTTTCCTGTAAGCAGTGTTTCTAGAATGGAGGCTAGTTCTATCTTGTGGGTCTGCCCTCTTCATCGTAAGTTTTCAACGTCACCCTGCTCTGAGTCAGGCCTGCAGGTGGAGAAAGGGTATAAAAGATCATTTGTGGGAGACTTTCATGGGTCAGGCCTGGCAGTGAAGCACATCCTATTAGCTAAATACATCCTACAGCTGAAACACAGTCAAATAATTACACCTAACTGCAAGGGAGGCAGGGATGTATGGCCTAGCTTTGTGCCCTAGGGGAAAAAAAAAAGTTTTTTGAAAAGCCAGGCTGTCTCTGCTATACCAGTTCAGAGTGACAAGATAGTCATAGTTTTCAGTTTTTCACCCTTTAGAAATAAAAGCAAATTTGTGGATAATGTATAGGTCAATAATCTAAAACACGTTGTGCATTGGACTTCGGCAGTTTATTTTCTCTCTGCATTTGAATATGTATGTGGCTGATATTCTTGGAATGCCCCTCTAATCAAATAACATGCACTACATAGATTTCATTCTTGCAAGGCCAAGAAACTGATCAGTTTTGTTATCTAGTCTCCCCCGTTCAGCTCTTCCTCTGGAACTATTGAAAGACAAATCTACAGCGTACCATCTTTCAAATCTTCTTTGGAGCTAAATGTGGTATTTCAATAAACTTCCTTATTGGTTTGCAGGCTAACTGTTGAGTAAGCATAAGACATAATAAAATAAGTAGCTAGTCAGTATAGAATCAGAGATCATCTGGTCCACTCTGTTTAATTTTCAGATGATTATTTTGTGTTTATTCTACCATCCTCTCTGTGGGTGTTGGCAGTTAATAAGCATGAAAAGAATATTTTCAAGAAATTTCAGTGCTGGGCAATAGAGAGTTGACTAAACAAAATAAAATAAGATCTATAAACATTTTTATAGTTAATTCAGTTTTGAAAAATTGCTTTCAAATTCTGTCACCATTATTTGTAGAATTTTTTAAATGGAGATGATAAAAGCTGTCAACAGTTTTCCAAACAGATTAGACTTGTCTTTTTAAACTCTTAAAATCTAATCATGAGCAAATCTAGCGATTTTATTTGCTGAGTCTTCTTTTTTTCTCATTGCTCGGGAGTTTCACTAGGACTGTACCTCCATTCAGGCATTAAAGAATTGGGCAAGAGGAGTCAATAGATTATATTACCAGAAGGAATATTAATTTCTGGAAGACAGCAAGATTCCAAAGCTTGCCTTGAAATCATCAGTTAGTCACGTGGCCCAATTGCAACAATTGAGGAAAGCAGGATGGAGCTATCCCATGCCACTAAAAGGCTTAGCATACTAATGGCCCTTTGACACTACCAGCCATTCAGAAATCAGACTTTGTCATGCTGAAGAATAGACCACTCACCCCCAACAGGAAGCATTGGCGAGGCAAACGTGACAGTAATTCCCTGTCAGATAAAACTGAGGTATTGTTTTGGATCCCATCATATGTGAAAGGAATTACCCAGTCATAAATTTAAAATTTTCTTTCTTTACCTGTTAGTCACTCTGTATTAGAGTTAAGTATCTGTGACAGGTTAAGGTTAACAATTTTGAGAATCTAGGTGTTTTTGAACAGGTTGTGGAAATTGGGATATGGCCACTGCTGTATTTTGATAATCTAAGTATTGCTAAAGATTACACATGCAGCTATCAAAGAGAAAAACTAAGCAAGGCTCAAATATTTTCTATCTTTTCTTAGCTAGAAGACATAAGGTAGTGAGAGAAAATAAAGCAAAGTAGAGAATAATCTGCTTTAGAGTTATTTTTCTCTGTATTTACATAGCTTTAAATGACCTCGTATTAACATGCAACAAAACACTAGAAACAATTCAAAGGAAAGCCAGCATAAAACCCCAGTAATGGTCCATGGAATCTTGGGGAGGTGGGGAACTCACACATTAACACATCAAAACTAATTTGAAGAGGATTTAATTGATCCGTGGGCTGTCAAAGGAAGACTTCAGCTTGTAAATTACAAGTGGTTGTCTGCTCATTACATTTTTTCTTTAGAAAATAAGGTAGAGAGATGTAATCTTAGTGTTTTATCTGTTTATATTTATTTATTATTTCCCACCTTAACTATGTGTTCAGCACCTTATTTTGCCCAGTTATCTTTTGTTTGAATCATTTTTCAAAGGGGGAAATATTTATTTCAGGGAGATTGTCTCTTGTTCCATGAAAGAGGAAAAAACAGGTTCAAATCAGGGAGGCTTCATCAAAGAGAGTTGTAATCCCTATTGTGTCTGTGTATTCTTCCCATCAGTTTAGAGAATGTGATAAATATCTCTTTGAATCAAGCGTTGGCATTTACTTTTCCTGGCTCCAATGATTTAAATGTGGTGCAAAAATAAGATATTCAGATACAGTAATTTACTACATTGAGTTTCTTTTTAATGTAAAAAACTACTTGTAGCTCTTTTTAAAATGCCCCTTTTTGTTAGAAGTAGATTTTTTTTTCTGTAACTTTTATTTTATAACACTATGTTTTGGAGGTAAAAGGAAAATAAAATAAGATCATTCTTTGTGACCCAACACGTTTCACTGAACCCAAGAAATGAATAATTGCAAAAGAAAAAGAAGCCTTTTAAGTTTCATTTAACATTGAAAACCGTCCCAGACCTTGTCAGCTCCAGCAACATTCTCTTGCAAAAAGACATTATTTTAAAGTTTTGAACAGGAACTGGTTTGTAACAACATAGAGTTTATTTTTCTTGATTACTCAATTACCAAAAATTCCAAAAAGATTAATTTTTAAATTGTAATTTGGTTGTCCTGATCTTCTTGCCAAGCTTCCACATGGTTTTAATTTCATCAGTTGGTATCTTTATTACTCCATGCCTCCCTCTTATTGAGATACACTGGGTAATTATATTTTTCCTTTATAAACAAGAAGAGTGATAAATAAATTTGGAATTATTAAATGTTTATCAACAGTTTTTCTTAAGTTCAAGGATTGTCAGAACAGTTTTCTTAAGAGAGAAAAATACCACATTTTAAACGATAACATTATTATCCAGAGGATAGATACGTACTATAAATTTTCTTTTGTTGTCCTGGAAGAGGAGAAAAAACCAGTTTATTTTAAAATTAAATTTGACATTGTGAGTGGCTTCTGAACATCTGGGGCTTATTCATTTTCTAATAAGCACCTGTAAACATTTTAAATTTTACAAAACATATGTAGTAAAGGTATACTATTGTCAGAATATTAATAAGATTATTACACACATAAAACCTTTTGAAATAAAATCTTTATTTCAGCTTTATCCGATTTTTTGATGTGCTGATATGAGTACTTAGTAAATATGTCTTACTTTATTACCAGTCCATAGTTTACTTTTTTAAATACTATTTTAGTTTTTAGGACTTGAAATTTAAAGAGAACTGGTAAAATGAACGTTTTTTAAAGTAACAGTACGATCCAATGCGTCCTATGACATTTGCATCACGTGTTTTCTTCAGCGTTCTGTGATTTCCATCAAGTGCTGAGACACCCTGCGCAAAGTTGGAGGCTTATTTCGCAAGAGCAGCTGGTCTGTCAGTGATACTGATTTTAGGAACTGAGCGCTTTCTAGACTGAATTCCTCTCTGCTGGGATGTTACTCCTCCCCCGCACACTCAGCCCACCAGGCACTAAAACCGCAAGAAAAAATGTGACCAGCTTTTTCATGCAGTATCATTTTTACTCTAGGATAAATAAATTTAAACCTCATTTTGCACTAAAATTACAGATATATTATGGATACAATGCAAAATTCTCATGATTGTTTGGATCAAATGTAAGACTTTAAAGAAATTTCAAGATTATGAAGGCCTTCCAGATTCTTTTCTCCACAGTTAGGGTGCCCAAGTAGAGAAGTGTGAAAAACACTGAATTAACACACAAAAATGGGCAATCTTTTTTTTCTTTTCCTAACTTTATGGTAGTGCATATGGACGCGCAGGCTCAGCGACCATGGCTCACGGGCCCAGCCGCTCCGCAGCATGTGGGATCTTCCCGGACCGGGGCACGAACTCGCATCCCCTGCATCGACAGGCAGACTGACTCTCAACCACTGCGCCACCAGGGAAGCCCCCTGAAGTCAGGACTTTTGAACTAGAGAAGACCTGGAACAGCAGCATGAATTCTATTGAAATCCAAATTGAGTGATGAATGGGATTTCAAGGATAGTTGCCTTACCGAGTCACATGTAGGGAAGTAATTATGGGTTTTCTTCTCTGTTTATTTCCTTTTTTAAATGTGAGAATATTTTTCTACTTCTAACTATATTTGTCTCAAAATATATATCGAAAAAGAAAAAGAAGGAACTAAAATTCACCTCAGGTCTTATCGCCCTGAGATTAACCCTGTTCATTTAACAAAATATGTATTCGATGGTCACTGTATGACAGAGACATCTTCCTACACACACACACACACAAACACACACACACACACACACACACAATTCTACATAAATAGGGACATACCATACATGCTATTCTATTACTTGCTTCTTTATAATAAAAAGTACATCACAGACAACAAATATCTATATCACCATTTTTAATAGTTGTATAGTATTTCTCTATGCAGTGCTAGTTACTTGACCATTATTATGGCCTTTCTCAGTTCTCATCCCTACACCAATTCTTGATACTGAAATTTTCTCAAGTTTACTCCAAAAATGAATATTTCTGTCATTTAATGATTTTTCGACTGAAGAATGCAAAAGGCAGTCCTTGTACATGTTTATGAGTTTATATATTCTCATATGTATGTCTGTTTGAAATACGTATGTATGCTTGACATGTATTTATTTTTGCCTTATTTATTTTTTTCTCTGCATTTAAAATTATTTCCTTCACAGGTTATAAGAAAATGCACATATCTACCAATTTCATCAAATAATAGGTTATTTGCAAATCAAGCCTACGTAAGTTTCCTGCTGATAACATAGTCATTTCCTTTGAAAGATGTTTTTCAGAACTGTAACCGCTATCCTGAGAATGAATACACCTAACTGGATCTTAATTCCCAGTATAGTTGCACAACTTCGGCAAGTATTTCTTGGTTTTTCTTGTCCTTTTCTATGTGCTTCATCTTCTCATGGAGTTAGTCACCCAAACTAAATTTCCTCTGGGGAAACTGTATGCACATTTTCTGCATAATCTCTTGAGGTTAAAAGCTTTGAGGATCTTTGTACATAATGGAAGAGGACAGTCCTTTTACTACAATTGTCTTAATCCTTAAGATGTTTTGTGTGTCCTGAATGGGAAGCCATCGTTTCTTCTAAGGCTTCCTGAGACAGGATCTGCAAGATATTTGCCTCTCGGTGATTTTATTGAGTAATGCATTGAATAGACAAAGTTAATTATTACTAAATAACCGTATGCTAAATAAGTTCTATATTTTAAGGTTATTTGGTGCCCTCAGGTTATATCTAATGGTATGTGATAACATTTCATAATGAAAAAGGCATTTGTCTTGTTGAAGTAAGTGATTTCTTCAGTTGATGAGGTGGGTTGAATACATTACTTCTAGCTGGATTTGGCACATTAAAAATTTTTTTATTATAGGGGGAATTTCTTTCATGATATTTTACATATACATAACCTTTTGCTTAATAATTATTTTGTTATCAATATCTGGAACTTAAATTGTAATTCATACAGGAATCTGTTATTTAAAAAAATCATAAAATAACTGTGTTGTATGTAGCTAGATTTAGCATAGAATCAAAGGAACAGTCTCTCCTTTGTTTCTTTAATTGTTCCCAAAAGAAAATTCTTAGACTCACATCTCTCCTCCATTTACTTAACCTGCAGAACTTTGTCAAATATAATTGATATATTTAAGAACATAGAAGCCCAATGGAGATACAGGATTTCTCTTTCTAGAATACTTTTTTTTTCCCACATGAACCCTTGTTTTATTTTAAATTTTTTTAAATAGATCTTTATCGCAGTATAATTGCTTCACAATACTGTGTTAGTTTCTGTCATATGCATACATATATCCCCATATCCCCTCCCTCTTGAGCCTCCCTCCCACCCTCCCTATCCCACGTCTCTAGTTCATCACAAAACATGGAGCTGATCTCCCTGTGCTATGCTGCTGCTTCCCCCTAGCTAACTATTTTACATTCGGTAGTGTACATATGTCGATGCTACTCTCACTTCACCTTAGCTTGCCCTCCCCCCCAGCACCCCGGTCCTCAAGTCCATTCTCTATGTCTATGCCTTTTTTCCTGCCCTGCCACTAGGTTCATCAGTACCATTTTTTTTTTTTTTAGATTCCATATGTATGTGTTAGCATACAGTATTTGTTTTTCTCTTTCTGACTTACTTCGCCTGTATGACAGACTCTAGGTCCATCCACATCACTTAAAATAACTCAATTTCATTTCTTTTTATGGATGAGTAATATTCCATTGTATATATGTGCCACATCTTCTTTATCCATTCATCTGTCGAACTGGACAGCTACACGTAAAACAATGAAATTAGAACACTCCCTAACACCATACATAAAAATAAACTCAAAATGGATTAAAGACCTAAATGTAACACCAGACACTATAAAACTCTTAGAGGAAAACATAGGAAAAACACTCTTTGACATAAACCACAGAAAGATCTTTTTTGACCCACCTCCTAGAGTAACAGAAATAAAAAGAAAAATAAACAAATGGGACCTAATGAAACTTAAAAGCTTTTGCACAGCAAAGGAAACCATAAACACGACAAAAAGACAATGCTTAGAATGGGAGAAAATATTTGCAAATGAAACAATGGACAAAGGATTAATCTCCAAGATATACAAACAGCTCATGGAGCTCAATATCAAAAAAACAAACAATTCAATTAAAAAATGGAAGGAGGACATTTCACCAAGGAAGACATACAGATGGCCAAGAGGCACATGAAAAGATGCTCAACATCACTAATTATTAGAGAAATGCAAATCAAAGCTATAATGAGTTATCACCTCATACCAGTCAGAATGACCATTATCAAAAAATCTACAAACAATAAATGCTGGAAAGGGTGTAGTGAAGAAGGAACCCTCCTGCATTGTTGGTGGGAAAGTAAATTGATACAACCACTAGGGAGAATGGAGGTTCCTTAAAAAACTAAAAATTTGGTTTTAAATTTTTAAAAGACCCAGCAATCCCACTACTGGGCATATACCCTGCAAAAACCATAATCCAAAAAGAGACATGTACCACAATGTTCGTTGCAGCACTATTTACAATAGCCAGGACATAGAATATATATATATATTTTTTTTAGAATACGTTTTTTAAAAACAGAGACCTTTACATTTCCCTAGAGCGGCTGCTTGCCTTCAGGTGGTAAAATAAACAAGGTGACTTCTTGCGTCCCCTTTAGCCTCATAATAGAGCCATCCCAGCTTCACTTATCTCTCTCTTATTTTAAAATTTCTCCAGAGATAAATGAACCCTGGAATATTTGGGTGTATAATCACAAATCTCAAAAGTTTGACTTCCAGAATCCATTTTTTATTGCCTTGCTTTGGCTCCTGAGGTATAGCCAAATAGGCTTTTAAATATTTTGGAAAGTAATTCGCAAGTCTTCTATGGCTGGTCATATATTCTTTCATTGTGAATCAAACTCCAATCCACAATTTCGTATGATTAAACTTGAAAATAGACTTAAGTGATTATTAAAGTAAGGCATGCTCATCCTAAAATATTTTAAAATCCTAGGCAGATTTAAATAAGAATATCCATAATGTTACTATCCAGAGATAACTATGACAGGCATTTGATGCATTTTTTCTAGTCTTTTCTCCATATGTATATAAATGTATATATATATATATATATATATATATATATTTGAAGCTTCTGTTTGTCCATATTTAAATATGTTTGTCTAAGACAAATTCCTAGATGTGAGATTACTAGATAAGAGTATGAATATTTTTTTTAATATTTATTTATTTATTTGGCTGTGCGGGGTCTTAGCTGCAGCAGGTGGGATCCTTGTTGCCGTGTGCCGGATCTTTAGTTACAGCATGCAAACTCTTTAGTTGCGGCACATGGGTCTAGTTCCCTGACCAGGGATGGAACCTGGGCCCCCTGCATTGGGAGCGTGGAATCTTAGTCACTGGACCACCAGGGACGTCCAAGAGTATGAATATTTTTAATGGCCTTAATTCTCACTACTACACTGTTTTGAACAGATTTATACCAATTTATAGGCTCACCAGCTATGGATGTGTATGCATACCGTTTTTTGTCTCTTTTGCTTGCACTGAATGTTCATTCTATTTAAAGCTTTGCTAATTTGATAGGTGTAGTGAGACTGAATGGTAGACTCCCCAAAAGATAAATCTACATCCTAATATTCACAGTCTGAGTATTACCTTACATGGCAAAAGATGTGATTAAGTTAAAGATTTTGAGAGGAGGTTTTATCCTGGATTATGCAGGGGGCCCTAAATGCAATTACATGCTTTGTTTTTTTTGGCTGTGTTGGGTCTTCGTTGCTGTGTGCGGAATTTCTCTAGTTGTGGTGAGTGGGGTCTACTCTTCGTTGTGGTGTGAGGGCTTCTCATTGCAATGGCTTCTCTTGTTGTGGAGCACAGGCTCTAGGCGCACGGGCTCAGTAGTTGTGGCTCACCGGCTCTAGAGCACAGGCTCAGTAGTTGTGGTGCACGGGCTTAGTTGCTCCACGGCATGTGGGATCGTCCTGGACCAGGGATCAAACCTGTGTCCCCTGCATTGGCAGGCAGATTCTTAACCACTGTGCAACCAGGGAAGTCCAAATCACATGTATTTTTGAAAGAGAGAGGCAGAGGAAGTTTTGAGGCAGACACTCAGAGAAGAAGACAATGTGAAGACAGAGGTAGAGATGGGAGGGTGGGGACACAAGCCAGGGAGGCCATGCTGGCAGTCCCCAGAAGAGGGAAGAGGTAAAGAACAGATTTCCCTGGAGTCTGCAGAGGGAATGTGGTCCTGCCAATACCTCGATTTCAGATTTGGGCTCTAGAACTGCGAGAGAATAAATTGCTGTTGTTTTAAGCCACCAAGTTGTGGTGATTTCTTAGAGAAAAAAGTACAGGAAGTGAATACAACTGGTCAAAATTATATTTCAGTGTTGCTTTAACCTGCATTTCCCTCACCAGACACATGGTTATTTAAAATTTTATTTACTTAATGAATAATAAGGTTGGATGAAGCTAGGACAGAAAGCAGAAAGGTAAAAAAACCAGTTTGGGGGCTTCCCTGGTGGCGCAGTGGTTGACAGTCCGCCTACCCATGCAGGGGACACGGGTTTGTGCCCCGGTCCAGGAGGATCCCACATGCCGCGGAGCGGCTGGGCCCGTGAGCCATGGCCGCTGAGCCTGCGTGTCCGGAGCCTGTGCTCCGCAACGGGAGAGGCCACAACAGTGAGAGGCCCGCGTACCGCAAAAAAAAAAAAAACAGTTTGGAGGCTGCTGCAATATTTTACAAGAGAAAAATACCCTGGCTTGTGATAAGATAGTGGAGTGAGAATGAAGAGCACAGATTGGAGAGGTAGTTAAAGTTTTAAAAAGACAAGACTTAGCGATTGCATAAGATTGTGGAGAGGGAGGAGATGAGGATAATGGACAACCAGGTAGGTGACTGAGATAGAAAATGCTGGAGGGGAAGAAGCAGGTTTGGAGGAAAAGTAAAGAATTCAGTTAGGAAGACTTAAGGTGCCTGTGAGACATGCGGGTGAAAATGTCTCCTGGGCTGTTGGCTACACAGGCCTAGAGCTTAGGACAGAGATCGTGGCTAGAGCCATGCATTTATAAGCCATCAGCATTTTGAAGCTATTGACATGTGTGAGTCTTTTCTATATAGAGTATTCAGGGTACAAAACTAACAAGACCTGGGACCAAACCCTGAGGAACAGTGTAAGTGGGTGGTCAGAGAAAGAGTCTTTCAAATGTGATTGAGAAGAAGCTGAGAGAGTAACAGGGAAGAATCAGAGGATGTTTTTTAAGGACAGAATGATCAATGTCATTGAGCCGACAGATTCCGGATTTTAGTACCTCCCAAACCTGCCTCAGCTTTCAGACTGAGGCCAAGCTCTTCCTGGACAGCCCACAGCAAACGATGGAGCTTAAAAAGAACATTGAGTAAGTAAGGACACTTCTGTCCAGCCCAGGGCTCCTTTAAGGAGCAATTTTTGCCCCAGGACTTCTTGTTGGATTGACCAAGAATTTTTCAGATTTGCATCACCATCTGAAGGCCTTCTATGCTCAAATCCTGCTTCCTCCCCTTTCATATTTCACAGGTGCTATTCCCAAAGAAACCTCTTGCACTGTTCACTCTGTCCACTTCTGACAGAGATCTTGCAGGAGAAGTTTCCATGGAATTAGAGGAAGTTGAGGAATAAATGCCCAGTAAAGTTTGATACTCACTGGTGAAGAGGAAGAGCGAGGGAAGAAACGAGTGGGACTCGAGTCATTGGGGACTTCACTTTAATAATAGACAGGCATGGGGACTTCCCTGGTGGTCCAGTGGTTAGAACTCTGAGCTTCCACTGCAGGGGGCCCAGGTTTGATCCCTGGTTGGGGAACTAAGAGTCTGCCTGCTGTGTGGTGTGACCAAAAAAAAAAAAAAAAAAAAAGAAGAAAGAAAAAAGAATTGACAGTCATGAAATATTTCGATCTGGTAACTTGAGTGAGTGGAAGGGGTGATATCCCAAGATCCCTGAGAAAAATGAAAGGATGGAATCCTGAGCTTAATAGCCAGAGGAATTCAGCTGAGACAAAAGGAGAAATCACTCTCACACTGTGAGAGGAGGGAAGGAAGAAAGGACTGCATGTAAGTTTGCAGATATAGTAGCAAGTGAGACCATGTGCTGAGAGGGAAGGAAGAGGTGATAGAGTGTGTTCAAGGACAGTAGAGATGGTTTGATGTTAACTGTAGTGAAGGATGGTTAATGGTGAAACACTGGAAGCATTCCAGTTTAAGCCAGGATAAGATAGAGATATTCACTATTACCACTTGTATCAGTAAGGTTCCCAGCCAGAGACAGATGACACAATCAAGTCGAGGTACCGAGAGGAGAGGGGATATTGATGAAGTTTTGGCAGCATATAAGGGAAATTGGAAGATCTAGTGCAACACCCCAGGATGAGTAACCCAGGACACTGTTACCACTCCCAGGACCGAAGTAGGAAAAAGAGGAAAGTTACTGGAACTCAGTAACTTAGAAACTTAGAAAGCTGAGTGGAGAGGCTGGCTTTTAGGAACAGGGACTTTTGATAGGATGAGAGACACCTCCATTCATAGGGACCCACAAGTGGGGAGCTGGGAGAATAAATACTTAGACTTCACAATCCCTAATCCTTCCCTTTTCTTTGTTGGCCAAACCCAACCAAAAGCCAGAGAGCAAAGGAACAGAGTAGGGTGGGGAAGAATGAATTTGGAGGATTATAATATGCCTTACCACATGTAAAAATGTACCATAAAGCTACCAAAAAAGAAAAACAGTGCATTATTGGCTCAGAAATAGGTTATAGAAAAAGCTGGTGAGTCTAAAAATAGGACCAAGTTAATATATGGCATTCATTATATGGTAAAGGTGTATTCAAACTAGTGGCACAAAAGATGAATTATTCATCAAATAATATTTTTGAACAGTTGGTTAGTGATTTAGAAAAGATAAGTTAAACCCCTACTTTTAGATACCTGTAAACTTTAAGATAAATCAACGATTTAAATGTAAAAGAACTTGAAGGGAATCTAAGTGTATATATTTATATTTTGTTGTTTGGAAATTATCACAGGAACTGGAAACTACATTATAATTTAAAACATCTTTAGGGCAAAGAATACCATAAACGAGCTAAAAGATTCATTAAAAAATTAGGAAAAATCCGGGGCTTCCCCGGTGGCGCAGTGGTTAAGAATCTGCCTGCCAATGCAGGGGACACGGGTTCGAGCCCTGGTCTGGGAAGATCCCACGGGCTAGTCCCGTGAGCCATGGCCGCTGAGCCTGCGCGTCCGGAGCCTGTGCTCCGCAACAGGAGGGGCCACAGCAGTGAGAGGCCCGCGTACCGCAAAAAAAAAAAAAAAATTTAGGAAAAATTCATAACACATGTCAAAAAATTAATAGCCATAATGTACAAATGAATAAATCTATAAAAAATTAACAACTCAATAGGAAAAAAATCTGTGATAGGTTTTAACAGGCCAATGATATATGAAGAAACACATTGGTAAATAAATATAAAAATACTTCTGGGTCTTCCCTGGTGGCGCAGTGGTTGAAAGTCCGCCTGCCGATGCAGGGGACACGGGTTCGTGCCCCGGTCTGGGAAGATCCCACATGCCACGGAGCAGCTGGGCCCGTGAGCCATGGCCGCTGAGCCTGCGCTTCCGGAGCCTGTGCTCCGCAACAGGAGAGGCCTGCGTACCGCAAAAAAAAAAAAAAAAAAAAAAAAAAAAAACTTCTGGCTTTATTAATAATCAAAGACATGAACTAAAAGCAACTGTGAAAGGGACTTCCCTGGCGGTCCAGTGGTTAAGACCCCGCGCTTCCACTGCAGGTAGCGCAAGCTCTATCCCTGGTTGGGGAACTAGGATCCCTCATGCTGTGTGGCCAAAAAATTAAAAAAAAAAAAATTCTACTAAAAAATACCAAACACAACTGTGAAATATAATTTCCACATCTATAAAGTTGTGAAAGATTGAAATGACCCATTATTGTAGGAAGTGAAGGAAAACAGACCCTCTAATTTACTGTGGGTATATAAATCAATACAACTTTTCTCCAAGGCAATTTGACACACTGTATCAAAATATAAAATGTATACAGCTTTTGACCCACCAATCTCAATTCTAGAATTTATTGTAAGGAGTAATTGCACAAATGCAAAATGTTGTATCTGTTAGGATGTCCATTTCTTGTTTTCTTTATTTTAGCCCCCTCCCAATCCATTAATATGGGACTAGACAGAAAAATTAAGATACAATCCTATGGTGGAATACTCTGTGGCCATTAAAATTAATATATGTTTCTATATTAATTCATGTGAAAATATATGCACACGATCTCTCAGTGAAAAAGATAGCATGTATAGAATAATCCTATTGATTTAAAATTGACTACTAAGCATAGTAATCTGGAATCACAGTATCTGGAAAGATAGTCACAAAATTGTTAGCAGCAGTTATCATTTTTTGGGTATTTTGGGTACTTTTATTCTTATTTGGCTTTTTCTGTGCTGTATGAATTTTTAATTTTTATTTTAATTAATTTTATTTTTGAATTTTTAAAGTGAATATGTGTAATTTTACAAAATATATATATTTTGTAGATACTTGTAAGTATAGTAATTACTTAAAGTACAGCTTTTTTGAAACATATTATAAAGGAAGAAATGAAATAGTTTATGTGAAGGTTAGAAGCAATTGTTATATAGAGAATTACAGGATTTCAGCAAATCCTTGACAGTGCAGGTAAAACTGGAACTCATACATTTATGTCCCCGACATTAGTGATGATCTCCAATAGAGCTCAGTGGCTCTATAGTCTGTCTTCTAAACGCTGTCCTTTGAATATCAAGAGCCAATCTCATGAACTCAGATTATAGAGTTTTACCGTCACGCATAGTGTAAGGAGCATGCAGAACATGATGGATAGGAAAGCCCTTTCAGACAGGAAGAGGAAAGAGAAAGTTTTACGTGATAAGAGAAAATGAGACAGATTAGCAGGGCTGCAACCTGAGAGAAGATAAGCATAATTGAATCCTGGAATAGGAATTTGATGAGCCATCATTCTCGGCCTTGGGCAAAGGAGGGTGTAGCAAGACGATAGTAAACCCAGATAGCTTGAGGGAGAATTTGAGAACATCCAGGCTTGTAATCAGCCTCATGGCTTTATCTATCATAGCTCTGGAATGATAAATTAACAAGGGCCCTGGGAGGATTCTAGAGCAATGGGCCTGAGATACAGTATTATTCAAAGCCTATGACCTTCATATGCTACTTTTTTTGTTTGTTTGTTTGCACCATGTGGCATACAGGATCTTAGTTCCCCAACCAGGGATGGAACCCGCAAATGGAGTCTTAACCACTGGACCACCAGGGAAGTCCTATATGCTACTAAATGGTAGAAAGCAGAGATGCTGCAAGGACTGTAAACATTCTACATCCAAATTCGAATGTGGGCATGTGTTGGGGGGAGTTTACCACACCAACAAGCAAACAATCCTTGGACCACAGCTGCGTGTCCTACAATTCAGCTCCATTCTGACACTATCGACCGGGAGACAGTGTCAGATTCCACAGGTTAAGGGTTCATTTCTACGAGACTGTCCCTCACACCAACTCTCTGCCCAGCTTAAGATGCCAGTCGCAAGTCCAGACTGTCATCTGTACTTCTGACTATAAATCAGAGGTTCCCATGCCCCGCCCCCACTTGTGTTCAATTAATTTGCTAGAGCAGCGCATGAAACTCGGAGAAGCATTTTACTTACTAGATTACTGGTTTATTATAAAATGATGCAATTTAAGAATAACCAGATGGAAGAAATGCATAGGGAAAGTTATGGGGAAATGGCTCGGAGAGTCCATGCCCTCTCTGAGCCCACTACGCTTCTCAAATCACCTGTTCACCAACTCAGAAGGTTTTTAAACCCTGTCCTTTGGGGCTTTAGTGGATGCTTCATTACACAGGCATGATTGATTCAACCATTAGTCATTGGTGATTGATTCAACTTCCAGCCTCTAGGGAAAGGCGGGGGTGGGGTGGGGTGGGGGGCTGAGAATTCCAACCCTCCACTCACAGAGTTGGTTCCCTGGCAACGAGCCCCACCCTTCAGTGCTTTCCCAAAGTCACCTCATTAACATAACAAGACACACCTGTATCTGCTCTCGTCAGAGGAAATGCCAAGGGTTTTAGGAGCTCTGTGCCAGAAACAGGACAAAGAACAAATACGTATTTCTTATTATAAATCACAATATCACAGACTGAAAGATCAAAGTGGCTTGGGCTGGGAAAAGAAAGCTGTAGTTGGTGAAGAACTTACACCTGGAGGATTGTCCCCGCGATGGGCACAGCAGCCATCATTAGTAGTTACCATGCAGGACCAGACAGTCCTCAGCAGATGCCAGGGCTGACGACTGAGGACACACTACACTGGAGGTAGGAGAAGACCCAGAGCAGCCAGTCCAGTGGAACTATAATGCAAGCTACACGTACAATTTACAGTTTTCGAGCAGCCACACTAAAAAAGTTAAAAATAGGTGAAATTAATTTGAATAGTTAACATTTATTTAACCCAATATAAGGCAAAATATTTTCATTTTAACTTGAAATCAATATAAAATATTAAAGAGATAGTTTATGTATATACTTTTGGGTACTACACCTTGGAAAGCCAGTATGTATTTACTGCACAGCTCCATGTGGCCCGTCCACATTTCCAGTGATCGGCAGCCACCCATGGCTAGTGATTATTGTGTTGGATGGCACAGATCAAGAGAATAGGAGGTAGACTAAAGGCCCTTCTTCCCGCCATCATTAATACATAGAAGCTTCCTTCTCTACTCAGCAACAATCTTGGCAAGGAAGAGCGGGGAGAGGAGACCCCTCTGGCTGTAAGAAATGTCTTTGATAGGAAGTTAAAATTATGGATTGATTAAGAGACTTTTAACTGGAGGTAACCGTTAATTTTTTTTTTTTTTTAATAAACAAGAGAATTTTATTTCTCACAGTTCTAGAGGATGAGAAGTCCAAGATTAAGGCCCTGTCTGGTGTGAGCCCACTGCCTGGTTCATAAATGGCCAACTCTTTGCTGTGTCCTCACATGGTGAAAGGAGCAGGGAGCTCTCTGGGGTCTCTTTTTTATTTATTTTTTTAATTGGGGTATAGCTATTTTACAATGTTGTGTTAGTTTCTACTGTACAGTGAAGTATACAGCAGGCTTTTATTAGTTATCTATTTTATACATATTAGTATATATATGTCAATCCCAATCTCCCAATTCATCCCAACACCCCCTCCCCCCACCTCCCGTTTCCCTCCTTGGTGTCCATACATTTGTTCTCTCCATCTGTGTCTCTATTTCTGCCCTGCAAACCAGTTCATCTGTACCATTTTTCTAGATTCCACATATATGCGTTAATATATGATTTGTTTTGCTCTTTCTGACTTACTTTGTATGACCCTCTCGAGGTCCATCCACATCTCTACAAATGACCCAATTCCGTTCCTTTTTATGGCCGAGTAATATTGCATTGTCCTTTGACAGACATGGTAACAGAAACCTGCATGGATGAAGGCCAGATTGCAGCTGTGGGCCGTGAGTGCCTGCAGGCTTTGGAGTTTCTGCATTCGAACCAAGTTATTCACAGAGACATCAAGAGCGACAACATCCTGTTGGGAATGGATGGCTCTGTCAAGCTAATTGATTTTGGATTCTGTGCCCAGATCACCCCAGAGCAGAGCAAACGGAGCACCATGGTGGGAACACCGTACTGGATGGCACCAGAGGTTGTGACACGGAAGGCCTATGGGCCTAAGGTTGACATTGGTCCCTGGGCATCATGGCCATCGAAATGATTGAAGGGGAGCCCCCATACCTCAGTGAAAGTCCTCTGAGAGCCTTGCACCTCATCGCCACCAATGGGACCCCGGAGCTTCAGAACCCAGAGAAGCTGTCAGCTATCTTCCGAGACTTTCTGAACCGCTGTCTTGAAATGGATGTGGAGAAGAGAGGTTCAGCTAAAGAGATGCTGCAGCATCAGTTCCTGAAGATTGCCAAGCCCCCCTCCAGCCTCACTCCACTGATTGCTGCAGTAAAGGAGGCAACCAAGAACAATCACTAAAACCACATTCACCCCAGCCTCTTTGTGCCAAGGCTTCTGTGAAATAAATGCTCATTTTGAAAAAAAAAGATGTGGTATATGTACCACATCTTCTTTATCCATTCTTCTGTTGATGGACATTTAGGTTGCTTCCATAACCTGGCTGTTGTAAATAGTGCTGAAGTGAACATTGGAGTGCATGTGCCTTTTTTTGTATTATGGTTTTCTAACTTTATCTAGAGACTAAGTTTTTCTTCAATTATCAGTGGCAGTGGGGACTCAAAGACAAGATGAGATTATTCGAAATAAAGAAATGTATAATCTGCTGTACATCTAAGTAGTATTGGGTACATTTCAACCCATATTACAAAAGTTTGGAGAATTGTTTTTACTGTCTGGGAACCTAGACCTTATTAAGCATATTGAAAAAGTAAGTCACTATTCGTCTCACTGGATTTAGGCATGGTTCTACAGCAAGTAAGGAAGTATTGCTTGAACTCTCCAGATGCTTGTAACCTAAAGCCAAGACTACATAACACTGGTCATTACAAGCAAGTCATGATCTTTGGGAATGGGGTTCCTTGCAGGACAGAAGTTTCATAACTAATATGATTTCAAACAGCACTAATGCAATGCTTTAGAAAAGCTCTTCTCTAAGCCTTTTTTACTACGGTGTTGTACCCACCAGGCTGGCTCTCTCTTCTCTGCCTTTACTTTCCATGTTCCCTGTCTCAAATACCTCTACCCTCCACTCTGATACCTGATTCTATCCACACTTCACAAACCAATGTATGTTCTCTCCTTGCTATGAATCATGCTGGGACTTGTTCAATTTAAATAAAATTTATTGTGTGGTTCACATTAAGTGGCTTAGCTCTTAATTATATACTCTTTTGTATTATTTTCTAGTTGTTTTCTTTGTGAATTTCTCATCTCACCATTAAATTCTTGATCTACTATGGGAAGAAACTTACCTTTCTTTTATATGTCTGATGCATTCAAAAAGTGCTGGGCTTGAGATTAATCCTCAAAATATACTTGTTGCTTGAATTGAATCAACTAAATAGTCTATGATGATTCAATTTGAAAATTAAAGTAGCCAAATATAGTCATACTGTCTTAGCATAGAGATGCATTTACAGAATGAGGAGTGCTAACTGCAAACAGATAATTATATGGAATTAATATTCTGGGCATTGCAGAGACAATTTTGATTCTATCTTCTTTGAATATCCCGAGTTGAGAAAAGCTCCTGACTTATATTCTTCCAGCCATTGTTCATAAAACTGTTGATCATTTCTTCTTAGCTGCAGTGAGAAAAAAAAAATGATCACTATCCGTAAATGATTCTGCTCTTTGTCATTTATTTCTTCCACTAGTTCCTAAAATGTGCCCTTCCTCCTCAAGTATTTTAATATCCAAATGAGTACAGCTCTGGTAGGTATATTTCTCCTGATGAGTCAATGGGATCACTTCCAGTACTACAATGTGCACATCTTTTATCAATGACAATGGGCTGAAACTATTCACCAGAATATGAAATAAAGGCTCACTCCCAATTTTTGGCTTCACTTTTCTTTTGGCCACACCACAGAGCTTGCAAGATCTTAATTCCCCAACCAGGGATTGAACCCGGGCCAAGGCAGTGAAAGCACCAAGTCCTAACCACTGGACCGCCAGGGAATTCCTGTCTTCACTTTTACCATGCTCAAGAAAGGAAAGAGTTTGTCATGCCCACGCAAATGGAGGCAAAGTAAGTAGGGCATATGATGATGTATTACAACTGACTCATCAGGAGAAATATGCCTACCAAAGCAATATTCCATGTGTTTTACACACACACACACACACACACACACACACACACATACACACACATGTTTTAATATGAAATACTTCAGAGACAACAGTGCTATAATACATCAGTGCTACTCAAAGCAGTGCTCAAGGAAGTATGCGCCTAATACTCTGGGGAGTCGTTTAAGTCCTTCTGGCACATTGTAAGATAATAAAGATATCTAAATAAGTTTATAGCCTCAGTTCTGATTTTGGATGACTTCACAAAACCTTGAGTTTATCATTTGTTTTTAATCACAGCCCTTTAACATTTGTCAGGCACATGGCTTTTTCTCGTTTCATCTTGAGAATTTTGATGTTGATATTCTGTCATTTAAAATCATCTTTATGCTGTTTATTTTTGTGTGTGTGCTGAAATAATAATTCTTTGACTAGAAAGGCTTGTACACTTTAGATGGGGAATTCAGTTCAAAGGGAACTGGGCTTGGTCAAAGAAATAGATACTTTAGTAATTGTGATATCTATAGATCCACAGAGTTAGAACTTCTCAGAGGCTTCAAGGAATTATTTCAAAGCTGAGTAATTCTTTTAAATGTGTTTAGTTTTTTTAAAAAAGGAATTTTGCCTTTTTAAAAAAAATTTATTTATTTATTTATGGTTGTGTTGGGTCTTCGTTTCTGTGCAAGGGCTTTCTCTAGTTGCGGCAAGTGGGGGCCACTCCTCATTGCGGTGCGTGGGCCTCTCACTACCGCGGCCTCTGTCGTTGCAGAGCACAGGCTCCAGACGCGCAGGCTCAGTAATTGTGGCTCACGGGGCTAGCTGCTCCGCGGCATGTGGGATCTTCCCAGACCAGGGCTCGAACCCGTGTCCCCTGCATTGGCAGGCAGATTCTCAACCACTTCACCACCAGGGAAGCCCTTAAATGTGTTTTTTAAAATATGTATTTCTTTATTTTGACTGCGCTGGGTCTTAGTTGTGGCATTCGGACTTCTTAGTTGCGGCATGCATGCAGGATCTAGTTCCCTGACCAGGGATCAAACCCGGGCCCCCTGCATTGGGAGCGTGGAGTCTTACTCACTGGGCCACTAGAAAAGTCCCTAAAAGCTGAATAATTTCTTTATGTGGGTTCAACAATGGGGAATAATATGGGCTAGTAGATTAGGCAGGTAGATGGCAATGTTTTGGAGTGAAGAACTATATACAAAAAAATAGGGCTTCCCTGGTGGCATGTGAGCCATGGCCACTGAGCCTGCACGTCCGGAGCCTGTGCTCCGCAACAGGAGAGGCCACAACAGTGAGAGGCCTGCGTGCCGAAAAAAAAAAAAAAAAAAAAAAAAAAAAAAATATATATATATATATATATATATATAATGGAGTATGTTAAAACTATTAACATAATAGCTAATTATGTTATGTTATGCAGCTATTCATTTCACAAATATCTCTTGAGGGTTTCCTATGTGCCAGCAGTTTCTTAAATGGTAGGTAAGCTGTGACGAACAAGACAGACGTTGTTCCTAGGGAATTACCTGGTGGTCCAGTGGTTAGGACTCTACGTTTCCACTGCAGGGGGCAGGGGTTGGATCCCTGGTCAGGGAACTAAAATCCCCACATGCTACGTGGCAAGGCCAAAAAAAGACAGACATTGTTCCTAAACTTGGGAGTTGAGAATTTAGCAGATACTTGATAATTGAATGGAGAAATAAAGTTCTTACTCTTATCTTAGGTGACCGGAGGTTTGCTGGTACATGCAATGTTCCTTAGAGTGCGGCAAATAAAACATCAATTTAGTTTCCTTTTTCAAATTCCATGTAAATGGAAATGAAGGTTTGAGTCAGGTACATTACATCCTATAATATTACATCCCATAATATTTAGCTTCACAACAAAGGAAGCATAAAATCTCAAGTCCTTGGCTAGTTTAGGGGTTTAAAGTGCAGACTGATGGCTTGAAGGTTTGTTTAGATTCCTTTTCAGTCTAAATAATGTTTCATAAGAGACGCTTCTTTTTTTAAGCTGTCAAAATTAGGCTTGGGGAAAGTGCATACTCCTTTTCATATCTCATCCTTCACACATTTCTAGAAACTTAGATAAACTTTTAAGTATTGAGAAAACATGAGATTTTTTTTTTTAAGTCTTGATTCTTTGATACCCTCGGACAACTAAGATATTGACTAGGATCAAATATGAGGTTGAGGGAGCATGTTATGTCCATACAGCAAATAGATAACAAGTATCTCTTAAGAGTGTTGCTAGTTTTATAATCTTCTTTATAGTCCAGATAAACTGTGGATATGACCTTCATTTGAATCTGAAGCATGTTGCAAGTCAGCACAGAGAACAAATGTAAACGTTTAGAATTTTTTTAAAGAAAAATTGCCACGTTTGCAAAAGTTATTGCTTTGAAGTTTTTTTGTTTTTAGATAATGCTCTATGTAGAATCAAATCTTTTTTTTCTTTTTTTAAAATATTTATTTATTTATTTTTGACTTCATTGGGTCTTCCTTGCTGCACTCGGGCATTCTTTAGTTGCATCAAGTGGGGGCTACTCTTCATCGCGGTGAGCAGGCTTCTAACTGCGGTGGCTTCTCTTGCTGTGGAGCACAGGCTCTAGGCACGTGGGCTTCAGTAGTTGTGGCACGCGGGCTCAGTAGTTGTGGCTCACAGGGTCTAGAGCGCAGGCTCAGTAGTTGTGTCGCACGGGCTTAGTTGCTCCACGGCATGTGGGATCTTCCTGGACCGGGGCTCGAACACGTGTCCCCTGCATTGGCAGGTGGATTCTTAACCACTGCGCCACCAGAGAAGCCCCTAGAATCAAATCTTGAAAAAAATAAAGAAGGCAAATGGAAGGAACATCAGTAAGTGTATAAGGGTATAATAAAAAATAAATGAACATCAACTGTTTGTCCTTACCAAAGGCAACTAGATCTGAGTCTAATAAGCAATGTTCTCCAGTCAATGAAAATGAAATGGCATAAATCATGACCTAGGTGTGGAAAGGAAACACAAAGGAGAATAAGGAGACTTTACAAGAAAGATCTCACTCTTTAATATATTTTCCTTGTTTTTACTTTCTCCAAAGAGAACAAGCAAGGAGTTTCTTCAGCATCTTAGAGTATGGCTGGCATGGGAAGCAGCAATCCCTATGTAGGCAGAACACAAGTAGGCTGTGGGATTTCCTCAAATAACCTAAAGCAGAAGCCAACAGTGGTCATGTCCCTCCTCTCCCCTCTTTCTCTTCCCTCTTCCTCTATCCCTCTTCCCCAATTCTGTGGACAATAGAATTTTTAAAATTGAAATTTGATGGTATCCTTGACCTGCTTGAATTCCTTAATGGTTTGCGATTGCTCTTCAGATAAAATTTAAAATCCTACAAATTTCTGCATGATCTGGCACTCACCTCTCCAGCTTCATTTTCTACCTTTCTCTGCCTTCCCCACTGAGTTTCAAACTCAATGACCTGCTTGCTGTTTGTCAAATAAACAAAGCTCTGTGATCCTTCAGAGTATCACTGTTTCCGTCTGTGTGGGAAAATCATTACCACCTCCAGCCCTCCCCAGGCTACCACTGCCAGCTAGTTCCTCCTCAACCTTCAAGTCTCAGCTTTAGCGGCTCGCCAACCTAGGTTAGACTACATATTATTATCCTTATTATTTTAATTAATTAATTTATTTTTGGCTGCGTGGGGTCTTAGTTGCGGCACGCAGGATCTTTCATTGCGGGGCACAGGCTCTTCATTGTGGTGCACAGGCTTCTCTCTAGTTGTGGTGCACGGGCTCCAGAGCACGTGGGCTCTGTAATTGTGGTGCGTGGGCTTACTTGCCCCATAGCATGTGGGATCTTAGTTCCAAGACCAGGGATCGAACTGTCGTCCCCTGCATTGCAAGATGGATTCTTAACCAATGGACCACAAGGGAAGTCCCTAGGCCACATATTATTACAGTATCCTATACTTTGCCTATACACATACTACTTGTATAAGTGAAACTACTCAAACCAATAGTAATTTTAATAGAAACATGATGAATTATTTATTGTCTATCTTTTTTTTTTTTTTTAATGTTTTGGCTGCACAGTACAGCATGTAAGATCTTAGTTCCCCAACCAGGGATTGAACCTGTGCCCCCTGCATTGGAAGCACAGAGTCTTAACCACTAGACCGCCAGGGAAATCCCTATTGTCACTTTCTCACTAGATTTTAAGCTCCATGAGGGCAGGGATTGTGCCTCTCTTGTTTATTACTGAATTCTAAATACCTGCACTGTGTCTGACAGAGTTGGTGCTTAATCAATATCTCTGAAATGAATGAGGCTCTGTTGTATGAGAGGGCTCAGCGGGAAACCTCGTCATTGACTGTTCACCTTGAACCAGGTGAACATGGTTTTTGCTTCATCTAAAAGTTCAAATCTAAATCACCTAAGAATGTGAATAATGTAGATTTTACTGAATGCTTTCGGGGGAGCTGAAGAAGAGAATGACATCACACACCACACAGCAAAGTTTTACTGAACATTCCTATTAGACTTTTCTATTCTTCCCCTCAAAGTTCCTTTTTAGGGTGTTGTCTCCCCCTTTACCTTTCAAGAAACCTGTCCAGCTTTACAGACTCAGCCTTCACCACTCTGATTTCACCAAGCCAACAGAGATCTTTCGCTATTCCTTTTCTAATATGGAACATTATAGCCTTCATCCTTCTATAAGCTTGTAAGAACTGACATAAATACCACAAACTTGGTGGTTTAAAGAACAGAAATTTAGGGCTTCCCTGGTGGTGCAGTGGTTGAGAGTCCGTCTGCCAATGCAGGGGACACGGGTTCGTGTCCCGGTCCGGGAAGATCCCACATGCCGCGGAGCGGCTGTGCCCGTGAGCCATGGCCACTGAGCCATGGCCACTGAGCCTGCGCGTCCGGAGCCTGTGCTCCGCAACCGGAGAGGCCACAACAGTGAGAGGCTCGCGTACCGCAAAAAAAAAAAAAAGAACAGAAATGTATTGTCTCACAGTTCTAGAGGCTAGAACTCCAAGATCAAGGTATGGGTAGGACTGGTTCCTTCTCAGGGCTGTGGTGGGGAATCTGTTCCATGGATTTAGCTTCTGGTGGTTTGCTGGCGATCTTTGACATTCCTTGTCTTGTAGAAGCATTACCCTAATCTCAGCTTTCACCTTCACATGGCGTTCTCCCGGTGTGCATCTCCATCCAAATTTCCCTTTTTATGAGGACACAAGTCCTATTGAATTAGGGTCCACCCTAAATGGACTCATCTTAACTAATTACATTTGCAGTGACCCTATTTCCAAATAAGGTCACATTCTGAGGTGCTAAGAGCAGAACTTCTACATATTAGTTTTCAGAGGACACAATTCAACTCATAACAAGCTTCCTGCTCCTCATTCCTCTCTATAAGAAAAAACTCTTCTTTGACTCTATCTTCCCTATAAAAGGGGTTGGAGGGAATTACAGATGAGGGGAATTGTTTATAGTGAATATATTTTATCTGTCCAAAATAATTTCCCTTACAAGTGACTGAAAAACTAAGAAATTAGTCAATCTTTTCTGTGGATTTATCTTCCAAAAATATAGATCAGGTGACATCATTCTCTTGCTCAAAGACTGAGGGTAGACAATATCTTATCTCTCTTGGTGGCCACTGCATCTCTAGTACCTGGCTCATGGCTAGTTACATATTAGGTACTTACAGATATTTGTTGAATGCAATTGAAAAACTTTAATGGCTGCTTTTCACTTGCAGAACAAAGACCAGATTCATCAGCCTAGCCCACAGCAATCTGATTACAACTTATCTTTCTAGCTTATCCTACCATTCCACGCCTTACAACTATATACCTTTAGCCATAAAAACCATTCTACAGGGCTTCTCTGAGTACACTCTTCACTTTCATGCCCATTCTTTAACTCAACCTTTTCCCTTTGCCTGGAATGTGTTTCTACCTTCTAGCTAGCCAGCCTATAAGGCCCAGCTCAGACTGTCTCCACCTCTTTTGATGATAAGCCTTTTTCCTCTAGGTAGAATTGATCTCTTTTTCAGATAGTCTCCTAGTACTTTGTATTCTTTTCACAGTAGAACTCACGGTAGAATTATTTTGAATTGTGTCTATCTCCCAAGTAGATTAAAATTCTTATAGGACCAAGAATATGTCCTATTCATGTTGTTATCATTCACAAAGTCAGGCATACCTCTTTGTACTATAAGTATCACCCAGCACAATTTTAATTAGTGAGTTTTAAAATTAAATGCAATTGATTTTGGACTTCTTCCCCTAGGTTAGCTTTTTCTTTTTCTTTTTCTTTTTTTCCAGTACAAGGACTCCTTTGTAATCATAATTTCGGGATTTTTCTGAAAAACTGTATAATGACAAAAAAGCTACGATAAATTTAATAGTATTTTAAAATAGATTTGTGTTCTACTTACCACCAAAGCATCTACAGACATAGGGAAAAAATGGATGTTCGTCTGTTAGCAGACATATTATAATGTTCGGTGCGTATGTGGATCTGTGAAAAGTCAGTGGCTTACAAATTGCAGTTTTCTAGAAAATAAGGGCCCATTGCAGATTTTTGATTGGGTAATGACAAAGGAAAGTTAAACCACATAAAAATGAGATTACTTTTTTTCAAAATATTCTGCCTTGCATTCATACCTTTATTCATTCAATGAATATTTGTTCAGTTCTAGTTATGTGCTAGACAACATCCTAGGTGTTGGCATACAAGAGGGACCAAGGTGGTGTCAGTGGAGGTGATGAGAAGTGGTTGGATACTGGCCATTATTGTGAAAGTAGAGCCAACAGGATTTACAGACAGATTAGATGTAGTGTGTATGAAAGAAAAGAGTAAAGGATGATTCCAAGGTTTCTGACTGGAGCAATTGGAAGAAAGGGGTTTGAGCATAGGGGGTAATCAGGATTTTGCTTTTGGACATATTAAATTTGAGATGATTATGAGTCAAGAGAAGATATCTTTAGACATATGCTAATGTAGGTACCTGCTCAATGAGGATAAACACAATTAGAGGCATGCCAGAGCTGGTGCATACCAGCTCACGAGAGCTGATTGTAATATTTTCAGGAATTTTGTAAGCCAATTGTTAGAAGTTAACAAGCTGTTATTCAAAATTAAGCTATGTAAGTATATGTGTATTAGTTAAATTATACCAAAACAAAAGTAATACATATTTTAAAACCCATCACTTCCTAATCATTTTACTATTATCTATAATGATGTGGTTAATTCTCTTGTATCTGTTCAGAAAAAATACTATAGAATCGTACATATCTCTTTCCAACTCTGGGTTCAGTGGCATCACATTGGTAGCTTGAAACTGACTATGATACAATGATCAGCAAATGCCACCAAGCAAGGCTTTTTCTCCCTGGAAAACTTATTGTTAAATCACACTTCCCAGTACACCACTGAAAAATCCTCATGAAAGCAAATTGTCTCTTCACCCTCCTATATCCTTATGTCATCATCATCATCACATTTGTTCTTACCTTTTCTGCTATATAAGTGAAAACGAACAAATAAATCAAGAAGGTGACTAGGAAATAAAAGGCGAAGGAAAAATAAAGTGTTGATGAGTAGCTAGCACAGGATACCCAAAACAAGAAAGGTCTTAAAAAATAGCCTAAGTTATGGTATATCTATGTCTTTTTTTTTTTTTTTTTTTTTTTTGCCACCAGGGAAGCCCACATCTATGTCTTTTAACACTTTATCTTCTTTTTTAAAAAAATGAGCCAGCTCTATACCGATATGGAACAATCTATATCCTATAAGATATAAGAAGTGGACAAAGCAAACTGCACAAAAATACAGTACATGCTTGCTTATGCACTGAGTATTTTTGAAAAATATACAGGAAACTGGTACCATTCATTGCTTCAGAGGAGGGGAACTTGGTGACCAGGATATAGGGGTGGGAGAGAAACATTCAATTCCCTAGATATCCTTTTGTTCCCTTTGAATTTACTAACACGTGTATGCATTTCTTATTCGAATCAAACACACATGACTTTTTTTTAAAAAAAGTACTTAAGTGGTTTTAAGAACATGAGGTACAAACAACCTTCAACCTAGTGTGGGTGGGAGGAGACGCAAAGCTCTTCCACTTTAAATTTGTACCAATTTTGTCTCTTTTAAGCACAATTATATTTCTTTATAAATGTCATTAACATTTATAAGGAAATCTTCTGTGATATGCAGCTTCCAAATATGAAAGATTTTTGGTTAACAATTGTAACCTATAAACTACAGGTTATGTTAATCTCCAGGCATGTTTAAGAAACTGTATGTGTTAGAATATTTGTTATACAAAATTACATTTATTCACTTAAAGAAATAAATACGTTTGTCTTAGTAATTTGAATTTATTTAACCTACTTGTGGTAATTAATACATTGACTATGACCTCACTGGTTTTATTATAATGATTCTTTCCATTATTTAAATAAGATAAGCTCCTTTGTTAATCCAAAAATGTAACAGATTCTGAGCCTAGGCTTTTCTCCTCAGTTGAGCAAGGAAATAAAGCAGTGCTTATAGCAGACTCATTATCAAAAACACAACTGAAAAACTTGTGCTTTCAAACAGATTGGTGCCATGGTCCTGGACACAAGTCTGGACAGAGAGGGTGGTGGAATAGATTGCTTTAGCCCTGAAACTGGAGTGTGCTGATATAACAACTGAAGAGGACTCAGGAAACCTCTTTTGGTTTTCAGTGGAAGTTGCCTGTCTTTGCTGCTATTCCAATTTGAGAGTGTCAAACTGCTGTATTCACTGAATTATGTACCCTAAAAATGCACACTTTCACGTGTATTGGGTAAGGATCCGAAGTTTAGAAGCAGTGTTAGCAAAAGCAGTGTTTTTCAATGAAATGAGGCAGATCAAACTGAGAAGCAGCCATATCAGGCTGTGGGAGAGAAACTCTTCTCTTCCTGAATGTTTTCTTCCCCCCGTTTCCTATATGAATTCAGGATTGATCAACCAAAAATCAGGTCTGAATAGGAAGTCTTAGAAGACTCCTGTGTCTGTCAGGTTGAGGCAGGAAGAGAGAATCCATGCCTGGTCCCTGGCCCGAGAGTTTGATCAGAACCTTCACACAGGATAGGACTCGTCACAGTGGTGTTGCAGGGGTAAGGGGATAAGCAAGCAATAGCACCTAGACAAGTAAAAATAGGAAGACCTTACTTTCCTTAGAGAAGAATGAGGGCAAGAAATAGAGTTTCTGGACTGAAAGGGAACTGGAAATGTATAGATTGGGCCGCCCTCCTTCTCCTGGATGGTCATGGAGGGAAGCAGCGACTACCAGAGAGTTGGTGCTGAAACAGGGAGCGAGCAGGGAACCAGTACCCCACATCTCTTTCCTCCCATCCTCTGCTTTCTTCTCATTGACATGGCCAGACCTAGAGGTAAACCAGCCCCCACAGGGGCATTCTGTAGGGCTCAGCCTTCCAGGACACAGAGCAGGAGAGAAAAGGATGGAGAATGGGTGGGAGCGGAAGTGCAAAAAGAATAATCAGCATACTTAGTGTTTCTTGCCTTAAAACCCTCCGGGCAAATTCCAAGATAGAGCAAAAAGTGTAAGTGTTTCTCTTGACAAGTAAGCTATTAGTAACCTTTGTCTGGCCAAACCCCAACTAGCTTTGGGTGATTATGGGAACCCTATGTGAATTGAAGTAGAGTTTTAAGGGAAGAGTCTCTCATTATATATGCATAAGCATCATTGCCATAGTATGTTGTATATCATACTTTGAGATATATAATTAATATTCTAGATAAACAAGAAAGTGTTTGCATAAAGTCTCAAGTCCCTCTCCCCAAAGGAATCGAATGATCAAATTAAAATCTTTAAAAAAAAAAGCACACACCAACTTTAACTAAAGAATAAGAATCTGAGTTAAGATTGGAGGATTTTATGAAAGATCAAGATCGTATAAAGGAGAAAAGACATAGTTACCTCTTTCCTTCTTTCACATTCTGAAAGGGAAAGCTGCAATTTTAAAACCGTAATTAGTGAAAAACAATTTAATTTAATTTAATTAAAGAAAACTAGCATTCAGATGGTAGAGTCTAATTTTCCACTGAATTTCTAAGTGGAAAATAAAGCATATTTATTTTCGGAGTGAAAATTTTTCTTAAGGAACAATTTGCTCTAATCGGAAAGAATGAGTGTGCATAAATATATTTGCCAAAAAAGTTGCAAGCTTTTCATTTCCAAGATGAAGTATAATAAGCAACACTAAAATATGACTACAGATTAAACTCTTGTATACTAGTAATTCTCTTTTCTAGCATCACTTTACACCCAAAAGGGGAAAAAATTAACTTCTGTGCTTATAGAAATTGGCAGCACATCAATAAAAACATGTGATAACATAATTATTTGCCTTAAGACTGTTTGACTGTGTTAGTAGCCAGGTGGAACCAAAATTATTCTCTCTTTGGGTAAAGTTTTTATATAAATTTATTAATTATTGTTCTTTTAATTTTATCTTAAATGTTTTCAGTGCAAAGTAGGATATGATAAGACTGGGATTTTTATCATTTACCAAGTCTAGAATTTTCTTAGTAATGTTAAAAGAAACTTGCATTGGTAAATTAAGTCTTTTTTTCCCATAGAATTCTGACTCCATTTCTCACCATCTCTATGGCAATAAAACTGGGATGAAAGTATGGAGTATTATTAATTCATGAAAAGATTTCTACTGAAGCTAAAATGACTAAATTTTCTAGAGTTATAATTTCAATACTTGGTTTATATTTACCACCATCAAAACTGATATTTAAGGGCATAGAAATCTAGAGTAAATATGAGTACACAACTAGAATGTGTAAAGATGTAATAATGTGTATCTTTTAAAATCGATTCTTGTAAAACTAAAACAATTTTATTTTATTTACTTTTTAATTTTATTTATTTATTTTTGGTTGTGCCGGGTCTTAGTTGTGGCTCGTGGGCTCCTTAGTTGTGGCTCGCAGGCTCCTTAGTTGTGGCATGCATGTGGGATCTAGTTCCCTGACCAGGGATCGAACCCGAGTCCCCTGCGTTGGGAGGCAGATTCTTAACCACTGCACCACCAGGGAAGTCCCTAAAACAATTTTAAAAGTAAGCCAAACTATGAAATTCTTCCATTTAAATTATCTTGGAAGTTATTAAAAAAAAAACCCAGCTTCATTGAGATAAAATTCATATACCATACAATTCATTTATTTAAAGTGTACAATTCAGTGGTGTTTATATATTCACAGAGTTTTGCAATCATCACCACAATCAATTTTAGCACATGTTCATCCCTTCAAAAAAATCCTGTACCAACTAGCAGTCACCCCCTGCCCCCCCAATTTATGTCCCATTCCCCCAGTCCTGGACAACCACTAATCCTTCTGTCTCTACATATTTATCTATTCTGGACATCTTGGCTAATTTCTATATATTTATCTATTCTGGACATCTTGGTGCAATATTTCTCTGACAAATTCTGAATTTTATATTGATTTATTACGTATAGATATAAATCTGTTTCTGTTTTCTTTCTAATTAATTACTGGAACTTTGTGTTAATTTAATACTGAGGTCATATATAAGATTTTTGAAAAAATTATAGTTGATTCCCAACTATAAATAAATGATACCTGTGGGTTTTTGTTGAGGTGTAATTTTGGCCCATAAAATGGAAAGCACTTCAGGAGAATTTTAACAGATTAAAAAATCAGTAAATCAAATAAAACAACTTTCAAAATGTTGATTTAGTTTATATTCATTCCCTCTGCCCCTAGATATTGGTGAAGGGAAATGTGTATCTTGATCTGGTCCTTTTTCTTTTGTCACCTAGATCTCTGTCCCATGTCATCAGTGCTGGAGATCGGACATTCCCATATAAGGATCTTTGCTAATGTCAGAGAATTCTTAGTTTTCTACCAGTCTTTGCTTGAGGTTGAGTTCAGACTCCTCAGTCACATATTTCTAAGTATGAGCTTCTGCTCTGGTCCACTAGAGGCTGGAGGACAGAAAGCTTTCCCTTGCAAAACATTCTGCTAAATGCTGACTGCTGTTCATTATTTGGGAAATCGCTTCTCTGTCTGATGCTGTTGTTCTCTGTTCTATTTCTCTGCCCTCCCATGTTCCTCTGAATTGTGTCGGTATAACGCAGAGTGTTTGGCAGCAGCCATTTTATTGGGTGGAGTATTTGACTGGTAGTAGATTGGGAAGAGCTTCCTGGTTGTTGAGTGCTTCTGAGAAAATATTCTTGAACCTTGCTGATGTTGATGAATTCTATACTCTCCCTCTGGCTTTAGCCACTTGCAGTTCTACTTTTAACAACTTTATAACTATCTTTGTTTAGATTATCTCGTGGTATTTACCTGTCATTGTGGCTGCCAAGATCTCTGGGACACTCCCTCTACTTTATGCTGAATTATACTTTCCCAATTTAAAATTTAACCCTGCATTTCCCAGGTTCCCTTGTTGGGGACTTAGTTTCACCAGTCAGATTTATTCCTATAAGATTCTGATTTGGAAGGAATCTGTGTGAGGAAACAAGCAGAGTGAGGGGCATCCCTTTGTTAGGGGCAGTAGGTAAAGGGGCAATTTCCTAACTGTAGAAGAAAGGGAATGATCTGAAGCTCAATCAAATGTCAGGGCTGGTCATAGCAATCTTCAGTCACCAGCATTTGGATTGCAGTGAAAACCATGACAATCTGATGATATTGGAATATTGTGGAATACATAGAAGACTGTGCAGACTGAAAAGCGAGGGGGTGGAGGATGGAACTCTTGGCCAACAAAGGGCAGTCAGATCAGGTAGATGAGTGAAACAAACCAGGTGAAGGACAACAGGCGACATGGGAGGTGCAGTGAACTAGGGGGCACGTACCCATCTAAAGAAAGAGTTGCTAAAAAAAAAAGAAAGAAAGAGTTACTGATGTCTGCTCTGCTCCTGGTGATTGTGTGGGATCACAGGCCCAGTGATGTCTGGTTCTCAGATTTTTCAAGAGAAAGTAGAAATCCAGATTTTGGGGTGGGATTTCCTAATTTTAAAATATTGTTAACTAATTCAAAATTATTTTACAGGTGTGGGTGATCAAATAAAATATAAATTGGATACAGTCCATAGGTTGCCAGCTTTTGATCCTACTTTACTGGTGAGAAGAACACGGCGCATAAGGAAGTCCCAGAAGAATGGTGTGATAACGGGTGGGGGTAATTAAGAAACCGGGGAATTGAGAAGAGCAGAGTCCAGTTGACAATGTACAAATCAAAGAGTGATTCATTAGGTAAGGACGGAGTCATCCATTGTGTCCATTGTACTGGGAGCTTGGAAGTCATTGATAATGTTTGCCAAACATATTTAGATGAAGAATAGGAGGAAAGACCACATTGTAGAAGATTGAGGAATGAGGGAGAGGTGAGCTAGTGGAGATAGAATGGAGATTACGCCACAGGTTGTGTCTAGAGGAAGACACAAGAAGGCTTTTTTTTTTTTAAAGGGCTAGCCAAGGCTGAAGCATTTATGTGTGTGTGTGTGTGTGTGTGTGTGTGTGTGTGTGTGTGTGTCTTGAATTAGGCAAACTTTACTAATTATTTCAATTTTCCTATCCTTATTTAGAAACATTTTTATGAAACATATTTATAGGCTCAGGTTAATAAAACCACCACAGAGGGAAAAATTTTAAATGATGGAGGGAAAGTTCTGTTCATAGAGTGAATTTCTGGAAGAGATGGGAGGGTGGTGGTGGTGGAAAACACAGAAATGAAAATGAGATTCTTTTTTTTTTTTTTTTTTTTTTAAATGAGATTCTTTGAGGTTGGAGGGAAGGTTGTTACAAATTGTATGGAATAGGGCAAACTTATGGCAGTGGAGGAAGCTGACGTAATTCTTTCCTGATGGCAGCAATTATCTAGTTGAGTAGATGAGATAAAGTTCACTGAAAGTGAGGAGAGTGGGCGTGGTTTGGAAGTGCCAGGGAGGGAAATGGGAAAAGACAGATGTATAAAATATTGCTCTTAAAGAACCCAACTGAGATTAGATTCCATACTTGTGTAAGGGCACCCAGTGGTACTTTTTGAGGATTTCATCTTTGCTCAGCAGCATAGGTATAGTTGTAGAGAAGGTGGATTTCACTGATCCATAGTTAGGATTTTGGCCAAAGAGTGTGGGGAAATGGACAGGAATTCATAGAACCGAGGTTCTAGTGAGAGAATCATTGAGGTGATTGAGGTGGGAAAAGATATGAGGCCAGGAGGAATAGAATGTCAAAACATTGTGAGAGAGGCCCTTTCAATCTTGGTTCAGCCTATGGACCTTGGGATGTTGTTGTCTCTGGATGCATTCCTAGGAGGATATCACTTATTATAGTTTTGAGCCTGCACGTCTATTTCATCTGGTTGCTTAGAGCTCCCTGTTCTTAGAAGAGGTGGATGAGATTAGTAGCAGTTTTGGCTTCCTGACCAGTGGATGAAGTTGGAAGTTCTACTCTCTAAGAAGATGATGTAGAACTGCTGGAAGAAGTTGTAGGCAAGTGCTAGGGAAGGGAAGTGGAACAAATGTCAATTTAAGGGAGGACCAGGGTTGGAATGTCACTATCTTCATTTAAAATTCATGTCTCTTCTTGATAAACTTACCACTCAATACATATGCCTGGAAGGGATGGTAAAGGCAAGTCCACAACTCCTAGCCAGTCCAGCTTAAGTCTCATTGGGAAGATCTCCCATAAGATAGTGAAGGCTGAGAATATTCTTAGGAAAAATGTGCCTTGTGATGTCTATGGCCAAGTACCTTTACCACCAGCAGGTACACTCCTGAAAATAAGGCCAATTATGCGTGGGAATTCTGGCCAGGTGAGGCTGGCAGAACAGAGTTGAACACGGTTTCTGTGTAGCCCTACCAGAGACCCATGTACGGGTATTCTGGCTGCCTTTGGAACATCAGGGAGCCAGGGCTCACTCAGAGCTTGAATTGATTCTAGGGCGGTAGTTCTCAAACTTTAGCATGCACAAGAATCACCTGGAAAGCTTGTTAAACCACAGATTCTTGGACCCCAGGTGAATTTTGTTCAGTGGTTCTGGGGTAGTGCTCGAAAAGTTGTATTTCTAACAAGCTCCCAGGTCATTCTGATGCTGCTGGTCTAGGCACTACACCCTGAGTAGCACTGTTTATATTTGGGAATTTTATTGACTGGGTCCTGATTCCGCATAGCTAATAAATAAAGTGCTCTCAATCTATTTTGATAACTTTTCCTCGGTCACTGGGTCTACAAAAGACTCTAGGAGTTTCAAGTATCGGTAGCCTTTTGAGTAATCCAATTCTTCCCTTGTCGTTGGCCCATAAGTCCACAGCAATCTCAAGAAACTATAGAGATTGGCCAGTGCCTTGGTCTTTCACTGCCACCACTGTTTATGGGATGCATCATGACCAGGAAATCATCCCATCAATTTTTTTTTTTCGTGCCAGAAAAGATAGAGATATATGAAGATCTCTTAGAACTCAAATAGATGTACAGCTACTCTGATTCACGAGGATTGTGACTTTGCTTCTGACTTCTTGCTTGCCCAAAATCACTGAGAAAAGTTTATACTTGTTCTTTAGCCAGAGACCTGAGTCCTTAGGGAATTAATACAAGAGACTTTTGGTGGCAGTATATCTGGCTCCTGACTGTACCAGCTGGTTCCCGGGCCATATTCTTAAAATAGAAAAATAAATGATAGCTCTGCCAGGACTACATTTGGTATAATCCAGAGAATATGTGTTTAAGTGTCTGAAGGAATCAGCCACAGGAATCTTGATGGTACCAGCCAAGATATCTGAGGTCCAAGGGTGGCAAAACCCAGGGACCATCCAGTACTCATGGGGGGATTCCAGCTAAACAGAAGCTGGGATTTGGACATGTCCGGGCAGGTCTGCTGAATACTCAGGGCAGGCATGCCTGGAGTCTATTTACATGACAACTTTTGGCTGAAGAATGATTGTTTGTTGATCTGAATGGAAAGTGGAATGGGAAGAAGAGAAATGTGTCTGTCTTAGGATGCAGGTTTTGAAAAATGTTTTTTAATAAATGAGTTTATAAATTAAATAATATATCACCTTTTTGTATCTGGTAATTGTACAATTTACATTAGGATTTTTGCTAGTTTGGAAATAATTTATTACTATCTTTAGAAACCTATAGCCCTCATGTAGGAAATCCTATCAAAATTAAAGACAGATTTAATCTAGTTTACTACCAGGGATTGTGTTGGGTGTGTGAATGAAAAGACAAAATGCATGTCTTATGGCTTTGGAAATGTTGGGTGACTGATTTTTTTCTAAATTTCCATGAAAAATAATGTATCTCAATTTGTTATTTGAACTGTGAACTTTTGCTATAGCACCGAGATCTTCCTGAAGCTCTGTTAAATATTAACGTGGCTAAAATAGTTTAAAATTTAAAATAAATTGTTTACACTTGTGCTTCTGGTCGTGATTGGTGCCACTCCTTATTCATTGCATTTTCAAGGTAGAGGCTGGTTGATGAGCTACAATTTCACTCTTTCTTTTTCTTTCTTTATTTTTTTTTGTTTTGTTCAGGCCATGCAGCCTGCAGTGGAGGAGCAGGGTCTTAACCACTTGACCACCAGGGAAGTCCCTCTTTTTTCTTTAATTAATAACAATTATTACAGTCCTAGAGGACACTTATTCACTGGCTGTTTTTCATGTGCAAGGCACAGATCTAAGCACTTTACACATTTTATTTCTTTTAATCTTCAGAACACTGTTATGAAGGAGACACTTTTATTATCCTGGTTACATACATGAGAAAACTGAGGCCTAGAGAGGTTAAATTCCTTGTCTAATTAATATATAGCAAGCAGTGGGGAGAACTGGGGTTTTGGTGTTTGAAGTGTTTTATCAAAACTATTAATTACTCTAAATTTTAAGATGGTTATGGAAAGGAAAAGGCTGTTTCTCAGTTCAGGTATGGTTTAGGTGTCAGAAATTCTCTCAGTGCCAATTTTGATTCTTTAGCCCTTGCGAAGTCACCGGAATTATTTTCCAGTCTTTTGGTCATACAAAATGATTTTTTAAATGACTCTATTTCAGTTGCTTTCCTAGAGATTGGGAAAAGCAGTCTACTGTGCACCTCTCCTTGAGAATGACTTTTTAAATCTTTAAGCTTTTTATTTGGATATTATTTCAAACTTACAGAAAAGTTGCAAAAATAAAGATAGTATTAAAGATACCCATACACCTTTTACTCAAATTCACTTATTGTTAATTAACATTTTACTTCTTTTATCATTTGTGTGCTCTCTCTGATTACATATGGGGGAAAAAAACCTATATAAAGCTATATTTTTTCTTTCTAAATCACTTAAGGGTAAATTACATACATTTTGGTCTTTCCCCCTAAATACTTCAGTGTTATCTTTCCTAAGTATAGGAATATTCTATTACTTGTATATTTCAGTAGTCAATTTCAGTAAATTTGGTTTGATACAATGCTTTCATCTATGGACAGTGTTCTAATTTTGTCAGTTGGACAATAATGTTATATACAGGGCTTTCCCCCTTGGGTACAGGATCCAGTCTAAGGCCAGGTACTACACTGAGCTGCATTGTTTGAGAATGATTCTAATTATGCCAGATTTTATTTTTGCTATACCCATACAGCATGTAAAAATCTTAATTGAAGTGGACCTCTGATGAAAATTAGACCCCTGATAGATTTTTCATTATTACTTGATATTTTACAATTCCTAATGATGATTAGGATGAACTCATACTAATTAAAGCTAGTTACTAGCAACTGTTTCTATTAATTACTTTATATACCTAAACGAATTAGATTCTTTTGAGTCATAGCTGAAATTCTAACAGTAGCCTAATGGTATTAATCTAATTTTAATTTTAAAAGAGACTTCTATTTTTTGGTACTAATTAGCCTAACGCAGGATTACTGGAAAAGTCGGAAACCCCAAGAAGGAAAATGAGATACTGTCTGGTGTTTGAGAGGAATGATTGATGCTGACAAGTATGAAATAAAAATTATAAATAAATAATCCGGATGTTGTTTAAAAGGCAAGCTGTTGATTTTATCACTCCCCCTTGCCAAGACACACATTGGTGCCTGTTAAATTTGACGTTTTTACTCTGATGTCAATGGCAGCTTTAAAGCATCAGTAGCATCCCAGGATGAGGTAATAAATCTGTCCCAGGAAGAGATGTGAAACCATGTCTGCCTGCTGTTTCCTTACCCAAAAGCCCAACCCTAGTGGCAAAGCCAGCAGCTCCTGGGCACTACAGAATTTACCATCCTTGTCTTTCCTCGGTTAATGGTGGCCTGTTTGTCTTCTGCACCTCTTTTCCCCTTTTCTCTGGGAACCGGGAGTAGAGGGCTAATGAACCCAACAGGCTCCTAATCATTATACAAACTCTGCCCACCCAAGAGGCCCCTCTGCCTTCACCAAATTTCTCATTTGGTGACCACAGTTGAGAGCCAACAGTCTCCTACAGTCATTTTTAATAATTATTTATATTAAAGAGGGTTTTCACAAAAGGGATAAACTTTTGAAAAGAACTTGGGTCACAGTCTTTGAAAGAAAGAACGTATTTGCTTAGCAATGTTTGCAATATTGACTGTTGTTTGCACTTGCCCTCCTACAGTCCCAATCCTCACTTCTTTGCATCTTGTACTTGATATTTTCTAATATACTTAGGCAATGAATTAGCACACGAGTTGGAAACTTGTGATTATATAGTTAAGCATCACTATGTAGTACAATGTATTACAGGGACAAACAATTGATGCCCCAGATGCCAATCTGAGACTCTGATAGTGTGACTTGGCTGTCTAATGTAAACTGCAAAATATTAATACATGTCCTCTTACCTTGAAAGTGTCATTATTTACTCTCCATGAACCATGGACATCATTGTGGAAATCCACCCCTGCCCCACCCTCACTTCACCAAGTCTCTAGAATTCCAACACTATACTGCCTTTATTTCTGTAGTTGATATTCTGACTTCTAGGATGTGCTGTCATATATTAGTCCATTTTCACTTTTCCTTGTGATGTGCTTTGTTTTTTAAAGATCTAAGATCCACTGTATTTAGATGAGGAAAGATAAAGGGCACCTCTGGCTATGGACATGAGTTTGGAACAAGGATAGCTAAGATGGTGTTTTTAAAGAGGAAACTTTAGGCTTGGTACATTGCAGGGAAGAACATCTACAGTGTCCTCCAGGGCTGAGTGGTAGGTATGCCATCACTCCTAAAAAGGGGTGGCTGGACCTCAGATTCCTTCATCTTTTGAGCTCCACTGAGGTGATCTGTAATTTACCTTGGAGTTCCTACTGCCCTGACCACTTAATTTCAGTGATAATTCTATTTCTCAGCAAATGTATCATATACATTTTTACTCAAAAGCCCACATAACTTCTTTTACATCATCAGCAATTGAGACCATTGGCTTTTTAAAATTTTTTTATTTTTTCACTCATCATTTATTTACAAATACACATTATAACTTTTATATACATTGCACATTTACATGGTAGAAAAGTACAAAACTATATATTTAAATGAATTTATATTTAACTTGCCATGTTTGAAAATATAAAATTGCATCAGAAAAAAGTATTATGAAAAGCAAGAAACTTGAACTGATAAAGCTTTGATATAACTTTTCATGACACATTGGGTGAAAAGGACTAATTTAAAAGGTACAGCAGACTAGCTTAAAGGAAACACCTAACAAAAGGTTGAATGTGTAGCATTCCCCTTCCTTCAGGCTCCTGACACCCATATCACTCAATTTCTTTGGATCTGTAACATCTTAAAAGTACATTATTAGAAACCCAACATTGCTATCAGCCCCTCTCACAAATGTCTTCATCACAACAAGAGAACGGAAGTAGGAATTTCCTCAAAGATGTATCCTCTGTACCTTCTATCTGAGTCAGAGTTATAATGCCTTTTGGTCAGTCAAGATTCCTTGTAAACAAAACCCGAGGGATCACGTATGTACAGAACAGGCAGCAGAGAATCCAATAAATAAACATGACAGAAACTGACATGCAAGTTTGTTATAATGGAAAAGAGTCTAACAACAGTGAAATGAAGGGAGACAGATGAGTGAGTGAATAGTAAGGAATGGACTTAAATGGTTTACAAGGAAAAAAAAAAGCTTTTACTTTACAAGCAAGAGACCTCACAATAAATAACAACTGCTCTTCCTTTCACGAATAAATTTCTTCAAAAACAAGGTGTACAGTCAACCAGACATTTTATGTATAAATTATAAAACATGACACAGTATAAATAAATGTCTACAAGTCTCAACTATGGGCCTCATCCAGTAGACCTCACAATGACTGCCTCTCCGGGTCCAATGAGTAACAAGGTGGCCTGGGAGAGAGCTTTAGGACAAAGGTCCTTTATGTATAGTTTTCCCCCCAAATAAATAAGCATACACTTATTTACAGTATGGACAATATATTTTTTCTTTTTCTTTTTCTTTCTTTTTTTTTTTTTGCCCAAAGGCTGTGTCAACACTGAACATTGGTGGAGGGTTTACCACTCTAGAATGGAAGATATAGGAAAGCTGTAGTCCTGGTCTTCATCTTCCTCCTCTTCCTCGGTGTCTTCCGAAATGGCTAGATGGGGGAATACAGGGGAGCTGCTGTTTAAATATGGACAACAACAGCGCAGAAGCAGCTCAGTGTACGTTTTCAAAGCCCTCTGAAACAGCCATATTACAGCGTTGCATTTTTATGTGACTTGCAGTAAGATGCTTTTTTTTGTTTTGTTTTTGGCATCTGCTGTTATGCAATAAGTTTAAAAAAAAACTTAAAAAAAACCACCATTATCTATGAAGTCAAAAACTGCAGAAAGTTCTGAAGAATCAATGGCTCAGGTTTTACGGGCAGATTCCTGAAATTAGATAAAAAGCGCTCTTGTGTTCTAGGTATAACTGCTTTGGGTCCTTAATTCAGAGTTAGTAGAGGCAGCTGCACAAAGCAGCAGCCCCTGTGTGATAACAGAAAGCTGTCTTTGAAAAAGAAAAAAAAACAATCTTTGAAGCAGTTAGTTTAGATTCAAGTGTTAATAAAGCAAACAGCAAAGCACACTACTAAAGCAGAAGAAATTAGGGGCAAATGACTGGAAATAGGTTTTTAGAGGCGACCCCCTTGATGATCATCAGACAAATCCTAAAAGCCCAGAAACATTCCAGGCAGTTGTTCTGTGGATCGCCGAACTGCTGTTAAAATTTAGCAGCTACCTAACTTAAACAGAAGTGGGCTTATATGGGGAGGTTTTCGTGCTTTTTACGTCTCCATTCCCTAGGGCTTGCCTGGGAAAGCCTTAAATTGCAGCAAGGTTAGAAATTGCACTTACAGTTGCAAGATCCGGAGTGCTTCACTTCCAGCAGCACGCCTGAAGAGCAGGCCGCTTCCTTCATGGCACACTCGCTGGCGTAGGTGGCATTGTCACTGGCACAGACAGGCTCCTCAGACTTACTCTCAGGGCACAGCTCATCGCAGAGGGAACACCGGCCTCTGCCAACCTTGAAATCCCATAAACACTTTTTTCCACCAGTGCACTGGATATCCTCACAGGACTTTGCTTCTAGGATATAATACACCTGTGATGAGTAAATCCATTTCCCCCTTGCCCCCTTTCTCTAGTCTCCTATCCATAAATGTAAACATATAACATATCTTATTACTCACTCATGGGGGTAATGGAGATATTGTGCAAAAATGCTCTATAAATAAAACCAAAACACACACACACACACACACACACACACACACACACACACACACACACACACACACACACCCCAGTTTCCTACATACTATATTAGTACATGAAAATACTGTAGCATTTTTTTGGAACAGAATTTCACGGTATCCTTGAGTTAAATATGTATTTGATTATTTCCCACAAGTGGGATCTTTTAAAAAAAGAAAGAATTCTATCAGTTATCAGAATCTGATAACAGATTTTAGGAACTGTTAAGTAATTATTTCTTGCTTCCAGCAAGTCTAGCACTTAAAAAAAAAAGGTGTAAAATTGAGTGGTTTCTAAGGAGGAAAATTGTTTCCTGTGTCTTGCTGGCATTTCAATATATATGCCAATGTTTCCGGAAGACAATGGTTTTCTTAAGGAATGCTGTGGTCATGACAGTTTACCCAAACTGGAGAGTATTTCTCTCTTTGGTGAAGCTATGTGTTTGGGGAGGCTTTGGCCTTATTTATTGGTTAACCTCATAGTTTTAACACCAGTTCTAGCCTGTTTCTCTTTTTGTAGTTTTTCTTTTCCTTCCTCAATCCAGAATACCTACTGATACACTTTCCCTCATAGGCCAATCCAATAGACCTGCCCAGTAGGCAGGTAGCCTTTCTCAGGTGACAGGCGCTGGAGTAGGTTACTCCATCATTCCCACAGAGATACTGTTCAGAGGTGGGCTCTGGGCAAATGCGGTTACATGTCACACAGTAGGCATTATTAGTCTGGTCCACCACGCATGTGGAGCTGCCTGGACAGAAAACATCCCGACAGGTCTCTGAAACAAAGAGGGAAACACACATTAATAGGCATCTTCTGGTCCTTAGGGACCGAGCATTTGATAGTATCAAGGAAATCATGAAGCATCCAGCTTTCAGAAACGTACTCTGGGAGCCCTGTGGTTTTCAAAAGAAAACTATGATTCTAGGTTGGTCCTTCAGTGTTTTAACGAGTCTTCAGAAGTTAGAAAGGGTTCCTTTATTTGGTATCATCCTTATTATTATTAGGCTATCACTGCAGACTACACCATCCCCCAGGGGTCTTGCAGTGGGTCTATCTCAGGTAGAAAGCTGGGGGAGGGGCCGGGTAAGACCTACTTTTACATTTGCCCTGGTACTGGACTTCCAGTTCCGGCTGCTCTTTACATCTGGCCTTGAGGAGTGCACATTCGTTGCGGTAGGTTTTTCCGTCCAGCCCACAGACTGGGCCTTTCCAGGTGATGTTAGAACAATCTGGGGCGCAGACGCAGCGGGGTTTGTTCTTCTTGTTCATTCGGCATTTTTTCCCGGGCCCACAGTCCACGTTCTCGCACGTTTCTAGCAGTTGGAAAGATGCAGGGATTAAAACTGGGGCCAGGCACCATGCAGGTCAGCCAGGAGGGCTGCGGGTGCCTCGCGCAATCGTGCTTGCCAGCAGTCCGAGCCCAGGGGCTCTCACCCAGAAGTTGAGGAGGGGCAGGTGTGGGGGACAGTGGGCTGCATCCCATACCCAGATCTCTCTCAAAGTGCACGGGTTGGCTGGCTTCACCACCACATTTGGCTAAGAAGTCCGAGAACCTCTGTCGACCTTGTTTTGCCTGTAGTATGTGACACCCAAGATTAAACCCGGATGGCTTACCAGGGCTGGGGGTGGTTAGGTGGATCCCAGGAACAAAGGTCTCCCAGTCCCAAACCCCAGCTGGGCACTGGGAGGGTAAGACGCCCTCTACTGAGGGCCTACAAATTGGGGAGGAAGAGCCCTACCTTTACAGGGGATGCAGTTGGGGGCGCCCCCATTGAAAATCATCCACTTGAAGAGCGTGTTGTCATTTACGTCCTCTTCGGTCCATGAGGTGCTCAGGCGGCCGGTGCTGCAGCACTCCTCCTTGGTCAGTTCTGTCTTGTACAGGACCTGGCAGCGGCCATTCTTTGCTTGGCGGAGCCAGCAGTTCCCAGCTGCGGGGAGACAGGGGCGGGGAGGTGGGCGAGTGAGCAGTGGCGGGGTAGGGGGAGAGAGGCGACGAGCCGGCAAGGGAAGGAGACCCGGCGGGGATGGGGAGGGAGTGAGCGTGGAGGAGGAGAGACGGGAGAGAAAAGCAGAAAAGCAGGAAACAAATCGGAGGGAGTGAAGGGGTGGAGAAAGAGGGGGAAAAAGCCAGATTGAAGAGGTGGGAGGTGGGCGAGGGGGAGGGAAGGCGAGAGCGAGAAGCCAGAGCGCCCCAGCCATATCAATGTCAGTTACCAGTGACCCAGACACAACACGTGCAGCTTGCATTGACTTTTACTAGACTGTTTACTTTTATTCGTCCCATTTCATAACCTGCAGCGACTCGAAGAGCAGATTAAAGAACCTGACAAAAACAGGATGCGACGGGTGTTTTTACATGTTGCATTCATGTAGGCGGTACGAGTATTATTTGTGACAGGGGTTAAGAAAGTAGGAGAACTTGAGAGAGAGAGAAAGAAAAAGAAAGGGGGAGACAGAGACCGAGACAGACAGACAGACACACACACAGACACACACACACACACACAGACACACACACGCACACACACACACACGAACAGATCAAGCAAAAGGCACTTGTGAAAAATGAAAGCAAAAAAGCAACCGGGCCCTGCCCGGCGCTGCCCCGCGCGGCCTCGAGGCGCAGCCCGCCCGACGGGCCGTTTTGCAATCCGCCAGACCCAGAGGACGCCCGCGGCCACCGCGATCTTTCGAAATCTCCCAGGGCTGCTTTCCCCGGCACCCCGGCAGCGCCTCGTCCCGAAAGGCGGGCAACTCAGAGTAGCGCGTCGCAGACGGCTAGGGACAGTGCCCGGGGGACAGTTTACAACACACACAAAATGTTAACGCTAAAGCCAGGAAAGTTACAAGTCTGCCTCAAGAAAAGAGTAGGGGGGGAAACAAAAGGGGGGGGAACTTCCTACTGTTTCATGGTTTTATATACATGTATGTGTGTATACACACACCCCTATCTCATACCTACCAAGAAATCTTTGCAAGTAATTTCTCCCCCTTCCTCCTTTTTAATGTTCGGATTTTGGTCAGGAAGATTTCTCATGAATCATCCATATAACTTTAACAATAATTGGATCGCAAGCTGCTATTATTATTTTAAAAAATTCTGCCCAAAGACTAATTGAAAGAAACAAATCTAATTTTTAAAAGCTTTAGAAATTTGCATCTCAGAATTTAAATCAATTGTGGGCTCCTCACTGTTCTACAGAAAGTTAACAGTCAGAGGAATGAGGCAAAGGGGAAAAAACTGTAAACTACTCAAAAGAGTCCGGGGCAATAATTTTTTTTTTTTTTGCAGGGTTGGGGGGAGGGGGTTGGAAGAAGCATCCACTAGGCAGAAAGCTACTTCCCTCTAAAATTTTCGGCACCCACATTTCCAAGTTTGGGCAAAGTTTCTGAAACCACGTCCCCCAGCCACCGAAGAAATTTCAGTATCTCCCCCTCCCCACCCAGTCATTTTTTTAAGGTATCCACAAGACATAGGAGGGAGGGAGGTTAGACTGCAAATGGGTCGACTGAAATCTCCAGGCTACTGATGCTTGTCCCCTTCCTCAGAGCCAAACAGGGGAGATAACATCTGAACTCATTATGTCCAGAACTTGGAGCATCTAACCCTACCTACTGAGAGAGACTCCAGCTCACCCCCTTTCCTTTTAAAGGATAACCGCGCTCCAAACTCGGCTTCAGGTCCTAAAGTGTCACTGCCTTTAGTTTTCCACTCCTCTCCATCCCGGACTCGCTAAGTTGGTCCAACATCTTCCGAGAGCAGCGTTGCTCAGAACAGACCCAGTGGAGACGACCGAAAAGTACAAACCCCTGCCCTGTGCCGAACCTCCCAGCGCATCCCCCCTTGCTTACCCTGGGCACTGCGGTCCTCCATGAACTGGCAGAGCAGCAGCAGCAGGAGGCAGAGCCCGCCGGGCTGGTGCCTGGGACGGACCATCCTGGGGGCAGGCGCGGGGCGAGGAGCGCGGCGGCGCGGGGAGCGAGCGCGGCGGCGGGTGGCTCGGGCAAGCGGCGCGCGTCACAGAGGCGAGCGGCGGAGGGCGCAGCGATCCCGGCGCAGCCCCGCGCTCGCCGCCGGCCGCCCGCGCGATTCAATGGACGTCAGAAGCCGGGCGCAGCCGCGCTTTAAATCTAGACGGGGGTCTCCGCGGTTTGCGGTGGGCGGTCTCCCAGTGTGTGGGGCAGTGGGAGGGCGGCTGCGAGCGAGGGTGTGCGCGGCTCCTTGGGGGTGGGGAGCTTCTAAAAGTTCAGTGTGAATCAGGTGACATTTCCCACCTTCTGGAAACCCTTCCCAATTATCTGGTGGAGGTGCCCGAAATCAAAGCTGCAGGAGGGGAATCGCCGAGTTCTTATTTGCGTAGGAGCGAGAGGGAGGGGGCAGGCGACCGGGGCGGGGGAGTGGGGAAGAACACCCACTTCAAGTCCTGCACGCCGCCGCTCGCTGGTAGCGCCGGCGCGCCGGGGGTGGCGTGTGTGTGTGTGTGCGTGTGTGTGTGCGTGTGTGTGTGTGTGTGTGTGTGTGAGAGAGAGAGAGAGAGAGAGAGAGAGAGAGAGTGAGTGAGTGTGTGTGTGTGTGTGTGTGTGTGTGTGTGTGTATGTGTGTCTGGTGGGGGCGCGCTGGGGGCTCTGGAGGCGGCGGCGGGCGGAGCGGAGCTGGGCGGCTGGGCGGGAGTTGGTCTCCGCACCGGCGCTCCTTCGCTCCAGGAAGACTTTGCAAAACGCCCGAAGAGCCCTGAGCTGCTGAAATATCCCGCTTGAGGTCGGGTCGCTGCCGTTTTAGGCCCCCGCAGTCTGGGCGCGGGACCCCGAGACGTTTTGTCTCTGGGTCTGCGCGTGCCGAGCGCTGCGGCCACCCGGAGCCCAGAGGTGTGGCTGGGAACCCCGGCCCCGGCACCTTCCACCCCGGCTGAGCCGGGCCGAAACGCGGCCCTGGGTCTCGACGAGTCAGAAGCGAACAAAAATGTTGAACACCTCAGCCCCGGCCTCTCCCCCCCCGTCACAGTCTCGACCCTCTCGTTTTCTTTTCTCCCCTTTCACTTCGCCGCTTCTGGAGTCGGAACCCGGAGCGGGGGCGCCGACGCAGGCGGTCTACCCCCCTTCCCCGGTTCGGAGGCTCCCCAGTTTCCGTCCTGTGTGTCTCCGTCTCTCCCAGTCTCCTTCTCAGCATCCCCCCCCCCCCTTTCCCTCTTTCCCTCTCTCTCCGTTCGCGGAATAAAAAAGATTGCAACATCGATAATGAACTTCTGTAGCCTCAGTTTATTAAGCACAGTGCCTGGCATTCTTCGCTGAAAGTTGGCGGGTCTCTCATTTATAACATTTTTGGCACCGCTGAATGAAACTGAGGAGGCGATATTTCCTTTTATATAAAACGATTACTTCACGGAAAATGCTATATTGTTTATTCCAAAGCTGCCTTTTAAATTTCTATTCTTTTCGCTTCTGGAGCCCGAAGGACAACAGACAGCGAAGTATGCAGACAAAATTCTTGGACATTCGCAGGTCACTGGGATTTGTTCTCCTACGGATTTCAAATCCGCCCCTCTTCACGCCCCCAACCTCCCCCCGCCAGATCGCCGCCCCCCACGCCTTCTCTCGTCCTCCCACCCCCCATCTTCCACCACCCCCTCCCACCCCCTCCACAACTGCAAATAACTCAGTGATAACAGATTTTTTTCCACCAACTGCAGGAGATAGTGCTAATCTTTTAATAAAAGATCCCATTACAATGGGATCTGTCTGGACAGACTATAATAGATCCCGAAATACAGCCGTGCTAATATTAGAAGACAGTTGTTTGGGTGCCTCTCAGACGGGCCCAAGCCCCCCTTTGAAAGTGGGCATGAATCACAAAGCCCCGCGGCCGCCGCACCTGCACCGCGCGCATTCGGTGCAGCAGGCTGGTAAAAACGGGTGACCTCGCCGCTGCTTTTCGCTTTATAATTACCGTCCTGAGGACGGGAGGGGAGGGGCGCGGGCGGTCGGGGCGGGGTGGCGCTGGCTTTTTGCTCACTTCAGACGGCTCTGGGGGCTCCACATCCTTCTTAATCTTTCGGATTTATTCTTCCTCTCTCTCTCTGTGTCTTCCCTCTTCTCTCTTTCCCTCCCGTCCGCCCAACCCTTCTCCTCTTTTCTCTTTGCCTCCCTCTTCCCCGACTCTGCTCGTACTCTCCCCCCTTCTCCCTCCCCTCTTGCTTTTCCACTCTTCCCTCCAATGCAGCATTAATGTAGAGTTGTTTAGTGCCCTCTAATGGCCGACGACATTAACAATTAATAGCAAACTGTCCCCTTTGCAGGAGCCGACACTCCATGGCAGAGTTCCAAAGTTGAATTTATTTCTTCTTTATTCAGGCAGATGGATATAGTGCTTATATAGTAATGTGCTGAGGGAAAGTTTGTTTTCTCCCTTTCAAATCCTCTTTCCCAGGGAAAACTTAGTTGAAGGAAAGGGGAAAGCTAACAATTATTGTTACTCGACCATTTTTTTGGGGGGGGGGCGGTATAGATTTGTCTTTTAATAGCAGCAAGAGACACAGCTTCTGTTTTATCAAAGTTTATCAAACGTGTATCTAGGGTTGGAAAATAAATTCAATATTCTAAATACACAAATTATCTTAGATGGTAGGTGGTTGGATTTCGTGGCAGTGTTACCAATAGCCATTAAACATTTTAAGACCCAAATGTGATTATATGATTTTATATTGTCCCCAGTTTAAATACATTTATTGGTCCTGAGTCTTCTGTAGCCTCTGGAAGCTGAAATTTCTCACTTTAGGACCATACAAAACATTTAAATTTTGCTCATGCCTGGTTGTATATGAAGTCATCTTGCCTAGAGGAACGTGGGGTCATATATTAATGCATAGTTTATTTTCTCAATACTTTTGGGAAGATTGTTTTAAAGACCATAAAATCCTCATATTTTATAACCATATAGCAATGAAAATAGTGATGTAACCTGCATGTTCTCATTATGGTTTAACTTATTCATTTGCATGTGCACTTAGAATATAGTGATATAAGAAGAGCATACCCTATATGACTTTGAGGGGCGTGGGGGGAGAGTGGTCCATGTGGCTAAATGAAAATTAGAATAAAGGCAATTTTGAGGGTTTAATCAAAAGAATATTTTATCTGGACTTTTGAGTTTTTGGTTTATTCAGATAGTTATTTTAGTTTGTGTATATAGAAACAACTCATGTCACAGAACTTTCTGAATTAACTTAATCCAAGGTATGACCACACAATTCCAGGATGATGGGTAAAAAGTAGAAATTCTGTTGCTATTTTATTATCTGTCTACATAATGCCAAGTGCTCAGACCAGTCATTTGACTAAATTGACTGCATTGACTAGTTGCTTTGGCATCATGTGATTTTCTAGGCTAGGCCAAAGCAGACACAGTAGCTCTCATTGTAAAAATGCCACCACTCACAGGAGTGACCCAGAGTACCAGAGGAGTACCAGAGGCAGACCCAATACAGGATTACTTTTCTCTGCAGAGAGGGTGGCTCTAAGGGGTCAGGGTTGAGGTCACAGGCAAACACAATGTGGAAAACATAAGTGCTGTGTTGCTTTTGCCTTTGTGAATAAGCAGTTTGGTGTTTGTTTAGTGATACAAGCTCATCCTGTTTTTCAGCTGCACCTTGGATAGTATTGATCTGTTTGGGAAAATGTCTGCCCTGAATCGGCACAGATCAGTCATCAGGATTCTTGTTGGCCTGGCTTGTTTTCTGACCAATTGGAGGAAATGAGACACAGGTCAATATTGGTCTCATATGGGCCTCCTGTGAGCATCAGCAAGAGATCCATCCCATTTCTGGGGTATGAAGTGGTATCACACCTGTTCAGTGACATCACAGAAAAACAGCTGCTATTTCTTTTACTGTTTTATCTCCTGTAAATGTTAAATATTGGGTTTGTAGATGTATAAATGTCAAGGGGACATTTTAAAATAAAAATGCCTTCTTTCAGTTTTGTTGTATGCTTCCAAGTTGGACTTCTTATTTTTTTCTTTCTGCTCTGCCAAAAAAGTAAATGTAAATTATGAGAAACACAATAGGACCACTTTGTAACTGACTTTCTGGGCAGCACACAAAAGGACTGCTGTTCTCTGATTGTTTTTTTGTCAGCTTCAAAAGCTATCTTCCTTCTAAAGTTTATAAATTTAAAATATTAGAGTTTAGCAAATGATTCAATCTAGCTCCCAAGATACCTATTTGAAATCATATGAAATTGTTGTTTGAACCAGAACTGACCTGGTTAAATTTTAGTCCCTAAAAAAAGAATATGGAAAGGGTGGGTGAGGTTACATATGGACAATTTGGAAGTCAGGAAGTGAGTAGCTTTTACTTTTTTGCCTTAAAATTAAATGTCAAACTTTTTTGAAGTTAGGTATTTTCCAAAATGATACTAAGATTTCAAATGCAAACAATCAATCTTGATTAAGCGACAGAATTTAAGCACTGGAGAAATACGCTGAAGTGTTTTTAAAATCAGATTTTGTTCTTCTAGGTACAAAACCGGTTACTTAATGCGTCATAGTCTTTGGTGTTGTGTAACTTCATGGGCTAGATGAGGATTGTGTGGGGGGTAATAGTTCTGTATTGGCTGAATTGTTGCAGAACTAAAAAGTTAAGAAATGTGAGTACATAAAAGCAATGTTTATCCAAGAGGTCCAAACCATCAGGTAATTACGTTTTTAAAAATGTCATTAGAATATATGTCTTTTTTAAATATAGTACTAAGAAAACAATCAATTGATTACCTGAACTTTTCTCGTTTCAGTGGTGCTTTTATGTTATATAGAGTCAGTCAATCATGGACAGCCCTTTTCTTTTTCTTTTTTAAAAATTTATTTATTTGTTTTTGGCTGTATTGGGTCTCTGTTGCTGCGCGTGGGCTTTCTCTAGTTGCAGTGAGCGGGGGCTACTCTTAGTTGAGGTGCACAGGCTTCTCGTTGTGGTGTCTTCTCTTGTTGAGGAGCACGGGCTCTAGGCACATGGGCTTCAGTAGTTGTGGCACATGGGCTTAGTTGCTCAACGGCATGTGGGATCCTCCTGGACCAGGGATCAAACCCATGTCCCCTGCATTGGCAGGTGATTCTTAACTACTGTGCCACCAGGGAAGTCCCTATAGATTTTTAATTAATCATCTTTCCTGAAAGGGGAATTCATTCCAAATCTAATTTGTACTTTGCCTTTGCACTTTATAAGTGTGGATCTATTTCTGGGTTCTCTGCTTTGTTCCACTGATCTATTTGTTGATCCTATGTCAGTCTCACATTGTCTTGACTACTGGGACTTTATAGTAAGTAAGGAAGTCAGGTAGTGTAATTCCTCCAACTTTATTCTTTTTCAAGATTGCTTTGGATATTCTAGTTGCATTTCCATGTAAATTTTAGAATCCACTTGTTGAATTCTATAAATACACACAAAAAGCTTGATGGGATTATGATTGGGACAGATCAATTTGGGGATAATTGAACTTTTAAGGATATTGAGTCTTCAAAACCATGAACATGGTATATCTTTCCATTTACTTAGGTTTTGTTTAATTTCTCTCAACTGTGGTGTGTAGATCCATTTTGTATTTTAACTGTCATTGAAAAACTTGCTGAAGTAGGATAATAAATGCAGTTTCCAGCTCTTTATCTCAGAGGAACTCGATGAGTTATAAAGATTCCCTGGTGCAGGATTATGTTTTCATACTTCCTAAGGCTGATTATCTATGGTCAGTCAAAAAGAATGTATTGAACACACTTTTCAGGAGTGGTGTGCTAACTCATCAAAATCTCTTGCATGCATTCTTTTGTTGTTTCTTTCAGACCACAGATAGTCCTTTGAATGAATAATTTCTGTCACCATGAAATTTATACCCAGTGAGAGTTTAAAATTATCCTTTGTTGGTTAGTGTTTTGTTGAGTAGTATTTCATAATTTTCATGTGACTAGGTTCCTACTCAAAACAATCCATCATCATGCTTAAGTTTTGAGAGGTAGAAATATGTAGTTCCCATTGTGCCAACATTTAGGTGGCAGTTACTTTCTGCTTGTGTTCTTTACTGGAGAGTTATGTCATCTTTTCGTTTGTCATTGCTCTCCCTGATTCATTCATCCTCCCTGTGGTTTCCTTTCCTCTTATAACTCATTTTCCATCCACCAGAAGGATTAGCACTATAACCCAAAACTGTACCTTTTGCAGCATATATTGGCTTATTTTTTTCATGTAAATGCTACATTCAAAAGTAAACTATACTTTGTATTGTTTATCCAACAGTACTATTAAATATTTAACAATGGGTTGAGGTCAAATGATGATGACACAACATGTGGAAATACAGAACAGATGATGCATTAAGTGTTGAAATAAATTATTTCAACACATGGCGAGCCTTGCTCTTTTTTTGGACTAGAATAGGAATATGTATATTATGAAGACTAGTAGATGAATGACTTAGAGGTAGTTTTGGTCAGTGTGTGCTTAATCTCCAATAAATAGTCATTCTTTTAGCAATATAAAATTGTTAGTATGTATAGGAGGCTCATTTATTTGGTTTTCCAATACATTAGTTAAATGATTCTTCTGAACTGGCCTCAGTGTGATTTCCTCGCAAATAAGTATATGAAAATCATCAAGAGGAACCATGTGTTAATGGCTCACATGCTGGGCAGATGGAAACATACTGGAGAAGAACTATTTAGTTGAGATCATTTTGGCCCCAAGACTTCTAATCTTTGCTTTAATAGAAAACATTGCTTTGGCCAGCCAAATGACACAACCATCACACTGTCAACATTTTCATCTTTGCCAGAGCACCAGATTTCCTGAAGAAACCTTTAAGCAATGATTCCTAACTTTTTCTTATTTGCAGTCCATCTGAGAAGCTGTTGAAAGATATGAACCATCTCCCCAGAATAGTGCACAGACACAAATACATATACACCTGCACAAAGTTTTACATTCATTTTTAGGAAGGTCTTAAGCATTTTGAAATCCATGCATGGATCCTTACAGGGTTCCATGGACCCCTGATCAAGACCCCTGATTCTGAAAGATACAATTGCTAGGTGTTCCGATTATTCTGCCAATACACTCCAATCTGTCTACTTGCTTTGTAAGAACCATTCAGATCTCAGTTAGAGTGTCCTCCCTGGAATAATTCCATATATTAGTGTGTTTTACAAAATTAACCAGTGTCACCAATAGAGCAATTGTCTTGAGAGAGTTCAAAACACACACCCACACCAACACACACATACACACACACACACACTGGTATGCATCTATCTATTATTTTGTCCTTTAATAATAGCTACCATGTATTGAGTACGTATTCCATGCCAGGAGCATGAAATATATCATCTCTATTTTCTTAGCTTCTTTTCCAGATAGATATTATTATCACCATTTCCTAGATCTCTCCACAAAACTGGACAATGCTGAGCCAGGAAAATTTTATAGCCTAGCATTTAGGAAGGGATTGTACTTTAAGCATTCCAGGGGGTAATGAGCAAAAGAAACAGCTCTGTAATTACTACTATATTCTAAACAACATAACATACTTTTACAGATAATGTTTTTCTACTGTTATGCATAAAATCTGCAGTTTTGAGGCACACAAAATATGCTAGCACAAATAGCCCGTAGTCTTTCTGTGGCTTAATTTTCAACGTAATTTCAATAAATATTTATTAAATATCTATGATATTCTCCAGACTCTGTGATAGAGATAGAGAAGGAAACAAGGCAAATCTAATTGCAGCTTTCTTAGAACTTTTGAGATAACAGAGAAGGCAGATATTAAATAAGTCCATATAATAAACTGTGATGAGGATGGCCAGGTAAGGTCTTCCTAATGAAGTGACATTTAGCTGAGACCTTATGTTTGAGAGTTAACCAGAAGAAGGTGGTGCTTGGAGAGATGGTGGAAGAGTATTTGTGAAGCCCAGGAGGCAAAAGAGAAATCATTTGAGGAACCAAAAGATGTTTAGTAATGACCAAAGCACTTACTTTGAGAGGAAAAGTGGAAACTGAGTAATGGGAGAAGTTGATGGTGCAGATTATATAAGCTCTTATAAAAACCATGGGTTCATTGGTTTTCCAGAGGAAATCCATGGGAATATTATAATTGGGGGGGGCATGAGCCATTTTTCACTTAGAAATTCTCTCTTTGCCTGAACTGTGGAGATAGATTTGCAAGGCGCTAGCATTGGTGAAAGGCTATCTTTTAGGATGCCATCCCAGTAGCAGAACTCTAGCGGGGGTGACACTTGGGTTGAAGAGGAGGATAGATTCAAGAGACAAGAGGTAGAATTGATAGGTTCTGTTGATTGATTGAATAAGGGGGATGAGGGAAAAGGAGGAGACGAGGATGGCTCTTGGGTTTCTGGTATGAATAAGTGAGTGGGTGGTGGTATTATTTCCTGAGGTAAACAATAACAGAGGAAGAGCAGGTTTCTGTTTGGGACTTGTCTTTAAGGAGCCTGTGGGAATTCAAGAAATTCTGAATGCCTTGAATTGCCAGGGTCATCTTTATGAATAAATCTATTACAGTTAACACAAGACAGTCTTCTTTTCTGACCCTGGAAGCAGGCACATCTACCTAGATATGACCAGTTACAACCAAGAATACAAAACACTTTGGGATGAACTAACCAAACAAATGAATGAGAATGGGTGGTTGTTTCATAAACCAGTTCCAAGAAAATATTCCCCCATGTACTTTCTAAGCACTAACTTTAAAGTATAGCAGCAACTCAATATATAAAACTTACATGAGGATAGGATGAAAGGGGCCCAAGCACTCTCTTAAGCTATACAACCATGTGGGAATCTTTGTCTTGTGTAAACCGATTCCAGTCTCTAGAAGGCATTGCCATTCAGGATCTAGTTCCTGGAGAGGGGAAGGAATGAGTAGAAGATGAGCAATCCATCTTCAGCTACCTTGGACGTTTATTCATACATTAAACAATATTTATTTCGTAAACAGAATTAATTGAGTACAACTGAGTAACGATTGATAGCAAAACCATTAGATGAATGACTGATGGGGAATTGACATTTATGTCGATATGTGTATATCCTCACCAATATTTGGGTTGTTTCCAGTCTAGCTATTATAATACTGCTGTGAACATACTCAGACAAGTTTTTGTGTGTCATATGTTTTCATTTACCTTGAGTACCTAGGAATATCACATATAAATATACTTAGAAGTGGGACTTTCCTGGAGGTCCAGTGTTTAAGAATCAATGCTTCCACTGCAGGGGACACTGGTGTGGCCAAAACAAAACAAAACAAACAAAATGTATACATAGAAGTGAAATTACTGGATCATAAGATAACTGCATGTTAAACTTTTTGAGATACTACCAAATTGTTTTCCAAACAGTACTTTGTCATATCATTTTATATTTCACCAGCAAAGTATGAGTGTTCTAATTTCTCCACATTTTTGCCAATACTTGTTATTAACTGTCTTTTTGATTATAGCCATCTTAATAGATGTGAAGTGGTAGCTCATGTTTTTTTTTTCCAAAAGTAATAAATTCTACTTGAAGCTAAATCATATAAAGAGATTTTGTAATAAGGAAACAAATGACAGAAGCCTGTACATTTCAAGTAAAGAAATTCAAACGCACAGCAGAGAACTTTTGTACTCATGCATGCAACTGAGGAAAGTAGCTTATAGAACCTGCAGCACAACATAAATGATCAATTAAGGAAGAGAACACATTTCCCAGGTAGGGTGAAAAACTGTGAGATTACAAGAAGACAGCTCCCCATCAACACAGAAAGATGTAAGTCTTGCTACTAAAGCACTGGGTGGAATGGGGGGAGAGAGGGGAAGAGTAAATTTCCAAAGCTGAAGGTCATTTGATTTTGTGTCTAAGGCATAATTCCTCATGTCCTGCTTCTCTCTTTTTGTGGCTTTGAGTCACGCTTTCCAATTCAGTTTTAACATTACGTTAATTTAATTTTTTATTTTGTGATTTTTAACTTAAATTTTTATTTTATAATTTTCATGGTGCCATGAAAATCTTGATTTCTTATATCATTAGTAAATCACTTAATCTCCTTTTTCTATGTTTTAAAGGATATGGTTTCAAAACCTTGCTTTTTAATGTTATAAAAGATTTTAAAACCTTTTTAAAAAATGTTTTCTCTCAGAATTTGTTCTTTAGATTTTGGCCTTCTTTGTGGAGAGAAAGTTCTTTTTCATCAGGCTGCATTTGGAAAAAAGAAGAGAGAATTTACTGAAGCAGAAACACAAGGGAAGGGTAATGGTATGTCTTGGTAACTTAGCAAAACACAAAACTTTTTTTTTTTCCCTGAGTACAAAAGTAATAAAGAACATTTGGAAAATACAGTAAAGGAGAAAATTGAAATCATGTGTTTCCTTACCATCCAGATAATGATTATTAATGCTTTGGTGTATATTCATCCAGATTTTTTTCTATGTATAAAAGCAACGATTCAGAGGAGCACCAATACCAGTCCATTTGGGCAAGCAGAACCGCGCCAAAAAAGATGTAGGTATTCTGGAAATATTTCTTACTTTTCAGGATTCCTGCCAACATGCAGAGTCTATCTCTGGGAAGGAAGACTGGTAGGATGTAGACAGGGTTCAGGGTTCTCAGCTTGCAGATTGAGTTTCAAGCAAGGTTCCAGATCTCTTTGCCAAGGAAGAAGATACAGGGGACTGGATGCAAGGCTCCTGGGTCCAGGGAAACTGACCTGTTGCCAAGCTTTTTAAGAATGGTAGGGTTATGGCTACTCTGTACCTGTTTTTCCTGTTAGGACTATCTCAGGAAAGGGGATAGACTTGGCTTCTATTGAAGGAGCTCATCAGAGGCTCTGACACCTTGGGTTCTGAGGAAGACAAAGGCGGGCAACGAAGGCAAAGACTAACATTGTGCAGGTTGAAAATGAGTCTTATTTCTCATTATAATACACATTTTCTGAAAGAAGAAATCTTTAAAAATATGTTTTAATATGGTATCTTTTTTCTTGGCTCAAGCCACTAGTGGGCTTAGTTGAATATTTAAAAGTAACATAGAGCTTGCTCATAGAGTATATTATGTTAATGAAAAATTTAATGGAAGAAGCAGAAAATTGTATTGCGTTATGGAAAGCAATTAGGGATATTCGAGAAATGTGTATTCTTGTTGCCCTTACAATAGCTAGACAGCTTTTAGCTTTCAGCCAAAGTTTTTTTTTTTTCCTAGAAAGTTTTAATAAGATACAAGCTATACATCAGTAGAGTGCTTGGTCCAATCGTGCGTTTTCAATAAATATTAAACACTAACAACAACTGTGAAGTTTCCTGTGTTATGTCCATCCCAGAAAGGACTTCTTCAGCAGAGCTACAGTTTAAGGATAGTCTGGGGCTGCAAGAAAGAGAGACGTAGAAACTTTGCCCACAGCCCAATCCCACACACCAATGTGTCAGAACAAAAAGATCAGTATATGGTGGTAACTTCTGCGGTCCTCCCAGCACACTGCGATGCCTTTTCTTGCTATTGGCCCTTTATGAATAAGGAGTTGAATCAGCCTGTGATAAGGCAACTGAGAAGCGCTGGCATTTTGAAAAGGATAACCTGTGAGTATGGTCTTGGGTTTTACTTACATATTTACATCTCCCCAGGTCTAGCTGCAACTTGAGAAGAAGCTGGAAATAAGGAGATAAGTATTCTTTGGCCCAAATGAAGGGCAGAAGTCAGTTTCCCCTCTGATCTGCAGTCTGGATCTCGTATCTGTGAGCTGAATCTCTATTGCATGAGGGACGAGTGCAGATTGTGCAACAGAGGGTCCCTGTGTGCATCTGACAGGAGAAGTTTGTTCTGAGTGTCATAGTGTTGTTTTCATCTTGATAGACTAGTACAGTCTGGGTGAAATGGTAGGGGAGGGTGCTGGGGAAAGGAGAAATGCCCAGGTAGCTGAACAATGAAAGCTTATATGCTACACGGACAGAAAGGAAAGGGAGAACACAGATGGCTCAGTGAAACCACTGGTTAGCAGAGGCAATGAGAATGCAGAGTGCGGATTTCAGGAAGGATAACATTTGTGAAGGCTGAATATAATCAAGGGGATCAGAGCCATATACTGGAAAAGTGATGGGAAATACAGTAATACGTCCATTAACCGCAGCACCATCACCATCAATCATCTTTAGTCTATGATGAGAATTCAAAACTCAAGAGAGGCTTGTCTTGGCCTGTGCCTATACTTCACATTAAGTATTTATTTTTGTCCTTGGTATTAGGAGATATTGCCACTGACAGCATTACTATTAATGTGTGTGAGTGGGGCTCAAAACGGACCAATTAATGATGCACAGTTCAATCCTGTCTAAGTACACATGTACACAGGGTGTCTGTCACCATTGGTGGCTTTCCCTCTTCACCTCTGGGGCTGCATGAAGTCTCAGTTAACAAAGAGCTTCTCCAGGTTTGAAGAATGCAGCACCGATCTGCTGACTGCTATGGTTTCCCAGAGTCAGAGGATATGCTGCATGGCTAACTGTTGAGCTTCTACACATTCTTCCCACTTTTCTTCTGTTGACCCTCCTTCTAATCAAGCCCCTTTGGCTTGTGATGGGTGCAGCTGCTGTGGTTTAGTGCACATGTCCAGAGGCAGAGATTCAGTGAGCAGAGCTAAGATGCTGATGGAGTGACTATACTTTGGATCTTTGTTTCCGGCACTCTTGAGTTTCCACTGATGTTAATTATGGCCCATGGGTGATGCTGTGGAGACTGCTGGAGGAAGCAGGTGGGAATCCAAGTTACTGTCGTTCTTCCTCTGGAGAGATATATACAGTGCAGAGGTTTACTTTGGCTGATTGCCTGACGCCATGTCTTGGTCTTTTGGGGGGATGGCCACCAGAAGAGAGCTTTTTTGAACAAGCACCCTGAATTTTTTTTTTAAAATAAATTTATTTTATTTATTTATTTTGGCTGCGTTGGGTCTTTGTTGCTGCATCCAGGCTTTCTCTAGTGGCAGCGAGTGGGGGCTACTCTTCATTGCAGTGCACGGGCTTCTCATTGCGGTGGCTTCTCTTGTTGCGGAGCTCGGGCTCTAGGTGCACAGGCTTCAGTAGTTGTGGCTCACGGGCTCTAGAGCACAGGCTCAGTTGTTGTGCTGCATGGGCTTAGTTGCTCCGTGGCATGTGGGATCTTCCCGGACCAGGGCTCTAACCCGTGTCCCCTGCATTGGCAGGTTGATTCTTAACCACTGCGCCACCAGGGAAGCCCCTGATTTTTTTTTAAGGCTGCCCTTGCATCTCTGAACAACAAGTTGCCTAGGAGATAGCATTTGCATTTAGCTCTCCCCACTGGATTTCTAGAAGTTTCCTCTGTGAGGATGGCAACACCACCTCAGGCTTTGGATTACAGTTTTGCATTGATATTATTTTTGCATCACCTAGGACATAATTCCGTGGAATCACATGTATTTTTTTTGTGCTTTGGGCTTAGAAGTACAGTCAATGAATATAGAGAAGCTCCTGAATGATTGCACCAATGTTGCATGATCCTGCCTTCTGTGCTGGCTTGATTTTTAAGAGGATGCTGGGCATAGTCTGATTCTGGCTTTTAGAATCACGGTTTTGTCTAGCACACTGCACAAATAGATGTACCCAAATTCAACTGGTGGTGAAGAGCAGATTTCATAGCTTTAGTAAAGTCTGCCACCAAATCTAACATGCTGGGTTCATCATTATTTTAGGAGTTCATGGAAATCTTCTTGTCAAGATACCTACTTGTTAAGACTCTGGTGTAAGTGTCCAAGTTAGGCTCACAAATACATTGAACCAATAGTATCAAAGATGCAGAAATGAAGTGGGTCAGGATTAAGTTCAAATTCAGGAATTAAGTTCTGTGCTTTTTGAGGATGATCTCTGATATCACAGAACTTGACTCTTTTGCTTCACTGACAAAAAAAGCCTCTCTGTATACAGGTGTGACATTTGGACTCTTGTTTTCATTTCCATATTCTATATTTTGATTCTTATCGAAACTACTCTTTTTAAAATAGGTTTATATGGCTTGGTCAAAATAAAAATAAAAGAGATGAAGTATAGATATATACTTCCTATATAGATATAGGAAGATTTCTATTATTTATTAAGTAGAGTGGTTGATATAAAATGATTTATGGGTGTAAAAATTAGAGAAAGTATATATTTAACATACAAAGCATTTAGTGGAGACAGAAATGAGTGTTTTATACATTATGAAATAAATTGAAATATTGGGGGATTAAGGAAGGATTTGCCTTTTTACTTTTAGGTATTTAAATTTTTGTAATCAATATATTAATTTTGCAAAGAAAAATATACATATGCTTATCAGTCAACTCTGGTTACTTTGAGGAGAACCCCAGCCTTCTCTAAAGTGAAGCAGCATTGTTATGGACACTTAGGTGCCTTATGATAAAAGATATATGCAGGCAGACTCTTGGTCAGATGTGAGAACTCTGAGTATTGGGGTTCAGCAATCCTCAGAGATAAAATTGAAGAGAATAAACACTGAGTTAAATTATTTGGATAACGAATGAAGGTTGCCTGTGCCCATAAATATGGGGCTATTCACTTTATTATACACAGCTACTGTGACCGATGTTTTTGACAAACAAGGGAACAAAAGAAAAGATAGATGTGATCTCGTTTCTTAAAGATTGTCTAATTAAGGTAGAGAGTGAAGACCTGATCAGCAATGGACTAATCCCAAAGCAACCTAAAAGCAAGTTAATGACCATGTGGTACACATGGTATACATAATTTCTAAAGGAATTCAAGATAGGAAAATACTTTGTGTGGATCTGTTTAGCCGATAACAATCATTATGTTTCCAGGAAAGGATCATTTGAAATAAATCCAATTCAAAAAATAAATATAAAGATTAATAAATCATACTTAGTGTTCCCCAGAAGATAATAATTTTTATAAACTTTATAGATAAAAATGCTACTGAAGGATGGAGGAATCAGTAATTAAATTTTCTGAAGACGTCAGAGAAGTGATCATAATATATGGAAAATACCTCAAAAGAGAATTATTTTATTACGAGAAGAATGGAGACATGGATATTCCAGGTAAAAGCAGAAGAAATAGCACAAATTTATGAGACGTCTAGGATTGTGAGGCAGGTACTGTAGCTGATGAGTCTGGAAAGAGTAAATTGTGCGGGTCCTAGAATGACATATTAAGGCATTTAAACTTGATCCTGTAAACAATGTAGAGCCATTAAAGGCCGTATGTCAGGACTAGATCTGTAATTGTTACTATGACACACATAAAAAAACGTAATTCAGGGCTTCCCTGATGGCGCAGTGGTTGAGAGTCCGCCTGCCAATGCAGGGGACGCGGGTTCGTGCCGGGAAGATCACACATGCCGCGCAGTGGGTGGGCCCGTGAGCCATGGCCGCTGAGCCTGCGCGTCCGGAGCCTGTGCTCCGCAACCGGAGAGGCCACAACCATGAGAGGCCCGCGTACCGCAAAAAAAAAAAAAAAAAAAAAAAAAAAATATATATATATATATATGTGTATACACTTATAATTCAGAAATTAAAACAAGTTGCGCCTGCGCAGGTGCACTCTTGCCTCAAGGCAGAGCATGCGCGCGCAGTGACTCCCCACTTCCGCCCTCAGCGGAAGTTTCTGCGGCGCAGCGGGGGAGGACGCTAAGGTGGAGTTTCCAGCCCGCTGGATCTGAGGGCCGGGGTGTGGCCCGGTAAAGCATGATACCCTCTGTCCAGACCATGGCAGAAATATCGAAGCGTTCAAATTCTGCTCCGACTGTGGAGAACCTTTGCCTACAGAGGAGCGTGAGGCGTCCCAGACCTTTGTGTCAGACCGCTCGGAGCATGCTTCTGAGGCTCAAGGAGAGCCGAATGCCAGTTCTGAAAACCTCTTGCGAGAAAGTGAGATGGGCCAGCTCTGTTACCTCTCCCACATTAACCACCTTCTCAGACCGTGACAGTTCTGGGTCTGAAAACACCTGCAGTCCCAATGAGAGACTCAAACCTGCATACGACCAGGTGAAGCCCTCAGACGCTGAAGTGGAGCCCGGTAGCCGCCACGCTTTTAGGCCTTGCCCGCGGGGACGGTGCTGACACACAAAAGTGGGCAGCACTGGAAGCTGGGATCCCTCCGGACCAGGGATGACCAGGGCTTTCTCTGTGAAGGTACACTGTTCACAAGCGGCAAGGGCTGGGCTGGGCGGGGCCGTCTTCGAGCCAGGGCAAGGGGAGGGGGACCCCTTTCTGAGAATGGGAATGAAAACCATATCCCAGTTGCGCACCCGCCTCTAGGCAACCTCTTAGACTCGGGACTGCAAACCTACCCACCTACAGGGGCCAGGAAGATAGAGTAAATGATGGCTGGAGTCTGAGAGTGGGCCATTGCGAGTGGTGGGGACTGTGGCCAAATGGAGAGCATGTGCCCTGTATAAGGAGGGCACGTTTCTTCAGTTCCACCTACTGTTGTCGTGTTGGAGTGCAGGCCCCGGTGTGGCTGGTTGATAACGGATGATGATGATCGTTGTAGCCACCCTGCAGAGATAGGATGGACCCGCATCCCACCCCAAATTTGGTTTGGATGTAAAGACCGATGATTTCAAACACAGAACAAGAGGGTGTGAAATATTTATTGCTCGCAAAATTGAGGTCTCTGGGGAGAGCAGTCCTGAAATGCCTTGAGAGAACAGGGAAGGAACCCGGTCTGGTTTTTATTGTGGTTAAGGGCTGGGGCTGAGGTGAGGGTTCCAGCATATGGGCCAGGGCCTCACATAGTTTGAATCTTCCACAGGCACCAAAGAAGGGAACACCCAGGCTTTCTTACCAGCTTGCCCAGATGTGGGTGGGTGGGGAAGAGGGAGGGCCAGGCTTAAAAGCTGTCAGTAGTCAGACATTAAAAAAAAAGGAGTCATTTTATTACAACGAAGAAAATAATAACTGTGCTGGAAGTTTTAGTATTAATCATACCTAACATTTATTGAGTGCTTACTCAAGGCCAGGCCCTGTTCTAAGCGTTTTACGTGTGCTTTTTCTCTTTTAAGCAATTTTTAAATTGAGATAAAATTCATATAACATGAAATGCACCATTTTAAAGTGCCTAATTCAGTGGGTTTTCAAGTATTCACAGTGTTGTGCAACTATCACCACTATCTAATTCTGGAACATTTCCATCATCTTAAAAGGAAGCCCTGTGACTTTTAGCAGGTACTTCCTATTCCCCCTTCTCCTTAGCCCTGGGCAACCACTAATCTACTTTCTGTCTCCATTTGCCTGTTCTAGACATTTCATGTAAATGGAATCGGACAATAAAAACAAACAAACAAAAAACCCCAACAGTTCAGATGGCAAGCCTATGAAATAAGTTCATAGCTTCTCAAGCAGGTGCTGTTGACATTTCAGGCCTGTCTGTTTAGTCACACAACATATGATTATGACCAAAAGACATTATAATGTATACAGTCTTTGGCACACTAAACCCTTTCCTATACAGTGCTAAAACAATAAAATAGAAAAATTAAATAATAATTTTCTTTACAGTTATAGCTTTTTTGTAAATGTTGTATGAAAAAGAAAACCCCCAAAGCAGTAACAAAAAACAAAACAAAAAGCATAAGGAATAAGAAATTCACAGTTTTACTTAAAAGCTTTTGTGGGCTTCCCACTACTATTATTACTGCTGCTACACACAATTGCTACTTACCATTTTTTTTTTTTTTTTTTTGCGGTATGCGGGCCTCTCACTGTTGTGGCCTCTCCCGTTGCGGAGCATAGGCTCTGGACGCGCAGGCTCAGTGGCCATGGCTCATGGGTCCAGCCGCTCCGCGGCATGTGGGATCTTTCCAGACCGGGGCACGAACCCGTGTCCCCTGCATCAGCAGGCGGACTCTCAACCACTGCGCCACCAGGGAAGCCCTCCGCTACTTACCTTTTATTGAGTGCCTGCTATGGGCCAGATGGTTTTGTTCTGTTTCAGGGGTTTTTAAGAAATTTTTTATTCTGGAAAGAACGCTTAACATGAGATTTACCCTTTTAACGAATTTTAAAGTGTATAGTATATTATTGCTGACTATAGGTACAGTGTTGTACGGTAGATCTCTAGGGCTTATTCATCCTGCCTGACTGAAACTTTATGCCCATTGATTAGTTAACTCCCTGTTTCCCCCTCACCCTTACCCCTGGCAACCACTGTTCTGCTCTTTGATTTTATGAATTTGACTATTTTAGATACCTCATATAAGTGGGATCACATAGTATTTGTCCTTTCGTGGCTGGTTTATTATACTTAGTATAATGTCCTTAAGTTTCATTCATGTTGTTATACTGTAGAATTTCCTTCTTTTATTAAGGCTGAATAGTATTCCATACCACAGTTTCTTTATCCATTCATCTGCCTTGAGGACATTTAGGTTGTTTTCACATCTTGACTATTGTGAATAGTGCTGCAGTGAACATAAGAGTGCTAATATCTCTTTGAGATCCTGATTTCAGTTCTTTTGGAAAAATACCCAGAAGTGGGATTGTTGGATCCTATGGTAGTTTTATTTTTAATTTTTTGAGGAACTTCTATACTGTTTTCCATAGCGGCTGCGCTATTTTACATTACCACCGATAGTGTGCAAGGGCTCCAATTTCTCCACGTCCTCCAACGCTTCTATTTATTTATGTGTATATGTAATAGTCATCCTGAGAGGTATGAGGTTTTATCTCCTTATGGTTTTGATTTGCAATTCCCAGATGATGAGTGATGTTGAACATTATTTCATATACCTGTTGACTATCTGTATGTCTTTGGAGAAATATCTATGCAAGATCTTAGGCCTTTTTTTTTTTTTTTTTTTGGGCCACGCTGCATGGCATGTGAGATCTTAGTTCCCCAAGTAGGGAACGAACCCGCACCGCCTGCTGTGGAAGCTCGGAGTCTTAACCGCTGGACTGCCGGGGAAGTCCCTCTTAGCCCTTTTTTTTTTTTTTAATTGCATTATTATTTTTTTAAATTATTGAGCTGTAGAAGCTCCTTGTATAATTTGGATATTAACCCCTTATCAGATAGATGGTTTGCAAATATTTTTTCCTATCCTGTAGGTTACCTTTTCACTCTGTTGATTATTTACTGTGTAGAATCTTTTTGGTTTGATGTAGTCCCACTTGTTCATTTATTTATTTATTTATTTTTGTTGCCTGTGCTTTTGCTGTCAAATCATTGCCAAGACCAATGTCATGAAGCTTTTCTCCTATGTTTTCTTTTAGGAATTTTACAGTTTTGGGTCTTATGTTGAAGTCTTTAATCTGTTTTGAGTTGATTTTTTGTGTATGGTGTAAGATAAGCATCCAATTTCAGTCTTTTACATGTAGATATTCAGTTTTCCCAACACCATTTGTTGAAGAGACTGTTCTTTCGCCATTGTGTATTCTTGACTTCCTTATTGAATATCAGTTGACCATACGTGTGTGGATTTATTTCTGGGCTCTCTCTATTTTGTGCTATTTGTTTACATGTCTGTCTTTATGCCACTACCATTACTGTACTTTATAATACATTCTGAAATCAGGAAATGTGGTACTTCCAGTTTTGTTGTTCTTTCTCAAGATTGATTTGGCTATTTGTAGTCTTTTGTGGTTCCATATGAATTGTAGAACATTTTTCTATTTCTTTAAAACATGCCATTGGGATTTTGATAGGGATTGCATTGAATCTGTAGATCGCTTTGAATAGTATGGACATTTTGACCATATTAAGTATATATAATATTCTTTTTTTTTTTTTTTTTTTTTTTTTTTTGCGGTACGTGGGCCTCTCACTGCTGTGGCCCCTCCCGCCGCGGAGCACAGGCTCCGTAGGCGCAGGCCCAGCGGCCATGGCTCACGGGCCCAGCCGCTCCGCGGCATGTGGGATCCTCCCAGACCAGGGCACGAACCCGTGTCCCCTGCATTGGCAGGCAGACTCTCAACCACTGCGCCACCAGGGAAGCCCTATATATTATTCTTAATGCTTTACGTATAGTAACATTTGAAACTTTTTCTAATTCTAGTTTTTACTTTTTAAAAACTTTATTTTAGAGTAGATTTAGATTAATAGAAAAGTTGCAAAGGTAGTATAGAAAGTTCCATATACCCCACACTCAATTTCTTCTATTATTAACATCTTACATTAGTATTACATTTGCATAATTAAGGAATCTATATTAAACCTTATTATTAACAAAAGTCTATACTTTGTTTGAATTTCCTTAGTTTCTACCTAATTTTTTTTGTTTGTTCTAGAATCCATCCAGTATACCATATTACCACTAGGCTCCTACTTGCTGTGACAGTTCATAGTAGTGTTCTTACTCATCACAATAATTCCATGTGGTAGGACTATTATTATTTATTTATTTTAAAAATAAATAAATATTTATTTATTTATTTAGCTGCGTTGGGTCTTAGTTGCGGCACGCAGGATCTAGTTCCCTGACCAGGGATCAAACCTGGGCCCCCTGCATTGGGAGCATGGAGTCTCAGCCACTGGACCACCAGGGAAGTCCCTATCATTTATTTTATTATTATTTTATTTATATATTTTTTTCTATCATTTATTTTTAAAGATGAGAAAACTAAGACTAGGGTCACACAGAAAAGGGAGTCAGCTCTGGAAATCTGGGTCAGAGTCCTCACTCTCAACCACTGCACTGCATTGCTTCAAACATATTAGGTACTCAGTAAAAGGTAAACAAATGCACAACTGCACACCTGGATCATGATCTAAGGGAGCATGTGGTAAATGCTTTAGAGCTCCCAAGGGTAAAGGTTATTTGTAAGAGTTTAGTGAAATTTGTGTAAGATTTCAACAATGAGATGAAGTTTGAGCTCGGCCCTGAGAATTGGGAGAAATAATTGTATAATACGTTATAGTTCCTTTCAAATATATTAGAATCCCTGTCACAGTTCATTTTTATAACATCTCCAAGGATAGATGAATGGTTTTGCCTTGGAGTAAAAAGCTTGGGTATAAAAAGTGTGGGGTCGTGGTTTAAACTTTCAGTGTCTAACCAAAGTCATGTTATAGAATTTCATTTTACTTCCAAGAGGACAAAACATTTTAAAAGTACAATGTTTTTTAGCCTATGAACGTTTAGTTTCAGAATTAGTTTGATCACAGTCCCAAACTCTTTCTCAACCAGTTTAAGATGAGGATGGAGTCAATTTTGTTTGATTAATGCATTGTGGATTCTTTTACATCATTCTGGCACATAGGAAGTAATGAATAAATATTTGTTGAATGAGTGAATGAACCCTGATTCAATTCAAAGAGATATTAAAGATTTCTTGATTTTCTGTTGACACAGTGTTTCCTTTCTCAAATGAATACACTATTAGAGAATCTTAGCATCTTTTAAGACTTGCACTCATTCAGACTCCCTGGAGTCTGTAAAAAGGGGGAACAGAAATGTCCCAGAGTCTTTGCTCTTCCTACCAGCTCCCCTAAGCAGAACCGTAAGTCCCTGAATTTGTAAAGAATAATGTTCTAGGAGTATGTTTTATTAATGTTTACAGCTTTTCTAAAAAGTAAAGAGTAGGTCTTAGAATATCAAGTTTATTTATTTGAAATGAACTCTATTGAGAAATTATTTTAAAATGATAACCGTCAGCTTTCCTTTGTATTAATTGTGTTCAATTAAATGATTCATGATTGGCTTTATAAAGTATTGACTTTTTAAAAAAAGGGCATTCTGCTTCAGAGGAGAATGTGATACATATGTCACATATTTGATCTTTAGAGATTTTTGGATAATAACCAGAATTTTCAAATTTGGAACATGGTACTTATATCAATGACTGGTAGGCCTGAAAATGCTTCCTTTGGAATTATGACCCCTTCCCTGCTATGGTCTCTTTACTCCCAACTCTGGGAAATGTTTATAAAGGGGTAACTAGTCAATTAGAAATAGTTCTGGCAGATTAAATCTAACCCTGCAGGAACCTGTAAAACTGCCCTCTAATGGAGCTTATTGAAATTTAGGACTGGAGGGTTCCAATAGAGAAGTGTCTTAGGGTTAAGGGTTGTATGAAATTCCATATTGTTTCTCACATTTCTCGAAAGCATTGATGGAAATGGCAGTTTAGAATGGAAAGAGTAAAGGTCAAATGTGACCTATAGAATATGCATTTATTATTTTTCTTTCTTTTTGATTATCAGCTCATGTTAGTAAGGCCTGTGTTTTCAAGGTAGTTATAAATGCATAAAAAAGATGTTATAACCCAAAATAAAATTGAAAAAATCAAAATTAAAAGGTGTGGGCAGAATAATTAACCCTATGAAGAATAGAGGTGTGGTCATTTACTTTGTGGTGACTGGTTTTCACGTTTGATTTTGACTGTGACTTTGAGGAAAAAGGCAACATCTTTAAATTTAAACTTAATATATTCCATTTTCTGTATAATTATGTTTCTCTGTGGGTAGCTTGGAAATGTTCAGATGTTCTGTGAATTTATCCTGGCGATCAAGGCAAGTGTGTATCGGTCATGAGAGGGAAGCTCCAAGGATCCCTACCTTATTGTAGGGGAATAGTTATCTCTTACAGGGTTTGACTTGAGCCCTGTTTATAAGATGAATGATGTTGAATGAGAGAGCACCAAAGATGATCTTCTGCATTTCAAATATCCGTTGTCTTGCCAGCATTCCACCATTGGAGATACATATCTTTAGCTCTAAATACTTCTAGTCGGGAGTTCTTTGTTAAAACCTAAGCCATTATCAATGAATACTTTAATTACCAATAAACACCATAATGCAGTATTTCTCCATTGGTGGACCATCTGCTTCAGAATCACCTGGAGGGTCTGTTAAAAACACTGATTTAGGGGTCCCACTCCAGACCAGTTTGGTCAGAATTACTGGGTGGGAAGATGGATGAGCCCGGTGAATCTTATACCTAGTGAAGTTCTAGAATCAATGAAATAAGTTGAAAGCCCTCTGAGAGCAAAACTCTTTAGAGTACAGGGTAGGCATCTGAGGAGAAGGAAAGAATATGCCAAGATGAAGGAGAGAGCAGAGATGGGGCAAATGGGAGACACCAAAGCTGAGCTTTGGGCTCTTCATGATTCTGTCCAAGGCCAGTCCCCAGAAGAGTTAGTATTGCCATTGTCAGTGGCTCTATGACTAATCTCCCTCATCAGGAAAATGGGAGACATGAAAACCTTCTTTTGGCAAAGGTAGGACTAGCCCACAAGAAAGCCTGAAATACGAAGAATTCTCAGAGATAAACTTCCTCAACTTAACTGAGCCCCTCGGGGTAGAGGCTTTTCATTTGTGCTGGCCCCAGTGACATGTGGTGCAGATCCAGATACGTCCTGGGTCTTGTGATCACAGTCTTTCTTTTGAAAACAGTTGCTGACAATCTGTCACTCCTTTGTGTGAGAGCTCAGCCTGTTTGAAAATGCAGGGTATCAGCTGCTGTTGCTGTAGGTCCATTTCTATTTTCCAGCAGGTGGGTGTGCCTGTTTCTTTCCTTTCATCTCCATCCAGGCTTTCTTCTTTCAGGCACTTTCCGGTTTGTCAAGCCAAGTATGCCTGTCATGTTGGAACCCAGCCCTGGGACACTCACCAACTTCTCTTTGTGTTAGTATCTCCCTTGACTATGTTTCTACTCTTTCTTATCTTCTTAAAGCCCATCAGTCCATTCACATGTTCACCTATACATCCTATTCTCTTTATTGTGGGTACTCAAAAACTGCCAGTTAACCTTGTAGTCTCACCTTTTCTGTGTTTTTGCTTCATCTAGACTTGCCTTGTGCTTTTCCCCAGGGTCATTTTGGTCTATCCTTATCTCTTCTTCCCGTTATTTTCTATATCAAGTCATACTAAGTACTTAAGTAGCTTTCCTGAACAGAAATATTAGGGTTCAGTAGGAAGAGGATGGGTTTCAGACTCAAGGCTAGTATTGGAATCCTCTCTTAGCTACTTATTGGTAGCTCTGAAAACAATAATTTTCTCGTAGAGTTCTGAAAATTTAATTAGAAATATGCCAAGCACAGCACCTATAACAATAAGCGTTCAATTCATGGTAGCTATTATTATTTATACATTACTATTTTTTTATTGAAGTATAGTTGATTTATCGTATTTCAGGTATATAGCAAAATGATTCAGTTATATATATATATTTATATATATATATGTATTCGTTTTCAGATTTTTTCCATTATAGGTTATTATAAGATATTGAATATAGTTCCCTGTGTTATATAAGTAGGTCCTTGTTGTCTATGCATATTATTTTTGTATGAAAACTTTCCATTCTACTGTAGTACAGTGCTTTTTCTTCCTTTGTGTTTGTGTAGATTTTCTTGGGTTTGGGGTTCCAAGAGAAGCAGGAGATTAGGATATATAGCCTTTAACCACGTGAAGCAAGAATAAAGGGACTCATGAGCAGGAGGAAGCTATCATTTGCCCACTCACAGGCAGAGGTTTCTCTTAGGACCAGGCCCCTGGTTGTCTTTGCCTGAGTGTTCAAGATGTTCTTTCTTTAATTAAGCACAAGCCATCCCCAGCGGTCCTTGACTGGAGGGCACATGGTTTCCTCCTGTTGAGTTAAAGCCTTGGAGTCCCAACAGGACCTGTCTAGTGGGGCCATGGAGCCCCCACCATATTCTGGGTTTTTGTTGTGTCCTGGCTCTGGTGCCAACACAATTCTCCAGCCTCCTAGTATGCTTTCCCATTGCTGTTAATTTCTGTTTTTCTCCCCTTCTGTAGGCTGTCTTTTCATTTTATTGATTGTTTCTTTTGCTAAGCAGAAGCTGTTTAGTTTTTTTAAATTGAAATATAGTTGATTTATAGTATTAGTTTCAGGTGTACAACATAGTGATTCAATATTTTTGTAGATTATACTCCATTTAAAGTTATTACAAAACAATGGGTATCTTTCCCTGTGCTGTACAATATATCCTTGATGCTTATTTGTTTTATACATAGCAGTTTGTATCTGTTAATCCTCTAGCCTTATCTTGCTCTTCCCCCTTTCCCTCACCCCACTGATAACAAGTAGCTTGTTTTCTGTATCTGTGAGACTGTTTCTGTTTTGTTATATACATTCGTTTTATTTTTTAGGTTCCACATATAAATGATAACAGAGTATTTGTCTTTCTCTGTCTGACTTATTTCACTAAGCCTAATACTCTCTAGGTCCATCCAGAAGCTGTTTAGTTTGATGTAGTCCCATTTGTTGAAATAAACCAATGCATATACAGTCAATTAATATCTGACAAGAGAGCCAAGAATACTCAGCGGGGTAAGGATAGTCTCTTTAATACATGGTATTGAAAAACCAGATAATCACATGCAGAAGAATGAAATTTCACTTCTGTCTCACACCCCTTGCAAAAATTAACTCAAAATGTATCAAAAACTTAAACATAAGACCTGAAATTGTAGAACTCCTAAAAGAAATCATAGTATAAAAGCTCCTTAACTTTGGTTTTAGCAATGGTGTTTTGGATATGACACCAAAAGCACAAGCAACAAAAGCAAAAATAAATAAGAAAAATATTCCTTAAAATGCTTAAGTTTTCTACCAGAGTAGACAGTACAGGCCTTTCCTTTCTACTTCTTACTTCTCCCCCAAACATCCCAGTAAAGCTGAAATAAGTATATCTGAAAGCCAATCAACCAACCAACCAACCAAAGAAACAAAATATCCAACTTCCTCTTCAAATTCCTAAAACTGTCCAAAAGCCAAAAAGCACCCCCCGCCATCCCACTTTTTGCTCTGCTAGACTCTATTCATCCATTCTTGGACTGTGCTTGAATTTCCCTTTTACATCATCTTGCCCAGCACTGACAGTTCTGTCCCTGTGTTTCCAGCCACTGTCCCAAACACTACTTCTCCTCAGGACACTCAAAGACTTATTGTTTGTGCTTCGTTTGATGCAGATCACATACTGCTTAGTAGCTGGGTTTTTTTTGTTGTTGTTGTTAGCAAGATTGTATGCTTCTTGAAGGCGCAGCCCCATGTACCCTCTATAGAAGGCACAATGATTTCCAAAAAGCAGCTGCTCAATAAAAATTTATTGACTGGTTATTGATTTTTGCTTTAGTTATATTTCACAGTTTTCTTGCTTGCCAAGTCCTGCTTCTAGCCAACATGGGATTATGTGTGGCACCTGAGGACAAAGGTGGCACGGAGAATTAAAAATCTAGAGATAATCATACAAGCTCACTTAGAACAAAGGGTTTAATTATTCCCCTATCAACTGAGCCTTTTATCTGAGCTGAGTTGCCATAAGCAACAAATTGGTGAGTTTCATTCACTCTGCTTGCTTTGGCTACCGTGAATAGCATAAGGAACACAAGTCAGAGTGAAGGAGAAGCAGAGGATCCGCACAGGATAGGTAGCTTTCATCTGGTTATGTTGGCCAGAGAGCAACATGTGTTAAGTGCATCACTGAACAAGTGTTTGACCTTTCTGTGCGGGGAAATAAGCGTCTGACAATTTGTTTCATGATAAACTAGAACTAGTCTGGGAATGATACTTTCTAATGCCCACTTTTCCTTATTTATGAACCAAAAGGCTAAGTGGTGCTGTCCCTGGAGATGGAGATGGCCAAGGGAATAGAGATAAAAAAGGGGATGGGGACTTCCCAGTGTGGTTTTTTATTGCTGGCAAATAGGGGCTCTTTCTCCTTCCTGTACTCTCAATACCTCCTACCTCTGGAGGGTCAACAGCCAGAGGAAGCTGGTGACCAGCGGTAAAATAAAGCCTGTTGGCATGCTGAAAGGGTATCATTTCCACCTCGCGGAAACTTCTTGAATCCATCCATCTCTTTCCATCTCCACCATCACCTCCATAGCAGGGTTTATATTCAAAATATTTAATAACTAATATGGCACAAGGCACTGACCTATCAGGATGGAGCCTGACTGCTTATAAATAACCAAAAATAGTCATACTGGTCACCCTTCCTCTTGCGAATCTAAGGTCCAATTGCCTCTGGCCTGGGCCCTGTAAAGGCCTCCTAAGTGGACCCTCTGGTGTACCCTAATCTACTGCACAATAGCCAGAGTAATGTTTTTCAAGTGCAAATTGTACTCCTTCCTCCCCTCACTTCTTAAAACCCTTCCGTGGCCCTCCATAGCTCTTAAGATAAAGAGAACTTCTTTAACTTGGCTTTTTAAGCCTCACATAATTTGTCCCCTGTCTCTCTGTAATGTGATTGATAGCCTATTTCCTACACAAAACTGTAAGCTCAATGAGATTAGGGACTATGATTGTTTTTTCCCTGCAGTTATTTCCCCAGTGACTAACTGGTATAGTTAGTCACTAATACAGAGCAGGAGCTCATTAAATATTCTTTGAATGAATAAGTAGATCATGAAACAATCCCAGCTTTTCCAACGTGTATCTTCATATCTAGTCCATGATTTTTATTGTATATATATGTGAATACGTTTTTAATAAACAGTTTCATAGAAGATACTTGTTCATATTTCTTGTATTGTTGAACAGCAACAGCATTCTCCTAATGGTAGATGTGAGGCATCTGGGAGCTCTCTGAGGCGAGGCTGCCCTCTTTGCCCTCCCTCCTCCTCCCCACTGTCTAAATAGTCATGTGGCACTATAGTTCTGTTTCCCAAATGATTCTCCCAAGTGATCTCTCCTCTCCAACTCCTGGCTATGCCGTGGTCCAGCTCACCATTTCTTGCAGTTACTTCTAACCTGGTTTCTCTACTTTCTTTCTTACTCTCCTTCAGTCCATCTTCTGCAGAGCTGTTAGGGGAAACTTTCTAAAACTCAAACCTAATCATATCCTTCTCTTGCTGTAAAATTCTTTAGGGTATCCCACAGAGGATCAGGTCTTAGCACAACATATAAAACCCTTAGTAATTTGGAACCTGTCTACTCTTTGAGACCTATTCATTTAACAAATAGTTACTGAACACCTACTGTATGCCAGAGGATCTGTTGGAAATATTATGGTAAATGAGGAGTACTTCCTTTGTCCTTGTCTAATGGTGGATTCATCCCTTGGAACAATCATACATAGCTACTATTTGTGGATCCCAGAATCTACCACACCCTCATATTTCTTTGTCATGGCTGGGGTTCCCTCTTATTCCTCACCTCTACCCACATCCACCAGACATACTCCTATTTATTTTTCAGGACTTAATTTAAGGATCATTTTTTTTGGGGGGGACACTTTGATCACCTTCCATCCCCCAAGAATTACAGTTCATTCATTGTCCGCCTTCTATCAGAGTACTGGTTACATTGTTTATGTTTCCTTATCTTTCTCCACACTAGTCTATAAATTCCACATTGCATGACATTTTGTCTTAGTCATTATTGTCTCTCCAGAAAATAGAAGGGTACATGTTAAGAGGTAAGCAGGCATTCAGTAATGTTTGTTGACTAAGAAAATGTTTTCTTGGAATGTGAGATCCAAGAAGATATGGTAATATATATTTAATCTGTATCATAAAATTTTGAGATCTTAAGAAATCATAATTTATTATAGTAATTTGTTGATATATTTAAAAATTTATTTAAATTTTATTCAATATCCTTTGTTTAAGTGGAATCCAATTGTAAACTGACCCCTTATAAAGCTTATTATCATCTATGATAATTAAAATGTATACCTTGAATGATACACACACAGCTATTGCAAATCTCAGCAGTAAAAATTTTCATTTGACTCTTTCCTGCTTTGACTTATGATGGACTTTGGCATAGTCTGGTAACACAAACATTGATATATTCCCTTCTGGAATTTGCCAGATTTTCTTCCTATTGATGGGGATAGACATTTTAGCAATTCGTTTTCAAGCTAGATTTCCCAGCCATTTCTTTTTCCCCAGGACCTATTTTTATTTCCATCTCTTGGTTATTCTTTTTCTTTTTTTTAATTTTTGTTGGACTATAGTTGATTTACAATGTTGTGTTAGTTTCAGGTGTAGTTTCAGGTGTACAGCAAAGTGAATCAGTTATACATATACATATATCCACTCTTTTTAAGATTCTTTTCCCATATAGGTCAATATAGAGTATTGAGTAGAGTTCCCTGTGCTATACAGTAGGTCCTAATTAGTTATCTGTTGTATATATAGTAGTGTGTATATGTCAATCCCAATCTGCCAATTTATCCCCCCCCCCTTTTCCCCCCTGGTAACCATAAGTTTGTTTTCTACATCTGTGACTCTGTTTCTGTTTTGTAAACACTTTCATTTGTACCATTTAAAAAAATTTATTTATTTGGCTGCGTCGGGTCTTAGTTGCGGCACGTGGGATCTTTGTTGTGGCATGTGGGACCTTTCGTTGCAGCGCGTGGGCTTTTTGTTGTGGCACGCGGGCGGGCTTCTCTCCAGTTGTGGTGTGCGGGCTTAGTAGTGGCGGTGCACGGGCTTAGTTGCCCCACAGCATGTGGGATCTTAGTTCCCTGACCAGGGATCGAACCCGTGTCCCCTACATTGGAAGGCAGATTCTTAACCACTGGACTACCAGGGAAGTCCCTCATTTGTACCATTTATTTTAGATTCCACGTATAAGCGATATCATATGATATGTGTGTTTCTTTGTCTGACTTACTTGGTATGACAGTCTCTTTTGGTTATTCTTAAGCATAAAGTTAATATTAACTACTTCCTGTGACAGCAGACCCTGGTTAGAGCTCTCTGGGGTATGACGGTTCCAGTGGAGGGTTGTCTGAGATGAGACTACTAGGGATTGGTCTGGTCAGTGCACAAATATTTATTAAGCACCTGCTCTGTGCTCAACTCTCCAATAAGGTATAATTACTTCTGTCCTATTCACCACTATATTTCCAATGCCTAATAAATGTTCGATGAATATTTTTTAAACGAATAAATTTTTGGAAAATATGGAGCCTGTTCTTAGTGGAGTTGAAAAGAAGAATAGGGAGAGAACTATCAGTTATGTTCCTACTCTGTACCAGGCCCTATGTTCACACGTTTCACACCTTGTAAGTTTTACAAAAGCCCTTTGAGGTAGCTGGGCTTATTTAATTTTCCATGCATTCCTTGTTTTCCCAATTAGAAGCTAAGGAGTATAATAGTAATCACATAAATAGTATCATCGTATTCCTAACTCTGTACTTAAGCTGTCTCTATTGACAGACCTTAGTTCTTCCAAAGCCCACTTGATTATTACAGAAAATGTCTGGGGGTGTCCTCTATGTACTCATGAGAATAACTTTTGCATTTACCGCTGCCCTTCCATTTGCTACATTGTGTCTACCATTTTCTGCCTCCCCTGGTCTGCTGCTATCTATTTTTCTGCCTGCTGATGTCTCCAGGGATTGAGCTGTGCAAGCCCTTGTGGCACTGCTGCTGCTTCACTGTTACATCATGACCTATTTTGTGTAGCAGTGTCATGGATCTGTGAGAAAAGCAACCTGGTGACCAGACGATCTTTCTCCAGCAGAGGACAAAGAATCTGGAGGGAAGGGCTGACGTGGGCAGGGCACTCATCTGATGTGCTCTTACATGTGGTGTGGCAGTCAGAAGCATGGAAATTGCTGGAGGCATTGTAGCTGGACTTCAGGCTAGAGAGTCCACTGTCTGGCTCAGTCCACCCATAATAGTGTTTTCTGTTAAGACAAATCTTCTAACCCTATGAGAGAAGGCGAGAGGTAGGAGAGGTTTGGGATCTGATGAGAAATGCCTCTGGGGAACAAGTAGCATTCCCCGCTTTGTAGAGACCCACCAAGATTTAACTAAGGGGAGGCAAAAAAGAACAAAAAAATTAACCTGGTAAATACTATTAGCCTTTTCTTCTTTCTCTACCTTTGAAGGAGGAAGAGTCCTCTTTGCTTCAATAGTCCCAGGGACTGGGATTTTGTTCTGGTTAATGTCTGGGGTATAATGTTGGAAGGAGCCCCAAAAGTCTAACTTGATATCCAAGAGACAGGGTAGAGAGCTATTCAGGAAGAATAATAGATTGAGAAGGAAGGGAATATGAGAGAAATAAAACAGAAGTATGGGCTAGAGTTTTAAGGGTAGAGAATCTAAGTGAGAGGGAGAGAGAAGAGTGATTACTAAGCAGCTGTTATAAAAGACCTCAGAGATGATGATGGAGAAAGAGGATCTTCATGATATTTCCTGTCTGTGAAAAATCTTGGCAAGTTCCCTGGTGGTCCAGTGTTTAGGACGTGCACTTTGCACTGCCGTGGCCCGGGTTCAGTCCCTGGTCAGGGAACTAAGGTCCCCCACAAGCCATGCGGTGTGGCCAACTACAAAAAACAAAAATGAAAACAGAAGCACTTCAGTAAAAATTTAAGATATTTTAAAGTGTATGTTGGGTTTTGGACTTATGCTTCTGTTGGATACAGCACTGATATAAGACTGGCCATAAGAGTGGTTCAGCTCTGTGTTACTATCTTATTGGAGAGCCAAAATGAAGCCGTGAAACCACTGGCAAACAGAGTGATGGATTGTGAGGTGCAGACAATATGTGTTTCCAGAGATCAGACAAAGCAGGAATCAATGTGGGCTGTGGTTTTTGGTGAAGGTCTCAAAGAGCTTAATGGAACATAGCTGGCACTCAGATCTCAAAAAACATATAGCACTTGAATAGATGGAGAGAAGGAAGGACATTTTAGCCAGTGGGAATATATTTAAGTAAAGGCATGAGGTAGGAATGAACATTGTATTATCTAAGGGGGGTTAGTCAGGAATTCAGCCTAAGGGAAAGAAAAAGAAGAGTGATGAGTAGCAATTGGGAATTAGAATGTATCAGTAAAGTGGGGTCAGTTTATGGAGGATTTTAGAGGCTACACGAAGAGGTTGTTCTTAATTTATAAAGGACAAGAGATATGTTCTGTAGAGTGATGAAAACTAGAGTTTTAAAAAGCCTCATCTGAAGGAAGTGATTGAAATGGAGAAAGCCTGGAGACTTTTTGTTTTAAATCCATGTGTGAAGCATTTAGGTTTGGACTTGGTGGAGAGGAAATGTTGAAAGGACAAATCATAGGGCTCGTAACTGATATTCAGGACAGATGTGAGATCAGAACTGAATATAATTCTAGTTTTTCTAGTCTAGAGGTTTTGGAGAATTATGGCTTCATTCATTTCTCCATTTATCTTTTCACTTATTTGAGAAATATTTATTGAGTACCTACTATGTTCTCCATACTGGGATACAGTGAAAAGAGACATTGAAAACTCCCTGACCTCATGGAGCTTACATTCAAGAGAGGGAGAAACCGATAATTAAAAATATGAACAAGTAAAATATACAGCATATTAGCTGCTGATAAGTTCTCTGAAGAAAAATAAAGCAGAGAAGGGGAATGATGAATTAGGGGTAGGTAAAGAGGTTACACCGATAAATAACTGAAGTGGCAGTGTTGGAAAAGGAGCTAGTTGTCAGGGAAAGGTGGGATTTGGACACTTTTGTGGCATTATTTTCTGAGAAACGTAGGTCAATAATTCTTATGGGAGGTATGATTGCGAATGTAGATTTCGAAGGCACTAGCATAGCTGCAGTAATTGAGGCTTTTATATTAGGAGAACTCTTGAAAAAGCACGATTTGATGAAAGCCTGAGGTCTCAATCCTGGAGGCTGACCATTTTTTAGGAGAATTCCTTGGGAAGAGGAATAAGACCCAGGGAGGGAGGAACAGTACTCACATGTTACCGGGATTAGAAAGAGAGGCAGGAAAGGAAGGGAACTTACTTTTTTTTTTTGTTTTTTTTGCGGTACGCGGGCCTCTCACTGTTGTGGCCTCTCCCATTGCGGAGCACAGGCTCCAGACGCGCAGGCTCAGCGGCCATGGCTCACGGGCCCAGCCGCTCCGCGGCATGTGGGATCTTCCTGGACTGGGTGACGAACCCATGTCCCCTGCATCGGCAGGTGGACTCTCAACCACTGCGCCACCAGGGAAGCCCTGGAACTTGCTTTTTAAGGTTTTTTTTTTTTTTAAATTAATTAATTAATTAATTTTTGGCTGTGTTGGGTCTTCGTTTGTGTGCGAGGGCTTTCTCTAGTTGTGGCAAGCGGGGGCCACTCTTCATCGCGGTGCGCGGGCCTCTCACTATCGCGGCCTCTCTTGTTGCGGAGCACAGGCTCCAGACGCGCAGGCTCAGTAGTTGTGGCTCACGGGCCCAGTTGCTCCGCGGCATGTGGGATCTTCCCAGACCAGGGCTCGAACCCATGTCCCCTGCAGTGGCAGGCAGATTCTCAACCACTGCGCCACCAGGGAAGACCCTTTAAGGTTGTTTTTATTGTTCTTATGTGGGTGATAACTGAAAGGTACAAGCTTATCAAAAGTGTGTTCCAGTATACACAGTATTCATCACCCTCTGGTAATGTCTTAAGGAAGTTATGCAAGTATCTGGAAGACTGTTGACTGAAAGGGCAATGAACCAGTTTGTTGCCCAGAAATGGATAAATAAGTAAAATTCATTTTTATCTTAACACCAAAATGCACCATTAAAATGACAGTGCCTTGATTAGTGAGTACCTTATGAGTACTAAAGACTTTGTAGATGTGTTTGTTTCACAACTAACCCATCCTCTCATCCTCTGTAAAACTGTTATAATGTGCGTCTCGATGCCATAGCCCCGATCTTGAGATTTGACAATCTAGCGTGAACAGCACCAGTGTGGCAGGACATGAAAGGCTTTTTAGACAGGGAAAACCAGTAAGCAAGTATAATGCATGAAACAGAAAGTAAATAAATAGGTGACTAATACTGAGGTCTGAAGGGAATGGCCTACCAATTAGGCAACAGCTTCTCACCATTTTACGAGGTGATATTACTGATCCCTTCCTATAAAGTCAAGGCTGCTAATGTACCTGTTATTTTTTTCCTCCACGTTAGAATCTTCTTCTTTTTAATTTAAAAGGCTACTAAGAAAGGTAAATGAAGCAAAGAATGCTCTAACTCTGAGGGATTGAGTTATGAGTCTTTATCTGTGAACTGTAAAGGCATCTTCTGCTGACACTCCCGTGTGAACTTGCAGGCTGGTATGATAAACAGCAGTGATGCAAGAACAGCGTAACTCAGGAGACTTTAAATGATTGTGATCTACATCTCACTTTATAAAAAATTTAAATATTAATGATCTCTTTTTAAAATCAGTATGTTTTCAACTGCATGGACATTAAATAAGAAAAAATAAATAACATTTAATATTGATCAAAAGCCCCTAAGCCACGAATTTAAAAAATTAATTTACTACCTCTTTGTTCTAGTCATTAACTTGTAGGGGAATTAAAATAATCACAAATGATGGCAGTGATTGCAAGAAAAGTTCCTTATCTTATAATAATGCCACATGAAATTCTTAGAGGCTGAATATATTTGTTTCTATCCTTACGTTACACAGACCATCTTTCAGAAATGGAAAGAAGTAAGGGATCAACTTTAGTTCTGATGCTCACGAATGATGACTCATCTCCAGTTTGGGAACGTGGAATGGTCGAATAGTATTATCTTTGATTTGCAAGCTCAGGTTTTGCTATTGGAAGCAAATGCTTCCATTCCCCCCTTCTCCTCTGCTCTTTTTTCCTATAAAGTTCAAGACTGAAAGAAAGTAAATATTTTTCCACTTGAACATTTTTTAATTTTTATTTTTCTATAGATAGTAAGCATACTTTCATCATTCTTGAACTAAAAATGACAGACGTTTGAAGACAGTATGATGTCATTGATTTTAGTTGCCTGATTTAGTTTTGTCAGACTAGATATTTCTGTTACTAAAGTTGATTTGGTTGTTTTTTTTTTTTGAAAGAAAACGTTTTTAATCTTACAGTACAGTACCTTGAAAAGTACAGTAGTACAGTACAACAGCTGGCATACAGGGGTTGGCATCGAGTGAACAGGCAAGAAGGTTACTGACTGGAGGAGGGAGAGGAGGTGGGAGCTGGCAGAGCTGAAGGATCATCAGCAGTAGGAGACGGAGGGCAAGCTGCAATTTCACTCATGCCTTACATGATTGGACATGCAGATGCACGTTCGCATCTTTGAAAATTTGCAACTTGGAGGTTCGTATGTAGGGGACTTACTGTATAGTTCCTTGTGCTATATAGTAGGTCCTTGTTGTTTATCTATTTCATACCTAGTAGTGTGTATTTGTTAATCCCAAGCTCCTAATTTATCTCCTCCCATCCTCCGCTATCCACTTTGGCAACCATAAGTTTGTTTTCTAGGTCTGTGAGTCTATCTCTGTTGTGTAAATAAGTTCATTTGTATCATTCTTTTAGATTTTACATATAAGTGATGACATAACATTTGTCTTTCTCTATCTGACACTTTACTTAATATGGTAATCTCTAGGTCCATCCATGTTGCTGCAAATGGCATTATTTCATTTTTTTCTTATAGCTGAATAATATTCCATTCTGTGTGTATACGTATGCAAATATATATTACACACACACACACACACACACACACACACACACACCATATCTTCTTTATCCATTCATCTGTTGTTGAACATTTGGGTTGCTTCCATTTCTTGGCTATTGTAAATAGTGCTGCTATGAATATTGGGGTGCATGTGTCTTTTCAAATTAGAATTTTCTCCAGATATATGCCTGGGGGTAGGATTGCTGGATGATATGGTAACTTAGTTTCTTAAGGAACCCCCATACTGTTTTCCACAGTGACTGCACCAATTTACATTCCCACCAACAGTGTAGGAGGCTTCCATTTTCTCCATACCCTCTCCTGCATTTATTATTTGTAGACTTTTTAATGATGGCCATTCTGACTGGTGTGAGTTGATACCTTGTTGTAGTTTTGATTTGCATTTTTCCCAATATTTAGTGATGCTGAGCATCTTTCTTTTCTTTTATTTTTTGCTTAATAAATATTTTAAATGATTTAATGCATGAATATGGAGGAATGAATATACAAGAAAGTAAACATGACATTTTAATAAAGAAAAACGTGAAGAGACTGAAAAGAAAAACACACTAAAATAGCTATAAGTAGAATATATTACCCTATTGAAATACAAGGACTTTTATATTAATAGAAAAAAGTTCAGATGTACTGTTTCCAAAACATGGCTCTTCAGACAACACTGGAAAAGCAGTGTTGTAAATATAGGATAGGCCTGCTATCCCATGCCATGAAAATTAACAGAAAAGAGAAAACATTAACTAGGAGAAAAGAATGTTATCTTTTTTCTTTTTTTTTAATTTATACAGTAGGTTCTTATTAGTCATCAGTTTTATACACATCAGTGTATACATGTCAATCCCAATCGCCCAGTTCATCACACCACCACCCCCTCCCCCGCCACAGCTTTCTCCCTGGTGTCCATACATTTGTTCTCTACATCTGTGTCTCAATTTCTGCCCTGCAAACCAGTTCATCTGTACCATTTTTCTAGGTTCCACATATATGCATTAATATATGATACTTGTTTTTCTCTTTCTGACTTACTTCACTCTGTATGACAGTCTATAGATCCATCCACATCTCTACAAATGACCCAATTTTGTTCCTTTTTGTGGCTGAGTAATATTCCATTGTATATATGTAACACATCTTCTTTATCCATTCATCTGTCGATGGGCATTTAGGTTGCTTCCATGACCTGGCTATTGTAAATAGTGCTGCCATGAGCATTGGGGTGCATGTGTCTTTTTGAATTGTAGTTTTCTCTGGGTATATGCCCAGTAGTGGGATTGCTGGATAATATGGTAATTCTATTTTTAGTTTTTTAAGGAACCTCCATACTGTTCTCCATAGTGGCTGTATCAGTTTACTTTCCCACCAACAGTGCAAGAGGGTTACCTTTTCACCACACCCTCTCCAGCATTTATTGTTTCTAGATTTTCTGATGATGCCTATTCTAACTGGTGTGAGGTGGTACCTCATTGTAGTTTTGATTTGCATTTCTCTAATAATTAGTGATGTTGACCAGTTTTTCATGTGCTTCTTAGCCATCCGTATGTCTTCTTTAGAGAAATGTCTATTTAGGTCTTCTCCCCATTTTTGGACTGGGTTTTCTTTTTAATATTGAGGTGCATGAGCTGTTTATATATTTTGGAGATTAATCCTTTGTCTGTTGATTCGTTTGCAAATATTTTCTCCCATTCAGAGGGTTGTCTTTTCATCTTGTTTATGGTTTCCTTTGCTGTGCAAAAGCTTTTAAGTTTCATTAGGTCCCATTTGTTTATTTTTGTTTTAATTTCCATTACTCTAGGAGGTGGATCAAAAAAGATTTTGCTGTGATTTATGTCAAAGAGTGTTCTTCCTATGTTTTCCTCTAAGACTTTTATAGTGTCCAGTCTTACATTTAGGTTTCTAATCCATTTTGAGTTTATTTTTGTGTATGGTGTTAGGGAGTGTTCTAATTTCATTCTTTTACGTGTAGCTGTCCAGTTTTCCCAGCACCACTTATTGAAGAGACTGTCTTTTCTCCATTGTATATCCTTGCCTCCTTTGTCATAGATTAGTTGACCATAGGTGCGTGGGTTTATCTATGGGCTTTCTATCTTGTTCTGTTGATCTGTGTTTCTGCTTTTGTGCCAGTACCATATTGTCTTGATTACTGTAGCTTTGTAGTATAGTCTGAAGTCAGGGAATCAGATTTCTCCAGCTCCGTTTTTTTCCCTCAAGACTGCTTTGGCTATTCGGGGTGTTTTGTGTCTCCATACAAATTTTAGGATTTTTTGTTCTAGTTCTGTAAAAAATGCCATCGGTATTTGGATAGGGATTGCACTGAATCTGTAGATTGCTTTGGGTAGTAGAGTCATTTTCACAATGTTGATTCTTGCAATCCAAGAACATGGTATATCTCTCCATCTGTTGGTATCATCTTTAATTTCTTTGATCAGTGTCTTATAGTTTTCTGCATACAGGTCTTTTGTCTCCCTAGGTAGGTTTATTCCTAGGTATTTTATTCTTTCTGTTGCAGTGGTAAATGGGAGTGTTTCCTTAATTTCTCTTTCAGATATTTCATCATTAGTGTATAGGAATGCAAGAGATTTGTGTGCATTAATTTTTTATCCTGCAATTTTACCTAATTCATTGATTAGCTCTACTAGTTTTCTGGTGGCATCTTTAGAATTCTCTATGTATAGTATGTCATCTGCAAACAGTGACAGTTTTACTTCTTTTCTAATTTGTATTCCTTTTATTTCTTTTTCTTCTCTGATTGCCGAGGCTAGGACTTCCAAAACTCTGTTGAATAATAGGGGCGAGAGTGGACATCCTTGTCTTGTTCCTGATCTTAGAGGAAATGGTTTCAGTTTTTCACCATTGAGAATGATGTTTGCTGTGGGTTTGTCGTATATGGCCTTTATTATGTTGAGTTAGGTTCCCTCTATCCCCACTTTCTGGAGAGTTTTTATCATAAGTGAGTGTTGAATTTTGTCAAAACCTTTTTCTGCATCTATTGAGATGATCATATGGTTTTTATTCTTCATTTTGTTAATATGGTCTATCACATTGATTGATTTGCGTATATTGAAGAATCCTTGCATCCCTGGGATAAATCCCACTTGATCGTGGTGTATGATCCTTTTAATGTGTTGTTGGATTCTGTTTGCTAGCATTTTGTTGAGGATTTTTGCATCTATATTCATCAGTGATATTGGTCTGTAATTTTCTTTTTTTGAAGTATCTTTGTCTGGTTTTGCTATCAGGGTGATGGTGGCCTTGTAGAATGAGTTTGGGAGTGTTCCTTCCTCCACAATTTTTGGGAAGAGTTTGAGAAGGATGGGTGTTAGCTCTTCTCTAAATGTTTGGTAGAATTTACCTGTGAAGCCATCTGGTTCTGGACTTTTGTTTGTTGCAAGATTTTTAATCACAGTTTCAATTTCATTATTTGTGATTGGTCTGTTCATTTTTTCTTTTTCTTCCTGGTTCAGTCTTGGAAGGTTATACCTTTCTAAGAATTTGTCCATTTCTTCCAGGTTGTCCATTTTATTGGTCTAGAGTTCCTTGTAGTAGTCTCTTAGGATGCTTTGCATTTCTGCAGTGTCTGTTGTAACTTCGCTTTTTTCATTTCTAATTTTATTGATTTGAGTCCTCTCCTCTTTTTCTTTATGAGTCTGGCTAATGGTTTATCAATTTTGTTTATCTTCTCAAAGAACCAGCTTTTAGTTTTATTGATCTTTGCTATTGTTTTCATTTTTCTATGTCATTTATTTCTGCTCTGATCTTTATGATTTCTTTCCTTCTGCTAACTTTGGGTTTTGTTTGTTCTTCTTTCTCTAGTTCCTTTAGGTGTAAGGTTAGATTATTTATTTGATATTTTTCTTGTTTCTTGAGGTAGCCTTGTATAGCTATAAGCTTCCCTCTTAGAACTGCTTTTGCTGCATCCCATAGGTTTTGGATTGTCGTGTTTTCATTGTCATTTGTCTCTAGGTATTACTTTTTTTTTTTTTTTGCAGTACGTGGGCCTCTCACTGTTGTGGCCTCTCCCATTGCGGAGCACAGGCTCCGGACGCGCAGACTCAGCGGCCATGGCTCATGGGCCCAGGCGCTCCGTGGCATGTGGGATCTTTCTGGACTGGGGCACGAACCCGTGTCCCGTGCATCGGCAGGCAGACTCTCAACCACTGCGCCACCAGGGAAGCCCTCTAGGTATTTCCTGATTTCCTCTTTGATTTCTTCAGTGATCTGTTGGTTATGTAGTAATGTAGTGATTAGCCTCCATGTGTTTGTGTTTTTTACATTTTTTCCCCTATAATTCATTTCTAATCTCACAGCGTTGTGGTCAGAAAAGATGCTTGATATGATTTCAATTTTCTTAAATTTACTGAGTCTTGATTTGTTACTCAGGATGTGATATATCCTGGAGAATGTTCTGTGTGCACTTGAGAAGAAAGTGTAATCTGCTATTTTTGGATGGAATGTCCTATAAATATCAAATAAATTTATCTGATCTATTGTGTCACTTAAACCTTCTGTTTCCTTATTTATTTTCATTTTAGATGATCTGTCCATTGGTGTAAGTGAGGTGTTAAAGTCCCCCACTATTACTGTGTTACTAACAATTTCCTCTTTTACAGCTGTTAGCAGTTGCCTTATGTATTGAGGTGCTCCTATGTTGGGTGCATGTAAATTTATAATTGTTATATCTTCTTGGATTGATCCCTTGATCATTATGTAGTGTCCTTCCTTGTCTCTTGTAACATTCTTTATTTTAAAGTCTTTTTTATCTGATATGAGTATTGCTACTCCAGCTTTCTTTTGATTTCCATTTGCATGGAATATCTTTTTCATCCCCTCACTCTCAGTCTGTATGTGGCCCTAGGTCTGAAGTGGGTCTCTTGTAGACAGCATATATATGGGTCTTGTTTTTGTATCCATTCAGCAAGCCTGTGTCTTTTGGTTGGAGCATTTAATCCATTCACGTTTAAGGTAATTATCGACATGTATGTTCCTATGACCATTTTCTTAATTGTTTTGGGTTTGTGTTTTTTTTTTTTTTTTTTTTTGTGGTACGCAGGGCTCTCACTGCTGTGGCCTCTCCCGTTGCGGAGCACAGGCTCCGGACACGCAGGCCCAATGGCCATGGCTCACGGGCCCAGCCGCTCTGCGGCACATGGGATCTTCCCAGACCGGGGCACGAACCCGTGTCCCCTGCATCGGCAGGCGGACTCTCAACCACTGCGCCACCAGGGAAGCCCTTGGGTTTGTTTTTGTAGGTCCTTTTCTTTTCTTGTGTTTCCCACTTAGAGAAGTTCCGTTAGCATTTGTTGTAGAGCTGGTTTGGTGGTGCTGAATTCTCTTAGCTTTTGCTTGTCTGTAAAGCTTTTGATTTCTCCATCGAATCTGAATGAGATCCTTGCTGGGTAGAGTAATCTTGGTTGTAGGTTCTTCCCTTTTATCACTTTAAGTATATCATGCCACACCCTCCTGGCTTGTAGAGTTTCTGCTGAGAAATCAACTTTTAACCTTATGGGAGTTCCCTTGTATGTTATTTGTCGTTTTTCCCTTGCTACTTTCAATAAGATTTCTTTGTCTTTAATTTTTGCCAGTTTGATTACTATGTGTCTTGGTGTGTTTCTCCTTAGGTTTATCCTGTATGAGACTCTCTGCACTTCCTGGACTTGGGTGGCTATTTCCTCTTCCATGTTAGGGAAGTTTTTGACTATAATCTCTTCACATATTTTCTCTGGTCCTTTCTCTCTCGCTTCTCCTTCTGCGACCCCTATAATGCGAATGTTGTTGCGTTTTATGTTGTCCCAGTGGGCTTTTAGGCTGTCTTCATTTCTTTTCATTCTTTTTTCTTTATTCTGTTCCGCAGCAGTGAATTCCACCATTTTGTCTTCCAGGTCACGTCTCTGTTCTTCTGCCTCAGTTATTCTGCTATTGATCCCTTCTAGTGTAGTTTTCATTTCAGTTATTGTATTGTTCATCTCTGTTTGTTTGTTCTTTAATTCTTCTAGGTCTTTGTTAAGCATTTCTTGCATCTTCTCGATCTTTGCCTCCATTCTTTTTCCGAGGTCCTGGATCATCTTCACTATCATTATTCTGAATTCTTTTTCTGGATGGTTGCCTATCTCCACTTCATTTATTTGTTTTTCTGGGGTTTTATCTTGTTCCTTCATCTGGTCCATAGCCCTCTGCCTTTTCATCTTGTCTGTCTTTTTGTGAATGTGGTTTTTGTTCCACAGGCTGCAGGATTGTAGTTCTTCTTGCTTCTTCTGTCTGCCCTCTGGTGGATGAGGCTATCTAAGAGGCTTGTGCAAGTTTCCTGATGGGAGGGACTGGTGGTGGGTAGAGCTGACTGTTGCTCTGGTGGGCGGAGCTCAGTAAAACTTTAATCCACTTGACTGCTGATTGGTGGGCCTGGGTTCCCTCCCTGTTGGTTGTTTGGCCTGAGGCACCCCAACACCAGAGCCTACCTGGGCTCTTTGGTGGGGCTAATGGGAGACTCTGGGAGGCCTCACTCCAAGGAGTACTTCCAGAACTTCTGCTGCCAGTGTTCTTGTCCCCACAGTGAGCCACAGCCAACCCTGCCTCTGTAGGAGACCCTCCAACACTAGCAGGTAGGTCTGGTTCAGTCTCCCCTGGGGTCACTGCTCCTTCCCCTGTGTCCTGATGCACATACCACTCTGTGCGTGGCCTCCAAGAGTGGAGTCTCTGTTCCACCCAGTCCTGTCAATGTCCTGCCATCAAATCCCACTAGCCTTCAAAGTCTGATTTTTTAGGAATTCCTCCTCCCGTTGCTGGACCTGCAGGTTGGGAAGCCTGACGTGGGACTCAGAACCTTCACTCCAGTGGGTGGACTTCTGTGGTCTAAGTGTTCTCCAGTCTGTGAGTCACCCACCCAGCAGTTATGGGATTTGATTTTGCTGTGATTGCGCCCCCCCTACCGTCTCATTGTGGCTTCTCCTTTGTCTTTGGATGTGGGGTATCTTATTTGGTGAGTTCTAGTGTCTTCCTGTTGATTGTCCAGCAGCTAGTTGTGATTCTGGTGTTCTCACAAGAGAGAGTGAAAGCATGTCCTTCTACTCCGCCATCTTGGTTCAGCAAAAAAAGAATGATTTGGTTTTTTGTTTTTTGTTGTTTTCTGTATTGTGAAAAAGGAATATTTACTTTCATAAAGTATTTAAAAATATTCAAAAATTAACATATACTAATGTTAATCCCGATACAAGTCTTAGCATAATATTTAAAATAGCTTAAATGTTGTTTTAGTTATTAAATTCTGTGCTCCTGTAATTTTTAAACACAAGAAAGCAAAGCCAAGGAAACAGTAGTTAAATTGATTTTCATAATCCTTCTTCCATAGGATCATCTGGAATGTATTAAACACATCTTCCCTTTTCCTTACCGTAAAATCTAAGGGGAAATAAATATTTTTACAGAAGTGAGTCAATCACATTTGAAGTTAGTGAGATTGAGGGCACACTGAGATTTCTTTCTTCATTAAAGTAACTCCAAAGATACTTTACTGCATGGTTTATTCTGGCCAAATAAAAAGAGAAATTGGGACCAAGATGCAAGAAAAGTATGTGTTGTGTACAGTATCTGTTGGGATATGATTTGAAAGACTGAGAAAAAACTTTACATATATTCCAACATATCACATATCTTTACACATTATTAACATCTTAAAAAACTGGACATAAAATAGTGTAAAAGCCAACATTATGTCATGAGGAGCAGAAAAGAGAAAGAGCAGACATTATAAACTTTCTTATATGCTTTATACCAAAATCCTTAAAAAAATAAACTGGAATGTGGCTTGCCACCATAGGTGCAAAGTAGATTATAAATTAATTTGGAAGCAGGTGTTTCCATGGTTGTCGAAAAAACAATGCCAACTGAACATTTCCATAGCATTAAAAGAGCACACTATGGTTATACTTACAACAGGCAAGAAAGAGAAATAAGGTCATAATGCTGGAACATATTCCTCACTCTCTGAAACAAAACCTGGAGCCATAAATGCTGCAGCTGGAAGAGTTTTGTAGAAGTTTTGATCTTGGTGGGCGAATTTGGCATTAACATCTTTAACTCAGATGCATAGCTTGCAGTAAAATCCATATCCACAAGGTATTTTCTATTCCCAACTGTGAAGTTTCTGCTCTTTCTTTTTCTTTGAAGAAGAAATAAACAAAGACCAAAAATTATTGGATTCGTTAAACTTCAATTTGTCATTTCTTGGAGCAAGTGAAGTTGCAAAACAGAAATTCTCAAGCTAGCCATATATATAGTTATGGTAGTATAATACTTTATACTCACTAGCACAGAATCCCATTCCATTCGTGAGCTGTGTTGAAGAATAACAATGTCTGTGCCTCCATGGGCAGTATTTTCCTCTGATAAGAGTTGTGTTTCCAGTTGATCACAGATTCCATCTACCAGTTTTCCAATGCTGAATTCTGGCAGTTCCCACCACCTTATTTTCAGTTTAGGGCAAAGAAAAAGATCTGATATGGAACTCATTTGTTATTTTATTCCCTGGCCTTGGCTGAATGACAATTGTGACATCTCTCCACTCTGTCCTCCATAGAACTTGGACATGTTGTGGGATATATATACAAATTACAGAAATTTACCTGGCCCTCCTAATAGCCACTTGCTTGATTATTAATGCGATTGTCAGATAGTACATTTGATTTCATAATTAAAATATGCATACACATTTAATATAAAGTATATATTTGAATATATGCATACAAATACTAAAGATGCAAAGAAATAAATACAGTTGATTTTTTCATGCTTTAGTGGTAATTTTAATCTCTGCTTGTATTTTCATTAACTTAAAACTACTAGGCAAGAAATAAATGACTCATGTACAAACAGTTAATCTCCCACCATTCTCCTCAGGTTGAGTAATCATCTGCTGATTTGTCTGGTTATTTAGGTTTGGTTGAATCATATGGCATTGTTATTTCCATAGGAGAAAAACAATGGAATATTAGCAACAGCAAGTGATTCAACCTAATAGATTCAAGTTCAATCACCAGTCATGTATTTCCCTTTGTTGGTTCCAGCTAATAATATTAGGACCAGGACTCTTTCCCCCAAATACTTCTATTGGAGAGACTCAGCTTTACCCCACTAATTTACCATATGCCCTTGTTTCCTCTTTAAGGGGCCCATTTTCTCTGCCTTCATGTTTCTTTTCCTTTCTTCTATTGTTTCTGCAGAGAGAGAGAGAGAGAGAGAGAGAGAGAGAGAGAGAGCGAGAGACGAAGAATAAAGAAAGATGGAGAACGATGAGGTGTGGTTCTTCCCCAAATCCTCCTAAAGATTCTAAACTCAAAAATGTTTGGTTATAAGTAGATTTTTGTAGAAACTGGTAAACAAACTGGGCCTTCTGCCTGGTTTGATGTGTGGGAGCAAAGAGGCAGAAGCTCAAGGAAGCCAGTCCTGAGCACTCACAAGAATCACGGGGAGGATTCTGCTTTTCACAGTCCTATAGTATTCGGGTCTGTCCAAGTTTAAATAGATCTCCAGGTTCCCTATTTGACATCTGTGTTTCATTTGGGGTCCTGTCCAGTGTCGTTTGAATTAAGGGGCAGAGCTGAACCAGGAGTACAGCCTTGTAATGACTTCCAAACTGTGGCGGTACACTGTGCAGGGTGATTAGGGATTTGTTGGATTAGCTAAAAATTTTGATGATTTTGGAAATTCCATTGAAATTTAGAGAAAAGTTATGGAAACCATTCTGAGATAGGCAGTACAGCCTTTGGGGAAAGTACACTGTTTAATATTGGCTATTTCAGATAGAAGGTAGGTATGTGTTGAATCACAAACAAGATGGGTGGTAACATCTGTCAGTATAAAACATACATAGGACTTCCTGGTATGCAGTGTCGTTTTGTTAATGGAGAGAAGAGACATTTTGTGGCAAATGCCTGCTAGCAGGAAAAACCGTTGCTTTTCCAGAAATTCAGGTCAGGAAATGGGAAAGAAGTCAAAGAGGTGAACTTCTACAGCACTATGAGCAAAGGTGCTCCTATAGACACCTAACCCTTTCTTGTATATGGATGAGGCTCTAGAGGGAGGTGCAGCAGAGGGCAGGGTGCCCACTTAATAATATCCAGAGTGGTCTCTGACTCTGAGTATGAAGAAAATGTGGCACAAGGTTTAGATTAGGAGTTTCACCCCCTTCTTGGGGCTCCCTTAAGCCTAGTGCTGTTTTCACTGTATTGACAATAGTGCTACATTCACAGACTTCTCTCCAGGTTTCTTGGAGACCGCTGGAACCTGCTAGACCTGCCAGAGAAGACCTTGTCTGTTTGGGCTGAGTCGGCAAGACCCCTCAAATGAATAAAGAGGCAAAGCTGGAAGAGGATTCCAATAAGACCTTTAGAGCCTGGATTTCTCTAAGGCCAGAGGAGAAGAATGGGGGAAGTTAGGCCTGTGTGGTGAAGTAGGTGTGTTGTGAAGGGGAACGGAGTGCTAAGTAGTCATCATGCTTTGTCTTCTCCTTACCTTTTCCTTTGGGGGAGAACTTGGTAAAAACTGAAAGACTGCGAATGTTCCCCTTTTCACCTTCACTTAGGGGGAATTTTAATAAGGTGGAGAAAATTACATTCACTAGAATTCACTTAGACAAACGTCCTGTTTAGGAAAGTGTGGGGTTTAGAACAAGATTCCAACGATATGTGTGGAACTCTTTTGAGCTAGATAAGCAAAGAACTTTCTCACTTCTTGGAGGGGAGGAAAGGAGAGACTAGTACTGGTGGATCCACCCAAATGACGGAAAGTCACATGTTCTATAATGCAACTCTCTTCATGACTCTGTAACAAGGTAATAAATTCAAGAAATGCTTGAGCAGGAGTGGATTTTTGGTGGCAGCCAATGAGGAGACTCTGTGTGGAATTATGGGAGCACTTGGACTGGAGAGCATGAAGCCAGGGAGAAGGATGAGAAAACTGGACATTACCTGTAATGTTCTGCACTCTCACAGTCTGTATAATTGGCAGCCAAGTTTAACCAGATTTGTGATGTATGTGTTTGTGTGTGTGTGTGTGTGTGTGTGTGTGTGTATGTGTGTGTGTGTATGTGTGTGGTCACCTAGCTAAATAAAAGGAGTCATGTCTTCCTGGGAATCTTCCTGCCCCAGGACTGTATGTTCCCATGGAAGCACTTTACACACTGTTTTGTAATTATCCTTCTGACTGCTTTTTTTCCCCAGACACAGACACTTCCATTCCACTGAGTTATCACAGTTCCCTCATTCAAAGGTGTCCTTGTCTTGCTGTTTTCATAGGAAGTCCATGTAGATGAGGCAAAATTCTTTCAAATAATATTAACCTTGTCCCCGTCAGATGGATCTAAGAAGACCAAAAGAAAAAGGGAGGGGGGGGAACCCCCTTGTGAATCCTCTGTGACTGCCATACTCTTGCTTTCACATCTTTGTTTATCTTAGCCTCTTGCCTAAATGCCTTTCTTCAACCCAAATCTTATCCATCCTTCAAATCCTAGCTAAAGGCACACGTCCTCCTGAACTTTTCTCTGATCTTTCCAGTCCTTGCTGATCTCCTTTCTAGCATTTATCTTGTCTTTAACTCCACTGCATCCTCTTTGATGATGAGGCATGTTTTATGCTTCTAAAACTTCCGCAGTACTTAGCACAATGGTGAGTGCATAGCAAGCATATCATTTAAACACATTTCTTGCTAGCCGTGTGCAAATGTGGTCTACTGATTAAAGATGTAAGCCCCTAGAGGGCAGAGCCTAGGGCTTCTGGGTGTTTTTTTTTTGTTTTTTAAACAGGGCTTCACACATTTTAGGCTGTTCGGCTGTATTGAACAATGAAGGCCATGAGAGTACTAGAAACCTCATTAAAAGTTTACATGGGATGCGTACTTAGCTCTGATACTTTATGATGGATGTGAAACAGCAATGAGCTGTTCTGTAGGTGTACTCCCAGTGGCCAGACATGCCAGGAGAACAATTATTACGGTTATTACCTACTGAGATTTTAACTGATTTTCCTTTGTGCAAATAGTGCCATAAAGCTAAGGAACCCAGCATCTTGACTTTGAATTCACCCTGAATTAAATAATGAATTATTATTGCTAGAAAAGACATAAGAGCAAAGTATAATTAGAAAATCAGCAACCATTGGTCAGTAGTAAGACTGGAAAAATGGAATTAAGCCAGAGTCTCTTTACTCACTTAAGGAGCTCATACCTTTCTTAAAGCCTTGTGTTATTAATAATAATAATAAGAAACTTTGTCAGCTACTTGGATCCAGAGAGCATTCCAAGACCAACAGAAATGATTTCAGGGAGCCAAGTCTTCAGGGTTTGCATAATTGCTAAACACTGTATTTCTCAACTTTCATAAGACATATCCATCTTCAAAATTTATTTATGAGATAAATAATTGAGCCTGAAAATTTGATGCTGACATTTCCTGCCTATTGTGGACCTCTATAGAGTTGTCTTAATCACGTTTTCAGTAGTGTCCAAGAATGACATTCTTCTGACTCCTTTTAAGCAGCGACTGTGGAAATTTCTAGTGTAAGCGATTGCCTCAGTTTTGGTAGCCATTTCCTTGGGGGCATACAGTTGTGCCTCTTTCACTTGTGGAGTAGGTCCTGCAGAATGGAGGAGTCACATCCTTCCTTCAGTCTTCCTCCATGCCGTCAAGACTATGGAAGGTTTGACTTCATGGAAAGCCTTTATATATCCTAGACAAAGGATATTCTTTTTCATCCTTGTAAAAGTGATCTTGCCCAGGGAGTCACATAGAGAAGAGTTGGGTGAGGCAGGAATGAACTGACTCATTGATATATCTCCCATGAACTCTGGATTGCTTTAGAGCGATGAAATGAGCAGTTGAACGATTGTCTAAATTCCGAGACAGAGAACTGGCTTAAGAACAACAAACACAGTTTGGGCCTGCATAAGATAGAGGGCTTTCTAGGGGATCAGAAGAAACCTGTTTTGCACACGTGTTACTCTAATTGTGATCCAGAGCTATGGAGAATTTCAGTGTGCTGCGGTTCCTGCATTGAGACCACAGCTGTTATGATTCAAGTCCCTCTGCACCCTGCGTGGTGGTCTTGCATTGTTGCATAGGTCCGTAATAGGATGCACATAGAAAAACAAAAGAAGATATCAAGGCTTGTGCTTGGTTCCAGTGAATGGGGGTAGTAGCTTTGCTCCCACAGTTCGGTTTTGATCTGTCTAAAAGGCCTTTGGAGAGGCAAATGTACAAACTGAAAACTTCTTCCAGTATATAGAATCACTTGTTTTAGCACTTACAAATGAGGATTGTACATGCTTTTATTTTAAGTTGCAGTGGAAGGCAAAATTAAAGGAAAAAAAAAAACAAACCTCTGGTGTTGCAGAGACTTACAACCAGGTCAATAGGATATAAGTTTCTGTTAATAGGGTTTTTTGGTGTCATTGCTTGTAAAAGTTGATTTGGTCCTGAATGTTAGTCTTCTGGATATAAAAAATATTACATATATATGTATATATATATATATTTTCTGACTCTTGCAGTAAGAATAGAAAGTGTCCATTCCTTTTCATTAATGAAGTCACTTGATTGTGTGTGGGTCATTTAGTGGTCTGCTTTTAAATTGGTGGGTGTGAGTTTCTTTGAGGGTTGTCATCCTGCATATTGTTGGCACAATATTTTGAAGCATGGGCCCAGCAAAGTAGACCAGTTTTAAGATAGTATGTTTGGTTTGCTGCACTTTCTGGGATGAGGCACTAAGGTACTTCATCTCTGTGAAATTAACTTTTTAAAAAATATCAACAACAAATAACTTTTCCTTGGTTATTCAGAACTCCTTATTGAACTATCAGTACGATTGCTTTTAAATTTTGAAAATCTTGTTACACTATCCTGGGTGACATTGTCTCCAGTCTTAAACGGTCTTGGGTGTTCTTACCTCCTCAACTTTCTACACAGCTTTTCTTTTCTCTCTCAACTCTGTATAAATTGCTTCACAGTCACCTTCCCATATAGCTACATTTCAGGGCTTTTTTGCTCCCATTCCCATAGCCCCTTATATATTTTATTGGTAAAGGGATTATAAATTCTTCAAAGGTTAGGAACTGCTATATGTTTACCTCTGTAACTCTATTAATCTTAATGTATGTATTAACTCAAAGATTATTAACCATCTCTTACTTCTTTCACATACCTTTGCTTCTTTTCTTAATATGCCCTCTTTTTATCATCCCACTGATATAGAACGTTGTTAATAACTTCAATGCAGTGGTCCTCAACCTTAACTACATATTGGGATCATTTGGATAGCCTAAAAAAATACTGATAGCTGGGTCCTATCAGCAGAAATTCTGATTGAATTGGTCTGCAGTGTGGCCTGGGCTTTGAGGTTTTATTAAAAGCTCCCTAGGTGATCCTAATATCCGGCCAAGGTCGAGGGCCACTGCTCTTGTGCCCTGTCAGTTCCAATCGTGAATTTGAGTTTACTTGAGTTTGCACTCTATGCAAATGTCTAGCGCTTTAATCTTTGCAATGATGTTTAAAATGATGATAACAGTAAAAATGATAACTAACAATAATAACTAACTTATTGATCACTTCTTGCCAGGCACTAAATACTTTATAGTTTATTTTACTTTTACAAAAATAATGAGATAAGAAATAGTATTATTCCCATTTTACAGATTAGGAAATTTAGGCATAGGGAAGTTAAATAAATTCTCCTAAGTCACATAATTAGTAAATGACAGAGCTGAGATTTGTACCCAGGCAGGTTAACCTCCAGAGTCAACACCTGCAATCACATTATGCTGTTGTCTGTCACACCTTCTTCTTGGGATAATGACTCCTGATTAATGGGGATTTCCAATTTCTAGAAAAAAATTGCTAGCCTGTCACATAGTATTTTCCCTGTTACTTTCATCTACTTACTCTGCCCCGTGAGGTATGATGAGGAAGAAATTTCTTCTAAAGGGGGACCAGGCAGATCAAAATATAGGAGAAAAACGTGCTGCAGAGCCACAGAAACATCTAATCCAGTGTTTTCAAGTGTGGTACTGTTGACCAGTAGAATGCCCGCATCAGTTGTGACAATCAAAAATGTTTCAGACATTGCCCAGTGTCCCCTCCTTGAGAACCACCATTCTAATTAAACAGCTTTCAAGCCAGTAATAGTAATTAAACTTGGAGTAATAAGATGTTTTGATTGATGGTGACAGCTTATTTCAAAGCAAACATATCATAATTTATTTATTCAAATGAAAGTGTTTCTACGCAAGTAATCTACTGGGAAGACGACACTCTTATTCCAACAATGCTGCTGTTGTTCAAAACATTTAAAAAATTGTCTTCAGATCTTGTAGTACAACTTAAAAATAACTACCCAGCGTAATAAATCATCCTTTGCATGGGGAATTTAATATTTAGAAATCTCTAAAAGATATTTAAAGCCAAGTCTGGTGAGTAGGGTGTGTTGATGAAGATGAACTGTAGAGTTTTTTTGTAACTCTAACAACTTGGTCTTTCTTGTATGGCTCATAAACTGTCTTTGACAGCCATTAAGTAAGAATTCAAACTAACGTTCTGATTAGTGATGCTCTTTGTAGAAGTCCTTCCAGAACTTCTCCTCTGAAGGACAGTACTATATAAAACAACCCTGTATAATGCTCATTTTTGTTTGAAAATAAATTTCATTTCCTAAGCATCATATATCATGCGTGTACTAAGAATTTTCATGAGTGAGCAAGTCCTAGTACTAGAGAATAGTGGGAAGGCTTCCTTAAGGAAGTTAGTCTTGAAAGAAGGAAAAGCCAAGGACTGGCGGAGAAAAGTTGGGGAAACAATTCAGGTAGGGGCAGTAATTGTGCAAAGCTTGGAGGTGGGAGGGAGTTAGTCATGAATTAAGGATGGTGAGCAGGTGCACTTAACTGGATTGGAGAGTCTGAGTGGAGGACTGTGGTCTTAATCCTGGCCACATTATCAACATCACCCGAAAAGTTTATAAAAAGCGATAGCTGCCTGAATCCCGCACTGGACCTTTAAATAAGACACCACTGCTGTGGTGTCCTTAGTCTCTGTTTTGTTTTGAAAATCTTCACAAGATATCTTAATGCATATACATGTTTGAGAATCAGTTTAATAAGACATATACTTGGTTGAGTAAAGGGAGCCTGCAATCCATGTTTTCCTTGCTCACAAAGTGATAGTGGGCCAGGTCAGGCTTCTTAACAGGGCAGTAAGAACCTCACGCAGTTTTGTAGATACCAAGGTGATGATACCAATTTAATATAAGAGAAGCCAAAAGAGGTTAAATAACTTGTCCAAGTTCATCTAGCCAGTAAGTGCAAAGCTGAGGCATAATTCCCAAGTCTGATTTCAGCTCCCACATGGACAGATCAGAGAAAAAATTAGGGACTTTGTTGGAGCATAGGAGTGGGAGAGAGGTTAAAATAATAATGGAAGGTGTCTATACCTTTAGAGGGCCTTAGAGAGCAGGAGGGAAGAAAATGAAATTTGAATATCCACCATGTGCCAGGCTGTATCTCATTTAATCTTTCCAGTACCCCAGCAGGGTAGCAGCAGTGCATGCAAGGGTGCTGAGGCTCAGAGTGGTCAATAACTTGTCTGATGCCACACAGATAGGAAGTGATATTCAGACCACACTTTGGAGCTGGCTCTGGAGCTCATCATGCTCTTTTTATTACCTCATTTGCCCCCTTATCTGAGAGTAGTGGTTCTTTACTGAGGCCAGTTTTGCCCCCTAGGGACATATGGCAATGTCTAGAGACATTTGGGGTTGTTATAATTATGGGGTAGGTGGGGGCTTCTACTGCTATGTAGTAAGTAGAGGCCAGATGTGCTTCTCAATAATGCGTAGAACAGCCACAAAGAATTATCCAGCTCAAAGTTGCAATAGTGTTGAGATTGAGAAACCTTGATGTAGGAGGATGGTTGTAGCTCAGGAAGTTGGCAATGAAAGACAAGTTTATGGGTAAGATAATGAAGTGACTTCAAACATTCATTTATTAGTTAGGTGTTCAGTTAAATCTAGCTGTCTCATCTTCCACCTGAGAGTTACGTGAGGCTGAGGCGTTGCTCATTGTATTCTAGTAACTGACCTCATGCCTTAACTGACTGCTTTTTTTTTTTTTTTTCTGTACACGGGCCTCTCACTGTTGTGGCCTCTCCCACTGCGGAGCACAGGCTCCGGACGCACAGGCCCAGCGGCCATGGCCCATGGGCCCAGCCGCTCCGTGGCATGTGGGATCCTCGCAGACCGGGGCACGAACCCGCGTCCCCTGCATCGGCAGGCGGACTCTCAACCACTGCGCCACCAGGGAAGCCCCTGACTGCTTCTTTACATGAGCCCTCCTTCAAGACCCCACATGGGTTTACCACAGGAACAGTTAGTTTCTACCCACCTATTAAGGTGAAGGAGTTTTTCTCCCCCATTTTTTTTTCCTCCTGTTTATTATTATTACTATTATTATTAATTTTTTCCTTCTTTATGGCCCATTGAGTTCTTGGCAGATTTGTTATACATTTGCTCCAAGGTTCTCTTTTTGGCCTTTTGTTTGAGGGAGGTGGATCCTTGTTTACCAGGACCCAAGTGGAAACATCCAAGCCCAGAGGCCACAGTAAGGCAGCCATTTTTAGTCACTTTCCACCTGGGCTGAATCTGAGCCAGAAGATAAGAGGCAAAACATTTCCCATTATCAGACCCCTAAGCCATCTACTCCCCTGATTTCTCCCATGGATATTCTTGTTCCAACGCCAGTAAGCCCACATACTCTATTTGTGGTGGCTTGAAGCCAAAATCCAGGTGTGATATTCCAAAGCATTCTTGCAGAGGAGTTTTCAACTGGTATTTTGTTTACTTGCATTTTTGGCCAGTCTCAATCCTTCGGGAGCCAAAAGCTTACAGAACTGAAACATCTCGAGCTTTTACCATACCTGTCTATAAAATATGTGTGAATACAGACTTTACACAGTGTGTCTGTGGCCTTCGGTGACCCCTTCTTTGCCTATTTCTTTCTTTAGGAAATTCCAAGAGGCTGTGGAAACACCTCCTATATAGCTACTGCTGATTGGAAACCTGGTACCCTTACAAAGTGCTCTGAGGTCCGTGGCAGGAAAAAAAGCCCTCTAAAATCAAGGTATGTTGTTCTTGGGATTATTTCCTATTTTTTAGTAGAAGACTCTTCTTGAATGTTCATCTTAAGGCAGCGCTGGAGGAAAATCATAATAAATAAACTAGCCATAAATGAGTTCTTCCACTCTGTCCATTCTAGGAAAAGACTTACATGTAATATAGATTTGGATTTTTGGTGTGTTTGGCTTTGGGATCACCCTCCTCTTTGACTTCTTTGGGGCCATTGTGTTGTTCTGCTTACTTTGGGGCTTAGATGTGTGTGTTCTGGCTGGCTCTGTGACTTCCCCCTGTGCTCACCTCTGCTACTGCTCTAGCCTTTATCTCTGATGTCTGCCTTGGCCTCTGGTATGCAGGGCAGTGGGGCAGGTGGAGGGTCATGAGTTAGTAGACAGTGAATTATGGCAGAGCGCCTGCAGGCAAGTTCTGCTCTTATTACTTTTATTGTTGACACATAGACTCTCTCAGTCTTATTTCTGTTATCTGTAAAATGGGGATAATACTCTCTGGCCTCTTCATCCCACACCTGAATCAGGACTTTGCCTTGTTCACCATATCTAGGTTAAGGCTTGGTGCCTAGTAACCACACAATAAATATATGTTGAATAAATGAATAAACATCATATAAAATTCTCCAATTCTGAATGAATTTAAGATATTGCTTTCTGGGAGAGGAGGTTGTACTTTAATCTGTTTTTATTAAACATAAGATAAAATAAAAATGTTTGACAATATTTCTGGCTTGACTTGTTTCTGGCCCTGGGCCATAGAACTATCAGACGAGCACAAGGAATCAGATTATCATAGATTTTTCCATATCAGTACTTAGGCCTTTCAGAGTACACAGTGTTTTTTTCCTAGGCATGGTTTTAGTGGAAAGTGATTATTACTATTTGTTATGTATTTATTTATTTATTTTTTTGTGATACGCGGGCCTCTCACTGCTGTGGTCTCTCCCGTTGCGGAGCACAGGCTCCGGATGCACAGGCTCAGCGGCCATGGCTCACAGGCACAGCCGCTCCGCGGCATGCGGGATCCTCCCGGACCGGGGCACAAACCCGCGTCCCCTGCATCGGCAGGCGGACTCTCAACGACTGCGCCACCAGGGAAGCCCTGTTATGTACTTTTAAAGGGAAAATCATTGTATAGACTCTTCATCTAGATTATTTGAATCTCAGTTTTTAAGATTTATGAGAAGAAGATATAGGATGTATGTAGATTTAGTGGATTTCTTAGTCTACTGCACTGTATATTGCCCAGAGACTTCAAAGCAGGGAGACCCCTGGTCTTGGCTTTCAGCTTGGGGAGGGTGAAGGCATCTACAGTCTATGCCTGTCTCTTGATTCATAGGCATGATACACCCACACATGCATAGACACATGTATACACACGTTATCAGGACAGTGGCAGCTCATTTGATGGCTAACCTTGTTGTTGGAAAAGTGAAACTTGAGTGTGTGCTTTTGCCTTTTGTTAAGGTTCTTTGTTGCTCTCATGTTGAATCTTAACATAACTAGAGCTTACATATGTCTTTGCTTAAATTACTTAGTGGTAATTTTCCTTCTTTGAACACTCCTATTATTAAAATTTGAAACGTTAGGACATTTTTGCCATTTGTAATTTGTCTGATCCTTTAGCTAAAAACGTCAGGACCACTTGAAACTTGGACTTTTTAGATTTGAGTTTTTTACAGATTTTAGACTTTAAACTTTAGATTTTTGAAAGACAATGAGGTGTATTTACTAGGTTATGTAACACTGTCATCCGGGTCTGAACCAGCATCCACAGTCAGCCAGGTTTTTGCAGTGAAATGCATGGTATGTATACCAAGAGGGACGAATCAAGAACGGAAATAGCCTCATGGAGATTCAGGTCAGATTTTTGCCACCATATGAGTTTTCAGATCAAACTAGGTTTGTCACCAAAAAAGTTTAGGAAAAAAAAAAAAACTTTTGCTTTTTAGAAACTTTTGGTTATCTGAGTTATGGAAAAAGGGTTGTAGACTGGTATTTTCAAAGGGTTGTAGACACAATTATTAATTAGCTTTATTTTTTTGGATTTCATTAAGAAGAGAGAAAGCTCATTTTATCCAGAGCCTTGTGGAGGGAGGCAGGTCGCTTGCCTTGGGGTCCACTGTCCGGTACAGGAAGCCTGCAGTGTTTCTGCTCGCAGTCATTTGAAAATCAGCTCAATGTATTTCTTTGTGCCGGCTGTTAAAATGGCTTGGATTCCACTAGAGGGCAGTTGGGCCTTATCTCAGTGGACTTTATGGTTATCAGATCTGATACCGTCAAACTGGGTAATTTTCGCCATTGACCAACACTCATTTCTGTTTCTATTCAGCATCTGTCTGTCCCACTTTCATCACCTACACTTCTATATGTCACACTTATTCCCACGCTTATATCCAGCCTAGGCCGTTCTTCTGAACTCTTACTCAGCATTTTCTTGTTGGCTGTTTTAAAGACCATTGAATCTAGACATGTTGAAGGTTGACCTCAAGAACTCCACTGCCTATTATCCACCCCCAATTCTCTTCTTCCTGTGCTCCTTGGCTCAGGGAAAGTCACCCCCAAAGTCACCCCTAAAAGTCTATTTGCCTATGCAACCCTTGGAACCTAGGCTTCATCCTTGATACTCCCTTTTCCTACATAATTCCTCATCAGAGCCCCTCCATTTTACTTGCCAAATGTCTCTCAAGGTCTTTCTACTTTTGTATGTCTCCACTGCTAGCTACCACCTTCTTTTATTTGGCTACCAGCTACCTAACTGGTCTTCTAGCTCTAGGCTTGTCTTTCTCCCTTCTTCCAAGTTCCTCTTTTATCCTCTGCTTTTCCTTCTGCCAACTCTAGACCTTTCAGTCAATCTCAGCTTCTGTCCTCACACTTGTATATTTCTATCCATTATGAAATGCTGTTTTTCAAAAATGTGAAAGCCCAGTACACTGAGGATGAAGGTAGTAAGACTCAATTTCCCAAGAGAGTAGAGGGAGGTCATATATACAAGTAGTCCTCACTTTGCATGGTTCCCTATATGTATGAATTGCAGTTAGCACAAGTTAGTTAAATAACACCAGTCCAACACCAGTTTCCCAACAACACAGTACAAATTTTAGATCTCTATTTAGTCACTTCCTTTAGAGAAGTCTTCCCCTCGGAGATTTAAGAACATTTTAAAGGCACTCGTAGCTCTCTGTATTTTTTTTTCCATGGCACTTATCATAGTTTGTAATTATCTATTTCCTTCTACCTTTCCTCCTTCTCTCCCTCCCTCCTTTCCTTTCTTTCTTCCTTCTGTAAATTAGCTTATTTTTGTCTGCCTTGTTCTTACATTAAAGGGCTGTGAGGTTATACTATCTTCAGCTTGTAACAGTGACTGGGAATTCTCAGTTAATAAAGGCGGAATGAATGAATGAATGGATAAGTGAACAAAAACAGGCCCCATTTGTTTTTTCTTATCTACCAGAATCTCCCAAGGTTTTGGTTGAAATAGATTTTACACCTCAGCCCTAGCAATGAAGAGGGAGATATTTGCATTTTAATAAGAAACTAAGAAAGACAGAAAGAAAAGAATTTTAGCATGGACTTTAGTTTATAAGCATACCCTTGTAAAATATTCATTGAATGGATGACAAATCTCTGGTGCTGGAATTGATATGAAGGACATATTTAGGGAAACTGAGTCTTTCCAGTACCTTAAAAAGAATTTGAACAATTCAGGATTATGTATAAGAGAAAGTTTAAAAAAAATCACTCATAATGTGTCTTGCTCCCTCTTTTGTATTTTCTTTTATTACTCAAGTAATACATTGATACACTCTTGTTTTAGATTCCAAACCTTACAGATGTTTGAAAAAATGAAGAATAAAAGATGAAAAACTCTTTCTGCCATCATTTCCATTCCCCTCCCAGTGGAAACCATTATCAAATCAGATGTACATTTTCTCTACTACCCCCTCTATGCATTTCATAGCTGTATATGTACATGTACTCACATTAAAAAAAAAAAAGGAAGAGAAAAACCACTGAGAAGGCATAAGGGCCACATGGTGGGGGCCACCATGTGAGGCAAAGCAGTCAGTAAAAACACCCTAGTAGGACTGTTAAGGAGAAGAAGAATAACATAGTTAGCCCCAAATTGATGTGCTATAGTGCCCGCTTTCTCTGTGCCCAACCCAAAGCACTCTTCAATAAAGTCTACTTCACACATACATGTGGACATACAAACAAAACAGAGCAAAACAAAACAAAAAACACCAAAGACCCAAAAGCAAAAAGAAAAAAGACCAAAATGAAATCATGTTGTAGGGGAGGAAAAATAATTTCCCCTCTACTCTTATAGGTTTTTGGCTGAGACCCTCCTAGAATAAAATGATAGACTAATAAGAGAAAAACAAATAGAAGTTTAATAATGTGTATACCTCCTGTGTACATGGGAGACATCCAGGAAGACTGAGTAACTCACTGAAATGGCCCAAGCCACCACCTTAAATACTATCTCCACCTAAAGACAAAAGAAAGAAAGATGTGGGGTGGAGGCAGTGGGGGAGGCCAGTTAGGGGAGGTTACCAGGAAAATCACAGTAAAAACAAGAGTATGGTTGTCTAGAGATTTAGATTCAACCTCCACTTCCTGGTACAGAGAGGACAACACCCTTAACAAATGGAGATATCTTTTATAAATGTAAATGTCATTGGTAGTTTGATATACCCTGAGAAAACCATAATTCAAAAGGACACATGTACCCCAATGTTCATTGCAGCACTATTTACAATAGCCAGGACATGGAAACAACCTAAATGCCCATCGACAGATGAATGGGTAAAGAAGATGTGTAAAATATATACAATGGAATATTACTCAGCCATAAAAAAGAATGAAATTGGGTCATTTGTAGAGATGTGGATGGACCTAGAGTCTGTCATACAGAGTGAAGTAAGCCAGAAAGAGAAAAACAAATATTGTATATTAACACATATATGTGGAATCTAGAAAAATGATACAGATGAACCTATTTGTAGGTCAAGAATAGAGACACAGACATAGAGAACAGACATGTGGACATGGGGGTGGGGAAGGGGAGGGTGGGATGAATTGGGAGATTAGGTTTGACATAAATACACTACTATGTGTAAAATATATAGCTAGTGGGAACCTGATGTATTGCACAGGGAGCTTAGCTCGGTGCTCTGTGATGACCTAGATGGGTGGGATAGGGGGTGGTGGGAGGGAGGTCCAAGAGAGAAGGGATATAGGGTATACATATAGCTGATTCACTTCATTGTACAGCAGAAACTAGCACAACATTGTAAAGCAATTTTACTCCAGTAAAAAAAAAAATGTAAATGTCTCTAACCAAAGGGTAACTTCTACTTGGTTTTCAGAGCTTCTCCCATGTCTGCTGATTTTTAGAAAAGTAACCAGTTCAAAAAAATCCTTATGCCGTAGAGGCATATTTTGGGGTGGCACATTCTGCTCCTCCAGTGTTTTTCTTTTTGTTCTGTAACTACGCTCTTCTTAATGAGACTCAGAAGTCTTTCAACATGAAAGACATAAGTTTACCTTATTCTTCTTGATGTCACAGTGCTTCATAATATGGATGTATCAATACTATCATTAATTTACCATTCCTCTATTAATGGAAATATAGCGTCTCCATTTTTTTTCAATTACAAACTATGCTTTGTTGAACCTCCTACTTTTGTGCACATATTGAGTCTTCTGTGTGGGTTTTTCAAAGTGGAATTGCTACATCAGAGTTAGCACATTCTATATTTTGATAGATATTGTCAAATTTAATCAAGCACACTATTTGAGTGTGCTTGTTTCCACTTGTCAAGACATAATTTTTAAATTATTTAAAATAAATAATGTCGTAAAGAAGAGTGACGTCCAATGAGCAGGGTTCGGAGGGTGGTGTGATGAAAATGTTCTAAATATTCTAAAGTTGATAGTGGTGATGGTTGAACATCTCTATACTAAAAGCTATGGAATTGGACACTTTAAGTAGATGTATGGTAATGTGGATTATATCTCAATAAAGTTGTTTTTTAAAAAGCTCTAAAAAAATAAAATAAATAAAATTAATAATGTCATCTGATGGATGAAAAATGTTTCATTGTTGTTTTGGTGTGCATTTCCCTGATATATAATGTGGATGAGAATCCTTCAGTTTGTTTAGTGGATATATACATATATGTATGTATCAATTATATCTTTTGCCCATTTTTATAAACTTTTGATTTTTCATTTAGAAGAGCTTTCATAGTCATTTGCTTAATCTTGTCAACAGCATTTATCAACTACAGGCACTGTATAGGCATAATGCTAGGTGTTGGGATTTCAGAGAATACAACACAATATACAATATACAATACCAGCTCTCTTAATGGTGGGTGGGTTGGAGGATATACAGACTTGCAAAGAAAATAAATGCAATAAGGTGTTAAAACTGTCATGTTAGACAGACTGCGTACTTAAGAATAACTTGGTTGTGGGCAGTTGCTTATAAGTCATCTCAGAGGGAGAAAAATTGAAACTGGCATAACAGTTCATCCCTCTAGTAGCAAATTCACAATGTATTGAAAGTTGCTTAATATTTTTTAGCTTGCTGTTCTACCCTTAAATGAGACTTTTTACATATTTAACTCAGCAGTTATTGCTTATGCTGTATTAGTTCTGAAGGCCAGAGAACTAAGAATAAAGGCTCTTTGAAGTAATTTAATGTTTCAATATAGTTTTTTTTCTGTATCTTTAATTGCAATGATGTTCTCAGTCAACTAGATCAGAGTCCTTTGATAGCTTCCATGACCTTCCACTGTACACATTTAAGCAGAAATACAAACAGAGTCACACAGACACAGCTGAGCCAAGTGGCGTTATGAGAAAGTACTAGACAGGATGCTGGTGACTGGAATGCTGTTGAAGAGGAAAGGCCAGCTGGGGAGGCCCACATTCATGAGATCTCTATTTGCCATTTAAAGCAAAGCAGATTTAATACATCAGTGCTGCAGTTTATTAAGAACCATAGACACCTGAGTAAGTTAGTAAGATAGTGCCTTACTTATGTCCAGGGAGAGGGTTAATGTTTGTATATCTTTATGGAAAGTTGTAAAACTCATCATTTTTGTACAAAAGTTACCAACAATTAACTCTCTTCTTCAAGTGAAAAGCTGGACCAGTGGTTCAAATTTACTGAGAGTGAACTTGAAACTGAGAAGGACCCTGTGGGGCTCTTGGGCATGCCTTTTTTGTCCCCCCATTTGTTGTAGGCAAGACTCCAGCCTCCATGACCTTCCCTGAGTTCCAAAGGACAGATTTGAACAGTTGCTAATCAAGGGAGGAGCAGCCAAGAAACCACCTGAGGCGATTAAAGGGACCAGAGAAGCTCATCCAGATAAGGAGATGAGACCACCTGAGACAAGATTAAGGCATCACAGGCCCTGCACACACCCTAGTCCTGTCAGCAACCCCACCCTTGAACTATTGCTATAAAACTCTTCATCAAATCCTCCCAGGTTGGGACACATAGTTTTCGAGGGCAGGAGCCCTCTGGGGCCCCCTTTGCCTGGCAAAGCAGTAAAGCTATTCTTTTCTACTTCACCCAAAACTCTGTCCCCGAGATTTGATTCGGCACTGGTGCAGAGGCCAAGCTTTTGGCATCAAGCTCCCTGTGGAGTTAGGAAGGCAGAATAGTAGGTAGTCTTATTTCTTTTTAAGTACAATCCCAGTTAGATTGACCAGAAAGAAGATAAGAGGGTGGGCAGAATTACTGATCAGGTCAGTACAGAGAAAGTGCATGATGCCTCCTTCCGGGCTCTGTAACTGTGTGTGTTTGGGGGAGGGTGTCAGAAATATGATAAACCATGAAATATGATAGTACATGCAATAGCTTGTAAATTGTGTGACATTAGTCACAGTTATATTATTTTCTGTAAAAGTATAAATCCCAACCATGGGCTTTGATGTTCAGTTACAGAATGAGTTTATAAGCAGCAATCTGGTTGGAACAGAACTTGCCTCGAAGCTGTGTTTGTATAGCAAATATCTGATTTTTGTTAAGATTGTATGTGGGTTGGTAGGAAAGGCAGCAATGTAGATTATGGGTCACTACAACACCACATGTACCCTCACCCCTGAAGAGATCCCATGGAAGCACCACTGAACCTCACAAATATTTTGTCAGGATAGGCACTGAAAACAGATATAAACTCTGACCACCATCTTGGGGTCTACCATTACCAAGTCACATTGAGTGTAGGGTGGTGATAGAGGGGGAGGGGCTGAGAGGGAGACAAAAGCCATAGGCAAATTTTTTTTCTCACCTGAGGATACCTCACCTGAGGTAGAGACTATAGGAGAGATAAAACCCCTCAGATATGAAATTTACCACCTGGCATGAGAGCTATATTAGCTGAACCTGTAGAGGAGGTCGTCCCTTAATTTGATTGAGGTTTCTATAGCATGGAGGATCTGGAGTAGCTTTCAGGGAGCATTTGTCATTCTTATCTCCTTGTTTCCAGATCCCCTAGCTTGGGAAGGCATCTTTTTCACATTATTCTGAGTTCAAAGAGCTTACTGAACGACAGACACTCAATATTGATTCTTCAATATTATTCCATTATTTATCACACTAGAGCCCATTTGTTTTCACAACACTTAACTAGATTTCCCGGAAATGGAAAAACCATTTGCTTTTTTATGGATTTACTATCAGTCTGAAACCCAAAACCTTTCCAATATTTTAATACAAACCAGTCTTACTGACTTAAGTTAAAGGAATGTGTTCAAAGTAGGAATAACACTGATAAAAGAGACTGTCGATATGTCCTGGATAGCACCCAGTCTGACAGGATGACATTTTGGTGGAAGTGACTAAGACATGTTATTAAAGGGAGGTTTTTCTTTCGTGAAATATTTAAAGCATAATTTGCTTTTCACTTGGCAGAACAACAACAACAACAACAACAACAACAACAACAACAAAAGAAACCATGTGGCCATTTTTCACTTTGCAAAGCATTCTTTGCAGATGCTAGTTGTTCTTGGATGGCTTCAGTGCACAGACACCATATTCATCTTTTGAATGTTCTCCACCAGGTCCAAGTGGCTGATTGATCCCAGGAATGGGTGAGGCACATCATGCCTTACAAAGGGTTTGGTATTTTATTTGTCTGTAATGTGGCATGCTTAGGAACATATCTGCCTGAAGACTTTCTTTTCGCTGAATCTAGAACCTTGCAGGACTGCAGCATTCTGTTTCTAATGTAAATTTGGCAGCAGTACCTAGTGCAATGCCTGGCACATAGTAGGTGCTGAATGAATGCCCTGAGACAGAGGGTCTAGCTGTTACTCACAACCTAGAAATTCTTGTATTGATTTCTACAACAGCCTTAAACCATGGCCCAATTTTTGGCTCTATTACCATTTTGGGCAGGACAATTCTTTGTTTGTAGGGGGCTGTCCTGTGCATTGTAGGAGGTTTAGCAGCATCCCTGGCCTCTACCCATTAGATGCTAGTTGCATTCCCCAGATGGGAAAACCAAAAATGTCTTCAGACATTGACAAAGTTTCCCTGGGGTGCAAAAGTTGGAGCTGCTGCCCTAAACTAAGCATACTTGTGTGGAACAGATCTGGTTTTAGGCATGAGTTGAGTCAGCAGTACTAAATAATGAAATATGATATGAGCACCCTGGAAATGCCCTTTTGACTAATAATACCTCCCCTGACTGCAGCATCTTCTAGGAAGGCTGACCATAAACATGTTAGCTGGGATAGTTACAGAAAGTTGAGAGCAAATGACTGGGCAGTCAGCCAGGGAAATGGTTCTTTTTTGATTTAGAGAAAAGGACAGTCACTTAGGAGTCATGCAGTCACTTGTAAAAAGCAGGTGTCCAAGAGGTAATGTGATGTATTGGGAGAAAAATGGAAAGGAAATCAGGAGACTTGCACTCTAATCCTGAGTTGGCTCCTGACCAGCTGTGTCTCACAGGGGAACTCTCTTTACTTGGCTGATAACAAGGGGGCTAAACTCAGTGACCCATGAGGTTCTTCCTACGCCTCAGGTGTAAAAAAATTATGGATTTGTTTATCCATTGAATAGCCTGTTATTACCTATTTTTGTAGAAGAGGAGTGGGGCTTTGAACGAATGCAATGTAAGAATCAGAGAGGTGTTAGATAGGAGTATAGGAAGATCAGTAATGGGGGTGGGGGTGACAGAATCTAAGATGAGGGTAACGGAGTTTGTGCTAAATGGAAGTCAGAATGTACAAGAAAGACACAGAAGCCATGCAGTTTTGCTTGCTTGTGTGTGTGTGTGTGTGTGTAGGTTGATAGTCGGGGTGCTGAGTCGGCCACAGCTAGCAAGCTAGTGAGTTTCCACATGGCTCCTTAGGGAGGAGAGTTTACTCAGAAGAACAGTCTCTCTTGCCAAATATGAAAACCACCATCATAGGTTACTGACAGCAATGGGCACTCTTGGATGTGTATGAAAGCTCTCACTGGAGCATTCAGCTGATTCGACTGCATTACCTATTTTGCAGATGTACATGTCAAAACAGTCCATAAATATTATGTCTTGTGGAAACCAATGTCATGATTCATTGACTAAAAAAAGTAAAATGGCCTAAAAGATTCTGATATGCAATAATACAGAAACCAGGGTAGGACAAATCTGGCTGGAATTTGAATGTTTGAAGAGTTTTTCAGCCATTTTGGGTTTGATAAAAGAGCAAACTCATTTTATGAAGCAGTCTTAACCCTTATTTCTAAACACGATGTGTATTTGAAAGGAAATTCAATCCATATGCTTTTGATTAATCATCAAAATATTATTTCTTAAGAGTTGTTTGATGTCTAAGAAGTATTTAAGCCCTTTGAATAATTTAAAAGAAAAATATATATGTATATTTTTTTCTCTTTAAAACAGGAAATCACTTTTTAAAGAGTTTAAATGAGTTTGGACACAAATGAGATTCAGACTTGAAATCCTGACCCTGTGAGATTAGGGAAAGTTTGAAACTTGCCAAGATAGACTCTGCCATTCCTCCCTAAATGTCAGTACCTTCTGATATTATATTGTCAGCAGAGTAAAATATTTTGTTATAGTTTTCTCCCAAGTCATAGGGTTCATACCTCAATAAACTTTGACTCTCTTCTCTCTCCTTTGCATTGGGCTTTGTATCAGGTAAGTCACTAAATTCTCTACCTCTTTTAATCTGCTTCTTTCTCTTGGATTTCTGTTGCCTTCAGCCCTTTCAGGCTTCTATCACCTCAGGTCTAGATCACAGCATTTATCATCTAGCTGGTGCCTCCCTCTGTCTAGTCTCTCCTGGCACCAATCAGATGTATATGTTGCTGCCTTTTAATCCTCACCAAAATCTCCTCATTAAATCTTGCCTAAAATTCTCGCTTTCCTGTTAGAGAACTGTCAGTGGTTCCTAAAGCCCATGAATACTTTAATATGCGTTCAACGCTTCTCTGCATTCACTGGCCCCAGCGTACTTTTTATTTTTTTTTAATTTTTGGCTGAGTTGGGTTTTCATTGCTGCGCGCAGGCTTTCTCTAGTCGCGGCAAGCGGGGGCTACTCTTCGTTGCGGTGCACAGGCTTCTCATTGCGGTGGCCTCTCTTGTTGCAGAGCACTGGCTCTAGGCGTGCGGGCTCAGTAGTTGCGGCTCACAGGATCAGTTGCTCCACGGCATGTGGGATCTTCCCGGGCCAGGGATCAAACCTGTGTCCCCTGCACTGACAGGCAGATTTTTAACCACTGTACCACCAGGCAAGTACCCCAGCGTACTTTTCAAACCCATCAGCCAGTACTGACCAGTAGAGAATCTCTTCTCAGAGTGGCTTGGTTGCTTTGTGAAACACAAGATTTGTAGGTAGATCTGAGATGTCCTTTCTCCTTTTCCTCTTACTCATTCAATGAGAACCAATCCTAGTCTCAACTCCTTTCTGATGACTCCTGCCTGTACTGTTACTCCCTCCTTCGAGTTCATCACTCTCTCTTGCACCACTTGTCCTTCTAAGTTGGTGTCTGATCTGATGCTACTGTGTAGAATTCCTTCACTTCATAGGGGTCTATGCCTTGCCTCCTTATCTAGATGAGAGACTTGGTTCTATAGTGGTGATTCTCCAAGTATAGTTCCTGGAGCATAGTAACAGTATCATCTGAGAATTTGTTAGAACTGTAATTTCTTTGGCCCTACCAAGGGCTGCTGAATCAGAAATTCTAGGTGTGGGTCCCAGCTGTATTTTAACAAGCCTTCTTCCAGGTGATTGGATTGCATGCTCAAATTTGAGAACCACTGTTTTAAAGGAAAAGACAAATCTTGTACTTCTTTGTATCCTGCACAATGCCAGGACAAAGCTGAAATACAGAAGTTATTAAAATTCTAGATAACTTGAATTTTGGAGACAAGTTCTCAATGACATCCAAAGAAGAGGATGAAAACATAAGATTTGTTTAAATGAAATTTTAAGAAATAAAAAGCTACTATTTCTTACTGGATTATCATGGAGGATTAAATAGTTTGCAAGTTTATTAATAATCCTTTTAATGAGAATTTCTTCATTTTTCCTTTTTAAAGGATTTTAGTGTTGTTTAGCATTGAGTAATCAGAGGATAGAATTCAGCACACTATGTTCCCAATGTTTTTGAAACTCTAAATCTGTAGTTTATAGATTATTTTTTTCTTTGGAAGTTGGGTGCTTGATGGCCACATGTGAGCCTAGAGAATAATTTCCTTTTCTTATATATTTCCTTAAAATCCTTTATTATAGCTTAGAACTCTCATGCAGAGGTGAATGTTGCTACATAATAAAAAAGTAGTGATATACAGAAAAATCAACCCTTTGTGTATATCTATATGTCACCAGGGAAAAAATAAATTTAACTTATTGTTTCTCAGGAAGTGTAAATGTTGCATTCTTCTCTGTCCTCCTCCAATCAGTTTATGCACAGCACCACAGTTTATAGGCTTCATTGCTGTGGTGAGCCTTAACCCAGTCATATTTTTCCTGTACTCCCCAAGAAAGTTGTACAATCAGGGATGAACCCTATAAAGTGCCTGGCTCTGGCAGGCCTGCCTATTGGGCAAGCCCACAATTGCACCAAGCCCGTTTGACAACACTGGTACACATGAGCCCAGGCAGATGACAGAGGAGCCAAGGGCTCCTCCAGTGTTTCCATTGGTAACAACCAGTGAGCCTGGCTTTTGATTAGAGGCAGCAACCGGTTAGTCAGCATAGCACTGAAGAAAACATTTGTGATTTGGAGGCAGACAGACCTGGGTTTGAAGTCCACCTCTCTATCTCTAACTAGCCATTTGCCTCCTATGTTTTTTTTTCTTTTGGAATGAGGTTCTTAGTATCTGTCCTGCAGGGTTGTTGAAGAAGGTATGGCTAATGCATGCAGAGTGTGTGGCTCAATTTGGATGCTCAGTAAATGGAGTTATTGTTAGTCTCTCATAATTACTGTTTGTAATTTTTATTTATTTATTTATTTATTTTGCGGTACGTGGGCCTCTCACTGTTGTGGCCTCTCCCGTCGCGGAACACAGGCTCCTGACGCGCAGGCTCAGTGGCCATGGCTAACGGGCCCAGCCGCTCCGCGGCGTGTGGGATCTTCTCGGACCGGGGCATGAACCCGTGTCCCCTGCATCGGCAGGCGGACTCTCAACCACTGCGCCACCAGGGAAGCCCGTAATTTTTAATCTTAAATACATAACTCAAATGAAGTCATCCCCTGCCTGGCTTTTTTGCTTTCAGAGAGCTCTGCTTCTAATTGTTCTTGTCTAACAGTAACTGTGTTACGTTGATTTAAAGTGTGTTGAACAATTTTTTTTTTCTTTTTCTTTGCTTCTCTTTACTGAAATTGTACCTATTGAGTTTCTAGAAAGCAGGTGGGTAACTAATCAGTGCTATCATTTATTCAGAAATCAAGTCTGTCTGGACCTACCTTCTTTTATTGAACTGGTATTTATTGGATGCTTACTCTCTGGCAGGCTCTGAAGATACACAAGTGTGCACAGGGATTAGAGCATGGTCTATTTAATTTCAGCCAATAGTGAGCAGAAGTAAGAACTTGTGACTAGAATTATCCTATTGTCTGTATTGTCCCTACAAACTTGAATTTCGGAGTTGTGGAAGCAGGTATATGCCTACATGGTGAGATTTTCCAGGACTTAATTCAAGGCATTTCCCCCATCTGTTTGTAGTATACCCGATGTTTCCACCACTAGAGTTAGTGCTTATCAAGGACTAGCTCTTTTATCGTCTGATGAAGGAGAATGTGAGCTGGGAATAATACTTTCCCCCTGTAGCATTCTCTGAACACATTAATAAAAATTAGCTTACCAGATCAGCAAAGCTACACTTAGTAAAGAATAGAGAAGTAAGAGGATAAATACACTAAAAATTTGCTTTGGTTGGGGAGGCCATCTGGAGAGGATGGCCAGGACAAATGCAGGCAGGCAGGCCAGTGTGGGAGGCCTTGGGCAGTTAGGGTATGTGGTAACCTCCAAGATGGCCCCCAGTGGTTCTCATTTCCTGTTAGTCACACTTGTGTTGTTTCTACCACGTTGACTGAGGTTAATTTGTAGCCAATAGGACATTATGGAAATGACTCCCAAAGCTAGGTCACAATGAGGCTTCTGCATTACTCACTCTTAAATCAATCATTCTGGGGAAAGCCAGCTGCCATGTTGTGAGGATACTCAAGCAGCTTTATAGAGAATTTCTTATGGTGAAGAACTGAGGCCTTCTGCCAACAATCAGCACAAATTAGCTGTGTATATGCATGAAGCATGTTGGAAGTGGATTCTCCAGCCTAAATGAAGCCTTCAGAAGACTGTTGACTCCAATGTCCTGAGAGACCTGCAGGCAGAAATACCCGGCTAATGCACATTCAAATTCCCGGCCTACAGAAACTCTGTGAAGTAATAATTACTTATTGTTTTAAACCACTAAGTTTTGGGGTAAGTTGTTAAACAGCAATAGATAACTAATACAGGGCCCAGCATATGCTGCTAGATTCCTGGAAGAAAAGAACAAAGTTAAGGAGGGAGATACTGAAAGGTAACATCAGAAAGGTCAAAGGCAGACACTTGTTTACACTTCATAAAGGGTATATAGAGATGGAGCTGGGAATGGTGGTGGGGGAGGAGAAATTGAATTTAATACTCAATTACCACAGTACATGGAAGAAAGAAAAAAAGGCTAAAGGATGGACATTAGTTTGGGAAGGATGCCTGAATATGAAATCTTGCAAATGGATCTATCTTTCAACACTTTGTGAAGTTTTGAAAATTGATTTTTACTTGAGCAACTCTTGGATTTCATCAAACAGTATGATCATAGTATTAGAGGTAAAAAAATTTCTAGAGATCCTTTAGGCCTTCTTTTTTTTTCCCATACAAGACACTAGTTAAAGCCACCAAAGGCTGTCTCACCTTTTAAAAGCCAACATGCCAATGAAAGCAGCAGTTTCCAAAGCCTGACAAAAAGTTTCACATTCATTTAAACAAAAGGGGCTCTTTCTAAAATTATCTACAACTATATTAAACTATGGATCACTTTTGTAACACCAGGAAGGACTTAAGTGACATATGAGCATTTAGGTAAGAAGGCCTTGTATTAGAGATTCAAAAACAATTTTTTTTTTTAAAACAAATTAACTTACTTTCTAAGTGGTTTTATAACTGTCAATGTTTTCTGTGTTTTTAGTTGGGGAAAAGCATGAGGTTCTTTGGAGAGGGGCAAGGCAGGAAATCAGTAATGATTCATACCATTTTTTCACATGCTTCTCTGACTAGTTTTAATCACAAATCTGGGTCCACTTGTGTAACAAAAACAGTTAAAGAGGGTGTTTTAAACTGTGTCTTTTTGTTAATCATGTATTTGGTCTTGTAAACAATACACGCAAGTACATCCGTGTTACGTCATTTGGAAACAGTGATTAACTAACTAGCTGTTTAACTGGGAGACAAGAGTATCTTGAAATTTTATATGTAGTTCTGAAATAGCTGTGTGTTTTCTTTTGTGTTATTTAATTTGACTTAGGCAAATATTTTAAATTTTAGAATGTCTTTAATTGATTTTTAATTTTAATGATCCTTTCTATCTTCCTTTACATTTAATGGCAATTTCTAAGACTCTGAAGATAGTTTTCTATGCCACAAAAGCCTTTTGAAAGAAGGGCATATTTATTTGTAAGAAATATACTTTGTTATTTCTAAGTCCTTTTGATATCACTGAAAATGGTTTTACTTTAGTTTTCCCTTCAGCCTCATTCCTTTTCCCCTTTGTTTCTATTGGGATGAGGTAATCCTGGGTTTGTAGAGTCTTTTGTGATGGAAAGGATTATGACCACACAGACACAGCATAATATTTACTAGGAATAAGAGAAAAAGAAATATCAATAGTGCTGCTCACCAAGCATTTGAAAATGCTTGAGTCCTTCATTTCCAGAGAGAAAAATGCCAACTAGCATGTTCATTATTAAATTTGGGTGACTGAAGCATAGTATGTACACAGAAATTGTGAACCAAAATTGAGTGGGAAGAGAGGAGTGAAATTTAAAAATTAGTTATGACAAGTGGATGAGGTGGTCTGAAGTTAAGGAGGCCAGCTGCATTAACAATGCCCTAATATAGTGCAGGACATTCATAAGTGGAGTAAGAAGGTTATGTGGCGCTGGGCAAGCTCGACAGATGGGTAGGGGCGTATGTGAATACAGTAGCTAGCTCAGTAGTTGTAGCCGAGATTCTAGAGCAGGACTTAGAGACCTTTTTCTATAAAGGACCAGATAGTAAATATTTTAAGCTTGGGGGCCATAAGGTTTCTGTCACAACTGCTCAACTGTGCAGTTGCAGTAGAAAGCTGCCATAGCACATAAATGAATGGACATAATTGTGTTCCAGTAAAACTTTATTTACAAAAACAGGCTGCAGACAAGATTTGGCCTGTGGACTGTAGTTTGCCAGTTCCTGTTCTATAGTGTGTAATTTTTCTTATTTGCTTGTTTGTAGATCAATGCATTACACAATGTTTGAAGCCATTTATAAGAATTTATATAACACTAAATGCTTAAAAATGCATATGGCAGGTTAGAGGGTCACTGGGACCTGCTGAGATTTTGTGGGTAGGAATAAAGTCAGCTCCAGTGTACACTAGATTGAGTGCATCCATTGCTAGCACCAGGGAATAACTTGGGAGCAAAACCACTGTCTGTGGACCATTCTGTTTCCCTTTCACTGAATATTTAACATAGGCTGTGCCGAGGACCTACTTAGATGCCCTCCCTATTGACATTGGGGGAAGCCTTCCAGGTCCAGTAGCCAGCATCTCTCCCAGTGATCATTCAGAGAGATTATGCTCAATTCCTATTTGACTTTAGGCAAAGAAACCCCTCTTTTCAATGGCTTAGAATACTCTTAGTTGCCCTGAGAAGGAAGGTGGGGCCCTCAACACCTAAAGGGGTGATGGTGGGGAAGGAAAATCTCTTGCATCTATACTGGGGTGTGACTAAACAGGGCTAACTCAACCCCTCCATCCCTCACCAAGTGGAATGGGAATAAAACATGCCCTCTATATATGTATATGTCCTTTGACCCTATAATGCCACTTGCCAGGAACCTATCCTAAGAAAAATTTTGGAGTAGCTGGTAAAGATTTATATATAATATTTGAATTTCAGCCTGATTTATTAAATAAAAAATTGGAAAGAAGTTAAATATCCAGCAGCAGGAGAATAGGTAAACACATTACGCTGTATATGAGGTGAAATAATATATTGTCTTTTAAAACTGTTTTTGAAGATAATTTTATGACAGGCAAATGCTCAATATATTGTTAAGTGAATATAGCAGAATAAAGTGTGATCCTAATTTTGTTGAAAAAATATAGCAAAAAGTACAGAAGAAAATACACCATACAGGAGACTGCTAACTATTTACCAAAATCCCTTCTTTACTTCTTCCTGGTATATAGCCACACTACATTTCCTAGCCTTCCTTGCAGTTATGTGTGACCATGTGATTAAGTTCTCTCCAAAGGAATGTGAAATAAATGATGTATTCCACTTTCAGGGCTAACTTATAAAAATCTCCCACGTTTCTCCTGCTTTTTTCTTTTTAACTACCTTGAGTTGACTAGAATGTCAATACTCAGGGCAGCTTTGGAAGTCACATGTTGAAAATGGCAGCATGTCCATCAGCTTAGGTTCATGAGTGACATGAAGAGGTGAGTTGCTCTGCTGACCTGAGTACTCATCTAGGACTGTCACTTGGAAGAAATACATGCCTGTGATGTTCAGCTAACCATGGTGGTGCCTGATGGGACAACAGATGTGTGGAAATCCATGTAATACACCCACTGGGGACTTCCAGAAACATTTGGTTGGGGGCAGAAATGGCATGTTTTTTAGGAACCCAAAGACTTTCATTAATAAATAGAACTATAAACTAGTAAAATTTTAGTTACTGTTCAAGTTACCCCATTTGTATCCACATGGTGATGAGGTCTGAGGAAGCTTGAGCTATATATAGTCTTAAAAATTTTATAATTAAGCATACATTTTTTAATTGGGAGAGGCAGTATAAAATACAAATGTATACATGATAAAATGGGAAAATGTAAGTAAATTAAAAATATGGGCCAGGGAAAGTATAAATTAATGTGAAAGATAAAGAACCAATGACGATACAACATACAAGCCATTGTGTCCTACACAGTTTCTGAAAATTGAGTGTAAGTTAACTGATCTTCTTGTCAACCAAAGTGATTAGTTAAATGATTAATACATCAGTTTCTTATATGTGCAAATGTTTCCTTTGATGATTAGTTCTGAAATTTCTCAGTGAAATTGCTCAGTGAAAAGCAATCTGAAATTGCTTCAAATAGGAAGCAATGTCCTCAGCAATAGCCCTAAGAAAATATCAGAATGGGATTTACAATGCTGCCTGTAGATTAAAAGGACACTGAATCAAAACAAACCTTAGGAAAAAAAATAAAAAGTGAGAGTGCAAGGTACAGCTTGACAGTAGGACATGGGATGTGATGGCTCTGCTTGATCCAGGAAGTAAAAACTATGTCTGGAGAAATGGTGGGAAATTCTGCCCTTTAAATTGTCCTTCATTAATATCTTTGATCTTCATGAGGCTTTTTTTTTAAAATGTCAGTTTATAATGCCCAAATATAAGGTGCTTAAACAATTTTTTTTAATTGCATATAGTTGATTTACAGTGTTGTGTTAGCTTCTGGTGTACAGCAAAGTGATTCAGTTATACATATATATATATTCTTTTTCATATTTTTTCCATTATGGTTTATGACAGGATATTGAATATAATTCCCTGTGCTCTACAGTAAGACCTTGTTGCTTATCTACTTTATATATAATAGTTTGTATCTGCTAACCCCAAATTCCTAATATATCCATCTCCCACCCCTTTCCCCTTTGGTCACCACAAATTTGTTTTCTATGTCTGTGAGTCTGTTTCTGTTTTGTGAATAAGTTCATTTGTATCATATTTTAGATTCCAAATATAACTGATATCATGTGGTATTTGTCTTTCTCTTTCTGAATACTTCACTCAGTATGATAATGTCTACACCCATCCATGGTGCTGTAAATGGCATTATTTCATTCTTTCTTATGGCCGAGTAGTATTCCATTGTGTATATATATATATATATAGCACATCTTTATCCATTCATCTGTCGATGGACATTTAGGTTGCTTCCATGTCTTGGCTATTGTAAATAATGCTGCTGTGAACATTGGGGTGCATGTAGCTTTTCAAATTAGAGTTTTCTCTGGATATATGCCCAGGAGTGGGATTGCTGGATCATATGACAACTCTATTTTTAGTTTTTTAAGGAACCTCCATACAGTTATCCATAGTGGCTGCAGCAATTTACATTCCCACGGATAGTGTAGGAGGGTTCCCTTTTCTTCACACCCTCTCCAGCATTTGTTATTTGTAGACTTTTTGATGATGGCCATTCTGACCAGTGTGAGGTGATACCTCACTGTAGTTTAGATTTGCATTTCTGTAGCAATTAATGATTTTGAGCATCTTTTCATGTGCCTATGGCCATCTGTGTGTCTTCTTTGCAGAAATATCTATTTAGCTCTTCTGTCCAGTTTTTGATTGGGTTATTGTTGTTTTGTTACTGACTTGTATGAGCTGTTTGTATATTTTGGAAATAAAGCCCTTGTCAGTTGCATTACTTGTGAATATTTTCTCCCAGTCTGTATGTTGTCTTTTCACTGTTTATGGTTCTCTTTGCTGCTCAAAAGTTTGTAAATTTGATTAGGTCCCATTTGTTTATTTTTGCTTTTCTTTCTATTGCCTTCGGAGATTGACATAAGAAAACACTGCTATGAGTTATGTCAGAAAACGTTTTGCCTATGTTCTCTTCTAGGAGTTTTATGGTGTCCAGTCTTATATTTAAGTCTTTAAGCTATGTTGAGTTTATCTTTGTATATGGTGTGAGGGAGTGTTATAACTTCGCTGATTTACATGCAGCTTCCAACTTTCCCAACACTACTTGCTGAAGAGACTGTCTTTCCTCCATTGTATATTCTTGCCTCCTTTGTTGAAAATTAATTGGCCGTAGGTATGTGGGTTTATTTATGGGTTCTCCATTCTGTTCAGTTGATTGATATGTCTGCTTTTGTGCCAATACCATGCTGTTGTGTTTTTTTTTAACATCTTTATTGGAGTATAATTGCTTTACAATGGTGTGTTAGTTTCTGCTTTATAACAAAGTGAATAAGCTATACATATACATATATCTCCATATGTCCTCCCTCTTGCGTCTCCCTCCCACCCTCCCTATCCCACCCCTCTAGGTGGTCACAAAGCACCAAGCGGATCTCCCTGTGCTATGTGGCTGCTTCCCACTAGCTATCTGTTTTACATTTGGTAGTGAATATATGTCCATGCCACTCTCTCACTTCGTCCCAGCTTAGTCTTCCCTCACCCCGTGTCCTCAAGTCCATTCTCTATGTCTGCGTCTTTATTCCTGTGCTGCCCTTAGGTTCTTCAGAACCATTTTTGTTTTAGATTCCGTATATATGTGTTAGCATACAGTATTTTTTTTTCTCTTTCTGACTTACTTCACTCTGTATGACAGACTCTAGGTCCATCCATCTCACTACAAATAGCTCAATTTTGTTTCTTTTTATGGCTGAGTAATATTCCATTGTGTATATGTGCCACATCTTCTTTACCCATTCAGCTGTCGGTGGACACTTAGGTTGTTTCCATTTCCTGGCTATTGTAAATACAGCTGCAATGAACATTGTGGTACATGACTGTTTTTGAATTATGGCTTTCTCAGGGTATGCACCCAGTAGTAGGATTGCTGGGTTGTATGGTAGTTCTATTTTTAGTTTTTAAAGGAAGCTCCATATTGTTCTCCATAGTGGCTGTATCAATTTACATTCCCACCAACAGTGCAAGAGGGTTCCATTTTCTCCACACCCTCTTCCAGCATTTATTGTTTGTACTTTTTTTTTTTTTTTTTTTTTTTTTTTGCGGTATGCATGCCTCCCACTGCTGTGGCCTCTCCCGCTGCAGAGCACAGGCTCTGGATGCGCAGGCTCAGTGGCCATGGCCCACGGGCCCAGCCGCTCCACGGCATGTGGGATCTTCCCGGACCGGGACACGAACCCGTGTCCCCTGCATCGGCAGACGGACTCCCAACCACTGTGCCACCAGAGAAGCCCTATACATTTTTTGATGATGGCCATTCTGACTGGTGTGAGGTGATACCTCATTGTAGTTTTGATTTGCATTTCTCTAATGATTAGTGATGTTCAGCATTCTTTCATGTGTTTGTTGGCTATCTGTGTATCTTCTTTGTAGAAATGTCTATTTAGGTCTTCTGCCCATTTTGGGATTGGATTAGTTTTTTTTTTTTTTTGATATGAGCTACATGAGCTGCTTGTAAATTTGGAGATTAATCCTTTGTCAATTGCTTCATTTGCAAATATTTTCTCCTCTTCTGAGGGTTGTCTTTTCATCTTGTTTATGGTTTCCTTTGCTGTGCAAAAGCTTTTAAGTTTCATTAGGTCCCATTTGTTTATTTTTGTTTTTATTTCCATTTCTCTAGGAAGTGGGTCAGAAGGGATCTTGCTGTGATTTATGTCAAAGAGTGTTCTGCCTGTGTTTTCCTCTAAGAGTTTGATAGTGTCTGGCCTTACATTTAGGTCTCTAATCCATTTTGAGTTTATTTTTGTGTATGGTGTTAGGGAGTGTTCTAATTTCATTCTTTTACATGTAGCTGTACAGTTTTTCCCAGCACCACTTATTGAAGAGGCTGTCTTTTCTCCATTATACATTCTTGCCTCCTTTATGAAAAATAAGGTGACCATATGTGTGTGGGTTTATCTCTGGGCTTTCTATCCTGTTCCATTGATCTGTATTTCTGTTTTTGTGCCAGTACTATACTGTCTTGATTACTGTAGCTTTGTAGTATAGTCTGAAGTCTGGGATCCTGGTTCTTCCAGCTCTGTTTTTCTTTCTCAAGATTGCTTTGGCTGTTAGGGGTCTTTTGTGTTTCCATACAAATTGTGAAATTTTTTGTTCTAGTTTCATGAAAAATGCCATTGGTAGTTTGATAGAGATTGCAATGAATCTGTAGATTGTTTTAATATAGTCGTTTTCACAATGTTGATTCTTCCAATCCAAGGACATGGTATATCTCTCCATCTGTTCATATCATTTTTAATTTCTTTCATCAGTGTCTTATAGTTTTCTGCATATAGGTCTTTTGTCTCCTTAGGTAGGTTTATTCCTAGGTATTTTATTCTTTTTGTTGCAATGGGAAATGGGAGTGTTTTGTTGATTTCACTTTCAGATTTTTCATCATTAGTGTATAGGAATGCAAGAGATTTCTATGCATTAATTTTGTATCCTGCTACTTTACCAAATTCATTGATTAGCTCTAGTAGTTTTCTGGTAGCGTCTTTAGAATTCTGTACGTATAGTATCATGTCATCTGCAAACAGTGACAGGTTTACTTCTTCTTTTCCAATTTGGATTCCTTTTATTTCTTTTTTTTCTCTGATTGCCTTGGCTAAAACTTCCAAAACTATGTTGAATAATAGTGGTGAGAGTGGGCAACCTTGTCTTGTTCCTGATCTTAGTGGAAATGGTTTCAGTTTTTCACCATTGAGAATGATGTTGGCTGTGGGTTTGTCATATATGGCCTTTATTATGTTGAGGAAAGTTCCCTCTATGCCTACTTTCTGGAGGGTTTTTATCATAAATCGGTGTTGAACTTTGTCGAAAGCTTTTTCTGCATCTATTGAGATGATCGTATTGTTTTTCTCCTTCAATTTGTTAATATGGTGTAGCACATTGATTTGCATATATTGAAGAATCCTTGCATTCCTGGGATAAACCCCACTTGATCGTGGTGTATGATCCTTTTAATGAACTGTTGGATTCTGTTTGGTAGTAGTTTGTTGAGGATTTTTGCATCTATGTTCATCAGTGATATTGACCTGTAGTTTTCTTTCTTTGTGACATCGTTGTCTGGTTTTGGTATCAGGGTGATGGCGGCCTCACAGAATGAGTTTGGGAGAGTTCCTCCCTCTGCCATGTTTTGGAAGAGTTTGAGAAGGATAGGTGTTAGCTCATCTCTAAATGTTTGATAGAATTTGCCTGTGAAACCACCTAGTCCTGGGCTTTTGTTTGTTGGAAGAGTTTTAATCAGTCTCAATTTCAGTGCTTGTGATTGGTCTGTTTATATTTTCTGTGTCTTCCTGGTTCAGTCTCAGACAGTTGTGCTTTTCTAAGAATGTGTCCATTTCTTTCAGGTTGTCCATTTTATTGGCATAGAGTTGCTTGTAGTAATCTCTCATGATCCTTTGTATTTCTGCAGTGTCAGTTGTTACTTGTCCTTTTTCATTTCTAATTCTGTTGATTTGAGTCTTCTCCCTTTTTTCCGTGATGAGTCTGGCTAATGGTTTATCAATTTTGTTTATCTTCTCAAAGAACCAGCTTTTAGTTTTATTGATGTTGGCTATTGTTTTCCTCATTTCGTTTTCATTTATTTCTGATCTGATCTTTATGATTTCTTTCCTTCTGCTAACTTTGGGTTTTTTTGTTCTTCTTTCTCTAATTGCTTTAGGTGTCAGGTTAGGTTGTTTATTTGAGATGTTTCTTGTTTCTTGAGGTAGGATTGTATTGCTCTAAACTTCCCTCTTAGAACTGCTTTTGCTGCATCCCATAGCTTTTGGGTCATTGTGTTTTCATTGTCATTTGTTTCTAGGTATTTTTTGATTTCCTCTTTGATTTTTTCAGTGATCACTTGGTTATTTAGTAGTGTATTGTTTAGCCTCCATGTGTTTGTATTTTTTACAGATTTTTTCCCTGTAATTGATATCTAGTCTCATAGTGTTGTGGTCAGAAAAGATACTTGATACAGTTTCAATTTTTAAAAATTTACTAAGGCTTGATTTGTGACCCAAGGTATGATCTATCCTGGAAAATGTTCCATGAGCACTTGAGAAGAAAGTATATTCTGTTGTTTTTGGATGGAATGTCCTATAAATATCAATTAAGTCTATCTTGTTTGATGTATCATTTAAAGCTTGTCTTTCCTTATTTACTTTCATTTTGGATGATCTGTCCTTTGGTGAAAGTGGGGTGTTAAAGTCTCCTACTATGATTGTGTTACTGTCAATTTCCCCTTTTATGTCTGTTAGTATTTGCCTTATGTATTGAGGTGCTCCTATGTTTACTACTCTGTTTTGGTTACTGTAGTTTTGTAGTATTGTCTGAAGTCTGGGAGGGTTATTGCTCCAGCTGTGGCAATTCTGGGTCTTCTGTTGTTCCATGTAAATTTTAGCATTATTTGTTCTAGTTCTGTGAAAATGCCAAATTAGTAATTTGTTAGGGAGTGCATTAAATCTATAGATTGCTTTGGGTAGGATGGCCATTTTAACATTATTAATGCTTCCAGTCTGAGAGCATGGAATATCTTTTCATTTCTTTGTATCATCTTTAATTTCCTTTATCAATGTTGTATAGTTCTCAACAGATAAATCTTTCTCCTTCTTGGTCAGGTTTATTCCTAAGTATTTTATTTTTTTGATGTGATTTTAAAAGGGAGTTTTTTTTTTTACTTTCCCTTCCTGATATTTCATTGTTAGTGTAAAGAAATGCAACTGATTTCTGTATGCTAATCTTGTATTGTGCTACCTTGCTGAATTCACTTATCATTTCTAGTAGTTTTTGTGTGAGTCTATATATAGTATCATGTCGTCTGCCTGTAATGACAGTTTTATCTCTTCCCTTTCAATTTGGATAACTTTTATTTCTTTTTCTTGTCTGACTGCTGTTGCAAGGACTTTCAATACTATGTTGAATAGAAGTTGTGAAGAGTGGGCATCCTTGTCTTTTTCCAGATTTTAGCAGGAAGGCTTTCAGCTTTTCACTGTTGAGTATTGTGTTGGCTGTGGGTTTGTCATAAATAGCTTTTATTGTGTTGAGATATGTTCCCTCTATACCCACTTGGATAAAATTTTTTTTTATCATGAATGGATGCTGAATTTTATCAAATACTTTTTCTGCATTTATTGAGATGATCATTTAGTTTTTGTCTTTTCTTTTGTTAATGTGGTATATCACATTGATTGATTTGTGTATGTTGAACCATCCTTGTGACCCTAGGATGAATTCAGCCTTGTTGAATTCGTGATGTATGATCTTTTTTATGTGCTGTTGGATTTCATTTGCTGATATTTTGTTGAGAATTTTTGCATCTATATTCATCAAAGGTATTTGCCTGTAATTTTCTTTTTTGGTAGTGCCTTTGATGTTGATATCAGGGTGATGATGGCTTCACAGAATGACTTTTGAAGTGTTCCCTCCCCTTTAGTCTTTTGGAGGAGTTTGAGAAGGATTAGTATAGTTTCTTCTTTGTGTGTTTGGTAGTATTCCCCAATGAAGCCATTTTGTGAGGCTTTTTAATGTTGGGCAGCAGGTGATTTTCAGGAGCTTTCCCAGAAACTGCTGTAAACTCTCATCTTTTTCCATTTGTCCACATGTCTGTCTGCAATGATTGCTAGAAAATATTGGCTCTCCTCTGTTTCCTTTTTAGTCTTGCAGTAGTACCTCTTACTGACAGAATTTAACCCGGAACTGTAATTAAAAGGGATTCTGGGAAATGTATTTTTGGGCTTTTCCCTTGTGATAGTAAGGACTTAGAAAGAGGAAGCTATGGTATTGAGTGGATAACAGACCATTTGGCACACTGTTGAATATTATGTGTTAGATCTCCTATATGGTAAGTCAACAAATAGACAAACCAAATTGCCAACAGTAGGTAATTCTAATATTATTTGTTTAAAAATCACATTAAAAACAAAATTACATGTAGAAATATTTGTATGTAAATATGAAGGAAAAAAGATATAGATCAATCTGAGAATTAAAAGTACATCGGGGGCAGGAGTGGGATTTTGTAGGACCAAGAGAGACTTGTATATTACCTACATTATCTGATATTTAAAAAAATGAATTTCTGTATATTACTTCTTTAATTAAAAAGAAAAAATAAATGGAATTGTCTTGGGATAATTAGTACCCTAACGTAATAGTTCAAACTAATTTCTATGATATGGTATTCTGGATAGCTCTGAAGGTAAATGGTCGAATTCTAGTTCAATTTCTGCATTAGCAAAAAACTGTATAACTGTATAGGTAATTTTATATTCCTAGGCCTCTGTTTTCCCAGTTGTGAAACAAGGGGATTGGGTTACATGATTTCTAAGATCCCTCTGAGCACTGATAGCTTGTAATTCTAGGATTTATTGGAGAGAAATATTAGAATCATGGAACTGTTTGTTCTAGGTGTGGGGAGGAGAATACACTGCAATGCTGGTCTCTGGGAAGCAGGAGGAACTGCCTGAGGCTGCTCAAGATTCAGAAAATAAAAGTGGGCAGTTGAAGGCAACTTGTGTCTACATTAAAATTTCACTGAAGTTCAGCTCTCTTCCTATGAGACACTTGAAGTTACACAGAGAAATTTGTTTTTATGTCTGTGAACAGGGCTTATATTCAGTCTGTTTGCAACAAAATTGCTCTATGGTTTATTTTTGGAGGTCATCCTTTCTGATTGTTTAGGTCTTTTCTGTTTGGATTTGTTGACTTTTAATCATACCCATACGTCATACTTGCACATTTAAAGAGATGTAGTCCTTTCTTATTTCTATTAGGAAGAATCTGGATGTGAAGTCTAGAGGTTTCACGATTTTATGCTATTCAGGATTAAATTTTGCAAACAATTTGCGTCAGAGCTGAGGCTCTACCCTTTCAGGGACTGAAAGACTGAAAGTGAAGGGGAATGTCCTTTAAGTAAAAGTGAAACTAGACGTCTGTTTACACAGCCAAGGAGAATAAATACATAAAGACCAAACAGCATAACAATTGGAGAAAGCCTATTAGTAAAAATCTTATTAGCAAAATTAGATATAAAACTTAGGTTTTCTATTATTTTTTATAATAATAATATGCATTCATATAATTTTTTTGGGTAGTATTATTAACTTTTAACATTTATTAGACATCATTTATTTGCTCGATACTGAATGCTAATAACCAGAGTCTTTCAGAGATACTGATTCTAAAAATTTCCAAGAAAAATACTTAGAAAGATTGATAACACAGGCATGGGGTGAAAAAGGAATTTTGTATATTCATGAATGGGAATAGTCAATATTGAATTAAGATATTAATTCTCCCCAAGTTGATTTATAAAGTCAGCTCAAACCCAGTCAAAATATCAGTAGACTTTTTGTTTTGTTTTTGGGCAATCTGATTCTAAACTTTATGTGGAAATGCAAAGAATCTAGAAAAACCAAAAAGATTTTTAAAAACAACAAAATTGGAAGACCAGCACTACCTAATTTCGAGACTTATGATAAAGCACTGGTAACCAAGAAAATATGGTATTAGTGTAAAAATAGACCAGTAAATCAATGGAACAGAATAAAAAGTCCAGAAATGGACCCACGCATATATGGCCAACTAATTTTCAGAAAAGGTATCAAAGTAGTCCAGTGGGGGAAAGAATGATCTTTTCAACAAATGGTGGTGGAGCAATTAGATAGATGTGTACAGAGAAATAAACTTCTACCCTTACCTAACATCATATACAAAAATTAACTCAAAATGGATCAGAGACCTAAATATAAGAGCTAAAATTATAAAATTCATAAATGCAAACATGTAAGAAAATCTAATGAAACATTTCAGATGGTAAACTTCTTGAGGCTATAAGGACCCATACCGCCATTCATCATTTATCTGTCTCTCCTCAGCACCTAGCACAGTGCCTGGCTGTAGAAGATATCCAAGGACTGCAGGAACTAAGATTTAGATTTTTTTCTCTTGTATGTTACATCTCCGGTATATTCCCTCAGGGTTGGGCTTCACTCCTTTCATACTGTACTGGTGGAGAATGGGGAGCTCCATAGCCTCAACTCCAATGGGAAGTTCCCTGATGCCCCTCTCCTTGGGATTTTCTCAGAGCGCTTCTGAACTGAAAGAATGGGACTCTTAATCTTGACTCATAATTTGGTATTGCCTCAGCTCCTAGTTGATCCTATTCTAGATTGGATCTGGTGATTGCGTTGCTCCCTGGCCACCCAGGTTGAGGCCCTGAGAGAACATAGAGAGTCAGAGTGCTGAAGTTTATCAGTGAGAGGGTGGCTTAGCCCAGGGTAAGAGTTATTCCAAAGGAATATATGGAAAGGCACTTAAATCACCATAAACAAGTAAAATATTTATTTTTAAAGTATGCACAGGAAGGATGTGATGCTATTTTTATAAGAAGAGCAGAATTTCTTCACTTCCTGTTCTCTGAATTAGAGGTCTCCAATTTACTTTGCTCATAACCTAGACAAGCCCTAGGAAGAAATACTGCAACTGAGAACTTTTTTTGTCTTTCCTTTTTTAAAGTCTCACCGTTGTGCTGTTTTCTTAGCACTAGTGACATCTTCACTTAAAACTTTAGCTGATCTAAAAAGAAGTTGAAAAGAACCATGAAAACCCCCAAACAATGAACAAAATAGCAATAAGTACATACATATCAATAATTATTTTAAATGTAAATAGACTAAATGCTGTAATCAAAAGGCAGAGTGGCTGAATGGGTACAGAAATAAGATACACACACATGTTCATACTGCCTATAAGAGACTCATATCTAAAGATACATACAGACTGAAAGTGAAGGCATGGAAAAAGATATTCCATGCAAACAGAAAAAGAAAGCTCGGGTAGCAATACTATATCAGAAGAAAATAGACTTTAAAACAAAGACTATAACAAGAAACAAAGAAGTACACTACATAATGATAAAAGGATCAATTAAACAAGAAGATATAAATAACAATTGTAAATATATATGCACCCAACACAGGAGCACCTAAATACATAAAGCAAATGTTAATAGACATCATGGGAGAAATTGACAGTAACAAAATAATAGTGGGGACTTTAATACCCTATTTACATCAATGGACAGATTATCCAGACAGAAAAACAATGAGGAAACACTGGCCTTAAATGACACATTAGAACGGGTGGACTTAATAGATATATATATAAAACATTCCATCACAAACCAGCAGAATACACATCCTTTTCAAGTGCACATGGAACATTCTCCAGAAGAGATCACATGCTAGAACACCAAATAACTCAGTAAATTTAAGAAGATTTAAATCATATCAGTCATCTTTTCTGAGCACAATGCTCTGAGACTAGACATCAGCTACAAGAAAAACACTGCAAAAACTCAGTAACTTGGAGGCTAAACAATATGCTACTAAACAACCAATGGGTCACTGAAGAAATCAAAGAAGAAATAAAAAAATACCTGGAGACAAATAAAGATGAAAACACAGTGATGCAAAATCTGTGGGATGCAGCAGAAGAAGTTTTAAGGGGGAAGTTTAAGGCGATACAAGCCTGCCTCAGGAAACAACAAAAGTCTCAAGTAAACAACCTAAAGGAACTAGAAAAAGAACAAACAGAGCGCAAAATAAGTACAAGGAAAGAAATCACAAAGATCAGAGCAGAAATAAATGACATGGAGACTAAAAAAGCAATAGAAAAGATCACTGAAAAGGAGCTGGTTCTTTGAAAAGGTAAAGAAAATTGATGAACCTTTAGCCAGACTCATCAGGAAAAAAGAGAGAGCCCAAATCAGTAAAATCAGAAATGAAAAAGGAGAAGTTACAACTGACACCAGAGAAATATAAAGGGTTATAAGGTATTACTGGGAATAATTTTATGCCAATAAAAAGGACAACCTAGAAGAAATGGACAAATTTCTAGAAATGTACAATCTCCCAAGACTAAATCAAGAGGAAATATAAATTATGAACAGACCAATTACCAGCAATTTAAAAAATTACCAACAGACAAAAGTACAGGGCTAGATGGCTTCACAGGTTAATTCTACCAAAAATTTAGAGAAGAGTTAACATCTATCCTTCTCAAATTATTCCAAAGTACTGCAGAGGAAGGAATGCTTCCAAACTCATTCTCTGAGGCCAGCATTAAATTGATAGCAAAAACAGACAAAGATAGCACAAAAAGGGAAAATTACAGGCCAGTATCACTGGTGGACATAGATGCAAAAATCCTCAACAAAATATTAGCAAACCATATGCAACAATACATTAAAAAGATCATACAACATGATCAAGTGGAATTTATCCCACGAATGCAAGGATGGTTCAGTATCCACAAATCAATCAACGTGATACACCGCATTAACAAATTGAAGAATAAAAATCATATGATCATCTCAATAGATGCAAAAAAAGAAGTGTTTGACACAATTCCACATCCATTTATGGTAAACACCCTCAACAAAGTGGGTATAGAGGGAACATACCTCCACATAATAAAGGCCGTATCACAAGCCCACAGCTAACATCCTACTCAGTGGTGAAAAGCTGAAAGCATTTCCTGTAAGATCAGGAACAAGACAAGGATGCTTACTCTCACCAGTTTTATTCAACATAGCAATGGAAGTCCTAGCCAGAGCCATCACACAAGAAAAGGAAGTAAAAGGAATCCAACTGGAAAGGAAGAAGTAAAACTATCACTGTTTGCAGATGACATGATACTATACATAGAGAATCCTAAAGATACCACCAAAAAACTACTAGAATTTGGGCCTCCCTGGTGGCACAGTGGTTGAGAGTCCGACTGCTGATGCAGGGGACACGGGTTCGTGCCCTGGTCTGGGAAGATCCCACATGCTGCAGAGCAGCTGGGCCCGTGAGCCATGGCCGCTGAGCCTGCGTGTACGGAGCCTGTGTTCCGCAATGGGAGAGGCCACAACAGTGAGAGGCCCGCGTACTGCAAAACAAAATGAAACAAAACAAAAAAAACCTCCTAGAACTCATCAATGAAGTCAGTAAAGTTGCAAGTTATGAAATTAATATACAGGAATCTGTTGTGTTTTTATACACTAACAACAAAGTAACAGAAAGAGAAATTAAGAAAACCATCCCATTCATAATCACATCAAAAAGAATAAAACACCTGGGAATAAATCAAACTAAGGAGATAAAAGACCTGTACTTGGACAACTATAAGGTACTGATGAAAGAAATTGAAGATGACACAAATAGGTAGAAAGATATACCATGCTCATGGATTAGAAGAATTAATGTTGAAATGACCATGCTGCGAAAGGCAATCTATAGATTCAGTGCAATCCCTTTCAAAATACCAATGGCTTTTTTCACAGAACTAGAATAAATAATTCTAAAATATTTATGGAAACACAAAAGACCCTGAATAGCCAAATCTTAAGAAAGAGCAAAACAGGAGGTATCATGCTCCCTTATTTGAAACTATACTATGAAGCTACAATAATCAAAATAGTATGGTACGGGGACAAAAATAGACATATAGATCAATGGAACCAAGTAGAGAGCCCATAAGTGAACACACACTTATATGGGCAAATAACCTATTACAAAGTAGGTTAGGAATATATAATGGAGAAAAGATAGCTCTTCAATAAATGATGTTGGGAAAACTGGACAGCTGCATGCAAAAAAATCAAACTGGATTACTTTGTCTCACTATATAAAAAAAAGTTTTTAAATTGACTTAAAGACTTAAATGTAAGACCTGAAACCATAACACATCTAAAAGAAAACACAGGCAGTAGGCTTTTTGACATCAGTCTTAGCAATATTTTTTTGAATGTGTCTCCTCAGGTAAGGAAACAAAAGCAAAAATAAACAAATGGGACTACATCAAACTAAAAAGCTTTTTCACAGTGAAGGAAAGTATCAACAAAATGAACAGGAGGCCTGTTGAACCGGAGAAGATATTCGCAAACAGTATATCTGACAAGGGATTAATGTCCAAAATATACAAAGAACTCATACAACTCAATGTCAAACAAACAACCTGATTAAAAAATAGACAGAGACCCTTAATAGACATTTTTCCAAACAAGGCATACAGATTGACAACAGGCATATGAAAAGATTGGCTCAGTATCACTGATCATCAGGCAAATGCAAATAGAAATTACAATGAAATATCACCTCATGCCTGTCAGAATGGCTATTATCAAAAAGACAGTAAATAACAAGTGTTGGCGAGGATGTTGAGAAAAGGGAACCCTTGTGCACGGTTGGTGGGAATGTAAATTGGTGCAGCCACTATGGAAAACAGTATGGAAATTCCTCAAAAAATTGAAAATAGAACTACCATATGATCCAGCAATTCCACTTCTGAGTATTTATCCAAAGAAAGAAAAAATGCTAATTTGAAAAGATATATGCCCCCCTATGTTCATTGCAACATTTTTTACAATAGCCAAGATATGGAAGCAACCTAAGTGCCCATCAGATGAATGGATAAAGAAGATGTGGTATATATATACAATGGAATATTGCTCCCTCATAAAAAAGAATGAAATCTTGCTGTTTGTGACAACATGGATGGACATAGATGGTATTATGTTAAGTGAAATAAGTCAGACAGAGAAAGACAAAGACTGTATGATTTCACTTATATGTGGAATCTAAGAAACAAAACAAATGAACAAACATAACAAATCAGAAACAGAGTCATAGATACAGAGAACAAACAGGTGGTTGCTGGAGGGGAGGGAGGTAGGAGGAAGGAGAGAAATAGGTGAAGGGGGGTTAAGAGGTCCAAACTTTCAGTTACAGAATAAATGAGTCACAGGTGTGAAATGTATAGTGTGGGGAATATAGTCAATAATTATGTAATATCTTTGTATGGTGACAGATGGCAATTAGACTTTTGATCATTTTGAAATATATATAAATATCAAAACACTATGTTGTACACCATAAACTAACATACTATTGTAGGTCAGTTATACTTCAAAAACAAGTAAACACATGAATCAACTCCTAGAAAAAGAGATCAGATTTGTGGCTATCAGAGGTGGGGGTGGGGGGAGGGGAATTAGATGAAGGTAGCCAAAAGGTACAAACTTCCAGTTATAAGATAAATAAGTATGAGAGATGTAATGTACAACATGATAAAGATAATTAACACTGCTGTACATTATAAATGAAAGTTATTAAGAGAGTAAACCCCAAGAGTTCTTATCACAAGGAAAAAGTATTTTCTGTTTCTTTAATGTATTTATATGAGATGATGGATGTTCACTAAATCTGTTGTGGTAATCATTTCATGATGTATATAAGCCAAATCATTATGTTGCACACTTTAAACTTATACATTGGTTATGTCAATCATATTTCTGGAAAAACAAAACTTTAGCTCATGTAGTCCGTGGCAGAGTCCTTGGACTCTGGGGAGCTGTTGTCATTTAGTAACAAAAGTCCTACTCTCAACAGGAATATGTTTGTGGTTTTGACTTGTTAGAAGTGAATGATTGGGGCTTCCCTGGTGGTGCAGTGGTTAAGAATACACCTGCCCATGCAGGGGACATGGGTTCAAGTCCTGGTCTGGGAAGATCCCACATGCTGCAGAGCAACTAAGCCCGTGCACCACAACTACTGAGCCTGTACTCTAGAGCCCACGAGCCACAACTGCTGAGCCCACATGCCACAACTACTGAAGCCTGCACACCTAGAGCCCATGCTCCACAACAAGAGAAGCCACTGCAATGAGAAGCCTGCGCACCACAATGAAGAGTAGTCCCCGCTCGCCGCAACTAGAGAAAGCCCGTGCACAGCAATGAAGACCCAACACAGCCAAAAATAAATAAATAAAATAAATAAATTTATAAAAAAAAAGAAGTGAATGATTGGAAGTTGAGGATGGGTGCTTAGTCAGAGAAGCCTAAAGAGCATGCCTTGTACATCTATGAACTTCAGATTGATGCCCTCTTAGTAGAATTCTAAACTTCACATCCTTTGCCTTGATAGTTTTTCATTCCCTTCTTTTGTGGTTCATTCATTGTTTTGTTTTATGTCAGCAGGTGCTTTACTTCAGGGATACTTTTTTTTCCTTTATGGAATACCAAAAGAGTACTGCCAGATAAGTACTCTTTAATTCAGGTCAAGATTATTCTAAAACCAGAGGAGTTCATCCAGAAGAGGGTCTCCTGCAGGATCTAGAGTTCTTCTAAACACCCTTCTCCCATGCCTTGGTACTTGGATAATCCCACTCCATGTGTCCTAATGCTTATATATGACAATAATTTAAGCAAGAACATTGATAGTTATTAGGTTGTTATAAACCTTGGTAACTAAGTAATTTAGTCCCTTCTTTCTCCAAAATTACTGCATGTATCTGCTTGGACATTGGATAAAAACTTATTTTGGGAGTGAGATTAGCAAAAATTATTTTCAAGCTGGAGGGTTGTGTATATATATAATGTCTTTACAGAGACTGAGTTTGTAAACTACTTTTGCCTCTGACTATTTTTGCCTTCCCTTAGTAGCCCTTAGTAGCCCTACCTGCTACTCTAGGTGATTTGAGAATAACTGGTCCTTGACTGAGGGACAGCCATTGAGGCAACAGCTGAAGGAACTTCTGGTTTGTACTATGGGAGTTTATGGTTTTCTGAAAATTTCAGAGTATCTATAAGAAGAGCTAGCTTTTTATTTCAGGCACAATAATGTCAATACATTTTGTAACATCTCATTTTACTGCTTTTCACCAAACCAGGTTTCCTGATAGTGTGGTTGACATTTATTTCCCCTCATCCTTTGTGTGACATATGTAAAGTAGGACAATGAACAAAAAGTCAAGCAGAAGAAAGGTCTGGAACGTCTTCTCCAGTGACCAAAAGTTGATGAACAATTCTTCTGTAGATTTCAAAGAACTAAGATTTGGACTGCTACCATGTTCTCTGCTACTGCTACAACATTGAGGTGTTCATGTATGCTGTTTTTAAAAAAGTCACTGCTTAGAAAGCAATGTGTGTTGATAGGCTCTAGTATGACCTAGGGGAATGCCACCTGGAGTTTGTGGTGGCTTTTGTGTGCCTGACTTGTCTTCAGTATTGGAGTTTCACCTTAGTGTGCTTGGACTGCCAAAACAAAATACCATAGACTGGATGACTTAAACGACAGACACTTACTTCTCAAAGTTCTAGAGGCTGGAAGTCCAAGATCAGTGTGCTGCCAGATTTGGTTTTTGGTAAAGGCCCTTTTCCTGGATGGCGGATGGCTGTCTTCTTGCTGTACCATCACATGGTAGAGAAAGAGGGCTCTGGTTTCTTCCTTTTTTTTTTTTTTATAAGGGTACTAATCCCATCATGTGAGTTCTATCCTCATGATCTCATATAACCTTAATTACCCCAAAGGCCCCACTTCCAAATACCATTACATTGGGGATTAGGACTTCAACATCTGGATTTTGAGGTTAAGCACACATTTAGTCCATAGCACACCTCTTGCCCTTAGTTGCATGTGGAGTCTCCCAGTGACTTCACTGGATATAAAGCATAAGAACTTGAATAAGAGTTCAGTTGTGCGCCGTATTATTGGTCCCCAAGAGTAGAGGGCCTTGTGAATTTCAATGCTTATGAATTTGCCCTCAAGGGAAAGTTGTATAATTGTAATTAAAATCTGGCATCCAGAGAGGCCCATGTTAAGCATTCCTCATATTTATCGGGGATACCCTGAATAGCACATTGGCAAGAATACTTTTTTTTTAAAAAAACTCTGTCAGACTGGAAGGATTTTAACATCTACTTTTTGATATAAACAGGTTTATCCAGCACTTACCAACAACTTGACCTACATTTCGTGTGGTACAACAAAAAATTTCAGTGAAAAATAGAAGCCAAGAGTGCTGGATTTAAAGCTAGAAATATTCAGGAGAGGGGGGTGTTTATAGGTGCTTCTTTCTGTTTACCATCTTAAAATGGATGTAGTACCAATGAAGATTCTAGGATTTTATTTCAGCCCACATTTAAAATGTTCTGAATAAACGCATGTGGTTTATTTTCACAGTGTTTACCGAGCACAGTTAAACAGCATTCGATGTCTAGGGTTAACCTCAAAATATTATGCATTTTACTGAAGCAGAGTGTAATCTGAGCAGGGCTGGACAGTAGGTGCATTTATTCTGTGCTTTTTTATTTAGTCAGTTCCATTAACTCTACTGAAACCTCACTCTTTAGTTCAGTGATAACTACTTGTAATAAATGATATTTATTGTCCCTCATCTTTCTATTTGGGTGGAGGACAGATATTGTCAGATACTTTGAAAGCCTTTTAGGAAAATAAGGAAGAAGGAGATTTCTTTTCCTCCTAATAATGCAACAGTTTAAGGATGTAGGCTTCGTTCCTTAAGCCAGTGATCAGGTATGCCGAGTTGGAGACAGTGATGACTTCGTTGACCTGTGGTCTGTTGCTTACCTCAAGGCCTAGGGAGGTAAGCCCAGGGCTAAGGGCTAGGGGTAATATTTCCCCAACGTTTCCTCAGAGTAGGAAGCAATTGTATGTTGCCTGGTCCTGGCTCTAAGGCTGGAGGAGACACTGCTTTTTCATAGAGATGTGGAGCCTTTCTTCACAGGATTCAAATTCTATCATAATATTCTCTAGTCAAAATCACAGAAACCTTTTATCTAAGCCCTTTCTTGTTGATTGGGGACAGTTTCTTCCTCTCTTCCTTTTAGCATTGACCTTCCTTTGAAATATATAAGGACTCTGTTTTGACTTTAGAACTAGGAAGAAGTGGAGACAGAGTAACAGAGGAACAAATTCCTAAATAACAGAGAAGAAACTTCCTTTTAAAAACCTGAATTTAAAACATCCTCTTGAGCTTTTGGATAGGGCATTTTTGAGTTACCTAAACACATTTACCAGTCCCACTTGCTATGAACAAAGTCACTAGTAGGCATTTCTGGATAGATCCATTTCCTCCTCTTTTGCCATATCACCAGGCCACAAGAGTTCTTGTCGTCTTGTTACATAAAAATTAATGCACAAAAACTAATTCTTACAAAATCTATTAGAAAAAAATTAGAGAACCCACAGCTGATTAAATCTCTTTTTAGATTAATCTATAAGAATTTAGGTTCATGTAATTATGCATGTTAATTTATATAAGGATTAGTATTTATAGCATTAAATATATATTGACTGACTCAAGTGCAAAACCAGTCTTACAGCAAACTAAATCTTTCTTGGAGACGTTTTCAGATGTACCTCTGAATCCTCTGCCTAGTAATTTTTACTTAAATGCATGTGTGATGGTTAATTTTATGTGTCAACTTGCCTGGGCTAAGAGATGCTCTGATAGCTGGTAAAACATTTTTCTCGTGCGTCTATGAGGGTGTTTCTGGAAGAGATTAACATTTCAATTGGTAGACTAAGTAAAGAAGATACCTCACAACAGTGTGGGTGGGCATGATGCAATCCATTGACAGCCTGAATAGAACAAAAAAGACAGAGGAAGGGTGAATGTGCTGTCTGCTGAAGCTGGGATATCCATCTTCTCCTGCCCTTGGGCATCGGAACTTCTGGTTCTCAGGCCTTTGGACATGGACTGAATTACACCACTAGCTTTCCTCGTTCTTCAAATTGTACAGGCAGATTGTGGGACGTCTCAGCTTCCATTATTGTGTGAGCCTATTCTTATAATAAATCTCTCTCTCTGTGTATATATATGCACACTAATATATGCTGTATTATCTCTCTCTATATGTATCTCTCTATATATAGACTGATATATACTGTATTAAGGTTCTCTAGAGAATATCCTATTGGTTCTGTTTTTTGGAGAACCCTAATACAGCATATAAGATATAAACAAAATTACTGAATCTTAAACCCTCATCTTAGTCACGTCCACTGGTTTATTCTCATTCCTCTTCTACTGAAAAGGTTAAATGTGGGACAGGGAAGTAGGACAGTGTGATTGTGATTTTAGTAATTCTTTATATGTTTATTGGAAATATATCCAATTGAAATGACCTAAAGTTCAACACTAGCACATTGGTTAGATAAGGATTATCAATATAATATTGAACTATACAATGAACATTATTAAAAATGTGTTGCAAATAAATACTTACTGGAGATGGCATGTGAAGGGCTTTCTGTGGGCACTGGCAATCCCTACAGTCATGGAGACATGGTGGCCCTGAGGTAGGAGCAACATAACCTTTCAGTGAGGATTATTAACCTGAAGTTATAGTCCTCCGTCTCAGTTAATCTGTTTTCTTCACCAGAGTATCCTCACATTTCTTAGCCCAGGATGACCTGCTGGAGTAAACACAAAATCTGGATTAGATAGTTCTTGGGTTGAGTTGTAGAGTTTAAGCATGAACATTTCAGAGCAGTTAGGGCCAGATTCCCATCAAAAGCAACCCCTTGGGAATTTGGAGTACTCAAGTATTAGCCAAGTTAGGGTCTAGTTCAATATTCTTCTGAAATGACACACTGGAATTATTCAGTCAGAGGGAGCTATGGAATGTACCCCACCACGTGATCAGAAAGCCCTGGACTATAAACAATGGAACTGTTAAAATGCCAAATGGAGATCAGCGACACTTTACATGCTATCATTTTTGTGGCCTCATAACAAACATTGTATTCATTAAAACTTTGCCCTTGGGGTACCTTGACCTAAGTCAATGATGGTTTAAAATACTAGACTAAATCATTTCTAATTCCTTTGGCTTTTATTAGAGTAAAGTTAATCATGATAGACTCATTTGGTGTTAATGCCAATGTTATAAGTACTTTATCAGATTTCTCCACACAATTCATTATGAATTTTTCAGGAGATTCCCAGATGTCCCTGGGATGGAGTTAAGGTAAACATGAACTGGTTCTCCAAGGTTATGATTAGAGCAGTTTGAGCCAATCTGACAAAGCCTCATGTGCCTTTAAGTATAAAGCACCTGCCAAGCCACATGTGCACCAGACCACTGGAATTCCTTGGCATTGTTTTCCTGAGAAGGAGGCTTGGGTAGTGGAACACTTACCAAACCACTCAATATTTCTTTCTTTTTGTTTTAAAAATAGAAATTCTTACAAAATAAGCCTCGTCTCTGGTTTCCAAATCATAAAATTCTAAATTGGGGGCTTTCAGGAATCCACTGTATTTTTGAATGAAATGTCGCTAAGTCCCATCATCATTTTCAACTCTTGCACTCTCTGCAGAGAACTCTGATGGTCTATTGGTACAACCATTTCACTTAGTGAAGTTACTGATGTAGAATTAAGGAGAAAGATACAGCACCTTTTCTTTATTTGGGCTACAAGAATTAATTGGCATTTTCCAGGCTTTCTCTTTTTTTACTTGATGGAACAGTAGATATGACACACAACTGCTGTGTTTCATTTCAGTGCGCAGACTCTGTGAGGAAGAACACACTTAATAACGTTCCATGGAATGGAAAAATTAGTCTCCTCTTGATACAAGTATAGTTACAAAGACCTTATAACCTATCAAGCCTAAGACTTCGGAAAGATAATTTATTGAGTCTTGTTTACTAAAGATTCTGGAATTACTTCATATCAGTTAGAGTTGGTCAGTTGCTTTAACAAACAGACCCCAAAATGTATAATAGTTCAAATATAATACAAGTTTATTTCTTGCCCATATACAAGTGCTGGGCAAGTGAGTAGGTGGGCAGTATCCCTCCCTCACCCAGTCATTCAGGAATCTAGGTTGTTGGCAGCCTTGCCAGCTTCAGCATGTGGATGCCCCAGGGTGCCTCTGTTAGGGAACAAGAGAGCAAAATACAGATTTTGCATCTCTTTCATTTTCCCTCTCAAGCCATAAGACAACTTTATACAAATTTGTGTGGGCATAGCTGGGCTCTGGGTCCCTTTCACTACATATATGTTCAAATACTGCTTTACTCTTTACCATTACAGTATTGAAAGGTAATGCATACAGGCTTGTAAACTACAAAGAATTATCTGATTGTAATTAGGATGAGTGCTAGCATTAGACCTGAAACATTTGGTTGTATTGCTGGGCTAAATCAGAAAAATCACAATTTACTGATTGTAATTCCATTTTACTAAGTAATAATATATATTGATGTATAAAATATGTACAGGTAAAGGCATAAATCCTCATTGTGCATCTTGATGTATTTTCACAAAAATGAACATCAAGAAATGTAACGTAACCCACATTCGGACAATTCTCTTGTGCTTGTTCCTAATCATTACCCCCTCCCTTTTCCCCAGAGATAACTTAAAATTCATATAAATGGACTTATATAGTACAAAAAATATTTTCTATGCGATTAATTTATATTGTTGTGTGTGGCAGCAATGTGTTCATTTTTATCATTGTATAGGATTCCATTGTATGAATATGCAACAATATATCTATTTACTCTTCAAGGGCATTTTGATTGTTTCCAGTTTTCAGCTATTATGAATAACACTGCTATGAACACTCTTATATGTGTCCTTTTGTTTGCATATGTGCACATTTCTGTTCAGTATTTACCAAAGAATGAAATTTCTATGTTATTGAGTAGATATATATTCTCTTTCAGTAGATACAGCTAAACCATTTTCAAAGTGGCTGGAACAGCTCACTTTCTCAGCAGCAGTGTATTGGAGTTCCAGTTCCTCCACATCCTCGCCAGCACTTACTATTGTTAGTCTTCTTACTTTTAGCCACTCTGTAGTTTCAGATTTTCCTGATGATTAATGAACTTGAGAGCCCTTTCATGTGTTTATTAGTCATTGGATATCCAGTTGACCTAGCATTATATATTGAAAAGACCCATTTTTCAACACTTATAGTAGAGCAATGGTGTTTTGCCCAGATTCCCATTTACCAAGCCAGTGCACCCATGCCCCCAGATGCTGTGAGTGACAACTGCTAGCAATTCATGCTGCTCACCTTCTTCAGAGAATTGGTCCTCTTCTAATTGGGCTATCTCTCCTGGGCAGTTAAATATCCTCTGGGGATATTCCTCAGCTAGTGAGTGACTAATGTGAGGGTGCAAAAGGCTGGCCTCCTTGCCTCAAGAAAGGTCAACCTGTTGTGTGGTTTATGCTTCTGAGCTTCCTCCTATGGATTAATTTGTAGCCAGCTAACCCTTGTTTGGCTCTTTCTCCTTTCCAGTTCTGCCTCATTCTCTTCCTATATAGAATTTTTTCCAAAGTGCACGCTCTCAGTAAATCATGTATGCTATAAACCCTCTCTCAGGTTTTGCTTCCAGGTAACCCAACCTAATAACAGTTGTTTCTAGACGTGCTCGTGGGGTGGAGACTCTAAGAATGAGATCCCAGGTTGTATCACTTTCTGGCAGTATAACAGAACACCTCGTCATCAGTTCTGATAGTCTATTATGATATGTAATAGAAGTGCAATTGCTGAGGCTTTCATCTCTGGTGAACTGGGATTGATACAGTGGAAGAATCTGCTCTGGTTTGTGTATATATTATTTCTGGCATGTGGGCGGTAGCAGAGAAAGAATAGTTACAAGGACTGTGAAATTGGGTGGCTATTGTTGATTGCCATTGAAAATAGAAAGTCATAGGCTCAGGACAGTCAATCACAAATTTAAAGCAAAGCGTGAAAGTTAGGGGGCATCTTAACCTTCAAAGTGACCTCATTTTCTGCCAGTGGAGCAGAGATAGAGATGAAGATCAGGCACAGGACCTAATTTTTTAAGCGTGGCAGAACTTTGGAAAAGGCTGAATTCTCAGCCTAGCCCTGTCTTCTATGCTAAAGATAAGTCCCTGGTAGAGAAGGAGTGAGACTCTAAGACCTGATATGAAGTTGTCTTGGTAGATGAACTTGAGCACCCAGATTCCCTTGTGCTCTCCGGGTTTTCAGAAGTGGCACCAACTCTCACTGTAGGAAAATACAGTCTCCCTTTCTTGAGGACTGTGAGGCAGGTAGCAGTATTATGTTGGTTTTCCTCAGGATCTGCCCTCAATTCACCTCCTGACTGCCAGAGCAATACTACTATTCAATTTCATCATGAACCAGCTAGGCATGTGCTGGGAAAACTAATGGAAGCAGTGATTAGATGTTAAAAGGGTGTCAGTACCTAACTATTATGTTCTGATAGGAATTAGGAGAGTGTTCCTTGGAATAGATCCTGGGGATGTTGGATCAAGGGTGGAGGAGTAATATATGGAGGAGTATGAAGGGTGATTTTTCAACATGAGACTACTGTCCCGTGATACAGAATTTAACATATAAATTCCAATATGTGAGACATTCAGATATCTTAGATACCTCTGAGATAATTATGATAAACTGCTGGATTGCTCTTGGAACCCTATGGAAAGTTATGGCCCACATTAAAACTGCCATGGCAGACAGTGGAGGAATGAATCAAAAAGTTCAGAGACTCTATACTGACAAATGTAATAACTTAGTGCAGTTGACCAATTTCTTAAAAGAAACAATCTATCAAAATTTACACAAGAAAAAATAGCTAATCTGAATAGGCCTATATCTAGTAAAGAAATTGAATTGATAATTAATAACCTTACAAAAGAGAAAGCACCAGACCCAGGTGATTTCACTGGTGGAGTCTATCAAATATTTAAGGACAAAATGATATCAGTTCTCTACAATCTCTTCCAGAAAACTGGAGCAGAGAGAACACTTTCTAACTCATTCTTTGAGGCTAGCATTACCTAATACCAAAACCAGGCAAAGACATTATAAGAAAGAAAGCTACAGACCAATATCTCAACAGTGTATTAGCAGATCAAGTTAAGAATTTTAGACCACAACCAAGTGGGATTTATTGCAGTTGTGCAAGGTTGGTTCAACATTTGAAAATCAGTTAATGAAATTCATCGCTTCAGTGAGCTAAAGAAGAAAAATTCTGTGGTCATATCAATAGATGCAGAAAAATCATTTGAAAAAATCCAACACCCATTCATGATAAAAACTCTTAGCAAACTAGAAATAGAGGGATACTTCCTCGACTTGATAAAGAACATCTATAAAAAATCTACAGCTAATAATTAATGATGAGAAGCTAGATATTTTTTTCTCCTAAAATTAGGAACAAGGCAGGGATGTCCCCCCTCTCACTCTTACTCAGTATTGTATTGGAAGTCCTGGCTAATGTAATAAGGCAAACAAATAATTAACAGACAAATAAATGAATAAATAATTTACATATTGGGAGGGAAGAAACAAAACTATCTTTGTGCGCAAGTGATATGATAGTCTTTGCAGAATATCCCAAACAACTGATAACAGATACTCTTGGAACTAATAAATGATTAAAGCAAGGTCATAGGGTACAGGTTAATATACAAAAATCAATTGCTTTCCTAGATATCAGAGATGGACAGTTGGAATTTGAAATTAAAAGCACAACACCATTTACCTTATAACAAAAATTGAATGTTTAGGTATAAATCTAACAAAATATATACAAGACCTATAGGAGGAAAACTATAAAACTCTGATAAAAGAAATCAAAGAAGAGCTAGATAAATGTAGAGATATTCCATGTTTATTAATAGGAAGACTCAATATTGTTAAGAAGTCAGTTCTTCCAAACTTGACCTATAGATTCAATGCAGTCCCAATCAGGATCCCAGCAAGTTTAGTGGATACTGAAAAACTGATTATTAGGTTATACGGAGGGGCTTCCTTAGTGTCGCAGTGGTTATGACTCTGCCTGCCCATGCAGGGGACACGGGATTGAGCCCTGGTCCAGGAAGATCCCACATGCCACGGAGCAACTAAGCCCATGTGCCACAGCTACTGAGCCTGCGCTCTAGAGCCCACGAGCCACAACTACTGAAGCTCGCAGGCCTAGAGCCTGTGCTCTGCAGCAAGAGAAGCCACCACAGTGAGAAGCCCACACACTGGAACAAAGAGCAGCCCCTGCTCGCGGCAACTAGAGAAAGCCCACACGCAGCAATGAAGACCCAACATAGCCAAAAATAAATAAATTAAAAATAAATAAATAAAGTTATATGGAAAGGCAAGAGACTCAGAATATCCAACACAATATTGAGGAAGAACAAAGTCTGAAGACTGACATTACCTGACTTAAAAACATATGATGAAGCTACAATAATTAAGACAGTGTGGTATTAGAAAAAGAATAGACAAATAGATCAATGGAACAGAATAGAGAGCCGAGAAATATAGTTAACTGACCTTTGATGAAGGATCAAAGGCAAATTGAAGGAGAAAGGATAGTTTTTTCAACAAACGGTGTTGGAACAACTGGACATCCATATGCAAAACAAATATAGGCACAGACGTTACACCTTTCACAAAAATTAACTAAAAATGGATCATAGGCCTAATTTAAAATGTAAAACTGCAAAACTTCTAGAGGATAATATAGGAGAAAATCTAGGTGACCTTGGATTTGGTGATGACTTTTTAGATACATAACCAAAAGCATGATACATGAGAAAAAAAAATGATAAGTTGGACTACACTAAAACAATAAACTTCTCCGTGAAAGATACTGTTAAGAGAATGAAAAGACAAGCCACAGTCTATAAGAAAATATTTTTAGAACACATATCTGAAAAAAGACTTGTATCCAAAATATACAAAGAACACTTAAAACTCAACAATAAGAAAACAAACAACTCAATTTAAAAATGGGCCTAAGGGCTTCCCTGGTGGCGCAGTGGTTGAGACTCCACCTGCCGATGCAGGGGACACGGGTTTGTGCCCCAGTCTGGGAAGATCCCACATGCCGCGGAGCGGCTGGGCCGGTGAGCCATGGCGGCTGAGCCTGCGTGTCCGGAGCCTGTTGCTCTGCAACAGGAGAGGCCACAACAGTGAGAGGCCCGTGTAACGCAAAATTAAAAAAAAAAAAAAATATGGGCCTAAGATTTGGAAGATCCCTCACCAGAGGCAATATACAGATGGCATATAAGCATATGAAAAAATGCTCAACATCATATGTCACTAAATTTATGCAAATTAAACAGTAATATACCACTATATTACTGTATACCTATTAAAATGGTAAGAATCCAAAACACGGACAACACCAAATGCTGGCAAGGATGTGTGGAACAACAGAAACTCTTATTCATTGCTGCTGAGAATGAAATATGGTAAAGCCATTATGGAAGACAGTTTGATAGTTTTTTACAAAGTTTAACATAGTCTTGCCTTACGATCCAGTTATTGCACTCTGAGACATTTACCCAAGTGAGTTGAAAACTTATATCTACACAAAAACTTTCACATGAATGTTTATAACAGCTTTATTCCTAATTTCTCAAAACTGAGCCACCAAGATGTCCTTCAGTAGGTGTATAGATGAACAAACTGTGGTACAGCATACCTATTCAGTGATAAAGAGGAATGAGCTATCACACTATGAAAAGACATGAATGTATCTTAAATGCATATTGCTAAGTGAAAGAAGTGAGTGTGAAAAGGCTACATACTGTATGGTTCGAATTATATGACATCTTGGAAAAGGCAAAACTAGAGATATAATAAACAGATCAGTGGTTGCAAGGAGTTTGGGGTTGCGGTTGAATAGGTAAAGTATAAGGATTTTTAGGGGGTGAAACTATTTTCTATAATACTGTAATGGTGAATATGTGACACTATGCATTTGTCGAAACCCATAGAACCTTATAGCACAAAGAGTGAAACAATGTATACAATTAAAAAAATCATTTGGAAAGTTGGAAGATCCCAGATGTAATACAGAATGTGACAAACCAATCTAATTGCTTTGCAAATGTATGAAACAGTCTCACCAGAGGGGGTGGGGGAAACAGTGCTGACCTAACTAACTTTGGAAATGAGTGTAGTTTGCTAAAAAGGACTGCACTAAGCTGCTTACTCTAGTTGATAAAATTATTTCTCACAGGGGTACAGGTTAACAATTCTGAAAATACTATATATGTATATTAGAGTTTAACAAATAAATACATGACAGATGGTGGGAACAAGGTGTGTTACTGTTGGAGATTACAGATAAGCAAGGGAAGGAGACTGGAATTATTCATGGGTAATGGCCTAGAACTGGAGACACTGGTGTGAGCTCATGTTTAGCTTAGTATATATACAGATGGTTACGTATAGAAATATTTACAGTTATGTGTATATACGTACAGGTTACTATAGACACATATTTCCTTGCTCTGTCAGTTGAGAGATCCTAGAAGCAAAGGCATCTCAGTAGCAGTGAGCACATCTATCACCCAGATGTTGGTTTCTAATATAATTTTCCAGTAAGAGGAACCAGGGTTCATTGCAGAAATGGCTGGCTCTAGGACTGGGGCAAGAAATACACAAGATAAGCTTTGGAGTATATTGCAGTGCTAGAAAGTAAGGAAGTTCTCAGAGTATTAAAAAACCACAATGATAAGGGTCTGTCAAGGGACTTACCTGGTGGTGCAGTGGTTAGGAATCCGCCTGCCAATGCAGGGGACACGGGTTCAATCCCTGGCCCAGGAAGATCCCATGCCGTGGAGCAACTAAGCCCGTTCGCCACAGCTACTGAAGTCCGCACACCTGGAGTCTTGCTCCGAAACAAGAGAGAGGCCACTGTAATGAGAAGCCCACGCATCACAATGAAGAGTAGCCCCCGCTCGCTGCAACTAGAGAAAGCCAGAAAGCCTGCGTGCAGCAACAAAGACCCAACGCAGCCAAAAAAAAAAAAAAGGGTCTGTCAAAGGGACATAAGAACAAACTGAAAGAGCTCCCAGTGGCCAAAACTGGAATAATTTGGGCAGCAAAATAAAGTAGAAATGCATTATAACACCAAGTATAAAATAAATATCCACGAGTCCATACTGATATAAGCAAATGACTGAATAAGTAAATAAATGTGAGAAGGGTCAAATCTCCTCTGCAGAAAAATTCCAAATAATTTCTGTAGGTACTCCACCATCAAGGAGTTGGAGGATAACACCTTCGTTCTTTGGTTTGGAATGCATATAATGACTTCCTTCTGAAAGTACAATATGCAAAGGGGGAAAAGAGTATCTTTAGTGGAGAATCCTGACAAACACTATCTCAGGCAAGTGATAAGGTTAACATCAACAGTGAAAGTCATGTTGATGGTATGTACCTTCAACATGATGTGATGAGAATGGCACTTCAACTGTGTGGTTTTCCTCCTCAAAACCCCTAACCCCCGTGTAATCATGAGAGAAACGTCAGACAGATCTCCACTGATAAAACAGTCTGCAAAATACTTTACCAGTATTCCTCAAAACTGTCAAGGTAACCAAAGCCAAGAGTCTCAGAAAGTGTCACAGCTGAGAGGAGTCTTGGGAGACCTGATGACTAAATGTAATATGGTGTTCTGGAACAGAAAAAGGACATTAGGTAAAAACGAAGGCAATCTGAATAGTATGGACTTTAGTTAATAATAATATATCAATATGGTTCAATAATTATTACAGCTGTAGCATAGAGTTTTAAAATGTTAATAATAAGGAGAACTGGGTATGGAGTATATGAGAACTTGCTGTACTATCTTTACAATTTTTATGTAAATCTAAAACTATTCTAAAAATAAAAAAGTTTTTTAGAAGTAAAAAACTGAAATCTCCTTGGTTAGAATTTCTTTAGTGACATTTTAATATTGAATAAATCAAATCCCTTGTCTCCAGAAGGTGAAAATGTTAATGGGCTCAACACTCCAATTAAAAGGCAGAGATTACCAGAATAAATTTAAAAAGCAAGTTCTTTTAGGAACTCACCCACTTAAATATAAATACTAGATAAGTTGGGAAAGTAAGTGGATAGAAAAAGATATGTGATGCAGACAGTAAAAAGAAGGCCCCTTGAGCGACTATGTTAATATCAAATAAAATGAACCTTGAAATGAGGAATATAACCAGTCTAACTAGTATAATTAGCTAGTACTCCCAGTAAGATACTGAATAGGAGGGTGGAAAGAGGATATCCTTACCTTGTTCCTTATCTTAAGAAGAAAGCATCCAGTTTCTCACAAATAAGTATAAAGTTAGCTTTAGTTTTTGGTAGATGTTCTTTATCAAATTGGGGAAGTTCCTCCTCCATTTCTCATTTTCTTTGAGTTTTTATTATGGATTTTGTGAAATGCTTTTCTGTGAGTTGATATAATCATTTGATTTTTCAACTTTAGCCTATTGATGTGGTGGTACATTTATTAATTTATTTTTGAGTGTTGAATCAGCCTTGCACACTTGATATAAATTCTACTTTGTTGTGTCATATAATTCTTATATATTGTTAGATATGATTTGCTAATATTTTTTGAGCATTTTTATATCTATATTCATAAGATATATTGGTCTTTAGCTTTCCTTACTTATAATGTCTTTATCTAGCTTTGGTATTAGGGTAATACTGGCATTACAGAATGAGTTAGGAAGTATTCCCTCTGCTTTTACTGTTTGAAAGTAATTGTGAAGAATTGGTATCATTTCTTCATTAAATGTTTGATAGAATTCACCAGTAAAACAATCTTAGCCTGGGGTGTTTTCTTTTTTGAAAGTTTATTAATTGTTTATTTTAATTTAGTAGATGTAGGGATATTCAGGTTATCTATTTTTGTGTGTTTTGATAGTTTTGTATCTTTCAAGGAATTGGTCAGTTTCACCTGAGTTATCAAATTCGTGGGCATAGAGTTGTTTGTAGTATTCCTTTATTACCCTTTATTACTAATCCATGGGATTAGTAATGAGGACCCCTACTTCATTTCTGATATTGGTTATTTGTGTCTTCTCTCTGTAAACCCGGCTATAGGTTTGTCAATTTAATTGATCTTTTCAAAGATCCAGCTTTTGGTTTCACTAATTGTCTCTGTTATTTTCTTATTCTCAATTTCATTGATTTGTGCTCTAATTTTATTATTTTCCTTTGCTTGATTTAGGCTTAAGTTGTTCTTCTTTCCCTAGTTTCTTAAAGAGATACTTAAGTTATTGATTTTAGATATTTTTTCTTTTTATGACGTTTAATGCACTAGGTTTCCTAAGCACTGCTGTTATTATATCCCACAAATTTTGAAAAATTGAATTTTTATTTCCATTTTGTTCAATATTTTTAATTTCTCTTGAGATTTCTTCTTTAAGCCATGTGTTATTTAGAAGTATGTTTTCCAGTTTCCAAATATTTGGATATTTGCCAGCTGTCTTTCTGTTGTTGATTTCTACTTTATCCGTTGTAGTCTGAGAACATACTTTGTATGATTTTTATTCTTTTTAGCATGTTAAGGTGTATTTAATGGCTCAGAATGTGATCTGTCTTGCTGAAAATTGCATGTAAGCTTGAAAAGAATGTATTTTGTTGTTGTTGGATGTAATATTCTATAAATGTCAGTTAGATCCAGCTGATTGATAGTGCTGTTGAGTTCAACTGTGTCCTTACTGCTTTTCTGCCTGCTGGATTGATCTATCAGTTATTGACAGAGGGGTATTAAAGTCTCCAGCTATAATAGTGGATTTGTTGATTTCTCCTTGCTGCTTTATCAGTTTTTGCTGCATGTATTTTGACATTCTATTGTTAGGTGTGTACATGTTTAGGATTATGTCTTCTTGGAGAATTGATCCCTTTTTATTGTGTAATATCCATTTTTTCCCTGATAATTTTCCTTGCTCTGAAATCAACTTACCTACCTAAGATAGGTATTCCAGCTTGTTTTGATTAGTGTTAGTGTGATATATCTTTGCCTATCTTTTTACTTGTCACCTGAGTCTTTATATTTGTAGTGGGTTTTGTGTGGCAGCATATAGTTGGATCTTGGGTTTTTTTTTTATATACTTGGACAGTTGTTTTTTAATTGGTGTATAGATGCCATTCATGTTCAAAGTGACTACTGATGTAGATGAATTAATATCTACTATGTTTGTAACCATCTTCTATTTATTGCATTTGTTCTTTGTTTCCCTCTTCCCCTGATTTAAACTTATTATTTTACATGATTCTCTTCTGTATTCTATTTCAGTAAACCAATTATACTTCTTTTGAAAAAAAATTTGAGTTGTTGCCGTAGCATTTACAATAGATACATTTTAAACTAATCTAAGCCCACCTCATGTGTAGTGCAGGGGTATTACTGGTACCTTATAACTGTGCTTCCAGTTTTCCTCTTCAGTTGCCTGTGACATTGGGATCATTCATTTCACTTATCAATATGTTATAATCATCCAATAGATTGTTACTATTATTAATTTAAACAGCTATCTTTTAGATTAAGAATAAGAAAAATAACTTTTACTTTCACTTATTCTTTTGCTGATCTTCTTCTTTTTCTTGTCTAGATCCAACTTTCTGACCTTATATAATTTTCCTTTTGCCTAAAGAACTACTTTTTTTTTTTTTTGCGGTACGCGGGCCTCTCACTGTTGTGGCCTCTCCCATTGCGGAGCACAGGCTCCGGACGCGCAGGCTCAGCGGCCATGGCTCACGGGCCCAGCCGCTCCGCGGCATGTGGGATCCTCCCGGACTGGGGCATGAACCCGCATCCCCTGCCTCGGCAGGCGGACTCTCAACCACTGCAGCACCAGGGAAGCCCAAGAACTACTATTAACATGTCTTTTAAGGAGGTCTGTTATTGAATTTCCTCAGCTTTTATTTTCTTCTGAGAAAATCTTTATTTCTCCTTCACTTTTGAAGGATAATAACTTTACTGGATGTAGAAGTCTACATTGGTAGTTTTATTTTTCTCAACACTAAATATTTCACTCCACTCTCTTATTAAGATAATTTATGAGAAGTCTACTGTAACTCTTGTCCTTGTTCCTCTAGAGATAAGATGTTTTTTTTCTCCCCTGGCTTCTTTCAAGGTTTTCTGTTTGCCTTTTAGTTTTTTGTAGTTGAATATGATAGCCTAGGTGTGTGTGTGTGTGTGTGTGTGTGTGTGTGTGTGTGTGTGTGTGTGTGTGTGTGTGTGTGTGTGTGTGTATGTGTTGGTAGTTATCCTGCTTGAAGTTGTCTGAGCTTCCTAGATCTGTGGTTTGGTGTCTGTCATAGTTTTGGGAATTCTTAGCCATTATTATTTCAAATAATTCTTCTGCTCTTTTCTCTTTCTTATATTCCTATGATGCATTTGTGACACCTTTTGCAATTATCCTGCAGTTCTTGGATTTTCTGTTCTTTTTTCTACTCATGTTTCAGTTTGTGAAATTTATATTGATAGACAGATCTTCAACCTCACTGATTTTTTTCCCATGGCCATGTTGAGTCTACTGATGAACTCATCAAAGGAGTTCTTTGTTTCTGTTAGAATGTTTTTTCTTTTTATTTCTAACATCTCTTTTTGAGTCTTTCTTAGAGTTTCCATCTTTCTGCTTTTTCCATGTAAAGCCCTTAACATATTACTCATAGTTATTTTAAATTCCTTGTCTGATAATTCCCAAATCTGTGTCATATCTGAATCTGATTCTGATGCTTGGTTTGTCTTTATGGACTGTGTTTTTCTCTTGCCTTTTAGGCATGACTTGTAGTTTTATTCTTGAAATCTAGACATAATGCATTGGGTAATAGGAAATGAGCCTTTTAATGTGAGGTTTTTTGTTAATCTGGCTTAGATTGGGTTGCGTTTAATGTTTACTGTAGTTGTAGGTGCCAAAGGCTTTTAATTCCCCTTATGTCTTTGACTTTGTCTCTCCTATTGCCTTTAGGGTTCCCTCAGAACTTCCCATAGACTCCTTAGATAAAGTCTCAGTCTTGCAGCTCTTTGAGCTGAATTCACTGATATACTGGAGCCTCGTGGTGTGGTGGAAAGGTGTGAAGGAGAAGTAGCATTTTATAATCTTGAAATTAAATCTCCTTCCTTTAGTGCATCTATGGGCTGTGACCTTCACAAATTGTTCTCCAGTGGTATAGCCCTACTTGAATTCCCTTCCCTAGATGTAGCATCTATTTCCTTGAAGCCACGACCTGTTTTGACTGAGCTTTTTTTCCACCTTAGTGGGGACAGGAAGGATAGAAGGGACTATGTTAGGAGGAATGTAGTTACCCCAGATGGGATAAAGATCTAGGAAAGTCTTTTCCCATGGAAGTAGACCTTTGTTGTAGAGAAGGCTCTGAGCATATTTCATAATTATTAGTCTTACCCCATTCCCACCTGCCACAGCCATGAAGAGATCTTTTTGGGATCCTTGCTGTGATAACCTGGTGGGGCTCCTAGAGGTAAAGCCCATGAAAATTTGGAGGCACCTCTAAGATGAGGCTTTCAGGGGACTTTTATTGTTATGGTAGTCCACACTCAGCCTCCAGCAGTTCATCTAAATTTCCTTTTAAGTGTTTCTACGAGTTTATGGCTCCAGTGGCTTCTGCTCCAGGTAGTCAGATCTCAGTTGTGACTTTCAAGATTCTTCTGTCTTTCCAGATTTTGGGGTAGTGGTGGTTTGCCTTGCAAGTTTAGTTCTCTGGTGGTCCAAGAAAAGTCATTGATTTTCAAGTTGTTCACCTTTTCCTTGATGTAATGGCAGCAATGTGGACTTTCAAGCTCTTTACATGTTGGAGCTGAAGCTATAAGTTGTCAAATGACATTTAATATAATTATTGATGTGATTGGATTTAGGCCTACCAGTTTATTAATTGTTTGATGTTGCCCCTCTGTTTTTTTTAAAATAATATTTTATCCTTTAGAGCATTTTTAGGTTCACAGCAAAACTGAAGAGAATGCACAGAGATTTCTCATATATCCCCTGTCCTCACACAAGCATAGCCTCGTCCGTTATCAACATCCTCAACCAGAGTGGTACATTTGTTACAATTGATGAACCTACATGGACACATTATTATCACCCAAAGTTCATATTTTATGTTAGGGTTCATTCACTCTTGGTGTTTTGACAAGTGTATAATGATATGTATCTCCCATTGTAGTATCATACAGAATAGTTTAACAGTCCTAAAATTCTTTTGTGCTTTACTGCTTTTGTTTTTCACTTCCCCTCCCCCCTTTTTAACCTTCAGTTTGATTACTTAAATATTTTTAGAATTGTGTTTTTAATTTATTATATTGACTTTTAGCTATACTTTTCTTTTTTGTGGTGGTTGTAAGGGGTTACAATATACATTTTAAACTTTTTACCATCTTCTTTGATTTAGTGTTGTGTAACTTCAGGTAATGATATAGATTCATTGTAATGATATAGATCCATTTACTGTCACTTCAGGTCTGTTGGCAGTTGATTCTCTTAGTTGTTTTTCTTCTGAAATGTCTTTATTTTATCTTCATTCTTGAAAGATTCTTTGCTGTATATAGAATTCTAGGTTGAGAGTTCTTTTGCTTTCAGTATTTCAAATATCTTGTTCCATTGTCTTTTGTCTTCCACAGTTTTGGAAGAGAAGTAAGAATAATCTGGATTTTCTAAGGCTACTTTCAGTATTTTCCCTTTGTATTTGATTTTCAGCACTTTGACTCTAATGTGCTGGCTCTTGGTTTTCTTTGCATTTGTCCTGTTAGAATTAACTGGTTTCTTAAATCTGTGGACTTATGTCTCTCATCAAATTTGAGACGTTTTCAACTATTATTTTTTCAAATATTTTTTCTGCTCTATTTCCCTTCTCCTTTCTTTCTTCTGTTTCTGTTAATAAGAGCTTGTGATTTTTTTTTCTTTAGCTTGTTGATGTGGAGGATTATATTAATTAATTTTTAAATGTTGGACCAACCTTGCATACCTGGTGTGGTTTGTAGTTCTTCAAATTCACTATCTTCAATTTCACTAACACTGTTCTCTACCATTTTAATTTTATTATAAGCCAATTTTGTGTATTTTTATTTTAGATACTGTGTTTTTCAGTCCAAGAATTTCTATTTTTTTTTTTTATAGTTTCTGTTTCCTGAGATTTTTATTCTTTCATTAATTTGGAGTGTATTTACCTTTACCTTATTGGGCATTGTTAGTCTTTATATTACTCATATGATAATTCCAACATCTGGTTCAGCTCAGGGTTGGTTTCTGTTTATTGTTTTTTCCCTTGAGAACGGGTCAGATTTCCCTAGTTCTTCATATGTTAAGTAATTTTGGTTTATATCCTGAATACCATGAACATTACATAGTGTATACTCTGAATTCTGGTATATTTCTCCAAATGTTATTCATGTTTCTATGTTAGCAGACAGTTTACTTGGTTAGATGCAAGTAATCAATTCATTTAAGACTCCATTTTAGGGATTTCCCTGGTGGTCCAGTGGTTAAGAATCTGCCTTCCAATGCAGGGGACATGCGTTTGATCCCTGGTCAGGAAACTAAGAGCCCACATGCTACGGGGCAACTAAGCCCGTGTGCTGCAACTACTGAGCCCATGTGCTCTGCAGCCCACGCGCCACAACTAGAGAGAAGCCCATGTACTGCAACGAAGAACCTGTGTATCCCAACAAAAGATCCTTCATGCTGCAACGAAGATCCTGTGTGCTGCAACTGAGACCTGATGCAGCCAAAAATAAATAAATGTTAAAAAAGACTCCATTTTATTGGTGTTCTCAATAAACTTTGAGAATAACTTTGTCCTTCCTGTGATATGTGGCAGATCATGAGTTTTATTCTTTTAGCTTTAGCTGCAGATTACTTTGAGTCTGCCATGCACATGCATAGTTCAGAGGTCAGCAAAAGACTAGGGCAAGTTTATATACAGACTTTGGGGTACCCCTTCTTTCAGTCTCTTCTTTCCAGGATTTCCCCTTTATTTTCAAGTGTCTTTGGTTGCTTTGGCTCTGTCCTCTGGTTCTTCAGACAAGAAAGAGGGTTTTCTAACAAAGTTTTAGCCACTCTGTAATATACCATGACAGCAACCTGTTCTCAGAATAACACCACACAAATAGAAGACTCACCCTGTACTGTTCCCCTCTTCCAAATTCTAACACCTTTCCAATATCTGGTCTTATTAACTCTGTAGAGCTTTGAAGTAGTTGTTTATTTTTTTGTTTTCATCCTTCATTTATGTTTGTTATTTTCAGGTACTTTTGTATGCTATGAATGTATTCCACCATACTGAAAACAGAATACTCTCAGCCTCTGGCTTCTACTGCCAGAGTCTCTAATATGTACCACAGCTCAGTGACTTCCAATGAAAACAGTGCTTAATTTCTGAAATTCCATTGCCTTACCAATAAAATGGAGTCTTAAATGAATTGAGACATGTAAAATGTTGGGCAGCAAAAATAAATATTGATTTTATTTTTTCCCATATCTCCTTCTCCTCTTTCATAGTGAGGTTTGGTCTCTAATCCTGGGTTGTCCATGTTCAAAATCCAGCCAGAAACCATATTTCTGGCAGCATGTCTAGAATAGAGACTGTAACTTTTTTGATTCTACTCTATTTAGGTGAGACCTGCCCCAGCATCCTCAGGTAGTGGGAATAAGTAAGACAGGAAGAAGTTCTCTTAAGATAGTAAGTTAAAACCGAACAGCAAACTTCTCTTTTCTTGTAAATCCTTTGGTTATTCCCACCACTCTCCCAGTATTAGGCAGTTTTAGTAGATCATTCTTTCTATCAGAACTTCTCTGTGTTACTCTGCTCCCTTTTCTTCAGATTTTCTCTAGCTAGTTCACTGACCTTTCAAAAGTATTATTCATTTCATTTGCAAAGGAGTTTAGTTATAATCTTATCTTATTCCCAGCGAATACTCCAAAAGCTTTTTTTTCCCACAAATAAAATAGCCATCAAGTGTTGGGTTAATTGAACACAGCTGTACCCCAATGAAGAATACTGTGACCAGCTCTTAAGCTAGGATTTTTGTTTTTAAATTCCCATTACATTCACTCTACTAGGGAGTGAAAATGATGTATACAGCCTTACAAAATCTTTGTAATTCTGAAATCCAAAAAGCTCTGAAAACTGAATTTTTTTCTGCAAGTTTGGTGCAGATTCATTTGGATGCAGAACCTAACTGCAGCTAATGTGAGGCTTTTCAGAGTCTTTCATTATCAATTTAGTGTAAGCATTCATGCATGTCACTGCAGAAATATTGATGTGCTCAATTATGGGGTATTGTTCCAGATTCTGACATTAGTGTTCCATTATATGTGTATATGGCACCATACCTGTATTACCTATCTAAAATTTGAAAGTTTATGAATTCTAAAACACATCTTTCCCTAAAAGTTTTGGACGAGGGATTGCAGACCTATATTATGGAAAAATGCTTTAGAACATGTTCATGTCTTATATTTTATATTGGAAAATTGTATTCCATAAAAGCAATTATTTGGAGGTATATTTACCATTGAGTTAACTAAACAACTCACTAGAAATTAAATTCAAACATAATGAAACTAAGCTAACATTAATTTATATTTAAATGGCAAGAAAAGCAGCACTTAAAAAACCACAACCTGGGCTTCCCTGGTGGCGCAGTGGTGGAGAATCTGCCTGGTGATGCAGGGGACACGGGTTCGTGCCCCGGTCTGGGAAGATCCCACATGCCGCGGAGCGGCTGGGCCCATGAGCCATGGCCGCTGAGCCTGCGTGTCCGGAGCCTGTGCTCCGCAATGGGAGAGGCCACAACAGTGAGAGGCCCGCGTACCGAAAAAGAAAGAGAAAACACAACCTACGTGTCAACAACATACGCTGATTGCCGAAACTGCAGGAATTCTAACTTTCTGCGCGTCTGCATGCAAAGTAGAAAAATTTCAACATTTCCAAAAATTGAATGATAGTCAGACTTGATAGAAAAAAAAGGTCCTCAGGAAGCTGTTAACCATGAGTTAATGTTAACTATGAATATATAATTTCAGTATCTTTGATTAGTCCTTTTACTAGTTATAAGGTAATGCCTCTTAGTCATAAGGTGTGTAAAAATGGAAGTCAAAAGAATTTATCTTCTCACTCTTAATATGGGATTTTCATTTTTATGGTTTATTCTTGACTCATTAGAATTATCTGGTAGGCCAGGAACCATACTATAAAAGTCATCTATCTAGAATCATAGTTATCATGTTGAAGAGGTGGTGGTATTTGGTGGTTGGATTGAATAAGGATGGTAAGAATAAACTTTTCCAACATAACACGGTCATTGTAAACCTCAGAGTAGGTATAAGCAATGAGATGTCTACTTTGTGGACATTCATGGAATTAGCATTAACAAATACAAGGAATATACTCTCTATGTTTGTGCTTTGATGAACTTCACAAGGCGCACAAAACCACCCCAGTTTTCCCACTGTTTTATCACAATTACAGATGGACATTTTAAAATGGTGAAGGAAGGTAAGTTACATTGTAGCAACAAGGATAGGTCAGAACTCTTGAGTTGTTTTGGGTAAATGGATCCATGGTTAGAACTTTGTAACTTTATAGTATAAAATAAGCTTAATGAATTTTTTATTTTGAGGATTAGGGAGGAGAGAATTTTAATCCAAATAAAAATTTCAGTAAAATTGTGCAATTACTATTTAAACCTCTAAGCTTGAGACACATCTTTGGGGCCCTGACTTAAATCACCATTGCTTTTGGTTAGATGTATATATTTTTATTTTTCTTGGTTTTCTTGGATTAAAGAGCTGTATAAGGCTTGATCTTTCATTATTTTCTTGGTTACTCTCTCAGGTTTCTTTTCTCAGATATTTAATGGCTGGCTTTTTTTTTTTTTTTTTGCGGTACGCGGACCTCTCACTGTTGCGGCCTCTCCCGTTGTGGAGCACAGGCTCCGGACGCGCAGGCCCAGCGGCCATGGCTCACGGGCCCAGCCGCTCCGCGGCCTGTGGGATCTTCCCGGACCGGGGCACGAACCCGTGTCCCCTGCATCGGCAGGCGGACTCTCAACCACTGCGCCACCAGGGAAGCCCTGGCTGGCTCTTTTTGTTCAGGCGTTAGTTTAAATATCACTGTCACTTTCTTTCCCTGATTCTTCCCTTGTTTTATTTTCATCACACTTTTTTTCATAACACTTAAAACTCTGTTAAATGTTTATTTCTAGTCTGTCCTCATACCCTGCCCCATGTAGGCTCCAGGAGGGCAGTGACCTTGTGCACTCTACTAAACTGCAAGTGCAAGAACAGTGCCTAACACAGAAAAGGCACTTAATAAATATTTGTTGAATAAATGAATTAATGTGTGAATGAACAGATCAGAGTCAGAGTGCAGGGAAGTTACAAATAATTGCAATGGGTGAAAATACCGGTTTCACTGTTAGTTAACTATATCTTGGATATTTCAAATGTCCAATATACATTTATAATGTGAAGTGTTTAGATTTTAGCTTAAAGACTTTAAATCTGGGAGTGATCCTCAAAAAACTAAAAATAGAACTACCATTTGATCCAGCAATTCCACTCCTGGGTGTATATCCAAAGAAAATAAAAATACTAATTCAAAAAGATACATGCACCCAAATGTTCATAGCAGTATTATTTACTGTAGCCAAGATATGGAAGCATCCTAAGTGTCCAGCAGCAGATGAATGGTTAAAGAAGATGTGGTATGTGTGTGTGTATACAGACACACACACACACACACACACACACACACACACACACACACACACACACACGAGGGAATACTACTCAGCCATAAAAAAGAATAAAATTTTGCCATTTGCAGCAACATGGATGGACTTGGAGGGCACTATGCTAAGTGAAATAAGTCAGACCGAGAAAGACAAGTACTGTATGTTATCACTTGTATGTGGAATCTAAAAAATAAAACAAAGGAATGAATATAACAAAACAGAAATAGACTCAGCTACAGAGAACAAGCTAGTGGTTACCAGTGGGGAAAGGGAAAGAGGGAGGGGCAAGGTAAGGGTAGGGGATTAGGAGGTACAAACTACTATGTATAAAATAAATAAGCTCCAAGGATATATTGTACAGCACAGGGTATTAAAAAAAAAAACCTGGAGTGAATAATGAAAGTACTGCCCTCTAGCAATGTCTCAAAAATCGCTGTGATTCTTTAAAATGCTTACCTCTAACAGTACACATCTAAAAATGGCAGTCAACTTATTAGCATAGCATTCAGAGATATGAAGCCTAGTGATTCCCAAGGCTGACAAAGTCTTTATTCCTTCTCTCCTTTTTCTGATTCCTCACTACAGAAGGCTGGATAAAGTTGAACTGTGTTCCTGGTGAGTCTGGCCAGGGTTGGGCTGATGTCCTGTGGGTTAGGACAACTCATGCCAGAATCAAGAAGTAGAATATTTTTGATTTTAAAGGATAAATACGAGCTTCAAGAATAAAAATGGTAGTATATTGGGTAAAAAATGGAATAGGAATAGGAAATAAAACCAAGGCCAGTAACAGAGTAAGGTGGTCCAAGAAAATTGTGACAAGAGTCTATGTCTCATTGCTTCTGTCCACTAAACTATACGATGCATGGGGAGATTGACCCTGTGTGAAGGAACAGATTTGAGTAAGGCATAAAGGTAGATGTATTGGAAAGAACACTAAACTTGTCCTCTAGTCCTTAAGATATACAGTCTGAGGAAATGATCTAACTTGTTTGAGTATGCTTCCACATTCATAATATGCAAATATATACTTCAAAGTGTGTGTGTGCATGTGCGTGTGTGTGTATGTGTGTGTGAAAATTAAACAAAATTAATTTCTCCTGGTACCTAGAGGATTTGTTAAGTTTGTTGAAATGTTGTGAATGCTAGATCAATATTTAAGGTCTACTCACCTTTTGAAAAGCCATAAACTTGGAATATAGCCTAGGGTATTGAGATAGCAATCTTAAGGTTATTATTATTCAAACATATATTGAGCACTAGTTTGTGTAAAGTACCTTACGAAGTGCTCATGACTCAAAGATAAAAGGAATATAATCTAATAGAGAAATTAAGGTATGTATAATGCTGTCATTAAAAAAAATGTCTTCCAGCTATAATGCTGTAAATAACTGCAATTTAAAATAGAAAGTGATTAGTACAAGAAGAGAAGAGAAAAGTGCCATAAGCATTAGAAGACAAAGTGAGAATGTTCATCTGAAGCTATGTGGAAACACAGGGAAGGCAAAATGGAGAGTGGAAAGTGGATGACATTTCTTTTACAAATCAATGTGGCACAGGTATATTCTAAATGATAGTTTTATGTGCATATTTTTTCTGATCTTTCACTCTAACATTGCAAAATTTGTTTTCCTGTAGTTGTATAATGAATTAAAAATTTTTCTTTCTCTTCTTAAAAAATAATTTTTGCCATTTACAGTCTATAATGTAGCTATTAAATCTGTGATGATGTGTAAGGTGATCTACGTGAGCCCAGAGTAGTCTTGACAATAGATTAAATTGAGTGGCTTCAATTCTTCTGATAGAAAATGTGAGACTGTCACACTTGAGAACTAGTTTCTCAGCAACATAAACAGTTGGCCTTGGGAACATCTCGTTCTAAAGCAAATGCTCAAAGTATCTTGATTTAATCAAATTTACTTAGAAAGGAGTGGGGTCAAATTTTATGCAACTGTTTGATTAGTTTGACATTATTGTGAGAGGGATACTTACTAAAAAGTAAGGCTGCAACAGACAGAGAAGTTCCAGAGGAGAGATTTTTTAAAATATAGAACATGGAAACCATTTGAAAGTAAAAGTTAATGAAGTCATGGAAATTGTTAACCTTTGGAAGACAATTTCGAATTCTGTTCAGGAGAAAGTCATGTACAGCTCAACTACCTCTCTGGGATTTGAATTTCAACCCCTCTTACTTAGTTGCTTTCAGCTCCCCACAAATATTGTTTACTATCCAAAAATCTTCTTGGACTGAAAAAAATATCACAGTCCTGATTTCCTATAATTACAGCTTGTACCATCATTTATGTGAAAAAGTTATACAAAAGTTGAATTACTTGGAGTGGGGGAGGCAAGTCTGAATTGTTGAAAAGTTCAAACATTAGAGTTAAAGAAAAGCATCAGTTTTCAAAGGCACAGAATAATTTGAATTACCTGTAAACAAAGCTTTGTTAAGGCGAGAGAAGGCCTGCTGTGTTTTGGTGAATAGATAAGATGGCATTTGAAATAACACATTAATTGTTTATATACAAATGAATGCCTGTTACATAGTGCTTGAAAACAGTTTGTTCTCTTAAGTAGGTCAACCATACCCCCATGAAACCTTGTTTACATCAGAGAGATTTAACTAACATGAGTTGCTTTCTTTACAAATATTGCAAAGGAAGCCAAAGTCAGATACCACCAATTCCAAATTAATGGAGTTTAAATTGATGAGAGGGTGTTGCCTTTTACTTATGTATTAAAGTTTATGATATTTTGCTATTCTTAATCAGTTGATAATCTGAATGTATCCACTGGTTGAAAACAATTGTAATGAATATTTGGAATACTTTACTGAAAAAAACTTCAGAAGTAATATGGATGCAAGATTCCGGATCATGGCCTCACTCCATCAACATTTAGCTTAATTCTCCCATATTTTAAAGGCATGAACACTCAGCTGTGAGATGTAATGGGCAGAGGTGCTGGAATACTCAGGTCACCACCATGTTCTGTTTTTGACATCTCTGCCCTACCTATATGCCTGAGGTTACTCAAAAGGCAAACAATGGGAGAAACAAGCCAACGTTGAAGTTCCTTTACCCTCACTTCACCTCTGTGAATGACCTTAAAAATTACTCTAGGTAATGCCAGCCATGCTCTTTGCAATCTGTTTCCCTGAGGACACTTGTCACAAAACAGGTCTGCAGTGCATGCTGTCTTCCTTGGAAATTTTCCTTTGAGTTTTTTCCTTTTCTTTTCTTTTTTTCATCTTTGCCTGAATCTGATGGGATGAATCCTCATTGCCAGGCTTAGTAGAAGCCAAATTGTAATCTCTCTTCTAGTACAACACATACAATAACAATATTGTAGCTTTGAGCCAGAATTTGAACCTTCTTGATTTATTAAAAAAAAGAAAAATTGTTGACTTAAAGATGAACTAGAACTTTATTTTCAGACCAAAGAATAAAATGAAATCAATCCCTTCAGTTTTTCTTTTCTTCTTTTCTTGGGGGTGACTTCATTATTAAATAAAACCACTTTATAAGTGAAACAAAACCCATGTACAAATGACTGAAATAAACGAAACAAGATTTATCTTCTTTCTTTTTTCACCCAAGGAATTGTTTCTGAGAGATCTGAAGACTTAAACATGATTCCCTAAAATAACCAGCTAGCAGTTCTGCAAAACAGAAAGCAAAATAAATACATCTTCTTAGAAGTCAGTTATAATTTCCCTTCTGACTTTTTTTTTCTCTTTTGCTTACATGCTCCCTAACCCCTATCCTTCTCTGTCCCTGTTCCACATCCTTTGGAGCCAAAGATCTGGAAAAAAAAAGTTGCCTGGTGAAGCATCTGGTCTCCCCTTTCCTTGGCAGCTGACATTGCCACTTGAAATACTTCTCATACAGATAATTTCAGGAAACTGGTGAATTAATGCCTTAAGATGACATTGATCCATAAGAGATCCCTAATAATTGCTGCTAATAGGTCTGGTTTTGTGGTGGATTTAATGTATTAGAAATAAGTTGTACCTAAATTTGAAGAGAACAGTTCAGGTTGACCTGATTTCCTTTGGTTTCTTTTCAAAGGAATGAGTAGTTTACTTCCTAGAAAGTTTATAGTTTTCTTACATTAATGGACTTTTAGGTTATACTTGGTATTTAACTATGAGCCTGTCCCTGGTGCCATGACCTTTATGGCCAATATGGACAAATTAAGCCCTTTGTTTAATTATCCTCTAGGTAAAAATTTAGAGGGACTGATGTCTTGATAGTAGAATGATCTTACTTTATGATTTCAGGTCACAATGGGTTTAGGTCTAGCAAGACCTTTTTCTGAGGCTTGTAATCTTGATGAGTTTTTCTATGTCTTCGCTGATCTATGTTTTTCTTCCTTTTGAGACGAGTGATGTCTGACCACTGGTTCACAAGATTAGGTTCTAATGCTTGCATCTAACTCCAACTCCTGATTTAGAGTTATTTCTCTGCATAAACTGGGTAACACAGTGTACCTTACTGAAGGTGGAAAAAATTGAGAAGAAATTTGCTTCTGGTCAAGCCTGTGATACTTCCTTCTCAGAGGACCTTTCAAGTAGGTTTATTTATGAGTTCAGATTTTAGATAATCAGCCTCACTAAGAGATCAAGAAGTTCAAATTTTTTTTGTCCCTGCTTCAACCCTAGAAGTATCCTTTTCTCCAAAGCGTTCTGGTTCTTTTTATGGAGGATGGCATTAGAAACTGCCATCCTGGGTGCTTAGTGGTAGAGCACAGTTTTGACATTTTATTTTAGAAGCTGACCTAGAAGGACTCTGGCATGGTGGTAGTACTGAGCCACATCAGTTCATGTAACTTTTATTCCTGAATAACTTGATTCCAATGTCTATTTTGAATCTTCTAGAAAAAAATTAAAAACAATATTTAGGGAGGAAAGTGCCTCCATAGCAGGTGTGTGCCACACGTCCTTCATGACTGATGGCAGTGTGTACTTCCTTGATTGATGTAACATATCTACCTTGATAAATTCCCTCTCATCAGTTAAAACCTGTACTAAGTTATACTAATATCACTAATGAATTGTTGTCTTTTCTGTGATGAGGAGATGGTGTAGTTTTTTGCATATATATAAATAGGTGCTTTAAGTATTTCAGTAAGACATTTCAGGTTAAAAAAAATAAGTAAAGAAAGTAATGAAATAGACTTCCATCTCTCCTAACCCAGCTTAAGAAATAGGACTTTTCAGATACTTCTTCCTTGATAGAGGTAACCATGATATTAAGTTTTTATGCATGTTTTTATATTTTACTAACTTGGCATGTGTCCTTAAACAATATGTAACATTGTTTTGTATATTTAACTTTATATAAATGTTCACATACCATATACAGTTTCACCTTTTTTTTTCTACTTAACTATATATTTTTGATATTTTTCCATGTTGTATTAGTTTATTCATTTTCATTGCTATAATTTAATTGTATGAAAATTGTGTGATTTTTTCATTCATTCTCTTGTTGATGATGCTCATTAAGGATGTTTCTAATTTTTTTTTATTTTTATTAATACAAGCACTGGTGTAGTGAACAACCTTGGGGAAAAAATTCTTATTTTGAATTAGCATACCAAAGGATTTCCTCATTGTTGCTGTCATTAAGCATATGTGTAATGTTGAAAATGCGTTGCTGATTTCACGATTTCTACATTATTCTGATGTAAGTAGTCTTGTTTAATGAGATCCTCGGTATTGATAATTTTTCATTCATTCAGATATGGAGATAAAATGGTGGTCAAGTCACAATCTTGACATTTAAATTTCTTACCTTATTGTAGGGTTTTTCAAGCTGCCAGTCAAAAAACATTAGTTTGCAATAAAATCTTATTAGTGGGATGCATACACATGCATGCATGCACACGTGCACACACACACATTTACACATGTACACATATGTATTTATCGTTGGTCCTCATTATTTGTGGATTTTGTATTTGTGAATTTGCTTACTCCCTAAAATTTATCTGTAACCCCAAAACCAATACTAATGCTGCGTTTGCAGTCATTTGCAGACATGCGGAGAGCATCAAAAATTTTGAATCTGCCAATGGCACATGGTCCTAACTGAGATCAAACAAGGCAGTACTCTACCTTTATAGTCTACCTTTTTGTTTCAGCTCTCATACTGTAAGAGAGCTGTAAGTATCCTTTTTGCAGTCTAGTTAGTACCATCTTTTATGCATTTTCGTTGGTGATCTCAGTGTTTCACATGGCCCCCAAGCATAGTGTTGAAGTGCTGTTTAGTGTTCCTGAGGCAAGAAGGCTGTGGTGTGCCTTATGGAGAAAATATATGTCTTCAATAAGCTCTGTCCAGGCATGAGTCATAGTGCTGTCTGCCTGAGTTCAGTGTTAATGAATCAACAATACCTGTTAAATTCGATGTCTTTTAAGACAAACATACATAAAATAAGGTTGTGTACTGATTGGTTGATGAAAATATGGTGACCAAGGGAACTTAATGTTGTATTTTCCCTGGAAACAGTGGCTTAGTGTTTGCTAATTCATTGTTCCCAGTGACATTACAGAACACTTTATAGAATCGACTATACAGTTTATAACAGAAAATATCAGAATATATTTCACATTGTGGGTAAAAGTTCTATTATGTGACATTTTGTTTCATATATATGTGTATATATGTGAGTACATATGTCTGTGTGGTCTGAGTAATTATGTAAAACTATGCAAAAATTATGTAAAATAGATTTCTTACTCTTGCTCATGGTAGAATGTTTCAAGCCATTGATCTGTGATAATTTTGGGTGATAGAATTTAAGTTTAAGTTTTGATTGATTGTGTACATTGATGAAACTAGAGGTCAGCTAGGTTGATTTGTATAAATCATTTAATGAGAAGTATACATTGCAAAATTCTAAATAATTTTCTATAAATAATAGCTCCCTTTTCAAGAGATCCAGAAAAACTATTAAATCTATAAACAGTCTTCAATTCAACTAAATTTCTTTGGAATCTGCAGCAGCTCAGGCTGGTGTATCTTAAAGCTTCTAAATTTCTAAAGTGTCAGGGTCACACCAGGATTTCACTGCAGGTCTGTAGTGCTCCAAGTCAAAGGGACATATAGTACTCCTGGGAGGAACTAGAAAGAGTCTTTCCACTTGATTTCTTATGCATGAATACAACCCTGGAAAAGCACAATCAAAGAAAAGAGAATGGGAAGATTATATGAGCTACTTGAAAATGGTCTACTTGATGCTGATGATTGGCGGTGCTCTGGTGAGGTTGTTAGTGAGTGTTTGGAGCATATCAAATGTTATTCATTTCAACAGTTGGAGTCAATAAAACTTAAATTATGTAAACATTCTTTGGATCTTATCATTGAATCTCAGGTTTCCTTACTATCTCCTCTTTAATATTCAATACTAATAGCCATTAAAAGAGGGTTTGTTGTAAACCACTGCAACAGACAGTCTAATGTCTTTAGATTGCCCTAATAAAGACTGAAAAATAATCTCTAAAACTGGCACTGTGGATGTAATGTAAACAGACATGACTTGAAATTTGTATGTGATCAGTTGCATCCTCTTACATCACCTAGACCTGCTTTATTCATAATGTGTTTCAGCCCATCAGAAAAGCAATGCCAAAATATTAACAATGCAAGCTTTTGAAGGCTTGCTTCACTGTATTACACTGTATCATCTTTTGCTTAATCTTTAAAGTTTAGTTTTTATGTTTCTTCTTAGGTAGAAAATTCTTTCCCTGAGGGGATGTCATTCACACCATCAGTGAGTAGGTACTAAGGGATGCAGTAGACTCTAAATTATATTTAGCCAGTTTTATTGCCCTTTCTGCTGGAATTCCTGCACCTTGTCTGGTCTCAATTGGTCCTTGATGAAATTTGGCTCTTAATTCGTCTCCACTAAGATGGGGAACAGTCCATTTTAGTGCTATTTTAACATTAGGTTGTAGTCCACAGAGTCGCAATCTAGTAAAAACCAACTAAGCTTCTCTTAAAGCCAATTTCCTCACTGGAAGGTTTCAAGTGATTTCCATAGACTTATACTTGGGTCCACCAAGTTCTTTTGGGAGATAAACCTTTCTGAGTCAGTGGCTCTTGTTAAAGGTTGTATATTTCAAGCAGGTGCCTCTCAATCTAAAGAACTGTGGCTAGAGTAAAGAATGATTTTGAAATTTCCATTTTTAACTCTTCCTGTCTGGCTGCCTTAGTTACCAGATAGCTTAAATTTATTGCTGTGTCACTGTTGTGCATTGACTCAGCTACACTCTGACCTTAGATTTACCTCAAAGCACTCAAGCCAAAGGAAGTAGTTAAGTAGGAGCTAGAGCAAACAAATAGACCCACATGCCTTATATGTTTACTATAATCACCTGCTTAAATGGAGGCACTGGTAATGCAACTAAGAATTCTTTCTGCATTAATAAAAGAGAGATTTCTGATGATATATAATAGCAAAAATAATGCTGGCTAGGAACAGTGGCTGCCTCAGGCAAACTGGGTATCGAGAGTAAAGGGGGAGGGAGGAAGGGGGAGACATATTTCACTGAACACACTTTTGAACTTTGTGCAATGTTTGTGTATTATCTATTCAAAAATAAAAAATACAAAAGAGGTAGCTACAAATAAAGACAAAGAGAAGGGAGAGGACAAAGTAATTCTGCCTAATTACTTTGACTTAAAAAGGAAGCATGGGCATACTGGTTTTAGGAGAAATTTTTTTTTGTTGTTATTGTGGTTTGGCTTCTGACGTGTTTGCAGCTTTTCAGAACTTAAGGTAAACGTCTGGGTGGATACTTGCATGAACTTTTCTGCAGATACAATTTAAGGCAAGAACTTGGCTTTTGCTCACATGCGATATCAAGCATGTGCCATTTTGGATCTCAGGTTTCAGTGGACATTTATCATAGAACCAAAGAGTAAAGGGGGATGCTAAAGACCATCATTTAGAATTAATATATATCTTTCTTCCCCTTTACAAATAAGAAAGCTGATGCTGAGGAGCCACACCAAGAGACATTCAAGGTTACAGAGGCCTTCAAGAGCTGGGTATGATGCCGTGTCAGGGGCTCTTTCCCCTATATAGTTGTACCTGGTGACTTACTTGAATAGAGGATAGTTGGTGAATGCAAGCATACTTAAAGGCAGAATTTGTTGTCAGTGTTGGGGAAGCCCAAAGACTGTTTGTGATAAAGTGTTTTAAGTTGATAAAAGAAGTCATAATGAAGATAATGGGACAATGTAAAATGCAGTTCAACTTCGTTTTATCACTGGGGTGGAAATTTATACGGGAATGGACAGATTTTATGCAGTCATGAACATCCTTATAGTCTTGCACCCAGTGTGAGAATTACTAATCTTGCTTTCTTTGTCCATGTGTGTTTGCTTTTGTTCCCCCAGGAAAGTGGGAATAGAAACAGCAAGACCTTTCTAGGAGTGCAGGCTAGATGGCTTGCTCTTCCAAGACCTCCAAGGAGCAGGATATTGGGGAAATCCTATATTAGAATGGAATTTTAGGTGATTAAAATTCAAAAGATCTTGTGAGGGTGGATCAAGAAGCATGTGAGAGAAGGCAATTGTGTTGATTGTAGATACCAGTTCTTAAGATAGGAATCTTAACCGCAAGGGGAGTGGGCCACTCTAAGAGGAACTTTCACTATTGGAGCTGTTTTAGATTGTGCTGAAGGAAGGGGTTGTGGTCTGGACCAGAAGTGACTTGACTTGTCTATTTTTACCTGTATTTTGCAAGGACCTCTGAAGTCATCTTCCTGACCCTGTGCTCTTGTCACTGCAACCCATCTGGAAGTTAGCTGTGCTCACCAATGTACCACCAACGTGCAACCCATCTGCAAGTGGCTGCTAGAATACCCTTTAAGAAATGCATTTCTGCTCTAGTCAGTATTACTTAAAGTCCTATAATGGCTCCTCATTGCTTTCGGTATAAAGCTAAAATTCCTTGATGAGACTTGAAAGGTCTTCACAAGTCAAGCCCTGTCAGCATCCCAGCCCCATTGTCCTCCATTCGCCAGCAAGCCTGTAAGTCCAGCTTCTCTGAACTGCTTGCAATGCTGGGACATACCGTGGTCTATCACGTCTCTGCAATTGTAAGATGCCTTCCCTTCCTTTTTTCTTTTTTTTTTTTGCGGTACGCAGGCGTCTCACTGCCGTGGCCTCTCCCGTTGCGGAGCACAGGCTCCGGACGCGCAGGCTCAGCGGCCATGGCTCATGGGTCTAGCCACTCCGCCGCGTGTGGGATCTTCCTGACCGGGGCACGAACCCGTGTCCCCTGCATTGGCAGGCGGACTCTCAACCACTGTGCCACCAGGGAAGCCCCCCTTTTTTTTTTTTTTACAACCCATTTCTTACTTGTGTTTGGTGTTTCAGTTCAAGCACCATTTCATCTATTATTTATTCATCAAGCATTATTGTCACTGGGGATTTAAAGATGAGTAAAACATGGTCCCTGCTCTGGAGGAGCTTTCAGTCTGTGGGTGATAGATATTTAAACAAATGAGCTAGTTACAGACCTATGCACAGGTCACAGTAAGGTATGCAAGAGGAACAGAAGTATTCTTTGTTCCCTCCATGATGCCAAAGGCCCCCCACTAGTACTCTCATAGTCGTTAAGCCACTAAACCTGCATACACACATATCATTTGAATCCTAATCATTGGCTCATTTTCTTTTCGAATGGGAACTACCTCAATGATTTCTAAATCTTCAGCCCCTGCTACATTATTGGCTTGTGGTAGGTACCTCAAGAATGTTTTCTTCCTAAGTGAATAAGTGTAGGAGTGATTACACCCACAGGAAGTGTTGGAACTCTGTGTAATCCAACCAGTGGTAGGGAGCTGGACCAAAAAAGGTCATGGAGAATCAGGCCCAGAATCTGTGGCATAGCAGGCCAAATCTACCCATAAGCTCAATTTATGAGGGACAAAAATTCAAGGGTCTGCAGAGGAAGCCATTCTGCAGAGGAGAATAGAGCAGATGTCAGAAAGAAGTAGAAACAAGAAACCCTACAGGCAGGAAAGAAGGGGAGGGAGAGAGGTGCTGGTTGTCTCTGAAGAGTCAGGAGAGCCAGTCCCATCCAACCCAGCTGAACTTCATTTCTGGGAGAGCTCCATGTGCCTAACAAGATGCCATGTTTCCCCTCCCTCACACCTTCCCTACTCTTTTATTTATTTGATTTTTAGGGAGCTTAATTAAACTTTTGTTCCATGCGACCCCAAGGCATTTGACTACATGTTATTAATACATTGAGATTTTTAGAACAGCATAGCAATAATCAACACATAATTCATGAACTTGTGAGGATACTTTTCCTTCAATCACCTGTCACATATTTACATTTAAAACACATTTCTGGATAGATTAAGCAATTTTGAAGAGTTTGTTAGTCTTGTTATTTGAAAATGAGAATGACCTAGACTACTATGGCCGAGATAAGGAACGAAATGAATCAATTATTTGCATGGTAAATGGCAATATAACCCAAGAACATTTGGAAAGACCTTGAGTGTAAGCCATAAGAATAAAGTGACCTATTATAATAACAAGGTCAGATGTATAGGGATATTAGTAAAACCAAGAAATTACTGATATTTTTGAAGAAAGAAAATAAATTTTGACTGATTATCTTGGAATTCAGGTTTAGAATAAACATAAATTCATCAGTTATGTCAAACTTTTCTAATTATTCCAAACTAAAATAATTTGAAGGTATTTTAAAAGCTTCCAAATTTGTATAAGTATATACAAGAAAAAGAAATCTGTGTTTCCTTATTTTAGGAAACATATAACCTACATGCTATGCTTAATTGCAGAAACTTTTCATATCCTATGTTCTAGTACATCTATCCTTTTAAGAAGGAATCAGAGGCTTGAAGAATGAATAGAGCATATTTCCCACTCTTGTGGCTATGTTGATGAACCTCTCACAATTTGTATTTGACTGGGTCAGATTTGAACTCCCTACCATACAAAGCAGACAGGAAAGCCTCATATATGTTGGACACTAGGCTAGTCCCAGGGACAGTAGATCTTTGTTGTCCCTTCTAGGTCCAAGACCTGACTTGGAATTTTCAAGCAGTGCACAATCTTAACATTCAGGGCAGTAAAAATAGCTGTGACTAATTTGATTATATGTAGGATATTAATGATTACAAACATTTATTAATAATATATGCTTCATGCTAGTAATTAATATTTAAGGAAGTAGTTTATATATCCCTACTTACAGAGGAAGAAAACCAAGGCCCATGTAAAGCAATTATACTCCAATAAAGATGTTAAAAAAAAAAGAAAAAAGATGCTCAGCTTGAGAAAAATTTAAAAAAAAGAAAAAAGAAAGAAAACCAAGGCCCAAAAAGAATCTTAGAGTTGGACTTTTAAATCTTATTTTTTGGATTTCAGTTAGTCTATTGATTATTTACGCAGTGCTTCCAAACTGATGTGCTTAAAATCAATTTCAAATTCTAACACTTTGGTTGAAATTCACCTTGAAAACTATGGTATACTGTTGGAGGAAGGCTGTTGGTATGCTGTTGGATGAGATCTGAAGGAGAAAGGTGGCAGTGGTGTGCGAGGTCTGGGAAGAGAGTGTGCCATTGACCAGCACTTCCTCCTTTCCTGGTCCTCCACACTCCTTTGGTGACAGATGGCCCCAGTGAAGGTCTGCATTCTCAAACATCCATTGGTTTTGGCTTGAAGATTCTCTTTTCCACAAAGCTTGTTGAATTTTTCTTGCCCAGTCATAGAAAGATAGGTGTATTATATGTTCTTTTTATTTTTCCCAGAAGAAACTAATAATTCATATAGTGTGCAAGCCTTCAACCAAGAGTTACATCATTTAAAAGGGAGGGATACCATATACTCACATTGAGCTTTCTTCTGTGATCTAAATCACATTCTGTCCGTATTGACTTTCATATGAATGCTCAAGTTAAGGAAAGGAAGAAGGCTGAAAATGTCCTAGCACTTTTGCAAAAATAACGCAAATTAACTGTTAAAAAAAAAAAGAGACAGACATCATTTGAACATTTGATATTATAGAGTTATTGTTAATTGTTTTAGTTGGCATAATGATATTGGCTATTTTAAAAGTGTAATTATTAGATAGAGATGCTGAAATGTTTGTAGATGACATAATATGATATTTGAGATTTGCTTTGAAATAATGTGGAAGGGAGAAGTAGATGGGGGTATGGGTGAACTAAGATTTAACCATTGATTGATACTTGTTGAATCTGAGTCCTGGGTATATAGGAGTTCATTATTAATTCTGCTTACTTTTGTTAGCATTTAAAACTTTTTGTAATAAAAAGCTAAAAAATATGGGCTTCCCTGGAGGCGCAGTGGTTGAGAGTCCGCCTGCCGTTGCAGGGGACACGGGTTCGTGACCCGGTCCGCGAAGATCCCACATGCCGCGGAGCGGCTGGGCCCGTGAGCCATGGCAGCTGAGCCTGTGCGTCCGGAGCCTGTTCTCTGCAACGGGAGAGGCCACAACAGTGAGAGGCCCGCGCACCGCAAAAAAAAAAAAATAATAAAAAAAAAAGCTAAAAAATAAAGTCAGAGTTTTAAAATGCTCTATAGGTAACATGCGATTTCCTTCTCCCTGCTGTCAAGTCAGGTCTCGGACCCAGTAAATGTAGGGTTGAATAGAGAGAAGAACAAGACTAGGCTGGTTACTGGAGGGTGTAATTGTTTGTGTGTTTTTTGTGTGTGTAGCCATGTGTTTAGTCACGTGTATATAGATCATTGATTAAGTGAAAAATTTTAAATACATATCACAGCTTAATTGTGCTTATTAAGATTAACATACTGTTTTTAGATTAATGTATTGAATTACTCACGCTTCTTGTTCCTTTTGTAGTTATGTGCAACTGTATAATAGCACTTGAGATGTGGAAATATCTTTAGTTCATGTATTTATTAGCTGTTCATCAGCAAATTTGCAGGTGAACATTACTTTTGCTTAATCACTGAAAAGAAGTTTTAAGAAAGACTGAATAATTTTCCTAACATTCACTGAGTTAGTAGGATAAGCAGAAAATGAAACACTGTTAGTGATATTTTTAGTTTTCAGTTTACTAATCTTCATGTTATCCTAACATTCTCATGAGTTTTAGTCACAATTTTTGTTTTTTACTATAACAAAATCAAATACTTTAAAACTTAGGCATCATGGAACAAGTTCAGATAATGAAGTGCCAGCTGGATTTTGGCACCATTCCTTGCATATTTGTCATCAAGAGTCAAAAGTAATAAGGAAGAAATTAGGCAGATAAAAGCAGTTTGGTTTCGCAGGAACGGAATTGACGTACAGTCAGTGCTGTGGAATTCAGAATTCTGCCACTACAACTACCATTACCATCCTTTCTAATCAGTTTCAGCAGATACGTTGGGTTGAATTAACATCCGGAAATCCTCTACTACAATGAAACTCAACATTTCTGCTTAAGTCTACAATGTTTAGTCATAGCTCATGTTTATTCTTTTTACGTTCTGAAACTATTATACATGGCCTGTCATTGAATTACTTTCAATTAGTGTTCTCTTGTTGAGTTTTGCCAGGAAGGCTGCCCAATCTTTTGACCAACTTAATATGGAGTTAGGAGGCATTTTGGAGAGAGTGCTGTACTTCTTTTTATAACAGTGTTTTTCAAAGGCAAAGTTTTAACCCAAATTCTCTTTGCCTGCCTCTCTGATTTCACTGACTTTAGTAAAAGATGATACTTTTTAAAAAGATAATTTATCTGTTTAACCACCAAATTTTAGATTTTAGATTTTAGTTGGAGTAACTATTACTTCTCCCAATTTCTTAGACTTGATTAAGCAGAGCACATTTTATAGCTATTTATGTGGACTTGGAGGGAGTTCACAATTTCTGTTAAGGGAGAGTTAGTTACTACTTTGCCTAGAATAGATGTGGAACATGTATAGTACATTTGAGATGTCCGTGGGCTAGAATGAGGAGCCCCCGAATAGGTGGCAGAGTTGAAAGCTGTTATCTTCCTACATATATATTTCTCTCTGTTTGTGCCTAATTCACCCTTTCAGCACCAAGTTGACAAAAGATTCCATAGGGATAGTCTTTTTTGATATCAGTGGGTGGAGTTATGGGCAACAGACAAACAGAGATGGAGGCAACAAACAAAATCCAAGGATTATTTTTGCTTGTGATAACTTTTAAGTGGTCTTGAAGATATGATACCAGTTTCTGTACCATGGAAAACTATGCAGTTGTTCTAGTCAGTTTGCTGGTGACAACATTCCAAAAGTTATGGACAAGTTGCACTTCTGTGCCTTTTCCTGAATCCAGATGATTGGTTTCGAAATTGGGGAGTTTCTGCCATCTTCAATGAAAGTGGCTAAGGAAAAAGGAAAAGTATTATAATAATGGCACACCGCAGTCACATTATTCTTCTCTGGCCACTGAAGAGCACGTTATAATAATGGAGGTATTAATTCCTGCTTGTCACACCATGAAACAAAGATACAATAATGATCAGCGTTCTAAATTTCACTCTGGTAAGTAAATTATTCTGCAAGCATTAACCCTTAAAGAAGCACAGAAGGGATAAAAGCAAGAACAGGGAAATTTTCACAGTGTACCTAAGGTCATGTAGACAACTGCTTGAATTTAATTATCCTCCATTTGCCCTGTAATAGACTGAGACCCTCATTTGTGTGTCAGTTGGAACCACCAAGTAACAGTTTCTCTGTAGCATGGAGCCAGTGACAGAGTGACCAGTAGTTTTTAGTGGTGATGTTACTATTAGAAGTCAGATCCCACCACAAAAATATACTCCAGTAAGATATCAGTAGGAAAATAAATCCAAGAACTGTTCTTTTCCAAAGTTGTTCTCTTAGAATTAGTTGGGTCTTTTTGACGTGAAAGGATCAATATATTTTAGGAAATGCCTAACTTTCTATTGAATAATTCATTTGATGCATGATACAGTTGATTCAGAAAAGTCTGGGGTTGCCATCTATATAGCTTTCACCCAAATGATGAGGAATGAAACAGAATAACCACTGCCCTAGGTGCCCAAACACATAAGTTATTCACGGGAGTTCTCAGCAGTCACCATGGAAAATAAAAAAAACAAAACCCCAAAACCACTTTTTGCACAATTCTTGACCAAGCATTGAAAAGTATGATATGAAATGCTTATGAAACACCTTACAGACACATATTAACATTCTTATTAATATTAACCTGATCTTGGCTCAGTAAACTTGTGCCACAAAGAAATATGACATCTGTGGAACATATAAACTCAGTAGTTGGGTCGCAAAAATACTAAACAGAGACCTAAAGTCACTTGGAAGTGTTTACTTTTATTTAAAAACAGTATTCTCAAGTGCCTCTCTGATTTCTAGTTTCATCCAGGACAAGAATGAAAATACTGAAATGTGGCAGGATTTCTAACAGAATGAAAGCCAAGAAACACTGAAAACACAGTCTTGAGATTTCCGGTTTAATTTCCAGGACAAAGAGATTCATTGTCAGTTTATAGCATCTCTGCTACATAGATACCTGGATCAACAAAAGCTATTTGACCTCTCTGGGGTCACCCGATGCCCTATTTTAGCTCTGATTTTGCACTGCTCTTCCCAATAGTGTTCTGGGATGAGGCCAGCCTCTCTTTACCACAGTGGCTCCTAAGCATTCCCAGAGGAAGAAATGGAAAATATTTGGGATTTTTCTTCTATACTTTCACATTAGTTTATTCTCAGAGCACTTATCACTTGTGTTTTGAGCCACATGTTGGGTAAAGAAATATGGAAGAAACGTTTAACTACTTTTTTCCCTAAAGAGCGTTATCGTATTTTTGTTACTATAGTGTTTTGTTTTGCTTTGACACATGGCTTCTGTAAAAATTTAAGTCAGTCTTACTCTTTGAATTTAAGTACCCAATTCAAGGGAATAAAAACAAACACCAAAGCATGACTTTTTCGTATTATGAATGTAGTTGCTTTCCATGTCAGTCTTTTTATGATATTATTCAACTCATTAGCTTATATCTATTATATGTAACACAAAAGAATGTATCAATTTTGCAAATTTGTGACAAAATTCGTCAGTACTCTGGGTTTCACTTAGCACTATTTTTCACAAATGCCATTTCCTTTTCTTGCAACCTTACTTCATTCTTATGCTTGAGTGTGGGAATAAGTTAAGAAAGGCAAGCTTTTAACAGCTAGTCCTTTCATATCACCTTGGCATAGACAATTACAAGAAATAAGGCAAAGAAGGAACTGCAGAGGGAAACAGAGGTTATTAAATTTGGTTAAGGGATGGCAACATGTTCTCTGCTGTCCTGATTTGTTTTGGGCCAGAATGCACTGAACAGATGTTATTGATTTATTGCTAAAAGTTGTTTCTGGCTATGTTCTGACATATCACTGTATCTTACGATACTTCGCTGTATCTTTCATACCCATTTATTTTTTAACATTCCCATAGCCACCACCCTGTGTCAACTTTTCGCACCTTACACTTTAAAAATCAGTTATAGTCTCCTAACTAGAAATTGCAAGCTCAGGTGACTGTCCACAAGAACAGAAGGATTAAGCTGGGAACAAGCTGACCTGAGAGAGGCTGGGCTCAGCAGATAAAACCCCTTTTGGGATCAACTTACTGTCCATTGGACTTCCAGCTGGACCACCACTTCTGAGTGGCTCTATACCCATTGTATTTTACTGCCTGCACCACTGCCTCCCACCAGATTACTCCAGTGACTCAGCCACTAAACTGAAAGCTCCTGGTTTTCCTCCAGTTTGGCAGATAGGAATGACTGTTCTTTCATGTTCCACCCTGGCCTCTGTCCCTGGTTTTCGCTCTTCATTTATATTTCCCAGTCTCCTTCAGCTCTGCATCTGCTTTAAACAACCAGCACTTTACAACATGGGACTTCAGTTTTCCATGACAATTAACAGTGAAAATTATGGCAGAATACGGTTCCTCTTGATACTCAGGTATCAGCCACCAAGGGAACTGTTCTGGTAATTTGTCTTCTCTGTACAATGCTTGTTCTCTTTTCAGAGATATTCACCAGTTATGTTTTGATAAATGCAAATTGGTCTCTCTGTTGGAAGGGAAGATGAATTGTACTAAAGAATAGTTTTTTATCTGGTGAATTATCAGAATGGATGAGGGGGTTTCTAGATTAGAAGAATCTGCCAGGTTACATGACATCTTTTAGTGCACTGGCTTTTTATGTTCTGGCACACTTTAAAGAGACAAAGTCAGCTCATAACACATCAGTACTCTATTGCCATTCATTCCATGGCCTTGCCTCCTTTATTTTTGGGTTTTCTGATTGATCACTGAAGGAAGCATGTTGTACAGTAAGTGATACCTTGATCTTTGGCTCTTTGGCTAGCTCTTCTCTTTTCTGTGCTAGGTGTTCTGCTCTGCTCCTAGTTTCATACTAATCTTTGCTTTTTCCTTCTGGTATCATTTGATACCAGATAAGCCACAGACATGACAGTCCTTTAGGCACAAATTGCCAAAGTCATCTTGCTTTTGACTTGGCCCTATTTCGGCTTGCCCTTGATCCTTGACTTATCTCCCAGTTTTGACCTATCTGCTATTCTTGGACATATCAGCTCATTGTGCTTTTCCCAGCTCTGTCACCCTTTGTGGTTGAAACTCATTCCTCGGGCTCTTTTCAATATCATTCACATGGGGTGGGATTTCCTCTTGCCCTGTCCCCAGCTCTTGAGACCCTAAAACTTGGTAAGTCTTACTTTTCTGGCCCAGAGGATATTCATCTTCCAGTAAGGGCCTTCTGATATGGAACACTGATAACACTTCATTTACTGCTCCAAATTCATTCTTTGCCCTTCTCTGCCCAGCTCTGTTTCTCAAGAGCTGGACCTCGTTATGGGCTGTACCACCTAAGCTCTCAGGCCTTGTGGTTTCCGTTTGTGTTCAGCAGTGCTGGAGATTAGCAGACACGAGATAAAGAAAGATGGAGTTTTATTTTCTGTTTCTCTTTTACCTGTAGTCACAGCTATTTTTAATTAGTTGGCACTGCTCTTATGGCTCTGGTTCTCACTGGGTAACATGATCATCTTTTTGTCTCATTTAGTGTAGAGGGAGTAAAAGCTTTCTAGTAGCTAGTCCTTGCATGTTTCACCATCCTTCATTGGTAACTTAATCTCACCCACAGTTTTGTAAATTGTTGCATCATTATACTTTTCTTAATTAGTCATTTGATTGTACCATCTGTTTCTTGCGGGATCCCTGACTGATACATGGGTGTTGAGAAGACACAAAGTGTGTGTACTTGATGGTAATAGGTCTTTGTGAATGTGACTGCCCTTTGGGAGATAGTGATGTGAAGGTCACAATATATGTCTCAGTTATATGTACATTCATCTTAGGCAGGTGGAAAAACAGGAACTGCGAGGAGAGGATTGTTTGAGGAATATAGAGAGTTAGGATTTTCTCTCCGAGGGGATGAAATATTAAGATGGGTACACTTGAATAGCCTTCTGCTCTTCTGCTAAGTTAGTAATTTAGGGAATAGGCACAGTGACGGCAATAGAATAGCCATAGGGAAGGTTAGAGCAAAAACTGAGCATGTGTGCATGAATCAGCCAGTCCACCCAGAGAGGACTTGGACATCTTTCCTCCTTTGGAGGTAATGAATGTCTACCAGACTGGAGTCAGCTAATGAATTAAGCATAAAACTGCATAACTTTGGGGATTAGCTTTTTCCTCTACTGAGGCAGAAAAGAGCAGTGGGCAAAGTCTATCAACATCTCAACTGGTGAGTGGGTAAGAGCATTTTAACTGAATAGCACATGGAGGATGTAACAGAGTCTTTTTTTTTTTTTCCACAAAGGTTGTTTTATTGAGGATGTAATGAGAAATTTATTCATCCAAATAGCTTTCATGTAGTCTTAATTTTCATAATAAAAAATTTGGTAGCTGAACTTAGGAAATGTGAACATGGTACTCTTTCATACTTGAGAAAATGAAAAAGATGAGAAAGTTACAGTAAAGTTTGTTACAAATTTGTCTGAACTTACTGGGCATTACTGTATCCACCTATTACAAAAAAACAGAGGGGAAGAGGGTCATCAAACTCATTAATATAACTGATGATGCACAGATTTCTATTAAATTGGTTTTAATTTCTGAGTTATCCCTATCAGCAGTTTACCTTATTCCAAAGCTTCATGTTTATTACCGAAGAATCAGAGTTTAAAAACTGGAAGGGAATCTTCAAGATGCCCAGGCCTAACTATTTATTTTTCCCATAATCAAACCAATACCTGGAGAGGTGATGAGACTTGAATTTGCAGCCTTGTTCCATATGAGCAGTCAATGGCATCCCTTTGTTTTTAAGATAAAAATCAAAACTCCTTAACTTGAAACACAAGGACCTTGATGATCCTGCCTGAACACCCCACCACTGCCTGTTCCCTTTCAGTCTGACTAAGAGTTAGGAGGATTTCTCCAGTCAGTTCAAATATCACCTCCTCAGCAAAGGTTTCTCCAACGTCTCTCTTTCTTTTCCCTGTCACACTGAGTGATAAATCCCAAGAAAACAGCCTTATTCTTGTCTGTATCCCCAGTGTTTGCATACTGCTTTGCCTGTAGTAGATGCTCAAGAAATATTTTTTTAGTTGATAGTTGAAATAACTGTATGATATTTGAGTAATTTAACATCATTTGGACAGACATCAGTCTGATTCTCCCCTCATTCTTGTCCCTTTAGCCAAACTTTTATCTATGTCCTCTAATTTCCTAATAACTTTTAACTCTGTCCTGCTTTCTTTATCCCACTTGCCATTACTATATTTTAGATAGTGAGTGGCTCACTTCTGTGTGATTGCGAACACCCCTTAACTGACGTCCACATTTCTGTTTTTGACCTCCTTTAGAGTTCTGCCACGTATCTTTTATAATAGATCTAGAAGCCCACAACTTCTCATCACCTCCTTTGCTGCTCCCCTGCTTTGAATTGTTGTCACCACTTGAACAGAGTCATTTTTGATGGTGCTGTAGACTTTAGTGGCTTTGTGTCTTATAAGCTGAGCAAGAAAAAGTGCCCATGGGCGTGCATCTAGTGAAGAGTAATGACAAAAGATGCTGGGACTTTCAAGAGCTGTGAGGCTATAGGAACAACAGAAAAAGTGGGGCTAGTAAGAAGCTGAATCATCCTGATGTGCCCTCACTTTCTAGGGAGGCCTCCTTAGTGACATAGCAGTGGTGCTACATTCAAAGTTCAATTCAACCCCATATGTGGGTTAGCAGATTACTGCCTTAATCCACTGGGCTATAATCCTAACGTATCTCTGAACCTTTAAAGCGATCAGATTGCAGAAAATTTGGGGTATTCAATCACTGTGTGCAAACTCTGGTATTTTTGTCAAAAACATTGAACTATACAGCCAAATTTAAGTGGGGAGTGTAGGAATTATCTGGTAAGTTATTCTGTGCCAACAGCTAAATGGGATCATTCTGGACCCAAGTTGATTTTTTTTGGCCTCTTCAGCCAATCTGAATGGGCTGTCTGTGACAGACCAGATTTAACAGATCACGGGCTTTTAGACAAGGGACTATCGTTAGCAGAACGACATAGAGTCATTTTTAGGGAAATCATGAAATCCCTTCTGTTTCAGCTGGAGTTAAAAAGGAAGGGTGAAGAACAATATACATGTAACTTTTTTTGGCACTAAGTGCTTAAATACTGATTGAAAATTAGTGTTAAAAAAAGAAGTTCCATGTTCTAAAATTTTAGGTCATAGAGAAAAATTAATAACAATAAATATGCATCTTTTGACCTATGTCAATAGAAATGGCTGATGATACAGACTCAGTTCACCAGATTTCCATTCTGTGTTCATTGAGCAGAGATGATTTCAGACAAGTCTCCCTGTCTTTGCCCTGAATTAAATCTCTACCTTCGATGTTTCTCCAGTTCTATCCTACTCAGTAAAGAACCACACAACCCACACTCATAGTGAACAAAGCTATTATTTAATGGAATCTTTCCACTGTGAAACCAAATTATTTTAATTGGCTTAAAATAATACTAAATGCTGAAAGCCAAGTACACGACCTCTGGACTTGCTGGTGTTTAAGATATCATACTCTTCATACTTTCTAGTGAGAGTCTCAGACCCGTCTCTGAAGAAGGGCCAAATGTAAATAAATTCATAGTGTTTAGATTAAGGTTTTGCCAATGTATATTATGTCTCATATAAGCTCTTATTATATAACTTTCTTCTTTGGGTTGTACAGAGTTCTTGTTTGTTGACATTCAGGTTGTGTCTAAAAAGTGTATTTTTGATTTATCCTACTCACCTAGGCAGAGTGCCCTGGACCTTAGGGGATCTGGTTTATAATTCGTGGTTTATTTTTTGTGGTTGTATATTTCCTACATTTTGTTCATGTGCCCTTGGACTTCTTAGGGAAAGCTTGACAGCTCATTTTTATAAATCAATAAATAAGTAAGTAATACATCATGGATCAAAGGCCACAGCAGCAGCACCGTAGGGGGAATTATATTGTCCTAGGCACTTATGTACTTATAATGATGATATCCTTGGACCCAAGGCCTAACACATTTTTCATTAGAACTATTAGATTCCATACAAGATCAACAATTACAAACATTCTAGTGAAGATGATTAAAATTCAACAGGCTTCTTTTACAAGCTTCAGAGTTTAGTATTCTTATGTCTTCCTCTTTGGCCTGACTTATTTCTGTATTTCAGAATTCCCTTGTTTGACTTCCAAAAGCTACTCTATTAATACCTCTTAAACCCAGAGGCATAACTGAAGAAGAATGAAAACTTGGAATTCTCGAATCTTTAATGGACCTTTCAGGAGCCAGTTCCAGCTTTGGAATTCCATCCAGGAGCAAGCATGCCTATCACTCCACTTGCTCCAGGTTTAACTTTAGAACCTCTAGTCCAAGAGGGGATTTTATCTCTTGTAAAATCCATCAAGTTTCCTTTGGGAAGAAAGGAATGAGCTTGAGAGGGGGTTACTCCTCAGGAGCTGTAACCTAAAATGTACCTGCTGCATATGTAGATATTCATCTGCTGTATTTAGCACCGTCTCCCAGCCCCCAACACAGTGCCCCAGCACAGAGGAGGACTCACACATGATTTGTTGAATCCATGAATGAATAAATACAATTTTTAAAAGCTGGTAGAAAATCCAACAATTTAATGGATAGTCTTAAATCTCTGACTTACACATGTATCACCTATACTTCAAAGCAAAACAAAGGGACATTTTATGAATAAAAGAAAATAAAATATAGGAAGATTGAAAAAAAGAGAGGCAAAGGGGGAAAGAGAGAAGAAACAAGACTATGTATAGCACTTTATTCTGATAATGTGTTTGAATATTTCGGTATGCTAGTTGCTTAGTTTTCTGTCTAATTGTCTTGTTTTGGCCCTTTCTTCCTGTTTTGTGGTCAAGTACTAGGCAGACTTAAGCAAAATTGTGATCATTGAAATTTGTTCTAAAAGCATCTTCATCCCTTTCATCATTTTATTCCCAAATAGTTAGGTTAGTAACATCAACAGCAATAAAAATAGCTCACACATTTAAAAAAATTTAGAACACTTTTAAAATTTAATGTACTTATTAATATGTTTGGGTCTACATGTACCATAATATATTTGTGTTCTATTTGCCTTTCTATTCTGTTTCCTGTTTTTCCCCCTTTCTTTTTGATTAAGCATTTTTTATTCCATTTTTTCCTTTCTACTGACTTCTATGTTACACTCTTTTTACCATTATTGTTAATAGTAATGTTAGTAACAGTAACAATGTTATTACTATTAATGTTATGTTAACATTAGATTTACCCAGATACTTTTCTTTTTTTTTCATTTCTTTCTTTTTTTAAATTGAAGTATAGTTGATTTACAATGTTGTGTTAATTTTTGCTGTACAGCAAAGTGACTCAGTTATACATACATACACATTCTTTTTTATATTCTTTTCCATTATCGTTTATTACAGGATATTGCATATAGTTCCCTGTGCTATACAGTAGGACCTTGTTGTTTATCCGTTCTGTGTATAATAATTTGCATCTGCTAACCCCAACTCCCAATCCATCTCACTCCCACCCCCCTCTCCCTCTTGGCAACCACAAGCCTGTTTCTATGTCTGTGAATCTGTTTCTGTTTCATAGATAATTTGTTTGTGCCATATTTTAGATTCCACATATAAGTGATATCATATGGTATTTGTCTTTCTCTGTCTGACTTACTTCACTTAGTATGATAATCTCCAGGTCCATCCATGTTGCTGCAAATGGCATTATTTCATTCTTTTTTATGGCTGAGAAATATTTCATTGTATATATGTACCACATCTTCTTTATCCATTCACCTATCGATGGACATTTAGGTTGTTTCCATGTGTTGGTTATTGTGAATAGCGCTGCTATGAACAGAGGGGCGCATGTGTCTTTTTGAATTATAGTTCTGTCTACATACATGTCCAGGAGTGGGATTGCTGGATCATATGGCAACTCTACTTTTAGTTTTCTGAGGAACCTCTATACTGTTTTCCACAGTGGCTACACCGACTTACATTCCCACCAACAGTGTAGGTCCCACCAACAGTGTAGGAGGGTTCCCTTTTTTCCACACCCACTCCAGCATTTGTTATTTGTAGACTTCTTAACGATGGCCATTCTGACCAATATCTCATTTTAGTTTTGATTTGCATTTCTCTAATAATTAGTGATGTTGAGCATGTTTTCTTTTTTTTTTTTTTTGCGGTACGCGGGCCTCTCACTGCTGTGGCCTCTCCCGTTGCGGAGCACAGGCTCCGGACGCGCAGGCTCAGTGGCCATGGCTCACAGGCCCAGCCGCTCCGCGGCATGTGGGATCTTCCCGGACTGGGGCACGAACCCGTGTCCCCTGCATCGGCAGGCGGACTCTCAACCATTGCGCCACCAGGGAAGCCCCTGAGCATCTTTTCTTGCAGCTGTTGGCCGTCTGTATGTCTTCTTTGGTAGCTCACACATTGGGAAGCCCTACTTTGTGCCAGGCATTAGCCCAAGGGTGCTGTATGCAGAACTGCACAGAATCTTCATGACTACCCTATAAAGTAGATGCCATGATTTCTTGCATTCTCCAGACAAGGAGATTGTGATGAGGAGGTTTAAAGGAGTTAAGTTCCTTTGCCCAAGATCACGCAGCACACATGTAGCAGATTTGAAACCAGGCAGCCTTTCCCCACGCCCTCTTGCTGGGTGCCCAGTGTCTTCAGTGCATCGTCTTGGTGCCCTCAAGCCTCATCACAGTGCTCACTCTAGCTGTGAAGCCTCAGGAGTCCTATGGTGTACCTGGATGGCCTTTCCTAATCTCATTCTCTTCAAAACTTGAGTTGTTGTGTGTTCTTCAGAGCCCTCCTCTGAGAAATAAATCCTTGCTAATGGATTAAGAGCTGAGAATGAGTCAATTTGTTGTTATTCCAAGGAAATTTCATTTATATATTTAACAGAGGCTCCCTGAAGATTGTGCTTCACCCAGAGGAGTGACTACAGTATTGAGAAGTCCTGACAGTTGGTAAATCTTTGGGGGAGGGACACTAATTTGGTCCAGGCTGACTTTTCAGTGCCCTTCACATCACACTAAAAAAGCAGATGCCGTTTCGGCATATGTTCTGGAAAGATGTGACGAGGGAGAAAGTGTTGCATGTTCCTTTATTATTTATAAGTAATTTTAGTCAGGCTCATTCATATGTATGTACTCATTTCCCCTTTTGGCTGTGAGAGCACCCAGGGAAGTTTGCCTGTATCCTTTGGGGTTTCTTGGGAAAGAGGGCAGTTTGACGCCGGAAAAGAGAGACTGCATTACCCTTTTTCACGACATTTGCGCTGATGCAGCAAGCAAACATGTTTCTCTGTGGATGGGTGTGTTCTAAATCAATTCAGAATTCTTTCTTTAGTGATATTGTTTGTTGTGGTATACATATGTGGATAGAGAAGAGGAGAGAGAAGGGGAGAGAGATAGAGAGACAGAGACCATGAATAAAACTCTGGATTAAATTTGGAATTGAGTTTAAATTTGTGCCTTTCTATGAGATATATGGGATATAAAAATTGCAATCTTGAATTAACTTATTTCAGCTCTAACTGTGTTTATATAGAGTCCAGTAGTCATGATAGGAAACTCAGAAATAAAGCACAAACGGTGGAAAGAACAATGGTCTTTTAAGTCGGAAGGCCTGGGTTCTTGGACTCACCCTGCTGGATCTTAGCTGTGAGAACTCGGGCCAGTTAACTCTCCTCTCTGATACACAGGAGACCCTCTTGGTTTGGACATGTTACAATTCTATGATTCAGTGATTTAAATCTTTGCCATCTGTAAACCTTTACTTCAAGGACCTCACCAGCTGTCTTAGGTTGAGTTCCCAAGAAGCAGACCCTGAGACAAAGATTCCTATGCAAGTGATTTTTAAAGGAGGTGTCACAGGGAAGATCAGTAAATGAATGGGAAGCAGGACAGGAAGAGTAGAAAGCAAAACAAAGATTCATCTTAGGCAAAGTTCTGTAGAATGTCCGTCAGTCTTACCCACAAAGGAGCTCTGGAGTGTTAATTGTGCCTCAGAGGTGTCGTTACATGAGGCAAGGGAGCTGGGTTTTCTACCCCTGTCACTTGTTAAGGGCCACCTTGTTTCCCCTGCTCCCTCTCTACTCAATTCCCTGAACTTCTGGTTTTTCCCAGGCATGAATGCCAAGGGACTCTAGTGGACTGAGGGCAGTTTTCCTAAAAAGAGTGGGTGCTGGCTGCTGGAAGTGAAAACATACCCAAAAGGGAATGGTGCACAAACATGGTGGAAAGAGATCTGAGGAGAGCTGGGTGGGGCACCATTCTGTTGCACCCTACCATACTTTGTGAAAATGGCTAAGTTACTGTCAACTTACATTTACATGGGGAGAAGAAAGATGGTAAATTAGACTTAGAAAGCAGCCACTCTCTTTCCAGGACTCACCAGTGAAGCCAAATGTCATTGTCAAGCCAAAGCAATTCTTATCCTCAAATGTGATTGCTAACAAAGTTTCAGGAGATATGGGAAAGGCACCAAGATTATCTAATATGATGTAGAACTTAGAGTCCCTCTGAGGTCGGTATAACATTTTTTATTTAAGGCAGGGACAGCCTTAGGGCACAAGTTGTCTGCTCTGTGTGTGGTGTCCAGGATATTATAAATGAGTGTACTCTAAAAAGTAATCACATGAAGGGTAAAAATGAACTAAGAAAAGGTAACTGGGGGAATCTTTGCATATGCAAATACTCTTAAAAGCAAAGATATTTATGTTCAGTTTTCAGGCAATGGTTTTATTCTTTCCTCAGAGATACTTATTATTTTTTTTAATGAGTTACTCATTTTCTTTCAAAACACCTACATACTTAAAATGTTTTCTTTATGAATCAATTTTTTATTTGACAGAAGTGAAGATACTTGTGCCCATAAAAAATGCCATGTGTTTTTGAAGTGTTAGAAAAAACAGCTCTTTGGCACTAAACAAAGCTGAGGCAGGAATGTAGGAGAGCAGCTGCAGAATGACAGAAAAAATGTAAGATAATGAGACATGTGAGAGAATGTATAATTTAATGTGAAGCTTGAAGCAAATGGCGGGAGGAGGAACATAAATGAGAAAACAGTTAAAAATAGTGACTAAAATGACTTTAAATCCAATAAAACATAAAATGAATCAATTAGTGCTTAAACGATATAGAGGAGGCACGATGCTGTGAAAGAGTCTGGAAAAGGCTGACAGATTTTTAGTCTATGAATTTAAATTCATAGGACCAACAATTTCTCTGCCTGGAGAGATTTATCTGCTGTTTTTTCTTCTTATACTAGTTGACAAAATGACTTCCTTTCTTTTCCACTTTCTGAGATGTGAATCAATCTGTTATAAAAGCCTTAGTTTTCAGTTTTCTGAAAACATTCCACAAGATGTATGATAAAATGTGTTCAAGTTTTAGAAAATTCTTGTAACTCCCGCCAAACTGTGTCTCTTTCTGTATATGGGTATTAGAGGTGCTTCTTAGGAATTGATCAGAGTTGGCTCATTATGGGAGGTTGATGGAATTCTGGGGAATGATGGCAAGTAGTAAGTGGCTCTCTATGACTTCTTTTTACTTCTTCCTGGTTTTTATATTGTATATGAGCTTGAGTATTAGATCCTGTAACAATAACATTCAGAGTCTCTGCAATGAGTGCTTACTCCATGGGAAGTTATGGAAAGCTTTTAAGAACCTTGAAAGCCTTTAAGAACAGGCTGACTATATCTGTCATACTGAAACGGTTTACCTGAAGCTTGTGTTCATGAAGTTGAAGCTTGGACGACTTCTAGAAACCCTTCTTGTTTCTAGGAAAATAGTGTGTTCCCCATAACAAGTGCTTATTCAGTGCTGGTTGAATATATGAAGGGATAAAATAGTATGAAAATGAGCCTCATAGGTGGTTATGCTAACAAAATGACGTTTTCACCTTAGAATATAAATAAGAAGTCTTTTATTTTTAACTAAAGTCCAGTCTAGCAAATATCTTTCTCACTCTTAGTTTTTTACATTTTCAAAATTCTGTCAATTAATTTTCTAATAGATGTATGCTTCTAATGGGTTAGTGTATCAACTTTTCTTCAGTTTTCCTCCAAATTGATGGTATGTGTAATAATCAGCTTAGCACTGAGGAAGTATGATAGATGAATGTTTCTTTATAAGAGTTTTGAAATTTTTCTCATATTATCTCATTCATTGCAAGAATATACTTTGTGGAGAAGTCCATATCAGAATTTTGTGAGCAGCTATGGTCTTCTATTCCTATCTATTCATATTAAGGTAGTATTTCTAAAATATGGTCTGTGAACTCACTGCCTCAGAATCACCTTGGATGCTTGTAAAAATTCTGATTCCTGGGCTCCGAAACAAACCAGTGAAATAGAATTTTAGGGCCTAGCCTCTGAAATCTTCATTTTTTCCAAGCTCTCAAGGTAATTCTTGTGAAAAGTTGAGAACCACTGGCCTGAAGTATAGGGTGTACCTCAGGCAGAATTGTGCAGGAGGCTTTGTCTTCTGAGATGTTTGACTGTTCCTCCCTGTTCCTCCCCTGCTTCCAGCACCTGTGGTGGTTATTTCAGTCCTCCAAAATGTATTTTATTATGAATTTACACTAATGCGTCCATGACTTGATTTGTTGACCATCCTAGATTGTGTATTTTAAACACAGGACTGATGAGGATAGTACAGTAGACCTAAAAGTGACTGGCTCTCTAATGGTGGACTTTTAGCCACTGGAACAAAGGATTTGTTTGCAGGGAGGGGAAGCCTCCTCGGCAAACATCCATCGCATCACTAATGCAACAGCCAGCCAGCCAGCCGTTCACCTACTCACCAGGTGACCCTTTTAAAGTCACTTCGTGCGAGGTCCCAGGACACAGGAGTCTGAGTAGGGATGAGGCAAAACCAACTGCAATCTTTTCTTTCCCACTGCCCCTTTAAAAGTATTTAATTAGGGAAAATTCTTTTCCTGCCCAGATGAAAACTTGTGCAGTTCCATGACATTTTGGTCCTTTAAAGTAAAAGAATGCATTCTCAATGGAGTCATTCACTGTGTCTGGTTTCATGTAATAATCGAAACTTTGAACTTGATTTAAAACTCAATCTTCCCTTTTCCCCAGCTAGGCTTTGCTTTGGGCTGTCTGCTCACAGTGGCCTTTCTCCCTCTTCTCCCACATCTGGCATTTCTCTTCATCTCCTAGCTTGATAACTACCATTTCTTATCCTGCCAGGATTGAACTAAGAGGACATGGAAGGGCAAGAGAGACAGGAAAGTTCTTACTTGATTGGTACTACTTAGGATGGTTTGACATTCTTTAGTCAGTTCTTCAGAAACTGCCACTGGGCACATGTGATGGCATATCTTGTGGTATGAGTGATGCATTTTTCTCAAGTTGGCCCATGTTTTTCTGTCCTCCCTCCTTCTTTCCCTTCCTCCTTTCTTATCTTTCTCTGTCTTTTCTTTTTCCTTTTTTTTTTTTTTAACCTTTTTTCTTTGCTGGATCACTCCACACAGATTAAGGTGTGATCCTCTTAAGCAGTTTTTAAGTGGTTTCAAATCAAATCAAAGGCTCCCTTCCTTTTATGTTTACACGCATGCCTCCTTTTCCCTCAGCAAATCCTGGGAATGCAGGCAGATTACATAGTACAAAGCACACTCTCTTTGCTTTGGACTAGCTAGCCAGCTGTTTCAATTATCTATTGCTGTGTAACAAACAGCTCATACAGTGGTTCAAAATAACCATGATTTATTATTTCTAATGGTTTTGAGCTGATTGGGTGGTTTCTTTGCCTGTTTTGCCTGGGTTTACTCATGAACTGCATTCAGCTGGAGGGTTGGCTGGGCCAGAAGGCCCAAGATGGCCTCATTCGTACATCTAACAGGTGATGCTGGCTTCTGCCTGGGATGTCTCTCTTTCTGTCAACCCACCTCACCCACCTGCCAGTGTCTTTCAGCAAGTGAGATTGACTTCCTAAGTGGTAGGCTTGGTACAGTGCCTCAAGAGACAACACTAGAAGTTGCAAAACCTCTTAAGGCTTAGACTTCTAAGTCACATAACATCACTGTTTTACATTTTATTGGTCAAAGCAAGTCCAAGGCCAGCCTAGATTCAAGGGGTAAGGCAATAGAAACCATGTCTTGATGGAGGAAGTGACAAAATCACAATGCAAAAGAGCTTAAATATCAAGATGAGAGGAATTTGTGGTCATATTTTGCAATCTACCACACTGACTTTTTAGAGTTTTTCAGTTTATTTCAAATATCAGTTCACTGTGTCTCTGTTACTGCAGAAAACATATATCAAGCCCTCTGAGTGGCTTTCTTCCACTGAAGAAAATTCCTCATCCTGGACTTGAGAGCAGGCAAAACGAGGTACAAAAGGACACACAGAACAGTTCATTCCAAAGAAATCCTCCTTATAAACATCTTCCTAATTTTTGATACGCTCATTCTTTTATACCATCAGCATGGATAAGCATCATGTAACATGTTTATGTATGACTTCTTTGTAAATTCTTTATGTAGTCTCACACCTCCTTTGAAATGCAATATTTATTGTATTTTGGTGCCTTCACCCAAACTTTATTTTAACATTTTCTTGTACTTATTTGAAAAAGATTTCCAAAGTGAGCTTCTCTAACTTCTGAGCAAGTAATAATGACTAGGGCAGCTTTGGAGTCATATGGGCCAGAGTTTGACTCACAGATTTGCCACTTACTTCTATCTGATCCTTACATGATCACCTCTGCAATGGGACTAATAAGACATACCTCATGCAAGGCTTAAGCTCATTTTGACAGTCTCATTCCTCTTTGCCAGTGGTTTGTCTCCAGCCCTGTGTGACCCGGTTCTGGCTTATCACATGTAAGGTGAAGTCTGTGAGGGGTTTCCAAGAGAGATATAAAAGATGAGGTCTTTTCTTTGATCCTTTTCCTTCCTTTTCTTAGTTTGGATACTATTATATGATACCTAGAGCTAAGGCCGTCATCTTGTGACCAACCTGTGACAAGCCTAAGGACAAAAGGCCATTTCACTGAGAAGAGTGGAGAGGTGTGACTGGCAGAAGATCCTGGCTGAGCCACTGAACTAACCCTAAAATGCGACTTCTGGGATTCTTGTTATGTGATAGAGTTAAATATCTTTATTGTTTTGTTACTGATGGTTGGGTATTTTACTTGTGGCCAAAGCATACTAATTGATATAGTGGTTGTTATTGGATGTAGGAAAGGGATTAGTACCCAAGATGAATTAAAAAATAAATAAAAAAAGACTGAGAGAGTTAAAATGACTAAGCCATACTGTCAATCAGTAGCTGATAGGAACCCTGAGACTCTGACCTCCACCTTCCAGGGTCACTTCCAGTCAGCAAATATTTATTGAACATCTACTAAATGCAAGTCCCTAGAAGGCACCTTCTCCATCTCTGGGCCCGAATATCAGGAGGCAGCCTAATGTGGGGAAAACAAGGTGGCAAAGTGAAAAGAACACAAGTATCAGATCCACAGACAGGCCAGTGTGATTTGGGTCAAGTCTCCTTCCTCTTCTGAGCCAGATGCAGGTGTGCTGACCTAGCAAGGTTGTGACAAGGATAAAATGAAAAATTAAGCAAGGTAATTCCTATGAATCCTGTCTCAAGGTTGAGTCCATACTAGCCTTCTTAAGATGTTGGCAAGGTGTTTGGACTGATATTGGTTTCCCAAAGACTGTTGAAGGAGGACACAATTCCTCTGAAAGGCAATTTGGAGTCCTGGAGCAAGAAGATAAGCTAAACCAAGTCTGTCTGGGGAAGTCTCTATCCCAAGTGCAAACTCAAGGGCCAGAGGCCAGCTCTAGTTGATGATAAGAGTGGTAGGTGGGACTGAAGTGGGTGTTTGGAAACTAGTGTGAGTAAGATTCCAGGAAGATGGCTGCAAACAACCTCAGGGTGTCTCTGGCCTGCCTGGATGTGTGGGTGTAGAAAGCTGGCAAGGCAGATGTAGAGTTTTCAAGTGTGCACAGGGTGCTTTGAGCAGAGAAGCTCAAGAAGCTTTCTCCTGGAACTGATCCAGATGTCAGAAAATCCTTCCTCCTCCTTCTCCCCATTGTTGTAGAAATCTCTACTGGGAAATAGGAGCATGTTCTGGGTATCAAGGAGGTTGAAATTGGCTTCATGCCCGGGTAGAGCGGAGTTAGTCTTTGGATGGGCGGGAACTATGTCAGCCTGCAGAGGACTGACCCAGGGAACTTGGGTGGCAAGGATTAGTAAGAATCTGTGGAAGATTGGGCTCCCTGAAAACAGATCTGAGCTAGAGATTTGCATGCAGGAGATTCATTGGGAGTGCTTTCAGGAATGCTATCTGTAAAGGAGTGAGGGCAGCAGGATTGGTAAGGGGAGGAGGTAAGCTTCAGCACAGTGGCAACAAAGGCCTCAGCCAAGGCAGGCAGAGCTCTGGAGCTGTGAGCACCCTGGAGGAAAGGGGGCCTCGCTGTAACTAAGCACTGGATCCAGGCTGTCTGAGGAGGGGGTACAACCTTGGGTAAGGCAGCTTTCTTTGGCTGAGCACACATCTCAGAGAGGCACCCAGCTCTGAGCCATTGGCAACCAGCGTTCCCTACAGCTAGAACGAGTGAGTTAGTCTTGAGGGGGAGATCTGGCATATCTTAGCATTCACTATAAAACTCAACTCTTGCCTCCTGCTAACCAATGTGACCCGATACAAGGGCTTCATAACTCCTCTCAGCCCAGTCTGTCTTAAGCCATGTAAATTTGTATCAATATGTAGTTGTTGATTAAAACAATGCTCACAATGTTTTTGTTTGCAAGTTTCTGAGTACTTGGCCTGTCTGTCTGTAATTAGTATCTCTTACTGTTTTAGGAAGGGATTCCGCCCCAGATCTGGTCCTGAGGGTCCACCCACCCCCAGCCAGCCCCCAGCAAAAGGGAAAAGCAAGAAGAACTCTATGATAAGTGTTCTACAATAACCATACCCAGAGCTCTCCTTTAGAAGCGCATGTCTGTCAATGTCAGTCAGATACGGGGGAGAATATTCAATCTCACCCTACTTATAAGTAGGGAAAATTTATCACTACTTCGTAGTAGACCCTACTCCTTATTAAAGTAAGGAAACTTGGCCTTTATGTGATCTTGAGGCACATTTGCAAAATGGCCAAAATTTTATTACATTATCTTAAAAAGGTATGTGTTAAAAGCCTCAGGTCAAATTCTTTCCCTCTCTTCCAGCTGTCACAATAATAATCAGTAAATGCAACATATGATACAATTGGTTTCTAAGATTGGTATTAACTATTATATTGATGTTAGCACCCAAGGTAAACATTTAATGAGTGACTACTAGGCGTCCTATAGTAAACACTTTCTGTGTATTTTAATCCAGGCACCAGCTCTACCAATTAGATACAATTATATCCCCAGTTCACACATGATGATATTGAAAGGTGGAGATGAGGTGATTTGCCCAAGCTTATGCAGCTAGTAAGTGACAGAGCTGTGGTTGGAACCTAGGTAGTTGAATGTCAAAGCTTGAGAATTTTCCTTCTACAGCACACTGATGATCATCCAGTCCTATCCCCCAAGAGGCTGATGAGCAGGATATAAGTAAATATCTGAGATCTAGAAAATAAAATTCTTTTACACTTAAGGAAATTAAAAATAAGGAAATAATCTTAAGGTTTGTTTTTTTAAGTGCATAGGATCAGTATTTGAAGATCATTCACACATCAGCTGCTTCCCATTTCAATTGTAGTTTGATATCATGGGTGATTGTTCAGTGCAAACCCTCCATCTGAGGCAGATCAGACAGAGTCCTAACAGTAATAACCTTTAAATCAAGTAAGTTTACTCCAAATGTTCCCAACATAGCCCAAAGCCAGAAAAGTTCACAGCTCTACATTAAAATGTTAGAAAAAGATCACATTGCAGCAGCTGCTTATGTGGATTACCTAGTCTAGCCGTTCTGCTAAGACTTAAAAAAACCTGTCTGAGTTGTAGGAAGAAAAAAAAGCAAGCCTCTAAAATATCAAGTTGGTGCCTGTTGGTAGAGCTGTGATTTCCCATTTGTTGCCCCAGAAGACTCAGGTGTATCTGAAATAAAAAGTCAAGATGTTTTTCCAGACTCTAAGGCTGTGGAGGGTTTGGTTTTGTTTCTGTACTTCCCCCCACCATGTCCTATGCTGTTTCCAGAATCATTAGCTTCCCTTGACAATTTTTTTTAATCCTTGAAATGTTTTACAGCAATCCAAAGCACATTAGGAACTCTCAGTTCCTAATGCTGTGAGAACTCTCCCTTCTCACAGCAATTTTATGCAACTTCTTTTAATACTTTACAAAGAAGTAAGGTCAAATGGACTTGCCCTCTACCAGTGTCTTCTGACTAAAGACCAGTGATACTATTACTGTGCCTGTGTGTGTGTGTGTGTGTGTGTGTGTGTGCGCGCGCGCACGTGCACACCTGACCCTTTGGAAATTTAATGCATGTTAACACTGATTAAGATTTTTATCTTCAAGCAAGAAGAAACTTTTGGAAACGGTGGCTATATTCATTTTCTCAGTTGTGGTGATGGCTTTATGAGTGTACGCATATGGCAAAACTTACCATGTTATGTAATTAAATCATATGCAGTTTTTTGTGTGCCGTTTATACCTCAAGAAGAGTATTATTCTGAGATGGTCCCTAAAATAAGTCATGTGGGAAAAATAAATCAGCCTCTGTGTGAGAGTAAACAAAATCCTGTCCCCTCTTGGGATCTTTCAGAGGTGTAGAAAATCACGTTTTTAAGACATAGTGAATTTAGGCAGGATTTAATAAACTTGTAAGAAAAGTTACTGCAGGTTTGTTGCTTAAGACCTAATTTTTGCATAATATCATATTATATTTGAAATTCAAATTAGAGCTACCAACCTGAACAAAAGACCTGGGAAAAAATATCTCTGTGCTTCTTTTGAGAAATGTCATAGTCTGAGAAAATAAATTGGGATAACTGTGGAAAAAATAAGATTTTTATCTTCAGAACATCAGAGCATGGTCTGTAAGGCATGGTATGATCTCCGTTTTACAGAAGGGGATACTGAAGTACAATCTTAGAAAAGCCCTCGCAACAAGATTAGAAACTGCGGTGAGGCTTTTCAGTTATCAAATTAACTGTCTCTTCCTGAGCGCCTTACGCTCCTGTTCCTCTCCATAGTGCTACTTTCAGCAGCATTGGTTTCTTGCCTTTCCTTGTTACTGTGGTTATTGTTGGGGTTAATCACAGTCAGAAAAATGAAGAAAGTAGATCGTACAATAGCATATTTCTTTGTGTGGTGATGTTAAAGAGCTGGTTTCTGACATCATTCATTTAGTGTCAGTATAATCATCTAGACTCAGAGGTGGAAATGATATTCTTTACAGGGTTCAGAGATTCGCTGAGAGGGGAGAGAGTGTTAGAGTATAAGGGTTCTGCCCCGCACTACAACCTTTTTCATCACACGGAACAAAGTAAAAGTTAAATTGTCAGTCTAGTTTGAGGATGTTTATGAAAAGTTCTGAATTACCTATAAAGTATCTGTGAATCTGAAACAGAGAGATCATGTTTCTCATCTTGTTGCTTGCAAGTTCAGAGTATTTAGCTTCTGTTGTGAAATGTTTTCTCAACTTGAAATACCAGGGTTCCTCATGCATGGAGAGAAGTGGCATAAAAATACACACAACTGATGTCACGTCAAGAGAGGCCAATGAAATTCATGGTGTTGCTCCTGGAAGATAAACAGACTAAAAATAATCAGTATGGTAGACCTCTTGGTTTACCCTTTGTATAGTTTATTGGCTAAGATTTTCTTTGGCCACATGCAGCTTACACCTGAACTACAGTGGTGAGCCAAACAGGGTTTGAGTTTTCAGACTTAGCAGGGACTTGGAGGTAATCCAGTGTCATTGTTCAAGGATGTCAATGAGAAATAAGGATCCTTCTTTTTTCTTGTTTCTTGTTCTACCATCCTTAATATATGGCTTTCATCCTCATGGACTTAAGTTCTACTTCTAGGAATTATGTTCAAATTTCAGACTAAGGACAAAAGCAAACAACAAAAGGCACATGTGAGCTTACTCTGTCTCTTTTTAATAATAATAATAGTAATAATAGCAACAACAATTTAAAAAACATTTTCCAGATTCTCTTGTAATAGAGTTGCTTTTATGTCTCGTTGGCCAGAACTGGGTCACATAACCACAGCTAGCTACAGGGAGTTGAAGGAAGTATTTTAAAGTGGTAATATAGCCACTCTGCATTTTTGATTTTTGTTAGTAAGGAAAAAGTATAGAATAGTTATTGGGTGGGAAGGGAAAATTAGGAATAGGATTAATGCCTGTGGGAAGGAAAGGACATACCTTTTCTTTTTTTTAACATTATACTTCACGTGTTACATGAATTCAAATAAATTCAAATTCAAAAACTTCTACAAAGTTTCTCTTCACTCTCATTTGTTTTCTCTGGATTCCTATGGTACTTTGTCCTTTACTTTAAATAAGAGTGTCATTGATCCCATTGTATTCATGCCTATTTTCTTCATTTAGACAGTGAGCTCTTTGAGGATAGAGACCTAGTGTAATTTACCTTTGTAATCTCATCATTTACTACTGTGACCGGCACACTAGTAGGAAATAAAAGGTTACTTGAATAAATATAAAGACAAGGTAAGCGTGGTAGGTCGTGATCCCTAGGAAATGGACTCTGAGATTCTGGGGTGTATATACATGCCTCCTTCTGAGACTTCCTCAAATCCAGTCTCACATTCTTTCTCCTTATAAGCACTTGAGCAGTCACAAATTCTTTCCCCCACCTGTCCTCAACCTAAGATTCTGCATATACTCTTACCTTGGGCCAGTTTCTTTGTCCTCAAACTGGGTGACCAGCACTGCCTGAAATCCTGTCCTTTGGAAGGATTACTCCCCACTTTGAGTAAGGTATGAGCTCAAGCAATAACCCAATGTTGACTTGTACCACACACCACGTTGACTCCTCTGTCAATAAAGTTCATTTGTTTCCTTCTCAGAAGGGATCCCCACTCCTAATGCAGCCAAAGCTGTAAGCTGAGGGACGGGCTTGGGTGCAAAAATTGTGGATGACATGGGGTCTGGCTGTTTGTTGCGGCAGTTTACTTGTGCTTTCTGGCCCTGCTTGTGCCTGGTCTCTAATGTTCCACTTCTGTCTTATAACTTTGATTTGACTGGTCTGAAAGAACAAATGTGGCCTACTTTTGTAAATAAAGGTTTATTGTTAACACAGCCACACCTATTCACTATCTACTGTCTATGTCTATGTCTGCTTTCATGTAACTGATGCAACAGCAGAGGTGAGTAGATGTGATAGCAACCCCATGGCCCAGAAAGCCTAAAATATTTATTATCTGGCCTTTTATAGAAAAAGCCGGCTGATCCCTGGCTCAGGGAAATTTGGAAATTCAAGATTTTTTTATTGGAGTATAGTTGATATACAATATTATATGTTACAGGTGTACAGTATAGTGATTCACAATTTTTAAAGGTTATATTCCATTTATAGTTATTATAAAATATTTGCTATATTCCCTGTATTGTACAATATGTCCTTGTAGCTTATTTTATACCTAATAGTTTGTACTTCTTAATTCCCTACCTCTATATTGCCCCTCCCCCTCCCCTCTCCCCACTGGTAACCACTAGTTTGTTCTCTGTATCTGTGAGTCTGCTTCTTTTTTTGTTATATTCACTAGTTTGTTGTATTTTTTAGATTCACATATAAGTGATATTATACAGCATTTGTCTTTCTCTGTCTGACTTATTTCACTTAGCATAATGCCCTCCAAGTCCATCCATGTCACTGCAAATGGCAAAATTTTTATTCTTTTTTATCACTGAGTAGTATTTCAGTGTGTGTGTGTGTGTATGTGTGTGTGTGTGTGTGTGTATGGCACATCTTCTTTATCCATTCACCTATTGATGGACACTTAGATTGCTTCCATATCTTGGTACTTGTAATAATGTTGCTATGAACATTGGGGGTGTATGTCTCTTTTCAGAGATTCCAGATTTTTGACCAGATCTACTCAAATGTTCTCATCTCAGTTTTCAGGGTTCCATTTTTTCCCAATCAGAACCTTGGCCTTGGTAACACAGGCCTGCTAAAGCTGAGAATTCAGCTTTCTTAGTACCTGTGCTCCTGCAGTCATTAAGTACTGAGTGTGATCCTCAGTCTTTTCTGCCCTTCGGTTGTAGGAGATGAGAATCTCTTTGTAAGCCAAAATGCCCCGTTTTTCACATTTCACCTTATATTGGTGATTAATCACCCTCAGCCTTCCATTGTCTTTCTCCAGGGTCTCAGTGGTCTGGAGCAACAGCCATCCAGTTTCATAGTCCTTGTGAACCTCTCAGATGCCTTAGGTGTTATATTTGTTAGTGCATTTCCTTCTCCCAATATCCTGACCCAGTTCATACTCAGGGCTTCCTTCATGGGTTTGCAACGTGTGGAGTTGCACAGGGCCCTGTGCTTAGAAATGTCCCACACTTGGTTTAATACTATGCTGACACCATCTTGAAATTATTAATAATTTTATCTTTTCACTGTATTTTGTAAATGAAGTCTGATGGGGCAGTGGAACCTGTGCATGAACAGCAGAGATAGGTGCACCATGCGTGTCCACCATTCTGTGCGATTCCATTAGCGCAAAGCATTTGCTGTGCTCCATGAACTCAGAATTCTCCAGCATACGTGGGAGTTCAGGGAGATGCAAAGCAAGGACAAGGTAAGTAAGACTGTAACTGAGTGAGAGGTGGGGACTGGAATGATGCAAGGAAAGAGAAAGATAGGACATAATTTCTTTTCTTTTCAGTCTTTCTTTACTCATCAATGAGCCAAAGATAGTGTTGGTAGAATGTGTGTATTAAGAAGTGAAACTAACAGTTGGGTTATTTTTGTGCTGTTTTTCCACTGTTCTGCTAAGAACGAAGTATATATTCATGTGTAAGCTAGGAGCTATGAATTGTGTCATTTCTATGATTCTGCATACGAGGTAAATAATCTTATATCTGCATTTAAAACTGATATTGCACAATATAAAGATAAGTGGTAAGACTCAAGTTAATAATTAAAAATTTTAATGGACAACAGTAGATAGCAAATTAAAATCCCATGAGAAGTCAGAGACTGCAGAAGAAAGGGAAAAACTTTATGAAGACTCTCTGGCAGCATTTTTTATTCCTGGGTTTTTTTTTTTCCTTGAACAAGGGGTCCCACATTTTAGTTTTGCACTGGGTCCTGCAAATTACATAGGTGGTCCTTTCACCACTGTGAAGTTGTTTTGCAGTTGAATTGCATGCTAAGGGCAATCAGTGCACCACCTACCACTAGTCTTCATTGCTGACCAGTCAGTGAGGGATCCAGCTCCAAAATTTCCTTTCAGAGTCTAGTTCCCAGGACAGCATCTGGGAGCTGTCTAAGGTTTGGTTCCCCACGAGGAAAGCTCTGAGATGGAGATTTGCTCATAGGTGCCGCCAGGTATGATTTCAGAAATATCTGCGTAGAGGCGAGGGAAGAAGGGAGGCAGAGGGAGAAGTTGTGTTGTAACGCAATTGTGACAGGAGCTTCAGATGATCTTATGGGGAGTTCTGGAGCTTGGATGGACCTTTGGAGTTGTTCCAGTTGAGGCAAAGGGCCTGGACCTTTCTCCCCTCATTTCGATCAGGCATCGGATGCAGGCTGCACCCAGGGAGTGGGTCATTCTCCCTCAGCTGAGGGCAGTTCCCAGAGAAGCATTTAGTTGTTAGTCCCAGCAGCTAACACTCACAGCAACACTCACAGCAGCAGGGGGATGAGCAACTCCTAAAGGGGGTCTGGGCAGCACAGAGTAGTGTCCACTGAGCAACGCCCACGTAACAGCCCCAAACAGGAGGGCATCAACAGATTCCAAAAGAAACGAAGATTCCCTCTGAGTCTTCCAGTTTTTAAAAAGTCAGACAATGTAGAGCAGACAAGAAGAATGCTGCTGTCAGATTCACCATGTAATTACTTCAGTGGTTTAACTATGAGTATTAAAATAGAGTCAGGCCGATATCAGTTTTAGTACAAGAAAACTATTACTTAAAAAAAAAAATTCCCTCCCTCCCCCCTTTTTTTCAGGCTCAAAGCCTATTCTATCCAGAGTCTTGACTTATAGAGAAATGTGGAAGCTAGCATACTCTTACTAAAAGTGTTACCCTTGGGCTTCCCTGGTGGTGCAGTGGTTAAGAGTCCACCTGCCAGTACAGGGGACACGGGTTCAAGCCCTGGTCCGGGAAGATCCCACATGCCTTGGAGCAGCTAAGCCCGTGCGCCATAACTACGGTGCCTGTGCTCTAGAGTCCGCGAGTCACAACTACTGAGCTCGTGTGCTGCAACTACTGAAGCCTGCGCGCCTAGAGCCCGTGCTCCACAGCAAGAGAAGCCACTGCAATGAGAAGCCCAAGCACTGCAACTAAGAGGAGCCCACACTCGCCACAACTAGAGAAAGCCTGCGTGCAGCAATGAGGACCCAACACAGCCAAAAATGAATAAATAAAATAAATAAATTAAAAAAAAAGTGTTACCCTTGTAGCTCTGTTACACTAGGAAAGAACTCAGACATATCAATTGCATAAGACAAGTGTTAGGGCCCACAATCCAAACCTTACAAAACTGTCTGCAGTGTATAGCACAGTTTTAGAATTAAAAATAAAATGTTTCCCTTATGATTGATGAGATTACATAGGGGCTGGGCTGAGATGGCATGTGCATGTGTGTGAGTATATTGGTTGGGGGTAGAGTGGAAGGGACACACTTTACAAGTTTGAACTGGGTAAGCCCAAAGGGATCATGCTTGGCCTAGGTCCCAGGGTACAAGTTTGTACTGGGCCATGAAAGATGATTCTTGGTCGTGTGTGTGTGACACCTGGTGTAGAGGCTGAAAGGAAGGCATGCCTTGTCAGGGATTTTCCCAGATGCTTTCTGGATTTCTCCACCATTGTCAGCAGTGCCTCCTTTTAGACATACAAATCATGTATACCATGCATTGCCAGGGCACCACTGGTTCTGGGAGTAACCTGCTAATTGTTCTTCCTCACTGGTATAATCCTGGGGAAAGGGAAAGATCGGCAAGAAATCAAGTTTTACAAGAACTCTATTTCTTGGTTTGAAGGAAAAAAGTCAGGTTCTTTGGGCATTGGGTAGAATATCCAAGGTTATGGGGAGAGGCAGGTTCTGTCTCTCTGTTGGCCTAACTGTCCTGCTTTGGGTAGTAAGGTCAGAAGAAGCCAAACTTTCAGGGAAATAGAGGAAAGCACAAAGCTCTAGCCATGGATAGGAGAGACAGCCTGAACTTCTCAGGCCCCCTTTACCTTGCTGCTCTTCCTCTTTCTTTTTTCTTCCTAAAACAGCAAGTTTTAGGAAGAAGAGGGTAAGAGGGTACCTCTAGGGTACCTTCTGCCTGTATTGAGGTTCCCAGTTGCTTCTTTGTAGACAGAGGTCTCTGGCTGTGCCAACGTCATCGACGCTCCGCTTTGTTTGAGGAAGTACTGCTTCCATGTCTGTGCACCCAGGCACTGCTAGGAGAGGATGCTCCATTTCCTCAGACACAGGTTTCTCCACAGCTGATCACTCTCAGCCACCTTGTTCCAGTGCTTGTTAACTTGGGAGACCTGTAGTAAGCTGAATGCATCCAGCAGGGAAGAGAGTCTCAACATTGGCATGTCAAGCGACAGTTCCTCCATCTTCTGCAGCCCGAGCCCGAATGTGGGCAGGCTGGTGGGGGTGTTGGAGAATGATATTTAACCACCAGTTATAACCTTGATAAAGGAACAGAGTAGCACTCATTTTGGACCTTGCGGTTTGCTTGTTCTATATAGTTAGGTAGAGCATGGATTGCCATTAAATGAATTTGAAATAGAGGAAAAGTGTTTCATGAGGAAGGGAGAGATGCTGGCACATTCGTGCTGCATTTTGAAAGACCAAACTTGGACTAAAGTCTTATCATCATAAGCAGAGCAGATTGTCCATTAGGGTATCTACTGGAAGACAGTACCTCAGAAACTCCCCCAGGACTTACATACATCTCAAACAGAATTCTGATTCCGGAGATTAAAATTCTCATAAAAGAGGAAAAGATCTCATAAATACCTCCTTGAGACGGCATTTGGCCACTGTACTTTTTCCTTATCAGTTACTGTCCCCCCTCACCCCTCTCGCCTTCTAGTTTTTCTAGCTCCTAGGAAACAAAATTGTCATAGCATTCAAGATAGCTTCTCTTCTCATAAAACAATAATCACACTGTAAACCCCAAGAATGCTGCAGTAGGTATCTCTGGTTCTTTATTAATGCCGCTAGTATTTGTCTAGCCTTAGAAAAGCTTTTGGCTCCGTGTCCTACTCATATTTTGGGGCTATAGCTTGCTAGAATTGTCAGGACAAGTAAAACATTTCCCTTTCAGCGTTCATTACAAGAAAAAAAAAAGTCCTATTGTATTTCTTAAAAGTGACTTGTGACGTCTCCTTTTTTGGGATAGAGTTATAGCTTGAGATTTGGTTAGTGGTATACTTTTTGGTTGTGAAAAGTAATGCAAATGATTAGAGGCTGAGAGATGCTGAAAATGGTATGAGTTTTATTCATTCATTGCCACCCCTACAGGATGCAGAAGAACTGTATAGAAATGTTTTAATGAATAAGTCTTATGGGCTCTTAGTATATAACTCCCTAATTTAAGATTGAACTCTAAATTCCGGGTGCAGTTCATATTGAGGGAAAGGAATAAATTGCCACATTAGTGCAGACTTATTTTGACTAATATTTTTTCATTTTATAAAAAAATGAAAATAGCTTTATTGTTCCTTTATGATTGTTAGTAAATGTTTATATTCTTAAATTATATTTACAGGCAGGAAAAAAGCCAGTCACGCATGCTACTGCAAACATTTCAGAAAAGACAGTGACATATAAGGAAAAAACCATAAATGTTCATAATCTCACCATCCAGGGATAATCAGCATTACGTCAGTAGTTTTTAGCCTTACAGTGTATTTTTATATTTATACATACAAAGGTATAGCTTGCCAGCACGGGATTGTATGGTACATGGTGTGTGGCTTGCTTTTTTTATTCCTCAGTAAATGAGCCTCATCATTTTTAGGGAATAGATAGATATACTTGTGAAATATATCCCTCTTTAGGCTGCTTGCTATGGCAAAAGTGGAATCATTTCATAGCAAATGAATTGTTCATCATTGTATTAGCAGTTTGATTGAAAGACTGGATAGGCAGAGGAAACAGCAAATTTTTGCTTTGAACTTCTTCTTGCTTAATTATATTAAAGGAATATTTCTGGGACAAAGGGTTTTTTGACTGTCGTAGAGCCAAACAGAATAATCAAGAACTGTCAAAAGGCCTCTCAGTATATAATAGTTCGTGGGTTTCCTGGGGTACTTGCTGGGGCCTCTTAGGAAATAATAGGGTGTATTTCTCCACAAACATTAGTCTGGGTCTTCTGTTTGTTAGAAGAGCATATGAAATGTATCTGTGAACTTCTTGTTTTTGGATTGCCAAAAGTCTAAATCGAACACTATGTTACTGACTTCCAGATTTTTCCCTTTCATTTTTATTTCTAGCTGTGTATAGAACCCAAACTGAATGAAGGCTAGGAATGGGGGTGGGAGAGTTATAAATACATTATGTTAGAAAGTTCTTGCCTTCTGTAGACAAGGTCAAAGTTCATTTTAGTCAAAATGTAGTTAGCTTGTTTTTTCCCACCTTGAATCATGTGTTGCTTGTGTAAACAAAAGGAGATTACTCAGTGAAATTAGAATCCAGTAAAAACTTACCTGTTTGGGGCTTTGTAAGACGTAGTTGGCCAAACTTGTCAAGTACTACCAAAGGTGAGAAATCTAAGTTGGTTGAAATTTGGCTGTGTTTCCGGAGCCTGAAATGGATTAGTGAGTGAGTACCTGGACTGAGTCATGATGTGAATGTTCAACAGCACTTACAGGGTGTGACTGCACTGTGTCACTGCACAGGTGCACGTGGCCTTCCAAGTTGATCCAAAGGGATGCCTCTTTGCTTTATCATGGTCACCTCCCATATTTCTGAAGTGAAGCTTATAGCCCAGAGAGGATAAAATTCCTGGGAAAATAGTTGAAAGACTTTGAAATTACCAGCAGTCTTGGCTTATGCTATCACATGACTCTGAAAGCCTTTTGCTGATTGAGTCACAGGGCTGGAAATGATGGAAAGAGGTCACTTAGTTCATTTTCCTGCCCAAGGCAGAACTATAAGTGTACGCTGGTGGTCTTGCTTCTTGTTAAAATGGTGTTTTTTTGTTTTGTTTTTTTTGTTTTTAACAAGAAAACACCTTTTTTTCTCAGTAATTACTAACTTGTGTTTACTTTTGTTTTAGTCACAGTAACTTTGTCTCAGGTTTGTTGCAGAACAAAAAAGAGTTACCAGATACTGAGTGATTAGGTTTCTCATAGAATTAGTTTGTACCACTGATGAAATTAAATAGTCAAAATGATCTAATACGATAAAAGCAAGTTAAGGTAGTTATAAGTTCACACCACACACACACACATACACACACACACACACACACACACACACACATACACGTTATATTACTAATGCCACGAGTAATGGCATATTGTCACAAACATATTTTTGAAAATCAGTTTTTCAGTAATTAAGTTAAAGTTTGGGAAAAAGTGTATGAAGATCTCCTGGAGCATTTTGGCACATCCAGATCTCTTGCCCCACATTCAACTGTGAAAACAATCAACTTTTCACATATTTCTCATTCATAAAAACAACCAAATCTGGAAGAAAGAAATGGAATTCATAACATTCTTTGAGGCTTTCCTAAGTTGAATTCATAGTTAAAAAAAAACCCAAAAAACTTTTATGCTTTGCTTCTTCTGTTTTTGCCTCCAAAATATATTTTGAGCAAAAAGTCTCATGCAAATCAATGCCAGATTTTCTGGTCACTTGGAATGAACCGCAGACCAAAATAAACTCACATATAAGCACTACCCACAAGAAGATTACAGCTGCATTATACATAAACAGTTAAAAAGCAAGTTAAAAGTTAACGTAAGACTCTTGCAGATGGTGCATAATGGATTACCAGATAGTGATAAGGACAACTGCTTGAGGCCAAAGGGGGAAGAAGATCAGTCATATCATCTCTATGATAAAAGAGAGTCAGAATAGACAACCTTTAGGGACCCCTTCAGGTTATAATTGAATGATACTCACCAATTCACAGTCAGTGTGATGTGGCATGACTGGATTCACTCAAGTTATATTTCTCTCTTTGGAGTTACGGAGAAAACATAAAGGAAAGTCTCTTTCTTTAGGAGTGTATTGCCTTTACTGTTTATTGTTCCTGCTATGAGAGACAGACATATAAAGATATAAATAATGTACAGAATTTATCTTGATACTATGTCTTTACATACAGCCAACCATGAAGCCCATACTCAGTAAAAATAAGCACAGAGTTTTCAGCCCCCTTTGGAGGTAGCCGTCTTGGCCCACTTGTTCACTTCTACCTTTGCTCTTCATGACTTGTTTCATCACTGTTCACTATATCACCCTTGCTCTGATCTTTTTGGATTTATCTCCATGTGATTGCCTTTGAACTTGGTGGCAACTTCGGCTTTGATAATTTTAACTCTGGGTAGTCTCTAGGGCACATCTGCTACTGGCTTTTGGCTTTTCTGACTATTGAACCCTCTGTCTTGTCATCAAATCCTCCCTAGTCTCAGAACCTACAGGGCTGTGTTTGGATTATATTTTGAAGGATGAACTGAATGCACAAAAGATAAAGTGGAAGAACATTCCAAACCAAGGCAATAACATATTCAAAGAGAAAAAATCCTGAAGGAAGTTGGCACATTCACTATGTAGTGATGATATATTCAAATATTAGATCATCTTCAGAGGGACTTCTGTGGCTCCATATACAATTTGATGGCTTGACTCTTGGCAGAACTCATAAAGGGAGAGCCTAGTAGTGGGCATTTGATTTTCTGGAATAATTATCTGGGCAGAGAACATATATTGTAAATCATCTACATATACCAAGGTGAAGTGAGTGTGGTTGAAGTCACCAAAGGAGAGTGTGCAAAGTAAAGTAAGAAGAGAAATCAGGAAAGCGGCTGAGGAACATAAATGTCGAGGCAATTGAAGCTTATCATCAGCTAGGATATGGCACCAGTGTGAGCCTCATTGGTTAGCAGTGACTTCACTAGAATTTGACATTGAAACAGGAGGTAGGGTACGTTCCCAAAGAGATGTTTAGTTTTGATTGACAGTATTTATCATTAATAATACCATTAGTAAAGGTGAGGCATAATTACAAAGTGATGCCAGATGGACAAATGGTAACATTTTAAAAAGCTCTTTCATGGGATACCTCAAAGAGTGATATTCCTAATTTACAAACTGGCAGTAAGATCCAAAGTAGAGATAATGAGATACTCAGGGAAAAGTTCAGATGAACAATATGCTAAATCATGTTTTGCTATTGTTTTTCAAATTCTCACATTTGGACTTCAGTACATACATTGCCATATTTTCTTTTTTTAGGCTGTTCTTTTTCCATAGGGCTATGGTTCCCTAAAGTTTATATTCTCACTCTAGGTTGGAGATGATGGCAGTCAGAAACTGTTAGATAAGATCAATGTATTTAGTCAGTTTACTCAGGCAAAGAGTGGGGTTAAACTTGGGTGTGCCACTAAAATGGACCTCATCCGATAATAAGATGCCTCACTGCCAAACTTCATGAGTCTCCAGAGCTCTCTCTACAGGGCATTCTCTGATTGTCTCTAATTCTTGCACAAAAACAAACACACAAACAAACAATATGGAAATATACTCATTTCTTTTCTTCCAATATACATAAGCTTTTTGCTTCTTCATTGAGAGCTGGTTGGCCTCCTGAGGCGTGGTTCTGGGCAATATCCAGAAACAAGATTAGTGCCTGAGGAGGAACATTGTGAAATCAGTAAGAAAGCAACCTTGCTGATCCAAAGGAGCAAAATAGTTCTTTGGTTGATGAGTGCTCCAAGCAGAAGTGCTTAAAGGGTCCTGAGAGTCCTACTTCTCACCTGACTCAGGGTCAGTTAAATTTCATTTCTATTGAGTCTTGGATCATGAATGGGTGAAACTTGCTCACCGTAGTGCAGCTCACTCATTTTCTTTGTTACATGCTCTTGTTTTGCCATGAACACTAAGTGACCTCAAACACATTTTTTTCTAAAATTGTAGCAACAAGGGACTTGAAAAAAAATGAAACTCATGAGACAGCTATCTCTCTTGGCTCCTGAAAAGCCTGCTTCTTAGTCGCCCCAGGAAAGATGAAATGATGTTACTGACCCCATTTCTCAACAATGATAAATGGATTGCTTCAGCAATAAATGCAAGGATACTTGCTAAGAATGCTTTCATAGCTTTATTTTTGCCTTATATGTTTATCATGGATTCAACCAATTAAAAGCTGAACCAAACTAGAGCTCAAAACATCATTTTTTTAATGTTGCAAGGATTTCAAATATAAAATCACTAAAGACATCATATGCACATTGAATGTCTCTTCCCCTCCCCCAAGTTCCATGTAAATAAAGTATATTTCTTGCATTCTACCATTAACTGTGCCAGATTATCAAGTTTTCTCCTGAACAAAGTTTGGATGCTTTCATTACAATTTCCTTGTAATATAATTATGACATTTTGAAGGAAATAAGAAGTCATCAGGAAACATTTAAAAAGATTACTGGCAAAGATATCTGCCTGATTCTGGAAGAAATCAGGTTTAGATTAAGCAACAGAAATGATAGAAAGAACTATATCTCTTATTTGGTAATTCAGAGAGACAAGGAATCTTTACTCTCTGCAAAAGGCGAACAAAATCCTCCATCTCTAAAAAAATCATTAAGTAAAAGTTCTTTATGGTGGCAGGTGGCGCTGATAGACAGCCTCAGGAATTTTTTTGTTTGTTTATTTTTGTGTTGATTTATAGCTTTCATTTTTTCAAAAATGATTTAAGGTTACCAAGAGAATATGCTTGAAAGATTCAAAAGGTTGTTACAGAAAAGATCAAAGTATGTGACTTAGCATTTGTGGTTCTGAAATAGATATGAACTTTTTTTAATGTGATAATTTGAAGGAAAATTCCTTTCTATATTTATTTTTCTATCTACCTACTTTGGTGTTTATTTAACAAATATTTATTTATTTTTTAAGATTTATTATTATTATTTTTTTGATGTGGACCATTTTTAAAGTCTTTATTGAATTTGTTACAATATTGCTTCTGTTTTATGTTTTGCATTTTTTTTTTGGCCACAGGGCATGTGGGATCTTAGCTCCCTGACCAGGGATCAAACCTGTGCACTCCCTGCATTGGAAGGCGAAGTCTTAACCACTGGACCACCAAGGAAATCCCAACAAATACTTATTGATTATGTTCTTTGCACAGTTTGAAGCACGGGGGACCAAAGAAAGTGTAAGATTGAGGTGAGCCTTCAGCTGTTGTATGTGGGAGATGAGTTGAGTGGTCTCCACTTTGCTGAAAAATCGCATAATTATTATTTATGATCAAAGAGAAAATTGTTCTCATAATCATCAGATGTTTGTTTCACTAGACCAGTGTTTCCCCGAACTTGGCTAATCATCAAATCATCAGAGACACTTGTAAAACATAACTATTCCTAGCCTTCATCCTTGAATCTTTAATCCAAGGCCTGGCCAGTGGGGATGGGAATCTCTAGTTTTAACAAAGAGCCAGGTGAGTTGGCTACTTAGCAAAGTGTCAACTACATGGTATAAGAGGATAAACTCTGTCCAGGCAGGGACCACGTCTTATTTACCTTGGTGTTCAGTGCTTAGCATTGTGCTGGGCACATGAGAGGCACTCGATAAATGTTTGTTAAACAGAACAGTAGACATCTCCACAAATAGCCTTTCTGGAAGGCCTCACTTCTTGTTATAGTTCTAACTTCATGCTGTATGTGCTCTTTATTCCTTGATGCTTTTCCCATATGGTATAAATACTCCTCTCTGCTCACCAACTCTTAGCATCCTCATGTCATCTTTCATCTTGATCAAAAACATCAGTTTGAATAGAAAATTACTTACCCATCAGGATATTACTCATTTCTTTTGGCCTTCAGCCGGAGGATCTTTATGTAGCATATCAGTGTCTACAGACCTGGGTGTAGATTGGTATTAAGAATATTATAACTTGTGTTTATGCAATATCTTTCTCTCAGGACTGAAATCATTCTTCAGGCATTATTTAGCAAGTACAATCTATTCATCCCTCTGTAGGTGCGTATGTTGTCTTAAGGATGCCTTGCACATGAGTCTAGTTGATTGGACCACCAAGAATTTAGTGGCAATGATTCTTCCACCTGGCTGCTGGGCCTCAGGGTGCCTGAAAAAGGTGTGTCCCAACAAGCAAAGGCATATCCCCTTCAGACAGGCAATAGTTTGACACTTAGTTTATAACTAGGTGTTACCTTACCTGGAGGGGTGAAACAAGGCTGGGGCAGGCCAAGGGAGGAGTGTCTTGGCAGAGGATGTGGTCAGTGGTAGAAGCGTGTGACAGACTGACCTGAATCTTAGCTGGGAAGACAGGAAGAATCTGATCCAACAGGTCAGAACTGACAACTGGTAGAAAGTGAAATTGAAGATTGGCATGCTGAAGAGATTTCCCTGAGGTCACTGACTAGTTGACAAAACCATGGATAAAACTGAACTTTGACCTAAAATCCAGTCACCAGACCACATCCTGTAGATACTCAGCATCCTCAAGGGTCTAATCAGTCAACTTGTCTGGGCAAGGCTAATTGAAAGTTAATCTTCTGAGAAGTCCCCCTATCCCGCCATTGAGCCCTAGATTCTAGGAGAAAAATTCCTGAGGTTATTCATCCCATTGCTTCTTGGAACACATACGTGGAAGAACATGTCTTAGTCAAGATAAATTTCCTTAGACAATTATCAAGCATTGATACTCTTCCTGACAAGGCATGTATTTCTATACTGTTGGTTAGTAACTGATACCAGCTAGTATCAGATAATATTACATCAAATTTCTCTTCATTTGTGGTTAGACTTTTGCATATTCTGAGAAGACAGGTATGAATCACAGGTATTCAGCTATCTAACAAGTTCCCAGTATTTGCCAATCTCTGTAGTAACTTGAAGTTTTCCCAGTTGGCTTAGAGCCAGTGGGCCCTGTAGGCAGTATAAGGTGCTTATGGAAACCCAGTGTGTGCAGATTACTTCTGGGGTCGTTGAACCTCAGGGATGATAAATGCTTTATGGAGTAAAGAATGCTAAGAAGATGTTTAGTCCTCTCCTCCACGACTCTAGCTGCCCCCCAGATGTAAATCTTACTCAGTATTTTAATTGAACTTGTTAACACCTTATTAAGGTTGTGACTTATGGAGTGAGAATTAGCTTTTTCAGAGAGTTTATAATTTTCCCTTCAGAAACAGAAGTCTAATGACATAATCATCGAAGAGGATTTTTCTAGAATGGAAAGTGGGAAGTCTCATTTTCAGTACAAGGGGAGAGTTAAATGCTGCATGTAGCAGAGTGACAATCCCATCTATCATTTTGACTCATTACATGATGTTGTATGAGCTCTTTTACTCCTTTCCCTGGTCTCTGATAAACCTTAGGAAAAGCCTGTTATAGAGTCCAGGCTTCATGAAGCTACATTTGTTAAGTATCTCCTAACAGCAGGAAATTTATTCCTCATTACACCTCTGTAGGATAGATATTTTCACTGCCATTTTACCACAAAAACTAAGCCTGAGAGATGTTAAATAATTTTCTAAGATCACACAGTTATCAAGAGGCAGTGTTAGGCCTTGAATCTTACCTGTGTCTGCCTGGCTTCGGAACCCAAGCAGCATGACTCGTAACAGGAGGTTGGGGAAATAGATGGGTTGAAAGACCATAGTTTTTGGCTTGGCTTCACAACCAAGGGTGTGGATATATGAAATTTTATTCTTTCCAGTATCTGTCCTCATCTGTACACTGCTTGCTCTCATTTTATTCCACAGATTAATTTATGAGGGGCCTATTGATAGCTCTGGTACCAAGTTCCAACTGCAGTGAGAGACCCAAGGATGTCAAGGAAAACATCAGTTCAGTTACGGAAGACAGAGATGAAGAGGTTTGACACAGGGGACACTCTCTGAAAGTGAATGTTTAGGTAACTGCCTGTCTGGCCCTTGCATTTTGTCTTCTAAACTCCTGTGTTTAGTGGTTGGGTGTAGTTCCAAAGGTTGTTCTGTCTTTCTAAAGCCTTTAGAGAATTTCCTGGCCTGCCTTGTTGTAGTCAAACAGTGTTTTAAGGTAGTGGCTAATTAAAGAACTGCTGGTGATCCCTTTTAAGGTTTTCTAAACTATTAAGTGTTCTGAGAACTAGGGTAAAGTGCTCTAAAGATTTAAGATTTCACCTTTGTAGAACTATATGACCTGAAAATATAAACTTTATAAAAAAATAAATCAGAAAAGTCACTGTATAAGTTACCTTCTCTGAATAAAAGAGTATTTTCTGCTTTTCATTTTACTTGGGATGTTTTCTAGTGGATCCAAAATAGGATTTAATCTTCAAAAACTTGTTTTTCACCTAGTTTTAATGGACCATACCTGTCTTCTACAGCATCCCACAGTGGCCAGGGTCCGATGTTGTCTGTTAGAAGATTTATGTTTTTGTCTTGGTTCTTCCATTAGTTAGCTGTGTGTCCTCGAGCAAGTCTCCTAACCTTTGTGAGTTTCATGGTCATTATTTGTAAATGAGGACATTGGGGTCTTTGACACCTTATAATCTCTGCCAGTTCTATATTCTGTGATCTTATGGTATACCATTTAGTTTCTGGTTTAAAAAAATTCCCTAAACTAATGGTTTACCTATAGAATTATAATATGTTACATTTATGATTACTATTAACAATTTCTTCTTAATTGTTTTCTAAACGCTATGATATGAATTTATGAGTCATTGGGAAGAGCTCAGGAAATAGAACCTTACATACACATTTTTATTTAATGGGAAGAGTATGTGTTTCCAAGTATTTTAATGAAGAATCAAATGTTGAACTTGTCCGTTTAGCTGTTTAACTCATCCAAAGAGATACATGGGCTGTGGGAAGCTGGGAGTGACTTTAATTTTATTCAGAAACAAACATTTTATTTCATGATATTTTAGTGTTAGAATTGTAATCATGTCTTTGTTCTATTCTACTTTCCTTTCTGGCCAAATAAGCAGATATGTTGTTTTACATAATAAGCGTGTTGATGGTTTTTGAAAGGAAAACAATCTGATTTTTGAGTAGATTGTTTTTTATGGGTCAGCACTTTTGTGACTGTAACAGACTGTGACTGATTAAGACAAATGGTTGTTGGATGACTTGAAGGAAGGAGAGGTTCATTCAATGAGCAACTAGAGAGGGTAATAATTCTGGCTTTTGAGAGCAGCCAGGAGTCTCTAGCCATCGAACACAAATTCTAGCTATAGACACCAAGGCTTGGCAATATCAAGTCTCATCTGGAAAACTTTTTTCTTACACTGGGACATGTCAGATTCCCAGTTGAAAAGGAGGTATACCCTAATTAAAGATAATTCTGATAAGACTAAAGAGACATGATAACTAAATGCAAGGAATGGTCTTAGATTGAATTCTGGACTGAAAAAAATTGTGTAAAGAATGTCACTGGGACAAATGGCAAAACTGGAATTTTGACTCTGGATTAGAAAATAAAATGATAACTAAATTCTGATTTTAGTTATCATACTATGGTTATGTCAGAGAATGCTTTTGTTCTTAGGAAGTATAGATGGAAGTATTTAGGAGGAAAGGGGCAACTTATTGTTAAACTGTTCATAAAGAATAATATACACACATAGGATAGTAACTGATAAAGCAATTTCGCTTGCAACTTCTTTTGTAAGTTTGAAAGTAAAATGTTACCATAAAGAGAAAAAACTTGTCTGATTTTGCAGAATTGGGGAAATGTTAACAAATTCATCACATTCCCTTTGGCCAGGACCAGCAAGCTGGTGAACTTCTAAACTTAGAAATTCAAGGATTTAGATGAAAATAAAAGCCTTAAGCTTATTGGTACCATGAAACCGTAAGCCTTGCCCTCTCTCCTTACTTAACATCGCAACCTGTTCTTTTGTATCATTATCCTTTGTCCTGGATCAGTCTGGGTAAGAGCTTGAGTTAATCAGTTCTACTCTTTCAGAAAGTCTTTCTAATACCTTGACCTAAGTCAGAAGAAATATGTGTAAAATCTCCCCAGGAACTGGGGAAGACTTCAGTATTTTTCAAGCTAGTGGGCCTTTTTTGTTGTAAGCCAAGGACTGTAAATTATATTTCACATCTCTCTCACCCAGCTTAGTCTCTTCTCCCTTTTCTCACTATAAAGGGAAAACCCCTGAAATCCTGGCTTTTGTGAAGCCATTCGTGTGTGTGTGTATGGTGGTGCAGTTTCAGCCACCCCAATCACCAGGAACAATAACGCACAATTAATATTGCGCAACAGTCTGTTGCCCTCTTAAGGGTCAAATTAAAATTGACACATCTAATCATGTTTTCACTAAGACTCATGCAAGTTGCTGGGAGAAGGCATCGGTGGGCTATAGAAAGAGGGCAACCCGTTAGGGTCTTTTATTTTAATGGGAGTATTTGTTTTTACATGTGGCTTTTCATTGCTCCTGGAGTATTAACAACATAATGCTGAAGATACCAGGCTCATATTTGCAATTCCCACCCAAAGAGCTACCTTTGATCTCATCTGGAGTTCATATTCTGGGAGTCTTGGGGAATAAAAGTCTTTTCTTGCTACTTCATGGCTGTAAAAGCATGTCTGATTTGGGGGCTTCACATAAGCTGTCTGTGAAGTAGAGGCTGCTTTGAAAGAATCTGGTCAGCTGTAACATTCCTGGAGGAGCAGGGTGTTCAGAGAACGCGATTATTCTTCGAAACAAAGATCCTCATCAGAGTTGTGAGGCCGAAGGAGGTTAGAAGGATACTTTTGCCTTCAGGGTGTCCCATCTCAGCCTCTGGGTACTAGTCTGGGCAGGTAACTAGTCTGAGCAGGCTGTGCTTTAGTTGACACCTTCAGGATGAACAGACAGGGAGAAACTTGTAGTCATTTTTCTTGGCAGAAGCCACAACCCAGCCCAAGTTAATTATGTCTGAGGAGAAGAATAGTGTCTGGGTATCTGCAATTTTCAATTTGGTACCTCATTTTCCAGTGCCAAGTATTCTATCAAGCCATTCACATGTGTCTTCACAAAGTCCCTTCCTGGTTTCACATCAGACAATGGGAACTCTGAGTTTAGAAACTTCTCTGTAATTGTCACTGTTTACTGAGAACTTCATATGTGCCAGAGCTGGTTAAATAGCTCTACATACATCCTGTCTTTTAATCTTGATAACAACCCTTTGAAGGAGGTATTATTATTGCTCCCACTTAGTAGTTGAGAAAACTGAAGCTTAGAGAATATCTTGCCTCAAATCACATGACTGTATATTGTGGAACTGGTGCTTCACATCAAGCCTGCCAGATTGAAACACTCAAGATTTATATAAAGTTCTGTCTAGGAATAAATGTTTCTTCTCTTAACATACCTATGAATTAGAGGGTGGGCATTATTGGGTCTGATTTTGTAGCCAGACCTAACTTAGGGGTTTTTCCCAGAACTATAGATTTGTTAGAGCTAAACACAGAACTGCTCCTCTCTATATTATTTAAATCTGTTCCTTTTCCTAATAATAAATGTCACTGGCAGTGTATTGTCTTTAGAAAGGCTCTGACTTAAGGATTAGGAAAGGCTGATAAAATTACCTTCAAAAGTGTATAACTTGCTGCTCAACTGACTCCTTCCCCACAAACTGTAAATATGCAAGTCTCTCATCTAAAAACAAAATAAAACAAACAAAACAAGAAAGCAAACAAAAATCACCTCTCTCAATCCTGCATCCTTCTCTATCTACAGTCCTATCTGTCTCTTTCTCTTAGCAGTCAAGTTTCTTGGGAAAAAAGTGTTGACAGTTACAGTTTCCATTTTTTGGCATTCTGCTCATTCTTAAGCCTACTGCAATCTGTCTCCTACACACATCTCCACATTGCACTAACACTTCTCTGGAAAGGGCATCAATTTCCCCAACGTCAAAGTCAATGTATCCTCCCGCCTCCAATATTTTTTATAAAATTTTCAATCATTCAGAAAAATTAAAAGAACTATACAGGGCATAGTTCTAGCCATATACCTAACCTCTAAATTCTAAAAATAATGTTTGACTGTATCTTCTTTATCTATCTATCCTTCCATCCATCCATCAATCCATCCAGTTCAAAGTAAGTTGCAAGCTTCAGTGTACTTCACTTCTAAGAGTGCATGTCATTGACTAGAGTTCAATGCATTCTTTTTAACATTCTTCTTTCCTGACTTTAACTTCTCATGGTATCTTGTCACATCTCTGTGCTGAAACTCCCAAATCCAGGCTTAACCATTTCTGACACTGGTATCCAATTATCTAATGAACAGTCAGATATCAGAGTCTTCTTATAATTCTCTTTTGCTTGACACTATTTCTTCTTTCTCTCTTTGGCCTTTCCCTTTCAATATATTTTCTGTCCCTTTTTCTCTCACTCACTCCTCAAACATTGTGTGTTTGATCTCTCTGACTTGGCTGTTCTCTCATATCTCCATCATTTCCCTGTATCTTAGGTTTTGTTCCCTGTGAAACAGATTATAAGATAGAGGTTTGTATGTAGGAAGTTTGTTGGGGGAGTGCTCTTAGGAACAATACAAAGTGAAGGAAGTAGGATGCCATTATTACAGAGGGCACAGCTGCCTCCAAATAGAGCTCTGGAATTTGAACAGCTCTTTAAAACTGTCCCTAATCAAGGCAAGGTGGCTAGGCCTTTTATCCTTGTATCAAGCAGTGATTAGAAATCCACTGTTCACCTTGGGCCTTTTTGATGAGGCTTCTGTGGTGTTATGCTAAACTAAAACCCAGAGTTTGGGAAATCACTGCTATGAGTTGTTCTGTACTATGGCTTGCCCTGGTTAGAGACTGCACCATCTCTGAAAATTACTGTTTGCTCAAGGAAACCTGTGTGTGTGTGTGTGTGTGTGTGTGTGTGTGTGTGTATTCAAAGTTACCAATGAGAAACTAAAGGATTTAAGAAGAAAACGAGGAGGACATATCTTTATTACCTACTACCAGACAGACCCTGAAGTGGGCCTAGACTGGGAAATAGGTATGTCACATATGGCATTGTAGGCTGTGTACTGCAAAACTCCAGGGATTGCCTTTCATCTGGTAACTAAACCTGTTACTGTCCCATTCAACTTATCTGTCTTCCTCAATTATTTTATGAGACAAATTCACACTCTTGAATTTTATATTTTACTTCCCCTCATTTTTATCCTTACTGATTTTTTGTCTACTTTTTCTATCAATTATTGAGAAAAGGTATGTTGAAACCTCTGACTATAATTGTGGATTGTCTGTTTCTTCTTTTAAGTTCTATTGGTTTTTGCTCCACGTATCTTCAAACACTGTTTTTAAGAGGCTTATATATTTATGATTAATATGGCCTCTTGACTCCTTTATCATTATTAAATGTTCCTATTTATCCCTGATATTTCCTGTTCTGAAGTTTACTTTCTCTGATATTAATAGAACCACTTCAGCTTTCTTATGATTTCTGTTTGCATAGTATATATTTTTCCATCCTTTTCTTTTTAACCTATCTGAGTCTTTTATTTAAAGTGAGTTTTGTGGAAACAGCATATCATTGGGTTTTACCTTTATGACCCAATCTGATGATCTATGCCTTTTAATAGGAATGTTTAGGCCATTTACATTTAATCTGGTTGTTGTAGTTTGGTTTAAATTTATCACCTTGTAATTCGTTTTTTATTTATCCTGTATCTCCTTCGTTCCCTTTTCCCTTTTTTTCTTTCTTTCTTTTTAATTTTAAACATCTTTATTGGAGTATAATTGCTTTACAGTGGTGTGTTAGTTTCTGCTTTATAACAAAGTGAGTCAGCTATACTATAGTTGCCTTCTTTCTTTAATTGACTATTTTGTATGATTACATTTTTCTACCATTGATTTATTGATAATAACTCTTTGTTTCATATTTTTGGCAGTTGCAGTAGAATTTATAGTACACATTTTTAACTTATCACAGTTTACCTTCAAATAATATTATACCACTTCATGTTTAGTGCAAGCATCTTACATTTTCACCTCCCATCCTTTGTGGTATTCTATATATAAAACCTACAATACACTGTTATCATTATTGCTTTAACTTTTATTTTTTTAAAAGATAAAAAATTTCTTTATATTTACTCTCACATTTACTATTCCTGGTGCTCTTTATTCCTTTGTGTAAATCCAGATTTCCATCTGGTATCATTTTCCTTCTGCTGGAAGAACTTCCTGTAGTACAGCTCTGTTGGTGATGAATTCTCTCAGCTTCTGTTTGTCCCAACAATCTTTATTTTGCCTTCATTCTTGAAAAATATTTTCACTGGATGTAGAATTCTACGTTGACACTTGTTTTCTTCCATCACTTTAAAGATGTCATATCATGAAAAGCAAGCCCTGGAGTTTTGTGTTACACAGCCTGCATCACCATATGTGGCAATCCCGTGTCCCAATCCAGGCACACTTCAGGGCCTCTCTGCTAGTGTGTGATAAAGATATGTCTTCCTCCCCCAATTCTTCTTGAATTCTTCTTGTTTCCTACTGGCAACTTGGGATAGAACACACACACACACACACACACACACACACACACACACACACACACACACACACACACACACACACACACACACATTTCCTTGGTCAAATCATAATTCTCAGAGATGGTATACTCTAATTCACTATTGAAGCAGAGAAAGATTTTCCTCAAGTCAATGTTATCTGCCTGTAGGACTTTATGTAATCATGAAGAGAACATTCAAGTCCCCTTTTCTAAAGTTTGGATTCCATATACTATGTGTCTTGCCTTGCACAAGATATTAGGTTAATAGTATGAATGGGTAACAGGGTTATCTTCTGACATCCTCTTTTGCTTATACAAAGAATTGGCAAAACTTTTGAAGTGATAGTTTCTTCTTAAATTGGGCCATATCAAGTTTTTAATCTGTTCCTAATCAGAGGAGATGTGACTGTGTGTTTGTTTTTCACTTTCAGTTATACTTATATCGTTCCTCTCTTAAAGATGAGACTGATTATTTTCTCCTTTGGGATCTCATTGTATCCTGAAGATTAGTCATAACACCTGTAACATTTCACTGCATTTATTTATTTACATATCACTTTTTATTCTATATATCTTTAGAAGACAAAAATCAGTAATTTGTTTTTATTTCTAGAATATTGCATAATACATGAGACATAATCTAAGAAATATTTGTTGATTGAATTAATGAATGAATGAAGCCCTGTGTAATTATTTTGGTGCTATTGCCTAAATCATGATATTAATCGAGGATGTATGTTGGTCATTATTGTTCAAAGAGTTTTGATTTTAGCACTATCAGCATGATTTTGTAATATGTATAGTCAGTCAGTTTTGTGAAAACAATATGAAAATTACAGCAAGGAGTATGTTTGGTGAAATAAACCTGTAATCTTCATGAATATCTTTCAGTGTAGTCAAAACACTTGGAGAAGTTAGTAGTTGCTTTTTTTTTTTTGTATTCAGTTTTTATTTTTTATTTTTTTTAAACACCTTTATTGGAGTATAATTGCTTTACAATGGTGTGTTAGTTTCTGCTTTATAACAAAGTGAATCAGTTATACATATACATATGTTCCCATATCTCCTCCCTCTTGCATCTCCCATCCACCCTCCCTATCCCACCCCTCTAGGTGGTCACGAAGCACCGAGCTGATCTCCCTGTGCTATGCGGCTGCTTCCCACTAGCTATCTATTTTATGTTTGGTAGTGTATATATGTCCATGCCACTCTCTGGACAGCTACATGTAAAAGAATAGTAGTTGCTTTTTGAGGATGTCTGCTGGTGAAAAAAATGAAAGATCTAGTAGGACCTAGATGGAGAAGTGGTTTGAAGTGGTTAAATTCTTTATTATATGAGGCCAACCCATGATATAAAAATGTACAAAAAGGGATTGGAAACATGGCAGTGGTGTAGATCCTTTGAGAATTCAGGCCTGTTCATTTAGACCTCTCCAGATTGGCGCCAGAGGGGCCAGAAAATTAGGGCAGAAGAGTCTCTGCTATCTCAACTTTTTTGCCTGGAGTCCAAGTAGAATGCTTTGGCAGAACCCTAGAGACCAGTAGTTTGTCCAATCTAAATATATTGAAAGTTACCCTTAGGAATGAACAGTAGCTTACTGATTCTTGATACAGTCCGCAGAAAGTTTAATTTGTTTATTTTATAAGGTGGTCAAACATCCATCCACAGTTTCCAGAGTTAATATCACAACAGCAACACAATAGGACTCATGTATACAAAACTATTTGGAAAAGAGAAAAGGAAACAGAATATTGCTTTATGCATGTTACCAATGGACTCCTGGGAGGACATTTATTGGAGGTAAACAGGGATGTTCAGAATTTTGTGTAACTTAGTTTGGGAGCTGTTTGTACTGAGAGAACCTTGGCAAGGACTACGAACTGTGGACTCTGACTTTATTTGCAGAAAAGGAACAGTCTTGCATGTTAAGAGGACAACAGAATTAACACTAATCTGCCCACTTTTTGGGTCACATCTGTGCTGCAGATTTGGCTGTAAGTGGAGTGGTTGCATTTCCTAGTCCTAGATCTGAGAAAACATGTTCATGAGTTATTATGATTATAAATACAGCCTATGAAAATGCATACATGTGTGTTCAAACACAAGCATAGATGCCCTCACATGTACCACCTCATAAATGGTGCTATAATTGTAACATAAACTATAATATATCTTGTTGGTTGCTATTTACGTATATGTTTTTTCCTCCAACAAGTGACTGAAATTTAGAAGTTATTTGTAAGCTAGTTATAGCTAGAACCATAAACTCAGAAACTTTCAGGACAGAGTGTATTTTATTTTATTTATTTATTTATTTTCTCTTTAACAGATTTTTTTTTTTGTCCAGATTTTCTTTTATTTATTTCTTTATACAGCAGGTTCTTATTAGTTATGCATTTTATACACATTAGTGTATATATGTTAATCCCAATCTCCCAATTCATCACCCCACCCCCCGCCACTTTCCCCCCTTGGTATCCATACGTTTGTTCTCTACATCTGTGTCTCCATGTCTGCCCTGCAAACCGGTTCATCTGTACAATTTTTCTAGGTTCCACATATATATGTTACTATAAGATATTTGTTTTACTCTTTCTGACTTACTTTACTCTGTATGACAGGCTCTAGATCCATCCACGTCTCTACAAATGACCCAATTTCGTTCATTTTTATGGCTGAGTAATACTCCATTGTATATATGTACTACATCTTCTTTATCCATTCGTCTGTCAATGGGCATTTAGGTTGCTTCCATGACCTGGCTATTGTGAATAGTGTGGCAGTGAACACTGGGGCGCATGTGTCTTTTTGAATGATGGTTTTCTCTGGGTATATGCCCAGTACTGGGATTGCTGGGCCATATGGTAATTCTATTTTTAGTTTTTTAAGGAACCTCCATACTGTTCTCTGTAGTGGCTGTATCAAATTACATTCCAACCAACAGTGCAAGAGGGTTCCCTTTTCTCCACACCCTCTCCAGCATTTGTTGTTTGTAGATTTTCTGATGATGCCCATTCTAACTGGTGTGAGGGGATACCTCATTGTAGTTTTGATTTGCATTTCTCTAATAATTAGTGATGTTGAGCAGCTTTTCATATGCGTCTTGGCCATCTGTATGTCTTCTTTGGAGAAATGTCTATTTAGATCTTCTGCCCATTTTTGGATTGGGTTGTTTCTTTTTTTTTAATATTGAGCTGTGTGAGCTGTTTATGTATTTTGGAGATTACTCCTTTGTCCGTTGATTCATTTGCAAATGGAGCTCAGAACCTTCAGTCCAGTGGGTGGACTTCTGTGGTATAAGTGTTCTCTAGTTTGTGAGTCACCTACCCAGCAGTTATTGGATTTGATTTTTTTTTTTTTTTTTTTTTTTTTTGCGGTATGCAGGCCTCTCACTGTTGTGGCCTCTCCTGTTGTGGAGCACAGGCTCCGGACGCGCAGGCTCAGTGGCCATGGCTCACGGGCCTAGCCGCTCCGCGGCATGTGGGATCTTCCTGGACCGGGGCACGAACCCGTGTCCCCTGCATCGGCAGGCAGACTCTCAACCACTGCGCCACCAGGGAAGCCCTGGATTTGATTTTATTGTGATTGCGCTCCTCCTACCGTCTCATTGTGGCTTCTCCTTTGTCTTTAGATGTGGGGTATCTTTTTTGGTGAGTTCCAGTGTCTTCCTGTCGATGATTGTTCAGCAGTTAGCTGTGATTCTGGTGTTCTCACAAGAGGAATCGAGAGCACGTCCTTCTAGTCAGCCATCTTGAACCAGTCCCCAACAGAGTGTGTTTTAATTTGATGACCCTAACTTTTGGTGTATGTGCTTTTGTTTGCTATATTTCACTCCTATGTGCAAACAAATCAGTTTGTGCAGGATTGTGTCAGGTTGTGTGGGACATGTGCAGCTGATAGACTTCTTCAGACATGATTTATAGGGCAGTAGTGGCCTCTTTAGCATATGATGTAAGATCTGAGCCTTCAATTGAGATGTCTCAATGATGGTTCTCAGTGTGTTCTGTCTTGGAGGCTTGCAGTTGTGCTCATCACATCAGAGTGTATTGCAGTTTTGGATCTTCAAGATGGAGCATAGCTCATGCCCAAATAGGAATTATTCTTGCAATTTTATTTTAATACATTTTAAGTCCAGAAATCCAGTTCCCCTTTTATCTGTTTCTAAGAGACTAAATAACATGGCCATGACTGTCTTGAAAATTTTGCATAGTGATTTAAAGCATGTTCTCTGGAGTTAGCTTGATTTTGTCAGCTGGTACTACTACTTATAGGGTCTCTATTTCCTTATTAGTGTTATGTGGTTATTAATGACATCCAGATTATAAGGTTGTTTTGAGGATCCTGTAAAGTGCCTCTCACAGTGCTTGGTATCTGGTAAGTGCTCAGTAAACGTAAGCTATCCTTATTAAAACAATTATTATTATAGTTCTACTAGAAGCAGGGTTTAAGTAATATCTGTCATCTATTTACTGAGAAACGTCTGTTGATGTACTGGTAAAAGTCTAGCTTCATGGAAGATCAGGTAAATGTAAATTTCAGTGTTATGTGCATCACAGACACAGGGATAGAAGCCAAGTACGGCCATAAATTTCACTAGGGCTTTATTTTTTTAAAGCATAATGGTATGAGAAAGCTAAGTTAAATAAAAAGCATTATGAAATCAGCACTATTTTAATATCACATTAGCAATTACATGGGATTATCCTAGAGTGATTTCCAAATGACTTATTCTATAACCCAAACCAGTGCATTTTGTACACACATACACAAGCATACACTTGCGCGTGAGCATGTAGCATCCAGTCATTGATTTAGGAACAAAGACTCCCCGAGGGAGTTTCAAAAACTCTGCTATGTCCCAGCATGCTATTCTATATTTTATGTCCATTTCTGAGTCAGCAGAAACATGTGTAAAATCATATAAAGTCTGATAACTCCCCTGCTATCCTATGAAGCCAGAACCACATATGGGGGTGGTGTGAATTACTTATCCTCTCCTAGGTCTGGAACATGTCATTACCACAAAATTCATTCCCTATGCAATCATCAGGGTCGATGGTAATATAAGAACAGTTGGGGCATGAAACCACAGTAGATTGTCAGGATTGTCTAGCATATGGTGGATCAGAAACAGAGGTATTGCCTTCTGATCTCTGGGGAAGTAATATTGTACTGTAGGCTGGGCAACAGGCCACTAACGTCGGGGCTGAAAATTCTAATCATTCTTTTGTCACTAACCTGTGGTGTCATCTGCAGCTAGTTACTTGGTTTCTTTATATGTAGATGAGCATACACTGAGAGTCCTATCTATATGGTTGCAAACAGTCTTCAGACTAAACATTAAAGCAAAATTAGGAAGTCTCATTCCACAGTCCTTGGGTTGTAAGGGACAGATCAACAAACCATTCTAGTAAGGAGCAAAGGCTCTTCAGTCCCACTTTCCCTACTAAAATGTTGTGAGAGGATGATAATATAAACCAGCTGTTCAACTGTCTTTATTCTGTGGAGTGGCATTCCTGCAGATTTATCTACTTGGTATGGATTCTGTGGTCCTTTTCAGTGGCTCTCAGTTTCCTCAGGGTATTGCAGAATAATGGGAAGGAATCAGCATAATACAGTAGGAAAGAACTTGGGCTTTGGAGACAGATGGTCAAGCGTTTGAATCCCAGTTCTGCCGTTTACCATTGCCTGACCTTGAGCAAGTCACCTAACCTTTTTCAACTGTCTGCTTATCTATAAAATGGTAAAAATAATTGAACCTTCCTCATGGTGTGGTTATGTGGGTACAGAAAATCTTTGATATATTGCTTGGTTCATAGTCAACTGTTAATAAATGTAAGGTGATGATATTGTTATGCATTTAAATGGATGAGGTAGTTACCATTTTAGACTATGAAACTATAGCTCAGACTTCATAGGTATTAATCCCAAGGAGATTCTGAGGATTATCTGCCAGGAGGATTTCATGAGCCTGGGAAAACAGTGAGATCTTGAGGTTGGTGGATGATCAGTTAGTGTCAGCAATATGAGGTGTTGCAGGAAATCTCCAATCCTGAAACAGTTTAATAATATTTTATTCCCAAAGGTTGCTGCAAAATGTAAATGAGATAGGGTATACAAAGTACCAAGCACAGTGCTTTGTATGCAGCAGGCAGTTAAAGACATTTTCCTTCTTCTCTTATTTCTTGGTAATAGTTGCCTTGGACCTGCAGCTTGGGTTTGTCTCAGGGTAGCTGGGGCCACTGTAGTAGCTGGCTCTATCTCAGGGGTTCACAGCAGGTGCTTGGGCCCAAAATGGACTCCACCTGGAGGACTCCTAGGATACTGGATTGGTTACAAGACTGCTTCAGAGAGAGGGATCCTTTGAGAGGAAGGCAGTATGATATATGAGAAAGAGCCTAAGGAAAACTAATCTGAACTGTTGTGTTCTAATCTTATTTCCACCACGTACTGGCTTTGTGACCTGAGTGTTTTACCAATAATCTCCTAAATGTTGTTTTTTCATCATTAAAATGGAGGGAATACTCTAGGCCATAGAGTCTATGGTGATACTATAAAAACCAAATGTGAAAATGAGACTTAATGAGAATGCTTTGAAGATGAATACATACAAATAAATGGAAGATGGGAAGTAAGTATGTTGTAATCAGCTGGAGTCCCTCAAGCAGTACAAAGCTAGATCTTGATCAGGTTGTTGGAAGTGGTTGTGGATAACGTCTAGCTCAAGGTTGTTCCTCCTGAAACCTCTACCTGCACTTCTCATATGGGTCTAAGCTCGTGAAAGTAGCTCAGCTCAAATGCCATCTCCTCCATTAAGTCTCCTTTGATTCCCTGCCCCCACCGCCTCAATGCTGAAAATAATTGCTAAGATTTCTAAACATCTATACTCCCTTATCTGTGTTAGCACTGTCCAATAGAAATACAATATGAGCTACATAAGTAATTTTCCATTTTCTGGTAGCCACATTAAAATGTTGAAGAGAAACAGGTCTGAGTAATTTAAATATTTTATTTAATTAAATATTTTGTTTAATTAAATATTTTATTTAATTGTAATACTTTAAATATTTTATTGATGCAAATGTTATAATTTCAGCATGTAATCAATATAAACTATTTAATGAGCTATTTTACATTGCTTTTTTCATATTATGTCTTCATAGTCTGATGTGTAGTTTACACTTACTGCACATCTCAACTTACACAAGCCAAACTTCAAGTGCTTAATGGCCACGTGTGGTCGGTAGCTACCATATAGTCAGCACAAGTGTCTGCCTTTCATGTGACATTGAGGTGTGTCCTGTGTTTGAAGTATTTATGTAAATGCTACAGATGTGTTATTAAACTATAGACTTCTTAAGGACATGATCCCTGTATGATTTGTCTTTGTTTCCTTCACAATGCACAGCACATTCATTCACATGCAATAGGTACTCACTCAGTGGATTGAATGAATTAATATATTAACAGAGGAAGGTACAAACAAATGAATAAAAGAAATGGAAACCCTGAAGAGCCAGTTCTTAAAAAATCTGTGAAATATCATTTTATTTGACATAGTTATATGATCTCTTAGTACTACTCAATGCAACCAATATTTATCCAGTACCTATTCTAAGTAAGACAGACATGTACTAAGTGCTGCAGGGTCTACCATGTTGAATAAAGATACAGTTCTTGCTCTAAGTGACCTTAGTTGCAGAGGCCCCTAAGTTGGGGATAAATTGCAATGTTCTACGTACCAGCTTTGAAAAAGGAAACATAACTCATCATGCTGTTCAGTAATCTAGGGTCTTGTACATGTAAGGAGTTGAATGTATTTGCCTAGAAATTTGCTTTTTTAACTATGCCAAAGAACTTTTATAAAAGATGTGTTTTTTTCTCATATCCTGTTATTTTAGAGGCAAATAAAATGAGGGAATATTTTAAATTCACATTACCGACTTGCAGTAAGTTATCCCTGAGGAACTTAAGAACTTGATACTATTTTGTGCTTCAGGGGAAAAAATTGACACTGAGTGCTATAAATATATCAAGAGCTAATCCAGTTCAATGGTGTGGGCATGTAAATTACCTGGGAGAGTTTCAAAATCCATGTTCTGGGGCTTCCCTGGTGGCGCAGTGGTTGAGAGTCCGCCTGCCGATGCAGGGAACGCGGGTTTGTGCCCCGGTCTGGGAAGATCCCACATGCCGCAGAGTGGCTAGACCCGTGAGCCATGGCCGCTGAGCCTGCGTGTCTGGAGCCTGTGCTCCGCAACGGGAGAGGCCACAACAGTGAGAGGACCGCGTACCGCAAAAAAAAAAAAAAAAAAAAGTGTAATGCAAACTCCATGTTCTGGCCCAGAATACTTGGTTATGTGTTTGGGCTTTTAGTCAGTAAAAAATGTTTACTTGTCTGATGCTTTTCCTGAATTGGGAGTTCTTTGAGGGTCAGGACTATCTGTCTCTCTGCCTATCTATCTGTCTATCTATCTACATACCTACCTACCTATCTATCACCCATCCATCTCTCTATTCAATTGTGCACCTAGCACAATTCCTGGCACATATTTGGAATTCAATAAATGTCTGTTGAGTGAATAATGCAAAGTAAAATCCATGATGATATTCATTTGTGATTCATTACATGTATCCTCTGAGATTAGGAATCTGCATTTGCCAGATGAGGAGAAAATGTGAATGACCAGGGTTGTGTACTCTATATACTCTCTTCTTCATGACTAACCATGTTCGCAGATTTGTGGCGTACTTTCCTATAATGTTTTTATTTCCTCACATCCTTTCCCCTTCATATGACTCACATTATTACAACCCTTACATATTAATCATTTCAAAACCACAATACTCTGAATCATTGATGGATCCTGGGTTATAATGAAATACATCCACTAGGAAGTGAGAGCACTTCTAGGAAACATGTTGGTGCCACGTGGCTCTTTTGATAAGGTTCCAGGCTACCAACCCGAGTTCATCTAGAGGAAGTGTTGGAATCGATCTTCAGTATTCCTGTAGGGACCTAAGAAGTACAAGAGTGGTTATGAATACTGGCAGAGTTTCTCATACTCTTGTTTGAGTGTGAATATATTGTCCTTTAAACTTATTTCAATCACTTTATGCTTTTTATAATTAAAGCATATAGTATATGAGTGAGAAATGAGTTTTTACACAGCAACTCCACAGTGGACATCAAACTAGCTTCCTTTTTCTGCTCCAGATTCATTTGTGTGGCATTAGGGACTGAACTGTTGTTTGTTTATAGATGTAGAACTTGGTTGTCAAACTCTCTTAGGCCAGAATTCTTTAATTTTCCTATCTAACCATCTTAACATAGGTTATGTTTGTTTTCATAAACATACTAGTAAAAGAGTTGAAGCAGCTTGGGCTCTGTGAGAGAGAAATGTGCTAACTGAATAAATGAATGGATTATTGGAAGGCTCTAGAGTGAGTGTTTTACTGGTGTGAAATCAAAGGCTGTGTAATCTCCATTGATGTTTAAGTGTCACAATATTATCCTTAGAGACTGGGGAGGTTACTCATTGAGTCAACCTCAAATTTAAGGCACTCTACGTCTTTTATGTTACTACTCACCATTAATATCTCAGCACTTTCATTTTTCACAGTTAAGGAGAATTTACTTTTAATTTTTCTTTTAAAAACATATAGTACATAAGCCAATTCTTTGGAAACTTTTTCAGTTTCTTCTAGGATTATAAAGCTCTACAGGATCTCAACTTCCTTTTGACCAATTTGGTAACATAGCTTACATTGCCAGATTATTGAAAATTGGGACTCATTGGTTATAATGAAAACCAACATTATCATTCCACATGCTCCCATCCAAACCCATTCTGTGGATCTAGTTTTTCCCTGCCCCTGGCCCCATATTTTTACCATTCCCTCTTAGGAATCTTTTCCCTTTCAGTTACAAGAAGAGTTTCATTTTGGAATGAATGTGTCATGCCTGTTGTAGTAATTAAAAGACAAACAAATGCTGGGCCTCAGTCCAAATCAAAGCTTGGTTTCTCCCTGACTTAGGCCTGCTTCAGTCAGCCTGCAGGACCAAGGGAGGGCTGATGGCTTTTCTAGCTCCCCTGCCTTGTTCTTCTCTTCCTCTACTCCTAATTCCCATGTGGTTTTGGCTCCTGCAAAGTGGAGGAAAGATGGGGCCAGGAGAGTTATACTTGAAGGACACAGCAGCAATCTGACACTGAGTTCCTCTGCTGAGGGAGTTGTTTAAATCAAACTCTTTGCCCTGGGGGTGCTCTGTGGGTTCTCCAGAGATGCCACTGCATCTGGTATACCTCTCTTGATTCAGGCAGAATCTTGCCTTCAGCTGGTCACATGACCTCTTAAATCTCTTTCTTTTCCTGGCAAATAATCTCTTAGGTGGTGTTTGTTGTTGGTTGAATTGTGTTCCCCTAAAAGATATATTGTCCCAGCCCCTGACACTTGCGAATGTGACCTTATTTGGAAATAAGATCTTTGTAAATGTAATTCACTTAAGATGATTTCATTAGAGTGGACCCTTATCCAATATGACTGGTGTCCTTATAGGAGGAGAAGACAGAGATACACAGAAAGAACACCATGTCATGACAGAGGCAGAAATTAGAGGGATGCAACTGCAATTAAGGAGTGCCAGGGACTGACAGCCACCACCAGAAGCTAAGAAGAAGCAGAGGATTCTATGTATAGACTCAGAGAGAGCATGGTCCTGCCGATACCTTGATTTCAGCCTTGCAGCCTCCAGAACTGGGAGAGAATAATCTGTATTTTAAGAATTCTATTTGTACTACTTTGTTATAGCAGCTCTAGGAAACTAACATGGACAGAATCCCTTTTGAGATGACTCCATCATGACTTTCCTAATTCAGGTTTCCAGGATTAATGAATCTTTAATCTGCCATTGGTAAATTGGAAAGCAGCAACTTTCCAGCTTTGCTTTCCATGTGAGTTAGGTAGCAGTCCATTGTGTGTCCTAGATTGCAGGGGACACATGTTCCCCCATGGGGGGAGTAGGAACTGCCAGTGAGCCAACACCCTTTAATTTCTAACAACTTCAACCCTTTTTCAGCCTTTCTTGGGTAGTAGGCTGCAGATAGGAAACACATTACAGGATCTGCACAGATCAGTTAACATCTCACTTTGGAGATTGGGAGTATTTGCACTTGTTCTTTTAGTTTATGCCTCTTGGAGCCTCTGCCAAAACTGTAACAGAAATGTCCCACTTTAGATAAAAGCAAAAATAAACAAATGGGACTAATTAAACTGAAAAGCTTTGGCACAGTAAAAGAAGCTATAAATAAAACAAAAAGACAACCTACAGAATGGAGGAAAATATCTGCACATGACGTGACTGACAAGGGATTAATTTCCAAAATATACAAATGGCTCATACAGCTCAATATCAAAAAAAAAAAAACCTCAATCAAAAAATGAGCAGAAGAACTAAATAGATACTTCTCCAAAGAAGACATACAGATGGCCAACAGGCACATGAAAAGATGCTCAGCATTGCTAATTATTAGAGAAATGCAAGTCAAAACTACAATGAGGTATTACCTCACATCAGTCAGAGTGGCTGTCATCAAAAAGTCTACAAATAATAAGTGCTGAAGAGGGTGTAGAGAAAGGGAACCCTCCTATACTGTTGGTGGGAATGTAAATTGGTGCAGTCACTATGGAGAACTGTAAGGAGGTTCCTTAAAAAACTAAAAATAGAGCTACCATATGATCCTGCAATCCCACTCCTGGCCATACATCCAGAAAAGATGAATACTCTAATTCGATAAGATACACACACACCAGTGTTCATAGCAGCACTATTTACAATAACCAAGACATGGAAGCAACCTAAATGTCAATCTTCAGCTGAATGGATAAAGATATATATACACATACACACACACACACACACACACACACACACACACACACACACACAATGGAATATTACTCTGTCTTAAAAAAAGAATGAATTAATGCCATTTGCAGCAACTTAGATGGACCTAGAGATTATCATATTAAGTAAAGTAAGTCAGATAGAGAAAGACAAATATCATATGATTTCATTTATATGTGGAGTCTAAAAAATGACACAAATGAACTTATTTATAAAACAGAAATAGACTCAGAGACATGGAAAACAGATTTATGGCTACCAAAGGGGAAAGGGCAGAGGGAGGGATAAATTAGCAGTTTGGGATTAACAGATACACACTACTGTATATAAAATAGATAAACAACAAGGACCTACTGTATAGCACAGGGAATTATACTGAATATCTTGTAATAACCTATAATGGAAAATAATTTGAGAAAGAATAGATATATATGTATGATTGAGTCACTTTTCTGTACACCTGAAACTAACACAACACTGTAAATCAACTATTCTTCAATTAAAAAGAAGTGCCACTTTAACATTCTGATTTAACTCTAAATTAATTTCTGTTAGATTTTCAAGTTATTGATATTAATTTGGGAGAGTGTTTTTTTTAAGTTAAAAAATTCTCTCTCTGTATTTGTAGTTATATTCCCTTTCTGGTTCTTAGGTTGCTTATATTTGGTTTCTCTCTTTCTTTTTTTCTCTCTCAAACTTGCTAACCTTTAGCTTGTATTATATATTAGTCTTTTTAAAGAATCAGCTTTTGATTTTATTGATAATTTTACCAATATATTTGTTATTGTCAATTTCATCAATTTTTTGTTTTAATTTTTATTAATTTCTAAATTCTTTCTTTTGTTTATTTAGTTGCTGCTTAACCTCTAGAGATGGAGGCTTAGTTAGTTTTTATGAGAGTTTTTTTTCCTAAGTGCATGGTTTTCCTGAGTGTCAGTTTGGCTGTGTAGCAGAGATGCTCATCCAGTGGTCATCTGCTCTGCCTTTTCCTCTTTCCCACTTCCTAAGAGGATCTTGCATTCGCTTAGGAATCTCACCTACATTTAGCTATATAGGTTGCTACGTTCTTTTCTAAATAGTTTTCAACTTCCATTTGATCTCTCTTTTAATCCAAATATTATTTAGAAGACTTTGGTTTTCCTGGTTGATACTCAGGAACTGCTGTTGACCTTTTGTTGTTACGTTTTAGGTCACTGACCTTTTGAAATCAACTTTTAAATTTTAATTTGACTTTATTTTATTGGATTTCCATAACATTTTTATTTTAATCATGTAATATGATCTGTATGACTTTGCTTTGAAAATTTGTCAACATTTCCTCTATTTCCTAATACAAGGTAAATTTTTGTAAATGTTCCATGTGTTGTTCTGTTTGTTGGGTACAAAGTTCTATAACAATTTATAGATTAAGCAGTTTGATTCTGTATTACAAATTCTCTATATCTTTATTTGTTAATTTTTAAAGATACATGCATTAATGTCCCACTGTGGTTGTGGAACTGTCAGTTTTTCTTTGTATTTTTATAAGATTTTGATGTCACAGTTAACTTGTTAAGAGCATGAATACGCAGGACCCTAACAAAGTTTTAATAGATTTTATATTTCATTAATATGAAATATCCATCTTTGTCCTCTTTAGAATTGTTATTCTGAATTCTATTTTATCTCATATTAATGTTACTATACCTGCTGTTTAAAAAATTTTTTTTATTGTGATAAAAACAGATAACATGAGTTTTACCTTCTTAACAAATTTTTCAGCAAAGGAAACAATCAACAGAGTGAAAAGGCAACCTATGAAGTGGGAGAAAATATATGCAAATCATTTATCTGATAAGGGATTATTCTCCAAAATATACAAGGAACTCCTACAAATCAATAGCAAAAACAAAAAATATAAAACAACAAACAAACAAACAAAAAAACCCCCTAATAACCTGGTTAAAAAACGGGCTAAGGACTTGAACAGACATTTCTCCAAAGCCACAGTACAAATGGACAACAGGTATGTGAAAAACTGCTCAGTGTCTCTAATCATCAGGAAAATGTAAATCACAGTGACAATGAGATCACCTCACACCTGTCAGGATGGCTTTCATCAAAAAACAAAAGACAGTTGTCAGTGAGGATGTGGAGAAATTAGAACCCTCGCACACTATTTGTGGGAATGCAAAATGGTATAGCCACTATGGAAAACTCTTTCTGCTATTCTTTTGTTAACATTGTTTTAAATACCTTTTTGCCTTTCTTTATTTTTTAACCTCTCTATACTTGGATCTCTGGAAAAGAATGTATGGCTGTAATATTTCCTCAATATGAGAATCTTTGTTTTTTTTTAATACATGAATTTAACCCATGACCATTTATCATGGTTACTGATATACTAGAACATGTTCCTGCAATCATATTTTATGGTTTCTCTATTGTAGGCTTTCTTAGTGTTTCTTTTTCTTTACTGCTTTTTGTGTGATTTAGTTCTCTTCCATTATTCCTCTAAATGATTTGGAAGTAATATGTCCTCTTAGTGGTTAGCCTTAAGTTAAATCAATAGCTAGAGTTGATCAGTATCTATATTTCTCCTACTAGTACAACAAGAACAACACCCATCTTTATGATATCTCTCCCTGTTCTTTGTCACATACCCCTCATTTCTTTCACTTTCTTTATACCCTTGCAACCCTGCAGCATACAGTCAGTCGGTTTCACCTAATTTTTCCATCCATAGTGTAGGGTAGATGAGTTGGGGGTAGGTAATTTCAGGTTCTTCAGTTCTTCTGCATTGCTGGTGGAGATCTTAATTGCTTAAAGTCCTCGAGACTGAAATAGCTAAGGCAAATTTCCGGTGATAATATTGGCAATCTCTTGTAACGTAATTTTGATGAATTATTTATTCTAACACAGTCTTTGTATTCTTGATCTAATCAAAGAGTCAGTCCCATGAAGCCAAGAGAAGGGAATGTGGCGAGAAAAGAAAGGGGAGTGGAGAAAACACCTTTCATGCCACAGTATTTAAAACATATGTATCACAAAATAAACTGTAAGCAAAATAAAGACAAATCTATAGGCAGAAAAAGGTTTGTTATACCTAAATATATAAAATCTTTATATCAAGACTGCTTCTGAAACATTAAGAAACAGAACAGGACATGAAAGATAATTTGCTGAAAAAATACAAATATATAAATATAAATATATATATATATGTATGATGAACATCATTAATAAGTAGTGAAAAATAAATTTAAGCTACAGTAAGATGCTTTTTGTTTGCTTGTGGGATTGGCAAAAAATGTTTTAAATGAATGAGAATACCAGGTGTTGAAGAAGATGTGGGAAAACTGGTACAAACTTTAAAAAATTTTGGTTATTTCTATTAATATAAAATGTAAACGACTTATAACTCTAGGGGACCAGGATCTCACTGCTAAGAATTGACTTCATGGAAATAATATATATACTGTTTAAAGACATCCTTTCTTTGAAGGATGACAATTGAAGATAACACAAACGGATGGAAAGATATACCATGTTCTTGGATTAGAAGAGTCAATATTGTTAAAATGACCATATTACCAAGGCAATTTACAGATTCAGTGCAATCCCTATCAAATTACTAATGGCATTTTTCACAGAACTAGAGCAAAAAAATTTTCAATTTCTATGGAAACATAGAAGACCTAGAATAACCAAAACAGTCTTGAGAAAAAAAAAAATTGGAGCTGGAGGAATCAGGTTCCCTGACTTCAGACTATACTACACAGCTACAGTAATCAAAACAGTATGGTACTGGCACAAAAACAGACATATAGATCAATGGAACAGGATAGAAAGCTCAGAAATAACCCCATGCAGTTCAGTTAATCTATGACAGAGGAGACAAGAATGGACGGCTACATGTAAAAGAATGGACATGCTACATGTAAAAGAATGAAATTAGAACACTCCCTAACAGCATACACAAAAATAAACTCAGAGTGGATTAAAGACCTAAATGTAAGGCCAGACACTATAAAACTCTTAGAGGAAAACATAAGCAGAATACTCTTTGACATAAATTGCAGCAGTATCTTTTTGGATCCACCTCCTAGAGTAATGGAAATAAAAACAAAAATAAACAAATGGGACCTAATTAAACTTAAAAGCTTCTGCACAGCAAAGGAAGCCATAAATAAACAAAAAAAGACAACCTACCGACTGGGAGAAAATATTTGCAAACGATGCTACCTAAACAGGACTAACTTCCCAAATATACAAACACCTCAAACAGCTTAATATCAGAAAAACAAAGACAAAGACAAGTTTCTATATAGCTAAAAATGATTTTACTACAAAGACAAGTTTCTATATAGCTAAAAATGATGTTACTAAAGCGCTATCTGTAGTATGCTCAGTTTCCCAATTGAAGAGATGAGTTAACTGAGTCAAATTTATTCTCTCAACTGATCCTTTTTGTCATCAAAAGCTAGCATTTGCCATATACACCAGGGGAAAAGAGACTGGGATAAATAAAAATCTGTAAATGAAAAAAAAAAATAACCCAACCAAAAAATGGGCAGAGGACCTAAATATCCATTTCTCCAAAGAAGACGTACAGATGGCTAACAGGCACATGAAAGGATGCTCAACATCGCTAATTTTTTAGTGAAATGCAAATCAAAACTACAATGAAGTATCACTTCACCCCAGTCAGAATGGCCATCAATAAAAAGTCTACAGATAATAAATGCTGGAGAGGGTATGGAGAAAAAGGAACCCTCCTGTACTGTTGGTGGGAATGTAAATTGGTGCAGCCACTATGGAGAACAGTATGAAGGTTCCTTAAAAAAACTAAAAATAGAGTTATCAATGATCCAGCAATCCCACTCCTGGGCATATACACCGAAAAGACAAAAACTCTAATTCAAATAGATACATGTACCCCTGTGTTCATAGCAGCACTATTTACAGTAGCCAAGACATGAAAGTAACCTAAATGTCCATCAACAGATCAATGGATAAAGAAGATGGTATATATATACAACAGAATATTATTCAGTCTTAAAGAACAATGAAATATGCCATTTGCAGCAACATGGATGCACCTAGAGAATATCATATTAAGTGAAGTAAGTCTGACAGAGAAAGACAAATATCATATATCACTTATATGTGGAATCTAAAAAAATGATACAAATGAATTTATTTACAAAACAGAAATAGACTCAGAGACATAGAAAACAAATTTATGGTTACCAAAGGGGATGGGAGGGAGGGAGATAAATTAGGAGTTTGGGATTAATATATACACACTACTATATATAAAACAGGTAAACAACAAGGACTTACTGTATAGCACAGGGAACTATACTCAATATCTTGTAATAACCTATAATGGAAAATAATCTGAAAAAGAATGTGTGTGTGTGTGTGTGTGTGTGTGTGTGTATAGATGAATCATATTTAAAAAAAATTTTGTTGGAGTATTGTTGCTTTACAATGTTGTGTTAGTTTCTACTGTACAGCAAAGTGAGTCAGTATAAATATATCCCTTCTTTTTTGGATTTCCTTCCCATTTAGGTCACCACAGAGCACTGAGTAGAGTTCCCTGTGCTATACAGTAGGTTCTTATTAGTATCTATTTTATACATAGTATCAATAGTGTATATATGTCAATCTCAATCTCCCCATTCATCACACCCCGCCTTCCCCCTTGGTATCCATATGTTTGTTCTCTACATCTGTGTCTTTATTTCTGCTTTGTAAATAAGATTCTCTATACCATTTTTTCCCAATTCTATAAATATGTGTTAATATACAATATTTGTTTTTCTCTTTCTGACTTATTTCACTCTGTGTGACAGTCTCTAGGTCCATCCACGTCTCTATAAATGACCCAATTATATTCCTTTTTATGGCTGAGTAATATTCCATTGTATATATGTACCACATCTTCTTTATCCATTCGTCTGTCGATGGGCATTTAGGTTGCTTGCATGACCTGGCTATTGTAAATAGTGCTGCAATGAACATTGGGGTGCATGTGTATTTTTGAATTGTGGTTTTCTCTGGGTATATGCCCAGTAGTGGGATTGCTGGGTCACATGGTAGTTCTATTTTTAGTTTGTTAAGGAATCTCCATACTGTTCTTCATAGAGGCTGTATCAATTTACATTCCCACCAACAGTGCAAGAGGGTTCCCTTTTCTCCACACCCTGTCCACCATTTATAGTTTGTAGACTTTTTGTTGATGGCCATTCTAACCAGTATGAGGTGATATCTCATTATAGTTTTGATTTGCATTTCTCTAATAATTGGTGATGCTGAGCATCTTTTCATGTGCCTGTCAGCCATCTGTATGTCTTCTTTGGCGAAATGTCTATTTAGGTCTTCTGCCTAGTTTTTGATTGGGTTGTTTGTTTTTCTGATATTGAGCTACATGAGCTATTTGTATATTTTGGAGATTAATACTTTGTCAGTTGCTTCGTTTGCAAATATTTTCTCCCATCCTGAGGGTTGTCTTGTTTATGGTTTCCTTTGCTGGGCATTAGGTTCATTAGGTCCCATTTGTTTATTTTTATTCTCGTTACTCTAGGAGGTGAGTCAAAAAAGATCTTGCTGTGATTTATGTCAAAGAGTGTTCTGCCTATGTTTTCCCTTAAGAGTTTTATAGTGTCTGGTCTTACATTTAGGTCTTTAATTCATTTTGAGTTTATTTTTGTGTATGGTATTAGGGAGTGTTCTAATTTCATTCTTTTACATGTAGCTGTCCAATTTTCCCAGCACCACTTATTGAAGAGGCTGTCTTTGCTCCATTTTATATTCTGTCCTCCTCTGTCATAGGTTAGGTGTCCATAGTTGCGTGGGTTTATCTCTGGGCTTTCTATCCTGTTCCATTGATCTATATTTCTGTTTTTGTGCTAGTACCATACTGTCTTGATTACTGTAGCCCTGTAGTATAGTCTGAAGTCAGGGAGCCTGATTCCTCCAGCTCTGATTCCTTTTCTCAGGATTGCTTTTGCTATTCAAGGTCTTTTGTGTTTCTATACAAATTGTAAAATTTTTTGTTCTAGTTATGTGAAAAATGCCATTGACAATTTGATAGGGATTGCATTGAATCTGTAGATTGCTTTGGGTAGTAGAGTCATTTTCACAATATTGATTCTTCCAATCCAAGAACATGGTATTTCTCTCCATCTGTTTGTGTCATCTTTGATTTCTTTCATCAATATTTTATAGTTTCCTGCATACAGGTCTTTTGCCTTCTTAGGTAGGTTTATTCTTAGGTATTTTATTCTTTTTGTTGCAATGGTAAAGGGATTGTTTCCTTAATTTCTTTTTCTGATCTTTTGTTGTTAGTGTATAGGAATGCAAGAGAGTTCAGTGTATTAATTTTGTATCCTGTGACTTTACTAAATTCATTGATTAGCACTGGTAGTTTTCTGGTGGCATCTTTAGGATTTTCTATATATAGAATCATGTCATCTGCAAACAGTGACAGTTTTACTTCTTCTTTTCTGATTTGGATTCCTTTTGTTTCTTTTTCTTCTCTGATGGTCATGGCTAGGACTTCCAAAACTATGTTGAATAATAGTGGTGAGAATGGCCCTCTTGTCTGGTTCGTGATTTTAGAGGAAATGCTTTCAGTTTTTCACCATTGAGAATAATGTCTGCTGTGGATTTGTCATATATGGCCTTTATTATGTTGAGGTAGTTTCCCTCTGTGCCCACTTTCTGGAGAGTTTTTATCATAAATGGGTGTTGAATTTGTCAAAAGCTTTTTCTGCATGTATTGAGATGATCATATGGTGTTTATTCTTCAATTTGTTAATATGGTGTATCACATTGATTGATTTTTGTATATTGAAGAATTCTTGCATCCCTGGGATAAATCCCACTTGATCATGGTGTATGATCCTTTTAATGTCTTGTTGGATTTGGCTTGCTAGTATTTTGTTGAGGATTTTTGCATCTATGTTCATCAGTGATATTGGCCTTTGATTTTCTTTTTCTGTGATATCTCTGTGTGGTTTTGGTATCAAGGTGATGGTGGCCTTGTCAAATGAGTTTAGAAGTGTTCCTCTCTCTGCAATGTTTTTGGAAGAGTTTGAGAAGGATAGGTGTTAGCTCTTCTCTAAATGTTTGATAGAATTCACCTGTGAAGCCATCTGTGCTGGACTTTTGTTTGTATGAAGATTTTTAATCACAGTTTCAATTTCATTACTTGTGATTGGTCTATTCATATTTTCTATTTCTTCCTGGTTCAGTCTTGGAAGGTTGTACCTGTCTAAGAATTTGTCCATTTCTTCCAGGTTGTCCATTTTATTGGCATAGAGTTGCTTGTAGTAGTCTCTTATTATTTTTTGTACTTCTGTGGTGTCAGTTGTAACTTCCTTTTTCATTTCTAATTTTATTGATTTGAGTCCTCTCCCTCTTTTTCTTGGTGAGTCTGGCTAATGGTTTATCAATTTTGTTTATCTTCTCAAAGAACCAGCTTTTAGTTTTATTGATCTGTGCTATCATGCTTTTTTGTTTCTATTTCATTCATTTCTGCTCTGATCTTTACGATTTCTTTCCTTCTACTAACTTTGGGTTTTGTTTGTTCTTCTTTCTCTAGTTCCTTTAGGTGTAAGGTTAGGTTGTTTATTTGGGCTTTTTCTTGTTTCTTTTTCTTCTTTTTTTTTTTTTTTCTTGTACACGGGCCTCCCAGTGTTGTGGCCTCTCCTGTTGCAGAGCACAGGCTCCAGACGCGCAGGCTCAGCGGCCATGGCTCACGGGCCCAACCCCTCCACGGCATGTGGGATCTTCCTGGACCGGGGCATGAACCCATGTCCCCTGCATTGGCAGGCGGACTCTCAACCGCTGCACCACCAGGGAAGCCCTTTTCTTGTTTCTTGAGGTAGGATTGTATTGCTATAAACTTCCCTCTTAGAACTGCTTTTGCTGCATCCCATAGGTTTTGGGTTATCGTGTTTTCATTGTCTTTTGTTTCTAGGTATTTTTTGATATCCTCTTTGATCAATTATATGTTGGTTATTTAGTAGCATATTGTTTAGCCTCCATGTGTTTTTGTTTTTTACATTTTTTCCCCTGTAATTGATTTCTAATCTTATATCGTTGTGGTTGGAAAAGATGCTTGATATTATTTCAATTTTCTTAAATTTACCAAGGCTTGATTTGTGACCCAAGATATGATCTATCCTGGAGAATGTTCCATGTGCACTTGAGAAGAAAGTGTATTCTGCTGCTTTTGGATGGAATGTTCTATAAATATCAATTAAGTCTATCTGGTCTGATGTGTCATTTAAGGCTTGTCTTTCCTTATTAATTTTCTATCTGGATGATCTATCCATTGGTGTAAATGGAGTGTTAAAGTCCCCCACTATTATTTTGGTGCTGTCGATTTCCCCTTTTATGGCTGTTAGCATCTGCCTTATGTATTGAGGTGCTCCTATGTTGGGTGCATAAATATTTACAATTGTTATATCTTCTTCTTGGATTGATCCCTTGATCATTATGTAGAGTCCTTCCTTGTCTCTTATGACAGTTTTTATTTTAAAGTCTCTTTTGTCTGATATGAGTATTGCTACTGAAGCTTTCTTTTGATTTCCATTTTCATGGAATATCTTTTTCTATCCCCTCACTTTCAGTCTGTATGTGTCCCTAGGTCTGAAGTGGGTTTCTTATAGACAATATATATATGGGTCTTGTTTTTGTATCCATTTAGCCAGTCTGTGTCTTTTGGTTGGAGCTCATAATCCATTTACTTTGAAGGTAATTATCGATATGTATGTTCCTATTACCATTTTCTTAATTGTTGTGGGTTTGTTTTTGTAGGTCTTTTTCTTCTCTTGTGTTTCCTGCCTAGAAAAGTTCTTTTAGCATTTGTTGCAAAGCTGGTCTGATGGTGCTGACTTCTCTTAGCTTTTACTTTTCTGTAAAGCTTTTGATTTCTCCATCAAATCTGAGTGAGAGCCTTGCTGGGAAGAGTAATCTTGGCTGTAGGTTTTCCCGTTTCATCACTTTAAATATATCTTGCCGCTCCTAAATATATCTTGCCACTCCCTTCTGGCCTGCAGAGTTTCTGCTGAAAGATCAGCTGATAACCTTATGGGGATTCCCTTGTATGTTATTTGTTGCTTTTCCCTTGCTGCTTTTAATGTTTTTTCTTTGTATTTAATATTTGATAGTCAGATTAATATGTGTCTTGGCTTGTTTCTCCTTGGGTTTATCCTGTATGGGAGTCTCTGCATTTCCTGGGCTTATTGACTATTTCCTTTCTCATGTTAGGGAAGTTTTCGACTATAATCTCTTCAAATATTTTCTCAGACACTTTTCTTCTTCTTGGACCCCTATAATTTGAATGTTGGTGCGTTTAATGTTGTCCCAGAGGTCTCTGAGACTGTCCTCAATTCTTTTCATTCTTTTTTCTTTATTCTGCTCTGTGGCAGTTATTTCCACTATTCTATCTTCCAGCTCACTTATCCATTCTTCTGACTCAGTTATTCTGCTATTGATTCCTCCTAGTGCATTTTAAATTTCAGTTATTGTGTTTTTCAGCACTGTTTGTTCTTTAGTTCTTCTAGGTCCTTGTTAAACCTTTTTATGTGTTTTCCCCATTCTATTTTTGAGATTTTGGATATCTTTACTATCATTACTCTGAATTCTTTTTCAGGTAGATTGCCTGTTTCCTCTTCATTTGTTTGGTCTTGTGGGTTTTTACCTTGCTCCTTCGTCTTCAACATATTTCTCTGTCTCCTCATTTTGTTTAACTTACTGTGTTTGCAGTCTCCTTTCTGCAGGCTGCAGGGTTGTAGTTCCTCTTGCTTCTGGTGTCTGACCCCAGTAGGTGAGGTTGGTCAAGTGGCTTGTGCAGGCTTCCTGGTGGGAAGGACTGAGTGTTGCCATCGTTCTGGTGGCTGGAGCTGGATATTTTCCCTTTGATGGGCAGTGCCGCATCAGGTAGTGTGTTTTGGGGTGTCTATGGGTTTAGTATGTCTTTAGGCAGCCTGTCTGCTGATGGGTTTATGTTCCTGTCTTGCTTGTTGTTTGGTGTGGGGTGTTCAGCACTGGAGCCTGCAGGCAGTTGGGTAGAGTTGAGATGGAGACCTCCAGGAGAGCTCTTGCCAGTCAGTATTCCCTGGGGCTGGGAATTCTGTGACGTTCCAGCTTCCTGTGTCCTGGACTCAGCACTCCCACCCCAGAAGCTCAGGCCTGATTCCCAACTTGGGAACAAAGACCCCACAAGCTACATGGCTCAGCAAAAAAAGGGGGAAAAAAAGGAAAAGAAAAAAGAAAAATAATGGCTGGAAAGAAAACAAATGGAAACAAACGGACAAACAAAACCCAAGACAAATAGCAAAGACCAAAATAACAGCAACAGCAACAATTAAAAGCAAACAAATGAACAGACAAACAAAACCCCAGACAAATGGTAAAAGCAAAACCAAACAAAAAAAAAAACTAAGAAACGTACAAAATAAGAAACAAAAACAAAAGAGACGACAACAACCAAACAAAAGAATCCCAAAACAAAATCAAACAATTAAAAACAAAACTGACAAATACAAAACAAAACAAAAGCAGAATGCAAACTGAAGGAAAAAGAAAGAAAACAAACACACAAAATGATAAAAAAAGAAAAAAGATAAGAAATAGAAGAAAGAAAAAAGATAAAAACAAAATAGAACAAAGTAAAGAAAAAAAATCAAGGAAAAAAACACAGAACAACAAAAAAGTAACGTAGAAATAGAAATATTAAAAAACTAAATAAAAATAATAAAAGAGCAGCTATAGAACAAAACAAAACATAAAGAAAATAGTAATAATGGTATTTTCCTGGGGTCTCAGCTGTCAGTGTTCTCGCCCCCACCATGAGTCGCAGCCAACCTCTGCCTCCCCAGGAGGCCCTCCAAAACCTCTAGGTAGGTCTCTGGTCCCTCTGTGAGCACTGTGGGGGCAGCTCAGACTCTGACCTGGCCCAACTCCCGTATGCACTAGTCCCCAAAGTCCACAGCTGCTAGAGCTAGACCGGTTTCTGTGGTGGCAACACTCATTGTCCATTCAGATATTCCATAAATACAGGGTTTACCAAGCTGATCACAGGGATTTAATCTGTGGTTTGTGCAGCTGCATAGAAAGATTTTTTTCCTCTTCCTTAGTCGCCCTGCCTTGGGGCTCAGCCGTGGTTTTAGCCGCACCTCTGCATGTGTGCCACCCACAGAAGTCTGCTCCTTAGGCTGCCCTGGAGTGCTCAGGTCTGCCCTGGTGAGGACAGGGAGCAGAGGTGGCACAACTGCCTGGGTAGTGGGGGCACCGGTGGTGACTGGTGCGTGGGAAAGCTGGTAGCCATGGGCATGAGAGATCTGGCCCTAGTGGGAGCCTTTTCTAGCATCTGGCACCCGGTGTGAGAAGGTCAGTCCTGGTGGGGGCTTTTCCTAGTGCCTGGAGGGGCGGGGGCTGGTGCGTAGCGGGAGAGAGAGGCTGCAGTGGCAGCTCCGCCCCCTGCATGCCACTCAAAAGTGGTGTCTTGCTTCTATGGCAGTCTCGGTTTCCTCCAAAAGCCTTCCTGGTTGTGGATTTCCTCCCTCCAGTCCTCTCAGGTGGTCTCCTCACAGCCTACAGCACTCCTCCCCTCAGGTTTGCTCTCCAATCCCCACTTTCCAGCTCTCAGCCCTGTGTGCACCGGCAGACATATGTCCCAGTCTGGGGCGCACAGTGCTGGGGCATGGACTGTCTGTGTAGGTCTCACTTTATCCTGTCTGCCACAGACCGGCCATTTCACCCTCCTCTGACAGCCTCAGATGCTCTCCTTCTTTTCCAACTGATTTCCCCATTGGTGAGGGGGCTTCCCCAGATGCGAGAACCTCTCCTCTGCTCAGCTCCCCCCTAGGGGTGCAGATCCCCTTTCGCTTCCTCTCCTCTCCTTTTTCCCTTCTTTCTTTTGTCCTACCCAGTTACGTGGGGATCTTTCTTGTCCTTTCCAGTGTCCAAGGTCTTCTGCTCGTGTTCAGGCAGTGTTCTGTGAGAATTGTTCCATCTGTAGATGTATTCTTGATGCATTTGTGGAAAGAGATGAACTCCACGTCCTCCTACTCCTCCGCCATCTTGGTTTCTCCTAGCTGAATCACTTTGCTGTACACTTGAAACTAACACAACATTGTAAATCCACTATATTTCAATAATAGAAAAATAAAGACATCTTTTCTTTCTTTCAACAAATGTGTTTTGAATGCCTAGTAAATGTCAGTCATTTTCTGTGCACTTGAAATACACCCATGAACAAAACAAAGGTCCCTACTCTTGTGGAGCATACGTTTTTATGAAAGGAATCCCCCAAATTCAAGCAATTATTTTTGAACTATTCTCAGTTTTTAATCTCTAGGATGTGATATTACTTCCACAGAAAGGTATCTGTAAATACCCAAAACCAAAGATGTTAATGTTGCTGATTCATGTAACTGTAAAAGAAATATTTAAAAAACTACCAGAAATATTTCAGGTATCTTGACTAAAATTCAGAGATGAAAATTTTGTGTGATTTATTTCAGTTTCAGTGTGTTTTGTTTAACATAGTAGTTAACTTATACATCAAGTCCTATCATAAAATATTTATTCCAATTAGCCAGTCGTCTTATTTCATCTTATGGAATGATAAGTATCATTTAATATCTTAACTGACATTAATTTAATATATTAAGTGATATTCAGTTTATATTTTCAATATATTAATATTTTTATGTTTTTAATCCCTTATTAAGGAAAAAATATGCTATGTACTGGTCTTAATAGTTTTTAACTGTATATACTTTTTTCTTTCATCACCACATAGGTATGTTTTGATCATGATGTGTAATTAAATTACTAGAGTTATTTCTGCTTTTCATAAACAATTCTTATTCATTCCTTAAAATGAAACACTGAAGCCTGTTGCATGTATTTATAGTATTCTTCAAATAATGAATAACTTATGATTTACTCATGTAAAACATTACCTTTATTATAAATTAATAAGAAAGAGTATTGGTTATTATTTTTTATAATACATTACAAGTGGATACATTTGTTATATTAGATGTATATCATAATAATCTTGACTTTATTGCTTTTAGGAATCTACCTTGTAATATGTTCTCTGTAAATATACTTCTCCATAGCTTCATAGTCTATAAAACTCATATTAACATGTTTTACTTAAAAATAAAGTTAGTTTTTGTTTTTCATGATAGAAAGTAAGTTTGACTTATCTGAATGCATTGAGAACCATTACTGGCTTTTCCAATTAAGTTATGTGACAGAGACTTTCTATATAAGTGATATGATGAAAATGGTAAATCTGCAGCTTCAAACATATAACACAATGTATTTGAAGCACATAAAACATTCTCATTTAGAAGTTACTTGGAAAAAATGTAATAAAATGAACAATAATTCAATTTTTCAGTCTTTTCTGAGCATATGTTACAAGAGGCTTCTAACTGAAAGTGTAACAGATATAATTAATACTTATTTGATAAATCTTGCTTATGAGAAACTGAATGACACGTATGTAGGTAATAGATTTTGCAAGCCAGGTGTTTCTAATTCTTTGCTTTCAACAAAATTTCAAAATGTCTTAAGTTGTCAGCTGATCAAAATACATTTTGGTAGTGAGATATTTGGCATTGCTAATAATTTAATATTTTAGTTTTTCTTTACTTAGAAAGACATTAAGTAGCAAATAAAAACACCATGACAAGTTGAGAATGAGGTCTCAGGAGAAAGGAAAAGTGTTTGTATATTATTATCTTTGTCAGCACTTTTTCCCTGGTGTTGAACAAAGCGCCCTGCATTTTCATTTTGTAAAGGGCCCTGCAAATTTTGTAGCTGATCTTGCTCCTCCCTTTATTTGGGAAAAGGGCTAACAGGTAAGCCTAACATAGCCCTTTTTGGGGAGTGGGCGGAGATGAGGAGGTGGGCTAAACCAGCAGAGGGATCAGAGTTCCATGGCTGTTTGGCTGTTCTTCCAGTGACTGGGTGGTAAGTTCAGTACATGGTTGGGGTGTAAACTTTTGACTCCAGGCCACGTTCTCCAGTGCCTCTGTACCAATAACGTGGTAACAGTTTGATGACCATCTGACTCTGATGTTGCCTTCTAAAATGGAAATAGAGTAAAATTGCAGCAGAGAATTTTGTCTTGTCTCTCAAATAGACCTCAAAGTCTGAGGATGTGTTTGCTGTAAAAAAAAATTTAGTACCCAACAATACAGTAACAATTCTAATCTTTGAAAGAACTTTCACAGTTGCCATTACTAGTCTCAGAGGACAGATTTTAGTAGGAAGACAAGAGAACTTCCTTGATGGAATGGTTCAGGGACACTGGAGCCACACAGTATAGTGGTTGAAGTTGAATATGAGCTTATGGACTCAGCCAGAACTGAAGCGGATCTGCCCCTTCTCAAATTATGTAACTGAACACTGTTTCCCTTATGTATGTTGAGAGGATGAAAAGAAGTAATACAGGGCATATCCTTAGCACAGTGTATGTTACAGAAGTCCTCAATAAATCAATGTTAACTTATTATCATTGCTAAGATTTGGAAGTAATTTCACATGGGAAAGGATGATTCCTTTGCTGTTTTCCACCCTTTTTTAACACTCCTTACTTCTCTTATTCCCTATGCTTTTGCTTTCCCCGTCCTGATGAGAACATAGAACATAGAATTCATTAAGAACATAGAATCATGGGCCATGATGGCTGATGGGAGAATGCAGAAAAGTGACACACTTACATTTAGGCAATGTCCTGCCTCAGGTAAGATGAGTGAAAGTAATGACTCTTAGACATCCTTCCAGTTTTGTTTGATGATTATCAGTGCCCGTATATAGTATATACAAAGTGGGTAATTCCTCCTCCCATCAGTCTTTTCTTCCACAAATGTTTGTTGAGTGTCTACTTTGCTTACACTCAAGGAAGTTATAGTCTAATGGGTGAGCAACCGTACAATTTTAACGATGTGTCACTATATAGAAGGGAATGGTGAATACAAGGGTACCATGTGGCATGTCATCTAAGACAGTCAGAGTGATTTCTGGAATGCTTCTTGGAATTATAACAAGTTAGCGGAATTTTGAAGAAAGAAGTTAGCCAGGTGGGTAAAGATGTTGCCAGCTTCAAGGGCTCCTAGTGCAAAACATGGAATTCTTTGAGAACTTTGTGGGTTTAGAGAACTAGAAGACTGTTCTGGATACTTATTTTCCCTTGTTTCAGTAAGTATGTTTTTCTATTTATTGGTTTATACATTGTGTGTCCAGAAAATAAGAATTGGAGACCATTTTGTGATCACATAGTGGTTAAAATAAACTTAGATGAGAAAAAAATCTCTTTGGTCTAAAATGATTTTTTTAGGCATTTCATATACTCAGAACTAGTGAAAAACTGTACCCTGACATTATTGCTTCATATCTCTTTATTAAATGATTTATTCTGTATTGATTCTGTTTTTATTAAGAACAACCTAGTTTAGTCGCATATCATGCTTATGAAGCAATGTATTTATCAAACACTGCCATTACCTCATAGTAATGACTCACCATTCCAACCCCTGGACTTTACGCCCCCTTAAATGACTTCTTTTATTTATTTGTGGAAATTCCAGTGGGGTGGAATGCAATTTTTATTTTTACTTTCAATTTATGATTTTGTTATTTAGTTATACTTCCTCAACAGGTACATTCTGATCCCTTATTCTGTTCCAGGCACTGTGCCAGACACTGGGAATAAAACCATGAGCAAGAAGACTCTGCTCTGAAGCAACTGATAGTCTAATCTGTGTGTTTAGCAGTGGAAGTGGGTGGTGAGGCTGAAGCAGGAGTAGGGTGGGTGGGCAGTTAAGATACAGAGAGGTTAAAAGGCAGTTACAGTGCCGCTATTATGTGGGTGATGAGGGACAATGCACAGGGTGCTTTGAGAGTACACAGGAGATAAAAATAGCCCAGCTGAAGTAGTTCACCTAAATGAAAGTAGGGAAGAAGGACAAGAGGAAAGATATGATTACAAGAAACTTTAATGGAGAGTCTGTGAAGATTCACTGATAAAAGAAGCCCCAGAGGCATGAGTGAGGTCTTGGATTTTCCTTCTCATTCAGTTTTCCAGCCAGTCACAGATGCTTGAGAGACTGAGAGACTCTAGATAAACCCAACAAAAAGACCACTGCTGTTTGTGTTCAGCCCCAGTCTGCTGAATCATGAGCAGATAGATAGTTGTTGTTTTAAATCACTATGTTTTGGGGTGGTTTGTTACACAGTAATAGATAACACAAACATCTGGGTTAAATATCCATCCAAGTCCACGTTCCTTCACAAAGCCAGTCCGTTCACCTGGAAAATCTGTTTCACAGGGTGTGTCATTTTACTATCCCCCTGGGAGTTCATGGCTTGGGGAGAAGAAGATTTTGTAGTTCTCTAGTGCCTCTTCTTGCTTCCTTACCTTTCCCAGTTTCAGCAAACACTCCTTGACCAGAAATACTCTGGTGTAGGGGGAGATCTTCAGGGAGTGTGAAAAAGCCCACACCAAGTTGTAATTTTCCTCTTGGTTTTATTTAAATGCAGTTGTTGTATTCCAGCTAGAAAGGTCACAGACAGACAGGAATGTCCCTAAATGATTAGAAGAATTGTTTGTTGCCAACAAGGAGGCATGCTTTCTCAGTATGACAAAAGACAAGACTTATTTTTTTCCCCCTGTAGAGCAGTTAATTAGGAGTGTGAACAGCCCTTAGAAATATCTCTAGTTCCATTTGAGGTATAAGTGGTAAAAGATGTCAAAGGAAGACTAAGTGTAGTTGGGATGGAGCGGAGAGCAGCCCTTTCAAGGATCAGTTTTGTATTAGAGGAGGAACAACTTGGCTGTGTCTTATAATTTCCTACATATGAAAGTGATTTAACTTTCTTAAAGTAACTGAGGTGTAGGTAAGGGTGGATCATGGGTTTGTCATCTTAGGAAAATCATCTTAAAGAGTTTCCTTAATTGTGTACCTCCAAATTATGAGTTGTCTTCAATCATGTTTTGCAATAAATAGAAAGTTTTGCTGCAAGAGGCAGCCTTAACTCTAACAAGGTAGTTCTTCAGAGTCTTATTACACAACAAGAGAATACAGAATCAGCACTTATTCTGGAAATTTGCAACAGTTTGTGCTGAAGTGACCCTTCCTAAGCCTTGAGTATTTGGCAAAGAGAATGGGATATAAAAGGGAAAAAAAAGTTGAGCTATTTATTTCTTTATTAACTAAATGTAACCTAAACAGAATCCAAATAATGACTCTATAGCAATGAACTAGTTTTGCTTTGCAAAGATTTGATGGAATATTTGATCATATGATAACACTTAACATTATGTCACTGAAACTTGAGACAGGTATGAAAGAACAGCATAGTCTTCTTATCACTTCTAAACACTAGTATAAGATGGCTTTGATATTGAGTTCTATTTATATGACTTACATAGTTAAATTTCTCTGGGAAAAAAGTTTATTATGTACTGGACCTTATTCAGGGTGATTTCTGACTTAAAACTCTCCTGGCAGAATCCTCAATAACATTGCCCCCTTGCCCTTCTGACACCCATCTATTCATCACACATTTAATCAACTCAGATGTTGCCTGTGCTCCTCCTACAAATTGGTTGCCAGAAGAATACAGCCAGAATACAATTGCACAAAATGGTGCTACTGAAAATTTATAGATAATTTTCAGTTTAGTGCAACACGTATTTTCACATCCTTTGTTAGTTCTTGCACTAGCTCACCAAAGGAGCTATTCCAAATTGTTATCATTCTTCTCAAGCACAAGGCACACTGCTGTCTTCCTTTCTTTTGGGTGACTATATCAGGCAGAGTCTGTCAAGAAAAGAGACCACAGTAGGTATTTTGACAGAGGAAGGTGAATATAGGAGATGGTTACAGAGAAATTAAAAAGCTGGAAAAGCAGAAAGGAAATGGGGAGATAGTGCTACAGAGAAAATAACTAAGAAACAGCTGCCTTCTCTTGGGACTGGGGAAACAAAAGGAAAACTTGGGGTATTGAATCTAGAAGCTTATAAGAGAGGCTCTTAGAGTTCAGACCTCCGAGGAGGGAGTATGATATAGATGCTGCCAGTACCCCTGAAGAGATGCAATGAGGCTAAGTACCAAAAGAAACTGGCAAAGAAATTTGGGAATTATATTTGCAGAGTCTCAATGCCAGCACCATAGAGCACAGGATAGAAGGTAGTATTTGAAGAGACAATAGCCAAATAACTAGTATAGTCCACCCTTTTCTCCATATCTTTGCCTGGGTTCTTAAAACAGCAGACCTTGAGACAAAAGACTTATATGCTACTATATAATTGAGTAGCGGAGAGGCAAGAATTAGGGAAAAGGGGAGCATTCTGTGATTGCTGATTGAGCATTCAGATCCCCGCTTCAAGGCCAAAACACCAGCTGCTCTGAATTTCTTTTTGAAGGCTCACAGTTGCATTGTGCATGGGATTTACCCTTGAGCCAAGGAAACTCCCTCCTCAAGGTTGCTCTCTTTCCCGTGTCATGGCCCACGGTCAGTGTCTGGGCATTTAAGCCCAAAACTATTGTCTCAATTTGAGAAAACTCTGAAGAGCCATGCTGGCTTCAGAGATTCTCATAGGATTGTCTGAGGTCTTGATTAAAACTGCATTGCAGGTTAGCTCTTCCCTCTAGAGGCCTTCCTGCCACTCCTGCCTTCTTTACTTGCTTACAGGTGTATCTCACAGGAGCACTCCCCTACCACCCTGCATGCAGCTTTCCATCTCTGTTTCCAGGAAATAAATGCAAACCTGTGGAACAGGAATGATCCTGGAAGCAGTCTCTAAAATGGAATTGTGGAGATGGATTACTCAATGATAGATTGGCACTGAGGACCCCATCACTGGTGATAAGTGGAATGTCAGTAATCCCTGCCATGCAGATGATGTGTAGTTGTTAAAACTTTCACCAGAGATGAACATACAGGTGGAAAGGGACACGCTGAGTGATGCGATATTTTTGGCACTTGAGGGGTATGAGGGAAGTAGGTTACTCTAATGACTATGAAATTGGTTGGCTTTCCTGAACACCACTGAATCATGGGAGAAATGGTGACAGACATAAAGTGATTATTTACCAATCAAGGCAAAATGTGAAAGCCAGATTGTCGTCTTCTTTTTTTTTTTTTTGCGGTACGCGGGCCTCTCACTGTTGTGGCCTCTCCCGTTGCAGAGCACAGGCTCCGGACGCGCAGGCTCAGCGGCCATGGCTCACGGGCCCAGCCGCTCCGCGGCATGTGGGATCTTCCCGGACCGGGGCACGAACCCGTTCACTTGCATCGGCAGGCGGACTCCCAACCACTGCGCCACCAGGGAAGCCCCAAATTGTCTTCTTATTTACCAGTCAAGGCAAAACGTGAAAGCCAGATTGTCTTGTGAGCATTCAAGGAAACCTTTAATCCCCTGCAGCCAGTGGACAGAGTGGAGCACCAGACTCAGGCCTAATCATTAGAGTAGCAAGGCTTGAAAAAGGTTGAATTCTTATCTCTAGCAGATCTTCTACGTCAAGGTCAGGGTGCAAATAGGGAAGGAGTGGGATGCTGAGGCTTGGGATGGGGACATCTGAGTAGATTTACTTCAGAACCTTGAGCTTCAGAAGTGGTTCTTCTCTCCATCAGAATATAGAGACTCTCTGTTGGCTTAAGATAATGCAAAGCCCTCAAATAAGGTAGATGCTTAAAAGCACTTGTCTTCCTCAGGATCTGGGTCAAATTCCCCTTCATGCAACCAGAGTCAAATCCCAACAGAGCCAGGCTAGAATCTGCTGGTCTGACAAAGGAGAAGAGAGATACTGTGCTGAAGAAGCTGAAGAATATGTGCCAGCACGTTTGGAAAAGATTACATTGGAATGAAACTTGAAGATGCTGGATGAAGGAAGGTAGAACATGTGATTGGATAAAGGAGCATTCTCTGTTGATACAGCATTTAATGCCCTGACAAGAATTCTGGTAGACAGTGTTTTGTGTCCATGCCCACTTCCTTCACTTAGCTTTTCACCAAACTATCTTGTCCCAAAACTTCCAATCTTGTTCCCTACAGATCCATGAATTATAAAAATAGGCTAGAAATTATAAACAGGCAACTCTCAAAAGAAGAAGTATATTTGGCTAATAAACATTAAAAAAAAAGCAGTCCATGCAGTAACTCAAAAGTATAACTTAATACAATAGATTTTTTTCACCTATCAAATTTGGATAAGATTTAAAAGACTGAGTGCTTTCATTTATGGCTAATGATACTTTAAATCGGTACTATATTTTTTAAAGGATATATTAGCATAAATTATCACAATTTTAAATACACAGACTATTACTTCTCATCATGATGGAATAATAGTGACTGCATTTCTTTTTTTTTCACTATTTGGATATTTTTATATTTTCCTTTTGGACTTATAAGAGCCTTATATATGACAGATACCATTCTTTGGTTCATCATGTATGTTACAAATATTTTCTGTAATTTCTAATTTGTTTCTTAATTTTATCTATTAATACTGGAACTAGGGTAAAGCAAATGAGATGCCCAGGGTGAGAGGTTTAAGAAGGCTATCACACCCTGCATTTTCATGACCCTGAAAGTGAATGCCTCCTTAAGAGTAAGATGCCAAAGGCTTCACCCTAGTCCTAACCCTGTTATTTATGACAGTTATTTTCTTCTGTAAATGATTAGAAAATTGAGAAAATATGTGAAGTATCTGTTTTCAGGCAGTACAAAGCTTGATCTCTAAGATAGGGGAAACAAATGAAGTGAGCTCTGTGATAGCTGTGGTTTCTGCCTGGTGGCACTTTCTGGATCATTGTGTAGGGAGGAGATCCCAGAAAAGTATGTCACATTCACTGAGCTGAGGAAACAGAGATACGAGTTCATGGTAGTTGAGGCAACAGGAAGTATGATGCCTCCTGCTTTGTTCTTCTTTCTCAAGATTGCTTTGGTTGTTCAGGGTCTTCTGTGGTTCCATATGAATTTTAGGTTTGTTTTTTCCATTTCTGTGCAAAATGCCCTTGGAGTTTTGATAGGGATTGCATTAAATCTGTAGATTGATTTGGGTAGTATGGACATTTTAACAATATTTATTCTTCCAGTCTATGAACATTTGATATCTTTCCATTTATTTGTGTCTTCTTCAATTTCTTTCATCAATGTCATATACTTTTCAGTGTACAGATCTTTCATCTCCTTGATTAAATTTATTCCTAAGTATTTTATTCTCTTTGATGCTGTTGTAAATGGGATTGTTTTCTTAATTTATTTCTTGGATAGTTTATTGCAAGTGTGTAGAAACACAACTGGTTTTTATGTTTATTTCTATATGAACCTTGCTGACTTTGTTTCATTATTCTAACAGTTTTTTGGTGGAGTCTTTAGAGTTTTCTATATGTAAGATCATGTCTTCTGCAAACAGAGACAATTTACTTCTTTCTTTCTAATTTGGATGACTTTTACTTCTTTTTCTTGCTTAATTGCTGTGGATGGGACTTCTGATACTATGTTGAATAAAAGTGGTAAGAGCGAGCACCTTTCTCTTCTTACCATTAAAACTGCTTTTTCTGCATTTCATAAATTTTGGTATGTTATGTTTCCATTTTCATTTATTTCTGGATACCTTTTGATTTCCCTTTGATTTCTTCTTTGACCTGTCTCTTGTCCAAGAGTGTGCTGTTTAATTTCTACATATCTGGAAACTTTCTAGTTTTCTTCCTGTCATTGACATCTAGTTTCACACTCATCTAATAGACTTTTATAGAATACTATAATGTTATAGACCAATAGGAGATTACACACTATTTTCGAGTGTACATGGAACACTTCATAAGGTAGAACATGTGCTGGGACATAAAATGAGTCTCAGTAAATTTAAAATAATTGAAATCATAGAATATGTTCTCTGTCCACAACAAAATTAAACTAGAAGTCAATAATAAAATATTGCCTAGATAATTCTTAAATACTTGGAAATTAATAAACACTTTTTAAAAATATCAAATGAAAATGAAGAAGTCATTGTGGAAATTAAAAATATTTTAACTTAATGAAAATAAAAAACACAGTATATAAAGTTTTGTTGGATGCAGCTAGAGCCATGCTAGGGGAAATTTATAGCTTAATAATGTTCACATTAAAATGAAGAAAGTTTTAAAAACAATGATCTAAACTTCCTCCTTATGAAGGTAGAAAAATAATAAAGGCAATGTAGAAGAAAAGAAATAATGAAAATAAAATAGAAATCAATGAAATAGAATATGGACAACAAATAGAGAAAAATCAATTAAACCAAGAGCTGGATGCTTGGAGCCATTAACAAAATTGATAAAATTCTAGCTAGGTTGATCAGGAAAAAGGAGAAAGGACACATATGACAAATATCAGGAATGAAAGAGAGGATAGTACTACAGATGCTATAGAAATTAAAACAACTTCATGCCAGTAATTCAACAACATAGTGAAATTGATAAGCTTGAAAGAAACATTATTAAAACAGCTTTAAAAAGAAGCTTTCATATGTGAATAGTCCTATACCTAGTAAAAAAATTTGAATAATTAAATCCTTTCTGTAAAGAAAACTCCAGTCCCAGGTAGATTTACTGATGAACTCTACCAAATATTTGAGGATGAGATAATACCAATCTTACCAACTGAAAATAGAGTAGAAGGGAATATATCCAAATTCATCTTACGTGGCCAGCATTACCTTGACATTAAAAAAAAGAAAACTATAGACAAATATTCCTCATGAACATAGCTGTAAAAATCCTTTATAAAATATTAGAAAATTGAATCCAGTTATGTCTGAAAAGGACAATACACTATGGCCATATGGAGTTTATTTCAGAAATAAAAGATTGGTTTAACGTTAAGAAATCAGTAAATGTAATTCACCATGTAAGCAGGATAAAATATAAGAACAATATGATTGCAATAGATGCAGACAAAATATCTGACAAAGTTTAACATTTATTCGTGGTAAAATTGTCTGCAAGTTATAAATAGAAAATAATCCTTCAAAATGAAAAATTTATGAAACTTTATAATCATCATATTACAGACTGATTCCTAAGGTGGGCAACAAGGCAAGGTTATTCACTCTCACCACTCCTATTATCATTTTATTCAAGATCCTAACCAGTGCAAAAAGGCAAGAAAATGAAAGAAGAGACATACACAATGGAAAAGAAGAAGTAAAACTTTTGTTTTCAGGGCTTCCCTGGTGGCGCAGTGGTTGAGAGTCTGCCTGCCGATGCAGGGGACACGTGTTCATGCCCCGGTCCAGGAAGATCCCACATGTGGCGGAGCGGCTGGGCCCGTGAGCCATGGCCGCTGAGCCTGTGCGTCCGGAGCCTGTGCTCCGCAGTGGGAGAGGCCACAACAGTGAGAGGCCCACATACCGCAAAAAAAAACAAAAACAAAAACTTTTATTTTCAGGTGACATGATGGTATCAGTAGAAAATACTAAGGAATCCACAGACACCAGAACCAGAAGGAAAGTTGGGAAGGTATTTGGATACAAGGTTAATATACAAAAGTTAATTGCATTTGTATATACTATCAATAAAAATTTTGAAAATGAAATGTCAAAAATTTAAGTTTTAATAGCCTCAAAATCTGGAGTATTTAGGACTAATGATAACAAAATATGTGCTAAACCTGTATACTGTTCCAAACATGGGTAGGAAAACCCAAGTAAGACCTAAATAATTAGAGAAATATGCTGATTGATTGGAAGACTCAATATTGTTAAAATGTTAGGTCTTCCCAAGTTGATTTGTGTATTCAACCTAATCCCAATCAAAATCCCTGCTGGCTTTTGGAAGAAGTGCACAGATGGATTCATATATATATATTTGTGCAAAGAACCTAGAATTGTTAACACAAACTTTAAAAAGAGAACAAACCTTTCAAACACAACACAACTTTGTTTCAAGACTTACTGTAGCAACATCAATTCAAGACAGTATATTACTAGCATAAGGATGCATATATAGGTCAGTGAAACAGAATGGAGAAACCCGTTGGTCAATTGATATTCAACAAAGGTGCCAAAGTAATTAAATAGGGAAAGGGTAATCTTTTCAAAAAATAGTGCTGGAAAAACTGGATATCCATATGGGAAAAAAAATGAATCTTAACCTTTATACCATGCACAAAATTTACTCTCCACACATAAAAATTAACTCAAAATGGATCATAGGCCTAAACATAGAAGCTAAAATTATACAACTGCAGGAAGAAAAAAAACCTTCAGGACTTTGAGGTAGGCACAGATTTCTTTAAATGGCATACCAAATGCATGACCCATTAAAAAATTATAAATTGGTAATAATCAAGATAAAAATTTACTTTTTATGAGAGACTTAATTTAAAAAGTTAAAAGGCAAGTCACATGTTGAGAAACATTTTACAGTACAGATACTTTTCAAAAGATTTGTATCCAGAATATATAAAGAATGTTACAACTCAATAATAAGACAAACAGCTCAGTTAAAAATGGGGAAAAATATATAGACACTTCAAGAAAGAAGCCATAAAAATGATGAATAAGCACATGAAAAAATGTTCAACAACATTGTTTATCAGGCAAATGCTAAATAAAAGCACAGTGAGATACCACTACACACCATGTCCCAGTTAGAGTGGTTAAAATTTAAAAGACGGACAATACTGAGAGTTGGTGAGGATACTGAGGAACTGAAACTCTCACATTGCTGGTAGGAATGAAAAACAATAAAACCACTTCGGAAAACAGTTTGACAGATTTTTATAAAATATGGATATATTTACAACAAAACCCAGTTATTACACTGCAAGAGATCTACAGGGAGAAATGAAACTATGTATCCACACAAAGACTTGTCTGTGAATAAAGACGTCTTTGTTCATAATAGCTCAAACTGGAATTAACACAAATTTCCGTGACCAGGTAAATGGATAAATAAATTTTGTTTATATCCATACTATGGAAGACTCAGTCAGAAAAAGAATGAACCATTGATACATGCAATGATGCATGAGTCTCAAAATACGCTGAGTGGAAAAAGTCAGACACAAAAGAGTACATGTTGTATAATTTCACTCCTCTGAAATTCTGGAAAAAGGAAATCAGGTAAATACTGATAGAAAAAAAAATTAGTGATTTTCTAGGGCAGATGGTGGGGTTGGGGTTGACTGTAAATGGTAATGAAGAAACTTTTTATACTGATATATTTTATATCTTGATTGTGGTTATAGTTACGTGGGTATATTTGTCAAAATGCAGTTGTTGAAACTCATTGAAGTGTACACTTAAAATTGGTGCATTTTATTGTTAGTAAATCATATCTCAGTAAATCTGAGAATTAAATATGTATATCATTTGAAACAATAATCTAATTTCTCAGACTATATCATAAGAAATTGGAGGACTGTGGTAAGATATATGAACAATATTATTTATTGTCATTGTCTTTAAAATCCTTACAAATTGAATTCAAATCCATTTCTGTCAACAGGAGATGGCTGAGTAAGTCCGTAGAATAGGATATTCTGCAGACATTGGAAAGTATGAACTAAAGCTATGTGTATGGACAAAAGAAGTTGTCCATAATAGATAAAGAGGGAATAATGCAGAATACAGGATGGATTTGTACATAAATTATAAATTGTGTTTATCTCTGTCTATATACACATATATGCATGTGTATTAAAGTTCTCCAGAGAAACAAATAGGATATGTGTTTATACACACACACACACACACACACACACACACACACACACACACACAATGAGATTTATTTTAAGGAATTGATTCACACAATTGTGGCTGCTTGGTGACTGCACAATCTGATGGGGGAGGCTGGCAGACTGGAAATTCATGAAGGAGTTGCAGTTTGAGTCTAAAGACAGTCTGCTGTAGAAACAAGAAGAGCCAGTGTTACAGATGAAGTCCAAAGGCGGTCTGGTAGAGAAGTTTCTCTTGCTCCAGAGAGGTCAGCCTTTTGTTTGTTTCGGGCCTTCAACTGATTGGGTGAGGCCCACCCACATTGTGGATGGCAAACTAATACTTGGAGTCCACTGATTTAAATGTAAATCTCATCCAAAAACACCCTTGCAGAACATCCAGAATGATATTTGACCAAATATCTGGGCACCCCATAGCCCAGCCAAGTTTACATATAAAATTAACCATCTCAGTACACATGTGCTTATCCACAGAAATATCACTTCGTCTTTTAATGGTAGTGTGGTGACTTTCTTAAAAATCAGGAGCATTTTTTACATTTGTAATCAGAAAAATCATTAAGATAGTTCTATTTTTTTTAACTGTTTTCATTGCATTTATTTTTATTGAGGTAAAGTTGATATATTACACTGCATAAGTTTAAGGTGTAAGTGTTGATTTGATACATTTATATATTACATTTTTTTTTACCACACTGATTTATTTATTATAGCTTTACAACTTTTAAAAAATATTTGATGGGACTATTGTTGCTTCATGTTGCTTATTTTTATAAATAAATAAATAATTTATTTTTAAACATCTTTATTGCAGTATAATTGCTTTATAATGGTGTGTTAGTTTCTGCTTTATAACAAAGTGAATCAGCTATACATACATATATATCTCCCCATATCTCTTCCCTCTTTCATCTCCCTCCTCCCACCCTCCCTATCCCACCCCTCTAGGTGGTCACAAAGCACCGAGCTGATCTCCGTGTGCTATGCGACTACTTCCCGCTAGCTATCTGTTTTACGTTTGGTAGTGTATATATGTCCATGCCACTCTCTCACTTTGTCACAGCTTACCCTTCCCCCTCCCCATATCCTCAAGTCCATTCTCTAGTAGGTGTGTGTCTTTATTCCCGTCTTGTCCCTAGGTTCTCCATGACCATTTTTTTTTTTCTTAGATTCCATATATAAGTGTTAGTATATGGTATTTGTTTTTCTCTTTTGGACGTACTTCCCTCTGTATGACAGACTCTAGGTCCATCCACCTCACTACAAATAACTCAATTTCATTTCTTTTTATGGCTGAGTAATATTCCATTGTATATATGTGCCACATCTTCTTTATCCATTCATCTGTTGATGGACACTTAGGTTGCTTCCATGTCCTGGCTATTGAAAATAGAGCTGCAATGAACATTTTGGTACATGACTCTTTTTGAATTATGGTTTTCTCAGGGTATATGCCCAGTAGTGGGACTGCTGGGTCATATGGTGGTACTATTTGTAGTTTTTTAAGGAACCTTCATACTGTTCTCCAGAGTGGTTCTATCAATTTACATTGCCACCAAAAGTGCAAGAGGGTTCCCTTTTCTCCACACCCTCTCCAGCATTTATTGTTTGTAGATTTTTTTGATGATGGCTATTCTGACCGGTGTGAGATGATATCTGATTGTAATTTTGATTTGTATTTCTCTAATGATTAATGATGATGAGCATTCTTTCATGTGTTTGTTGGCAATCTGTATATCTTCTACGGAGAAATGTCTATTTAGGTCTCCTACCCATTTTTGGATTGGGTTGTTTGTTTTTTTGACATTGAGCTGCATGAGCTGCTTGTAAATTTTGGAGATTACTCCTTTGTCAGTTGCTTCATTTGCAAATACTTTATCCCATTCTGAGGGTTGTCTTTTGGTCTTGTTTATGGTTTCCTTTGTTGTGCAAAAGCTTAGAAGTGTCATTAGGCCCCATTTGTTCATTATTGTTTTTATTTCCATTTCTCTAGGAGGTGGGTCAAAAAGGATCTTGCTGTGATTTATGTCATAGAGTGTTCTGCCTATGTTTTCCTCTAAGAATTTGACAGTGTCTGGCCTTACATTTAGGTCTTTAATCCATTTTGAACCTATTATTGTGTATGGTGTTAGGGAGTGTTCTAATTTCATTCTTTTACATGTAGCTCTCCAGTTTTCCCAGCACCACTTATTGAAGAAGCTGTCTTTTCTCCATTGTATATTCTTGCCTCCTTTATCAAAGATAAGGTGACCATATGTGCCTGGGTTTATCTTTGGGCTTTGTATTCTGTTCCATTGGTCTATCTTTCTGTTTTTGTGCCAGTACCATACTGTCTTGACTACTGTAGCTTTGTAGTATAGTCTGAAGTCAGGGAGCCTGATTCCTCCAGCTCTGATTTCTTTTCTCAAGACTGCTTTGGCTATTTGGGGTCTTTTGTGTTTCCATACAAATTGTGAAATTTTTTGTTCTACTTCTGTGAAAAATGCCAGTAGTAGTTTGATAGGGATTGCAATGAATCTGTAGATTGCTTTGGGTAGTAGAGTCATTTTCACAATGTTGATACTTCCAATCCAAGAACATGGTATATCTCTCCATCTATTTGTATCATCTTTAATTTCTTTCATCAGTGTCTTATAATTTTCTGCATACAGGTCTTTTGTCTCCTTAGGTAGGTTTATTCCTAGATATTTTATTCTTTTTGTTGCAGTAGTAAATGGGAGTGTTTTCTTAATTTCACTTTTAGAATTTTCATCATTAGTGTATAGGCATGCAAGAGATTTCTGTGCATTTTGTATCCTGCTACTTTACCAAATTCATTGATTAGCTGTAGTAGTTTTCTGGTAGCATCTTTAGGATTCTCTATGTATAGTATCATGTCATCTGCAAACAGTGACAGCTTTACTTCTTTTCCTATTTGGATTCCTTTTATTTCCTCTTCTTCTCTGATTGCTGTGGCTAAAACTTCCAAAATTATGTTGAATAAGAGTGGTGAGAGTGGGCAACCTTGTCTTGTTCGTGATCTTAGTGGAAATGGATTCAGTTTTTCACCATTGAGGATGATGTTGGCTGTGGGTTTGTCATATTTGGCCTTTATTATGTTGAGGAAAATTCCCTCTATGCCTACTTTCTGGAGGGTTTTTGTCATAAATGGCTGTTGAATTTTGTTGAAAGCTTTCTCTGCATCTATTGAGATGATCATGTGGTATTTATTCTTCAATTTGTTAATATGGTGTATCACATTGATTGATTTGCATATATTGAAGAATCCTTGCATTGCTGGAATAGACCCCACTTGATCATGGTGTAGGATCCTTTTAATGTGCTGTTGGAGACTGTTTGCTGGTATTTTGTTGAGGATTTTTGCATCTATGTTCATCAGTGATATTGGCCTGTAGTTTTCTTTCTTTGTGACATCTTTGTCTGGTTTTGGTATCAGGGTGATGTGGCCTCGTAGAATGAGTTTGGGAGTGTTCCTCCCTCTGCTATATTTTGGAAGAGTTTGAGAAGGATAGGTGTTAGCTCTTCTCTATATGTTTGATAGAATTCGCCTGTGAAACCATCTGGTCCTGGGCTTTTGTTTGTTGGAAGATTTTTAATCACAGTTTCCATTTCAGTGCTTGTGATTGGTCTGTTTGTATATTCTATTTCTTCCTGGTTCAGTCTCAGAACGTTGTGCATTTCTAAGAATTTGTCCATTTCTTCCAGGTTGTCCATTTTATTGGCATATAGTTGCTTGTAGTAATCTCTCATGATCCTTTGTATTTCTGTCGTGTCAGTTGTTACTTCTCCCTTTTCATTTCTAATTCTATTTATCTGAGTCTTCTCTCTTTTTTTCTTGATGAGTCTGGCTAATGGTTTATCAATTTTATTTATCTTCTCAAAGAACCAGCTTTTAATTTTATTGATGTTTGCTATCATTTCCTTCATTTCTTTTTCATTTATTTCTGATCTGATCTTTATGATTTCTTTCCTTCTGCTAACTTTGGGTTTTTTTTGTTCTTCTTTCTCTAATTGCTTTTGGGGTAAGGTTAGGTTGCTTCTTTGAGATGTTTCCTGTTTCTTAAGGTAGGATTGTATTTCTATAAACTTCCCTCTTAGAATTGCTTTTGCTGCATCCCATAGGTATTGGGTTATCATGTTTTCGATGTCTTTTGTTTCTAGCTATTTTTTGATTTCTTCTTTGATTTCTTTGATTTCTTCTTTAGATCTCTTGGTTATTAAACAGTATATTGTTTAGCCTCCATGTGTTTGTATTTTTTATAGATTTTTTCCTGTAATTGATATCTAGTCTCATAGCATTGTGGTCAGGAAAGATACTTGATACAATTTCAGTTTTCTTAAATTTACCAAGGCTTGAATTGTGACCCAGGGTATGATCTATCCTGGAGAATGTTCCATGAGCACTTGAGAAGAATGTGTATTCTGTTGTTTTTGATGGAATGTCCTATTAATATCAATTAACTCCATCTTGTTTAAGGTATCATTTAAAGCTTCTATTTCCTTTTTTATTTTCATTTTGGATGATCTGTCCATTGGTGAAAGTGGGGTGTTAAAATCCCCTACTCTGATTGTGTTACTGTCGATTTCCCCTTTTATGGCTGTTAGTATTTGCCTTATGTATTGAGGTGCTCCTATGTTGGGTGCATAAATATTTCCAATTGTTATATCTTCTTCTTGGATTGATCCTTTGATCATTATGTAGTGTCCTTGTCTCTTGTAATAATCTTTGTTTTAAAGTCTATTTTGTCTGATATGAGAATTGCTACTCCAGCTTTCTTTTGATTTCCATTTGCATGGAATATCTTTTTCCATCCCCTCACTTTCAGTCTGTATGTGTCCCTAGGTCTGAGGTGGGTCTCTTATAGACAGCATATATATGGGTCTTGTTTTTGTATCCATTTAGCCAGTCTGTGTCTTTTGGTTGGAGCATTTAATCCATTTGCTTTTAAGGTAATTATCCATATGTATGTTCTTATTACCATTTTCTTAATTGTTGTGGGTTTGTTATTGTAGGTCTTTTCCTTCTCTTGTGTTTCCTGCCTAGAGAAGTTCCTTTAGCATTTGTTGTAAAGCTGGTTTGGTGGTGCTGAATTCTCTTAGCTTTTGCTTGTCTGTAAAGGTTTTAATTTCTCTGTGAAATCTGAATGAGATCCTTGCTGGGTAGGGTAATCTTGGTTTTAGGTTTTTCTCCTTCATCACTTTAAATATGTCCTGCCTTTCCCTTCTGACTTGCAGAGTTTCTGCTGAAAAATCAGCTGTTAACCTTATGGGGGCATTCCTGTGTGTGTTATTAATTGTTTTTCCCTTGCTGCTTTTAATATTTTTTCTTTGTATTTAATTTTTGATAGTTTCATTAATACGTGTCTTGGCGTGTTTCTCCTTGGATTTATCCTGTATGGGGCTCTCTGTGCTTCTTTGACTTGATTAACTATTTCCTTTCTCATATTAGGGAAGTGTTCAACTATAATCTCTTCAAATATTTTCTCAGTCCCTTTCTTTTTCTCTTCTTCTTCTGGGATCCCTATAATTCGAATGTTGATGCGTTTAATGTTGTCCCAGAGGTCTCTGAGACTGTCCTCAATTCTTGTCATTCTTTTTTCTTTATTCTGCTCTGCAGTAGTTATTTCCAGTATTGTATCTTCCAGGTCACTTATCCGTTCTTTTGCCTCTGTTATTCTGCTATTGATCTCTTCTAGATAATTTTTAATTTCATTTATTGTGTTGTTCATCACTGTTTGCTGTTTAGTTTGTCTAGGTCCTTGTTAAACGTTTCTTGTATTTTCTCCATTCTATTTTCAAGATTTTGGATCATCTTTACTATCATTATTCTGAATTCTTTTTCAGGTAGACTGCTTATTTCCTCTTCATTTGTTAGGTCTGGTGGGTTTTTCTCCTGCTCCTTCATATGCTGTGTATTTCTCTGTCTTCTCATTTTGCTTAACTTACTGTAATTGGGGTTTCCTTTTCACAGGCTGCAGGTTCATAGTTCCCCTTGTTTTTGTTGTCTGTCCCCAGTGGCCAAGGTTGTTTCATTGTGTTGTGTAGGTTTCCTGGTGGAGGGGACTAGTGCCTGTGTTCTGGTGGATGAGGCTGGACCTTGTCTTTCTGGTGGTCAGGTCCACGTCTGGTTGTGTGTTTTGGGGTGTCTGTGGAATTATTATGATTTTAGGCATCCTCTCTGCTAATGGATGGGGTTGTGTTCCTGTCTTGCTAGTTGTTTGGCATAGGGTGTCCAGCACTGTAGCTTGCTGGTCGTTGAATGGAGCTGGATCTTGGCGTTAAGATGGAGATCTCTGGGAGATTTTTGCCGTTTGATATTACGTGGAGCTGGGAGGTCTCTGTGGACCAGTGTCCTGAACTTGGCTCTCCCACCTCAGAGGCACAGCCCTGACGCCTGGCTGGAGCACCAAGAGCCTGTCATCCACACGGCTCAGAATAAAAGGGAGCAAAAAAAGAATGAAAGGAAGAAGAATATAAAATATAATAAAATAAAGTAAAATGAAATAGTTATTAAAAAATTATGAAAATTTTTTTTAAGTAATAAGAAAAAAAGAAGAGAGCAACCATACCAAAAAACAAATCAACCAATGATAACAAATGCTAAAAACTATACTTAAAAAACAAAAAACAAAAAAACTAGGGACAAATGGTAAAAGGAAAGCTATACAGAGAAAATCACACATAGAGGCATACACATACACACTCATAAAAAGAGAAAAAGGGGAAAAAACATGACTTTGTTCCCAAAGTCCACCTCCTCAATTTTGGGATGATTTGTTGTCTATACAGGTATTCCAGAGATGCAGGGTACATCAAGTTGATTGTGGAGATTTAATCTGCTGCTTCTGAGGCTGCTGGGAGAGATTTCCTTTTCTCTTCTTTGTTCTCACAGCTCCCGGGCTTCAGTTTTGGATTTGGCCCCGCCTCTGCATGTAGGTCGCCTGAGGGCGTCTGTTCTTCGCTCAGACAGTACAGGATTAAAGGAGCCGCTGATTCGGGGCCTCTGGCTCACTCAGGCCTGGGGGAGGGAGGGTTACGGATGCGGGGGAGCCTGCGGTGGCAGAGGCCGGCGTGACGTTGCAACAGCCTGGGGCGTGCTGTGTGTTCTCCCAGGGAAGTTGTCCCTGGATCACGGGACCCTGGCAGTGGCGGGCTGCACAGGCTCCCCGGAAGGGGGGTGTGGATAGTGACCTGTGCTTGCACACAGGCTTCTTGGTGGCGGCAGCAGCAGCCTTAGCGTCTCATGCCCGTCTCTGGGGTCTGCGCTGTTAGCCGCGGCTCGCGGCAGTCTTTGGAGCTCCTTTAAGCCACGCTCTTAATGCCCTCTCCTCGTGCACCAGGAAACAAAGAGGGAAGAAAAAGTCTCTTGTCTCTTCGGCAGCTCCAGACTTTTCCCGGACTCCCTCCCGGCTAGCGCCCAAGCCTCAGCTCCCAGCCCCCACCCATCCCGGCGGGTGAGCAGACGAGCCTCTCGGGCTGGTGAGTGCTGGTTGTTGCCGACCCTCTGTGCGGTTATCTCTCCACTTTGTCCTCCGCACGCCTGTGGCTGCGCGCTCCTCCGTGGCCCCGAAGCGTCCCCCCTCCGCCACCCACAGTGTCTGCCCGCGAAGGGGCTTCCTAGTGTGTGGAAACCTTTCCTCCTTCACAGCTCCCTCCCACTGGTGCAGGTCCTGTCCCTATGCTTTTGTCTGTTTTTCCTTTTTTCTTTTGCCCTACCCAGGTATGTGGGGAGTTTCTTGCCTTTTGGGAGGTCTGAGGTCTTCTGCCAGCGTTCAGTAGGTGTTCTGTAGGAGTTGTTCCACATGTAGATGTATTTCTGTTGTATTTGTGGGGAGGAAGGTGATCTCCATGTCTTATTCCTCATCCATCTTGAAGCTCCCTCTCTACATGAGTTTTTAAATTCCTTTTTATTGTGGTAAAATATACAATACATATTTACCATTTTAACCATTTTTATGTGTACAGTTAAGTGGCAGTTAAGTACCTTCACATAATTGTTCAGCCATCACCACTGGCCATCTACAGAACTTTTTCATCTTCCTAAATTGAATCTATATTTTTAAAAATCTATTTGTTTTTAAGGGTGGCATAAATCAGGTAAAAGATACATCTGTATAATCCCAAGATCTGATTCTTAAAGTGAAAATCGTGTGTCAACAGCTTAGATTAACTGGATTTCAAAAATCCTATTTGCTTATATTGTGTCTCACCTGCTTCCCAATCCCCCTTTTAAATTAGATAGTCCATTGATATATGTATAATTTTCCAGTAACAGAAATTGAGAGCCTGCATTAGGTTTTATTAGGGGTAAACATTTGTTTCTCATTTCTGCTATTTCTTTTCATGTGAAAGAATCTTCTATGAAAATAATCTTGGCCTCTCTCTGCCCTTTTCTTCACTCTTCCCCAGGGAAGGAGAAGTTACTTTCTTATCTGATTGGTGTATTTTGGGAGAAGGACCTCTCCCTATCTTTCTTTGAGATCTGCCTGTCTGCAGAGAGCACATGTTCTAACCTTTGCCCACTTGATAACCTGTGCTTTTCTGCTCTAATTATGGAGTTCAGAAATCAGTTTTGTAGCACATCTAAGCCATGTTCTCCAACATCAGCTTTAATGGTAATAAAACTTACATTTTGCTTTTCATCTGTCTGATGTCTATCTCTCAGTTGGTTTTGAACACCTGTGCGGAACTGAAGGGGTGTTATTTATTTATTTATTTACTTACCTCCTTAAATTCTAACAGGGTACAATAGATTCATCTTCACTATGAGTAGATACGCTCTACCCCCATTCCTCACCATAGAGCTTCTTTGATGCATATTTGCTGATGGGTGGTAAGTTGCCACATGATTACATTGTTCATGGATGTATCACAAGAATGCTCTGAACCATGGTTCGCTTGGTTTTTAGGATACATGAAACCTAGTGAATGGCAATAATAAGTCATCACCCTTTACGTATGAGTTCCTTTGTGAATATTTGTACCTGTAAAGGGCATGAGTTGTGTTCTTGAATAAAATGGTTAGAATATGAATTCAGCAGTTTATATATAGGATGTCACCTAATCAAAGCATTCAAAATTGAGGTCAGAATATTAAAGTCCTAAATTCATGTATAACCCATTCAACTACTCTGTTTTTCTCAAATGGATAAGTTAGAATATTTTTAATTTCTATTTGCATTATTTTGTGCATTCAGGAAAACTTGCCAAATCTTATAAATAGACATCTAGTTTTATTAGCCCACTACATTTTTTCGAGCAACCTACATTCCAATAAAAATGTCCCTAGGTGCTAAAAATAAAAATTGATATTCATAACTAGTCATCCAACAGAAATCATTATTAACATTAGAAAATCAATGAGTGGCTATTGGTATGGCAGTACACAGATTTAAAATGGCGAAAACAATGAAATCAATTTTTGTATTGTTAGTAATTGAGATGGACGCTGGGAACTATGTTCATATTACATGTCAAATCCCATTATAAAATATGTCGTTAGAATGGAAAGGTACATAGCAAAAAGCATGTCCACACCCCTGGCCAATGACCCATTTATTTCAAACAACATTCAATGCAAAACAGAGACATTTCCATTGTCTTTGGAATTCACTAATAAAATTTGGCTTTTATTGCCATATACCTCCTGCCAAAGGATTCACGTCTAGTGCACATTTTCCTGTGCATTGATCCTAGAACTGCATTCTTCATGAACCCTTTCCACACTCTCTTGAATTCCCTCTCCACATTCCTGCTAGACTCTTGAACTAGACCATGGATTTTAATTCTGTTGAACTTTTCAAAATGAGTGAAAAGTATTTAAGGCAAGCCAGGAATTCTCTAAGAACTTTGCTGAGATCTAATTATTCCAGATGATAAAGCATTGCCTTCCAGTACATGTCAGGATTGGGTAGCATAATCTGCTGATATCTAAGGAATGCAGCTCAGCAAACACTTTGGTCTTAGGGCTTTCAGAGGATTGATTTAGATGGGTAATCGTTCTAATGCTGAATCAGAATCCAATTTTAAAGACAATTTCAGCATCTCTGGGAATATAATGGAGCAAAATATAATACAAATGTCCAGTTGTACAAATTCCCAATATAGGAAGTAGCAACTAATAGTTGCTGGGAACTTAAACTTCTTCCTTAATCTACTGATTTTACGTACGAAGGTTGTCACTTAATTTGTAAAGTGTCTCAAGTGGTATATGAGGAACTAGATCTCAAAGAGAGAAGTATTCCTTGGTATTCAAATGGGTACAAATAAGAAAACACTTGAATGATATCTGAGAGGCTGGATTTGTTTTTTTTCACCTTTTTAAAATTTTTTATTTTTTATTGAAGTATAGTTGATTTACAGTGTTTCAGGTGTACAGCAAGGTGATTCAGTTATATGTTTTGTACAGGTCCTTATTGTTTATCCTTTTTATGTACAGTAGTGTGTATTTGTTAACCCCAAGTTCCTAATTTATTCCTCCTCCCCTTTCCCTCTTGGTAACCATAAGCTTGTTTTCTGTGTGAGTCTATTTCTGTTTTGTAAGTTCATTTGTATCATTCTTTTAGATTCCACGTATGAGTGATATCGTATGATATTTGTCTTTCTCTGTCTTACTTCTCTTAGTATGTATGATATCTCTAGGTCCATCTATGTTGCTGCAAATGGCATTATTTCATTCTTTTTTATGGCTGAGTAATATTCCATTATATATATATTTATATATATATATATAATTACCACATCTTCTTTATTCATTCATTGGTCAATGGACATTTAGGTTGCTTCTACGTCTTGGTTATTGTAAATAGTGCTGCTATGAACATTGGGGTGCATGTATCTTTTTGAATTAGAGCGTTTGTCTTTTCTGGATGTATACCCAGGAGTGGGATTGCTGGATCCTATGGGAACTCTATTTTTAGTTTTTTAAGAAACCTCCATACTGTTCTGCATAGTGGCTGTACCAATTTACATTCCCACCAACAGTGTAGGAGGGTTCCCTTTTGAGAGGCTTAATTTGAAAGAATAGCCAAAGCATGGCTGTAGCTGCTCAAGACAGGTGTTGTACTTGCCAATGCTAACTACAGGATGCTTTCTTGAATGGAGATTATTTTTAAAAGCGGCAACATATTGGAAAAAAAAAAGTATTGACTAAATCCGAATTTAGATTTATCAATCCATTGTGCCATTCTCAGCAAAGCATTGAGTATTTGCTTGTCAAATGCATCTAAAGGCTCTCTTGGTAAAGGAATAGAAAATTTGAAGGTATCTGGTAGTTGTAAGTGGTTCTTGTTGGAGGAAACAATAGAAAAAAAAAAGAAGCCCTTTTTTTGATGTTGCTTTTGTGTATGAATCTTCTATTGTATCATGTTGAAGCTGTGTGAATAGATTTTCCTAGGGAGAATAGCTCTGTAGCTCAATTCAATAATGTTCCAGAAGAAAAATGGGTAGGAGAGTTAAAAAAATATTTCCAGGCACCCATTGGCTCCGGTAGGATATTATGCCTTCCACTCTCTGTGGGGTCCCAAGGTTTTGCCCTTCAGTTGGTCATAACATGATTTAGTGCTTTTGATGCCCCCCCCCAAAGTTTTGTCCTAGATTTCTTGTCCAACAGATAACAATGGTTCATTGTGTCACTCCTGATATAAAAGGGACCTTGGGAAGTTGCAATCCTACTTATTTATCAAAGACCAGTTCAGATGCTTGCCATGAACCTGAAAGTCAAAGATTCAAATTCAACACCCAAAGTCCTTTATTTTAGTACCAGAGGCTTTTTAAACAGACCCTTGACAGCTCTCAAAAGACAGCAGGGTAATAGCAGCTTTTGTCCTAAGGGTTTGTCTATTTTTTTTTTTTTTTTTTGTGGTACGCGGGCCTCTCATCGTCACGGCCTCTCCTGTTGCGGAGCACAGGCTCGGGACGCGCAGGCTCAGCGGCCATGGCTCACGGGCCCAGCCGCTCCGCGGCATGAGGGATCTTCCCGGACCGGGGCACGAACCCGTGCCCCCTGCATCGGCAGGTGGACTCTCAACCACTGCGCCACCAGGGAAGCCCCGGTTTGTCTATTTTTTGTTGTTAAAAATCTTATCATGGAGATTCTGCTGAGCGCACATTGCTCCTTACCAACCTGTTCAGTTGAAATTAGAATTTTCTTTTTCCAATAGCACTTAGTATGACTCCTTTGGATAGTTACTTTGCTTTTATTTTTCTTATTTGTACTTTCAAACTTCCAATTTAATCACTAAATTTCAGGGCATTAGGCCATTCTCTATCTCTCTCTAAAAACCGCCAGAGAACAACCTTCATACAATGTTTCACTTGCCAAAGGAGGTAAATCATGTCCTACATATCACACTTTGGTTATTCATTAGTCTCAGAATTGTTTAGGGGTTGGTTACAGTCCATAAAACCTATTTATATATGGATCCAGATTAAAAACCACTTTCCTTATGTACATTTATATTAATCAAATAGACCTTTGTGCAACTACTGCAGATTCCAAAATACAAATATCGGGCAGCTAAGGGTGGAGCCTACATCCATTGCCTTGCAGTGATGTACTGTCCAAAGCAGTAACCACTAGTTATCTGTGGCTTATTGAATATAACTTAATTAAAATTAAATACAATTAAAAATTTAGTTCATTGGTCACATTTACCACCCCGTATGTTTAGAGTCTACCATGTTGAGCAGTTCAGATATGGAACATTTTCAATCATAGATCAGTGCTATTCTAGAACACTACATATAACATAATCACAATTTTTACCTTTTAATAAAAAGAAACAAACCCACATTATAATGTGTTTTTATTATCTCAAAGGGCAAGTGATATATGTCCCATTGCAGAAATTCTAGGCAATCATATAAGAAGTCCTTACACAATCATGTGAGTTTTACTCTGCATTGTTTATCTTATTATACTTCAGAAAACACCAAGAGGTCACAGGACTTCTTCTGTCATCCTCACAAGGTTAGTGAGTGGCTCAGGTAGAATGAAATCTGACAGCCCAGACCACTTAATCTATGGAGAATCCAGGTGCCAGACACAATGGGGATAAGCATCACAAATGAAGACAATCTCAAATGAGCCTCTGAAAACCCATCAATACACTGTGCAAGTGTTTGTTTTACAGACTGAAATGGAAGCGTGTTTATTGGTTTTCTTTTCAAATTGTCCTTGGAACTGAAGGCTTATTCACTTCATTTCCTCCGGTGGACTTGCAGTGACTATAGAGTTTATGAGCAAGTTATTTAATATGGAAATATGCAAATGTAGGAAATGGTTTTACATTTTTAAACTTGAAGGAGGACATTCAGACACTACGAAAAACTAATTAGCTCAGCCCTTGGTAATAAAATAACTGACATGATTTAAAACTGAGGCAGTGGTATACTGGAACTGGCTTGTATGGGCTCACAAGAGCCCAGTGTTAAACTTTCATGAATTCTGCAAACTGGTTGTTAAATACAGCCATTAGTAAAAATTAAATTATGTAAGCTTATTTATAATATAAATAAATTGTATTAAACACAAAGGTAAAAATACTCAAGAATAATCATTTCCTAATTATTTAACTACATTTTACTATGATCTGCACCCTTCAGGTTATTTATATTTAATATATCTGTACGGTGGAAATACTATATTATGGTGTGCTACTGCACATCTTTTCCCAACTACCTGTAACTGAAATGGTCTATCTACTTGCTGTTTCAGCTCACACTACATCTGGTGCTCTTTTGTCAATGAGTCATGACATACAGAGATGAGGAAGAATTAGAAATGCTTTCTGGAGTCCTATATCTGCTGTTTCTTTTTGTAAGTTCCTAGAGAGCAAAATGAACATTTGAATTGAGTCACCAAGCATACGGATGATTCTAGGAGTCAGAGAAAGGATTAAGGATGGTCTTCCAGATTGAAAAAAATAGTATGATTATAAAAGTGAAGGAAAAGAAACATAGAACATGAGTAATATTCAAAAAGATCTCTGTAACCCAGAGGTCATCTAGATCTTCCCACCGTTTTGGACGTGCACACCCCTCTCTCTCTCTCTGTCTCTCTCTCTCTCTCGCTATATGTACATATCTATCTATCTATCTATATCTATCTATCTATCTATCTATCTATCTATATATATATATATATTCTCGCCGCCACGTACCCTTCATGCTTCTCAAATTTTAATGTGCATATAAATTGAATTCTAATTCTGTAAGCTAGAGTTGGTGCCTGAGATTCTGCATTTTTAACAGACTCCCAGGCAAGGCTGATTTTATTCATCTGTGGCTCACACTTCACATAGCAAGGACCTAACATATACATGCACCCAGATAAATATACATATAGGTTTGACATAAGTGTTTGTTGTTGTTTTTGGTAGAATTTATGGGAAGGGGCTAAATAACACTCTTGGATGATAACATGTGCACCGGGGAGTAACCTGCACAGGTTGGAAAGAAAAATCCCTAAACTCAGCTACTTTAAAAGAAATAGAGACTCAGATCATCCATGATACTGTTACTATCTTGGAAATTCAAAGATTTATTGGAGTAGAGCATTGGACTTCTAGATGATGTGGACTCAGGTGTTGAATCTATCCAAAGGAGTAGAAAGAACTAGATGACATCTGGGTTACAGAAACTTTTTGACCATCATACATATTCTGTGTTTCTCCTTCTCCACTTTTATGATCATGTTATTTTCTCAGTCTGGAAGACCATCCTTAATCCTTTCTCTGACTCCTGGAATCATCAATATGCTTGAAGACTCAATTCAAATGTTCACTTTGCTCTCTAGGAACTTACAGAAAGAAACAAATATAGGACTGCAGAAAATATCTCTAATTCTTCCTCATCTCTGTATGGCATGGCTCCTTGACAAGAAAGCACTGGATGTAGTGCAAGTTGAAATAGCAGGTAGACAGACAATTTCAGTTACAAGTAGTTGTATGGGTCCTATTTAAAAGTGTATTTGCTGAGTGGATGTAAATACATAAGCCTTGAGTATTGACAACCTTTGAGAAAAGTGAGATCAATGATTAATTTACATTTGTATCTCCTTAAATGAGGTGGTCAGACCATTAGCCTAAAAACATCTTTATGTGGAGAGACAACTTCTCTTTAGTCTCTTTGTCTGAAGTTGCTTTAGTAAATTATTCATAGACAATGATAGGTAGTCATGGAGAGCATTTGGGAGAATGGCTTTGACTTTGTATTCCTAACGAGTTAACAAGTAGGACTAGGTTCCATGCAGAGTCATTCAAACTGTGAAGAGAGGGCAGTTATATGTCAGGGAATGTGGGAATAGGGGAAGGGTGTGAGCAGAAACAGCACTGGCCACACAGTAAGAAAGTTCAGAATCTGGTACCGGCTCCAGCACTGAGACTGTTTGGACGCTCTGCTTATTTGCCTCTGCGTCATATCCCCTCTCAAAATCAATCACAGGACCACAGAATTTCCTAATTCACCAAGAGCCCTCAGTATTATTTACTTTGAGACCTGATGGGACCCTCAGAACGGCTACAGCTCCTCTGAGCTTACGCAGTATTGAATGCAACACGTTTTTGTAACTTAGAGACCAATGATTTTTTTCATCTGCCCATTTGAAAAAAAAAAGAAAAACCTCTTTTCCCTGAGTACCTACAACACTTTACTCTTATCTGGGCTCAGTTTTATCAGCACTGCTACTTTGTTTCATTTTTTGGGATAGAGTGGATGCATTAGTTCCCTGGATTTGAAATAAAAGCTATATAAAGACATTTTTCATTTTTTTCTTGGTGGCGCTATAACCTGGAATAACCTGTTTTCTTTCCTGGTAACAATATTACAGGAAAACTAAGAATAATTATCAGATATCAGGAATAATTCTTACCCTCCAGAGTGAACTGAGGTTCCTTCTGAGTCCAGCCTACCAAAGTAAAAAACAAATGAATTATTGTCGAAAATCTGGTGAGGTTTACTTTTGACTTCCTTTTGCCTTCCCACAAGGATATATCTAATGATGAACCTTTTTCAAAGATGTGGTTTCCTCATATTACATTTTGCTTTTCTAAATCTTCCTCAAGGGCCTGTCATCCTAAAGTTATTGTCTGTGTCTCAAATCTCCCTCCTTCTCCCTCATTTCTCCTTGAATATCTGTTCGAATACTGGTCCAGTTAGAAATACCTGATAACAGAATTCACAATAAAATATTAATGACTTTGATCCTGTCTAGAAAGTTTACATTTTAGGGCCCTTGGATTTAGCCAAAACAAATGAATACCTACGTTAGAATAATCAAGAGACTAGTTAGCACTCCTAAAATCCAAACCAAACCTCCATTTCTCCTACATTTAAAGGTGATCCTTGTCCCAAATGGCAATTAAGGACAACCCGGTGTTTAATAGGACACAGGGTCTAAAAGGCATGAATCAGAGCCCCTAGGAGACTGCTGCTCAGTTTAACTAGCATTATTTCTCCAGCATATTCAGATGTAGTAGACTCTTGGTACCCACCCAGATCCCATTTACCATGCTAGTGTATACCCATCCTTCAGCTACTATGAGTGTTAGCCCCTAGCAACTCACAGCAGGCTTCTTCTCTAAAGAATTGCTCTCAGACTAATGGGAGCTGTTTCACCTTGGATGTTATACCCCTGGAGGGAGTGGGGGTGTTGAAGAAGGCAGCCCACAGACCCTTTGCCTGGAGGTAGGAAAAGATCTGTGATATATTCATGCTCCAGAATTCCTTATAAATCAGGCGAAGTTGGTCTGCAACTGAGACTACATCTTTGTTTAGTTTTACCATGGCAGTTCCTGCTTCCTTTACTCCTCTTCTCCTGAAAGTAATCCCCCAATAAATCATTCTTATAAGAATTTTCATCTCAGGCTCTGCATCTAGGTTATTTGGTACTAGGAATAGTTCTAAGAAGCAAATGCTACAGATGGGATTCTAAAATTGGATCTCTGGCCAGGTGGCAGTGAAAACCCCATCCTGGCTAGGTGAAGCCCCGGTAGTTCCTGACATACTGTAGAAGTACACTTGATAAAATGTTTACCAATGGTAAACTGGCATGGGATATAGATGAAAGCAGGTGCACTAACTGATTCTGTGTCTCTGGCATTTGAAAGGTACAAGGAAAAGAGTAACTCTGTGGACTGTGGAGTGGTTTGCTTTTGCTAAATGGCATTTATGTGTTGAGTAGAGTTCATGATAATCTTCAGTCTATTAATCAAGTTTAAAGGAAATTGGGACTTTCCTGGTGGTCCAGTGGGTAAGACTCCACACTCCCAGTGCAGGGGGCTCAGGTTCGACCCCTGATCAGGGAACTAGATCCCGCATGCATTTTGCAACTAAGAAGTCTGCATGCTGCAACTATGAGCCCTCATGCTGCAAGACCTGGTGTGGCTTATATAAATAAATAAATAAATATTTTTTAAAAAGATCTTTAAAGGAAATTATGTGTCAGAGATCCTCCTTGGTAGCATTTAAAGAAACGCTAATTTCTAATTTCCTAATTTCCATAGATGGAGGGCAGACAAAGCTGATGGCTTGGAATAGGACTTAATTGTAAGTGGCAGGAAACTTTAGAGAAAGTTGAATTCTCAGCCTAGGTTAAGTCTCCTAAGCTAAAGTTAAAACTCTGATAGGAAAGGAGTGGGAGACTGAGGTGGGGATATCTGGGTAGATGCACTTGAGTACCTGAAACTCCAGATTTCCCTGAACCTTTTTGGTCTTTCGACTTGACTATTACCTTTCATTGGAAGATAAAATTTCCTCTTCCCTGTTATAAAACCATGTAGAGGTCTCAAAGGAGACAAGCATCTTTAGGAAAATCTTCCTCATGAGCTGTTCTCTCCCTGCCTACCAGACCCATAACTTGGGTCAAATTTTGGGAAAATTAGATTGGGGAAGTGTCAGACTCCTAAGGGAGAAGAGGTGCTAAATACCAAAAGAGCTACTGGATTTAGTTAACATGTACTGGGAGGATCAAAGAGATAGTGCCTGGGAGTAGATCCTGCAGCTAGCAGGGAGTAATCACAGCTGGATGAGGGACAATGTATTGGTATGGGGACACTCTGGCAAGGGACCCAAGAAGCAGTTTTAATACTCTATGCGTATGGCTTGTAAAAGATTAGAAAAAGCAATGCCTTATGTCAAATGTCAGCAAACTTTTCCTGTAATGGGCCAGATGGTAAATACTTTACACTTTGAGAGTCATATGGCCAATATATAAACAAATAAGTGTGGCCAACAAATTGGGTGTTTCAATAAAACTTTATTTACAAAAAAAGAAGGGCACTGGATCTGGCTCAAGGGCCATAGTTTGCCAACTGCTGCTCTACAGTTAATGAAATAGAGGTGCCAACACTTCTGTGGCAGACGATGAAGCAATATATTAAAAGGTTCAGGAAGTAGGCATGCTAGAATGGACCTATCACATAAGAATGGAAAAGCCACCATCTGACTCTATTCCTTGGGAGGTCTTAAAGGAGACTTTATTTATTAAAACAATAGGGAATGTGCTGGTGAGGGAGAACCAGTATCTTTAAGAAGCATTGAGATGGCTGTCCTCTGTGTGTGTGTGTGTGTATTATATATACATGTATGTGTGTGTATTATATATACATGTATGTATATATATATAAAATATTCATATGTACTGATGGCTATACTTACCATCACTTCCATCGACCCATTTGGGGAACTTGTGCTTCTCACTCCTGAAACTATAAGCTCTGTAGGTCTGGAGGTCCTGCTTCCCAGAGGAAGGACTCTTCCTCCAGAAGACACAATAAGAATCCCAATAATCATTTGTTATATGGTCATTTTGGGGCTTCTAATGCCAGTAGATCATCAGGCTAAGGAAATAGTTACATAATGGTAGGATAACTGACTATAGTCATGAGGAGGTAGGACTGCAGCTACATAATGGGAGCATGAAGATACTTTTGTCTTAAGTTAATCAATTTTGGCATTTTGGGTTTTCCCATGTTCAGTTCTAAGTGTAAATGCAACCACAGCAATCCCGGCCTGATAAGGACATGGTCACTAGGAACTTTTATTCTTAGGGATGAGGACCCACCAAGCAAACCACCTAGCCCTCCCCTCACCCCCTGAATTTTGCAATTAGAGCTATTACATTGATATAATAATTTGTGAAGAGCTGAAATGAAAAGGAGAGGTAAGATCATCTGCCCTACAGTGCATGCCTTATTCTCTGTCTCCTGACATCACCTTCTCAATAAATTGTTGCATAAGAATCCGCATCACAGGCTCTCTTTCTAGGGAACCTGACCTAGGATTAGGTGTAAAGCAAACTTCCAAGAATCTTACTGGTTACTAATTTCAAGCACAGTTATAACAGAAGGATTTCTCCATAAAGGAAAGTTTGATCCAGCAGCTATCCCAGAGAGTTGTACACACACACACACACACACACACACACACACACACACAAACACACACAAGTATGTGTGTATACAGATGGGTGTATGTGTGTATAAATCACAGATATTTTGTATGTTTCAGTGGGTGAATAAGCCAAAGTCCTCCTCACCCAAATGGCTTGGGAACCTTTACCTTTTAGCATCCAGGAAAAGTAAAGGCTCAAATCCTGAGTGGTGGGCATGCTTGTTTTAGGGACTTGTGGGCACTTGTATCTTCTTCTTAGAAAGGAATGTAGGCTGTATGCCTGCATGGGAGTGCCTGGGATGAATGCATGACTCAATCGCATGTCTTGGAAAAGAACCAGTAAGCACATGGCCTGCTGAGTAGAGCACAGGTGAAGTAGTTTTGATTTATAAATGTACTTTGGGAAGATTTTATGTTAGGCAATAATTGTGACCATTAAACTAGGCCTGGATCTAATTCTTTGGACTTGGATATAAGTGGATGTTTGAAATTAGAGATATTACATTAATACAATACTTTTTAAAATAGCTGAAGTGAAAAGAATAAGGTCATGTGCCCTGTTGACACAGATACATGTATACCTTGAAAGTTATGATAAGAGAAGATACTCAATGACTTGCAAAAGTCGACATCTCAGCAGGAATAAACAAGATAGATCAGAAGATCTGAATCTGAAAACTGTCCCAAATAAAAAACGGCTTTATTTGCATGCTAGAAGCTTTACTGAAGCCACATGTGTGGTTATTGAAATATTTGATAAACGTCAACATGAATCTGGCCCAACATTTTAGTACATTTAGTTTAGTTTCATTAACTATTTAATTTTGAAGTTGGCCTTGTCAGCAATCTCTCATATGCCAAGAATACCAAAAGAAAACTGAGACATTTGATTTTATCTAATAATAAATGAAAATTGCTCAGGTCCTTTTCTGTGAAGGCAGAGATTCTTCAAATCCCTTGGGGGATTTACCAACCAAGTTACTTAGGATGAGAAGAACAGATGAAAAGAATGTCAAAGAATGGCTGGTGTAGAGCATGAATCAGAAGGCTCCATAGGTATGAGAAGGGGGCCGGGAGAACAATGTCTGAACATTTGCTCTAGAAGGGTGAAAATTTGCAGCACAAAAAAGGAGTTATGGGTTGCAGTCTTTATAGATTCTACTCACTAAGGGCCTGATGGAATTTCTTTCATATCTTTGAAATCCTTTGAAAGAGCATTTCCTCCAAGTTCAGCTGTATGTGGTTGCCCTGTTATTCCTTCCTGCTTGACTGTTTCTCACAAACTTGACCAAGAAAATATCACTCAGGAAGATCACTGCGGCAGGCTTTCCTTTTCTATTGCAGAACGACTCAGATAACACAACCCCTGTCCTGAGTCATCCAGCATGGGTTGGAGGTTTGGAATCTGGACAGGAAATGATCTAAGCAAGTGATAAGCTGACATCAAAAGACTTGGCGCTCAGGTCTATGGAAGCACCTAAGAGGATGGACAATTCTCTGAACCCAAAATGCTCTTGAGAGCCAGCAAATCTGGACTGGAAATCTTACAATAGGATGATTTCCCATGAAATTTCTGGTCCTTTGTTTCCTCTCAGGTCATAAATGTCATGAGAACAGCTTTTCTTGCTATATTTAAGTTAATCCAGTGCCAGTTTAGGTCTTGGCCAAGAGCCAAACACTCAGAAGGGAGAGACATTGGAAGAAAAGAAAGTAATTGACCATTTTGGAAGAGCCCAGAGAATTTTGTGCACGTTCTGATCTAGGAGATGCTGGGGGTTATTCTTAACTTTTGTAAGCTGGTTGCCTTATCCCTCTAGCAAATGAAGAGATGTGTACAGGTGGTGGTTATGACAGGCATCTAGCTGAGGGCCTCTACCAGAGTCATCCCTCTGCTGAGGAGCAACTGTTTCAAGTGAGCCATTTTGGAACTCTTAATAGAGGAATCTCAACTGGCACATGTACTTAGACTTGTAAATCCTTAGTCATGAGTAAACAGCCAAGAAGCACACTCCAGCTGAAGATTTAAGTTGTCTTCTGAAATGTGAAGAACAACTGGGCTTGCAATTTTGGAACATACAGGAATAAAAAGACAAGGCCAGATTGTGAAGGTGGAACATTGTACTGCGAAGGGTATAGATGGGACCCTTTGGGTACAGATGACTCCCCAAAGAGTGATGGGTGTGGGAAAAGGGAGACTGTGGTGGCAAAGAGGGGCCTGAGTGTGGAAGAAGTATACCTTTGCTATAAGCCCCCTAATTCTCTAACGACATATCAGAATCCAGTCTCTTGGAGATTGACATCTGTTGGGATCCTCTTTTACATATGAATTTTAACTTTTTAAAAGCCTCTGAAACAGGGCTTCCCTGGTGGAGCAGTGGTTAAGAATCTACCCGCCAATGCAGGGGACATGGGTTCGAGCCCTGGTCCGGGAAGATCCCACATGCCACGGAGCAACTAAGCCCGTGCGTCACAACTACTGAGCCTGCGTGCTGCAACTACCAAAGCCCATGTGGCTAGAGCCGTGCTCTGCAACAAGAGAAGCCACCGCAATGAGAAGCCCGCGCACGGTACCGAAGAGTAGCCCCCACTCGCTGCAACTAGAGAAAGCCCGCGTGCAGCAACGATGACCCAACGCAGACAAAAATAAATAAATACATTTATATAAAAAAAGAAAAGCCTCTGAAACAAATAGAAAAGAGGACTGTAGATGTGAAGGTAGCAAGCATCCTCTAATTGATTTAATTAACCCCTCGTTTCGTCTACTGGAAATTCCAAGTAAAGTAACTGTACAAAATGGCACATTCTTATTTTTCATTGCAAATGAATTATACTTTTCTCTATAAGATACTGGAAAATGGTAGGGTCTAATTGTTTATTGGTTCAGTCTTTCAGCATTCATTTCCTGAGTGTTTATTCTCAGACACTGCAATAAGCTTTGGGGCTACAAATGTGAATAAGACATAGATGGTTGCCCTCAGAGCAGGGCTGGCTGCCTGGGTATGTGTCCTTTGCAGTGACATAGGGCTCCACTCTTAGGGGGCCCAATGCTTGGCTTGATGCTCAGGTGTTACTGTCCTGACATTCTTAAAAATTTTTGAACAAGGGGCCCTGCGTTTTCATTTGAACTGGACCTTTAAAATTATGTAGCTGGTCCTGCCTCTGAGGCTTGTTTGAGAAAAAAACCTTGTTAATAAATAACTACAGTACAATAATATCTCATACAATGTGATCATGTTTTAAGAAAAAGAAAGCAATAAGCATATACTGAGTGCTACACTGTGAATCCCAGAAGACCATGTACATACACGTGTTTTGGGGAGGTTATATGTTTTAATTTAGGATGTGTTATTGTAGTGAGAATTTAATACAAATTTACACCTTCTAACTGTTTCCATTTTGCCAAGACACTGCAAAGTTGTATGAATTTCCACTGATTAGTTTAGTCTAGCAAAGTCCATAGCACAAAGAGCCAGAGATTATGATTTGTTAAATAACTTTACGTGTACCTTGTCACAGACTGTTTTTGCTTCTTATTCCCTGTCGTATGCAGCAAGCCTTGAGGGGAGGGGGCAGAGAATATGATGCAAAGGAATGTGAATATGTGTGTGTGTGTGTAAATGTGCACACAGCATTTCAGCTAGGGACAGATAGACATTTGGTTATTAATTGCTTTGCTTTGAGTTGGCAATAAGCATAATTTAGTAAACTCCAGTGACTGGATTATTGGAGGGAACTGGTAAGTGTAAGTGAAGGTAGGGATTGGGTGCTGATAAAGATCTGTATTTAGCGACAGAAATTTAGGATAGATAAGGATAAAGATAACAAGAAACTAAAAGTAATGAAATTACCATATGTACAGTAATATAGTAACTATGTTTTGTATTCTAATTAGTTTCTTCAGCAAGTTAACAACAACAACCTTTTGTTGTTTCATCAAGGATTTTTTTTTTTTTAGGAAGCAATTTAAATGTCAGAGTTGAGCACTGGAATACCAAAAATTTCCATTCTCTTCTAAGATGTTTTTTGAAGCTGTTGGCATATATCAATAGATTGTCTTTAAAGATGTTTTTACTACATTATGTGAGCAATGCTTTTTTTTTTTATTATAGGAGTTTCCCCTTCATCCAATATCATCCCTCTTTAAAACTGAGCTCTCCTGCACTTCATCACCTAAAATAAAAATTAAAAAAAATTTAAAAGAAGCAGTCAACCCAAATGCCATACCATTCATAAAAGAAGAGTAACATTGCTTTTTCTTTTCTTTCCATTTATTTTAAGAGGATTGGTTCTTGCCTAAGCTGTAGACTACACATCTAGAATTATGTTTGGTAAAAGGAGGAAAGAATAGATTTTGAAAGAGACGACGGAGGCCTTGATAACAATTTAATATGATAAAAATGGAGAAGAGATTATAAACCTACAGGCTTAGGCGGGAGAAAAGAGGTAAAATCAGATACATTGGGACTATTGTGTTTTGGTTACAAGCATTATGATAAAATGAGCATTGTCACCTTCAGAGCAACATTTGCAGATCCAAGTTATGAAGTGAGATGTTTCACAGAGATAAAAAAATTCAACATAGATACATCCTACAGAATGTTGTTATGTCACACTGAAGTGTGTCTGTGCAGGTATCTTCTTGGAAAATAAAGCCCATGAATAATTTTTACAGTTTTGTATATCAGAAAGATGATTGATTAAAATGTGTGTTGATTTGAATAGGCCAGGAGTATCTGTCCCAGTTTCATATAGATAAGCATATATAGGTTTGTCATTTTAAAACCAAGGTGCCCACAGGCAAGAGCATACAGCTGGCTTGGTGGCTCTTCAGCCTTTCTCATTATCACCATCATCATCATTGGGCAATAAGGACACTGTACATTTTGGGATGTTGAGCCCCCACAAGTGTGATACAAATATCAGCTGCTTGGATGTTTCCAGTACTGAGGTCACCCTGTGCAGTCTTGATGTCAGCCGGGAAACCAACATCCTCGACTACATTCCTTATCTCCGAAATCTGTAATGATTCTGGGGAGTGCTATTTCTTCTCATTAGTACTACCTCTGCTCTGAATCTTGCCATATGTGACTGCTGCTCTCTCTCTTCTCCATACCACTTTGCCCCATTCTGGACATGGCCTTGATTATTTCAGTTCCCCAAAATGCCAATAACACAAAGCTGAGTGTGTTTTGCTTTGCAGGTAATTGATATGGACTGAATATTTGTGTCCCATGAAATTCATATTTTGAAATTTTAATTCCCAATGTGATAGTATTTGGGAGGTGGGGCCTTGAAGATGTAATTAGGTCATGAGGGTGGAGCCCTCATGTTGGGATTAGTGCCCTTTTAAGAAGAGACCCAAGAGAGTTTGCTTCTTCTCTGTATGCGTGCACCAAAGAAAGGCCATGTGAGAACATAGCCAGGAAGAGAGGGCCCTTACCAGGGACCCAACCATGTTGGCACCCTGATCTCCAGAAGAATGAGAAATAAGTATTTGTTTAAGCCACCCACTCTATGGTAATTTGTTATAGCAGCCCAAACTAAGACAGTAATGGATTAATGGAGTTGATTACACAGTATAATTGTGGAGACAAAACAAGAAATAGAATATTAATCATCACTGCTCTAACATTCATTAGCAATTTCCTGTCCTTCCACATTTTTTTCCTATCTATATGCCCTCCTTAAGTTTTGACTGCCTTCATCTTTTTGTCTCTGGTCCCACTGTACCTGCTAGCCTCCAGCCCCCAAAATCCCATTAATTTTTTATGAAATATAATTTAGCTTTCTGCCCCTACTCTAAGCTATGCTATGATTGAGCACATTTTAATATAAAAGACATTCTGTTGTGCGTGACTACCATTTCACAGCACAAAGTTTTAAGGAGCTCTGCTAACCTAAAAGACTTTCTGTTGTGGGTGTCTAAAATTTAGCAGTGCAAACAACAAACAGATAAACAAAAAACTAGCAGAAGCTGTGAAATTTCACTTTTTTCTTTTAACATGATCAAAAGCTTAGACAAGATTCCGTCTTCCTGGTTAGAGCACAGACATGGGGTATTTTGTTCTCCTTCTTTTAGAAGCACAGATTAAATACAAGTGATGCTTGTAGTCTTAATGATTACAAACTGAGACAATTCAGTGTAAATTGAGTAAATAGAAGAGTCTATTCATACAAAAAACTTTAATTAACTATCAAACATTTAGAGAAGAGTTAACACCTATTCTTCTGAAACTATTCCAAAAAATTGTAGAGGAAGGAATACCCCAAAATCATTCTGTGAGGCCACCATTACCCTGATACCAAAACCAGACAAAGATACCACAAAAAAAATTACAGGCCAGTATCACTAATGAACATAGATGCAAAAATCCTCAACAAAATACTAGCAAACAGAATCCAACAATACATTAAAAAGATCATACACCATGATCAAGTGGTATTTATCCCAGGGATGCAAGGATTTTTCAATATCTGCAAATCAATCAGTGTGATACACCACATCAACAGATTGAAGAATAAAAGCCATATGGTCATCTCAATAGATGCAGAAAAAGCTTTTGACAAAATTCAACACCCATTTATGATAAAAACTATCCAGAAAATGGGCATAGAGGGGACCTACCTCAACATAATAAAGGCCATATATGACAGACCTACACCTAACATCATACTCAGTGGTGAACGCTGAAAGCATTTCCTCTAAGATTAAGAATAAGACAAGGTTGTCCACTCTGACCATCTTTATTCAACGTAGTTTTGGAAGTCCTAGACATGGGAATCAGAGAAGAAAAAGAAACAAAAGGAATCCAAATTGGAAAATAAGAAGTAAAACTGTCACTGTTTGCAGATGACATGATACTAATATATAGAAAATCCTAAAGATGCCACCAGAAAACTACTAGTGCCAATCAATGAATTTATATATAGAAAATCCTAAAGATGCCACCAGAAAACTACCAGTGCTAATCAATGAATTTAGTAAAGTCACAGGATACAACATTAATACACAGAACTCTCTTGCATTCCTATACACTAGCAACAAAAGATCAGAAACAGAAGTTAAGGAAACAATCCCATTTACCATTGCAACAAAAAGAATAAAATATGTAAGAACAAACCTACCTAAGGAGGCAAAAGACTTGTATGCAGGAAACTATAAAATATTGATGAAAGAAATCAAAGATGTCACAAACAAATGGAGAGATATACCATGTCCTTGGATTGGAAGAATCAGTACTGTGAAAATGATTATACTACCCAAGGCAATCTCCAGATTCAATGCAATCCCTGTCAAATTACCAATGGCATTTTTTCACAGAACTAGATCAAAAAATCTTAAAATTTGTATGGAGACACAAAAGACCCTGAATAGCCAAAGCAATCTTGAGAAAGAAAAAGTGAGCTGGAGGAATCAGGTACCCTAACTTCAGACTATACTACAAAGCTACACTCATCAAAACAGTATGGTACTGGCACAAAAATAGAAATATAGACCAAAGGAACAGGATAGAAAGCCCAGAAATAAGCCTACACACCTATGGTCAATTAATCTACAACAAAGGAGGTAAGAATATACAATGGAGAAAAGACAGTCTCTTCAGTAAAGAGTGCTGGGAAAACTGAACAGCTACATGTAAAAAAAATGGTACTAGAACATTCTTTGACACCATACACAAAAATAAGCTCAAAATGGATTAAAGACCTAAATGTAAGACCAGATACTATAAAACTCTTAGAGGAAAACATAGGCAGAACACTCTTGGGTGTAAATTGCAGCAATATGTTTTTTGATCTGTTTCCCAGAATAATGGAAATAAAAACAAAAATAAACAAATGAGACCTAATGAAACTTCAAAGCCTTTGCACAGCCAAGGAAACCATAAACAAAATGAAAAGACAACCCTCAGAATGGGAGAAAATATTTGCAAACGAAGCAACTGACAAGAGATTAGTCTCAAAAATTTACAAACAACTCATGCAGCTCAATATCCAAAAAGCAAGCAACCCAATCCAAAAATGGGCAGAAGACCTAAATAGACATTTCTCCAAAGAAGACATACAGATAGCCAAGAGACACATGAAAAGATGCTCAACATAACTAATTATTAGAGAAATGCAAGTCAAAACTACAGTGAGATATCACCTCACACCAGTCAGAATGGCCATCATCAAAAAATCTACAAACAATAAATGCTGGAGAGGGTGTGGCAAAAAGGGAACCCTCTTGCACTGTTGGTGGGAATGTAAATTGGTACAGCTACTATGGAGAACAGTATGGAGGTTTCCTTAAAAACTAAAAACAGAGCTACCAAAAAAAAAAAAAAAAAAAAAAAAAAAAAAACAGAGCTACCATATGATCCAGCAATCCCACTCCTGGGCATATATCTGGAGAAAAACATGGTTTGAAAGGATACATGGACCCCATGTGCATTACAGCACTGTTAACAATAGCCAAGACATGGAAGCAACCTAAATGTCTATCGACAGATGAATGGATAAAGAAGATGTGGTACATACATACAACGGAATATTACTCAACCATTAAAAAGAATAAAATAATGCCGTTTACAGCAACATGGATGGACCTGGAGATTATCATACTAAGTGAAGTAAGTCAGACAGAGAAAGACAAATATGATACTGCTAATATGTGGAATCTAAAATAAAATGATACAAATGAACTTATTTACAAAACAGAAACAGACTCACAGACTTAGAGAATGAATTTATGGTTACCAGTGGGGGAAGTGTGGGGGGAGGGATAGATTGGGAGTTTGGGGTTGACATACGCACACTGCTATATTTAAAATATATAACCAACAAGGACCTACTGTAAAATAAACAAAACTTTAATTAAGAAACTATATAAGTCAGACCTTGTGCTCAAGACTTTCACGTACATTTACATTTGCATACATTTACATATACATACATTTCTCTTTAATTTTTATAACACCCTGGTAGATAGTTTTTAGTCATCTAATTTCACATATTGCTAAGATATTGAGTGTCATGTAGTTGGAGGTGTTGAATAATGGGTCACTACATTTCAGGATGTGTACTCAGTTTAACAAATTAATAATCTATACAATTTAATATACTCTGAAATGATCAGGATTATACCACCTAAATCCACAAAAGTCTGATAAATAATCCAGAATGCCAAAATTTTAATTTATAATAGGACACATCTATTCCCAATGACCATACCTTTGTGTATTTTATCCTTGGAAACTATTTTCTCCCTCCTGGAATAAATATATTTGGGGATCAAGCTATTAATCAGAAATACGTAATTGGAAAATAGAAAGAAAAGTTGTTTGGAGATATTTTACCTAAATTCAGAAAACCTTGATGAACTATTACTACCCCAATGTTTCTTCCAAGGATTTTCCAGTGCAGGCCACCCTCTTTTCCTTGATACATATTTTCTTAAGATCAATTATATATTACTCGTTTATACGTAATCAGGTCATTAATTCATGGGACTGAGAAAGAGGTCATTCCTCCGACTCTGGATTACCCCCAAATCACAGTTTATATACACTACAGAGGAAACGGAAGGCTGAGATTAAATGACTCATCCAGTGTCCCACAGATAACAGGTGCCGGTGCTTTTAGCTTCTACACAACAGAGGGAGAGCCACTGTTTAGTTAACTAAGAGAAGCTGCAGCATCAAGAGCTATTCTGAGGGATAAATGAAATCAACACAAGTGAGTAGCCCTTGATTTATAAGAGGAATAAAATTAATAATATATAATTGGGGCACAAAGCATTGTTTTTGTAGTCTGTCCCTCCTCTCACTCTCATGAGAGGAAAAAATTCTTACCCTCTGCATCAGCTTCTGGGCTCCCCTTTGGGGTAGAGAACCTTAGTAATGGGCAAAGCAGAGGAAAAAAGGAACAGAAATCCAAGAGGCTGAACTGATTTATGCAAGAGCTGGGGGAGAAGTGGGGGGAGCGAGGAAAAAGCTTTATGGGCTTGGTGTCAGGGAGAACATTTTTTTGTTGCAAAATGGCAAGTGAGAAACAAAGAATAAGACTCTACATCAGCTTCTATGCAGGAGGACTGGAGAACAGAAACCAGGAGCTTAAAAATTCTTGCTTTGAATTATGAATTAGGTTCTCCTTATTAGTCTTTGCATAATGCAAGCAAAGAGTGGAATTATTCTTAATTACTCTTGGTTATTTTACTGTACTGTTTCTTTGAGCAAGACACCTTGGCAAGGATGGATCACTTGGAGCCCCGGGGTTTTGGGATCACAGTTGGAGGAGACACTTTGTTCCTGAAGACATTCATTTCAGGTAGGGTTAGGGCTGTCTTCATGGGCATGTGGTCAGTGCAGCAACATAGGTTCCTGTGCTCAGAGGACACCATGTTTGCCAACTGTAGTGTGAAATTCTTGATAAATTTATGATGTATGAATTTGTGTCTTGCGAGTGAAGTCTGATGGGACATTGGAGCATGAGTGTAGAGAAAAGAGGGCTGGTGGCGGTCAGGCAGCCTCTGGGAGCGGGGCATGGTGTCTTGGTCCCAGTGCCTGAGATCTAGAGCCACTAGGTGGCACAACAGAGTTTAACTGCTTGCCCACCGTGATCTAGAAACTGAGTGATTCCTGGTGCAGAAGTTTAAAGATCCTCGGGGTCTGCCCAGAGTTGGGCCAGTGGGAAGGGGAAATGCCCGACCTGACTTCCTCCAGGATAGCTGGTAGGAGGGAGAACCTGGCAGCGTGAGACCCAAGGGAGTGCACGCTGTGCTCCACGTCGCAGGGCCGGATCCCCAGGGCCTGGGGTTGGGGGTGGGACTAGGCTGGGGTCTGCTGTCTCCTGGCAGGTATCTTTGTGGCCTGGAGTACTCCCTTGACCAGCTCTGTGCTTTTGGGCATACTCTTCCTACTTCCAGCCTTCCTGAGTCTGACTTGTGTTTGTTTCTTCTGGTCAGCTCAGAGGGCCACTGGGGAGGCATCACTGAATACAAATTGGATAATTCTGGTGATTCCCCATACCAGTTAAATCTCTAATATTTCCATGTAATACTGGCACTGCACAATATAACTGGATGGTAGTATTCATGCCACTAATTAAAAAAAAATTTTTTTTTTTACTTAGGATGACATTAAATAGCAAATAAAAAACAATATAGCAAGTTGAGAGAGATCATTTGGAAGAAAGGACAAAGCTTTATATTTTAGTACCTTCAATAGCATTTCCCCCCTAATTTTTGAGCAGGGGGCCCTGGTTTTTTATTTTGCACTGGGACTCACAAATTACATAGCCAGGTTCCAGGAGGGAAGTTTGTGAGATGTCATTGCTAGAAGGAGGGAGAGCTAAAACTGATTCAGGCTTAAGATATAAATAGACGCAACATGCTTTACCGCTAGGAATGATGGAAGTACTTTGGGTGGATAAAGTGCTGCAGAACTCAGAATCTCTCTAGGATTCTATAGTATGGCAGATTTTATCTCAAACCATGACTTCCTACAGTGTATTTAAAGAACTTCATATTTTTTGGGAAATGAACCATTTCATCAGTTGCAGCATGGGGCATTGCTTGAGTATAGGGGCCATTTGCTTATATTGATATTTATTGAATTTTCCCAAGATCTTTACTTCTTTATATAGAGCCACTGTCTCCTTTTAGGATGGTATCTGTTGGATTTTCCACCAAAACTTGTGTTCCCCCTTCCAGTGTCAGCCCAGCCAGGGACTACATTTCCCAGTCTCCTTGGATCTAGGTGGGATCATTCTGGCCAGTGGAAAACAAACGAGTGAAAATACAATGTGTCATTTCTAGGCAAATGTGTTTAAGAAGTGGGTGTCCTTTCCTTGATTCTTCTTTATACTTTGTGGATCAGCTGCAGAAGAATCCAAGGCTTAGAGAATGGTAAAGCCATAAGATGGAGGAAACTTCTCTTCCCCAATTGACACATGGAAGAAAGCTACCTGGAACATGCCCATTGAACCTGGTCATGTAATAAATACGGAATAAACCTCTCTGGCATTAAGCCTCTGAATTTGGGAGATTTCCTTGTAACAACTAGCCTACTCAAGTAGCTCTCACCAAAATCCAAAACAGACTGACTTAAGTGACCTTTAAAAAAATTGCATCTATGCTTCTAATTTTACAGGTGAGGAAATCAAGGTCTTGGAAGTTAACTTATTTTCTCACATAAGTGTAAATAGCTGATAGCAGAACCAGAGAGCCTGTCCTTTAGTCCAGCTCACTTTCTACTTTGTTGGTGATAAATTCTAAAGGGCACACTTAGTAAATATCTATCTATGACATGTTTTTGGAAGCATTATTAGGTAGAGAACTGTAGTAGCATTTCTTAAAAATCTCAATAGAAGCAAACTAATCAATATATAATTTTTTCATGATGTGATATTGAGTATTAGTCAATGTTGTTAATTACAAAATCAATCTTTTTCTTTTTAATATAATTTTAAAGGTTTCACAAAATGCTAATCTTTTGGTATGCATGTTTAATTTTTTTTTTTGTGGTACACGGGCCTCTCACTAACAATTTTCTTTATAGCAAACTTTTGTTAGAACATATTCATTAACATTTCCCAAATGAAAAATGAACTGCCAGTCATGAATGCTATAGTTTAAAATTGAATGGCATTTTTGGAGAATGTTAGGAGATTTCTATGAACTCTATCACCAAAGACTCTGCTCCATCAAACAAAGGAATCAGATCAGGAAGGGAAAAAAGCACAAGAGAAAGAATGTGGAAATTCTCTCCCTGTTTGAAAATTGAATGGAGAAGGGTGAAAATAGTCTTGTGCTCTGGCTTTTTCATAAAAATTGTAGTCAAAGAATAATTTTGTAGAGACCATAATATATGTTAGTGTAACATATTTTGGGTGAGAAATAGTGATATGCAGTGAATGTTGAGAGTGGTTCTCTTTTGGGTGGAAGGATTAGGAGGTTTTCATCTTCTGTGTTAAGTATTTCTGTAATAATAGTGTTTTGAGAATTAAATAACTGCTTCTGTGAACACCAGACTTCAATTTTGCACAGACCTGAATCAGACCATACACCATGTCAATTCTGCAAGATATTGATTGAAAGGTACTGAAAATCTGTTGTATCTCATAGTGAAGGAAACTGTCAAAGGCAAGATTTTAAGGCATAAAGTTGTCCATATGGGAGAATTTACACAGTGGTGACATATGGAGGCTTCTATGTAAATAAAGTTTGTTAGAATTGTGTTTGTGATATGGATGTGTCATCCTCCCCTTTACTCAGATCTCCTTTCCCGGTTATTCGAAACTTTCTCATAACTATTTTCATAGTTAACATTAGTTTCACTACATTTTTAGAATGGGGGTGGAGGTGGAGACAGGAAGGAGTGTATTAACCAGGAGAGAAAGCACTCTTCAAGGCAGGCCATGATCTGCGGTAATCTCTCAGAGGTATCTCTCTAAGGCACCCCTGTTCTTAATTTTTGTTGAAACCATGCACACCCCTTTGATGTACTGGGTCTAGTAATACACACCTTCTTCCTTTGCAGCCAGCCATATGAACTTATTTATATCACAAGTCTCTGCCAAAGGCCAGGAAAGAGATCTGTACAGTAATTCCAAACATGGTCAAAAAAGGAAGTGGCTCAGTAGTTTTCATAAAATTCAATGACACCTATCAAATGGCATTAGAAATATTTAGGAAGGACTATTCATAGTTGCTTCAAACTGACATGATAGTACCTGTCTCAAATGAAATTGCACATTACTGGATAGTTTTTAAAACATTCATCTGAAGTCATGCAGTCAGAAAGACAGTTTCAACTGCCCAGAAAAACAGATGTTAAGTGGGGATTGTGCTTTGAAATAGAAATGAAGTCAAGGGTCTTCCATTGCTTTTGAGTAAGTCAAGCTGTCTAAAAAGGAAAACAATTTAAATGAAAAACATTCTTTTATATTGTGGTTTTTTACTCATAACTAACATTGTGTTGTCTTTGTGTGCAATCCTATCTCTATAATTAGGAGAAAATTCTAAAAGCAAAGACTCTACGTAGTATTGCTAGTAGAATCAGCTGTATAACCTTAGGCATCCACTCACCTTGTTATATTTTATTAAAGGTAGACTTGATTATAAAAACAACTGTATGAGGGGCAGGCAAGCATAAGATTATTAACTGTTCAATTTATAAATTAAACAACAGTAAGTATGCCATAATATATCACACATTTGTGACTCAATTTTTAAAACCAAGTCTTTTTTATCTAAAAAAGGAGAAATTTTTGGATTCTCAAAATAATACTGCCCTTTTAAATTTCGTCACTAATCCTTATGTGCTGAATTCAGACATGTTCAATAGTGTCAAGAAGCATCTTGTTGTCAAAGCATTTATTTTTGCTCAGTTGCATTCTTTTAACCAGTCTTAGGGTACAAGCCTCTGAAAGGCAGTTTGCTCTCATAATCTGTAGCCCTGCAATATTTCAATCCTCAGCTTGGAATGTCTTTCATTCACTCTCTCTTGTGGAGAAATCACCATCCAGGCTTCCTAAATGAGGACAGAAGTCTCACTCAACATTTTATCCCTAATATGAGATATTAGGGAAAACAATATTCCTCATTGTTTTGAGGGCAGTCCAACTTCATTATTAAGATGAGATCTAGTAAGAATGTAGGACTCGGGCTTCCCTGGTAGCGTAGTGGTTGAGAGTCCGCCTGCCGATGGAGGGGACACGGGTTCGTGCCCCCGGTCCGGGAGGATCCCGCGTGCCGCGGAGCGGCTGGGCCCGTGAGTCGTGGCCGCTGAGCCTGCGCGCCCCGAGCCTGTTCTCCGCAACGGGAAAGGCCTCAACAGTGAGAGGCCCGCGTACCACAAAAAAAAAAAAGAAAAGAAAAGAAAAAAAAGAATGTAGGACTCATGTCTTGTTCTAGCATCCTGTGGAGTTTGGCCAACTCATGTGTGTATGTGTATGTATGTATGCATACATGTTGTATGCATGTATTTGTATCTTTAGAAGAGTGATATGGATTTACATAGCACACTGATTTTAAAGGACCAGTTAGTTTTTAGATAGTAACGAGTATGTTCTCCATAAGTGTACAAACCTGAGGTGCAGTTTAGTCCAGTACTGTCTTAGCATGCAAAGCACTGACAGCCAAAATCCTGTTTACCAAATCTGAGGCTGTTGCTCATGTGTTTCAAACAGTTTTGAAAAATGAATTAGGGCACTTCCTTAGAGACTATATTAATGACTTTCTAAAATTTGAAAACCAAAAATTTAAAATAATCAGCTAATATATCCAAATACCCAGATATTTGCCATTATACATTAACATGCCTGGATATTTTTGTAGAGAACCCTTAAATCCCAATGTCTGAAATCAGGTAGCTATGGTCTATGTCAACTATGAAAATAAGCATTGGTCCACAGTGGACTTGACTTTGCACAGAGCTTATAAATGATCATTGTAAACTCAAAGGAATCAGGCAATGCGCTTAATGGAAATCAGGTGTCATGCCTTAGAGACTTTAATAAAGTAGCCTCTCTTCATCACCTAAACATGGGATTTTATGTTTGGAAGAATCCCATAGATACTAGTATTTCCTTGGACTAGGATCCACTAAATGTAAATATATGATGTTTTGTTTTACTTCTTTTTTTTTTTAAAGACAGGCCTCCTCTCTTTTTATCTCCCCTTCACCAAGTTTCATTGGATATTTCTGCTATGTTCTAGCTTCCAAACGTAGAGAACTGAATGTGCTTCCTCAAAGGCCAGCCCTAGGCTCTTTTAAAGAACTTAAGCTGACTACTTTACCTTAATCAACATTAATATTTTATGGCATTACCCTTTCCAGTTAAAATTTGCAGAATTTTAACGATGACCTTCTTTATATCAGCTTTCAGACTGGTAATGTGGTCGAACTGAAAAAAATGTAGAATTTATAGCCAAAATGTTTGGGTCAAATGCTGATTTTTCTACTTTAAGGAGGCAACCTTCCAGAACTTCAGTTTTTTCATCTATAAAATAGAAACAGAAAGAAGAAAATTCTGTAATATGCGAAACAGGGCTGAGCCTTGAGGACATTATGTTAGGTAAAATATACCAGTCACGGAAGGACAAATACAACATGGTTACACTTATGAGAGGTACCTAAAATAGTCAAACTCATAGAAGCCGAGTAGAGTGGTGGTTGCCAGGGCCTGGTGGAGGGGGAAATGGAAGGTTGCTAATAGCAGGGACAAAATTTCAGTTATGCAAAATGAATAAGTTCTAGAGGTCTGCTGTAAAACATAGTGCCTATAGATAATAATACTGTATCACACACTTAAAAATCTGTTAAAAGGATAGATTTCATGATAAGTGTTCTTACCACAGTAAAATAAAAAATTTAAAAAGCCAGGAACACTTACACTTGCCTCAAATGTAGTGGACACATTTTGGGATGATCTGCTTAACTTATTACAATCCAATTGCTCTGAAATCGCTCCTTGCCCACAGGTGGGCCTTGGCAGCCATGTTGGCAGTACAAGGCCCCACTCTGCTGGCCAAAGACGGTTGGACCAGGAAGGGGTATCTTTTCAAACTGGGCTGATCAGAGCTACGCTCTCCTGGGAACTTGGAAGTAAGACCAAGTAATTGTAGTTCAGCTGGACTGGTCTCTTGATCAGAGGTTAAGTAAACTGGGAGTCTTGATGGTCAGGTTGGACACAATGAAAAAGATGTATGAGAGAAGCAGAGTAAGTGATGACAAGTACTGCCCTTCATTCCTCCTGGCCTTCCAGGTCCTTGTTCTAGCCTTATCCTGAGGCTGGTTGCCCCTTGGATTTTATGAAATGATGATGATGATGATGATAAAATGTCTTTTTTCTTAAAGTTTGACATTGATTTCTGTTATTTGCTTCTAAGAGGATTGACTAAGCCACCTAAGATGTGCTATGAGTATTAAGCTATAATATTTGGAAGACTTTGTAAGCCATATTGAACTATATAAATACTATATGATTGTTATTGGAAACCTAATTTAAGGAGGGCGAATATTAGGTAGGACAGTGTAGGAGGTACTTGGGAGCAGATAGGATCCTTAGTTAGAACCTCTTTAATATGCTATGTAGATGGGTATTACTCTACTACCTCTGGTCAATTTTGCTTTTAGTCAAGTGATAACATGAGAAGTAGAAATAAATTTGGCCTAAATGTGAAGGAAAGTAACCCTGAAAAATTTGAGACAGGACTAATTCAACATTTTTAATCCAAATAATTTTTGTCCTCTAAATATTGTTGAAAGTGACTTACAAAAATCCAGTAACATAATAACCTAAGAGAATTAGTGGAGATCCTGAATCTTCATATATAAAAACAGATCAAGCAATAGAACTGAAATTAATGATTCAGAAATGGAAGTATAATAGTAATTACTAACAAATATTCTTTTTTCTTATTTTTCTCTGTGACATGTAAATATGTACTTTTGTCAGTGGTTTCTGACCTGAGGGCCAAGGATGCCTGGTCTGAAGGTGTGGGGTTGCAGAGAGATTTAGAGAAAATGATCCTTAAGTTCATATATACACCTGATATTATCCATAGATGTGATAAATATATTAATTTGTATTAAAATAACTAATACTTATTAAATAGTTGCATGGATTATATAATTTAATTCTAACAACAAGCCTAGATATTATCCCCATGTTATGAATGAAATATCTGGGACTTAGAATGATTTAGTAACTTGTTCAGTATCAAACAGGTAGTGAGTGGTAGAACTGTCAGTATGACTCCCGAGGTCTTAACGACCATAGTCCTTTACTTCCAGTATAAATATTATTAGGTTGAACCATAAGAAACTGCCGTTTGTTTAGGCTGAGGTTGAGAACCCGCAAATATTAGCAATTTCAGGATTCAACCTTATTCATTTTTAACTATTAGCTTATATAAAGCACTAATTCACTTAAACACATAATTGAATCTAATATATTTTAGCAATATGTGTTTTCTTATAATGCAGAAGTCGAAAATATTGTCATATGGAGGATATCTTAGCCTGGGTTTCCTAGAAAATAGAACTGGAGACAGAGATTAAGTTCTTTGGCTTTACTGAGAGGTGAAAACTCAGAACAAGAGTAAGGGAAAAAAAGAAGTAAAGCAGGGAAGAAAGAAAAGCGAATACTAGATTGTAAATTTCTGAGCTGGCTACAGCTTAAAACACACACACACACACACACACACACACACACACACACACACAGCTGGCTACTCAGGCATACAGGGCATCTTCTTCTGCACACTCTGCCAGTACGTACAGTCTTTCAGAAACATGAAGGCAAAGGAGTTCATCCACTGGTTCCTTCCTGTTTTTTGACTCTCACTGGTCAAAGCTCTTTCTTTCCAGGTTAATTTATCTGGTCTCTGTGGGCAGATCTCCCTCTTGTCATCCGAGTGTGGAAGTTGTAGAAGCCAGAGCCTATCATGGGTTGGGTCTGCTGGACTATATCTGCTATGGGTGCTGACACAGCAGGTTGACTGAAGGTGGTGCTGACACCCAGTTCTCACCCCAGGGGATCCTGAGACATAGCATTGGTACATGAAACCAAGGCAGCAACAGCTGAGGTGCTTCATTGAGTGAGGAGTTGATGCCCAGAGGGCAGGGTGAACCAAGCAGATCTGGGCAGGGTCATAAACTAGACCTGGTATGGGAGAACCTCAATTTTATTGGAAGGTTTGAAGAATTCCTGGTACTCAAAAACTGAAACATCACAGAAAAACAGCATTTTTCTTCTGCAAATATGTTGATAATTTTTTTCTACTTTTTTGGGTTGTCTTATTATAAGTCATTCCTAATGAAACCACAAAGTTTTGGCATTATGCTTTTGGAAAGCAGACTCCTCCCACCCCCAGCCCTGCTCCCGCCGCGAGAACAATAGCAAACAAAAAACCTAGTTTGCTATTCAGGAAAGATTGATTAAGAATCTTATCTGGTACAAAAAGGGAAATTGTATCATTTCTAAATATCTAGGGCTTATCCCTATTTGAGAAAAAATGTTTGTAATTTTTAAAGCCCTCCAGTGACCATGACTTTGCTCTTTACTCCCATTGGAAAGACAGTACCTTCCATAATACAGTGCCCCCAGACACTGCTATATGGACTAGATCTCAAGAATACTCAATTCCCCAGGCCACATTTCTATTGTTGTTGGATGAGTCTCATTTCAATATTGGCCAGAACTGACCTTTCGTAGTTGATCCATTCTGAACAGCCCATGGCTTGAGGTATTAGGATGTCAGCCAAACTGAAGGAAATATAATCTTAGAACACAGTGTATTGCTAATTTTTTCCTCTCTTTTAGATAGGTTTTCAAGAAGAGGCTAGCAATAGGAAAATTGAGTGGGGAAGAGGAGAAGGGGAAGAAGATTTTCCGTAATCCCATGTTCTGAGGTTGCCATTGTAGTGTGCAGCTGCATGACAGCTGTCAGTAGTTTTGCCCCTACTGTCCAGCTCAGTGATAGTAGGACATTCCGTTCAGGTGGAGAACAAATGATAAGATGATGTGTCCTGTTTGCCTGAGTAAGGAGCCTATGTGCGAATACAACAGAGCTACTCACTTCATGAAAAATCTTGCTTGTTCTTTTTTTCATGAGCAAAACCCCGTTTTCTACCTAAGACCTGCCATAGAACAAAGACATGATGGAAAATGTTTCTACACCAGGGAGTTTGGGGTCCCTGGAAACCTACTTGGAGTGTACCTCTCAAAACTACCAGGTTTTATAGTTTTAAGACTCCTTGTTAACTTTAATTGTAATTCACTGTGGAGCTGGCTAAAATTCAATAGCTAAAAGGACTAAAATTCAATAACTAAAAGGTCAAAATATAATTTCATAAGGAATGGGCAAACTAGATCAGTTTGGAATTGACTCAGATTTTCTATCTTATTCTTTCATGGCCCCAGATTTGAGTATTTCTTAGAGAGGAATATTTAAAAATATATATATAAGAGGAAAATGAAATTAATTCCCAACATTCTATGGTGATATGACAAGCTACAGCATGATTTTTTTAAAGTTAATAGTAGAAACTTGGACAATATATTATTTCCCCTGTAATTTCCCATTCCTCCATCTCCAAAATTATACTGCTTAGTTCCTCTGTATTTCATTTTTGAAATCTTAGAAACACGGAAATGGTCAAATGCATATAGGTTAAAAAAAAGACTGAAATGTGAATATCTGGCTACAAGTTTATTGATTAGACTTTAACAAAAATTAAGTCTTAGAAATAGCTTAGGTCAAAGTCCTGGAGTTTTTATATAAAATGCCAAACCTTTAGAATCATTTAACTCAGTACAATGTTAATATTTTTTCTTCTTCTTTTTTTCTTAATATTTATTTATTTATTATTTTTTTGTCTGCGCTGGGTCTTAGTTGTGGCACATGGGACCTTTGTTGTGGCCCGTGGGATTTTAAGTTGCGGCATGTGAACTCCCAGCTGCAGCATGTGGGATCTAATTCCCTGACCAGGGATCGAACCTGGGCTCCCTGCATTGGGAGCACAAAGTCTTACCCACTGGACCATCAGGGAAGTCCCCAATTCAATGTTATTATTTTTTTTAACACTTGATGCCTGGCCAGCGATAGGCAATTTGGAAGAGAAGGTATCTGACTTTGTCGCTGCCCTTAAATGAAGCAATATGCAAAGATAATTAGTGACCCTAGGGATGCTCTTCTACATTTCTAAAGCAGTTCACACTTTCCCAAGACTCTTTTATTTCACAGCAACCCTGTGACCTAGGTGGGTCAAATGTTGTTTTCCTCATTTACAGATAGGAAAACAGAAATTCCAAGGAAATACTTTACTTGCCTAAGATTATACAAGAAGTAAGTGCTGTGTGGGACTTAGATATAGGCAAGGTAACATATTTTTCAGTGTGGAACTCCAGTGGTAATGGACATAGAAGTTGTTATGAACCACAGGGCAAGACACAAACATTTATACAAAGCTACAAACATAAAAACAGTAAGTAGGTTAATGGCAGCTATTTATGAATAATTCTGAGTAAGTTGTTTCCTCTGCTGAAGCTAGAGCTGCTCAGCTGGTGCTCTAAAGTTCTGGCAGGTCCACTGCTAAAAAGAGTCATGAAAATTGACAATTCATGTACTCTGTATATGTGTGTGTGTGTGTGTCGGTGTATGTAAACATGAGCATATATATACATGCATGTATTCAATAAGCTCAAACATACATTTTTGTGCCTTATCAATCATCTACATTGTGTCAGACATTCTAAGTGCCAAGAGTACAGTGCTAAACAGTAATAAAAAATATATATTAAATTTACAATAAGATATGTTTCTTTTTGGCCTCTGTCAAAAATTTTGAAATTATGAATTTAAAAGTCATAATGGGGCTTCCCTGGTGGCGCAGTGGTTGAGAGTCTGCCTGCCGATACAGGGGACATGGGTTCGTGCCCCGGTCCGGGAGGATCCCACATGCCGCGGAGCGGCTGGGCCCGTGAGCCATGGCCGCTGAGCCTGCGCGTCCAGAGCCTGTGCTCCGCAACGGGAGAGGCCACAACAGTGAGAGGCCCGCGTACCGAAAAAAATAAAAAAATTAAAAAAAATAATGGACACTCAGGTTACCGCTCTTGAAAACATCAAGAGGTACCAACTTTAGGGAAAGAATGTTGGTAATATGTATCTAAAGCATTAAAAATATGCTGTAGAGCCAGCAGTTCAACTCCTAGGAATCTATCCTAAGGACATAAGGATGCCCTCAACTGTATTGTCCATTTAAAAGTTGCTAAGAGAGTAGATCTTAAAAGTTCTCATCACAGGCAGAAAAATTGTAACTATATGTGGTGATGGATGTTAACTAAACTTATTGTGGTGATCATTTTATAACATATACATAGATCATGTAGGTGTCATACACATAAAACTAGTACAATATAGCAGTTATATCTCAATGAAATTTTAAAACATGAGGCTGTAGAACAGATCAGAAATTGCATATCGGTGGCCTGAGGAACACTTGAAGCCCACAGGCTGCATGTTTTGGTTTGGTTTGGTTTTTTTGGGCAGTGGGTTGTATTCAATTTCTTAATCTTAATTCCTTTAAGATGGCCAGTTCAGACACTGGCCCCACGATTCCTTATTGTCTTAAGTCTGATTCAAACATTTATGTACTCGCCTGGTCCCTATAGCCTTTTGAAATTGCAAATTTTGGATTAAATTATCTTTGAACCAATGTCAATTATGTTTATTTCCCACTGGAACTCCCATGTCCCCTCCCCCTAAAAATGATGTGCTCAAGATTTAACTTCTAGGAAGTTTATTTTAATAATGTTTATAAGAGAGGAAAACTATAAATTTGAATGTAAAACAATAATAGTAATAACAAAGATAATGAGAGTTATATTTATTATGTGTCAGCAATATTCTAAATACTTTATATATATTAATGCATTTAATACATGCAGCAATCCTACAGTTCTAACAATAGTGGTAAGAACTATTATAACCCTTATTTTGTGGATGAGGAAACTGCCACATAGATACGTGAAGTATCTGGCCAAAGATTTAGGTAAAGAGTAGGATCAAGATTTGATTCCAGAGAGCCTGCCTCCCTTTGTAACCAATATACTTAATTCTGGTATGTTCATAAAATAGAATTCTATCCAGCCATTAAATATGTTAGGAAAGTGTCCAGAAGAACATACTTTAAAGTGTTTAAAGTAGTTCCCTCGGCATGTGAAATTCCGAGTATTTCATTTTTTTCTCTTTTAGATTTTCTAATATCTGATATGTATATAGTATTTTTAAAATTAGAAATAAGAAGTTATTTAAAGGGGAAAAAGAGCCAAGAGAAAGTTTTGTATTAAAACAACAATAACAACTCAAACTGGGCTGCCTTCTCTGGTCTCCACTGTGACACGCCACCTTTGAATGTGCACAAGGCAAGTGCAAGAGAATCATCCCTTACAAAGCTTTAAGCCTAGTCTGAAACAGCCCAAATGCTCGTATTCTTTTTCTGATGCAAACCATACATTTTGTTACACCATGAACAATAGCATATGAATGTCCCAAGTAAAGTTTAGAGAACAAACTGAAACACTTAATACTCCCCTACAGAAGAAGGAGGTGGAATCAAAACTGTAGGATTCACCAGAAGTCCTCATTTTATTATGATAGACACTAAAGCAGTGACCCTGTAAGTCACTGTATCTGAGGTTCCAGCCACAGCACACTGAGGACACTACCTTGAAGCTTTGCTTATTTCTGGAATATTGCTGTATTCAACTTAGGATGTGGTAACCAATATTAATGTCCTTTGTGTCATCCATGGCATATTGGGTGTATGGGAATAATAGACAACCTCAGGGAGACGTGTTTGGGATGTCCAATCTCATATATATGCTCAATCCCTTCAAGACTAGGACCCTCTGAGTATGGTTTATCAAGAACCACTGCTAAACAGTAACATCAGAAAGTAATACCATGGATCCCAGCAGGTAGTAGATTCCAAGTCTCCAGAGTTTGGAGGCATGTTTGCCTTCAAAAACAGAATATCCAGATTGAGCAGAGCACCAGTGAAGTGGAAGACGTGGCTCCATAGCAAGAGAAATGTGCAAGTCTGAAAAAAGTTGTCTATGAGTGGAGCACAAATACAAACAACTGGGATTGTGTGAAGAGCCCACAATGTTGGGACCACTGCTGTACACTTAGTTATATTTCAAGGTCTGTGTTGTTATACAAAATTTAGGTGTGAAAAATACCATTCAGAGGAGCTGAGTGAGTTTACTTTTAAAACAGTGGGCGTGTGCTAATTTGTGTCATATACCAGTGAGGTACCCAAAAGTAGGCAAAGGCTAATTCTTAATAACTATCCTCCCCCATTCAAAAACAGTAAAAAGGGGGAAATTTGGTGCATCCTGGAGGAATTAGAGCAGAATTGGTTCATGCTAATTGCTTAGTCCTGTACCTAACCACCTGTGAGATCAGGCCCCATCACATGGAAATGTGCTAGACAGTCCAAAGCAGAGAGATTGAACTGTGTTACCTTCTACGTCACCAGTGAAGAGTGCTAGTACTCTACTGATCCTGAAACCACAAACGGCCAAGCATGACCCTTTCTTGAACTTCTGTGTTTGTTATATGCCCAAACTACTGCTTGGAAAATCATAGCAACGGTCCCTGTTTAAACGCAGATTTTTTTTTTTTTTTTTTTTGGCGATACGCGGGCCTCTCACCGTTGTGGCCTCTCCCGTCGCAGAGCACAGGCTCCGGACGCGCAGGCTCAGCGGCCATGGCTCACGGGCCCAGCCGCTCCGCGGCATGTGGTATCCTCCCAGACCGGGACACGAACCCGTGTCCCCTACATCGGCAGGTGGACTCTTAACCACTGCGCCACCAGGGAAGCCCTAAACGCAGATTTTGATGATTCCCAAGGTAGTTGATGCTCACTGGAGAACCACTCACCAGGTTTGACAGAGACCTTTGGTTTTGCTTGCACTGGGGTCACCTCCATGAGCTGGGTTCTTCTGTGCATAAGTAGAAATATCCTGAAATGTTTCACTAAATTCACTGGAATACTAATATATGGGGATTTTGGTAAAGCTGTGAAACATCCTGATACACTGTCTATTATTGATATTTTTGGAAGGTTCAGAATGTTCAACCAAACCTTTAGAAAATCATTACTGTCCTGGAGTCTGTTAAATAAGTGGTGAGATCTCTGAGTTCACCAACTTGGAGGCTCATCACTTTCTTCCTGAAATCTTTGGGTGTTAGACATACTCAGGCTCATTTTCTGGGAACATGTGGCCTAGACTGTATCCATTGAACCCATAAGTGTCAGCAGCAAATGGATGTCTAAAATCAATTTCAGCAAGGAAGGTGAATTTAAGGGGCTAACAGAAAGCAATTAGTGCCCCACTTAGTCACTGAAAATAAAAGGCAATTAAAGTGACCTTTAGATAAGTTCATCCCAAAGCTGTGGGCATATCTTAATACTTCAGGGGAGTTCTGCTCTCACTAAGCACAAATCAGCCTTGGCAATCTAGCACTGTTTCATCTTGCTTTCTATTCCCTTTATCTATACACCTGAGATATTTACCAGTGAAGTGTGAAAGGCTATAGAAAATGTACAGCATTCTTAACAAAGAGGGACCATTGTAGTCTATGTGTCATACTTGATAAAATTGTGATGATTGGTACTTTGGCTATGGTAGCACTTTTCCTATAACAGATTATAAAGATAGAGGAATATAATTAGCAGCACCTCCTTTGCAGGATGTAGGACTCATGAATACCTTCCCTTGTTTACTTAAATGCTATTCTTAAATCAGAGGAAAACAGAATGGTTGACAGCAAATCTCATTAGTTAGGAAAATTGAATTATGCAAGGAGAATTAGGTAAAATGAATAGTCATGATCCCAAGATCAGGGAAATTGAGGTGTAAACATCAAATTCTTAAAAATTCCCTCTACCTTCAAAACCAGGTTTGGAGTCTCCACCCTAAAAGCCTCTGGACTCATTCTGGAAATGGATCTACCACATCCCCCATGACTGACTTCTCACACCAGCTCTCTCACACGATGTACCAGGCTTGATGGAGTTCAAAAAGATTCTGTAATAGCGAATCATGGGGCAGTGGGCATCTTCTTGCTCTCAAGAGAAGTAACCAAGAAGGCCGTCCACGTGTGTGACCCTTCACAGGATAATAAAAGGTCAGTTTTTCTCATTTAAAACAATACATTACTCAACAATAAAAAGACAAATAACCCCATTAAAATATTGGCAAAGGATTTGAATAAACATTTCTCCAAAGATGTACAAATAGCCATTAAGCACAAGAAAAGATGTTCAACATAATTAGTCATTAGAGGAGTGCAAATCAAAACCACCGTGAGGTACTACTCACTACCCATTAGCATGACTGTAATAATAATAATTAAAAAAAACAATAACAAGTGTTGGTAAGGATGTGAATAAATTAGAACCCTCGTATGCTGCTGGTGAGATTGTAAAATGGTGCAGTCGGTTTGGAAAATAGTCTGGCAGTTTCTCAAAAATTTAAATTTAGGGTTACCATATGACCTAAAAAAATCTACACCAAGAGATGAAAATTTAGGTCCATAAAAAAGCAGTTATGCAAATGTTCATAGCAAGTTATTGATAATAGCCAAAATGTGGGAACAATCCAAATATCTGTCCACTGATGAGTGGATAAATAAAATGTGGTATGTCTGTAAAATGGAATATTATTCTGTCATAGGTAAGAGTGAAGTATTGATTAATGCTACAACATGTATGAACCCTGAAAAATTGTGCTAAGTGAAAGAAGCCAGACACAGAAGGACAAATATTGTATGAATTCATTTACATGAAATGTCCAGAATAGGCAAATCTATAGAGACAGAAAGTAGATTGTTTACAGGGGCTGGGAGCAGAGGACGTGGGGAGTGGCTGCTAATAAGCATGAATTTGGGGGGTAGTGATGAAATGTTCCAGAACTGGATAGTGGTGATGGTTGCACAACTTTGTAAATACAGCAAACCACTGACTTCTATACTCTAAAAGGGTGAATTTTATGATATGTGAATTATATCTCAATTTAAGAAATATATTATGGTGCTTCAAGTCATTAGATAATCTGGCTTTAGTTCAAGATTGGTGAGTTGTTGTTAGTGAATTTTTGGAGATGATGTTAAACCTAGAATGAGAGAAAGTGGGAAATGCTCTGCAGAAGGTAAATTTTGGTTTGTTAAATATTCCCTTACCCTGCCCCCACCCCCCCATACACATGCACACACACACACTGTGCAGATTTTATATGATACTTCCATCACATGTAATTTAATTTCTTCTTTTCAGATTAGTCTATCCAAGTAATCCCACTATAACATGACTTTTTCCTTTAAAAAAATGCTTATAAAATAGGTAAATCTTTAAGATTAATTATTGTCATTTATTTTTCTAATGTTTCCGTTAAACAGTGAGATTATTGTGATTTAAAATATAACGATATTCACAAAATTTTATTTGGATGTACCTTAAGACATGTGACAAAAAGGTCACCACTATATTATAATTGATCTTTTTTTTTTTTTTTTTTTGGCCATGTCAGGTCTTAGTTGTGGCACGTTGGATCTTTGTTGAGGCATGAGGGATCTTTCATTGCAGCGTGTGGGCTCTCTCACTGAGGCATGCGAGCTCAGTAGTTGTGGGGCGTGGGCTTAGTTGCCCTGCGGCATGTGGAATCTTAGTTCCCCGGCCAGGGATCAAACTCACGTCCCCTGCATTGGAAAGCGGATTGTTTACCACTGGACCACCAGGGAAGTCCCTATAATTGGTCTTCTAAAAGGAGTTGCAAACTGGCAGCTTCTGAGCAATAATATCTGGCCTGCAAAGGTATTTGGTTTGGATTTGCAGAACATTTTGTAAATCAAAAATCTTCATAAAAATTTTGAATTTCTAGTTTCTCAAAAAAAAATTAGAAGGCTTGGCATTGCCAACTTCATTTTTCTCCAAGGAAATAGTAGACTGGAGCTAAGAGGTGGATGCCCCCTTTGGATGGGGCCTTCAGTCTCTATTTTGTCACAGTCCCTGCCATTGCCTATTGCATCTCACATTCCCCTCCATGTCATACATTTACAGCAACTCTCTGATTCTATATGCATTTGAATTTATGACTTTTTTGAAAATTTGAGTTTATCAGAATTTTTAGTTCTTTTCTTTTTCTCCCTTCTATTTTTCTTTGTTTTCTTCCCTCCTCCCCTCCTCTCCCTCTCTCTTCCTCTCCCCTCTCCTCCCCTCCCTCCCTCCCTTTCTTTCTTTCTTCCTTCCTCTCTCCCTCTTTCTTGTGCATGCAGATTTGTGCTTGTCACCTAATTAGCTCAAATTCAGAGATTGGATTTAGGTTCATTAATTCCTTTATTTTTTGGTCAGCATAGCTCAACTTGAGTGAGGCCGTATATACAGAAACTCCCCAGTGTAGGTTTCCATATATATCAGGGTGATTCATCCCTTGCTGTATTATATTAAATACTTACAACTTTTATTATAATGGTAGTGATAAAGGCATCACCATTTTCTCTCCCACTTTAACTAAATCAGTCACAGTAATGACTTTCTCTGTTATATTATCCAAACAGAAACACAAAGCAGAGGCATTGGGAGCTTGGAGTGGCCAATGAGTTTAAGAATATTGGACAGTTTTTATAGGGAAAGATGGGCTGTTCTTTACTTACATTTTTCACATTATTTGGTTTAGTAAGATAAAGGACACTTAAATGTGAATCCAACATGATCACATGTTTGGTCTTTCTGGAGGGAGACTCTGAGACTGAGTGTGGTGTGTGGTGTATTTACTGAGGAGTGCCTTGGGATCAACACCCATGGAAGGGAGAAGTCAAGCTGTGATGCAGCCCAGGGACAGTCATGGTTGACCCTGATGGAGCTCTGGAGCTAGAATGGCCCTTCAAAGTTGTTCCCCATTTAGCCAGGATGGCCAATCCCGTATACCCCCATATCAATAAATTATTAGATGTCAGTTGTCCTGGGAAAAGGTGACCTTGGGTGGGGTCACTGCAGCTAAGACAGTCCCTGAAAAGACTGACAGCAATAAGCGTCTGCTGACAGAACACCCAGCAGCTGGGGCAGTAGGTCCCTCATTGAAGGGGCATCTGGGTGATGCATTATGGTCACCACCACAGTTCACACATAGAGTATCAGTTTCAAGCAATCACCGAATCAATTAATAGATGGTTTATGCACATAGTAGGTATTTAAGAGAATGGACTTTATTTTGCTTTCAAGTTTGCTTTCAATCACTTGGTGATTGCATTTTAAGTCTGTTTCTCCCTCTGTCTCTGTCTCTGTCTCTTTCTTTCTCTTTTTCGTTTTTAAGCTGGGAGTAGAATGTGCAAACCAGTGTAGACAGAAATGCCAACAACCTACACGTCAACTCTTTTGAAATCATAATAAGCCAGTCCAGGAATCCTCTCACCTAAATACCAATACCTTTAATAGGACTGGAAAGAAAAGCAAAATGAAGCCAATAAAAGCTGCTCTGAGAACATCCCAGATCTTTGGAAGCATGAGCTCTTCAGGATGTGTCTCAGTCATGATACATCTGCTTTACGTCTTCAGTAACTGACTCCTTGCGAATTTGAGTGATACTGTGACAGGCTCCTCACTGATGTGCAAAAGACTTGGTGAGCTAAGGAAGGACCATTTACTTCTGTGCTCTTTTTATCCCTTTCTCCCTCTTCTCGTTTATTCCAACAGTATGTTTTGATGTTCTTGTTGCGTTTGGAAAACTCAAACAATAACTCACAAATTATTATTTATAATTTTTTTCCTTCTGTGCTTCATTTGAAATGATTTACACAGAATTTTCTTCAGTGGTAATCTTCATGTTTCAAAGAGTGAGATACTTGTTTTGGTTTCAAAATAGTCTCACAGTCTTTTTCTTTATAACCATGCTTGGTGTCTTTGCAAAGGTCAAGTCTTTTTTTTTTTTTTTTTGCGGTACGCGGGCCTCTCACTGTTGTGGCCTCTCCCGTTGCGGAGCACAGGCTCCGTACACGCAGGCTCAGCGGCCACGGCTCACGGGCCCAGCCGCTCCGTGGCATGTGGGATCTTCCCGGACCGGGGCACGAACCCGTGTCCCCTGCATCGGCAGGCGGACTATCAACCACTGCGCCACCAGGGAAGCCCACGTGTCTTTGTTTTTAGCTCAGATGCCTCTGATACTTAAGAAGAAATCATCTTCAACAGGAAAAACTGTTATATTTTCCCCCAATTTACATTTTGTACCAACTAGTTCCTTTGTATAGCCATTACTGTTGCATTCCAGACTACTTGTAAACTTTCATTAACCAGCAGTCTGTTCTCATTTAAAATATTTCAAAATTTAAAAATAATAAATCAGTTTAGTGTACATTCCTCTTTGTGCTTGAAACTTTCCTAAATATTGACAAAATAGAACTTAAAGACAGTTTTGTCTACTATAAACTTGATCATCTAATTACAATACATGTAGTTGTGATAGTCATAAATGTATCATGACAGAGAGAATAAAAAGGTAATATTGATTAAATACAGATCAAAAATGCCAATGAGGGCTTCCCTGGTGGCGCAGTGGTTGGGAGTCCGCCTGCCGATTCAGGGAACACGGGTTCGTGCCCCGGTCCGGGAAGATCCCACATGCCGCGGAGCAGCTGGGTCCGTGAGCCATGGCCGTTGAGCCTGCGCGTCCGGAGCCTGTGCTCCGCAAACGGGAGAGGCCACAACAGTGAGAGGCCCACATACCACAAAAAAAAAAAAAAAAAAAAAATGCCAATGAACACTTGCTTGCCATAGGACATTTGAAGCTGAATTTTACCTAAGTATTTTACTTGGATTTGTTAGTGGGCTGAATTGTAATGGGAGCATGTACCTTAAAGGGCATGGAAAGATTGTTAGAGACTCGTTTGAGAATGGAGAAATTGAATGACAAATAGAAATCACTCACCTATTAAGTTTTTTTCATGTGCAAAAGGCAACATTTAAAAATATATGACTTTTGGGACTTCCCTGGTGGTCCAGTGGGTAAGACTCTGCACTCCCCATGCAGGGGGCCTGGGTTCTATCCCTGGTTGGAAAACTAGATCCTGCATGCATGCTGCAACTAAGAGTCCGCGTGCCGAAACTAAGACCCGGTGCAGCCAAAATAAATTAAAAAAAAATATGTGACTTTTATTACATATGCTAAGTTAGAATAACATTTCTTCACTCGATGTCACGGTACCATATCTCTGCCTTTCCCTTTCTTGCATGCAGGGAAATTCCAGATAAGTTGAGGGAAATGAACCTCCTACTCTCCATAATCAGTGATCATGGAGGGAAGAGGAAAGAAAAGATTGACTTAATCAGTGAGAAAATATTTCATTTCTTAGAACACTGACATAAAAAGAGAGCAAACTCATGTACTGCTGCTGACTCAGTGTTGACAGGAAAACCTACAAAGGCTTTTCTAACAGTGAATCATATGGTAATGTCATGTTAGGTAGCAAATCATTTAATTGCCCTTAATAATTTACAATTCCAGTGGTCAGCTTATATGTTGCAGATGTGAAATGCATAAAAACACATTTTATATTATTGCACATTTTTAGTTTGCTTTTTTCATAAAATCCTGAATGCTTTTCTCTGTCTTCTGTGCATTAGAGTTGAGTACAAAAATCCACTGTTTTTGTAGTACTGTGTCTTCAGTCCCTGCCTTAGTCTGTTCAGGCTGCTATAACAAAAATACCATGAACTGGATGGCTTAAACAAGAAACATTTATTCTGTAGTCTGAGCAGCCCAAGATCAGGATGCCAGCATACTCCTTGTTTGGTGAGAGTCCCCTTTTTGGTTCATAGATGGCTGTCTTCTTGCTGTGTCCTCACAAGAGAGCTCTCTGGGGTCTCTTATAAGAGCACTAATCCTGTTCATGAGAACTTCAGTCTCATGACCTAATCACCTCCCATAGCCTCTACCTCCAAATACCACATTGGAGATTAGTTCTCAACATGTGAATTTGAGGGTGGAGGGGACACACAAGCATTTATTCTACAGTAGTCTCCTATACATCTACTTTTTTTTCTCTTCACCAGAAAATATTTCAAAGAACAAAGATTGTTGTTTTTGAGGTACTCTCTGGAGATCCACCCCCCTCTAGTTTGTTTGGAACTGTGTTAGATGCTGTGAAAAATGTAGTAGAATTAAAACATGTGTTTCCTATTGGGGCTGCCCACAGCCTATAAAAATTCTTTGTGTAAATTTGAAAAAGGTGCCCCTTCCCCTGGCAGCCACAGCCCCGCAGGGCCCAAGGCTGGAGGGCAGAGCACCAGCTAGATTTCAGCCTCCACTCAGCTCTCATCTGGGTGCCTGCATGGGACGACCTGACCAGGAACACACAGGGCCTTGTTCCTATCTTCCCTTCAGGAGTCTTCACTGCAGTTGGGGAGAATGATAGATAGGCAACAGCTAGAATACCCTGTGGTGTGTAACTAAATGTGGGATAATGTGGTATGAACTTGGAGTGGAAACCTGGAGAAAATAAAAACAGTGGAGAGGAAGAGTGGGTTTCTACTCTGAGTAAGAGCTTTTGATTTCATTTCAAAACATGGAAGTCCATTTGGGTCTTGCTAAGCATGGTTCAAGATTACCCTGGCTACCACTTGTTGAGAAGCAAAGGCCCCTTTCTAAAGCGTAGGATCTCCTGAGGTTCATGTGCTTTCCAAGGGAGAAGGAAGGGGCTTTCCAAATGACTGATACTGGATTTTCCACCACGTTTTGGCAGATGGAGGTTCAAGCTGGTTCTAATTAAATCTGAGAAAATCAAGAAATGTGCCAGGCATTATGCTAAGTATTGAACATACATTTGAACATACACGTGATCCTCACAATACCCTTATGAGGAAACTGCTTTTCGTGTCATCTGCATTTTACAGATGAGAAAACTGAAGTTTAAAAGAGTTCAGTAACTTGTTGAGGGTCACCAGCTGGTAAATGGCAGATCCTGAATTCAAACTGGGGCAGCACCCACAGGTATCACCACGTGGCCACACTGCCTGGACTCACTAGGGCTGATTCCACAAGTCTTACACTTCACAGCAGGCCTACAGGCTCAGCAAGTAACTTTATGAACTAGTAGTTCTGGCACAAACTGAAGGACTTATGTTAAAATATTGGTATTGTGAATAGAGGAAAAATAGCAGTAACACATGACTGATATCCATATCGGTCATGTGCTTGTTATTCCGTGAGGTCAACAGAGACTAAACTGGATGTAGTTATGGCATGTAATACAAGATAAGCCTGTGTACATATGACAGATGTGGAGCATGTCATCTACACATGCTAATGATGACATACATAAAAACAGCTCAAGTGTTTTTCAAAGCCCTTAAAGGCTTCCTAGGTCCTGTTTGTTAATTGGGGATCTTTTGAGTTAACATTTATTTTATATCTTTCCCACATATATTTTCTTTTCTTTTTTTAATTTTTAAAGTTAATTTTATTTATTTATTTTTTATACAGCAGGTTCTTATTAGTTATCCATTTTATACATATTAGTGTATATATGTCAATCCCAATCTCCCAGTTCATCCCACCACCACCACCTCCCCCCACCACCACTTTCCCCCCTTGGTATCCATACGTTTGTTCTCTACATCTGTGTCTCTATTTCTGCCCTGCCAACTGGTTCATCTGTACCACTTTTCTAAATACCACATATATGCATTAATATACGATATTTGTTTTTCTCTTTCTGACTTACTTCACTCTGTATGACAGTCTCTACGTCCATCCACGTCTCTACAAATGACCCAGTTTCGTTCCTTTTTATGGCTGAGTAATATTCCATTGTATATATGTACCACATCTTCTTTATCCATTCATCTGTCGATGGGCATTTACGTTGCTTCCATGACCTGGCTATAGTAAATAGTGCTGCAATGAACATTGGGGTACATGTGTGTTTTTGAATTATGGTTTTCCCTGGGTATATGCCCAGTAGTGGGATTGCTGGGTCATATGGTAATTTTACTTTTAGTTTTTTAAGGAACCTCCATACTGTTCTCCATAGCGCTGTATCAATTTACATTCCCGCCAAGAGTGCAAGAGGGTTCCCTTTTCTCCACACCCTCTCCAGCATTTGTTGTTTGTAGATTTTTTGATGATGGCCATTCTGACTGGTGTGAGGTGATACCTCATTGTAGTTTTGATTTGCATTTCTCTAATAATTAGTGATGTTGAACAGCTTTTCATGTCCCTCTTGGCCATCTGTATGTCTTCTTTGGAGAGATGTCTATTTAGGTCTTCTGCCCATTTTTTGATTGGGTTTTTTGTTTTTTTAATATTGAGCTACATGGAGCTGTTTATATATTTTGGAGATTAATGCTTTGACCGATGACTCATTTGCAAATATTTTCCCCCATTCTGAGGGTTGTCTTTTCGTCTTGTTTTATAGTTTCCTTTGCTGTGCAAAAGCTTTTAAGTTTCATTAGGTCCCATTTGTTTATTTTTGTTTTTATTTCCATTACTCTAGGAGGTGGGTTGAAAAAGATCTTACTGTGATTTATGTCCAAGAGTGTTCTGCCTGTGTTTTCCTCTAAGACTTTTATAGTGTCAGGTCTTACATTTAGGTCTTTAATCCATTTTGCGTTTATTTTTGTGTATGGTGTTAGGGAGTGTTCTAATTTCATTCTTTTACATGTAGCTGTCCAGTTTTCCCAGCACCACTTATTAAAGAGACTGTCTTTACTCCATTGTATATTCTTGCCTCCTTTGTCAAATATAAGGTCACCATATGTGTGTGGGTTTATCTCTGGGCTTTCTATCCTGTTCCATTGATCTGTATTTCTGTTTTTGTGCCAGTACCATATTGTCTTGATTACTGTAGCTTTGTAGTATAGTCTGAAGTCAGGGAGTCTGATTCCTCCAGCTCTGTTTTTTTTTTCCCTCAAGACTGCTTTGGCTATTTGGGGTCTTTTTGTATCTCCATACAAATTTTAAGATTTTTTGTTCTAGTTCTGTAAAAATTGCCAATGGTAATTTGATAGGGATTGCATTGAATCTGTAGATTGCTTTGGGTAGTATAGTCATTTTCCAAGAACATGATATATCTCTCCATCTGTTTGTGTCATCTTTGATTTCTTTCATCAGTGTCTATTGTTTTCTGAGTACAGGTCTTTTATCTCCTTAGGCAGGTTTATTCCTAGGTATTCTTTTTGTTGCAATGGTGAATGGGATTATTTCCTTAATTTCTCTTTCTGATCTTTCGTTGTTAGTATATAAGAATGCAAGAGATTTCTGTGCATTAATTTTGTATCCTGCAACTGTACCAAATTCATTGATTAGCTCTCATAGTTTTCTGGTGGCATCTATACTATACTATGTATAGTATCATGTCATCTGGAAACAGTGACAGTTTTACTTCTTCTTTTCCAATTTGTATTCCTTTTATTTCTTTTTCTTCTCTGATTGCCATGGCTAGGACTTCCAGAACCATGTTGAGTAATAGTGGCGAGAGTGGACATCCTTGTCTTGTTCCTGATCTTAGAGAAAATACTTTCAGTTTTTCACCATTGAGAATGATGTTTGCTGTGGGTTTGTCATATATGGCCTTTATTATTTTGATGTAGGTTCCCTCTATGCTCTTTTTCTGGAGAGTTTTTTTTTTATCACAAATGGGTGTTGAATTTTGTCAAAAGCTTTTTCTGCATGTATTGAGATGATCATATGGTTTTTATTCTTCAGTTTGTTAATATGGTGTATCACATTGATTGAGTTGCATATATTGAAGAATCCTTGCGTCCCTGGGATATATCCCACTTGATCATGATGTATGATCCTTTCAGTGTGTTGTTGGATTCTGTTTGCTAGTATTTTGTTGAGGATTTTTGCATCTATATTCATCAGTGATATTGATCTGTAATTTTCTTTTTTTGTAGTATCTCTGTCTGGTTTTGGTATCAAGGTGATGGTGGCCTTGTAGAATGAGTTTGGGAGTGTTCCTTCTTCCCCAGTTTTTGGAAAGGTTTGAGAAAGATGGGTGTTGGCTCTTCTCTAAACGTTTGATAGAATTCACCTGTGAAGCCTTCTGGTCCTGGACTTTTGTTTGTTGGAAGATTTTTAATCAGAGTTTCAATTTCATTACTTATGATTGGTCTGTTCATATTTTCTATTTCTTCCTGGTTCAGTCTTGGAGGGTTATACCTTTCTAAGAATTTGTCCATTTCCTCCAGGTTGTCCATTTTATTGGCATAGAGTTGCTTGTTGTAGTCTCTTAGGATGCTTTGTATTTCTGTGGTGTCCATTGTAACTTCTCCTTTTTTATTTTTAATTTCCTGATTTGAGTCCTCTCCCTCTTTTTCTTGATGAGTCTGGCTAAAGTTTTATCCATTTTGTTTATCTTCTCAAAGAACCAGCTTTTAGCTTTATTGATCTTTGCTATGGTTTTCTTTGTTTCTATTTCATTATTTCTTCTCTGATCTTTATGATTTCTTTCCTTCTACTATCTTTGGGTTTTGTTTGTTCTTCTTTCTCTAGTTCCTTAGGTATAAGGTTAGATTGCTTATTTGAGATTTTTCTTGTTTCTTGAGGTAGGCTTGTATTGCTATAAACTTCCCTCTTAGAACTGCTTTTGCTGCATCCCATAAGTTTTGGATTGTCGTGTTTCATTGTCATTTGTCTCTAGGTATTTTTTAATTTCCTCTTTGATTTCTTCAGTTATCTCTTGGTTATTTGTAATATATTGTTTTCCCACATATATTTTCCATTCATATCTCTATTACCGAGTGGGAATAAAGCTTCGGTGTAGGAGTATGGGTAAGAATTATATATTAATTCTGAAGCCTGGGCAACCTGTACAAGGGCCGTTGGAAGGTGATGCTCAGCCAGGCTGAAGGGTGTTGCTGGCCTGCATGGAGAGCTTGAGGGGGCTTTGACACATGAACCCATGAAGTTCTCATTCTGTCCAAGGTAAGAGGAGAAGGGCTCTCAAATGACTGATCCTGAACTTCACATCAATTTTTTGTCAGAATCACATTCAAGTTGGTTTCAATTAAATCTGAGAGAAGAAGGAAAATGAAAGAAGGTGAAATTACCTCCATCGTGAATGTCATAGGAAGGGAGACCACAGAATTTATCATCCTAGCTGAGATCCTTTTGAGGGTAAAAGGGGATTCTATAGGCATGAACAAGTATGTGGAGCACAGTGAGAAGTGCAGCTCACATCTGCCATATCTATAGTTATTTTCCTTTGTACAATATTTTAGAGTTTGGCAGGGTATCTGTTTCCATATATGGAATGTAATAAGCATCCGCCACCATCGATGGCTGATGCTCAGGTGAACAGCTATCATATTCTACCTGGGATATTCCTTTTTTAAAAACATTTTTATTTGAAGCTTATCAAGAATCCTCTATCTCACCCATATGTATATTTGTCTGTTTTATGAATTGGGATGTCCAAGATTTGGGCTAGAAAGTCAAAGGTAAGAGGAAGAGCTAATCAGGGAAGTCAAGTGCACTGCTCCTCCAAGTGAACTCCTTAAATGGATACTCCCCAGGTGGGTCTTCAAAGCCCTCAATAATGTATCCTGTCAGTCTTCCTTCTGCTTCTCTGCTCTCTCCACTGCTCTGCCCCCCTACCCCTACCACACTTACCTTAATCTGCCTACTAATCTCCAAAATGTCATACTTCTACCTTGGATCTTTGCTCAGACTCAGAACTGGAATGCACTTCACCCCAAATCTCACCTGCCCCGCTATCTCCCTAGCAGAACACTGTATTTTAAGTTTTAGTTCCAATGATCAAATCCTGTTAGTAGGATTATTTATATCTCCCCAATGCCATATGTGTCTCCTGTACTATTTATCATACCTTCTCTCTGTAGGGTAACTGTGTAATTTATCATCCAAACCAATATACTTCTGAAAGTGAAAGGATGTGCTAAAAATAATTAACAGGTGTGAATGAATATATAACAAGTTTGAAAAAAGTGAGATGTGTCATCAGCCAATTGGAAGTTTTTAGATGTGTGACTATTTGCTCTCGCTATTATGTGAGCTCCAGAAAAGCAAGTGTGTTGGTCAAGATAGGTCAGGTTTATTCTTCAGTAACAAACTACTCCAAAATGTCAGTGGCTTAATTGAAAAAAAAAAAAAAAGATTATTTATCATACTATATGTCCAGCATGTGGCAGTGGGAAGAGCCCATCTATCCAGTTACTCGAAATTCCAGCTGATAAAGGCTCTACTGTGGAACTGCACCATCTAGAACAGCCTTCTTGGTTGTCAAGGAAGGGGAAGAGAAACAGGGAAAGTAATGAGCCGGCTCTTCTATGCTTTGGCCTTCCTTCCACTCACAGATCTTTGGCAGAGCTGACCACATGGTCTTGCCTAACTCCAGGGAGGCTGATAAATGCAGCGGAGCAGATCAAATATAGGGTGCACACCATTTTCTCTGTTAACGAAAAGATCCTTGAGGGCTCTATTATTGTGTATTTATATCCCCACAGTGCCAAGCATAGTGCTGTATATGTGGAAAACAGTCAATAATTATTTGTTGCCTTAAATATGTTAAGTAGTTTGCCTTGCCTTGCTTTCCCTTGTATATTATTTGCCTACATTAAGAGGAAACCTGACATATTGAAAGTCAGGTTTATGTCTGGAAAACTTACCTCTGTATATCAGAAATGAATGCTTTAACATAAAACTGAAAACAAAAATGAGGAAAGGGTGGGAATTGGTTCTTACCATGAGATACTGCCACTAATAAACATATGGAGACTCCTCTCTTTGCCAAAACATCTGTTTGCTGTTGTGTAGACATGGCCTCTCCGATGTGATCTACATTTAAAAGTATGTTATTACATATTGATCTATGACTAAAGGTTACATGTGGAATCTTGTAAAATTTACTGATGGCTTTATGACTGGGAGGTAGAGAGTAAAATCCATTCAAGTAACCCTCAAGCTGAATCTTAGAGATAGCAGGCAAAGAGCTGGAGATAGAAACATGTACTTGTTCTTTACACATGGGCAGAGGTATTTCATGTGGGGGGCAGGATTTCTGGTGCATCTGACTGTGAGAGGACCACATCTATGCACACTCTTGGATGGGACTGGCATGGGAAGTGGAAGGAATTGTGAAAGAAACAATCTTTGATACTGTTGACAGCCCCTTACCCCTTGATCTTCAAATTTTTTCCTCTTTTTTCTTGTGACTCTCCTTCTCCCTGTTTCTCCTCTTATCTCTCTAGCCATTTTCTCTCTTTTTTCTTCCCTAGCTCCTCTTCCCCCAGCTGCACATTTAATATAGTCCCCAGGGGAATTTTATCAGCTTCCATAGTTTTACGTGTCACCTTTCTGCAGTAGATCCAATCTATATATTTGCAAACAATAAATGAAAAATTCCAGTTTCCCAGTGCTCAGTGTCTAGCAGATATCAGCATAATTCAGAAGGTGTAAGTCTATTTCTGGTCTTAGCATTATCTTCCAATGTGACCTTGGGGCAAATTAGTTAACATCTCTGAGTGTTGGTTTCTTTTCATGTAAAATGGAAATAAAATTTGTTCTGCTTACTCTTGTAGAACTGTAGCGTGGGTAAAATGTGAAAATGGTGAGGATGTACTTTGATGTACAGAACTATTAAAAACATCACTCTAAATATTACCAAGGAAAACAGATCTAAAGCTATAGTCCCAACTACTCTCCTCACCATTAATTCTGAATTTTTACCTACTTGCTGGACACTTATCTCCACACCATTGTATTCCAGGCAATTTAAATTCAACATTTTCGGAAGCAAATTCTATCTTCCCTTCCCATGGGGCTTCCCTTCACCTTGTCCTCTGCATCCTGCATTTCCTCTATTAGTTCTTGGCCGTTTTTCTCAACTGGGAGCTTTGGGGTCATCTCTAATACATGTCTGTATTGAATCTTCATACTTGCTTCATCCAATCAGTTTACACATCTTGTTGATTCTTCCTCTAAAATGCCTCTTGAATCCACCCCACCGTTCCATTTAGAATGCTGCTAGTCTTCTGCCCTGTTCAGATCCTGATCATTTTTCTTCTTCTTCCAATCTATCAACAGTATATTACCTCTATACCAGTTATGGCTCATTATGAGAGAGGATCAGTAGATGTTCCTGGGCCCTTCCCTTTGGCAGTGCTGTACACAACCTGGCACTGCCAAAGGGAAGGGCCAGGTATTTTGGTCCTTTCTGATGTGACCATCTGCCTCAGAGTCTGCAGTCATGATATATTTCAGCCAACCAAAAAATATTCCCTTAAATAAAATACAGTGGCATCTTTGAGGCCCTGGTCCAGGGGATTTGGTGTGTAGTGAACCTATTGAGGGAAGAAATGGGCTGGTACGTTTCCTGTAGTGCAACCAACATCTTACCTACAACCAAGGACAACAATGATGGGATAGCAGCAAAGCTACAAAACTACACTAGTATCACTTGTTTCCAAGTTCCTAATGTCCATGAGTTACAATGGGGGTTTTGGTTACTTAAGTTCAGGCAATGCTTTCTACATCTTACGTTTTAAGCCATGCATCTTTGTGCCCTGAAATAAGTGTTCGTTGTAAAAAAATCTTGTGTTTACTCTGTGAGACGAGCAACACATGAAGATAAAACAAAACCAGCCTCAAAACTTTTTAGTGTGTTTATTCTTTCATCTGTATGTCTTCTGAAAGGCCTTGTTTTTCACTTATTATATAAAAACTTGTGAATCAATTAAAAACGTCAGGTCTCACACATGTAAACAGAAGAATCGTTCTTTCTTCTCCACATGTTTCAAATTAGTCCAGTTTGTTCAATCGGTGAGAAATAAAGCAGTAGACTGAGTTCCTGGCAGAGGATAATCTAGGAATATCAAAGTACTGAAAGAATAATACAACATTAGGACTCAGAGTCAATAAGATTCCTTTCCTGGGAATTTCACTTGAGATTTTCCATAATGATGTATATTGGTATTTCTGAAATGCTATTTTTCCCACTTTAGGTTTAAGTGAGAGACTGTAAAGGCACTGACCTTTCCAGTTTTATCTTACTGCTAACGTTGTGTTAAGTATTTATTTCAGAGTTAAATTTGTCATCTTGAGATTGGTTCTGTTTTCTAACAAATCACAAAATTATAAAAATTAATTGTAGCTTTAAAGCTTCTTAGATAATTTATTCATTTACTTTCCAGAAAAAAGCCTTCTCTCTTTACTAACAAAAAGGAGTTGAGAAAAATTATAAATAGAGAATACATAGTTCTGATTCTGTGTCAGTTCTAAGCCTTTTACATATATGAACTCATTTAATAGTCACACTAACTCTATAAAGTAGATACTGTTACTATACCCATTTACCTATGAGGAAACTGAGGCAGTATAAAAAATGAAAAGTGATGACTCCCCATCTTGCATCTCACCTTGCTTGAACATGGAACTCCAAAGACCCTCACTCTCACTAATGTAAGCTTATTTATTCTTGTGTTTATTTAGGAGTTAATGTGACATAATTCATTCATTCTACAAATATTTTTAAGCACAGACACTTACCAGACACTAGGTAGAGCTGGAGATCAAAGATAAAGGCACAGACCCTGCCATAGGAGAGCTTATAGTCTAGCGAGGAGAAAGACGAGCCAAAAGACAAGTGCATGAGTGAGACCAGAGTAAAAGAGCATGTAAATGGGACCCTCAAACCAGGGGTGGGGGTCAGGAAAGAGGGTGAAGTGACATATGTCTTTAAGGTCACGTATGAGAGGGCATCTGGTGCAGGGAGCAAAACATGGATAGTGGGGAGATGGGAAAATGCATTTGAATAAGTCTGTGGGGCTGGCCTATAGAGTGTGAGAAAAGAGCTTCAGCTTTGGAATTCAACTAAACTTGACTTTTCTACCACTTATGTGTCAGGTGACTTCAGGTACTTATTCTGACCCTCAGTTTGCTCATCTATAAAATAGGGATAGTAGCTACCACAAAAGGTCATGAGGATAAGTGCAATAGCATATTTGTGTCCTGTAGCTGTTATAAAAAGTTACCACAAATTTGGTGGCTTAGAACAACAGAAATTTATCCTCTTACAGTTCGGGGAGTCTGACATCACCAGCAGTCTGACATCACTATCACTGGGCTGAAATCAAGGTGTCAGCAGAGCTGTATTCCCTCTGGAGGTTCTGGAGGGAATCCATTCCTTTTTCTCTTCTGGCTCCTGGGGATGCTGGCATTCCTTGGCTTGTGGCTGCATCACTCCAATCTCAGCTTCCATGGCCACATTTTCTTATCATCTTTGGTATGATCTCCCTCTGCTTCTCTCTTATGAGGACACTTATGACTGCATTTAGGGCCCACCTGGATAATCCAGGATAATCTTCCCATCTCAAGATCCTTAATTTAGTTCCGTGGGCAAAGACCTCTTTCCATATAAGGTAACATTTACAGGTTCCAGGGATTAGAATCTGATTCTTTAGGGAGCCACTATTCAGCCTCCTCCAATATGTAAAGTATATTGGCAAACCAGAGGTCCTTCATACATTCAAATTCCTACTGTCCCACTATTATGCATCCGCTAGGCCACTGATGGGCCTTAATCTCAATGGTCAGACTTTGTATCTGCTGGCCTTTCTATTTCTAAGCAAGGGATAGACAGCTTGGTCTTCTAGACAAGTCTGGTCACTATACAAATAAAAAGAACACAAAGATGAATAACTTCATGTTAATGCAGGAAATAATTTTGTTTGTTGTGCTAATGAAGTCTAAACTATTAAGATTATTGTGTTGAGGACCCAGTGATACATTTCAGAGAGGGCTTCTCTTCCAGGCTTCATTTTGCCAGATATGGCAATGGGCTTTGTGTACAATTTAGAGTAGTTGTATATTGATCTTTTTTTCTCTAAGCATTACTCATTCTCCTTTGCCTGTCAGCGTATGGGAAGAATAGTCACTGCAGAGGTCAAGTAGCACTTAGGAGCAATTTAAGAGTCATAGCCCTTGGCTATGAACTTTGGGATATTGCTCAACTTTATAGACTCATCAACTCTTACATTTATTTTGACAAAGAGACAAATATTTTCATAACTCACCAATCCTAAGTCAAGAGGGAAAATCTCAAGGATTTGAAATAAAATATTCATTGCCCTGAAAAAGTAAAAATTTGAATTCACTTACAAAATTACTGTTAATGGAATAAAAAACAATTGGGTATCTGGAATGAATAATGACTAAAAGAATATATATGTCAAGGATGTGATCCATTCTAGGTTCCAATGGTTGGCTGACTCGAAATTCTTTTACTTTGGCCAGTGGGCCTAACTCACCACATTAGCGCTTTAATAGTCGTCTGTTTACTCAGAACTGTACTATCTAACACATTTGTCTGCCCACATACTTGTCCCACTTTGGTAGTCATCTTTATCGGTCACTTTTTCCTTTCACTCAGATTATAACAATGGATATATCTTGGGTACCCTCACGTACTAGAGATGTTGAGCTTACCTCTGAAGAACAGTTAGTCTTAACCTGATTTTCCCCTGAAAATAGAAGCTGAGGCAGGGGCTTGAGGACAAGTGGTTTATTTGGGCAGCTGATCTCAAGGAGCAGGAATGAGGCATTTAGAAGTTAAAACAGGAACTGAGGGAAAGTCAGTCCAAGAGTTGTGATCAGCTGGTTACTACTGTGGGCAATTGGGGCTCAATCCTCTTTAGAACCAGCTGAGAATTCATGTAGAATGTGCATTGGAATTTTTGGCTCAGGAGACAGTAAAGGGGGATATTTATGTGTTGGCTGCTGTCCCCTGTTGGTCAAGGATCCCTTGCACTTTCCATGTTGACATCAGGATGGCTGAGTGGGTCCCTGCTGCAAGGATCCAGAGTGATCATGGCAAAGGGGCCGTGGGGCTGAAAGTGAGTTAGTCCATTTAGCTGAGATGCATGAGGTGCCGCCAGGTTATACTGGCCATAGCTGATGGCTGCACCAGTGCCTGGTCTGAAAAGGTAGGCCATGAGAACATGAAGCTGGGCACAATATCTAATACCCACGTGTGAAGCTAAGAGTACAAAGTATAAATAGTAATTTATGACAGCTAGGGTATCGCATGCTGTGCAGAAGTTATTGCCAAAGGAGTGATAGAGACAGTAAGTATATTTGGGGGTTCATTGTAGAGTCCTTCAGGCCTGGATGTTCAGAAAAGCTTACCTGGAAAGGATGGGTTTCAATCTAGGACCTGAAGGAAGGGTAATATAGCGGACATCAATTGTGTCTGCCACTCTGCATCCATTTGCCCTTTTTCTGATAACCAGATCAAAATCCCTCTCAAGAATGACTTCTCTCCCCTCAGCCTTGGTGCTTCAGCTTCCTCCAGCTCAGGGGTGGAGCATGTGGCTCGAGCCTGTGAAAATCGGAGCATGGTGCTTCCTGGCCGCCGGTATTGGCATGTGACCCGGTGAGAGCTGTTACAATGAAATGAGACTTTTGCTGAAATTGCTGGGCTTGCTCTTATTTGCTGGATTGAAAGCAAAAAGGATGCAAAGTTTAGATATGTTAAAGTTGTCCTGCTCCTTCAAGGTGTGAGGCTGCCTGAGGAGGTGGAGTTGAGAAATGGAGAGAGAGAAACTAAGACATAGAGACGATGTTTGAGCCCTGGCATTAAGCACTATTTGAAGCCAGAAGTTCCTCTGGACTTTTCAAGTCTATGAACAAATAATTTCCCTTTAATGTTTAAGCCAGATTCAAAGGGGTTTTCAGTTGCCTCCAACAACAAAAGCAGCAACAGATCTAATAACTTAGGTAACTTTTTGGCAATTTTGTCTTCTCTATAATTTATTCAATTTTTCTTACTTTACTTATAACGATGCCAGTGTTTTCTTCCCTAACTTTTTCACTGGAGAATGAATAAAGAGAGGAGAATGTAAACACAAAGAATCAAAATAGGGTAGGGGTAGTAAAGTGTGACTTGAAAGTTTGATTCTATAAATACAGTAGATAGGTCCGTGTGTGTGTGATATTATTAAATTATCTTGTAGCTTTATCATGTAGATGATAAATACAGTAAGACTATACTACCTTGCTCCATATGCACTGACCTTATAAATTTGTTGTTGGCTTTATTTGAAAACCGTGAAGGTTACAGTATTGACCAAAAGTCTAAACCAGACTGTTTCTGAAGGAGCTATGGTACAAGAGCTATGGTTCCAAGTGGGACGCAAGAAACGTGAAGATGAATTTTCAGAAAAGAAAATTTAGCCTGCATGCCAGGCTAGACATTCTAGACAATGAGATGGTTATTACTTACTTATCATATTTATTGGATTTGCCATCACTTACTAGCTTGTAGGCACAGTTGTGTATCAAAAAATCTAAAAGGTTGAACGTCCATGTCTGACATTATAGCTCACCGTCTATAGTACACATAAAAAGTAAATTCAGGATGCAAACAACATTTCAAATAAAGCCAAGCAGAGCCAGAGGCTTCAGGAAGGCAACTTGCAATGACAGTGCTGGTTTGTCAGCATTCCTTAGCTTAGGATGCTAAGTGGAAGGCAGCCTGGTCAACCTCACCTTTGCTGTAACTTCAGATTCTTAACATGAACTGGAAATGCAGCTGCTTTTGTATTCAGACATTACTTTTTCATCAGAGTTATCTAAACACTTAATAAGCCATGACCAGTCTACATAATCCTGACCTTCGGCCCCTATAACACACTTTGCTCTTAATATATTATAAACGAGTAAAATCACATGAGCGGCCATTTGTGCTGATCACACTTATAGCCTTTGTCTTATGGAAAACAGATATTGTATGGTCATTATTTTTGCCCAAAGTCATATTCGAAGCAGGAATATTACATGTAAATATCTACAGAGTAAACGTTAAATTAGAAGATTGGGGCTGTTTTCTTGGATCTACAATCTCTGGTTTGAAAATTTAAACTGTCCAAATCAAGCTCTATCCATCTTTTCTTTACCCACCGGATCTTTGCACGTACTTAGAGCTTAATACATATTTCTCAAGTAAATTAATGATATAAAATGTGAACCTTCTTTCAGTAGTAGAAATTGATATGGTGTTCAAGCCTCGAATGACATGCAGCATTGTTTTTTATTGAACTATAGTTGATGTACAATATTATATAAGTTATAGTTGTACAATATGGTGATTCACAATTTTAAAGGCTATGCTCCATTTATAGTCATTATAAAATATTGGCTATATTCCCAGTGCTGTACAATATATCTTTGTAGCTTCTTTTATAGCTAATAGTTTGTACCTCTGAATCCCCTACCCCTATTCGCCCCTCCCCCCTTCCCTCTCCCGACTGGTAACCACTAGTTTGTTCTCTGTATCTGAGAATTTGTCTCTTTTGTTATATTCACTAGTTTGTTGTATTTTTTAGATTCCATATATAAGTGATATAACACAGTATTTGTCTTCTCAAGTTATTTCACTTAGCATTAATACTCTTTAAGTTCATCTATGTCATTTAAATGGCAAAATTTCATTCTTTCTTATGACTGAGTAGTATTCCATTGTGTGTGTGTGTGTGTGTGTGTGTGTGTGTGTGTGTGTGTGTGTGTGTGTATATATATATACACACACACATACACTACATCGTCTTTATCCATTCTTCTGTTGATGGACACTTAGGTTGCTTCCATATCTTGACAATTGTAAATAATGCTGCTTTGAACATTGGGGTGCATGTATCTTTTCAAATTAATGTTTTTGTCTTGGGATTATTTTTGGTATATATAACTAGGAGTGGAATTGCTGGGTCATATTGTAGTTTTATTTTTAGTTTTTTTGGGAACATCCACACTGTTTTCCACACTGGCTGAACCAATTTACATTCCCACCAACAGTGTAGGAGGGTTCCCTTTTCTCCACATCTTTGCCAACATTTGTTATTTGTTATCATCTTTTTGATGATAGCCATTCTGACCAGTGTAAGGTGATATCTGATTGTGGTTTTAATTTGCATTTCCCTGATGATTAGCAGTGTTGAGCATCTTTTCATGTGCCTGTTGGCCATCTGCATGTCCTTTTTGGAAAAAATGTCTGTTCAGGTCTTCTGCCCATTTTTTAATCAGGTTGTTTGTTTTTTTGATGTTGAGTTGTATGAGCTGTATATTTTGGATATTAACCCCTTATCAATCATATCATTAGCATATATTTTTTCCCATCCTGTAGATTGTCTTTTCGTTTTGCTTATGGTTTCCTTTGCTGTGCAAAAGCTTGTAAGTTTAATTAGGTCCCATTTGTTTATTTTTGCTTTTATTCCTTTACTTTAGGAGACAGATCCAAAAAATATTGCTGTGATCTATGTCAAAGGTGTTCTGCCTATGTTTTCCTCTAGGAGTTTTATGGTTTCTGGTCTTACATTTAGGACTTTAATCCATTTTGAGTTTATTTTTGAATATGGTGTGAGAGAATGTTCTAATTTTATTCTTTTACATGTAACTATCTAGTTTCCCCAGCACTGCTTATTGAAGAGACTCTTTTATTTTCTCCATTGTAGATTCTTGCCTCCTTTGTCATAGAGTGATTGACCCTAAGTGTGTGGGTTTATTTCTGGGCTCTCTATTCTGTTCCATTGATCTATGTGTCTGTTGTAACACACATTTTGTTTCTGTTTAATCTTAAAATGCCATGAAAAAAATAGATATTTTAGAGACAGTATTGTCAATCCTCAAACCTAACATAGTGTCATCTAATATGTCTCCAATTATTCCAATATGAAGCAAGAAAGTCCTAGAAATGATTTCTGAAACAGAGTAAAATTTCATTTTAAAAAAGGAATGCCATACAATATTTGGGATTAAAAATAGAAGGTCACAAAATCAAATAGCATGCTTCCTTCTAAAACAGCAAAGAATCATTGCCCTGAACCAATGAGGAGGTAGCTTGGTTAAACAAAAATATTTGGGATTATTTTGGCTTAATTTAGGATCTCAGAAATACCATGTTAACATGGGAATCATTTTGAAGATGATTTGGGTATTTAAAATTGTTCACTGGGGCTTCCATGGTGGTGCAGTGGTTGAGAATCTCCCTGCCAATGCAGGGGACACGGGTTCGAGCCCTGGTCTGGGAAGATCCCACATGCCGCGGAGCAACTAGGCGCGTGAGCCACAACTACTGAGCCTGCGCGTCTGGAGCCTGTGTTCCCAACAAGAGAGGCCACGATAGTGAGAGGCCCGCGCACCACTATGAAGAGTGGCCCCCCACTTGCCGCAACTAGAGAAAGCCCTTGCACAGAAACAAAGACCCAACACAGCCAAAAATAAATTAAATAAATTAATTAAAAAATATTAAAAAAAAGAAACTGCCAAAGTGTTTAAAAAACAAATTGCTCACTGAATGACTTTAATCCCTTCTGATGGGATATTTCACTACATCTGAGACCAGCTTGATTTTGTTAAACTTCTATGTCCCGCGTTTGGCCACATTAACCTGAGAACATGATTAGAGTTAGAAAAGCGACTCTGTACAAGATGTCACCTTCCTACTGAACCATATCTGCAGCTCCCCATGTGTCTCTGGATCACATCTGTTTACTGACAGTGATCCAACCAATGTCCTCATTCGCTCACACGCAACATCAATGAGGGTTGCATGCATGTTCTGACAGTACATGTTGACCCCAAACACAAGTTGTTCAACTGTTAGCCTTGGAGTCCATACAAAAGTGACCTGGATTCTATCTACTCACCTCTGTACATCATCAAAATAATGCCTATCCAAGTTCCTACCCCTGAAGCTTTACCTTCATGGTAGGAGGAAAAACAAATACTGCAGTATGCTTTTATTTTCAGATTTCAAGGAGGGCTATTTTAAGTTGGCTGAAATAATAAAGTTTGTCTTTCTAGCAAATTAAGTTACTTTGGTACAGGGGTAAAATTTACTGGTTAAAATTAAAAGTATTTCTTTCTTCAAAATGTATAAAGGTACATTTCTCCATAGTTTTTTCCCCACCAACCCTTGACACCCGCAAATAGAGTTAATTTTTTTTTTAAAAAGAGGAGTTTTTGGAGTTTAAAAAAAAGAGTCTGAGACTTTGCCTCAGATAATCTCAGCATATTTTACAGAGAAAGGATATAGGAGTATTTGAATGATGATAGATGTGGAATCCTACCCTTATCTTAATGAATGGTTTGTTTAATGTGTTTTTCTTTATGATAGCCAAAAGTAAGATTATGCCTTTTCCTTTCAAGACTGGCAAAATTTTCTCTTCTTTGGTAACTTTTTCTAGTTTTAAAAGTTAGCTTTTCAAAAATAATACCAAAGCATGACTATATAACTTTTACTTTGGTAACTTTACTTGCAGAGCAGCAGTGGATACACATGATTAACATTACAGTCGGTGACCCAGTTTGAGCCAAATTCGTTCTTTTTGCTTACAAGAAAGAGAGGTCTGCAAGTCACCACAGACTCATGGGCAAATGTAAGTAGGAGTCAAATGAGAGCTATGACTACAGCCAGGGCACTGGTCACACACCAGTCTTTGCAAACACATTTATTTATATGGGAAGTAGAGCAGACAAAAGCATCTTTTTTCAACATAATATTTCCAAGCTAGAAATAATATGCTACATAAGTAGTAAATATATGGAAGAGTAAATTTAGGAATTGAAATTTTTTTTTTGGCGGTATGCGGGCCTCTCACTGTTGTGGCCTCTCCCGTTGCGGAGCACAGGCTCCGGACGCGCAGGCTCAGGGGCCATGGCTCACGGGCCCAGCCGCTCCGCGGCATGTGGGATCTTCCCGGACCGGGACACGAACCCGTGTCCCCTGCATCGGCAGGCAGACTCTCAACCACTGCGCCGCCAGGGAAGCCCAGGAATTGAAATTTTTAGATGATTGACCAATTTTACTTTTTTGTTTATATATTGGTTTCTCAAAACTTTATGAATTTCTTAAGGCTAGGTACCACATTGACTCACCATTTAGTGTGCAGATTACTAGTTAAGGATTTACAACCCATTCATGTATTCACTGTGTATTTAGTAAGCACCTATTATGTGCCAGGCACTATGTTAAGTGATGGGTATAGAGTATCGAATGAGGAGGATGAGGAAGAAGTGCCTACCCCAGGTGATGAGGTTGTAATCTGATTTATAAATTTGGAAGAAAAAGTCAGACATATCTAATGCAATGTCTTCCATTTGGGGTCAGCCTACTGGCAGAGACAATGTTTTATGGTCTACTCTTTCACCTCTAGGTGAAAGTCCCTATTAGGGACTTTCACCTAGTGGAGGAGGCCTGAAGTTGCTCACCCAATGACTAGGTGAGATTCCTAATTCAGGAACAAAAGTATTGGCCTGCCCATTTGGTCTTATGCTTAAGATTTGTTTTCCCCAAAGATTCTCATCATTAATAAAGTTAACATTTTATTTGCATAACACCTAAGTCTGTCTTTCACTTGGTTCTAAACTTAAGTGGTTAAGAGCAGGGTAGTAATATTGACCCTTTAAAACACTAAAATAGGCTTACCTCTGCCATTAACTAGCAGGATGACCTATGGCAAATTACTTAACCTCTGAGTTTCTCTATCTGTAAAATAAGACTAGGAAGTGATTTCTAAACGTCCTGGTTGTTCAAATATTCTGTGATTCTATGATTGTTTTTAGCAGAAATTGTTTAGAAATTTGATTGAAATTATTTTTTATTATTGAGAGTTTAGAAAATTTCTATCTTCAAAACTTATTGGTTATGCAGTGCAAGTGTTTAAGACCATGGTCAACTTTGGGAAAATACCTATCAAGTTTCTTTCACATGTGAAATGTTACAGATATACTTGATTTTTGTTGCATTGCTGCTGGTGAGCCCTATAGACACAGGAATTCTGATAAATTTTGTTTTGCATGATTTCCATCAAAAAGCTTTCAAAAGTACGGTGCATTTATCATTGTATTCACTGTATTATTTAGTATATTCCTAAAGGAAAGAACTTCCCTTTTGATGAAGCATCAAAGAGAACCAAATCTTCTGCTTCCAATTTACATGTATGATGATTAGACAAATTTTCCACAGACTAGCTTCTGGGTTCTTTTGAATTGTCCAAATACTTCCAACTCCTGTTGGAAGTATGTGAAATTGACCTTCCTGTGAATAGTACTCACGAAGTGACTATGAACTTCCTAATTATATATCACTAAACCCTAACTAAATATATCCCCAGATTGGGTTCACTTCACCTAGATCTCAGGTATGCCCAGGACTACCCCTGCTCCATGTAACACATGGGTAAATGTGACAGAGGGTGTCATGGACTGAATTGTGTCTCCCCCAAATTCATATCTTGAAGCCCTAACATCCAACATGACTGTACTTGAAAATAAGGCCTGTAAAGAGGTAATTAAGCTTAAATGAGGTCCTAAGGGTTGGGCCCTAATTCGATAGAACTAATGTCCTTATAAGAAGAGGAAGAGACAGCAGGGATACTCGTGTGCATACTGAGGAAAGACTATGTGAACACATGACAAGAAAGTGGCCATCTGCTCTGAGAGTCAGGAAGTGATGACTCAGGAGAAGCCAGGCTGCCGACACCTTGATCATGGATTACCAGCTTCCAGACTGTGAGAGAATAAATTTCTGTTGTTTAAGCCACTCAGTCAGTGGTATTTTATCATAGCAGCCCTAGCAAACTAAGTAAGACTGTGGGGAAAGTAAAGTGGCAAGAGTCAGTGATCTTAATTGATTTTGATTAAAATGTCTTAATTCTGCAACTTCTACAAAAATACGTGAGTGGAGGTTCTGCTTCCACTTAGGATGTAGGAAGATGCAGGAGAACATTGATCTCAACCTAACAACAGGTAAAATCTATACAATCTACATACTCACAACTTTCTGGGGCCTATCAAGGAGTGAGATTGCAAGGCAACCAGGTGGACTGAATTCCAGTGGGTGACAAGCTCCTCTTATAAAAGATGGACACAGGAACTATTTCACCTTTGACAGAGCATTGGAGGAAGAGTCAGGAACCATAAAAGAGGGTAAGAAGGAAACAGCTGAAAATTCAACAAATTCTCCATGGTAGAGTCCAGGCTAACATGACAGTATAGAGCAAGGGTTAGCAAACCTCGACCCATGAGGTAAATCCAGCTTTCTGCATTTTAAAATATTTTATATTATTGGGAAAAACTCAAAAACTAATATTTTGTGACACATGGAAATTATATGAAATTCAAATTGCAGTGTCTCTAAATAAAGTTTTTGGGAACATAGTCACACTTATTGTTTATGCTTTGTCTGTGTCTGCTTTTGCACAATGGCAGAGTTAAGTAGTTACAATAGACCATATGGCCTGCAGAGCCTGAAATATTTACTGTGTGGCCCCTTACAAAACATGTTTTTTGATCCCTGATTTAGAGTCCTGTAAACCCAAGACACAGGGAAGTTGCACTTACTTGTCAGCTCTTTTCCATGCCAGGTCTCTACCATGTTCTCACGAGAAAGGTTGGGGGCAGGACAAGAGAGCTGAGAGTTCCTTGGCAGTGCACAGACATAAAACCACTTCTTCATCCCCAGAACTTTCTCTCTTAAGAAGCAAAAGCTGCAAGCCACCATAGAAGTGCAAGGAAATACTTCTACACACTAGGCCAGGAGAAGATCTAACACCTATGGGGGAAGGGTAGGAGTAAAACCCACAGGACAGTATGGAGAGATAGGAAACTCTCCTTCTCCCCTAGTTTTCCCACTGAGGAAGAGGTAGAAGTCTGAGTGCATTGAAAGGAACTAAGTCAATGGCAAATCCAAACTCAGCTCAGGAATTGAGTAGATTGACTCAACTCCCTATACTAACAGCCTTTCAGAAGAAGAAATGTTTCCTTTTCCAGGTGTAAATACTATTGACCTCAGTCTCTACTGCTTTTTTTCCCCCACAAAATAACCAACATATTGTACTACAAAAAAATTGTCAGACATTTAAGAAGAAGCAAGGAAAAGAAAACCTGACCTACAGTCAAGAGAAAAGTAGTCAATAGAACCAGATGAAGAGATGACTTACATGTTAGAAGTATTATTATTTTTTTTACATCTTTATTGGAGTATAATTGCTTTACAATGGTGTGTCAGTTTCTGCTTTATAACAGAGTGAATCAGTTATACATATACATATGTTCCCATATCTCCTCCCTCTTGCGTCTCCCTCCCTCCCACCCTCTCTATCCCACCCATCCAGGTGGTCATAAGCACCGATCTGATCTTCCTGTGCTATGCGGCTGCTTCCCACTAGATATCTATTTAACGTTTGGTAGTGTATATATGCCACTCTCTCACTTTATCACAGCTTACCCTTCCCCATCTCCATATCCTCAAGTCCATTCTCTAGTAGGTCTGTGTCTTTATTCCCGTCTTACCCTAGGTTCTTCACGACATTTTTTTTTCTTAGATTCCATATATATGTGTTAGCATACGGTATTTGTCTTTCTCTTTCTAACTTACTTCACTCTGTATGACAGACTCTAGGTCCATCCACCTCACTACAAATAACTCAGTTGCATTTCTTTTTATGACTGAGTAATATTCCATTGTATATATGTGCCACATCTTTTTTTTTTTAACATCTTTATTGGGGTATAATTGCTTTACAATGGTGTGTTAGTTTCTGCTTTGTAACAAAGTAAGTCAGTTATACATATACATATGTTCCCATATCTCTTCCCTCTTGCATCTCCCTCCCTCCTACCCTCCCTATCCCACCCCTCCAGGCAGTCACAAAGCACCGAGCTGATATCCCTGTGCTATGTGGCTGCTTCCCACTAGCTATCTACCTTACGTTTGGTAGTGTATATATGTCCATGCCTCTCTCTCGCTTTGTCTCAGCTCACCCTTCCCCCTCCCCATATCCTCAAGTCCGTTCTCCTGTAGGTCTGTGTCTTTATTCCTGTCTTACCCCTAGATTCTTCATGACAGTTTTTTTCCTTAAATTCCATATATATGTGTTAGCATACAGTATTTGTCTTTATCTTTCTGACTTACTTCACTCTGTATGACAGACTCTAGGTCTATCCACCTCATTACAAATAGCTCAATTTCATTTCTTTTTATGGCTGAGTAATATTCCATTGTATATATGTGCCACATCTTCTTTATCCATTCATCCGATGATGGGCACTACGGTTGTTTCCATCTCTGGACTATTGTAAATAGAGCTGCAATGAACATTTTGGTACATGACTCTTTTTGAATTATGGTTTTCTCAGGGTATATGCACAGTAGTGGGATTGCTGGGTCGTATAGTAGTTCTGTTTTTAGTTTTTTAAGGAACCTCCATAGTGTTCTCCATAGTGGCTGTAGCAATTGAAATTCCCACCAGCAGTGCAAGAGGGTTCCCTTTTCTCCACACCCTCTCCAGCATTTATTGTTTCTAGATTTTTTGATTATGGCCATTCTGACTGGTGTGAGATGATATCTCATTGTAGTTTTGATTTGTATTTCTCTAATGATTAATGATGATGAGCATTCTTTCATGTGTTTGTTGGCAATCTGTATATCTTCTTGGAGAAATGTCTATTAAGGTCTTCTGCCCATTTTTGGATTGGTTTGTTTGTTTTTTTGTTATTGAGCTGCATGAGCTGCTTGTAAATTTTGGAGATTAATCCTTTGTCAGTTGCTTCATTTGCAAATATTTTCTCCCATTCTGAGGGTTGTCTTTTGGTCTTGTTTATGGTTTCCTTTGCTGTGCAAAAGCTTTGAAGTTTCATTAGGCCCCATTTGTTTATTTTTGTTTTTATTTCCATTTCTCTAGGAGGTGGGTCAAAAAGGATCTTGCTGTGATTTATGTTCTAGAGTGTTCTGCCTATGTTTTCCTCTAAGAGTTTGATAGTTTCTGGACTTATATTTAGGTCTTTAAACCATTTTGAGCTTATTTTTGTTTATGGTGTTAGGGAGTGTTCTAATCTCATACTTTTACATGTAGCTGTCCAGTTTTCCCAGCACCACTTATTGAAGAGGCTGTCCTTTCTCCACTGTACATTCCTGCCTCCTTTACCAAAGATAAGGTGTCCATATGTGTGTGAGTTTATCTCTGGGCTTTCTATCCTGTTCCATTGATCTATATTTCTGCTTTTGTGCCAGTACCATACTGCCTTGATTACTGTAGCTTTGTAGTATATTCTGAAGTCAGCGAGCCTGATGCCTCCAGCTCCGTTTTTCGTTCTCAAGATTGCTTTGGCTATTCGGGGTATTTTGTGTTTCCATACAAATTGTGAAATTTTTTGTTCTAGTTCTGTGAAAAATGCCAATGGTAGTTTGATAGGGATTGCATTGAATCTGTAGATTGCTTTGGGTAGTAGAGTCATTTTCACAATGTTGATTCTTCCAATCCAAGAACATGGTATGTCTCTCCATCTATTTGTGTCATCTTTACTTTCTTTCATCAGTGTCTTATAATTTTCTGCATACAGGTCTTTTGTCTCCTTAGGTAGGTTTATTCCTAGATATTTTATTCTTTTTGTTGCAATGGTAAATGGGAGTGTTTTCTTGATTTCACTTTCAGATTTTTCATCATTAGTATATAGGAATGCCAGAGATTTCTGTGCATTAATTTTGTACCCTGCTTCTTTACCCAATTCATTGATTAGCTCTAGTAGTTTTCTGGTAGCATCTTTAGGATTCTCTATGTATAGTATCATGTCATCTGCAAAGAGTGAAAGCTTTACTTCTTCTTTTCCGATTTGGATTCCTTTTATTTCCTTTTCTTCTCTGCTTGCTGTGGCTAAAACTTCCAAAACTATGTTGAATAAGAGTGGTGAGAGTGGCAACTTTGTCTTGTTCCTGATCTTAGTGGAAATGCTTTCAGTTTTTCACCATTGAGGATGATGTTGGCTGTGGGTTTGTCATATATGGCCTTTATTATGTTGAGGAAGTTTCCCTCTATGCCTACTTTATGCAGGGTTTTTATCATAAATGGGTGTTGCCTTTGTTGAAAGCTTTCTCTGCATCTATTGAGATGATCATATGGTTTTTCTCCTTCAATTTGTTAATACGGTGTATCACGTTGATGATTTGCATATATTGAAGAATCCTTGCATTCCTGGAATAAACCCCACTTGATCATGGTGTATGATCCTTTTAATGTGCTGTTGGATTCTGTTTGCCAGTATTTTGTTGAGGATTTTTGCATCTGTGTTCATCAGTGTTATTGGCCTGTAGTTTTCTTTCTTTGTGACATCCTTGTCTGGTTTTGGTATCAGGGTGCGGTGGCCTCATAGAATGAGTTTGGGAGTGTTCCTCCCTCTGCTATATTTTGGAAGAGTTTGAGAAGGAGAGGTGTTAGTTCTTCTCTATATGTTTGATAGAATTCGCCTGTGAAGCAATCTGGTCCTGGGCTTTTGTTTGTTGGAAGATTTTTAATCACAGTTTTGACTTCAGTGCTTGTGATTGGTGTGTTCATATTTTCTATTTCTTCCTGATTCAGTCTTGGCAGGTTGTGCATTTCTAAGAATTGTCCATTTCTTCCTGGTTGTCCATTTTATTGGCATACAGTTGCTTGTAGTAATCTCTCATGATCTTTTTTATTTCTGCAGTGTCAGTTGTTACTTCTCCTTTTTCATTTCTAATTCTATTGATTTGAGTCTTCTACCTTTTTTTCATGATGAGTCTGGCTAATGGTTTATCAATTTTTTTTATCTTCTCAAAGAACCAGCTTTTAGTTTTATTGATCTTTGCTATCATTTCCTTCATTTCTTTTTCATTTATTTCTGATCTGATCTTTATGATCTCTTTCCTTCTGCTAACTTTGGGGTTTTTTTGTTCTTCTTTCTCTCATTGCTTTAGTTGCAAGGTTAGGTTGTTTATTTGAGATGTTTCCTGTTTCTTAAGGTAGGATTGTATTGCTATAAACTTCCCTCTTAGAACTGCGTTTGCTGCATCCCATAGGTTTTGATGTGTCGTGTCTCCATTGTCATTTGTTTCTAGGTATTTTTTGATATCCTCTTTGATTTCTTCAGTGATCACTTCATTATTAAGTAGTGTATTGTTTAGCCTCCATGTGTTTGTATTTTTTACAGATCTTTTCCTGTAATTGATATCTAGTGTCATGGAGTTGTGGTCGGAAAAGATACTTGATACGATTTCAATTTTCTTAAATTTACCAAGGCTTGATTTGTGACCCAAGATATGATCTATCCTGGAGAATGTTCCATGAGCACTTGAGAAAAATGTGTATTTTGTTGTTTTTGGATTGAATATCCTATAAATATCAATTAAGTCCATCTTGTTTAATGTATCATTTAAAGCTTGTGTTTCTTTATTTATTTTCATTTTGGATGATCTGTCCATTGGTGAAAGTGTGGTGTTAAAGTTCCCTACTATGTGTTACTGTCGATTTCCCCTTTTATGGCTGTTAGTATTTGCCTTCTGTATTGAGGTGCTCCTATGTTGGGTGCATAAATGTTTACAATTGTTATATCTTCTTCTTGGATCGATCCCTTGATCATTGTGTAGTGTCCTTCTTTGTCTCTTCCTATAGTCTTTATTTTAAAGTCTATTTTGTCTGATATGAGAATTGCTACTCCAGCTTTCTTTTGGTTTCCATTTGCATGGAATATCTTCTTCCATCCATTCACTTTCAGTCTGTATGCGTTTCTAGTCTGAAGTGGGTCTCTTGTAGACAGCATATATATGGGTCTTGTTTTTGTATCCATTCAGCCAGTCTGTGTCTTTTGGTGGGAACATTTAATCCATTTACATTTAAGGTAATTATCGATATGTGTGTTCCTATTCCCATTTTCTTAATTGTTGTGGGTTTGTTATTGTAGGTCTTTTCTTTCTCTTGTGTTTCTTGCCTAGAGAAGATCCTTTAGCATTTGTTGTAAAGCTGGTTTGGTGGTGCTGAACTCTCTCAGCTTTTGCTTGTGTGTAAAGGTTTTAATTTCTCCATCAAATCTGAATGAGATCGTTGCTGGGTAGAGTAATCTTGGTTGTAGGTTTTTCTCCTTCATCACTTTAAATATGTCCTGCCTGTCCCTTCTGGCTTGCAGAGTTTCTGCTGTGAGATCAGCTGTTAACCTTATGGGGATTCCCTTATGTGTTATTTGTTGTTTTTCCCTGCTTTTATTATTTTTTCTTTGTATTTAATTTTTGACAGTTTGATTAATATGTGTCTTGGTGTGTTTCTTCTTGGATTTATCCTGTATGGGACTCTGTGCTTCCTGGACTTGACTTGATTAACTATTTCCTGTCCCATATTCAGGAAGTTTTCAGCTATAATCTCTTCAAATATTTTCTCAGTCCCTTTCTTTTTCTCCTGTTCTTCTGGCACCCCTATAATTCGAATGTTGGTGCGTTTAATGTTGTCCCAGAGGTCTCTGAGAGTGTCCTCAGTTCTTTCCATTCTTTTTTGTTTATTCTGCTCTTCAGTAGTTATTTCCACTACTTTATCTTCCAGGTCACTTATCCGTTCTTCTGCCTCAGTTATTCTGCTATTGATCCCTTCTAGAGTATTTTAAATTTAATTTATTGTGTTGTTCATCATTGCTTGTTTCATCTTTACTTCTTCTAGGTCCTTGTTAAATGTTTCTTGCATTTTCTCTAGTCTATTTCCAAGATATTGGATCATGTTTACTATCATTATTCTGAATTCTTTTTCAGGTAGACTGCCTGTCTCCTCTTCATTTGTTAGGTCTTATGGGTTTTTATCTTGCTCCTTCATCTGCTGTTTGTTTTTCTGTCTTCTCATTTTGCTTATCGTACTGTGTTTGGAGTCTCCTTTTTGCAGGCTGCAGGTTCATAGTTCCCGTTGTTTCTGGTGTCTGTCCCCAGTGGCTAAAGTTGGTTCAGTGGGTTGTGTAGGCTTCCTGGTGGAGGGGACTAGTGCCTGTGTTCTGGTGGTTGAGGCTGAATCTTGTCTTTCCGATGGGCAGGTCCACGTCTGATGGTGTGTTTTGGGGTGTCTGTGGATTTATTATGATTTTAGGCAGCCTCTCTGCTAATGGGTGGGGTTGTGTTCCTGTCTTGCTAGTTGTTTGGCATAGGGTGTCCAGTACTGTAGCTTGCTGGTCGTTGTGTGAAGCTGGGTGCTGGTGATGAGATGGAGATCTCTGGGAGATTTTCGCCATTGGATATTATGTGGAGCTTGGAGGTCTCTTGTGGACCAGTGTCCTGAAGTTGGCTCTCCCACCTCAGAGGCACAGCACTGACTCCTTGCTGCAGCACCAAGAGCCTTTCATCCACATGGCTCAGAATAAAAGGGAGAAAAGTAGAAAGAAGGAAACAAAGAAAGAAAGAGGGTAAAATAAAATAAAGATAAAATAAAATAAAGTTATTAAAATAAAAAATAATTATTAAGGAAAAAATTTTTAAAAAGTGAAAAACAAAACAAGAAAACGGATGGATAGAACCCTAGGACAAATGGTGAAAGCAAAGCTATACAGACAAAATCTCACACAGAAGCATACACATACACACTCACAAAAAGCGGAAAAGGGGAAAAAATAATAAATCTTGCTCTCAAAGTCCACCTCCTCAATTTTGGATGATTCGTTGTCTATTCATGTATTCCACAGATGCAGGGTACATCAAGTTGATTGTAGAGCTTTAATCTGCTGCTTCTGAGGCTGCTGGGAGAGATTTCCCTTTCTCTTGTTTGTTCTCACAGCTCCCAGGGGCTCAGCTTTGGATTTGGCCCCGCCTCTGTGTGTAGGTCACCTGAGGGCGTCGGTTCTTTGCTCAGACAGGACGGGGTTAAAGGAGCAGCTGACTCGGGGACTGTGGCTCACTCAGGCCGGGGGGAGGGAGGAGTACGGAGTGCGGGGCGAGCCAGCGGTGCCAGAGGCCGGCGGGACGTTGCACCAGCCTGAGGCGTGCCGTGCGTTCTTCCGGGGAAGTTGTCCCTGGATCCCGGGACCCAGACAGTGACGGGCTGCACAGGCTACCTGGAACAGAGGTGTGGATAGTGACCTGTGCTCGTACACAGGCTTCTTGGTGGCGGCAGCAGCAGCCTTAACGTCTCATGCCTGTCTCTGGAGTCCGCACTCGCACCAGTCTCTGAATCTCCTTTAAGCAATGCTCCTAATACCCTCTCCTCACGCACCAGGAAACAAAGAGGGAAGTAAAAGTCTCTTGCCTCTTCGGCAGGTCCAGACTTTTCCCCGGAATCCATTCCAGCTAGCCGTGGCGCAGGCTGTGTTCACTCCGCCAACCCCAGTCCTCTCCGTGTGCTCTGAGGGAAGCCCAAGCCTCAGCTCCCAGCCCCGCCCGCCCCGGCAGGTGAGCAGACAAGCCTCTCGGGCTGGTGAGTGCTGGTCGGCACCGATCCTCTGTGCGGGAATCTCTCTCCGCTTTGCCCTCCGCACCCCTGTTGCTGTGCTCTCCTCCGCGGCTCTGAAGCTTCCCCCCTCTGCCACCCGCAGTCTCCGCCCGCGAAGGGGCTTCTAGTGTGTGGAAACCTTTCCTCCTTCACGGCTCCCTCCCACTGGTGCAGGTCCCGTCCCTATTCTTTTGTCTCTGTTTATTCTTTTTTCTTTTGCCCTACCTAGGTACGTGGGGAGTTTCTTGCCTTTTGGGAGGTCTGAGGTCTTCTGCCAGTGTTCAGTAGGTGTTCTGTAGGAGCTGTTCCACGTGTAGATGTATTTCTGGTGTATCTGTGGGGAGGAAGGTGATTTCCGCGTCTTACTCTTCCACCATCTTCCCCCTCTCCTTTCCATGTTAGAATTATCTAATGAAGGCTTTAAAATAATTATAATTCACATTTTAAAGGCTTGGTGGAGAAGATAGACAAAATGCACAAACATATAAGATATTACAGTAGAGAGATGGAAACTATTTTAAAAAGTCAAATGGAAATCCTAGGAATAGTTGGATTATTAGAGTTGAATAATTCTTTTGACAGGTTAATTAGCAGAGCAGACACAGCTGAAGAAAAAGAAAACATGGTTAGTCAATAGAAATTATCCAAATTGAAATACAAAGGGGGGGAACAGGAAAAAATGTAGAACAGTGCCCACCATCAAGTGGGCTGACATGAGTAACTGGCGTCTCAGAAGGAGAAAAGATAGAGAATGGGTGGAAGAAATATTAAAAGAGTTAATGGCAAGAACTTACAAATTATGAATCTCAAGAATGAAATAGAATTCGTTGGTATAGATCCTACAGACATTTAAAGGATGATAAGGGACTATTTTCTACCTTCTCCATTTCTGCTACTTCATGTACATATACCTGACACCTTAGAAGAAAAGTATAAATCCACTTAAAGGCACAAATGCTCAAAGCTCTTTCAAGAAAAAAATATACAATCTGAATAGACCTGTACTTATTAAATAAATTCGATTCATATTTTTAAAAACTCTTTCATTGGTGAACTTTACCAAACATTTAACGTTAAGGCTTCAACTTGGGGAGGGGGGCACAATTCAGTCCATATCGAGGATTAGGAAGGGCACTTTGTAGAGGTGGCATCTAAGCATCTGAGGTTTGGGGTGGAGCCAACCATGAAGAATGAGGAAAAGAGCATCGTGGGTGGGGGGAACTATGGACATAGGACACCTTCACGTATTAGAATTTCGGGTTATCAGGAGAAAAAAATAAATCCAGCTATTTCTAGCCTGTCAGAGGTGAGAATTTACAGTCAAACCTCTCGTCTTCAGATTTCTATTCAAAAGTGACTGCACCAGCATTTGAAACTGGCATTTGGACAAGGTCAGGAAGAATACAAAGAGACTAATTATGGGCAGATGGGAATTGCAGCTTTATTTCCATCCCAAACCAACACTACTACTCACTGAAACCGGTTCACTTAAAAGTCACCTCAGTGAAGAATGACTTCTTGGGATGTCTCAATAAGTCTTCAGTGGCTGTATGCCTGCTCCACTGATGGTGATTTTAAAGCATTACCCAATTCCACTGTGAAGGAAGATGCCTCAGAAAGCTCTAAAGTTCTCATTGGCTAATGTTTACACAGATTCTTAATCTCAGTCTTTCTAAGTCAACTGAAAAATATTTGACATCACATGTTGGCAAAGACTTCTTATGGGCACCGGTTGAAGCTTTTAGCTGTAGTTTCCCACCCTTTACCAAGCATCAGTGCCCAGCAGATTATGGTTGAGACGTGCTCCAGGCAGGAATGGGGAATGTGAAGCACTGAAATCCTTCCACATCTATTCAACCACACCCCATTTTTATTATCTCCACACAGGGAGGTGAACAGAGAGAACTACTAAGTACAACAGTAGACATGGTTTGTGCTTGATTCATTCTTTCCTTCCTCTGATGGCATAATTATCAACAGTAACATCAGGGCACTATAAATGAGCATCTTGTTGAGTTCAGGCCCGAGGCAGTGTTCCTTTGAAGACAGGCCTTTAAAGGCTTGAAGTCTTAGCTTAATTCACTCAGACTCTTCATGTAACCTTGCGGTATTATTTTTTAGCAATCCTCTAATCAAGAATTGTATCTTTAAAAAATTATCTTAAATATCTTTACAGTGCATGGGATTCTGTTGTTTATTAAAAAGAAATATACAGTATAGTACAGGGAACTATATTCAATATCTTGTAATAACCTATAATGGAAAATTATCTAAAAAAATACATATATATATAAATAACTGAATCACTTTGCTATACACCTAAAACTACTTTGCTATACACCTGAAACTAACACAGTATTTTAAATCAACATACTTCAATAGAAAAAAAAAGAAATATACAAATATAATGCACACTATATGTTCTGTTACCAATGGGTAAATTGTATTCTTGTTTGATAGATTCTATAAGTCATACTCCTTTGATATCCAGGAAATGGGTTGGTTTCTTTAAGTAATGGCCAAGGAAAATTAAAATTTAAGTTTCTTTACATTGCATTTTGTACTTATACAAATGATAAATAGAGTAATTGCTTATCTAGTTTTCTGTGGTTTAATTTGTACTTGTGGTTTAATTTGATCTTTACTGGCAAATTGGAAGAGACTTTTAAGAATACTTCTGAAAATCTGTTCAATCGTAAGTATTACAATCAAACAGAATCTTACATTTTCCATCAAGAGATATATAAAAATATTTACTTACACATGAACATGAACCTTTAAAACTTGAGTATGTATGTTATAATATATACATTTACTTAAATTTAGCTTCTTTTTAATGGACTATAATTTTTCTTTCTATTAAAATCATTAAGAATCATTTAAGCAATTATTTAGTGAGTTACATTGCCCTAAAACTACTACTGTGGATTGATCAATTGTAAATGACAGTTATTTAATTGAAAAATCCACTTGCTGTAAAGGTTGTCAACAAAACCTGAATATTCTAGCTTTTCTCGAAGGACCAATTTTGGGATCTTTTTCTGTTTTTGGTTAGTACTAATAATCTTTTCTTCTTACAAATAATTCCAAGTTTACTTTGTTACAGATGGTATTTGTCTATAGCCAAAAACACTTTCCAGAATGCACCCTAGCTTAATAAACTAGTTTAAAAAGCATCTTTAATAAAATAAACAGAGATTAATAAGAATCAAAACCCCTAAGAGCGTCATAAATGGCCGTTCCCACATTACTAGTCCTAGTTTTTTTTAAAAAATCTAATCTAGAATACAAACATATAAAAAAATAGAAAATTGATTGTGTGACTGTATACATGATTTAATGGGACATGGTCACTTGAACGGCTGCCACCTGTGCAGTTTCAAAAACAGGATCTTGCACATCTCTCTAAGCAGTGCCAGATAAAAATGATCACTGAATTTACTACAGTTTAGATGGTTTAGGCTGAAATCCTGGACAGTTGGTTGAATAGACAGGAATAATAATTTTTCTGAACTCAGAATTTTTCTTTAGATTTTTTTTTTTTTTTTTTTTTTGCGATACGCGGGCCTCTCACTGTTGTGGCCTCTCCCGTTGTGGAGCACAGGCTCCGGACGCACAGGCTCAGCGGCCATGGCTCACAGGCCCAGCCGCTCCACGGCATGTGGGATCTTCCCAGACCAGGGCACGAACCCGTGTCCCCTGCATCGGCAGGCAGACTCTCAACCACTGCACCACCAGGGAAGCCCATATCTTTAGATTTTTATATTGGCAGAAAGTTGTGTTTTTAAAAAACATTTTGAATGCCCACTACTTGCCAGGCACTGAACTAGATATCCATAAATAAAAAATATATGGTCTCTGCAATCATTAATTAAATGTATAAAAACATCTGAAAGATAGTTTCATTCCTGATCATCTTTCATCAGTTATATGGCCAATGAATGGCCTTTATAAAGAGATTGTTATTAGAATTTAAGAAAATGAAGTACAAACTCCATCTAAAAAATAATATGTTAAACTAGCAGTGTTAGGTTGTTCTGAACATGTACTGCCACCCAATGGAGATGTGCCCCAATGGCACCAGTTTGTAGGTTTGGAGACCATACATCCTTCTGGATACCATTGTGCAAATCATTCAGTGTGGTGGATGCTTTACCCAGAATGAACTGGATTGTCCTGGGAGAGAGGGGTGGGGTGTTTAACTTTAGCTAAAAATGTTTTCCACTCTAAACCCAGCAAAAAAAAAGCTTCATTCAAAATCTGATCTGAGATGACTATAGTGAAATAGTGAAATTGCCTATGAATATCTTGAGTGATATCAAGTAACAGTAACCATTTCATAGAAACATTACTAACATGCTACAGATAACCTTTCCACGTGATGTATAAATTGTATCATGAATTGAGGCTGGAAATAAACAACAGAATAGACCACAGTTTTTATGGTCTGCAGGACTCTAAATTTTCAGCCTTATTCCTGTTTTGTTTTGTTTTATTTTTGTGGAATCACCCTGATTCTTATGTATCAAGGGCAGTTTGTTAGGAGTCCTGAGTACTCAAGAGGAGGAATGGACTAGAATGTTCCTCAGTGTCCCTTCCACCCTTGTGATTACATTATCAATGTCATTGTTCAAACCTCTGATAAAAAGTATTTAAAGGGAGGGAATTTGTAACTTACCTCAAAAGTTCTTAAAATCACTTGTATGTTAGGTGCTTTTAAAAAGATGTTGAATAGGCATTTTCATATTTTTATTGATTAAGAAATTGAGATAGACTGTACTACCTAAAGCAATCTACAGATTCAATGCAATTCCTATCAAACTGCCAGTGGCATTTTTCACAGAACTAGAACAAAAAATTTCACAATTTTTATGGAAACACAAAAGACCCCGAATAGCCAAAGCAGTCTTGAAAAAGAAAAACGGAGCTGGAGGAATCAGGCTCCCAGACTTCGAACTATACTACAAAGCTACAGTAATCAAGGCAGTATGGTACTGGCACAAAAACAGAAATATAGATCAATGGAACAGGATAGAAGGCTCAGAGATAAACCCACGCACATATGGTCACCTTATTTTTGATAAAGGAGGCAAGAATATACAGTGGAGAAAAGACAGCCTCTTCAATAAGTGGTGCTGGGAAAACTGGACAGCTACATGTAAAAGAATGAAATTAGAACACTCCCTAACACCATACACAAAAATAGGCTCAAAATGGATTAAAGACCTAAATGTAAGGCCAGACACTATAAAACTCTTAGAGGAAAACATAGGCAGAACACTCTAGGACATAAATCACAGCAAGATCCTTTTTGACCCACCTCCTAGAGAAATGGAAATAAAAACAAAAATAAACAAATGGGACCTAGTGAAACTTCAAAGCTTTTGCACAGCAAAGGAAACCATAAACAAGGTGAAAAGACAACCCTCAGAATGGGAGAAAATATTTGCAAATGAAGCAACTGACAAAGGATTAATCTCCAAAATTTACAAGCAACTCATGCAGCTCAATATCAAAAAAAACCCAACCCAATCCAAAAGTGGGCAGAAGACCTAAATAGACATTTTTCCAAAGAAGATATACAGATTGCCAACAAACACATGAAAGAATGCTCAACATCACTAATCATTAGAGAAATGCAAATCAAAACTACAATTAGGTATCAACTCACACCAGTCAGAATGGCCATCATCAAGAAATCTACAAACAATAAATGCTGGAGAGGGTGTGGAGAAAAGGGAACCCTCTTGCACTGTTGGTGGGAATGTAAATTGATACAGCCACTATGGAGAACAATATGGAGGTTCCTTAAAACACTAAAAACAGAACTACTGTACGACCCAGCAATCACACTACTGGGCATATACCCTGAGAAAACCATAATTCAAAAAGAGACATGTAACACAATGTTCACTGCAGCACTATTTACAATAGCCAGGACATGGAAATAACCTAAGTGTCCATCGTCAGATGAATGGATAAGGAAGATGTGGCACATATATGCAATGGAATGTTACTCAGCCATAAAAAGAAACGCAATTGAGTTATTTGCAGTGAGGTGGATGGACCTAGAGTCTGTCATACAGAGTGAAGTAAGTCAGAAAGAGAAAACCAAATATCTTATGCTAACACATATATATGGAATAAAAAAAAAATGGTTCTGACGAACCTAGGGGCAGGACAGAAATAAAGATGCAGACATGGAGAATGGAGTTGAGGACACGGGGAAGGGGAAGGGGAAGCTGGGAAGAAGTGAGAGAGTGGCATGGACATATATATACACTACCAAATGTAAAATAGATAGCTAGTGGGAAGCAGCCACATAGCACAGGGAGATCAGCTCGGTGCTTTGTGACCAACTAGAGGAGTAGGATAGGGAGGGTGGGAGGGAGACGCAAGAGGGAGGAGATATGGGGATATATGTATATGTGTAGTTGATTCACTTTGTTATAAAGCAGAAACTAACACACCATTGTAGAGCAATTATACTCCAATAAAGATGTTAAAAAAAAAAAAAGGAAAAATTGAGATAACCAGTATATTGTTCCATGGCGAGTTTTTAAATACGATAGTTTGGTGTCAGAGGCTTGCTTTGTTAAGGGAATTCATCATTCAGGAAGAGTTAAAGTAATTTCCAGTTCAGTGAGAATGTTGCTATGAAGGCTCTTTATGTCCAAAACACCACTTCTGCTTTTCCCATAGGAAGTAACAGAGGAAATTGGATGGGACCCCAATGCATAGGAACCAGAGCTCCCTTTTTTTAAAATAGATTTTATTCATTTATTTATTTTTGGCTGTGTTGGGTCTTTGTTGCTGCGTGTGGGCTTTCTCTAGTTGCGACTAGCAGGGGCTACTCTTCGTTGTCGTGGGCGGGCTTCTCATTGCGGTGGCTTCTCTTGTTGCGGAGCACGGGCTCTTGGTGCATGGGCTTCAGTAGTTGTGGCTCACGGGCTCTAGAGCACAGGCTCAGTAGTTGTGGCACACAGGCTTAGTTGCTCCGCGGCATGTGGGATCTTCCTGGACCAGGGATCGAACCCGTGTCCCCTGCATTGGCAGGTAGATTCTTAACCACTGTGCCACCAGGGAAGCCCACAGAGCTCCCTTTTTGACTTTAGCTGTTAAGAAGGTATGAGCATAGTAATATCCTGATGGGCATGCTGAAAATTTTTTCAGGGCAGCAATTACCTTACTGAATTTATCATTTGATTACCTTAACACCCCAGTCTCCAAAGGGAATAATTACCTAACAATGTAACATGTGACTATTCAAGTTATATTATGAAATGTGACAAGAGAGATTAAGTTGGTTTAATGAAGAATGTTAGAATGTTAGGTAAATTTCTTGTATGGATTTCCTGAATAGGTGATTAAAGCTAGGCTTCGTGGGGGCTTTGCAGAGTTTTCCTGTTTATCGAGGTGTCAGAAGTGATAAACATCATTTAGTCATTCGACAAACATCAGTTGCACACTTACTATGTGCTCTGTGTAGATATCTTGCTGTACATGTAGATATAAAGATAAGTAACGAGACAGAATCTTTGCCCAGTCAGGGTGGAGCACTACCACGTCTTGGCCAGCATGGGCTGACTGATGGTCTAAAACAGAAGTTAGTTCAAAATATGAATCCCACCTACTGAATGGAAGAGTGATGGGACATTACATTAATTGATCATCACGCAAATTAGTACAACATTGCTATAATTAGGAGCTACTCTGTTCCATTAAAAAATACCTATTAAATTTTTAACAAAAATTGTACCAAGGATAGCAGCTTTTAGTCAGCAGAAAGTTTCTGTGATCAAACCAGATTACTTTAATAATGATAAAGTACTCTGCTAAAAAAGTTATAAATGTTGTATGTATGTCAGATACATAGTGATACTCTAATGACAAACTAAACACATGGGAGTACAATTGCTCTGCTGGGTCCTCATGAATAAATTTGTCTCAAAGGAAGTTGCTAGAGGGCTACAGGGGAATCTACAGGCCTAGTCAAGAGAAAGGCTCTTCTGTCTCACTTGTAATTCATTGGGATTGAGAATCACTAGAGAAGTGCATGTAAATCATGACCCTACTTTTGACTTGCACGAGTCACAAAAGGATCTGTCTTACCCCCTATTTGTCTTACTCTTGGCCAAATTCTCCAAGTACAGAAGTCACTTGCATCTTAATTCTTATAAGCTCCTCAGGGTATCAGTTAGCAAATTCACTCTTTCACTAATAGCTCTCAAATGACATTGCAATTGAAAACTTTCTAAAGTTGCCCAGCTGACTCCCAGGGAGTAATTTATGAACAGGAAGTTACTGGTTTTGATCTGTGTGGGGACCCACTCTATAGATCAGAAGATGAATGGATGAATAAATATCTTCATAGACTGTTCATATTTTGGATCTTGATTTACAGTGTTAGAGTTACTTTAATTTGCCTAATTTTATTCCGTTATATCTAACTTTGTCATCCATCATTAATAACATCAACTACACATCCACTGTTTGTAGAACCCTCTGTTATCCTTTTAGTTTTCTAACTCCTTTTAAGGGAGATATTTTGTTTTCTTTTGACAAAATTTATATCTGTTCTTCTCCCTTCAAGTGGACTGAGGAAACAAACTGTTCTGTGGGGGAGAAATATTTAATGTGAAAAGATTTCTATTCTACGACCTCATCTGGACTTTCTAATTTGGACAGTATACAATAAAACTTGATTACTTTGGAAAATGAAAAGAATGTCTTTGGATTGATTTCATTTATGATAAATCAGTGCTTTATGAATGGGTAAACCCCTCAAGTAGTTAATTAAGGAATAGCAGTGGTTCAAAAACCATGTCATACTTCATATGCCCTTAGTGACAAAATGAAAACAGCATTTTGAGTATTTATGATTTCTCCAGAGCCACCCTCATCCTTTACTCTCCACGGACCCACTCATAAAAATCACCTTGTCCTTTCTTTTGATTCTGAGGCTTTTTCTGTGTCTTTAAGACCATGCAATGTTTCTTGTTTGTCTGTTCCTTCCTATGGTCATTGCCCAATGACACCAGGTCCAGCAAACTTCCATCCACGAGGATCTGAGTTTGCCCACAGCTATGTCTCTCATCTGTCCCTGATTTCTGTTCTCAGTTCTGTTTTCTGTCCTCAGCTGCAGCTTGTCCCTGGAACTAGTCCCAGTTTTAGGAACTAGTCAGAAGACGCTGACCAACAAAATGAGAGGAATAGAAGAGAGATTTCCTCAGCTCTCTCCAACTCTGTGGACCCGGGGCTGTGGTGGTAGGCAGTGAAGGATATCAACTTCCAGCAATGCCCTTCCATTCTTATTATGGGCATTAGTCCCTTGAATCTTCACAACAACCCCATAAAGTAGATAATCCTTTTATAGATAAGGAAACTGAGATCTCAGGAGGTTAAATCACAGGCCCAGACTGGCACAGCTAGTAAGAATCAGAGCCAGCACTTGAACCTGACACTGGGTATCATGCTCTTAATCACTACAGGTCAGATACCCTATCATGTAAACAGCACCTATGACATTTGGGTTTACCAACTAAAACAAATGAAATTTAATACAAATGACCTAATCAATTATGTTTTATGTTTGGACTTTAGAGACTCTTGCATTAATATATGGATTTATGGTAGCTAATATTTTTGAGTAGATATGTGCTAGACACTAGAGCTTTACATATCTTTTCTCATTTGAATCTCACAAACATGATGTAGAAAGGCAGGTGCTACTGTTATTTTTTTAATAAATATTCTACTGAAATAACACATATGGAAAAATGTACAGAATCATAGATGTACAATTCAATAATTTTTTACAAATTGAAAGCACTATCCAAGTCAAAAAATGAACATTACCATCATCCAAGGAGACCCCTCATTCTCTCTTCCAGTCACTATCCCCCCACCCAGGTTGCAGTTACTACTGCTCTTTTGCACTTAAAATAATTGAAAACAGAGGCACAGAGTGCTTAAATGACTTGCTCCAAATCAAAGATCTGGGAAGAACTGAGGGTTGAACTAGATATTTCTTCTCTACTGTACTTTACCCCTTCTGATAGAATTTTATGGCTTCAATTGTAAGTGCTTCCTATGAGTAGGTATTAGGCAAAGACTTGTTTACTCATAATACATTGAGTCCTCAAATCAATCCAAAGAGGTAATAACTATAATTCACCTTTTACAGATGAAGAAATCAAGGATAAAAGACTCTCAGTGATGCCTTCATAGAAAGTAGTAGAACTAGGATTTGCACCTAAATCTGATTCATTCAGAGTTGATACTTATGAGAAATAATCTGAAAAATAAATAATGCCCCCCAAATAACTTAAAATTTCTGAAGAGGAGATTTCAAAAGAACTCCTTCATTCTCCTGCAAGTCCTTTCATCTCAGGTTTCACACTTGAGACCTCCACAGCACTTTTTCCCATGAGCAGCACCATTTGTATCATAAAAAAAAAAAACTTACTCGACTGGATTCTGCCTATTGGTCATAGTTAAGCAGTTGTGGCATTAGCATGTTATTTTTACCTTCTATTTAAGGGATTGTATCATCCATTTTAATGCTTTGAGTCTTAATTGCACACAGGTTGATTGTCATAGGCAGACCATTAAAATGCCTGTCACTTGCTACCTATCCCATGTTCCCGGAGTCCGAAAACCTTTCTACTGTGTGTGGAAAGGCTGAGGCTATCGAATAGATTTGCTAATGCAATTCTGGCTTTTCTGGAAGTGCTACCAGCTCATTCTGTGTTGCTATTAGAGTGGCCTCACGTGGTTCTTGACCTGATGTGCCCTTCTGTGGTCTTGCTACAATGCTCTCAGCTACACACTCTGGCTCATATAATATTTGCAAATATGTGAAGTAGCAGATCCTATTCGGGAATGTAAAGTATTGTGATTTTTGTTACGTGCTCCATTTTCTCCCTTCAGACCAGATTTTGGACAGTTTCCCTGTTTTATATTATAATTCCCAATTGTATGGGCATTCATATTTCCAAGTTGAATCTCATTTCACGACTTTCTGCCATATTTCTAACCTCTTTTTTCCATGGTGCATTATATCATCTATTGTTACAAGTTCATACAGCTACCAACTTAACACATTTATCAAACTATCAGGGGATACACTTTACCCCCACCCTCTACCAAAAACAAATAAAGATATTAAATTAACCTGGTTCTACTCCAGTAGTATAGAGGCCTTACTGGACACCTTCCCCTGTCTGGGGATGGCCATTTATCACTGTTTTTGGATGCGATACTATGGCTTGTTTCCAGCCCATGAGACAGGGCTTCCATACGAATAAATCTACTTCAAGGGAGATTTTTGTGCTGCAGTATATTAGCTGTGATATTAAAGATCGGTTCTATTAGGTCTACTTAATACTTTCCTTTACACTAATTTTGGTAATTCATTCAAAAGAGGGATTAAGTGTGCCTGGCATTATGCACACTGTATTTTGCTCAGAGTTCCATTGTTACAGATGTTTAGAATAAGCAGATGTGGGCACTTTGGAAGAGAAAAGTAAAATATTTCCAGGCACCCCATTATGTGCATAAATGCTGGAAATGGTTGATGGCGTATATATGTGAATCTCTCTATATACATTCATAGACATGCTTGTCTGAGAGAGCATATGGTGGTGTGCGAAGAGGAACCACAAAAGAGAGAAAGCACTGAACAGTTTGTCGCGAGATCTCTCTTCTACACCAGGCTCTGACACTGTTTGACCCAACTTAAAATAACTGATCTTATAAAGTCTCAGTTTCTTCATAAATGAAGTGTCTAGGTGGGTCAAAATTATTTCTAATGTCCAATGTGGCATCTAAATGTGTGGTTTTTTTCTTTTAATCTTCAGTTTTTATATCAGAACAAACAATATTCCTTTGAGATAGTCTGAGCAAACTTGTATATTGTACGACTCTGTGTCTTTTTTCTGCAGTACTAGATTAGGGGATTCAGGCTTTCTTGGTACATGAGCAGAAAATATTTGATTCTGGAACCAAACTATAGGGAATAAGTGGAGGAATTGCCAATAGTGTTATTTGCAGAACAGAGGAGTTACATCGCATACCCTGGACTGGAAGATTCAACCTTAAGTTTGCTCCTAAAGGTTCCTGACAATAAAATGGAAACTTCCTTGCTTCTGCAGAGCTTCTGCCTTAGAGATGCACAGAATTTTAGACAGGGAGGATATTTGAAGGTCAACTATCCAGTCCCTCATTTTAGGACAGCTAACTGCTCTTAACTTTCCTCTGCATGCTAGAGAGGGAGAGGCAAAAGTTCATAGCAGAGAGGTGGGCCTGCCTTTAAATTCCACTTGGAGCAGGAACCGGGGCCTGCCTCCCACAAGTGGGTCAGCAAGAGGCACAAAGCAACGCGTTAGACACCCTCCACACCTCCGGGGCATGGGTAGGGAAGACAAGGCCAACCAACCCACCTCCAAAGCCAGAGGACAAGACTTTGTCCTTGGATTTTCATCAGGCTTTAATTCACAATTTGAAGGTAAGACAAGTGGCCATGACCTCCCACCCTGGTTCATCTCTCAGAGCTTAGAGTTCAGTGAAAATACAGGTGAGGCAAACACTGAAGGGACATGTCCCCCGCAAAGCATAAGAGAGTTGCGGAGTTGTTTATTCACAAAAGCGCTAAAACCAAAGAAAACTCTGTACTTTATTTAATCAAATGCATGTCATTTAAAGCCAAGTTTCCCAGAGTAAATTATGTCAATTTCTATTACCAGTGAAATCTCTCTATCCTTTAATTAAGTGATCTGCAACACATGAAGTAATGAGATGCTGAATGTTTCAAAAATTATGCAAATACTTCGCAATCACTGGATCCTAAAAACAGTTCCATAAACTATCAAGTGTGCAAACTAGAAAAAGAGAAATAATCTCCTGTTTTCATAAAAATGTATAATTGCATGGAAAGGTGACTAGGAGAACGCTCACCAAAAAATAAGGTGTTTACCTCAAGGTCGTAAGATTTTGGATGATTTTTTTCTTTCTCTTTAAACTTTTCATGTATGGCTTAAACAGTTAGTAAAAAATTATTTTGTACTCTAAAAAAGACAAACTTGTATTTTGAGAAATGTTGATGTAGAGCTAACTTTCGAGTATCTATAGAACACCTGAGCTTGCTGTTTGTGGCATGTACTTCCATTTCTCATCAATTCAATCTCTTCTTTTCTTTATTTTTTTAACATCTTTATTGGAGTATAATTGCTTTACATTGTTGTGTTAGTTGCTGCTGTATAACAAAGTAAATCAGCTATACGTATACATATATCCCCATATCTCCTCCCTCTTGTGTCTCCCTCCCACCCTCCCTATCCCACCGTTCTAGGTGGTCACAAAGCACCGAGCTGATCTCCCTGTGCTATGTGGCTGCTTCCCACTAGCTATCTATTTTATATTTGGTAGTGTACATATGTTAGTGCCACTCTGTCACTTCATCCCAGCTTACCCTTCCCCCTCCCCGTGTCCTCAAGTCCATTCTCTACGTCTGCATCTTTATTCCTGTCCTGCCCCTAGGTTCTTCAGAACCTTTTTTTTTTTTTAGATTCCATATATATGTGTTAGCATAAGATATTTGTTTTTCTCTTTCTGACTTACTTCACTCTGTATGACAGACTCTAGGTCCATCCACCTCACTGCAAATAACTCAATTTCGTTTCTTTTTATGGCTGAGTAATATTCCATTGCATATATGTGCCACATCTTCTTTACCCATTCATCTGTCAATGGACACTTAGGTTGCTTCCATGTCCTGGCTATTGTAAATAGTGCTGCAGTGAACATTGTGGTACATGACTCTTTTTGAATTATGATTTTCTCAGGGTATATGCCCAGTAGTGGGATTGCTGGGTCATATGGTAGTTCTATTTTTAGTTTTTTAAGGAACCTCCATATTGTTCTCCATAGTGGCTGTATCAATTTAGATTCCCACCAACAGTGCAAGAGGGTTCCCTTTTCTCCACACCCTCTCCAGCATTTATTGTTTGTAGATTTCTTGATGATGGCCATTCTGACTGGTATGAGGTGATACTTCATTGTAGTTTTGATTTGCATTTCTCTAATGATTAATGATGTTGAGCATCCTTTCATGTGTTTGTTGGCAATCTGTATATCTTCTTTATAGAAATGTCTGTTTAGGTCTTCTGCCCATTTTTGGATTGGGTTGTTTGTTTTTTTGATATTGAGCTGCATGAGCTGCTTGTATATTTTGGAGATTAATCCTTTGTCAGTTGCTTCGTTTGCAAATATGTTCTACCATTCTGAGGGTTGTCTTTTTCATCTTGTTTATGGTTTCCTTTGCTGTGCAAAAGCTTTGAAGTTTCATTAGGTCCCATTTGTTTATTTTTGTTTTTATTTCCATTTCTCTAGGAGGTGGGTCAAAAAGGATCTTGCTGTAATTTATGTCATCAACCTCTTCTTTTTCTGTTCCTCTTCAACCCCACTCTGATGGAACTCTCTTTTGAATCTCACCAATGATTTGTCCGTTTTAAAGACCTGATGTTCTTTTATCTTAATTCTCTCAGTTTTCTACATATAGCCAGAAACCAACTGCCTATATATTCCTTGAATATCTCTTCCCATAATTTTCAATGACACTGAAATTTTCTCTTTCTCCTTCATCCTATGTGAACATTCCTTCTCCATGCTACCACTGAAATGAGCTATTTTTTTCTCCTGCTCATCACTCACTTCTTTTGTAAATCCATCCACTTCCATGAGTCTAACTGCTCAAGATTCCACCACATGGAAAGTGAGAGCCACTGAGTGCCAGGCATTGTGCTTGGTGATGAAGATTCAATCCCCAGGAAGACACAGTGTCTTCAAGGAACCCACAAAAAATGCAGCAGGAGCTATCAGCAGCATGGTGTTGATGAGCCTGGAAGGCAGGGATGCCCTCAGAGGGCAGAAAGTGGAGGACCTTATGTGATGTGCTAGTGCTATGGGCCGAATTTTGTCTCCACCAAAATTCATATGTTGAAGGCCTTACCCACAATGTGACTGTACTTGGGGATAGGACCTTTATGGAAGTAATTAAGGTTAAATGAAGTCATAAGCATAGGGCCTTCATCCAATAGGATTAGTGACCTTATAAAAGAGACACTAGAGGGCTTGCCCTCTCTTTCTTTCCACGATGTGAGGGCTCAGTGAGAAGGCAACTTTTGTAAGCCAGGAAGAATGTACTCATAGAACTGCTGACACCCTGATCTTAGACTTCTAGTCTCCAGGACTGTGAGAAAATAAATTTCTGTTGTTTAAGCCACCCAATCTCTGATATTTTGTTATGGCAGCCCAAGCTGACTAAGGCAGCAAGGGAGTCTGGACTTCATCCTGCAGACCCAGGATTCTTCGCAGGGAAGTACTGCTGCCAGGGGCATTTTGGAAATTTGAGATAGGGTTTTTTTTTGTTGTTGTTGTTGTTTTTACTGTTACGGTGATTGCCAGGTGCTATTGGCATTTACTCAGTAGGGGCCAATGGTGTTAGGTGTTTTCTGCTTCATGGAACATTCCCATGCAGTGAAGAAATGTTCCACATCTACCAGACATTTATGTAGGTGAAAAACATGTTTATCCTTTCTGGGTCCAGAACCAATCTCCATTTTACCCAAAAATACCTAGTGTTTTTATATAATTTAATATACATTGAAATTTTCAGGAATGTCACTACCTGTAAATTGAAAAAAAATATTTTTTAAATGTCTAAACATTATTCAGAATTTCAGAAAATCATGTTGCTACAATAAAGCGACTCTTGGTGTTCATGATTCCAATATGTATGCCTGTATCAGTCGGCATATATAATTGTCACATGTGATGGCTGAACACATAGATGTAAACATCTGTCTGCTTTATTATATCTTTTAGTGTTTGGTGTCTGGGCTTTGACTATTGAAATATATATTATTTTGTTATAAGTACTTTCTTTATGTTTCTATTTCATAATACCGTTAGAAAAAATTCTAGGTTTTTGCATTGTTTTGTTTTAAGTAGGTACAGGAAGGTTCTACTTGTCTATAAATTTTATTTCAGGGTAATGAAAGGGACATTGCCAAATATTTGTTATAAAAATAGGAGGATTAAGAACTACTGCTGAGGAAGATTGGAACCTTGTGAAAAATTTTAAGACAATGATGTAGCTTTTTTTTTTTTTTTTTTTGGTGTATCTTAATCTATTCAGAGCCCTTAACTTTCTCCTCTCTCCCCAAGGGGTTCAGAGGTGGACAAGACATAAAAGTCCCTCTTCCTGCCTCCCTCCCACCCCAGGGTGCTGTTGCCACAGGAAATCTGTCCAAGCTCCCACTTTGGAAGTCACTGAATTAAGGCCTTGGGCTTGACTATAGTGCCATAGACCAAACCTAGGGAGAGGCCACCACCCATTTCAATACTATGTCAGCCAGCTTCTTCAAAACCCTGCTCCCTGCTACTGTCAACCTCAGAGGGATGGTGGTAACCTGAAGAACCTTCTGTCCCTTCTGAAGATGTACTTATTTCAGGATGAAGCAAGTTCTGGGCTCGTGGGAGCCAGAAGGATATGTGGCCACAGTGGCTTTGTGTTTGGCAGGGGTACTAAGGATCAGGGTGTCTTTCAGCCACACTAAGTCACACAGCAACATCTCTGTGAATTGGATACCAGTACTACCTGAGGGTCCTACTGAGGTCAGCTCCCAACCACATTGCATAATTCAGCTTCTTTGCCCAAATATAGCTCTGTTGACTGCTGCTCTAGGAAAGACTAAGAACTGTCCATGCAATGACATAATAAAGCTCTGAAAACCCCACTTCTACGGGCTGATGAACTTTGCCTTGATGTCAGATATGAGACTGGCAGAAGTATCACGTTTTGCTCACCACCTCTTCCATCCATACCAAGAGGAAGAAGATGCTTTGATGCTGGGGATTCTGCCCCCCCCCCCCCACCAGATTCTGCAGCTGGAGCCACTTGTGCTGCATGCTAGGCCTCAACTCCCTGAAGGGGGAGTTACAGTTCCAGTGGATTTCCAGGAGATGGGGGTTTGCTCCAGGTTATGACAATAGAAACATTGGCATGGGCTGAACTTTGATTGCTAGTCCAGGCTGACTGTCTACATCAAGACTGTAGCATTTGGGATATACTTCACTAATGGTTGGGTTAGTGACCCAGGAGACCACATCCATTTAGAGAGGTGCGAGGAAAATCCTGAGATGTTAGGACCATTGATCACATACTCCCTACACCGTACTTCAGTCTTCACCTGCTTGGCTAGAGGTCCATGATTTGACCTTCTTGTGAATGAGCTACCCTTTCTGCTTCTTTTCAGACTTCTGCTAGCATGGACTAGGTTCTCCCACAAAGCCCCATGCAACCTCTGTTCCATAGGTTGTGAACAAACATGCCACTTATGAGGAAGCATATTCCCCAATGCTGGTCGCCTTGCCCTTATTTTCATCATGAATAAAACTGTGTGATTGACTTAGGGTCCATCTTCAAGGCAAGAAGATATACAAACTCTTTTAGACTTCGCAAGTGCATTGACACAAATTTAACAGAGTTTCATTGAGGTCCCAACCACTTTTGGGAGAAACATAGTATTCTGTTTGAAGAAAAATTTTGTGCAGCTCTGCTTCTGGAAATAGACCATGGCCTAAACATGGTCATACTCTTTTAACTGGTATCAATTTCCCTGATTCCTAAGCTCTTGGATCAGATCTTGGGATGCCCTCCAGAGATTTTTCAACCTCATCTAATTTTGGAACGGTGATAAATGGAAGGTCTTGCAGACATGCCTTGTCTAGTATGAGTATACTCTAACACTGTGTGTGGAGACTGTGGTGCCCCACCCAGATTCCCCTTCAGGAATGAAGGATTTATTACTCTAGCTGCTGGGTGTGCTATCAAAAATACTCTTTGGCTGTTAGCCTCCTTCAAGTTTGCCTCAGCTGAAGAAAACAGCCTCAGTGCCATATGCCCTTCCTAGGGTGGTCAACATTCAATGTGGCGAAGAGATAAGGGCCTCGCCCTTTCTCCCCAACTTTTTATTGCTAAGGGAGGATCCCATCTTCAGAGTTACCTAGAGGATCAGCTGAGGCTTCTCTTGAGACTATATCCCAGTTCAGCTTTTCTGTCTGACCTATCTTGCTCCTTTCCACAGGTCTTGGTCCCAAGAGCACTACCTAATAATATCCTATTTGCCAATCTTAGACTCAGGGTCTGCTTCCCAAAGAACACAAACTTCAGTAGTTGGTGCTAGGAGGGCTCTGAGAAAGCAGATGCTGAGATGTGATTTTTGGAGCTGGGTCACCCACGATGGTCCTGAGCCAGGAGCGTATGCATTGGGCTGGATTCTGAGGCTGTTGATCAAGGGAGGAGGAGCATAGGTTTAGAAAAGAGAGAGATTATCAATTTGGGATCGTGTTCCTAAGATACAGCATTTAACATCCAGGAGATGGTGTACACTAGTTACTAGGACAATCCTTAAGAATTTGGGGAAAATGATGGCCCACAGTAAGTGAGGCAGAAGGGTCAAAATGCCATGGCTTATGGGGAGAGAAGAGATTGAAAGGCTCAGAGAAGTGGGCATGCTGGAGTGGATATACCATCAGGCAAAAAACCCACCAAGACTGTGTTGCACTGGAATGTCCAGAGGATACACCATTTACTCAAGCAGTAAAGCATGTACTGGTGAAAGGAGCCCCAGCGTCACTCGAAAGCTCCATCAATAGTACCCCTTTGTAGCCTGGGGGGATGGTGGGTAATGCCATTACAGAATTAGACCCAAAATAGTGATGTGGATGACAGGACTCTGAAACAATATAGGTGAGATAGATCACTTTACCAACAGAATCCTAGTAGTTGAAATGACTGTCATGAGGGGCAAGGAGGGTGCTAATCCACAGAGAGTTACGGATATGGTTAAAGGAACATGGTGTCCTTAATGACAGATAAAATCCAGGATTGGTAATCAAGAAACTGGGCAGTTTCCCAGTTTTCACATCTGGGGCTGTTCTCGGAACTAGAATCCATTGACTGAAGAAGAGATCAGGTACCCAAGAGGAAGGCTTTGCAAACAATGTAAACAATAATAATTCCCTAATCTTTCCCAAAGGAACCTACAGCCATTTCCTGAGGTAAATATATTCTAGGGAAAGAGTAATACACGTATATTTTGAGGACTTTTGGATACAGTGTCCGAGCTGACATTGATATCTGAGGTGGCTTTATGGGCCCTGGTTAAAGCCAGGGCATGTAAGGGGCAGGTGATAAATGGAGACCTGGTCCACATCTGGTTCCCAGTGGGTCTACTTAGGGTCCATGGACTATCCGTGGCCATTTACCTGGTCTCAAGTGTATAACTGAAATAAACAAATTGGTAGTTGACACAACCCATATTGGTTCCTGGGCCTCTGGGGTAAGAGCAGTCATAGTAGGGAAAGCCAAGTGGAGCCTCTGAAACTACCTTAGCTTAAGCCAAGAGAGTAAATCACAAATAATACATCTGGGGGTTGTAACAGAAACCAATGCCACCCTTAAAAACATAAACGCTGCTATATTTAAAATACATAACCAACAAGGACCCACTGTATAGCACAGGAAACTCTGCTCAATATTTTGTAATAACCAAAATGGGAAAACAATTTGAAAAAGAACAGATACATGTATATGTAATACTGAATCACTTTGCTGTACACCCGAAACTAACACAACACTGCTAATCAACTATATTCCAATATGAAATAAATTTTTTTAAAAAAGTTGCAGGGGTAGTGGTCCCCATCGTATCTCTGTTTAATTCAGGAGCCTGGCTCCTGCAGAAATCAGACAGATCCTAGAGGATAACAGTAGAGTACTATGGAATCTTCCAAATAGTTGCCCCTATTGAAGCTACTGTGCTGGTTGTATTATTATCTTTGCTAGAGCAGATAAACAAATCCAGGAACATGATAATTTACCATTGATTTTGTGAATGCATTATTTTTTCATCCCTATCAGAAAAGAAGTTCAGAATCATTTTGCATTTATTTGGAACAAACCACACTATACATCTTCAGTCTTGCTTCAGGGCTATATCAATTCTCCTGGCCTTTATCATAATATAAAGAGACCTGGGCTTACTAGACACCCTGCAGAACATCACATACGGGCATCATGCAAATCAGACCCTATGAGTACAAAGTAGAAGGCCTTCATAAAATACATGTACTACAGAGGGAGAGAGATGAAACTTAACAAAAATTCAGGGGCCCACCACCATTTGAGGTTGCTAGTGGTCTGGGGCATGCTGGGACATCCCCTTCAAAGTCAAAGCCACATTATTGATTATTGTAGCTCCCACCCAGTGGCAATACCATGCCTATTAATACTGCTTCAACTAATATAGGGGGTGACAAAAAGACTGACAGGTTTGAGGGAGGCCAGAGCAGGAAAAGACTCGGCATCAGTTCCAGGTTGCAGTGCAAGGAGATCTCCTCCTCTAATCATATGATCAGTAAGACATTATGTTATTAGAAGCATAGCTGGTGGGAACAGACACTGTTTAGAGTTTATGGCAAACTTCAATGGGGGATTCATAATACAGATCTCTTCAGTTCTGGGGCAAAGCCATGCCATCTGCAGTGTAAAATTATATACCTTTCAAAAAATAAGGTCTATTGTTGAGCCCTGGTAGAGACAGAGCACATGACCATGGGACATCAAATAGCCACATCACCAGAACTACTCTCGTAAGTATTATCAAGCCTACCAAACCTGAGAGTCAAATGAGTACAGTATCAATCAGTCTTAAAATGGAAGTGGTACCTCCAAGATAAAGCACAAGTGGGACCAGTAGAGGAAGTACAAGCATTGTGAGCAGGTAGCCCAGACTCCCACGTCATCTAACACTGTTGCACTTGGGCCTTCCTTGGTTTGCACCTATGGGGGAATTCCTTATGGCCAGGAAATGAAGGAGAATAAAGGCCCAAACTTGGTTCATGGATAAATCAGGTTAGGAATGTGAGCATAAGCCAAAAATGGATGGTGGCTACACTATAGCCTCACTCGGGCATGGCTTGGAAAGTCAGTGGTAAAGGAAAATCTTCATGATGGACAGAACTTTAGGCAGCAGGTCCACCTTTTTTAGAAGGAGAAGTAGCCTGAGGTTAGAGTATACACAGTATACATGGACTTACTGGCAGTGCCAAAATGGTTTGCCTCAGTCTGTAGGAAGCTGGAAATGAGAAAGTTTCAAGCCAGAGACAAGTGGACCTATGGGAATGGACATAAAGGGTGAATATCTTTGTATTTCATGTTGCTGTCTACCAGAGAGCATCTCTCACAGAAGAGGCACTAAACTGTTAGGTAATCAAAAGGACTTGGCAGTAGACATCAGCCAGACTGTGTCATTGGCCACCCCAGTGCTATCATAATGGACATGTGAATCGAGTAACCACATTGGCAAGGATGGAGGCTATTCATGGGCCCAACAACATGAGCTTTCAAGGCTGAACTAACTACTCTTGCTAGCAACAAAGATTAATGGTGAGTCCCCAGTGAATTATTAGATGTATGGTCTGGAACTTAGGAAAGAAGTGTAGGTTGGTGGTATACCTTTAGTACTTATTGGGATAGGATTAGTGTATTATGGGGGAGAGAAGATGGTAAAGCCTAGGGAGTAACAATAGGTAAATTTATCTCCCTTTGCCTGCTAAAGGGCAGGCCAAGGGAGATAAATTTTAAAGGGAGGCCGAGAAGGAGAAGTTAGGAAAAAAATAAATGAAGAACCAAAGGCGGAGAGCTTTATAAGGAAAAAGGTACAGACAGGTAAAATTGGGATTAGAAAATATCCATTGGTTTTAGCAACAAAGAGGACATTAAAAAAAATTGGCGAGACCAATTTCAAAGCAAACTAGATAGAGCGCATGGAAGTTGAGATGTGATTGGGAACTGAAGAAAGGGATACAGTGAGCGTTAGTTGAATTTTAAAGCATCCTACTAGTATGGGAAAAGAACAGATAAGGTGATACATATAGAGGAAAGTAGTATAGGTTTAAACTAGCTGCTATGGAAAAATAAGCAAGATAGCCAGCTATGTGCACATATAAAGATCATCACGTAGGGATGAAGCCAAGACAAAGTTGAAGTCCACAGATCAGCACTGGCACCAATCAATATCATTTATATACTTTTTCTCTGGGGGTGCTTGACTCCCGGGGGTGGGGGTCTGGAATGTATATGGTTGGATTGGCCTAAGAATTGATATAAAGGTAAAGGTTGTCACTGTGAGTGTAGTGGAAAAAATGGGGCCAAAAATGTTCAGGGTGCTGGCAAGTGAGATTATAGTGTGACTCACTGTGGTGGGAAGGACAGGAAACCACGAGGACGTGACAGTCTAGGAAGAAGAGGGAGGGCCCAGATGTCTAAGACCAAGAGCTCTGGAAGCTAGGGAGTGAAAGAGATGGCGAGATGAGAGGTTCTGGTCAGTTGCTGATATACCAGAGTTCATGCTTTCATAGGTCATTCACTTCCAACTGATGGTAATGCCTACCTGAGGTACCAGTATCCTGGGACCTGAGGTACCAGTATCCTGGGAAGAAGAGCCTTTTATGGATCACCAGCCCTGGTAGTCTGTGACTGAAGTACAACAAATTCAAAAACTATTAAAAGTGAGGAAGTCAATAGAGGTTGAATAAATCTTAAATACAGATGCTGATGACACTGAGTAATTGAGCTCTGAGCATCCCAGCACCTAAGGCACAGTGGAGAGTCCATAAGGTTATTTAGCTCTTATCTTATTTTAAAAAGTTATCGTATTAATCTGAAAAGATACTGAATTCTAGAAAGAATGTATTGGGTAGATAACTTTCAGCATGACTCAGATGAAGTTCATGAAATTGTTCCAGGAGCAGCTCCTGAGCTCTGTAACAGGCCAGGACAGTACCACTGCTACCCCCACCATGCCCAGCAACTAGGAGTACACTGATCTTTTTTTTCTTAAATATTCAAAGTGTAAAATTGTCATTTTTCTGTGAATCCTCCAAAGACAACAGTAGAGTGTGCAGATGAGGTGTCAATCATGTGACTCAGATGTCATCAAGAGCATCCCTGCTGCTTGAACCTTCCAAATTTCATGATCTGTGGGAATTCAAAGCGTTCCCAAGAGTGTCTGCTAATCCACAGGTGGTTTCTATTTCCTAAACCTCCCTTAACTCTTAGATTTTTCATTCTTCACCTTTATCCTATACCATAATGACCCCAAAATGAAATTCAGTCCTTTCTGCAGTTTTCAGTATTAAGAGACCACAAAGAAATTACTCAAATTAATCACTCTTTCTTAGGAGTCAAAACTTACAACTTAAGTCAAATAATGGATAGAAAACCAAGAGATAGCACATAGAATGCCTTTCCATGTCAACCAAGCCATGGCCTAAACAAAACTTTATTTTGTCAACTCTAAAATATCATGTTTCTAAACTCTAAAACTTCATCATAGCTGTGATGATATCCAACTTTGTCAATAGTTTCTTTTTCTATTTTTTAATCTTTTTTTATTCAAGTATAGTTGATGTACGATATTATGTTAGTTACAAGTGTACAGTATAGTGGTTCACAATTTTTAAAGGTTATACTTTATTTATAGTTACTATAAAATATTGGCCATATTCCCCGTGTTGTACAATATATCCTTGTAGCTTATTTTATACATAGTAGTTTCTACCTCTTAATCCCCTACCCCCATATTGCCCCTCCTCCTTCCCTCTCCCCACTGGTAACTAGTTTGTTCTCTATTCTTTTTCTGTTATATTCACTAGTTTGTTGTATTTTTTAGATTCTACATGTAAGTGATATCATACAGTATTTGTCTTACTCTATTTGACTTATTTCACTTAACATACTGCCCTCCAAGTTTGTCCATGTTGTTGCATATGGCAAAATTTCAATCCTTATCATGGATGAGTAGTATTCCATTGTGTGTATATATACCACATCTTTTTTTTTTTACATCTTTATTTCAGTATAATGGCTTTACAATGGTGTGTTAGTTTCTGCTTTAAAACAAAGTGAATCAGTTATACATATACATATGTTCCCATATCTCTTCCCTCTTGCGTCTCCCTCCCTCCCACCCTCCCACCCTCCCTAACCCACCCCTCTAGGTGGTCACAAAGCACTGAGCTGATCTCCCTGTGCTATGCGGCTGCTTCCCACTAGCTATCTATTTTACGTTTGGTAGTGTATATATGTCCATGTCACTCTCTCACTTTGTCACAACTTACCCTTCCCCCTCCCCATATCCTCATGTCCATTCTCTAGTAGGTCTGTGTCTTTATTCCTGTCTTATCCCTAGGTTCTTCATGACATTTTTTTTCTCTTAAATTCCATATATATGTGTTAGCATACGGTATTTGTCTTTCTCTTTCTGACTTACTTCACTCTGTATGACAAACTCTAGGTCCATCCACCTCATTACAAATAGCTCAATTTCGTTTCTTTTTATGGCTGAGTAATATTCCATTGTATATATGTGCCACATCTTCTTTAGCCATTCATCCGATGATGGACACATAGGTTGTTTCTATCTCTGGGCTATTGCAAATAGAGCTGCAATGAACATTTTGGTACATGAATCTTTTTGAATTATGGTTTTCTCAGGGTATATGCCCAGTAGTGGGATTGCTGGGTCATATGGTAGTTCTATTTGTAGTGTTATTCTTTTTTTTTTTTTTTTTTTTTTTTTTGCAGTACGCGGGCCTCTAACTGTCGTGGGCTCTCCTGTTGTGGAGCACAGGCTCCGGACGCGCAGGCTCAGCGGCCATGGCTCACGGGCCCAGCCACTCTGCGGCATGTGGGATCCTCCCAGACCGGGGCATGAAACCGTGTCCCCTGCATCGGCCTGCGGATTCCCAACCACTGCGCCACCAGGGAAGCCCCCTATTTGTAGTTTTCTAAGGAACCTCCATACTGTTCTCCATAGTGGCTGTATCAATTTACATTCCCACCAGCAGTGCAAGAGTGTTCCCTTTTCTCCACACCCTCTCCAGCATTTATTGTTTCCAGATATTTTGATGATGGCTATTCTGACTGGTATGAGATGATATCTCATTCTAGTTTTGATTTGCATTTCTCTAATGATTAATGATGTTGAGAATTCTTTCACGTGTTTGTTAGCAGTCTGTATATCTTCTTTGGAGAAATGTCTATTTAGGTCTTCTGCCCATTTTTGGATTGGGTTGTTTGTTTTTTTGATATTGAGCTGCATGAGCTGCTTGTAAATTTTGGAGATTAATCCTTTGTCAGTTGCTTCATTGCAAATATTTTCTCCCATTCTGAGGGTTGTCTTTTGGTCTTGTATATGGTTTCCTTTGCTGTGCAAAAGCTTTGAAGTTTCATTAGGTCCCATATGTGTATTTTGGTTTTTATTTCCATTTCTCTAGGAGGTGGGTCAAAAAGGATCTTGCTGCGATTTATGTCCTAGAGTGTTCTGCCTATGTTTTCCTCTAAGAGTTTGATAGTTTCTGGACTTACATTTAGGTCTTTCATCCATTTTGAGCTTATTTTTGTGTATGGTGTTAGGGAGTGATCTAATCTCATACTTTTACATGTACCTGTCCAGTTTTCCCAGCACCACTTATTGAAGAGGCTGTCCTTTCTCCACTGTACATTCCTGCCTCCTTTATCAAGATAAGGTGACCATATGTGTGTGGGTTTATCTCTGGGCTTTCTATCCTGTTCCATTCATCTGTCTTTCTGTTTTTGTGCCAGTACCATACTGTCTTGATTACTGTAGCTTTGTAGTATAGTCTGAGGTCAGGGAGCCTGATTCCTCCAGCTCCTTTTTTCGTTTTCAAGATTGCTTTGGGTATTGGGGGTCTTTTGTGTTTCCATACAAATTGTGAAATTTTTTGTTCTAGTTCTGTGAAAATTGCTAGTGGTAGTTTGATAGGGATTGCATTGAATCTGTAGATTGCTTTGGGTAATAGAGTCATTTTCACAATGTTGATTCTTCCAATCCAAGAACATGGTATGTCTCTCCATCTATTTGTATTGTCTTTAATTTCTTTCATCAGTGTCTTATAATTTTCTGCATACAGGTCTTTTGTCTCCTTAGGTAGGTTTATTCCTAGATATTTTATTCTTTTTGTTTCAGTGGTAAATGGGAGTGTTTTCTTGATTTCACTTTCAGATTTTTCATCATTAGTGTATAGGAATGCCAGAGATTTCTGTGCATTAATTTTGTACCCTGCTGCTTTACCCAATTCATTGATTAGCTCTAGTAGTTTTCTGGTAGCATCTTTAGGATTCTCTATGTATAGTGTCATGTCATCTGCAAACAGTGACAGCTTTACTTCTTCTTTTCCTATTTGGATTCCTTTTATTTCCTCTTCTTCTCTGCTTGCTGTGGCTAAAACTTCCAAAACTATGTTGAATAAGAGTGGTGAGAGTGGCAACTTTGTCTTGTTCCTGATCTTAGTGGAAATGCTTTCAGTTTTTCACCATTGAGGATGATGTTGGCTGTGGGTTTGTCATATATGGCCTTTATTATGTTGAGGAAGTTTCCCTCTATGCCTACTTTATGCAGGGTTTTTATCATAAATGGGTGTTGCCTTTGTTGAAAGCTTTCTCTGCATCTATTGAGAAGATCATATGGTTTTTCTCCTTCAATTTGTTAATATGGTATATCACGTTGATGATTTGTGTATATTGAAGAATCCTTGCATTCCTGGAATAAACGCCACTTGATCATGGTGTAGGATCCTTTTAATGTGCTGTTGGATTCTGTTTGCTAGAATTTTGTTGAGGATTTTTGCATCTGTGTTCATCAGTGATATTGGCCTGTAGTTTTCTTTCTTTGTGACATCTTTGTCTGGTTTTGGTATCAGGGTGATGGTGGCCTCGTAGAATGAGTTTGGGAGTGTTCCTCCCTCTGCTATATTTTGGAAGAGTTTGAGAATGATAGGTGTTAGCTCTTCTCTAAATGTTTGAAAGAATTCACCTGTGAAGCCATCTGGTCCTGGGCTTTTGTTTGTTGGAAGATTTTTAATCACAGTTTCAATTTCAGTGCTTGTGATTGGTCTGTTCATATTTTCTATTTCTCCCTGGTTTAGTCTTGTCAGGTTGTGCAGTCCTAAGAATTTGTCCATTTCTTCCTGGTTGTCCATTTTATTGGCATACAGTTGCTTGTAGTAACCTCTCATGATCTTTTGTATTTCTGCAGTGTCAGTTGTTACTTCTTTTTAATTTCTAATTCTATTGTTTTCAGTCTTCTTCCTTTTTTTCTTGATCAGTCTGGCTAATGGATTATCAATTTTGTTTATCTTCTCAAAAAACCAGCTTTTACTTTTATTGATCTTTGCTGTCGTTTCCTTCATTTCTTTTTCATTTATTTCTGACCTGATCTTTAGGGTTTCTTTCCTTCTGCTAACTTTGGGTTTTTTTTTTGTTCTTCTTTCCAATTGCTTTAGGTGCAAGTTAGGTTGTTTATTCGAGATGTTTCCTGTTTCTTAAGGTAGGATTGTATTGCTATAAACTTCCCCTCTTAGAACTGCTTTTGCTGCATCCCATACGTTTTGGTTCGTCGTGTCTCCATTGTCATTGGTTTGTAGGTATTTTTTAATTTCCTCTTTGATTTCTTCAGTGATCACTGATCACTTCGTTATTAAGTACTGTATTTTTTAGCCTCCATGTGTTTGTATTTTTTACAGATCTTTTCCTGTAATTGATATCTAGTGTCATAGCGTTGTGGTCGGAAAAGATACTTGACACTATTTCAATTTTCTTAAATTTACCAAGGCTTGATTTGTGACCCAAGATATGATCTATCCTGGAGAATGTTCCATGAGCACTTGAGAAAAATGTGTATTCTGTTGTTTTTGGATTGAATGTCCTATAACTATCAATTAAGTCCATCTTGTTTAATGTATCATTTAAAGCTTGTGTTTCCTTATTTATTTTCATTTTGGATGATCTGTCCATTGGTGAAAGTGTGGTGTTAAAGTTCCCTACTATGTGTTACTGTCGATTTTCCCTTTTATGGCTGTTAGTATTTGCCTTATGTATTGAGGTGCTCCTATGTTGGGTGCATAAATATTTACAATTGTTATATCTTCTTCTTGGATCGATCCCTTGATCATTATGTAGTGTCCTTCATTGTCTCTTCTAATAGTCTTTATTTTAAAGTCTATTTTGTCTGATATGAGAATTTCTACTCCAGCTTTCTTTTGGTTTCCATTTGCATGAAATATCTTTTTCCATCCCCTTACTTTCAGTCTGTATGTGTCCCTAGGTCTGAAGTGGGTCTCTTGTAGACAGCATATATATGGGTCTTGTTTTTGTATCCGTTCAGCCAGTCTGTGTCTTTTGGTGGGAACATTTAGTCCATTTACATTTAAGGTAATTATCGATATGTATGTTCCTATTCCCATTTTCTAAATTGTTTTGGGTTCGTTATTGTAGGTCTTTTCCTTCTCTTGTGTTTCTTGCCTAGAGAAGTTCCTTTAGCATTTGTTGTAAAGCTGGTTTGGTGATGCTGAACTCTTTCAGCTTTTGCTTGTGTGTAAAGGTTTTAATTTCTCCATCAAATCTGAATGAGATCATTGCTGGGTAGAGTAATCTTGGTTGTAGGTTTTTCTCCTTCATCACTTTAAATATGTCCTGCCAGTCCCTTCTGGCTTGCAGAGTTTCTGCTGTGAGATCAGCTGTTAACCTTATGGGGATTCCCTTGTGTGTTATTTGTTGTTTTTCCCTTGCTGCTTTTAATATGTTTTCTTTGTATTTAATTTTTGATAGTTTCATTAATATGTGTCTTGGCATGTTTATCCTTGGATTTATCCTGTATGGGACTCTCTGTGCTTCCTGGACTTGATTAACTATTTCCTTTCCCATATTTAGGGAAGTTTTCAATTATAATCTCTTCAGATATTTTCTCAGTCCCTTTCTTTTTCTCTTCTTCTTCTGGAACCCCTATAATTCGAATGTTGGTGTGTTTAACGTTATCCCAGAGGTCTCTGAGACTGTCCTCAATTCTTTTCATTCTTTTTTCTTTATTCTGCTCTGCAGTAGTTATTTCCACTACTTTATCTTCCAGGTCACTTATCTGTTCTTCTGCCTCAGTTATTCTGCTATTGATCCCTTCTAGAGAATTTTTAATTTCATTTATTGTGTTGTTCATCATTCCTTGTTTCATCTTTACTTCTTCTAGATCCTTGTTAAATGTGTCTTGCATTTTCTTTATTCTATTTCCAAGATTTTGGATTATTTTTACTATCATCATTCTGAATTCTTTCTCAGGTAGACTGCCTATTTCCTCTTCATTTGTTAGGTCTGGTGGGTTTTTATCTTGCTTCTTCATCTGCTGTGTGTTTTTCTGTCTTCTCATTTTGCTTATCTTACTGTGTTTGGGGTCTCCTTTCTGTACGCTGCAGGTTCGTAGTTCCTGTTGTTTTTGGTGTCTGTCCCCAGTGGCTAAAGTTGGTTCAGTGGGTTGTGTAGGCTTCCTGGTGGAGGGGACTAGTGCCTGTGTTCTGGTGGATGAGGATGGATCTTGTCTTTCTGGTGGGCAGGTCCACATCTGGTGGTATGTTTTGGGGTGTCTGTGGACTTATTAGGATTTTAGGCAGCCTCTCTGCTAATGGGTGGGGTTGTGTTCCTGTCTTGCTAGTTGTTTGGCATAGTGTGTCCAGCCCTGTAGCTTGGTGGTTGTTGAGTGAAGCTGGATGTTGGTGTTGAGATGGAGATCTCTGGGAGATTTTCACCGTTTGATATTACATGGAGTTGGGAGGTCTCTTGTGGACCAGTGTCCTGAAGTTGGCTCTCCCACCTCAGAGGCACAGCACTGACTCCTCGCTACAGCACCGAGAGCCTTTCATCCGCACGGCTCAGAATAAAAGGGAGAAAAAGTAGAAAGAAAGAAAGAAAGAAAGAGAGAGAGAGTGAGAGAGAGAGCAAGGTGGGGGGGGGGGGGAGAGGGAGGGAGGGAGGAAGGAAGAGGATAAAAGAAAATAAAGTAAGGTCAAATAAAATAAAGTCATTAAAATAAAAAAATAATTATTAAGAAAAAAAAATTTTTAAAGTAAAAAAACAAAACGGACAGATAGAATCCTAGGACAAATGGTGAAAGCAAAGCTATACAGACAAAATCTCACACAGAAGCATACACACACTGACAAAAAGAGGAAAAGTGGAAAAAATAATAAATCTTGCTCTCAAAGTCCACCTCCTCAATTTGGGATGATTCATTGTCTATTCAGGTATTCCACAGATGCAGGGTATATCAAGTTGATTGTGGAGATTTAATCCGATGCTCCTGAGGCTGCTGGGAGAGATTTCCCTTTCTCTTCTTTGTTCTCACAACTCCCAGGGGCTCAGCTTTGGATTTGGCCCCGCCTCTGCGTGTAGGTCGCCGGAGGGCGTCTGTTCTTGGCTCAGACAGGATGGGGTTAACGGAGCCGCTGATTCGGAGGCTCTGGCTCACTCAGGCCGCGGGGAAGGAGGGGTACGGAGTGCGGTGCGAGCCTGCGGCGGCAGAGGCCAGCGTGACATTGCACTAGCCTGGGGTGCGCCATGTGTTCTCCCGGGGAAGTTGTCCCTGGATCCCGGGACCCTGGCGGTGGCGGGCTGCACAGACTCCCTGGAAGGGAGGTGTGGAAAGTGACCTGTGCTCGCACACAGGCTTCTTGGTGGCGGCAGCAGCAGCCTTAGCGTCTCATGCCCCGTCTCTGGGGTCTGCGGTATTAGCCGCGACTTGCGCCCATCTCTGGAGCTCCTTTAAGCAGCGCACCAGGAGACAAAGAGAGAAGAAAAAGTCTCTTGCCTCTTCGGCAGGTCCAGACTTTTCCCCAGAATCCATTCCGGCTAGCCGTGGTGCACTAACCCCCTGCAGGCTGTGTTCACGCCGCCAAGCCCAGTCCTCTCCCTGCGCTCCGTCCGAAGCCCGAGCCTCAGCTCCCAGCCCCGCCCGCCCCGGCGGGTGAGCAGACAAGCCCCTCGGGCTGGTGAGTGCTGGTCGGCACCGATCCTGTGGGCAGAAATCTCCCCGCTTTGCCCTCCGCACCTCCGTTGCTGCACTCTCCTCCGCGGCTCTGAAGCTCCCCACCTCCGCCACCCGCAGTCTCTGCCTGCGAAGGGGCTTATAGTGTGTGGAAACCTTTCGTCCTTCATGGCTCCCTCCCACTGGTGCAGGTTCTGTCCCTGTTCTTTTGTCTCTGTTTATTCTTTTTCTTTTGCCCTACCCAGGTACGTGGGAAGTTTCTTGCTTTCTGGGAGGTCTGAGGTCTTCTGCCAGCGTTCAGTAGGTGTTCTGTGGGAGTTGTTCCACGTGTAGATGTATTTCTGATGTATCTGTGGGGAGGAAGGTGATCTCCGCGTCTTTCTCTTCTGCCATCTTCTCCCTCTCCACCACATCTTCTTTATCCATTCATCTGTTGATGGACACAGGTTGCTTTCATATCTTACAATTATAAATAATGCTGCCATGAACATTAGGGTGCATGTGCTTTTTCAAATTAGTGTTTGTTTGTTTGTTTTAAGATATATACCCAGGAGTGGAATTGCTGGGTCATACAGTATTTCTATTTTTAGTTTTCTGAGAAACCTCTATTCTGTTTTCCACAGTGATTCCACCAATTTACATTCCCACCAATAGTATAGGAGGGTTCCCTTTTCTCCACATCCTTGCTACATTGGTTTTTTGTGTTCTTTTTGATGATAACCATTCTATCTGGTGTGAGGTGATACCTCACTGTACTTTTGATTTCTATTTCTCTAATAATTAGTGATGTTGAGCAGCTTTTCAAGTGCCTCTTGGCCATCTGTATGTCTTTGGAGAAATGTTTTTTAACGTCTTCTGCCCATTTTTGGATTGGGTTGTTTGTTTTTTTGTTATTGAGCTGCATGAGCTGCTTGTAAATTTTGGAGATTAATCCTTTGTCAGTTGCTTCATTTGCAAATATTTTCTCCCATTCTGAGGGTTGTCTTTTGGTCTTCTTTATGGTTTCCTGTGCTGTGCAAAAGCTTTTAAGTTTCATTAGGTCCCATTTGTTTATTTTGCTTTTTATTTCCATTTCTCTAGGAGGTGGGTCAGAAAGGATCTTGCTGTGATTTATGTCCTAGAGTGTTCTGCCTATGTTTTCCTCTAAGAGTTTGATAGTTTCTGGACTTACATTTAGGTCTTTCATCCATTTTGAGCTTATTTTTGTGTGTAGTGTTAGGGAGTGATCTAATCTCGTACTTTTACATGTACCTGTCCAGTTTTCCCAGCACCACTTATTGAAGAGGCTGTCTTTTCTCCACTGTACATTCCTGCCACCTTTATCAAAGATAAGGTGACCATATGTGCGTGGGTTTATCTCTGGGCTTTCTATCCTGTTCCATTGATCTATATTTCTGTTTTTGTGCCAGTACCGTACTGTCTTGATTACTGTAGCTTTGTAGTATAGTCTGAAGTCAGGGAGCCTGATTCCTCCAGCTCCTTTTTTCGTTTTCAAGATTGCTTTGGGTATTCGGGGTATTTTGTGTTTCCATACAAATTGCGAGATTTTTTGTTCTAGTTCTGTGAAAAATGCCAGTGGTAGTTTGATGGGGATTGCATTGAATCTATAGATTGCTTTGGGTAGTAGAGTCATTTTCACAATGTTGATTCTTCCAATCCAAGAACATGGTATGTCTCTCCATCTATTTGTATTGTCTTTAATTTCTTTCATCAGTGTCTTATAATTTTCTGCATATAGGTCTTTTGTCTCCTTAGGTAGGTTTATTCCTAGATATTTTATTCTTTTTGTTTCAGTGGTAAATCGGAGTGTTTTCTTGATTTCACTTTCAGATTTTTCATCATTAGTGTATAGGAATGCCAGAGATTTCTGTGCATTAATTTTGTATCCTGCTTCTTTACCCAATTCATTGATTAGCTCTAGTAGTTTTCTGGTAGCATCTTTAGGATTCTCTATGTATAGTATCATGTCATCTGCAAACAGTGACAGCTTTACTTCTTCTTTTCCTATTTGGATTCCTTTTATTTCCTCTTCTTCTCTGCTTGCTGTGGCTAAAACTTCCAAAACTATGTTGAATAAGAGTGGTGAGAGTGGCAACCTTGTCTTGTTCCTGATCTTAGTGGAAATGCTTTCAGTTTTTCACCATTGAGGATGATGTTTGCTGTGGGTTTGTCATATATGGCCTTTATTATGTTGAGGAAAGTTCCCTCTATGCCTACTTTCTGCAGGGTTTTTATCATAAATTGGTGTTGAATTTTGTCAAAAGTTTTCTCTGCATCTATTGAGATGATCATATGGTTTTTCTCCTTCAATTTGTTAATATGGTTTATCACATTGATAGATTTGCATATATTGAAGAATCCTTGCATTCCTGGAATAAACCCCACTTGATCATGGTGTAGGATCCTTTTAATGTGCTGTTGGATTCTGTTTGCTAGAATTTTGTTGAGGATTTTTGCATCTGTGTTCATCAGTGATATTGGCCTGTAGTTTTCTTTCTTTGTGACATCCTTGTCTGGTTTTGATATCAAGGTGATGGTGGCCTCGTAGAAGGAATTTGGGAGTGTTCTTCCCTCTGCTATATTTTGGAAGGGTTTGAGAATGATAGGTGTTAGCTCTTCTCTAAATGTTTGATAGAATTTGCCTGTGAAGCCATCTGGTCCTGGGCTTTTGTTTGTTGGAAGATTTTTAATCACAGTTTCAATTTCAGTGCTTGTGATTGGTCTGTTCATATTTTCTATTTCTTCCTGATTCAGTCTTGGCAGGTTGTGCATTTTTAAGAATTTGCCCATTTCTTCCAGATTGTCCATTTTATTGGCATAGAGTTGCTTGTAGTAATCTCTCATGATATTTTTTATTTCTGCAGTGTCAGTTGTTACTTCTCCTTTTTCATTTCTAATTCTGTTGATTTGAGTCTACTCCCTTTTTTTCTTGATGAGTCTGGCTAGTGGTTTATCTATTTTGTTTATCTTCTCAAAGAACCAGCTTTTAGTTTTATTGATCTTTGCTATCGTTTCCTTCATTTCTTTTTCATTTATTTCTGATCTGATTTTTATGATTTCTTTCCTTCTGCTAGCTTTGTGGTTTTTTTGTTCTTCTTTCTCTAATTGCTTGAGGTGCAAGGTTAGGTTGTTTATTCGAGATATTTCCTGCTTCTTAAGGTGGGCTTGTATTGCTATAAACTTCCCCCTTAGAACTGCTTTTGCTGCATCCCATAGGTTTTGGGTCATTGTGTCTCCATTGTCATTTGTTTCTAGGTATTTTTTTATTTCCTCTTTGATTTCTTCAGTGATCACTTCATTATTAAGGAGTGTATTGTTTAGCCTCCATGTGTTTGTATTTTTTACAGATCTTTTCCTGTAATTGATATCTAGTCTCATGGCGTTGTGGTCAGAAAAGATACTTGATACAATTTCAATTTTCTTAAATTTACCAAGGCTTGATTTGTGACCCAAGATATGATCTATCCTGGAGAATGTTCCATGAGCACTTGAGAAAAATGTGTATTCTGTTGTTTTTGGATGGAGTGTCCTATAACTATCAATTAAGTCCATCTTGTTTAATGTATCATTTAAAGCTTGTGTTTCCTTATTTATTTTCATTTTGGATGATCTGTCCATGGGTGAAAGTGGGGTGTTAAAGTCCCCTACTATGAATGTGTTACTGTCGATTTCCCCTTTTATGGCTGTTAGTATTTGCCTTATGTATTGAGGTGCTCCTATGTTGGGTGCATAAATATTTACAATTGTTATATCTTCTTCTTGGATCGATCCCTTGATCATTATGTAGTGTCCTTCTTTGTCTCTTTTAATAGTCCTTATTTTAAAGTCTATTTTGTCTGATATGAGAATTTCTACTCCAGCTTTCTTTTGGTTTCCATTTGCATGGAATATCTTTTTCCATCCCCTTACTTTCAGTCTGTATGTGTCTCTAGGTCTGAAGTGGGTCCCTTGTAGACAGCATATATACGTGTCTTGTTTTTGTATCCATTCAGCCAGTCTGTGTCTTTTGGTGGGAACATTTAATCCATTTACATTTAAGGTAATTATCAATATGTATGTTCGTATTCCCATTTTCTAAATTGTTTTGGGTTAATTATTGTAGGTCTTTTCCTTCCATTGTGTTTCTTGCCTAGAGAAGTTCCTTTAGCATTTGTTGTAAAACTGGTTTGGTGATGCTGAAATCTCTCAGCTTTTGCTTGTCTGTAAAGGTTTTAATTTCTCCATCAAATCTGAATGAGATCCTTGCTGGGTAGAGTAATCTTGGTTGTAGGTTTTTCTCCTTCATCACTTTAAATATGTCCTGCCACTCCCTTCTGGCTTGTAGGGTTTCTGCTGAGAGATCAGCTGTTAACCTTATGGGGATTCCCTTGTGTGTTATTTGTTGTTTTTCCCTTGCTGCTTTTAATATGCTTTCTTTGTATTTAATTTTTGACAGTTTGATTAATATGTGTCTTGGCGTATTTCTCTTTGTATTTATCTGTATGGGACTCTCTGTGCTTCCTGGACTTGATTAACTATTTCCTTTCCCATATTAGGGAAGTTTTCAACTATAATCTCTTCAAATATTTTCTCGGTCCCTTTCTTTTTCTCTTCTTCTTCTGGAACCCCTATAATTCGAATGTTGGTGCGTTTAATGTTGTCCCAGAGGTCTCTGAGAGTGTCCTCAGTTCTTTTCATTCTTTTTTGTTTATTCTGCTCTGCAGTAGTTATTTCCACTATTTTATCTTCCAGGTCACTTATCCATTCTTCTGCCTCAGTTATTCTGCTATTGATCCCATCTAGAGTACTTTTAATTTCATTTATTATGTTGTTCATCGTTGCTTGTTTCATCTTTATTTTTTCTAGGTCCTTGTTAACTGTTTCTTGCATTTTGTCCATTCTATTTCCAAGATTTCGAATCATCCTTACTATCATTATTCTGAATTCTTTTTCAGGTAGACTGCCTATTTCCTCTTCATTTGTTAGGTCTGGTGCATTTTTATCTTGCTCCTTTATCTGCTGTGTGTTTTTCTGTCTTCTCATTTTGCTTATCTTACTGTGTTTGGGGTTTCCTTTTTGCAGGCTGCACGTTTGTAGTTTCCGCTGTTTTTGATGTCTGTCTCCAGTGGCTAAGGTTGGTTCAGTGGGTTGTGTAGGCTTCCTGGTGGAGGGGACTAGTGCCTTTGTTCTGGTGGATGAGGATGGATCTTGTCTCTCTAGTGGGCAGGTTCACGTCTGGTGGTGTGTTTTGCGGTGTCTGTGGACTTATTATGATTTTAGGCAGCCTCTCTGCTAATGGGTGGGGTTGTGTTCCTGTCTTGCTAGTTGTTTGGCATAGGTTGTCCAGCACTGTTGCTTGCTGGTCGTTGAGTGAAGCTGGGTGCTGGTGTTAAGATGGAGGTCTCTGGGAGATTTTCGCCGTTTAATATTATGTGGAGCTGGGAGGTCTCTTGTTGACCAGTGTCCTGAAGTTGGCTCCTCTACCTCAGAGGCAGAGCCCTGACTCCTGGCTGGAGCACCAAGAGCCTTTCATCCACACGGCTCAGAGTAAAAGGGAGAAAAAGTAGAGAGAATTAGTAGAAGTATGAGGAAAGAAAGAAGGAAAGGAGGGAAGGAAGGAAGGAAGAAAGAAGCAAAGAAGGAAAGAAGGCAAGAAGGAAAGAAAGGAGGGAGGGAGGGAGGAAGGAAGGAAGGAGGGAAGGAAGGAAAAAAGACAGAAAGAAGATACAGTAAAAATAAAATAAAGTATAATAAAGTTATTGAATTAAAAAATACTTATTTAGGAAAAAAAAGAAGGGACGTATAGAACGTTAGGACAAATGTTGGAAGCAAAGCTATACAGAGAAAATCTTACACAGAAGCGTACACATACACCCTCACAAAAAGAGGTAAAGGGGGGAAAATCATAAATCTTGCTCTCACAGACCACCTCCTCAATTTGGGGTGATTCATTGTCTAAAGGAGGGAAGGAAGGAAGGAAAGAAAGAAAGAACGAACGAAGATAAAGTATAATAAAGTTATTACAATTAAAATTAATTATTAAGAAAAAAAATTTAAAAAAAAACCATGAACAGTTAGACCCCTAGGACAAATGGTGGAAGCAAGACTATAAAGACAAGATCTCACACAGAAGCATACACATACACATTCACAAAAAGAGGAAAAGGGAAAAAAAATCATAGATCTCGCTCGTAAATTCCACCTCCTCAATTTGCGATCATTCCTTGTCTATTCAGGTATTCCACAGATGCAGTGCATATCAAGTTGATTGTGGAGCTTTAATCCGCTGCTTCTGAGGCTGCTGGGAGAGATTTTCCTTTCTCTTCTTTGTTCTCACAGCTCACAGGGGCTCAGCTTTGGATTTGGCCCTGCCTCTGCGTGTAGGTCGCTGGAGGGCGTCTGTTTTTTGCTTAGACAGGACGGGGTTAAAGGAGCCGCTAATTCGGGGGCTCTGGCGCACTCAGGCCGGGGGGAGGGAGGGGCACTGCGTGCGGGGCGGACCTGTGGCGGCAGAGGCCGGCATGTCTTTGCACCAGCCTGAGGCCCGCCGTGCGTTCTCCCGGGGAAGTTGTCCCTGGATCCCGGGACCCTGGCAGTGGCGGGCTGCACAGGCTCCGCGGAAGAGGGGTGTGGAGAGTGACCTGTGCTCGCACACAGGCCCCTCGGTGGCGGCAGCAGCAGCTTTAGCGGCTCGCGCCCGTCTCTGGGGTCCGCGCTTTCAGCCGCGGTTCGCGCCCGTCTCTGGAGCTCCTTTAAGCAGCGCTCTTAAACCCCTCTCCTCGCGGACCAGGAAACAAAGAGGGAAGAAAAAGTCTCTTGCCTCTTCGGCAGGTGCAGACTTTTCCCCGGACTCCCTCCCGGCTAGCCGTGGTGCACTAACCCCTTCAGGCTATGTTCAAGCCGCCAACCCCAGTCCTCTCCCTGCGCTCGGTCCGAAACCGAAACCCGAGCCTCAGCTCGCAGCCCCGCCCGCCCTGGCGGGTGAGCAGACAAGCCTCTCCGGCTGGTGAGTGCCGGTCGGCACCGATCCTCTGTGCGGGAATCTCACTGCTTTGCCCTCCGCACCCGTTGCTGTGCACTCCTCCGCGGCTTCGAAGCTCCCCACCTCCGCCTCCCGCAGTCTCCGCCCGCGAAGGGGCTTATAGTGTGTGGAAACTTTTCCTCCTTCACAGCTCCCTCCCACTGGTGCAGGTGCCGTCCTTATTCTTTTGTCTCTGTTTTTTCTTTTTTTCTTTTGCCCTATCCAGGTACGTGGGGAGTTTCCTGCCTTTTGGGAGGTCTGAGGTCTTCTGCCAGCGTTCAGTAGGTGTTCTGTAGGAGTTGTTCCACGTGTAGATGTATTTCTGTTGTATCTGTGGGGAGGAAGGTGATCTCCGCGTCTTACTCTTCCGCCATCTTCAAGGTCCCCCGGTTTTTTTAATATTGAGCTATATGAGCTGTTTATATATTTTGGAGATGAATCCTTTGTCCATTGATTCGTTTGCAAATATTTTCTCCCATTCTGAGGGTTGTCTTTTCGTCTTGTTTGTAGTTTCCTTTGCTGTGCAAAAGCTTTTAAGTTTCATTAGGTCCCATTTGTTTATTTTTGTTTTTATTTCCATTACTCTAGAAGGTGGGTCAAAAAAGATCTCACTGTGATTTATGTCCAAGAGGGTTCTGCCTATGTTTTCCTCTAAGAGTTTTATAGTGTCCGGTCTTACATTTAGGTCTCTAATCCATTTTGAGTTTATTTTTGTGTGTTGTGTTAGGGAGTGTTCTAATTTCACTCTTTTACATGTAGCTGTCCAGTTTTCCCAGTACCACTTACTGAAGAAACTATCTTTTCTCCATTGTATATCCTTGCCTCCTTTGTCATAGATTAGTTGACCATAGTTGTGTGGGTTTATCTCTGGGCTTTCTATCTTGTTCCATAGATCTATATTTCTCTTTTTGTGCCAGTACCATACTGTCTTGATTACTGTAGCTCTGTAGTATAGTCTGAAGTCAGGGAGTCTGATTCCTCCAGCTCCGTTTTTTTCCTTCAAGACTGCTTTGGCTATTCAGGGTCTTTTGTGTCTCCATACAAATTTTAAGAGTTTTGGTTCTAGTTCCATAAAAAATGCCATTGGTAATTTGATGGGGATTGCATTGAATCTGTACATTGTTTTGGGTAGTATAGTCATTTTCACAATGTTGATTCTTCCAATCTAAGAACATGGTATATCTCTCCAGCTGTTGATATCATCTTTAATTTCTTTGATCAGTGTTTTATAGTTTTCTGCATACAGGTCTTTTTTCTCCCTAGGTAGGTTTATTCCTAGGTATTTTATTCTTTTTGTTGCAATGGTAAATGGGAGTGTTTCCTTAATTTCTCTTTCAGATTTTTCATCGTTAGTGTATAGGAATGCAAGAGATTTCTGTGCATTAATTTTGTATCCTACAAATTTACCAAATTCATTGATTAGCTCTAGTAGTTTTCTGGTGGCATCTATACTATACTATGTATAGTATGATGTCATCTGGAAACGGTGACAGTTTTACTTCGTCTTTTCCAATTTGGATTCCTTTTATTTCTTTTACTTCTCTGATTGCCATAGCTAGGACTTCCAAAACTATGTTGAATAATAGTGGTGAGAGTGGCCATCCTTGTCTTGTTCCTGATCATAAAGGAAATGCTTTCAGTTTTTCACCATTGAGAATGATGTTTGCTGTGGGTTTGTCATATATGGCCTTTATTATGTTGAAGTAGGTTCCCTCTATGCCCACTTTCTGGAGAGTTTTTATCATAAATGGGTGTTGAATTATGTCAGAAGCTTTTTCTGCATGTATTGAGATGATCATATGGTTTTTCTCCTTCAGTTTGTTAATATGGTGTATCGCATTGATTGATTTGTGTATATTGAAGAATCCTTGCATCCCTGGGATAAATCCCACTTGATCATGCTGTATGATCCTTTTAATGTGTTGTTGGATTCTGTTTGGTAGTATTTTGTTGAGGAGTTTTGCATCTATATTCATCAGTGATATTGGTCTGTAATTTTCTTTTTGTGTAGTATCTTTGTCTGGTTTTGGTATCAGGGTGATGGTGGCCTCACAGAATGAGTTTGGGAGTGTTCCTTCCTCCACAATTTTTTTTTTTTTTTTTTTTTTTTTTTTTTTTTTTTTTGCCATACACGGACCTCTCACTGCTGTGGCCTCTCCCGTTGTGGAGCACAGGCTCCAGATGTGCAGGCTCAGCGGCCATGGCTTACGGGCCCAGCCGCTCCGTGGCATGTGGGATCTTCCCAGACTGGGGCACGAACTCATGTCCCCTGCATCGGCAGGCGGACTCTCAACCACTGCGCCACCAGGGAAGCCCCCTCCACAATTTTTTGGAAGAGTTTGTGAAGGATGGGTGTTAGCTCTTCTCTAAATGTTTGATAGAATTCACCTGTGAAGCCATCTGGTCCTGGACTTTTGTTTGTTGGAAGATTTTTAATTACAGTTTCAATTTCATTATTTGTGATTGGTCTGTTCATATTTTCTATTTCTTCCTGGTTCAGTCTTGGAAGGTTATATCTTTCTAAGAATTTGTCCATTTCTTCCAGGTTGTCCATTTTATTGGCATAGAGTTGTTTGTAGTAGTCTCTTAGGATGCTTTGTTTTCTGCGGTGTCTGTTGTAACTTCTCCTTTTTCATTTCTAATTTTATTGATTTGAGTCCTCTCCCTCACTTTCTTGATGAGTCTGGCTAATGGTTTATCAATTGTGTTTATCTTCTCAAAGAACCAAGTTTTAGTTTTATTGATCTTTGCTATTCTTTTGTTTGTTTCTATTTCATTTATTTCTGCTGTGATCTTTATGATTTCCTTCCTCTGCTAACTTTGTGTTTTGTTTGTTCTTCTTTCTCTAGTTCCTTTACGTGTAAGGTTAGATTGTTTGAGATTTTTCTTGTTTCTTGAGGTAGGCTTGTATAGTTGTAAACTTCCCTCTTAGAACTGCTTTTGCTGCATCCAATATGTTTTGGATCATCATGTTTTCATTGTCATTTGTCTCTAGGTATTTTTTTATTTCCTCTTTGATTTCTTCAGTGATCTCTTGGTTGTTTAATAACGCATTGTTTAGCCTCCATGTGTTTGTATTTTTTACATTTTTTTCCCTGTAATTCATTTCTAATCTCATAGCGTTGTGGTCAGAATAGGTGCTTGATATAATTTCAGTTTTCTTAAATTTACTGAGGCTTGATTTGTGACCCAAGATGTGATCTATCCTGGAGAATGTTCCATGCTCACTTGAGAAGAAAGTGTAATCTGCTGTTTTTGGATGGAATGTCCTATTAATAGCAATTAAATCTATCTGCTCTATTGTGTCTTTTAAAGCTTCTGTTTCCTTATTAATTTTCTGTTTGGATGATCTGTCCATTGGTGTAAGTGAGGTGTTAAAGTCCCCCACTATTGTTGTGTTACTGTCGATTTCCTCTTTTATGGCTGTTAACAGTTGCCTTATGTGTTGAGGTGCTGCTATGTTGGGTGCATATATATTTATAATTGTTATATCTTCTTCTTGGATTGATCCCCTGATCATTATGTAGTGTCCTTTGTTGTCTCTTGTAACATTCTTTATTTTAAAGTCTATTTTATTGGATATGAGTATTGCTACTCCAGCTTTCTTTTGATTTCCATTTACATGGCATATCTTTTTCCGTCCCCTCATTTTCAGTCTGTATGTGTCCCTAGATCTGAAGTGGGTCTCTTGTAGACAGCATATATATGGGTCTTGTTTTTGTATCCATTCAGCAAGCCTGTGTCTTTTGGTTAGAGCATTTAATCCATTTTAGTTTAAGGTAATTATCGATATGAATGTTCCTATAACCATTTTCTTGATTGTTTTGCATTTGTTTTTGTAGATCCTTTTCTTCTCTTGTGTTTCCCACTTAGAGAAGTTCCTTTCACATTTGTTGTCGACCTGGTTTGGTGGTGCTGAATTCTCTTAGCTTTTGCTTATCTGTAAAGCTTTTGATTTCTCCTTTGAATCTGAATGAGATCCTTGCTGGGTAGAGTAATCTTGGTTGTAGTTTCTTCCTTTTCATCACTTTAAGTATATCATGCCACTCCCTTCTGGCTTGTAGCGTTTCTGCTGAGAAATCAGCTGTTAGCCTTATGGGAGTTCCCTTGTATGGTATTTGTCGTTTTTCCCTTGCTGCTTTCAATAATTTTTCTCTGTGTTTAATTTTTGCCAATTTGATTACTATGTGTCTCGGCATGTTTCTCCTTAAGTTTATCCTGCCTGGGACTCTGTGTACTTCCTGGACTTGGGTGCTTATTTCCTTTCCCATGTTAGGGAAGTTTTCGACTATAATCTCTTCAAATATTTTCTCGGGTCCTTTCTCTCTCTGTTCTTCTGGGACCCCTATAATGCGAATGTTGTTGGATTTAATGTTGTCCCAGAGGTCTCTTAGGCTGTCTTCATTTCTTTTCATTCTTTTTTCTTTAGTCTGTTCCTCAGCAGTGCATTCCACCATTCTGTCTTCCAGGTCACTTATCTGTTCTTCTGCCTCAGTTATTCTGCTATTGATTCCTTCTAGTTTAGTTTTCATTTCAGTTATTGCATTGTTCATCTCTGTTTGTTCTTTAATTCTTCTAGGTCTTTGTTAAACATTTCTTGCATCTTCTCGATCTTTGCCTCCATTCTTTTTCTGAGGTCCTGGATCATCTTCACTATCATTATTCTGAATTCTTTTTCTGGAAGGTTGCCTATCTCTACTTCATTTAGTTGTTTTTCTGGGGTTTTATCTTGTTCCTTTATCTGGTACATAGCCCTCTGCCTTTTCATCTTGTCTATCTTTCTGTGAATGTGGTTTTTGTTCCACAGCCTGCAGGGTTGTAGGTCTTCTTGCTTCTGCTCTCTGCCCTCTGTTGGATGAGGCTATCTAAGAGGCTTGGGCAAGCTTCCTGATGGGAGGGACTGATGGTGGGTAGAGCTGGGTGTTGCTCTGGTGGGCGGAGATCAGTAAAACTTTAATCTGCTTGACTGCTGATGGGTAGGGCTGGGTTCCCTCCCTGTTGATTGTTTGGCCTGAGTCAACCCAACACTGGAGCCTACCTGGGCTCTTTGTTGGGGCTAATTGCAGACTCTGGGAGGCCTCACACCAAGGAGTACTTCCCAGAACCTCTGCTGCCAGTTTCCTTATCCTCACGGTGAGCCACAGCCACCCCCTGCCTCTGCAGGAGACCCTCCAACACTAGCAGGTAGGTCTGGTTCAGTCTCCCCTTGGGTCACTGCTCCTTCCCCTAGGTCCTGATGCGCACACTACTTTGTGTGTACCCTCCAAGAGTGGAGTCTCTGTTTCCCCCAGTCCTGTCGAAGTCTTGCAATGAAATCCTGCTAGACTTCAAAGTCTGATTCTCTAGGAATTCCTCCTCCCGTTGCCAGACCCCCAGGTTTGGAAGCCTGACGTGGGGCTCAGAACCTTCACTCCAGTGGGTGGACTTTTGTGGTATAAGTGTTCTCCAGTCTGCGAGTCACCCACCCAGCAGTTATGGGATTTGATTTTACTGTGACTGCGCCCCTCCTAGCATCTCATTGTGGCTTCTCCTTTGTCTTTGGATGTGGGATATCTTTTTTTGTGAGTTCCAGTGTCTTCCTGTTGATGATTGTCCCGCAGCTAGTTGTGATTCTGGTGTTCTTGCAAGAGGGAGTGAGAGCACGTCCTTCTACCCTGCCATCTTGGTTCAGGGCCCTGCCCACTTTTTAATCAGGTTGTTTGTTTGTTTGATGTTGAGTTGTATGAGCTGTTTATATATTTTGGATATTAACTTCTTATTGGTCATATTAGTTGCGAATATTTTCTCCCATTCAGTAGGTTGTCTTTTCATTTTATAAATGGTTTCTTTTGCTGTGCAAAAGCTTTTAAATTTAATTAAATCCCATTTGTTTAATTTTGCTTTATTTCCCTTGCTTTAGGAGGTAGATCCAAAAAAAATTGCTATGATTTATGTCAAAAGTGTTCTGCCTGTGTTTTCCTCTAGGAGTTTTGTGGTTTCTGGTCTTATATTTAGGTGTCAACAGTTTCTTTATTCACTTGGTAATGCAAAGAAACTTCCTTCTTTGTGAGTAAGAATTTTGTTCTTATTGATTGAAAGCATACATGTATATCATTTTGTCACTAAGAGGGCAATTTACAAACCTGTTACTTTGACTGTCCTCCTATCTAGCCTAACTAAATGGGAGAGGGGTGGACTGAGGATGCTGTGTGAGGGCATAATAAAAAATTTCTATAGGGGCAAGAAAACTTCACTGTATAAAGTAATTATAGCTATTATCGTTATAGGAATTGGCAAGGGGCAAATGAGTTGTCACAAATTGATCCTTTCAGTTCTATAACAGTAATAACCTTCTTGACACAATTTACGGGGCAACAAACCGTACTCCAAAATTTTTTTTTAATTTACTGATTGATGATTCCACACATTCCACACATAGAAAATGGTGGTGTTCCCTCCTATGTATCAGGATAGATAACCATATAAAAGATAGTGTGATGAAGAGAAAATCTCCTGTTACCAAGTGCATATTACTTTCAACCCTTTCCCTAATCATATTCCCTGAAACTAACCAGTGGTACTTCTGTTAACTTACGTAGGTGGATATTATTTGGCAAATTATGAAACAGTTTGTTATACTTTTTAAAAAGTCAATAACACAGCATCTGATTCTTTTTAACAAAAAGTTTGTTCCCTTGAATACTTTTATTACTTTTGTCTGTAGATTATAACCAGTTGTTATTTCCATTGAGTAACCCAACTTTTCTAGTTTCTGGTTCCACATAACTGGAGCCCAGTAGACTTAATTATATTAAAAGATGACTTCAGTTAAGTAGCTGAACTCTGCCTTAGCTTGAAGATGTGAGTTTAACTGTGCCTTGATATGTATTAGCTGCCTAATCGATCACTCAGGGGGCTACATATTGTACTGTAGAAGAGTTTGGCTACGTGTTCATGTGAAAATTTATGGAACTGGGTCCAAAAGAATACCCAATGGATTCTCAAATCATTAGTTTTTGGATTATGTCTTTACTTTGGCAACATGTTACAAATAAGCAAGCATGACTGAAATTAATTTATTGTATTCAAGAAACATCTGTAATTCTGCAGTTACTCGGCAAGAAAGAATTAAACAATTTCATCTTTGACCATTCCCCTTCTTATTCCAGCTAAACAAACCTCTCCTTCCCAAATTACTTAGATCCTCTCTTCCAGCTAATAGGAAAACAAAGGGCCTCATAAATAAGCCTCTGTATTGGGTTGGCCAAAAAGTTCATCCGGGTTTTTCTGTAACATCTTACAGAAAATCCCGAAAGAACTTTTTGTCCAACCCAGTATTTATAAATATTAATACATATAAAAACACAAGGATGACATTAAAGTGTCATGAAAAGCCAGCTTAGAGACAAATTAAAGACAAACGCTTCTCGCTTCAAGTGAATTAGGGGCATGTGTGCCAAAGTGTTGTAGCACATGCTATGTGAGAGAACAGGAAATGAGCTCATCTCTTTCTAGTTCTGAAATACGAGCACTGGGGTACAAATCACTTTTGAATATCTTATGGATCCTGGGGAATTATATTCAACAGGACTTTATTTCAATTTTTTTTCCTATTTTATTTTCCTTTCCTTTAAAAAAAGAGAAAAACTATGACTAAAGGAAGCCAAAAAGTACAGTCTATGAAATTGTCATAATGCCTTCTGTCTCATTAGGAGTACTCTCAGCAAAGCTGCAGGGCTAGCTGAGGGATGGGTCGGCCTCTTCTGACCCAGGAACAGTAACCAAAGGCCAAAGGGGATCAGAAATAAATCCTAATAAATGATAATCCTGCTCCAATAACTGACCAACATAATGTTCAAGGGTATTTACTGTGGACTTAGAAAGAAAAGTCTTGAGATTTCGCCAAGGTCAGAAAACTTTTTAATCCCAGCTGATTAACTAGGAAAATGTTCATGGAAATGTTCATGAGTATGTGTTATTGGAAGGTCCATAGGAAGAAGGAAAAGGAAGAGAAGGAAGAAGATAAATCCAGGTGGTAGGATAAAAAAGAGGGGTGGGGAGCCATTTAATAATAATAATAACAATAATGGAAGAAAACAACAAAATAAAAAGGCAACCTTTTTATTGGTAGAAAATATTTGCAAACCACGTATCTGATAAGGGGTTAATATGCAACATATATAAGTCACTCATACAACACAATAGCAAAAAAAAATTAAAAAAAAACCCAAACCCAAAAAGCAAAACAAAAACAAAAAATCGAAAACATCCACACAACCTTATTTAATAATGGGCAAAATACCTGAATAGACATTTCTCCAAAGAAGATATACAAACGGCAAACAGATATATGTAAAGATGCTCAACATCACTAATCATCAGGGAAATGAAAATCAAAACCACAATGAGATAGCACCTCACACCTATTAGGATGGCTTTTATCAAAAAATCAAAAGATAACAAGTGTTGGTGAAGTTGTGGTGGAAAAGGAACTCTTACACGCTGTTGGTGGGAACATAAATTGATACAGCCATTATGGTATATATGGTTTGCAGCCATTATGGAAAACAGTATGGAGGTTCCTAAAAAAATTAAAAACAGAATTACCATACGATCTAGCAATCCTACTTCTGGGTATATATTTAAAGGAAATTGTCAGTATCTCCAAGAGATATCTGTACTTCCATGTTGATCGCAGCATTATTTATCATAGCCAAGACATGGAAACAAGCTAAGTGTCCATCTACAGATGAATGAATAAAGGAAATGTGATATATCACAGTATATATATGCATATATATGTATATATCTATAAATACATATATATGCATATATATGTATATATAAATATATATATATATATATGCAGTTTTTTCTTTCTACACAGAAACCTTTTTGCCACTTGGTATTGTTTTGAGAGTTTTAAAATATATATTTATTTGTTTATTTATTTGGTTGAGCCGGGTCTTAGTTGAGGCAGGCAGCCTCCTTAGTTGCGGCTCGTGGGCTCCTTAGTTTTGGCATGCGAACTCTTAGTTGACTCCCTAGTTGTGGCATGTGAACTCTTAGTTGTGGCATGCATGTGGGATCTAGTTCCCTGACCAGGGATGGAACCCATGCCCCCTGCACTGGGAGCGCAGAGTCTTAATCACTGTGCCACCAGGAAGTCCCCTGTTTTGAGAGTTTTATGGAAGTAAATTGAATGGAATAGGTTCCATTTATTGAATACCTAACATATATTCCTTTTACAGCAACATCTGAAGGGGTCTTATCCGGATTTTATAGATAAGGAAACTAAACCTCTGGAAAGTTAATATATTAAGAGATTTGCTCAAATCACACATATAATAGGAAGAGAGTTGGGGTTGAACTTGGGTCAGGTTTTAAAGCCTGACTATCTTACATTACCCCCACCAGAGATCCAACTTCCCCAACCACAAATTGAAGTCTCTGCATTGGTATTTAATTTTTTAAGATTATCTTTCTTTAAATAAGATTTATTATATGAAAATGTCATCTTCTTAATGTAGTTCTTATTCCATAGAATGTTATTTTCTAGGTTCATTTAGGACTTGGTTGACAACAAAATGATGTAGAAGACAGACATAGGGTCAGAAAACAAAGGCTGTGATGTCTGTTGAGCATTGTTTAGACAACCTCATGGTATGTTATTTATGCTTTTATTTTATTTTAAATTATATTTAACTTATAGAGTTAAAGATATGAAATTAAATTGACTTGTGGAGTTAAAAATAATTTATAACTCATCTTGTTCTAGAAAGTATTTCAGGTGCCATGAATCAGAGTTAGCTAAGTGTTTCTATACTTCTTCATCTCTTCAAACTAGATTGTCCAATCCTTGGGGCCAGAGACTGTTCTAGCCATCTTTGTTTCTCCAGCAGTACCCAGCAGTTCTTGATGTGGTAAGTCACAAACATTTGTTGAATTCATTCCTGCTGAGATGGCCTGACATGTGGAGTGTACAATGAGGGACTTGTGTAGAAAAGAACTGTGCTGAGTGTGTCCCAAATGAAGTAGGATAGTTTAGAATCAAGGCTAGATGGAATGATTCAAGTTCAAAAATCAGTACTCTTTTTGGATTAGTAGATGACACTTTTGAGTCTTTTAATATCAGTAACATGTTGAATGAAAAACATTTCTACATTTAAAAATCTGTCACTTTGTAAATATTTTCCTGGGCCAGCAACTGTCATCACTGTACCCTTATACAGTAATAGGTATTATTTCTTCTCTTTTATCAGGGGACAAAAGAGGCAGGTGCCCTAAAAGCACATGGGCTGTTTTTATCCATAGGTTGTGCTTTTATCTATCTACAAGTTTGTGGGTGTTAATGGTTGCCTTCTGCCTATATTCCTTTTATTTGTTCATTTGTTGGCAGATCTTATTTATATTTTGAGAAAATAAAAAGGGCACTTCAAAGACTTTGGTTTTACCTTATTCTTGTACTATTTTTTCACTTGCACAATATGAATGCTCTAGTTAAAATGGAAATTAAAATACAATACTACATTGTGTATATTTAAAGCTCTATTATCTGCAACAGTGCAAGGTACATAATAAATAGCGATGGATTAAGAGATTGATCATCATAATTATCCTCTGAAGCCCTAGTTCTGCAGCTCACTTGCTGTTGACTTTGGACGAGTTATATCATCCCTCCAGGTTTCAGTTTTAACATCTGAAAAATGAAGAGAATAAAGCAAACAATATATAAGGACCGTTGAAACTTTAGCATCCTCTGATCAACTGTGGAGCATAGTTAGTTCATTACCTCTGATTTTCCACTAGGAGAGTCAAGTTATATGTATTTTTATGGGGTAGATGAGTTTAGAATCTAGCTTTATATATTTTCTGCTTTTCACAGTAAAGGCCAAATTCAAGGCAAATTATATTAAGATGTTTTTGATAGTATCATAAATGTTCTTTCTTCTTCAACCACTTAGTGTAGGCCTAGGGCAGGAAGCATGGATTCTTTCTGGAATATCATTTCACTAATGGCATAAAGCCTTTCAGAAATATCACTACTCCCACTGATATTCAAGCTACCCTGACTATAAAAAAATTTCTTAGCCTGCTAAAACTGCCCAATAAGGAAAAGAAATACCCAGCATGAACCTGACTTTAGATGAAAACATAAACTAATCCAAACACAAGTTAACTTGGAAAGAAATTAAACCCTGTCACAGTGAACTCCTAAAGTCTGTGAAAGTGGTTGCTTTTTTTCAGAAGGGTGTTGGGTGGGGAGGCCACCAAGCTACAAATTGCACTATAAGAGTTTGTGGGCCTGTAAATTATTTCTAAAGGATTGATGGTGATATTCTTCTGTTATACAAAACAAATTTCCAGCAAGAGGATTACCAGAGTTGATATCTGATATCAAGCAAGATGAAAAGAAAAAACAGAAAACTTATTATAAGTGCCAGTAAAATAGTCAGCATTTCCCCCTTCTTTTTAAGATGGATAATTTAAGTGTGATTTCTTTTACTTTTTTTGTCCCTGGGAATCATTTTTCTGACTCTGGTGATATGTTGATCAACAATGTCATGTGCTCTAAAGATGGAGATGAATTGCAGAAGTCAGACAGGCATTTATTTTAAAAGCTTAGACTACCCAGAGGATCAGAAAATATATCTTGGGTTTCTGGGGATTCTGGAATAAACTTGGATTATACGCTGCTACCAGTAGGTAACTAACACTCTGCATACATTACTACCATATGCTGACATCTTTACTGAGTTATAGAAAAATCTCCAGATAGCCCCTTAGGTACCTGCTTGCTCTCGCACACTTACTGTTGCTCCCCACAATTAGCAATAAAATAGTTGCTAATCACTGGTAGATGATACTAATCAACTCTGTAAAATATGTTTTAAATCCATTTGAGTATCATATGGAAATCAGTATGTCCTGAGTTGCTCCCTTCCATGCAAAGTGTAACTACCTGAGTTGGGAATTAATGTTTAAGTATATGCTTATGGGTTAATATTTAAATTTTTAAAGAAAAATCTATAAATAATTTAAATGAAAACATCTCATGAATAGATGAAAGAAAGGCTGAATGAATGGCTCTCTGTATCTTATTAAAAAAAGATGTGTTGTAGTCTTATAATCTGCTCCAGTATCGTGTGCTACTATCGAAAGAAAACAACAAATATTCGGAGATGGCCATTGCCTTCCCTGGACAGCCTGACTTTGGGAGATTTTTATTCTCAAAGGTTATATACAATTCTGGAAGTTTGTCCCATGAGAAGGTTAAGGCCTCTGCAGTCTCTCAAAAACAAACAAAATAAAGACCACTTTCTAAACTGTGGTCACAGAGAGATTTGCAACCACTCAAGTCTGTTTGAATTGATTAGCAGGCTCTCTGTACTCTGATTCCAGCAGGCAGCCCATTCTGACCTTGACTCAAAGAGCAGAAGGGTGACTTGCATTTATATCAGAATTTGGATGCCCATGGATGGATTTAGTGTGTAAAACATTGAACATGATAGAGTTAATAGAGAAAGATGGGTGGATAGGTAGGTAGAGGGAGTCATAAATGGACAGAGATCACCAGAATTTATTTTTGTGATATTGATTAAATTCACCACAAGGAGAAAAAATTATTTGTAAGAATACCTTCTCCAGCCAATCTGTAGTTTCTGGTATTTAGTAGAAATAATAGGTGCCTGGAACTTTCCCATGCCCTCACTGGTATCAGATGTTAGGAGACTTTTGCACCTGAGTGAACTTGGCTGCAGTTCTGCACCAGGAATTCTGCTAGTCTCTACAGAAAACTGCCCAGGTTTGGCTGGTACCCGTAATACTGTCGTCAAATTGGACTTGACTTTTAAGTGCTGGTTTGACCTAAGGCATGGCTTCTCCTATTTGTAGTGATCTTAATGTGGCTACAGGAGAATCACGGGCGAAGGTTATGTTGCGTGCATCTGCTTTGTATAAATGCTCTATTTCACTTGGAAAAAGTTCAAGTGTTCGAGAGACCACAATTTTTGATTATTATAGACAGACAAATGATGCTCTGGAACTTCAAGAGATAATAAGGAAGTGTTTAGTTTTTCAGGGATAATTGAAAGCCGTCCCTCTTCTTTACGTAAGACGTGGTTATCTTAGAGGCACACGTTGCTTTCTTCCTGCTTGGAGCCAGCATACGCATCACTCTGATTTCCTGGAGTTTCTTCACTCCTCCTTCTGCCAAATTACATCCCAGGCTCCTTTCAAAACGCTGCGTAAAACACACATCCTTTGGGGAGCTTTGTGGACTAACCCCACGAAGCTTCAGTCACTCTCACAATATTCCTGTTGGGCTTTACTTTTTAAGACTCAGACATTCATTCATTGAGTCATCTAACATGTGCACCAACTTTATGCTAGGCCTAGTTATAGGCACTTGAGATATATTACTGAACAAAATAAAGATTTCTTTCCTCGAGGAGGCTATATTTCAGTAAAAAGAGTGTGATGCTTAATTTTATGTTACTTTGGCTAGGTCATGGCATCCAGATATTTGGCCCAATACCAGCCCGGACATTGCTGTGAAGATGTTTTTAAGATGAGATTGACAGACTTTGAGTAAAGCAGATTACCCTCTGTAATTTGGGTGACCCCATCCAATAAATGAAGGCCTTAAGAGGGAAAGACTGAGAAAGAAGGCATTTTTGTCTCCAGACTGCCTTTGGATTTGAGCTGCAACATCAAATTTTCCCTGGGTCTCCAACCTGCCCTGCAGAATTCAAATTTGCTAGCCCCTACCTCACATGAACAAATTTCTTAAAATAAATATTCCTCTCTATGTCACTCCTTATATATATATATATATATATATATATGTAAATTATATGCTATATTAGAAGATAGTAAGTGTGAAAGGAAAAGTGGGGAAAGTAGAGTAGGATAAGGGGGACTGGGAATGTTGGGAATGGGAATAAGACTGTTTTATTAAATAGAGGAGGCCTCATTGAGAAGATGAGATTTGAGAGAATATTGGAAGATACTGGGAGGGTTAGCTGAGTGGCTCTCTGGAGAAAGAGCATTTCAGGCAGAACAACCAACTGGAGTAAAGATCCTAATGCAGGAGTGTGTTCAGGTAACAGCAAGGAAGCTGGTGTGGCTGGAATGGAGAGCACAAAGGGTTGAGTAGTAGGAGATGTGAGCAGCATGGTAACAGGAAGCCAGGTGAAGTAGAGCCTTACAGGCTCATTGTAGAGTGTTGAGCCAAAGCGAGATGTGACTCTGTTTTTTTTTTTCTTTTTTCTTTTGGCTGTGTTGGGTCTTTGTTGCTGCGCGCAGGCTTTCTCTAGTTGCGGCGAGCGGGGGCTACTCTTCATTGCAGTGCACGGGCTTCTCGTTGCGGTGGCTTCTCTTGTTGCGGAGCATGGGCTGTAGGCACGCGGGCTTCAGTAGTTGTGGCACATGGGCTCAGTAGTTGTGGCTCATGGGCTCTAGAGTGCAGGCGCAGTAGTTATGGTGCACAGGCTTAGTTGCTCCGTGGCATGTGGGATCTTCCTGGACCAGGGATCGAACCCGTGTCCCCTGCATTGGCAGGCAGATTCTTAACCACTGTGCCACCAGGGAAACCCTGTGATTCTGATTTATGTTTTTAGAAAAGTTATTTCTGTCTGCTGTACTGAGAATAGACTTTAGAACCCAAGGGTAGTAGCAGGGACATGTGTTAGGAAAGTGTATCCCTCAGCTATTGCTGAGTAACAAACCATCCTATTTTTTAGTTGCTGAAAACAAGAACCATTATTTAGCTCACAATTCCTTGGATTGGCAAATTAGACAGGGCTCAAATGGGCAGTCTCCTAGTCTTGTCTGCAGTCAGCTACAGGTCAGCTAAGTGTCTGTGTTTCAGGGAGCTGCCTAGCTATTGGCTTGGACAATGAGGGTGACTGGACCATATGCTTATTCACATGATGGCAGCAGGATTTCAAGAGAAGGAGCAGAAGTGTTCAAGGGCTTTTGGGGTCTAGGCTCAAAACTGACATACCATCACTTGGGGTATATTATATTAGTTGAAACAAGTCATGGGGTGTTCACAGATTGAAGGATTAGAAGGAGCAGATTACACATCTTGATAGGAAAAGCTACAAAGACAGATTATGAAGGAGTATGATATAGTGAGGGAAATAATTGCTGCCTTTTGGCAAACCATCTGCCACAGAGGCTATTTTGGATGTCCAGGTGAGAGATGATTGTTGCTTGGACCAAGGTAGTAGCGTGGAGGTGGTGTGAATTGGTCAGAGCCCACATCTACTTTCAATGTTGGGACAACAGGATTTCTTGATGAACAGGTGTAGGGTGGAGAAGAGGAAAGGAGAAGAGTCAAGGATCAGTCTAAGGCTTTTGGCTTGAATGACTAGAATGATGGAGTTGCCATACACAGAAATAGGGAAGATTGTGTGTGGAGCAGATTTCTTGGGAGGAGATCAGGAATTTCATTTTAGTCATATTATTTCAAATGTCTGTTAGACATCAAAGTTGAAATGTGACATAAGCAGTTTGAAATCAAGACTAATGTTTGATAGCTCACACAACTTAATAATAAAAAACCAAACAACCCAATCAAAAAATGGGCAGAAGACCTAAATAGACTTTTCTCCAAAGAAGACATACAGATGGCCAATAAGCACATGAAAAGATGCTCAACATCACTAATTGTTAGAGAAATACAAAGCAGCACTACCATGAAGTACCACCTCACACCAGTCAGAATGACCATCATCCAAAAGTCTACAAATAACAAATGCTGGAGAGGGTGTGGAGAAAAGGGAACCCTCCTATACTGTTGGTAGGAATGTAAATTGGTGCAGCCACCATGGAGAACAGAATGGAGGTTCCTTAAAAAACTAAAAATAGAGTTGCCATTTGCTCCAGCAATCCCACTCCTGGGCATATATCTGGAGAAAACTCCAATTTGAAAAGACACGTGCACCCCAATGTTCATAGCAGCACTATTTACGATAGCCAAGACATGGAAGTGACCTGAATGTCCATTGACAGGTGAATAGGTAAAGAAGATGTAGTATTTATATTTATATATGTGTGTGTGTGTGTGTGTGTGTGTGTGTGTGTGTGTATATATATATATATATACTTATACACACACACACATTGGAATACTACTCAGCCATATAAAAGAATGAAATAATGCCATTTGCAGCAACATGGATGGACCTAGAGATATCATACATACTAAGAGAAGTAAGACAAAGACAAATATCATATGATATCACTTATATGTGGAATCTAAAATATGATACAAATGAACTTATTTACAAAACAGAAACAGAGACATAGAAAACAAACTTATGGTTACCAAAGGGGAAAGGGGGCGGGGAGGGATAAATTAGGAGTTTGGGATTAGCAGATACAAACTACTATATATAAAATATATAAACATCAAGGTCCTACTGTATAGCATAGGGAACTATATTCAATATTTGTAATAAACTATAATGGAAAAGAATATGGAAAAGAATCTATATATGTATAACTGAATCACTTTGCTGTACATGGGAAACTAACACAACATTGTGAATTAACTATACTTCAATTAAAAATATTTTTTTTAAAGGGCTAACATTTGAGAGAGAGGTTTGGGCAGGAGTCCTCAGCGAATAGCTGATATTTAAAACCATGGGACTGAACAATATATCTTCAGGAATGACTACAGATAAAACGAAAGAACCAACTATTGAGCCCAGAACTAACACACTAATACAAATACTAATACTGTAGTGTACTAGGAGTTCAGGAAGAAGAAGAAGAACCAATAATGGAGGCTGAGAAGGAATAGCCAGTGATATGGGGGAAAAACAGACCAAAAGAGTGCAGTGTCCTGGAAGCCAAGAGAAGACAGTGATTTGAGGAGTAGGAAAGGACTACGCCGGATGCTGCTGACAGGTCACCTGAGGTCATTGCCAGCCAGATCATTTGAGGATTTTTTTTTAAAAAAAGCTTCAGGATTCTCTTGTTATTTATTCTCTTGTTATTTTTTCTATCAAGAAATGTTTTCACCTTGGCTGTCACAGGAGTGGCAGTGGTAGTAGTAGTTGTAGTAGTGGTGGTGGTAGTAATATAACAGTGGTTGTAGTGGTGGTAGTAGTAGCAGCAGCAGCAGGAGCAGCACTAGTAGCAATATTAGTGGTGGCGGTGTAGTAATAGTAATGGAATAGCAGTAGCAGTGTAGTAACAGTAGTAGTAGCAGTGCTGGTGGTGGTGGTGGTTTTGGGGTAGTAGTGTGGTAGCAGCAGTAGTGGTAGCGGTAGTCGTGGTAGTCGTGTAGTAGTAGCAGCAGCAGTGGCACCCTGCTCCAGGCACTGTTCCTCGGGCTCCATGTGGATAATCTCATTGCATCCTCACAGTAATCATTTTCTTTATGGATGAGGAAATTAAGTCACAGAAAAGTTAACTAACTTTTCCAGAGTCACACAGCCATAATGTAATGGGTCCAGAATTCAAACCCAGCCCTTCTGATTCCATAGCCTTTCTGCTCACCACTCTGCTCTACTGACACACAGGGAGCAGGACAAGTGCTGTTGTAGTGCTGAGGTTCAACAGATTACATTTTAGGCATCAGATTCCGTCATCCTTTTTTATGAAAACCAGGCTTCTGATCCCGTAACCATTTTTCTAGCATATCTTGTTCTTATTTATTTACTTAATTATCTCCATTTCAATCTAAAACCAATTTGAAGCAACTTATACAAATTATACAGCATAATCACATAAAGAATAAGTGATGTGATGGGGAAGACACCTTGCTTCCATCAGCCATTCTAATAACTGGCATAGTCGTGGTAAGGAAATTATAACTTTTTTTTTTTTTTTTTTTTTTTTTGCTGTGCGCGGGCCTCTCACCGTTGTGGCCTCTCCCGCTGTGGAGCACAGGCTCCAGACGCGCAGGCTCAGCGGCCATGGCTCACGGGCCCAGCCGCTCCGTGGCATGTGGGATCTTCCCGGACTGGGGCACAGAACCCGTGTCCCCTGCATCGGCAGGCGGACTCTCAACCACTGCGCCACCAGGGAAGCCCTGGAAATTATAACTTTTATTGCCTCAAAATTTGCTTGCCAACCAGATTCAGAAGGTAATATGCAAATTTTGAGAGACTCTTCGTAATTGTCTATTTTTTTAATATGGTGAATGGTAAATTTCCTATGTCATTTAAGTATAAACAGCATGTTGAACTTTTTGCACTGTACATAATCGAAATATTATCTTTGAATTTAAACACATTATAATTGTGGATAGCACAACGAATGAATACAGTTTATTCCAATTCAAATTTAGCCTTAGAGTCATTTGTGTCTATTTCATGTTTCTCTAAAATAATACAAACAGACTTCCTATTCTTTCTAATAATGTAGAATGCTATAACACAATACAAAAATATGCCTTTGGCCACGAATTATTTTAGTCATAGTGGCCATTTAAATTTATTGTTGGAAGTAATAAATTGGATACGGTTGGTGGGATATTCAAGTGGAGATGCCTGCAGACAGGCGGGTAAGCATCTGTAACTTTGGTCCAGTGATGCCCCCCTACAGCACAGTGTGGTGCACGAAGTGTGAGTGCAAACCCAGTCAAAGGCAGGAGACACAAACTGACACAAATCCACTCCCATCATCGTGCCACTTGGGAATGGATATCATGTACATATGTGTGCATGTATGTATGTGTGTACAAAAAGACCTCAAATTCAACATGTTTAAAATGGGGTGTGCTCTGAATTTTTCTTTTTGCCTCCAGTCTCTCAGCTTTCTCTCCATTCTTCGTACCACCACCAGATCAATCATATTAAAGCCTGTGTGTTGTTTTTCTTCTGAAATCTTTAATGACTATCTATTGCCAGTAAGACCCACGGAATCCATCCTTGCTTGGGCAGGTTGGCTTGCTAAAACAACAGCCATTCCCAACACTTTTCTTCTTCGCCACCCCACTACAAAAGCTGGAAAGCAGATACTTTTTTTACTCTGCCTCTGTTTCCCTTGCAAGTGGCCATTGACTCATTTTTAGGTAATGAGATATGACTACCAGAGATTCTTGGAAAGACTTTGCTTTTCTGATAAAAAGAACATATGTGGTTGTTGCTGTTCTTTCTCCCTGCTTCCTATATTGAATATAGTTATAATGCATATAGATTATGCATCCATTTTGCCACCATGAGGAGACAGATATAAGGATAAAAAGTCCCTGCAGATGGCAGAGTGGTAGAAAGACTGTGTTCTGTGAGAACTCTGTTGAACTGCTGACACAACCCTGAGGCTGCCTACTTCTGGATTTATTGTTAAGAAAGCAATAAATTGTCTTTATGTTTTAACCAGACTTTGTGTTTCTTGCAGATGACATTATTCCTAATTCAGCTTTGCATTCAAACATTTACACTATCTGATTTGAAGTTGTCCTTCCATACACATCTGTGTTTTCTTGGCTACTTGATCACCATGTTTCAGAAGAATCTTCACTGTTCCCATTTCTAGAACACTCTCTGGCCTTTCCTGCTTCAGTGACTTAGCTCATGTTATTTCTTCCATGTGGACTTCATTTTTTTGTATTCTTCTACCAACACTGCCCTCCTTTCTTTGCCTCTAATCTTGCTGTATAGTCTTGGATATCCAGCTTACATGTCACCTCCTCCATGAAAACTTTCCTGCTCTTCCTGGAGGTGATAGCTTCCTTCTTGAATTCCTCTGAAACTTGGCTCTGTACAACAAAGATCATACCAAGCCCCAGAATATAATTATTTATGTTCTAAATTGTAATCCTTGACTAAAATTTGACTTATATGTCATTATTTCTCCTTGGGAATGGGTTGAACTTAGGTGTTTATTTATTTAGTTATTTTTCTAAATGAGTAGATCAGTGAATAAAGGAAATGGATTTTAGGTGTCTACAATGTAAAGTAGGTTGGGAGCAACAGAAATTCAGAAGTTTTGAAATAGAGAGGACTCCATCGATAGAGTCAAAGAGTAGAGTATTCGCTTACTGTAAAGAGGCCATGAAAAGTTCCATCCATTTCAGGACAACCTAATGAGGTTTTTGTCGATTGCAAAGAATGAAGCAACTCTTGTGTCTCAAGGCCCATTTTGACTGTTGAGTGGTTGTGCTTTGGTACATTGTTTTTGTTACGTGTAATGAGATTTGGGCACATAATTCTATATATGCTACAAGGAATACTGGGCCCATAAAATATTCTAATAAAAAATTATACTCTTTGAGGTTTTATTCACATGTTTTCTTCATGTTATAACCTAATATGCTTGCTTAGAAAAACACATTTTATTGTTTTTGAGTCATTTCCCCATCTTGAGTTTATTAAACTTGAATTAAAAGAAATTATTCTAAAAACAAAGCTGTTTCCTACACTGCAGCTTGAAAAACTTTTGAAACTAAATAAAGTTAAAATTCAAAACATTAAGCAAATATAAATCTTAAAATTGATAAGGCCTTTCCCATATCAAATATAGACATTTATTATAGCAACATGAGAGTTATTTTTGTCCCTTGGTCTTTTCTAGTGGAGGCCATTTGATTAATGTGATGTTAAATGCCTAATATTGGGTAATGAACTAAGTTACTCATCCTGTGCCTAGCCCCTTCCCACCCACTTCTAGAAGCAAAGTGTGGATGAGGATAAACAATTCCATGAGGGGAAATAAATATGCTTACACATATGTACAGACAGACATATCTATGGCCTTAAAGAGAGAGAGAGAGTAGACAAAAAAAGCTTTGGGAGAAAATATTTCAAATATTTGCCTCTCTCTCCCCATCATGTTTTATAAATATGTATTACAGAGGAAAAAATGCTTAGCAAATAAGGAAAGCCCACTAGCACTCCCTAAAGACTGCTGTCACTACTAGGTCTTGATGACAGCCAGCATTCTGAAGCAATATATCTAAATCATGGACTTTTTTTTTAAAGTTAAGAAATCCAGAAAAGTCACAGGTCCTGATTACAGATTCTGGCGCAATCTCACTAACAGTTTTTAGACATAATGTCCTCTGAGTTGTAAACCCACATATGGGTCCTTTCAGAGCCAATTTCTTCATGCAAGCCTGGAACTCTATCTGCTCCTTTCAGATCTCTCAACAGTTTTCAAGGAGTCAGCCTTCCTTCTTTCCAGAAAGGAACCACCCATTCTTTCAACTTCGTGTCACTAACATTAGTCATCACAGTGGAGGAATAGACAAGGGTAATCATGTTTTTTTAAATTTGGAAACAGCCCAAAGGTTCCAAATTTCTTTCAGAATTAAGTCATTTCCTCGTCTATGCCTGTCAGTCTTCTCAGATGTTATTGGAAGTTTCCCTACTTTGTTCACTCACTCATTCACTTCTTCATTCAATAACTTTTTATCAAGCACCTACTATGTGTCAGGCAGTGTTCTGGACTCTGAGGTTACATCAATGGACAAAATCCTAATGGAGTTTGCATTCTAGTGGGAAGAGATGATTATAAACAAATAAATGAAAAACAATATACCAGGTAGTGATAAGTGATACAAGGAAAATAAGCAGATTTATGGGGAAAGAGAATGCTAGGTGGGAGGGCTGCTGTTTTGCCTTGGGTGGTCAGTGAAGGCTGCTCTGAGAGTGCACGCTGAGCAGGAAGTGAGGGGGTGCACAGTTTAGTTATCTGGGAGAAGAGCCCTTCGGGCAGAGGAAACAGGATGTGCAAAGGTCCTGAGTGTGTTGGTGTGTTCAGGGAATGACTGGGGGTCAGCATGGCTGGAGCAGAACGGGCAAGGTGTGTGGGGCTGGAGGAAATGACATTAGATAAGAGAGAGCTGAGGCCAGATCAAGGCCTTGTTGTCCATTTTAAGTGTTCTGGCGTTTATTCCAAGTGACTGGGAAGCAATGGAAGATTTTTTCGAAGAGTGATATCAGATTTAAGTCTTAAAAAATCACTTTGGCTTGCTATGTTGAGAACAGACTGTAGAGGGCCAAGTTCATAAGCAGGGAGACAAGTTAGGAGGCTATTACAGTAATTCAAATGCTAGATGAGCTTTTGTCTTAGAAATTTATGACTCCAGCCTTGTCTGGGTTAGATGTCTAACCAAGATGCTCACCTCACGGCCAGCGTCTGGGCATAGCATTTTCTCAGAACAGTTCATAACCCGCTCTGATTTCATTGCTGTACATATCCCCTATCCGCCTACACCACATTCAGCTTCTGTGACGCTCTCCTGGGGGAGGAAGACATTTGGCCTTTGGGCTTTCAAAGATTCTTCCTCTGTGCTTCAGATGTTTTTGCAGGAACTTTGCATTTGTATATTTCTCCTCTTCCAAGGTGTCTCTCTCTCTCTCTCTCCCCCTCTTTTTCTGGGTAATGTGTTTTTTGTCTTTTTAAAAAATTTTTATTATAGTATAGTTGATTTACAATGTTGTGTTAGTTTCTGCTGTACTGAAAAGTGAATCAGTTATACATATACATATATCCATTCCTTATTAGATTCTTTCCCCAAATAGGCCATTACAGAGTATTGAGTAGAGTTCCCTGTGGTTTACAGTAGGTCCTTATTAGTTATCTATTTTATATATACTAGTGTGTGTATGTCAATCCCGGTCTCCCAGTTTATCCCTCTCCCCTTTCCCCCCTGGTAACCATAAGTTTGTTTTCTACATCTGCGACTCTATTTCTGTTTTGTGAATAAGTTTATTTGTACCATCCAGGGTGTCTCTGATACCTCTATCTTTGAGAAATTCTCTTACATCCCTTGGTCCATTTAAAAAAAAATCTTCTTGGTCTTATCTGCAGCGCATTCATTTATACGTTACCAAAGCAGGTTCTAGCTTTAGCTGGATCTCAGTCTCCTCACCTGTTCTGAGTGGTGCTTGAAATTAGTCAGTAGCTGATTTGCAGCAGATGACATTGTGCTAGGGGCACTAGTGCCTCATTCTTGGCATTAGCAGAATTTCTCCTGCTTTCCTGTACCCCTCAGACCTCCTACAAAATTCCTATTTCCAGTCTGAGAGATGCCTCTGGTCCAGAACTCATTTTAGGAGCAATAATGATTGATAGGCCCTGAGCCTTCATTCCTTTTTCAGTTCCGACCACCTTCTCACGTTACCTATGGCCTAGGTTGCTAGCAGCCCACCAGCCATATCAGCTCATAGATAGGTTTCTTTTGGCCCATACAGCACTGTTTAAAATTTTTTGAATAATTGCCAATACTTAAAAATGATGAGATTTATATAATAACCTGAATTTTTCATTTCTCTTAAAAAAGTGTTAGACTTGGCCAAACTGAGTATGCACGCTCACATGGCAACACCACATTGCAGTTCAGCAGCCGCTGCGTCATAGGATGAGGCATGCGCACTGTGCCCCTCCCGGCCCCTTTCACTGCCACGTCCCCTGCTTGGTGGTTCCTCTAGATATCTGAGTGCAAAACCTTGGTCCGTGCTCTCATTCTCCCATATCCCACTAGCCTTTAAAATTATTCTAGAGGTTCCCATTGCCCATGCAGAATTTTTAAGGATGAGAGTAATCTTTTAAAATTATACTAAAGCAACAACAACACATCCCCACATATAGAAAATAAGAGACAACTTTCACATAGGAAAGAGCAGCTGATTTCTTATGGCTTCTCAAAATGAGTCTCAATAGATTTTGGCTAGTTATCCAGTTTAATGCAACCTGGGTAGCCACTGGATATACACCTTGACCTTCCCCTTGGCCTAGCCTTCCCCACCCCAAATCTGTTCTAGCAAAGTCTTCTGAAATAGGATTTATAGGAAGACCCTCAGTGCAGTGCAACCGTGGACGGAGATATTGGCGCCGCATTTGCCATGGCCACTTCTGACCTAATGCCAGAGTTTCTATTGCCTCTTGGTCCGTTTTCAGATGTCTGTATGGTGAGGGAGGAATTCTCCAATATCCCATTAGAGTTTCTGAACAGTCTCAACTCTGTGGAGTGGAAATTTATAAAGAGTTTATTTTTTCCAGTCACTGCCTTGAACTCTGCCTCATTCATTCTTCATTTCTTGTCACTTAATACCATCTGGGATCGATCACATAAATTTCCAGTCACTTCGAGTCATTAAAACTCATTTATTTTAAAGCATCAATCTCAAATTTGATTTAAATCCCATCACTTCCTTGTAATCTTTCTTGTGTGGTCTGTGGATGAGTCCTTCAGAGGGTCCTGTTGGACCTGTCCACTCCACAGTTCCCTGACCAGGAGATCCAGCTCTCACTCCACTTCTCCCACCTCCCATCTGCTGGTGCCAACACCCCACAGCTTCTCGTTACTGGACTCCCCTTGCCAGGAGGCCACCACTGTGGGCAGAGCAAGATGCCTAAAACCTGGCTACTTTCTGTGGTACCCACTTGACCCACAGTCAACTCGCTCATCTTTGCCACCAAACAGTGGAAGGGGAGACCGCCCCCTCTCTCCCTTCTGCTGTCTCTTTCGGTCCCCCACCCAGATAGGCACAGGGACAAATCAGCCAGTTCACTGCCTAGGCAGACATCTCACCAGGGCATCCATCCATTCTGCTGAGAGTGTGAGTCATGCAGGCCCCAGTCTGAGCTGTTCTCTTGCAGTCTCACTCTCACTTGTCTTGGTGACAGGAGTACCCTCCCCTTCTCCCTGGGGAAGGGGAAGAATCATCTTTCATTTAAACCCTACAGTTTCCCTGAGGACAAGCAATCCATTGGCTCTCACCCATTCCTCTCCCCAGTCCTCTGCCCTCCAGACTGGAGGGCCGGGGACAGTCGCATGTGGGTGGGTCAGTTCTGCGGACTCTTCGTGCGCCCTGCGGGAACTGTCTGGTCCATTGTTGGCCGCTGTCTTCAGAATGCAGGCACTTCATGATTTCACATGTGGTGTTTTCTGTTCTTGGTGCCAAGCTTGGGAAAGTCTGCTCAGTGTCTGCTGCACTGCTGTATTTGAGCTGGATGAATCAGCTCAAGCACATCGAGGTATGAGAGGCAGAAAGCTCAACCCAAGATGGCTCTGCCAGTGAGGAAGTGTATTGTGTCACCTAACTTCGGCTCATATGGATTCCTGGTTTACGTGGTGTCCTTAGGTCCCCAGCTCCACTGTGTTTTCTCTGGGTGAGAAATGGTAGATGGAGGAGTCTTGGGGTCCTTACGGAGGCTCACTCAAGGCTCACCTCATCAGACGCCAGCAGAGGAGAATTCACTTTCCCAGGCGCTCAAACAAAAATCCTGGAATGTGACCTAGGTCACGTGCCCATTCCTGACCGAGTAACAGTGTTTGGAGGTGGCTGATGCCACTCAGATCCACCTGAAGTTTGGAAATAACTTTCCTCCATCTCTCCCACATCCTATGACATCCACCAAAGGAGGTCATAGATTTTCCAGATCTACCCTTGTTCAAACATTTCAGAGGGGTATGAAGAATAATAGTTTAAAGTTTAGGACCTTGGAATAGGATAGAACTGGATCCAAATCCTGGCTCTACCAGAGCAAGGGAACGTGACCAAGTACTTAAATTCTCTGAGACTCAGTTTCTCAGTTTTCCCAGCTGTAAAATGGGAGTGTTAATAATACCTAAGTCATTGGGTTGTTAAGAGGATAAAATAAATTGTGCCTTGTATGATTATTATTCTATAATGTCTGACACAATTAGGTGCTCAATAAATACTATTTTTATTGCTAAGAACTTCCTCCTTTGTGGATAGAGACCAACACTATGGAAAAACATACTAAATTATGAAGATTCTCCTTGCATTTCCTAGAAGGGACCAATTTGACACTGTTGTCCCAGGGAGTAAGCAGATTTTCCTGTCAATTTTCCTGTTATTCTTTGTATGCAGCAAGTGGAGGACTCAATGTGAAAGATGGAGGGTGGGGGAAAACTAAGTATATGAAATGTCTTAAGCATCGGTGTGAGTGTGTGTGTGTGTGTGTGTGTGTGTGTGTGTGTGAACTAGGAAGCTTATGCTAGGAGTAACTACCAGAGATTCATTAATCATTTCCAAAGAGCAACATAGGGCGCTTTGGAGAACCTGCCAAATTTTGAGCCACCTATGAATTTAGCAACACCCCTAGACATTGCCCAGACCTTCTCTTAGATTTGTCCATAAAATGGGGGAAATTGAGGCATTTTTGTTTTGTCATTTAAAGCAAAGCAATCTTGCCCAAATTTCATATTTTAAGGAAATTGTAAAAATATTAATAACATGAATTCAGTTGTAAAATGCATTTTGTATTTATCTTAAAGAATTAAACAATACTGGAATTAAAGGTGAGAGAACATTTTTTTAATATCAACTAGGAACTGCACCTTTCTGAAAAGTAAAATGTTATTTTTTTGAGAGACAGCAACAGTGGAGGTAATTTCCCAAGTAAAATATGTGAATTACGTTGAAATATATGGTGTGACTACGTAAATATAAAATGTGACAGCCCGTTTTGTATTCCAAAACTGAGCTCCCGTTTGTTGAGATTAAGATAGCTACTGGCGCCCTCTTGTGGAAATGATTATTTTAGCTATTATTATTTTAGGTGTTTAGTTGGAAAGGAAAATCAGCACAATTATTAAGGCGTACCTGTCATAAATGTGTTTTTTCCAGGCACTTTTGATGACTTCAGATTAATCATATAGTTTTGTTTATACACGAAGTCCAGGAGGAGATTTTAATATGTAGCGTAATGATGGTCTTTGCAGATTTACATTATGACTGTTTTTTTCTTAAGTAGATTTTGATCTGTCATCTGATTCAGCTGTTCTAAGAACCTTCATCAGACCTGGTTTATGTACATTTATATTTCACCTCAAAAGGTTGAACCAGATAGGTACATTAAAATAAAAATACTTTTCACAAGCTTTAAACTTCCGTCCAGCATCTGCCCTGCCAAAACTTCTCTTGATGGCCCTCCTCCAGAGATAGGTTTTGACCCAGCACCTGAACCAGTTTCGATCAAGTGGGAAATCCTCTGCCAACTGTAGCTGCCATGGCCACCTCCATCTCCTTAGCAGCTGGCTATCCCTGCTATATGTCAGAACATAAAGAAGAACAATCACACCGGTCCAAGACTGAAAGGAACTCTTGGGCTACAGAGTTCTCTGGTATTCAGGGTATTCAAGGAGTGGGTGGCCAACTGCTTGGTAGGCGCACGGCAGAGTGCATTCAAGGTCATTTATTTGGACTCAGTGATCTTCGTCATCCCTTCTAACTCTGAGATTCTAAAGCTCCTCTGTGTAATGTGATGTCCAGCCCTGCTGAATGAACTAACTGCAGATTTGAACCCACTCATTGCAGGTCTATATGTCCCTCTGGAATTACTCTATCAAGTAAACTCTCGGAACCTCCACAGGACCATTCAAAGTGCACATTAATCAGGGCACTGGAGCATAATAGATATATGATGCCCTTTCACCATTATTTTTAAACAGTTGTGAATAATTATGGAATATATAAGTTATTTTTAGCAGAAAACTGTCAAGCATAATAACTGGTGGATGCCAGTTAAGATAGGGAAATGGTAGAAGGTGTAGGGTCACATATTCAAGGGAAACGGTAAGCATCCTGAGTGAAGGTTTGAATGTGTGGGTTTGGGAGCACAAAGGAGCCGGATTCAAACCCTGCTTCTGTTATTTACTAGATGAATGACCCCAGATAAATGTCTGAGCTTCCTTCATCTATTGATATAAGAATTATGATGCTTACCTCACAGGGTTGCAGTAAGAATTAAATGGCATAAGAAAATGTGAAGCACTGAGCATGGCATGTAGAAGGCTCTCAAAAAATGCTAGGTATTCTCATTAAGGGACAGAAACAATACAAAAGGTGGAGCCATAGCCAGAAAGGGTCCTTGATGTTTAAGGCCCCATAAGCACAGAGAAAGCACACTGAAGTGTTTCCTGTATATAATTAAATTGTGTTCATTGATTATCCCTGATAAGCTTACCTTATGAATCAGGGGACTATCTCCATCTTCCCTGATATTTTATCTTTGATTATTGACCGGGACACATTTTAATCTCTCAGCATTTGGATTCACACAGTAAGCACTCTTATCTGACTTAATTATATATCGGTAAGAGCAGGGCACTGTAATCTGTATAACTCACTGGGCTTTTCATAAGGACATCTCTAAACTCGACAGCAAAAACTTTTAGGAATCAACAGCTTCAGGTCCCCACAGTGAAGGATCTGTGGAGAACCTTGATAGATTATCCCTGACTATTCCATAGTTCAAAGTCAAACTGTTGGATTGGTCAGGCCTACAAACTGGGCGATCACAGTTTATATATACAAAAGGATAATTTACAAAGATAGTAGCATTCAGAAGATGCATAATTTAAGACAAAACTCTTTTGGAGAATGATATTTGTAATTATTAGCTAAAGTGATGCCATCATGTGGCAAAAGCAAAAATCGCATGCACTCAGAGCCAATTCTAAGAGTAGCAATCTTGGACTGATTTTAATTCATTCATTTTGATAATTGAATTAATGGATTTTCATTAATTTATTTTCATTTACATTATTGTTATTTCAAATATTTTACAGAGTGAAACTTTATTCCTGTCATTTAGTTGGATGACTTCAAATGCATGTAATTCAAATGTGCATAAAATGTGTATAAAAGTGCATAAGATATGTAAAATGATTAAATGGACTCCTGAAGCTAAGTGAAACGTGACGAAGTCCGGACTTAGATAATGTTAACTGAGCATTAGATTGCTTTGCTATTTTTAGAACTCTGTTAAATAATTTGATTCCCTGAGTAAAAATAAATATATAGAGTGCTAAAAGAATTGACCAGCATTAAAAATATAAAGGCAAGGTCTTGTCAGTATGGCAGGCTGAGTGCATGCAAATGTAAAGAAAAGTGAGAAGGTTACAGCTGAGGAGGTTTAGATTGGGCGTCAGAAACCTGGAGCTGGAGAAAATTGTGTGTGGGAATGAGAACAGAGAGAAAAACTAGAGTTTTAAATTAAAATATATACTTAGAAAGTTGACCCCTGAATTCCCAGCCACCACACCCTCTGTATGCACAGAACTCCAGGCAGCCAGACTGTCATGCCCCAAGAAACAAACTGGAATGTATTGATACCTCTCTGGCTTTTATACCAAAATGGTATGGAAAAACCCTCTTCTTCTGGTTAAGATTAACATGGGCAAGATTTATCCTTCCAATTGAAACAGCTAAAAAACAGGACAAAACATATGAAACAACAGTTCTCAGGACACTAAAGCAGAGAAAACTAAAAAGCAGACAGAGGCAAAAAAACAAACAAAAAAACATTAGGTAAAGAGGAAGAAAGGTAAAGTAACAAGCAAAAATAAAAACAAGACGCTGTAGAGAAATGTCTTTAAAGTACCTAAAGAAAAATAACTATCAACCTAGAATTAGGTTGGATATAGTGTTCTATATGTTAATGAGATCAAATTGATTAACTTGTATCCAACTCATCTCTATGCTTACTGATTTTTGTCTGCTCGTTTGTCTATTAGTTGATAGACTTGTGTTCATCGACGTAGGTTAATATCCTCAACTATGATTGTGGATTTATCTACCTTTGCTTTAATTCTGTCAATATTTGTTTTATGTATTTTGAAGCCATGTTATATGATATACACTAATTTAGGGCTGTTGTACCTTCTTCTTGAATTGACCTTTTTATTATGATATATTATCCTTCAGTTCTTACACTTCGTGCCCTGTATTTTGTTCTATGTGAATATAGTCACACCAGGTTTCTTCTAGTTAGTGTTTTATTTTTGATTTGCCTGTTCTCTTCTTGAGCTCTATTTCCTTGTGCCAGGGTGTGGAGAACACCCTCAAAGAGAAAGCTGGAATTAAAGTGAGGCTCACCACATGTGCTTTCCTTCCCTCAAGGACCTTAGCCCTTTCTATCTAGTGCCTGTAGAGAGCTGTTTAATATGGCTGAATTCTCTTTCACTCCATTCTTTTTTCCTTACTTTATAAGTGACACTGCAAGGATCAGCAAATATGGCCTGAGGGACAAAGTGGCCCATCTCCAGTTTTTACAAATCATTTTATTGAAACAAGCCCTACTCATTCACTTACATATTATCACCGGCTGCACGACAACAGAGTTGAGCAGCTGTAATGGAGATCATATGGTTGGGATGTCTAAATATTTACTATCTGGCTCTTTACAGAAAAAGTTTGTTGACCCCTGAGGTACAGAGAAGGAAAAATTATGTGTAGCCTGAGGGCATGGGGTGGGGTGTCAGTTAGGGCTGGAAGAGATTTTTCTCAGCTAGGCCTGCCTGCAACCTTCATTGGCCAGAACAGGCTCTGTTCTCTCTTCTGGGGCTTTATTAAAGGTCTTCAGCCGGGTTTACTTCATAATGCCAGGGGTGTCCTCTTTACATCTAGGGGTAAACTGGGGCTTCAGATCATCCTCAACCTCTAGCTGGATTTGGGCCTCTGGAACTTTTGTTACTTTTAAGGAAATGCAGCCCCGCTTGTGCTCTTGCCGGGTATTCAGGCGTCAGTCATTTCTACTCTCATACTGCTGACAGGTGTGTGAAAAGTGAATTGGCTCCCTTCTTGAGCGCCTTTAAGACGAGGAGGACTTTTCCTGGCCTGTCTACCAAGGACTCTGGGCTCAGCCTCTCCCTGCACCTGCAACTGACTCAGATCTCTTTTTTATTTCTGAGGGCGTGGGTCTTCCAATTCTATAGGTTTCTGCTTCACCAAACCCCTTTGGTAATGTTTTTCAGGTTTTTGTTTCCCTCAGCGCCCTCTCTTAATGACTCCAGAAAGTGAGTTCTAGGAGCTGTCCTAGAGCCCATACCGCACTCCTTAAGGGAGCTTTGCTTTTCATTGGTTATCAACCCTTATTGGGGGCATTTTTCTCTGTTTTTTAACCAATTTGTTGTGTATGTCTTAGATTTTACAGAAATGAAACTTTGAGATCTGGTTTTCCTCTACCATATGAAACTGGGAGATTCTATATTGGTTTCAGAATATGGTCGGTAAAGAACATATTTGCAAAAAGCTCTTTTGTATCTAATTTCTTTCCACTTGTAAGGTGAAGGATTTGCAATTGGAATAATTAACCACAAGGGGGAGTGTTTCTTTTGATTTTCATTTCCTTCAATAAAACTAATACATATAGTTTATGCAGGGTTTTATGTTTGTGACCAGTGAGTAAAATTACACCAGTAGAGGGCTTCCCTGGTGGCGCAGTGGTTGAGAGTTAGCCCGCCGATGCGGGGGACGCGGGTTCGTGCCTCCCTCTGGGAGGATCCCACGTGGCCCGGAGCAGCTGGGCCTGTGAGCCAAGGCCGCTGAGCCTGTGTGTCCGGAGCCTGTGCTCCGCAACGTGAGAGGCCTGCGTACCGCAAAAAAAAAAAAATTACACGAGTAGAATGTGATATTTTGTAAATAATTCTATCCAATCACAAAGCCTAATCAACAATTTTTTTGTACACCTACAAGGTGCAAGGCTCTCCGCTAGGCTGTTAGTAGATGCTACAATCGGTCTTTACAAGCCAGATATATAGTAAGGAGCTTGAAATATTGGGTGATTTGTTAAAATGAGCAATTCCAGTTGGGTTTATGTTGAACTAATAATTTACACAATAACTACTGCATCATCTATTTTTAATGAGAAATTCAACTACCACCAAAAATATCTTAAAGATATGAGTCAAATGTCTACAGATCTCCTACCACACAGTTCAAACTTCCTCATAGAGAGATATTTTTACTTTCCATAAATTCTGCTACACTTAATAAAAAGGTAAATGTGGACTGAGATTTGAAAATCTATTTCCTCTATTTTTTAACATAGCATACAGGCTTCAACTTGCTTAAAGTCACTGAAGCTAAGTAGCATTTCATGGAGAGTTCCTGATAATGGGCCCAAACATATGACAAGGTACCTGGGGCTAGATACCATTTAATAGCTGAAAATGATGACAGAAAATATTTGAGCAAAATAAGGAATTTATTATCTTGCATAAGTGAAGTGTCCAGGGATGAGGCTTTGTTGGCTTCCTTTTCAGAACTGTTTGAGCTCAGGCTCCTCAAAAATGGCTCCAAGCAGATGCAGTCATATCTGAAAAAGCGTGTGTGTGTGTGTGTGTGTGTGTGTGTGTGTGTGTGTGTGTGTGTGTCTTGCTAATGAAAGTGGAATAAAATCCAAACTGGCTTTCAGGACCTCCCAGGTTCTATATGTTCAGATTCCCTTTAATCTCTTAAAAATCATCCCACCAAGCTCTCTCCCTTATATTTCAGACACACTAGCCTCTCTTCTATTCTTCAAATGTGCTGAGTCTTTTCCTACCCCGAAGCCAGGTTGCCTCTGTCCAGAATGCTCTTCCCCCAGCACTGCACAGGCTGGCTCCTCTGCTGCTTCAGGTCTCAGCTCAGCTCAATGTTCATTCCCTCCTGATCCTAACGAATGTGCACCCTGCTCCTCCCCTTCTCATTTCCTTCATATCACTCATCATAAACTACCCTTATTTGTTTTCTTACATATAGTCTGTCTTCCTAACTAGAAGGCAAGCTCCATGATGCAAGGATCTTATTTTTATAGTTCACAGTGTATCCCCAGTGCTTAAATAACAATAAACACTCAATAAATATTTATAGAATAAACATATTACTTTTTTTAAACGTCTTTATTGGAGTATAATTGCTATAAATGTTGTTTTAGTTTCTGCTGTATAACAAAGTGAGTCAGCTATACATACACATATATCCCCGTAACCCCATGCTCTTGACCCTCCCTCCCACCCTCCCTATCCCACACCTCTAGGTGGTCACAGAGCACTGAGCAGATCTCCCTCTGCTATGCAGCTGCTTCTCACTAGCTATCTATTTTACATTTAGTAGTGTATATATGTCCATGCCACTCTCTCACTTCGTCCCCTTACACTTCCCCCTCCCCGTGTCCTGAGCTCCATTCTCCCTGTCTGCATCTTTATTTCTGTCCTGCCTCTAGGTTCGTCAGAACCATTTTGTTTTTTCTTTTACATTCCATATATATTTGTTAGCATACGGTATTTGGTTTTCTCTTTCTGACTTACCTTACTCTGTATGACAGACTCTAGGTCCATCCACCTCACTACAAAAAACTCAATTGCGTTTCTTTTCATGGCTGAGTAATATTCCGCTGCATATATGTGCCACATCTTCTTTATCCATTCGTCTGTCGATGGACACTTAGGGTATTTCCATGTCCTGGCTATCATAAATAGTGCTGCAATGAACATTGTGGTACATGACTCTTTGAATTACGGTTTTCTCAGGGTATATGCCCAGTAGTGGGATTGCTGGGTCATATGGTAGTTCTATTTGTAGTTTTTTAAGGAACCTCCATACTGTTCTCCATAGTGGCTGTATCAATTTAGATTCCCACCAACGGTGCAAGATGGTTCCCTTTTCTCCACACCCTCTCCAGCATTTATTGTTTGTAGATTTTTTGATGATGGCCATTCTGACCGGTGTGAGGTGATACCTCATTGTAGTTTTGATTTGCATTTCACTAATGATTAGTGATGTTGAGCATCCTTTCATGTGTTTGTTGGCAATCTGTATATCTTCTTTGGAGAAATGTCTATTTAGGTCTTCTGCCCATTTTTGGATTGGGTTGTTTGGTTTTTTGATATTGAGCTGCATGAGCTGCTTGTATGTTTTGGAGATTAATCCTTTGTCAGTTGCTTCATTTGCAAATATTTTCTCCCATTCTGAGGGTTGTCTTTTCATCTTGTTTATGGTTTCCTTTGCTGTGCAAAAGCTTTGAAGTTTCATTAGGTCCCATTTGTTTATTTTTGTTTTTATTTCCATTTGTCTAGGAGGTGAGTCAAAAAGGATCTTGCTGTGATTTATGTCAAAGAGTGTTCTGCCTATGTTTTCCTCTAAGAGTTTGATAGTGTCTGGCCTTACTTTTAGGTCTCTAATCCATTTTGAGTTTATTTTTTGCGTATGGTGTTAGGGAGTGTTCTAATCTCATACTTTTACATGTAGCTGTCCAGTTTTCCCAGCACCACTTATTGAAGAGGCTGTCTTTTCTCCACTGTATATTCTTGCCTCCTTTCTCAAAGATAAGGTGACCATATGTGTGTGGGTTTATCTCTGGACTTTCTATCCTGTTCCATTGATCTATATTTCTGTTTTTGTGCCAGTACCATACTGCCTTGATTACTGTAGCTTTGTAGTATATTCTGAAGTCAGGGAGCCTGATTCCGCCAGCTCCGTTTTTCTTTCTCAAGATTGCTTTTGTTATTCGGGGTCTTTTGTGTTTCCATACAAATTGTGAATTTTTTTGTTCTAGTTCAGTGAAAAATGCCATTGGTAGTTTGATAGGGATTGCATTGAATCTGTAGATTGCTTTAGGTAGTATAGTCGTTTTCACAATGTTGATTCTTCCAATCCAAGAACATGGTACATCTCTCCATCTCTTTGTATCATCTTTAATTTCTTTCATCAGTGTTTTATAGTTTTCTGCATACAGGTCTTTTGTCTCCTTAGGTAGATTTATTCCTAGGTATTTTATTCTTTTTGTTTCAGTGGTAAATGGGGGTGTTTCCTTAATTTCTCTTTCAGATTTTTCATCATTACTCTATAGGAATGCCAGAGATTTCTGTGCATTAATTTTTTATCCTGCTACCTTACCAAATTCATTGATTAGCTCTAGTAGTTTTCTGGTAGCATCTTTAGGATTCTCTATGTATAGTATCATGTCATCTGCAAAGAGTGACAGTTTTACTTCTTCTTTTCTAATTTGGATTCCTTTAATTTCTTTTTCTTCTCTGATTGCTGTGGCTAAAACTTCCAAAACTATGTTGATAGTAGTGGTGAGAGTGGGCAACCTTGTCTTGTTCCTGATCTTAGTGGAATTTTTCACCATTGGGAACGATGTTGGCTTTGGGTTTGTCATATAATGGCCTTTTTTATGTCGAGGTAGGTCCTCTCTATGCCTACTTTTTGGAGAGTTTTTGTCATAAATCGGTGTTGAATTTTGTTGAAAGCTTTTTCTGCATCCATTGATATTATACTATGTTTTTTATCCTTCAATTTGTTAATATGGTGTATCACATTGATTGATTGCATATATTGAAGAATCCTTGCATTCCTGGGATAAACCCCACTTGTTCATGGTATATGATCCTTTTAATGTGTGTTGGATTCTGTTTGCTAGTATTTTGTTGAGGATTTTTGCATCTATGTTCATCAGTGATTTTGGCCTGTAGTTTTCTTTTTTTGTGACATCTTTCTCTCGTTTTGGTGTCAGGGTAATGGTGGCCTCAATATATTTTAAAAATCAAAGAAATTTACAAGAGGAAGCAAAATATTTTTTTATATTATCCACAATTCTACCACCCAGATACAGTAACTGTTGTTATTTGGTGAATGTTATTCCATCCCTTTTCTTTGGGCATTAAAGTTATATATATATAATATATATGTAATGCAATTATACTATATACACTTCTTCTTTTCAAATTTTACTCTAATTTCACTTTTATTTTTACTTTTAGTTTATTTACAACAAAATAACTGAAGTGAAACTGAAGGAATTAATAATCATCAGATTATCTACTCACAAGACATAGTCACCCCTAAAATACCCTTCTAAACTTAACAAGACTATGAGAACTATTAAGAGGCTTGAACCAATGTTTTGTTAACTACATGTTCCAATTTGGGGCTGTTTCTATTATTATTTTTTTAATATTGTGATGTCACTTACATTTTATTCCATAACCATAATCCCACAATTGTTTTTGTTTTATACTTAAAGGGATTAAAATCTCACCTCCAGTTTTTGTTTTTGTTTTTGTTTTTTACCATTAACTTCCTTATCACTGAGTTTTAAAGTTTGATTACCCTCTTGATTGACTGGATTTTTGCTGAAGGAGATTTTTAAAAAAGAGCTCTTGGTTATTGTATTTTTGAGTTTTTGTGGGTTTAGGAGTGTCAGTTTGCCCTTTGTCAACACCAGCTTGGCTGTATGTAATAATTTGGGTCATGCTTTTGCTCTCAGCCTTTTTAAGATATTTCACACCACCGTCTTCTGGCATCACATGTTTCAGACAAGTCTAAGTTCGTTGTCATCATTCCCCTGTTTTTCTGTCTGAATGGGAATAAAATTCTTTATCCTTGACAACTTTGCCAGAACATACATTCGTGTTAGTCCTTGTCAATTTCTTCTGCCGTGGGCTACTACTTGATATCTCCAGCCTCATTTCCCACTACTTCCTTGCAGGGGGCGTGCCCACCTTGCCAACTTTTTGCCCTTCTGTGACCTCGTTATGCTGCTTTAATATTCTTCTGGCTTGGCACAGGCTAGTAAAATTCCCTCATCCCTACCCTCCACCCTGCTGTTTGCTGCCGCTCTTTCCAGCAGATTTAGCTCAAGCAACTCTCTCCTCCATGAGGACTTCCAGAGCACACTCCTCAGGTGACCGGCCACTCTCCCCTTCCACCCCTATGAAATGTAACATGTACCCCTAGTATTACATTTGGTGCACTGATCTACCATCACTGGTTTATGACTGTCTCACATCCAGGACTGTGAGCTCCAAGGGGAGGGCCACCTAGTTTATACCCACATAACTATGCAATTTAAAAGAGTTTATCTTTTTTTGCAAAGGGTTTGCCGCCAGGATACAGGTGTCGTGAAAACCACCGCTAAACCTAAGCAAAAATGGGAAAGGAGAAGACGCAAATCAACATCGTTGTCATCGGAAACGTAGATTTGGGGAAGTCCACCCCTACTGGCCATCTGATCTACAAATGTGGTGGGATCGACGAGAGAACCATTGAAAAGTTCGAGAAGGAGGCTGCCGAGATGGGGAAGGGCTCCTTCAAGTATGCCTGGGTCTTGGACAAACTGAAAGCTGAACGCGAGCATGGTATCACCGTTGATATCTCCCTATGGAAGTTCGAGAGCAGCAAGTACTATGTGACCATCATTGATGCCCCAGGACACAGAGACTTCATCAAAAACATGATTACAGGCACATCCCAGGCTGACTGTGCTGTCCTGATTGTTGCCGCTGGTGTTGGTGAATTTGAAGCAGGTATTTCCGAGAATGGGCAGACCCGTGAGCATGCCCTTCTGGCCTACACTCTGGGTGTGAAACAGCTAATTGTTGGAGTTAACAAAATGGATTCCACCGAGCCACCCTACAGCCAGAAGAGATACGAGGAAATTGTAAAGGAAGTCAACACCTACATTAAGAAAGTTGGCTACAACCCCGACACAGTAGCATTTGTGCCAATTTCTGGCTGGAACCGTGAAAACATGCTGGAGCCAAGTGCTAACGTGCCGTGGTTCAAGGGATGGAGAGTCACCCGTAAGGATGGCAATGCCAGTGGAACCACACTGCTTGAAGCTCTGGATTGCATCCTGCTACCAACTCGCCCAACTGACAGACCCTTGCGTTTGCCCCTCCAGGACGTCTACAAAATTGGTGGTATTGGCACTGTCCCTGTGGGTCGAGTGGAGACTGGTGTTCTCAAACCTGGCATGGTGGTCACCTTTGCTCCAGTCAACGTGACAACTGAAGTGAAGTCTGTTGAAATGCACCATGAAGCTTTGAGTGAAGCCCTTCCTGGGGACAGTGTGGGCTTCAATGTCAAGAACGTGTCTGTCAAAGATGTTCATCGTGGCAACGCGGCTGGTGACAGCAAAAATGACCCACGGATGGAAGCAGCTGGCTTCACAGCTCAGGTGATTATCTTGAACCATCCAGGCCAAAGCAGTGCTGGCTGTGCACCTGTGCTGGATTGTCACACAGCTCACATTGCCTGCACGTTTGCTGAGCTGAAGGAGAAGATTGATCGTTGTTCTGGGAAAAAGCTGGAAGATGGCCCCAAATTCTTGAAATCTGGTGATGCTGCCATCGTTAATATGGTTCCTGGCAAACCCTTGTGTGTTGAGAGCTTCTCTGACTATCCTCCTCTGGGCCGCTTTGCTGTTCGTGACATGAGACAGACGGTTGCTGTGGGTGTCATCAAAGCAGTGGACAAGAAGGCAGCCGGAGCTGGCAAGGTCACCAAGTCTGCCCAGAAAGCTCAGAAGGCTAAATGAATATTATCCCCAATACCTGCCACCCCAGTCTTAATCAGTGGTGGAAGAACGGTCTCAGAGCTGTTTGTCTCAATTGGCCATTTAAGTTTAATAGCAAAAGACTGGTTAATGATACCAATGCATCGTAAAACCTTCAGAAGGAAAGGAGAATGTGTTGTGGACCATTTGTTTTGTGTGTGGCAGTTCTAAGTTATTATTTTTAAAATCAGTACTTTTTCATGGAAACAACTTGACCAAAAATCTGTCACAGAATTTGAGACCCATTAAAAAAGTTTAATGAGGAAAAATAAATAAATAAATAAAAGAGTTTATGTTGGTAAAATATTGGAGATTTTAGGTCAGGAGTCCCCAACCCCTGGACCATGGACCAGTACTGGTCCGTGGCCTGTTAGGAACCGGGCCGCACAGCAGGAGGTGAGCAGCGGGCGAGCTGATAGAAGAAAGCTTCATGTGTATTCACAGCCGCTCCCCATCACTCGCATTACTGCCTGAGCTCCGCCTCCTGTCAGATGAGCGGCAGAATTAGATTCTCATAGGAGCACAAATCCTACTGTGAACTGCACATGTGAGGGATCTAGCTTGCGAGCTCCTTATGAGAATCTAACGCCTGATGATCTGAGGTGGAGCTGAGGTAGTGATGCTAGTGCTGGGGAGTGGCTGCAAACACAGATTATCATTAGCAGAGAGGTTTGACTGCACAGAGACCATAATAAATCAACTGCTTGCAGACTCACATCAAAACCCTATCAGTGAGTGGCAAGTGATAAGCTGCATCTGGTGGCAGGCTTTAAGTCAGAATCCGACACTTATTTTAGTCTGCGCTTGGCCCACCCATTATTTTATTTACCACTTCCATCTGCGCCTCTTTCCGGCACTGCACACTTGTCTCAGTCACAGTTTTGGTAAGCCCACAGGCTAACCCTACCCAAAATGTGTAAAAAACAAACATCACTGGAGAGCTTCTTTGAAAAGGGGGAAAGACCCAATGATGAGACAGCAGAAGACTCTAAGACTGCCAACAAAAAGAAAGCTGCATTTAAGAGCAAATACCAAGAGTCCTACTTAAATTACAGGTTCATTGCCACAGGTGATTCACATTCTCCAAGCCAGCTTTGTATAATATGTGGCGACCGGCTATCCAAGGAAGCTGTGAAACCTTCAAAACTGCTTCACCACATGGAGGTCAAGCATCCTGCATTAAAAGACAAGCCTATGGAGTTTTTCAAAAGAAAAAAAGTGTGAACACAAATAACAGAAGCAATTATTGAAGTTCATCAAATGTGTCTGCCCTGAAAGCATCATTCTTAGTGGCTAACCACATTGCTAAAGCTAAGAAGCCCTTTACTATTGGTGAAGAGTTGATCCTGCCTGCTGCTAAGGACATTTGTCATGAACTTTTAGGAGAGGCTGCAGTTCAAAAGATGACACGTATTCCTCTTTCGGCTAGCACCGTAACTAGATGAACTGGTGAAATAGCAGACGATATTGAGGCACAATTGTTAGGATTAATGAGTCACTGTGGTACACAATCCAGGTTGACAAGTCTACTGATGTTGACAACAAGGCAACAATGCTTGTATTTGTGTAATCTATTTTTCAGGAGGATGTGCATGAGGATATGTTATGTGCACTTTTGTTGCCAACACCACAGCTGCAGAACTATTCAAGTCTTTGAATGATTACATAACAGGAAAACTGAATTGGTCATTTTGTGTCCATATATGCATGGACAGAGCTGCTGCCATGACTTCACGGCCTTCTGGTTTCACTACTCGGGTCAAAGAGGTCGCTTCTGAATGTGAGTCTATGCACTGTGTCATCCATAGAGAAATGCTGGCTAGCCGGAAAATGTCACCTGAACTTAACGTTTTGCAGGATGTGATTAAAATTATCAACCACATTAAAGTACATGCCCTTAACTCACGTCTGTTCGTGCAGCTCTGTGAGGAGACGGACGCAGAGCACACGTCTTCTCTTACACACAGAAGTGAGATGGCTTTCTAGAGGTAGATCACTGGCCAGAGTTTCTGAGTTACGAGAGCTGCTCCAGAGATTTCTTTTAGAAAAACAGTCACCCCTGGCAGCACATTTCAGTGACACAGATGGGTCGCAAAACTTGCTTACTTGTGTGACACATTCAACGTGCTCAACAAACTCAACCTGTCACTTCAGGGGAGAACAACAACTGTGTTCAAATCAGCAGATAACGTGGCTGCATTCAAAGCCAAACTGGAATTATGGGGACGACGAGTGAACATTGGGATTTTTGACATGTCTCAAACATTAGCAGAGATTTTGAGAGACTGAGCCAGGGCCTTCTTTCTCCCAGCTGGTGCTTGATCACTCTTTTCAGCTTTCAAGAGTTTGAGCATTACTTCCCAACCACAAAAGACCCCCGAACTGGGAAGGAATGGATCTGAGACCCATTTGTGAATAAGCCAGGTGAATCAACTTTGTCCGTGCTAGAAGAGGATCAGCTGCTTGAGATCGCAAATGACGGTGCCCTTAAAATTATGTTTGAGACAACTTCAAATCTCCATACGCTCTGGATTAAAGTCAAGGTGGAATATCCTGAGATTGCCACAAAAGCACTGAAAAGCCTGCTTGCATTTCCAACATCCTGTCTTTGTGAAGCAGGGTTTTCTGCAGTGACAGCAACGAAAACGAGATCACAGAGGAGACTGGACATTAGCAACACACTTGGGGTGTCACTGTCTCCCATCACCCCCAGATGGGACCATCTAGTTGCAGGAAAACAAGCTCAGGACTCCCACTGATTCTGCATTATGGTGAGTTGTATAATTATTTCATTATATATTACAATGTAATAATAATAGAAATAAAGTACACAATGAATGCAATGCACTTGAATCATCCTAAAACCACCGCCACACCCCTTCCGTGGAAAAATTGTCTTCTACAAAACTGGCCCCTGGTGCCAAAAATGTTGATGTTAGATGGCGTGTGGACAAATTACTAAGCAGGCAAAGTGTAAATGTGATACAGTTCGAGTGCTCAGATACGTTGAATGCTTTAAGTCTTTAGGGAACAGTAATCATTAAGCAGAAGGTTGGGTAGATAAAGTGTTAAAGAGAACCCTGCAGTTGAGCGGCGAAAACAGTCGAGCTTCTATAAGGGAGGTGGCAGGTGTCCAGGAGAGTCCGGGGTCAGCTCTCCCACACTTCAGCCTCTCAGCTGAGGCTAAAGACATGCGTGGCCAGCCCTTTTCCCATTTAGCGACACCTACAGCTCTCGCCCACCACCGCGACCCATCTCTGCGAGTGAACACCCAGTTCTAGGAGCCTGCTTAGCAAACGAAGCGGGGAGAACAGCGGGGAGGAGCTAGCTCTGCGCATGCTCTTTGTGGGCGGGGGGGGGGGGCGGTGGCAGGCAGGTTGCGCCTGCGCGCTGCGTCGATCAGACGCCTCGGCTTCCGCGCCGGGATACCCGGCTAGGGTTCGCTGGCGGTATGGTGCCGCGGTGCCAGGTAAGAATGGGGAAGGCCCTCCGGGCTTGTGTCTGTCCTCGCCTTTTCCCTCCACGGACCCGGTCCTGCTCGGCCAGACCCCGGCGACCGCCACCGCCGCGGTAGGCCCTCCCGACTTCGGAGGCTTTGCTCTGGTCTCCCCAACGAAAGTCAAGTCCATTCCGCGAACGCTTGTTCTGCAGGTGACGGCCTGGAAGACCAGCTGGTTTCTAAATCACCCTTGATATTTGCCCTTGCTTCTCAGATTGTTCGTTTCTAAGACAAGTTTTCAATATAGAAAGAAATGCCCTTAACTAAGCATTCTTTGATGAAATGTGCTCCATCTGTGCATTTGCGAACCCTTGATTATTTGCAGACCTCTGATTATTTCGTAGAGAATGATTTGCTTTCATTCACAGGTGGGTTATTTTACTTGGTCGGATGGCTTAGATACCAGGCTGTCTGCATAGGTTTGTCCTAGGAAATAGAAGTTTATCCTGTATTTCAGACTCATCTGCTTTTGTAAATATCAGGGTTTGTATGTTGCATAACTTAATCCTGGACAGCTGGGTTCAATGTAATGTAGACTGGAATCAAAGGTCATATGACAACAGTGAAGGACGTGTCTTTCATTTATTTGGTCATTTATTTGTGTAATTCATCTCTTGATTCAGACATTTGTTCACTGCTTAAGTATAAAAGGTGCTATAATTTTATGTCAGTTAAAGGCCAACCTCATGGTTTCTAAGAAGATATTGTTAGGATTTTAGTTGTGGCACACGTAACATTTATAAAACTAAAAAGCATCTGGAAATTAGTCTGACTTGTACTTAAAACATAAAAATTTTTCAAAATTTGAGCTTGTAGGTATGCTGAAATTTTTATGGGCACTTTAAATTTTTTCTAATTTATAAAAAGTGTCTTTGATTAAAGTAATACATTTGAAAAACAAAACCCAGCGTGGACAGTCAGAAAAGGACTATGGGTTGTTATTGTTAAAAACATATTCTTTCTTTTCAGGTGGAAGTGTTGTATTTTGCAGAAAGTGCTGAAATAACAGGAATTCGCTCAGAGACCATTTCTGTGCCACAAGAAATAAAAGCATTGCAGCTGTGGAATGAGATAGAAACGCGCCATCCTGGGTAGTTAAAAATCTGCAGAATGTATATGATTAACACTTTTTAATATTTAAAAATGTGTGAGTAAATGATAAAAGTAAAAAGTTAACTTAGATTTCCACGTTTAATGTCAAAAGGATCATTAGTTGTATTTTTTTCCTGAAAACTTAAGTTCTAGTATTTAAAAATGCAAAATTCCTTAATAAAGGTTAAAGATATTTTACTTAAAAAGCACAGTGAGCTGTGATACTCCCAAAGGGACATGATTATATTTGCTTTTATAATTTACAAAATACTGAAAATGTAGATTCTGCATTTTTGTAACATTAAATGAAATTGTTACGTATTCTGTTAAAAGTGTGTGCTTTAAACTTTGATGTCCTGCCCCTTCTTTAGAGAACTCAAAATAGAAATTTTTAAGATTGAAAGAAAAATGAAAGATAACAAACAGCTGCTGCTGAATTTGAGTTTTTACAATATTTGATTTTTTTTCTGGTTCTTGAAAATGTATCATTTTACTGCTGTTGTTCGTACCTCACTGAGCCTTTTTTGAAACAAAATATAAAAGTGGCCTGTTTGAACGTGTTCAAGGTATATTAGTAGTGTCACTTAAATTGTGTGAATGTTTAACTTGGAAGTCTTAGTGCTGTGTAAAAGACAGCCCACAATGTATGTTCATAAAGAAAATTATTCCTTCTTGATTTCATATCTTTTTAAGTTCTTAAAATGCCCTGATAATCAATGAAACGTAGTGGGGCCTCTTCCTACTTTCCCTTTAACGTTATACCTACTGAGAGGCACCTGGTGTTTTGGAACCTTTCAGGGTATACTTAGTATACTTGTATGCTTAGATGGAAAGCTCCTGGGGAGGGCATGTACTGATTAAGAAATTGTCCTTTTTTTTTTTTTGACCTGGTCTGAATGTTGTCTCCAGTCTAGTGTTTTTTTGTTTGTTTCTTTAATTCCCCAAGACACCCAACATCCAGTAAAGAGTTGTTAGCAGTTTACTGCATTCTTTGTGGTGAATAAGTATGTTCTTCAGTGGATATATCCTTTCTGTGCAAAATATGAGTTTAATTAGTGATTTTGCAGATGATGCTTCATAAAGTAATATTTATGTAATTTTGATTGCAGCTAGCTGAGGAGATTTGGAGTCTAACAGCATTGATACATCTAATTATACTTTTTTCCCTTCAGATTGGCTGACGTCAGAAATCAGGTGATATTTGCTGTTCGTCAAGAATATGTCGAGCTTGGAGATCAGCTCCTCATCCTTCAATCAGGAGACGAAATTGCCATTATCCCCCCCATTAGTGGAGGATAGTGCTTTTGAGCCACCTGGGTATGTGAGATAGGTTTTTCTTAGCCAGTCTCATGGAGAAGGATCATACAGATAATAACTTATATATGGTTTCCTTTAACTGTATACTCTTTGTCAGGCTGTCTGTACCAACTCTTGGTAAAGCAGCAACTCTTTATTGGTGCAGATGGACTTATAAATACCTATCATCTCTGCATCAGTTGTGTTGTAAACAGTTTAATGTCATCTTGATTTGTTCCTTCTATTGATTTAACATGGTTTATTGAGATTTTGTGTCGGGCACAGCGCTAGACACTGGAGTTTTAATACTCCTATTTTGCAGGAGGGAGAAGTTAAGAAACTTGTCTAAGATCACATAGCTAATAAGTGGCAGAGCCAACATTTGAACTCAGATTATTATTGGACTGTCTGTGTAGTTTTCCACAAATATGCTTGTTAATACTGGATAATAGCTCTCCTGGGCACAGAGAAATGTAGAAAAATTGCATAGCTGGAAAGTAAAAAGATCACTCTTCCTGAAAAACGCTTACCATTTTCCAGGTATAAAAAACAGCTTTATTATTATAGTTATATTGGTATAAAAAACAGCTTTATTATTTTCCAGGTATAAAAAACAGCTTTATTATTATAGTTATATTGCTAGTGGCTCTAGGACCCATGTCATCTTTCCATCTTTCCAAATAAAGTAAGCCATGTCTGAGTAGGATAATGTGTAAGAACATTTCTGCTTTTTAAAATTTAACCCATTATTATTTTTATTTATTTTTTTAACATCTTTATTGGAGTATAATTGCTTTACAATGGTGTGTTAGTTTCTGCTTTATAACAAAGTGAATCAGCTCTACGTATACATATATTCCCATATCTCCTCCCTCTTGCATCTCCCTCCCACCCTCCCTACCCCACCCCACTAGGTGGTCACAAAGCACCGAGCTCATCTCCCTGTGCTATGTGGCTGCTTCCCGCTAGCTATCTATTTTACATTTGGTAGTGTATATATGTCCATGCCACTGTCTCACTTTGTCCCAGCTTACCCTTCCCCGTGTGCTCAAGTCCATTGTGTATGTCTGCGTCTTTATTCCTGTCCTGCCCTTAGGTTCTTCAGAACCTTTTTTTTTTTTTTAAATTCCATATATATGTTTTAGCATATGGTATTTGTTTTTCTCTTTCTGACTTACTTCCCTCTGTATGATAGACTCTAGGTCCATCCACCTCACTCCAAATAACTCAATTTCGTTTTTTTTTCTATGGCTGAGTAATATTCCATTGTATATATGTGCCACATCTTCTTTATCCATGCATCCGATGATGGACACTTAGGTTGCTTCCATCTCCTGGCTATTGTAAATAGAGCTGCAATGAACATTGTGGTACATGACTCTTTGAATTATGGTTTTCTCAGGGTATGCGCCCAGTAGTGGGATTGCTGGGTTGTATGGTAGTTCTAGTTTTAGTTTTTTAAGGCTCCTCCACACTGAGGAACATTTCTTAGTATGGTCTGGAGAGGCAGACAGAATGAGGCTTAATTTGTCAACTGAGAAATAAATAATGTAGAAATTAATAATCATCCCTAATTGAAAATTCTTATAAGTTAGGAATGAAAGAAAACTTCCTTAATTTGATAGTGTTTTTCTCCAAAATCAAGTAACTATCATATTGGATGACAAAACTTTGGTTTTATTAAAGAAAAGAACAAGCCAAGGATGCTTATTTATTTTTTTCACCCATTTCTTCCCCACTCTTCTGGAGGGTAGTGCCTCAGAAGTGAAGAATAAATATTGTAAAGCCAGCTGCCTGGCATTGATAGAGATTGGATTTTCTTAGTTCTATTATTTGGAAATAATAGAATTCTCCATTAGATATGTATCTCAGTTTTATTTGGAAACTGTGGTCACCATATCACCACCATGATATAGAAAAATACTATTGTTTTTGATTTTGTAATTTATTCAGAAAACAATGGGCTGCCATAGGTGTGTGTTTGTGTGTGATGGTTAGAGCTGTTCTTTGGGAAGACTAGGAAGATACTCAGCAACATTGTGTATGATTTGAGTGTGTTTGACAGGGTTTGTAACATGCAGTTTTAGAATCTATGTTATTATAGAATCAAGTTGTGGGAACTCAGTGTGGTCTGAAGTTCATAGACGATGTTTGGGTTACCTATATCGTATTGCAAGATGAATTGGAAGAAGCTCAGGTGACATGTACAGGAGGTTGAAGCATCTTGGAATCCAGTAGCATCTGAATGGTTTTTTTTCAGTAGCATGGTCCTCTTATCTTAAACACACCTTCCCCAGCCCCCATGCTCTATCTTAGAACGCTGTTTGTTTCCATAAGTTATCCCTATTTGTAATTCCTATTTATTGCTTTGTTCCTCCTCTAGCATAAGTGCCTGAGCACAGGAGCCAGGTCTTTTGTTCCCTGGTCTGTATCCAGTGTGTGGGCTTAGTCTCTGACCCTTAGTGAGTACGAAATAAACGCTTGATGAATGAAATGAGAAATGCATGGCAAAGGACTTCTGCAGCATCTGGTGAATAGGCGTGCAGTCAATTCTTTTATTTCCTCAGTTACTTAACTGAGGTTGTGCCTGATTATGAAATGAACCCAGTTCCTGTGGAGGCATCATTCTGCTTGCCCTCCTTTTTTGGGTAAAGAAAAAGGCAGTTCTGGGTGTGGTGCTTGGTAATCCAGTGGTTAGAGGTGATGTGTGTGTGGATGCAGGAGATAAGAGTAGCAATTCCAGAGTTTGGAATATGTTGGCAAATGAAATAGATTTCATTTTAAGTGATCATGTTAATGGTAAGTTCCTTTTTATATCATGCTTGATTCGTTAGGGATATTTGTAAAATTACTGAGTTTTGCTCGAACTTTACACTTGCTTATTTTTATCATTCAGATCAAATCATGCCTCCTAACGCATCTAATGTAGAAAAAATATATAAATTGAAACATAGCCTATAAGTTGGGTGTTTTTACTCTAGTACCAATGTTAAGGTTTGGTAATATTTTATTTCCAGGAAAGATATAAATGAAGTTGAAGAGAAATCAAAAGATATAATAAAATTCACATCTGAGCAACTTTCAGTAGATGAAGTCTCACAGCTGGTGATTTCTCCATTCTGTGGTGCAATATCCCTATTTGTAGGTGAGTTGTAATTTTCATGGCATCTATTGACTATACAGGACAGTAGAAATTAGCAGGTGTTTCTCATGTTCAGTGTTAATAGTAAGAGGATTTTAAGATATGGAGCAGTTAGCCACGATTACCCATGGTGGTGAGTAGAAATTTTTTTAGTTCTTGTTTTGTGTTAGTAATCTTCAAATTAACATATGTTAAAGGCAAAAAAAAAAAAAAAGTAGACTAAAAGTCATTATTAGCAGAGAGAATTCTGGTAATCCTGGGAACATAATATTTTCCTTTTAAGGGTCAAATTCTAATTGTTACAGAGGGAATATATACTGGTTTGTCATTTGAATGTTTTCAGTAAACCTGGCTAATCAGTGTCATTTTATTTCCTCATCTTTGTGATGATTATCTTGATTTTCTAATCAAGTTTTTGTGTTTAGAAAATTTCAAAGTAATTTTTATACAAATTGGTGTGCTACTTGTCTATTCAAAAATAATCCTTTTATTCTATTAGTGTGCTTTTTCTACTGTAGGAAGAAAGCTTACTTTGTAATTTTGTTTTTAATTTTAGGAACTACAAGGAATAACTTCGAAGGGAAAAAAGTCATTAGCTTAGAGTATGAAGCATATCTACCAATGGCAGAAAATGAAGTCAGAAAAATTTGTAGTGACATTAGACAGAAATGGCCAGTCAAACACATAGCAGTGTTCCATCGGCTTGGGTATGATTTCCTTTATCAGTTTAAAAGTTTAAGTGTAGTTGTTTTCCGCCTTTGTACTAATTCTGATTCTGGAATCCTTCATTGGCATCCTGTGTTACCCTGAGAGGGAGGTTTGTTTATCATTCTGGCAGACAGTGCCTTTAAGGCTGCTTGTTACATTGTAACATTTGGAGAATGGCTGATGCTGTAACAAAGTCCAAATGTGCAAGATTCTTTGGCCCTGTGCCCAACAGCCTGTGCTGATGTGTGTTCAAGGCCATGAGACCTTTTCAGAACTGTTTTGTAGTCTGTACCCTGTTTATATGACAATCTGAGATTGTTTTGATGTAAAAGCCTTTTAAGGTCATTAGATTAGTTTGCTGTTTTGTATCACTAAGAAGAGTGGAGTTCCAGGCTTTGAAAAGAACCCAGCAATGGGACTAAATCTATCATCTATTAGTTATTGGTAACTATAATTTTATTAATGTTATCAATTCTGTTATTTACTATTCATTGCTATTTAATACTTTAAATTCTACCTTATATTCATCATGCGATTAGTTTGTATTTCTAGGCATTACCTGGCACTGTGCCTTGTTTGTTTGATGAGATATTTGTTGAATCAGTGAGGTACTTTTCATCTTGTTGCCCATTCGATAAATTTAGTGGATACATGCTTACAGATTAGTCACAAGCTTGGCACTTCCTGCTAAATGCAACTGGGATGAATTACTGTTTTCTAACTAAATGGGATGTTCAGGTAAAACAGAACTGGATATTTAGTTCTAGGAATGCTTCACTGGAATTTTTATTTTTTTTCACATGTCTAGTAGATTTCTTAACTTGTAGCTTCAGAGGAGATGATGAATTTTTTCCTTCATTTTGTTAAAGCTTAGTTCCAGTGTCAGAAGCAAGCATTATCATTGCTGTGTCCTCAGCCCATAGGACTGCATCCCTCGAAGCTGTGAGCTATGCCATTGATACTTTAAAAGCCAAGGTGCCCATATGGAAAAAGGTAAGTTAGGAAAATATCTAATTTTGTCTTTGGACATGATTTTTCTCAGGAATTTTTAAAGAACAGGAAGAAGAGTACATACAGAGTATGTACTTCCCTGACTTTATAGAATCTTCTTTTCTTTTTCTAGGAAATAGGATGTTTATGTAATAATCTCCTTTCCAGGGTTTATTAAGCATGAAAAATATGTGCCCCAAAGAATGCATGGCCTGGAGAAGACCTCAACAAGTGGTAACAGTTAGAATTCCTAGTCTAGAACGTTCCAGTGGTTCATATATGAAGTATTATCCCTTATATTAGAATTCCCTTGAGTTAGAGGGTCTTTCCTTTGGAGAGCAGGAATAATGCATGGCTATGTAGTCACTGACTAAAATAGAGACTTCTCAAGGCAAAAGAGCCTTCTCCTAGAACTCCTTCATTTTAGGAAAAGAAAAGTGGGATATTCCCTCCTTGGAGAAAATGCATAGTAAGTGGACTTAAAAAACCTAAGTAGGAAATTCTAGCTTGTTTTCCATCCATACATCAAACCCATCAATAAAAGCAAACAAGTGCCTGCTTAAATAGAGCATTCTGAAGATAGGAAAAGGCCCAGCTCCCTGATTTCTCCCTTGGTGTAGTAACCTCAACAGTGGGATCACTCTGTATTCTCAGAAATGTGTAATTACACTTAAGAGCCTCAAATTGCCCACAACATTGTGGCTGATAGCAAAGCTGAGGAATGGATTCACTGCCCAGTACAGCAGAAGGCCAGAGTGAAGGACCAGTGGTGAGATGAGCAAATTGGACTCTGAACCAGCACCTGTGAAATTTAGTGACCATATTTTCTGGATAAAAACTGAAACCCATTGTTATAAGGGGATACTTAGGGATTAGAGGATAGGATATGTGAAAGGAATCTGTCTTAGTGAAGCTCAGATATCTGGTTGCTTTGCTGTGAACAAGGCTGCCACAATTTTGATAGACCATGAGACCCTGGAGAGAGCAAGGTAGGAAAAGTATTCCAGAATGAATTGTGAGCCTGGCTGGAAGAGATTCTTTGCCTTGGAGCAAAGAATGGACAGCCAGCTGACAAAGTAGATGAGACGGTAGGCCCCCCAAATAAGGGAGTGGGTAGGAGTTGGGGGTATACTCATTGTGGTGCTTCAAGAACTGGCTGGGCTTTCTATTTACTTCTCTGTGTGTAGAGGGTGGGAGGGTGTACAGGTGTTCAGAGGATAATTGAATTTGGATCTCTACCCCTGCAGAAATAGAACCTGACTAGAGAGTGAGAAGAGAAAGTGATATATTCTTATTCCCCTTCTGTCCAAAAATTACCTGAATTCTAGTCTGGTTCTGGTTTCAGCCTGTGCTTTGAGATCATCTGTGATACAGGCAAGGGATGGGCAGGTGGGTAGGGCACGCACTTACAGGGTGTTTGCCAACAGCACGCAGCTCAGACCTGTTTAGGAACCTTTGGGGTGGTCTGTTAATTTCAAAGCGAATGGAAATACCCCTTTGGCCTTTGGAAACGCATATTTAGAAATGTGGAAGTAGTAGGTGTGTCTGGAAAGAAAAAAGTGTTGAAAGACCTTCCATCTTCCGTACATAACCTTGCCCAGGCTGTCTCCTGTCATGATCCCAAGTGGAATTAATTGTTTATTCCTTTCTGTGTTTGCCCCTTGTCTTGTTAAGGCTTCTTATCTGTCGTTTCTCCTACTTGACTGAGTCCTTGAGTGTAGGGAGCACGTTTATTCCTTTGTTTGCTCTTAATGCCTTATGCAAATGGCCATTGGATTGTTAAAAGAGGAGCAGATATAAATAGTTGTGATGTTCATTTGCCTGATTTATTCAGATATATTTGCATTTATTAAAATGCTCTCCTTTAAATTGTTATTATCGTTCTGCTTTTTAGGAAATGTACGAAGAATCATCATCATCTTGGAAAAGAAACAAAGAATGCTTTTGGGCAACCGATGGTTAAACCACTTAGGTTTTTAGAGTCTTAGAATTTGAACTTGGTAAATTCTTTGATCATGTTTTGATTTTTCTTCTCCAGAAGATAGTTTACTGAACATAAACTCTTATGTTACACCAGTGGAACAAGAGAGAAAAAAATAAATAAATGAGTGTTTAGGATGAGGGCTTATTCAGGAACTAGAGATAGAGGAAAGAAAGGCTTTAGGGAAAAAATGGAAGAATAATTTAAATTTAAGGAAAGATGCCTGTGGTAGACATATTATTCTATGACTAAGCTCTAACTGTAACTTGACTCACATTGAGGTGTGGCCCCTCCTCAGTGACTGTCTCATAGGCTGCCCCCAACCCCCTACGCCCAGTGATATTGGTGGCAGGGATGCGTTTTGGGAATGTAGGCAGAACTGGAAGGTGTAAAAAGTCCTTATCGGTAACTCTTGGTATGATATATTTTTAGAATTTATATATTTTTAAAATAAGCTAAATAAACATGATTTTAAAAGTTTAAAAGCAATATCCTGTTTTTAAAAATTCAGTGATAATACCTAAGATTCATCATATGAAGCTTTCTAGTATTTCAGAATCAATAATCTTACCATAATACTTATATTTTATTAGTTATTAGTATTGTATCAATATATAAATTAGCATAAAATTGTAAAACAAGGCAGACTAGCAGAAAGGGTGCTTTGTGTTATAATGTTAGTTATAAAATTGTACCCACAACCAATTAAAAGGGGAAATTATATGATTATTTGGTAAAGTATTTTCAGATAGTTTTTTTTAGCTTAAGCAACATTATCATTAATAAAGTTATGTTTTCTGCAAAATCTTTATACTAAATAATGGTCCAGTTTTTGCTTGGTCGACCTATATACTATCTTGGTAGATCTTAGTATATAAGTTCCATATAGTTCTTTTTTTTTTTAATTGAAGTATTGTTGACTTATAATATTTTGTTAGTTTTATGTGTACAGCATAGTGATTTGGGGGTTTTTGCATAATATATTCCATTATAGGTTATGACAAGATTTTGGTATAATTCCCTATGCTTTACAGTAAATCCTTGTTTCTTATCCGTTTTATGTATAGTAGTTCGTATCTGTTAATCCCATACTCATAATCTGTCCTTCCCCTTCATCCTCTCCCCTTTGGTAAACATAAGTTTGTTTTCTATGTCTGTGAGTGTTTCTGTTTTGTATATAGATTCATTTGTGTTATTTTTTTAGATTCCATATATAAGTGATATCATATAGCATTTGTCTTTCTCTGTCTGACTTATTTCACTAAGCATAAGATTCCATAAATCCATCCATGTTGCTGCAAATGGTGATTTTGTTTTTTGTGTGTGGTGAGTAATATTCCATTGTATGTGTATGTGTGTATATGTCACATCTTCTTAAGCCAGTCATCTGTTGGGTTGCTTCCCTGTCTTGGCTATTATGTAATAAATAGTGCTGCTGTGAACATTGTGGTGCATGTATCTTTTCGAATTAGAGTTTTCATGTTTTCTGGATATATACCCAGGAGTGGAATTGCTCAATCATGTGGTACTTCTATTTTTAGTTTTTTAAGGAACCTCCATACTGTTTTCCATAGTGGCTGCACCAGTTTACATTACCACCAACAGTGTTCAAGCGTTCCTCTTTCTCCACATCCTCTCCAGTATTTATTACTTGTAGACTGTTCGATGATAGCCATTCTGACTGTGATAACTCAGTGAGGTGATACCTCATTGTGGTTTTGATTTGCATTTCTTTAATAATTAATGGTGTTTCATGTGCTTGTTAGTCATCTGTATGTCTTCTTTGGAAAAGTGTCTATTTGGGTCTTCTGCCCAATTTTTGATTGGGTCATTTGTTTTTTCGATATTATATGAGCTGTTTATAAATATACTTTTGATATTAACACCTTGTCAGTTTCATCATTGCAAATATTTTCTCTCATTACGTAGGTTTTCATTTTGTTGATGGTTTCCTTTGTTGTGCAAGAGCTTTTAACTTTCATTAGGTCCCATTTGTTTATTTTTATTTCTTTTGCCTTGGGAGACCTAAGAAAATAATTGCTGAGATTTATGTCAAAAAATATTTTGCCTATGTTTTCTTTTAGGAGTTTTATGGTGTCATGTCGTATATTTAGGTCTTTAAACCATTTTGAGTTTATTTTTGTATATGGTGTGAGGGAATATTCTAATTTCATTGTTTTACATATAGCTGTCCAGCTTTTGCAACACCACTTGTTGAAGAGATTGTCTTTTCTCTATTGTACATTCTTGTCTCCTTTGTTGTGGATTAACTGACCATAGGTGTGTGGGTTTCTTTCTGCGCTCTCTATTTTGTTCCATTGATCTATTTGTGTGTATTTGTGCCAGTACCATGCTGTTTTGAGTACTGTAGCTTTGTAGTATAGTCTGAAGTCTGGAAGGGTTATACCTCCAGCTTTGTTCTTTTTTCTCAGGATTGCTTTAGCAGTTCTGGGTCTTTTGTGGTTCCTTATAAATTTTAGGGTTTTTTGGTTCTAATTCTGTGAAAAATGTCATGGGTATTTTGATAGGGATCGCACTAAATCTGTAGATTGCTTTGAATGATTTTTTTTTTTTTTTTCTGTGGTATCAGTTGTTACTTCTCCTCTTTCATTTATTATTTTGTTTGTTTGAGTCCTCTCTCATTTCTTCCTGGTGAGCCTGCCTAGAGGTTTGTCACTTTTGTTTATCTTTAAAAAAAAAAACCAGCTCTTGGTTTTATTGATCTTTTCTATCGTTTTTTGATCTCTATTTTATTTATTCCCTCTCTGATCTTTATTATTTCCTTCCTTATGTTGACTTTGAGCTTTGTTTGTTTTTCTTCTAATTCTTTTAGGTGATAAGTTTTTATTTGAGATTTTCCTTGTTTCTTGAGGAAGGCTTGTATCACTATGAACTTCCCTCTTAGAACTGCTTTTACTGTATCCCATAAATCTTGTAAGGTTGTTTTCATTGTTGTTTGTCTTCAGGTATTTTCTTACTTCTTCTCTGATTTCGTCATTGACTCACTGTTGTTTTTAAGAGCATGTTGTTTAGTCTCCATATCTTTGTGTTTTTCTCGTTTTTCTTTCTGTAGCTGATTTCTAGTTTTATACCATTATGTTCATAAAAGATGCTTGATATAATTTCTACCGCCTTAAATTTTTCAAGGCTGTTTTGTGTCCTAGTATGTGGTCCAGCCAAGAGAACATTCCATGCATGCTTAAAAAGAATGTGTTTCTGCTTTTTTTTTGGATGTAGTGTCGTGTACATATCAGTTAAGTCCAGCAGGTCATTTGTGTCATTTAGGACCTCTGTTGCCTTATTGATTTTCTGTCTGGATGATCAGTCCTTTGATGTCAGTGGGCTGTTAAAGTCTCCTACTGTTACTGTGTTCCTGTCAATTGCTCCCTTTATGTCTGTTAGTATTTGCTTTATATGTTTAGGTGCTCCTGTATTGGGTGTGTATATGTTAACAAGTGTAATATCCTTTTCTTGTATTGATCCCTTTATTATTATATAATACCCTCCTTTGTCTTTTCTTATGGCCTTTGTTTGTTTGATTTTTTAAAAAATTTATTTATTTTATTTATTTCTGGGTGCGTTGGATCTTTGTTGCTGTGGGCGGGCTTTCTCTTGTTGCAGCGAGCAGGCTTCTCATTGCAGTGGCTTCTCTTGTTGCAGAGCACATGTTCTAGGCGCACGGGCTTCAGTGGTTGTGGCTCGTGGGCTCTAGAGCGCGGGCTTAGTAGTTGTGGTGCGTGGGCTTAGTTGCTCCGTGGCATGTGGGATCTTCCCGGACCAGGGCTTGAACCCATGTCCCCTGCATTGGCAGGTAGATTCCGAACCACTGCGCCACCAGGGAAGCCCCTGGCCTTTGTTTTAAAGTCTATTTTGTCTGATATGAGTATTGCTACCCCCAGCTTCTTGTCATTTCCATTTGTATGAAATATCTTTTTCCATCCTTTCACTTTCAGTCTGGTATGTCTTTTGCCCTGAAGTGAGTCTCTTTTAGGCAGCATATTGCAGTTTCTCGTTCTTTTATACAATAGCCACTCTATGTCTTTTGATTAGAGCATTTAATCCATTGACATTTAAGGTAATTATTGATATGTATGTACTTATTGCCATTTTATTCCTTGTTTTCCAGTTCTACTTTATTCTTTTTCATTTTGTGGTTTGGTGCGTTTCTTCTGTAGTATGCTTGAGTTCCTTTCTTTTTGCTTTTTTGTGAATCTGTTGTATGTTTTTGATTTGTGGTTACCATGGGGTTCATGTATGTTGATCCATAACTATATCTACTTGCTTTAAACTAAGTTATTCAAGTCCAAACACATTCTAAAAGATCTACATTTTTTACTCCCCTCCTTCACATTTTGTGATTTTGATCACAAAATGTGGAGGAGGGGAGTAAGAACTATATAAGCAGTAAAAGAATAAGCATGAAGATGTAAAATAGTAGTTATAATCGCTTTTACATTTTCTGTTTGTTTTTTAATCTATGTACTGATTTATTTAAGTGATCTTCAATCCTTACTTTATATTTGCCTTTCCTATTGGTATTTTCCCTTTCCTATAGATTCTTTTTTTCCATTTAGAGAAGACCCTTCAGTATTTCTTACAGTGTAGGTTTAGTATTGCTGAATTTTTTTAGTTTTTGCTTGTCTGAGAAATTCTGTTTCTCCTTCTATTCTAAGTGATAGTCTTGTCGGATAGAGTATCACAGGTTGCAGGTTTTACCCTTTCAGGAATTTGTATATGTCATGCCACTCCCTTCTGGTCTGCAAAGTTTCTGCAGAGAAATCAGCTTATGATGTTAGGGGGGGTTCCCTCGTAACTGACTCTGTTTTTCTCTCATGACCTTTAGAATCCTCTCTTTATCTTTAACTTTTGCCATTTTAACTATGACATGTCTTGGTGTGAGTCTCTTTGGGTTCATCTTGTTTGGGAGCCTCCATGCTTCCTGTACCTGGATATCTGTTTCCTTCTTCAGGTTTGGGAAGTTTTCAGCCATAATTTCTTTAAGTACATTTTTGATCCCCTTCTCTCTTTTTTCTCCTTCTGGAACCCCTGTTATGTGTAGGTTGGCCTGTTCTATATTATCCCATAGATCTCATGTTGCTTTCATGTTTTTAAATTTTTCATTCTGTCTGCTGTTCTGATTGGGTGATTTCCATTATTCCATCTTCCAGATCACTTATGCATTCTCCTGTGTCATTTAGTTGTCTATTCATTGCTTCTGGATTGTTTTTCATCTACGAAATTGAATTATCTATTTTTGATTGGTTCATCTTTAGGGTTTCTAGTTCCTTCTTAATGTGTTCTGTGTTTATAGCAATAATCTGTCTTAATTCAGTTAGTATTTTTATTACCAACTTTTTAGACTCAGGGTCTGGTAGACTGATGAACTCTGTTTCATTATTTATTCTTTCAGGGAATTCCTCTCTTTTAATTGGTGCTACTTCCCCTGCCTTTTCATTTTACTTAACTTTCTCTGTCTCTATGAACTTAGGAGAAAGTTATCTATTTTGGTCTTGAAGGGGTGTTTTTATGTGGGAGCACCCCTGTGTAGACTGTGTGTATCCAAAGTCTTGGGTGTAGGGGCTGGTTTTGATATGGATGCCAGCCACGTCTTCCCTCAGAGTGTGCTGGCCACTATCACGTTGATAGGGGGTGTGGTTGGTGTCGGAGGATCTAAAGCCTGTGCAGGGTGTGAGGCAGGACTTCCTCTCTGCCCTGTGGCTATCACCACACTGATAAGGGTGGAGTCTGACCCCCAGTTGCTGGAATAGAAGCTCTGAGGGTCAGGCTCAATCAGGCTCCCTTCCCCTTGAGTGTGTGCTCTGCCCCAGAGGAGGGGAGTGCTGAAGCAAGTGAGGCCTGTGAGCTCACAGAGGACCGAGGTGGTGTCTGTGTAGGTGTCTGTGGCTCTGCTCACACACAGCCCAAGCTTCCGTCTCTTCCCCCATTGTGTTTGTCCCAGATCTAGTGCAGGGCTGTGGCTTGGAGTGGGTGGGGCCGGAGCGTTTGCTAAGCTGGGACTGGAAGTTGGGGCGTGTGGCTGCAGGAATTGAGGTGGCTGTTCTGCCACCAGAGGTCTGGGCTGCCTCAGTGGCAGTCTTCCCAGGACCTGACTGCCGCAGATCCAGTGCCAAGTTGTGGAGTGGGTGAGGCCAGGGTGCTTGCTCGGGCGGGAGACTGACTGCAGCGTGCTTCAGTGGCACTGCCTGTGCATGTGCTTATGGTGGCCGTTGCTGCCCCACCTGGATCACCCCTGGACCCCCGGACTGTCTCTGCGTAGCAAGAATGAATCTTTTCCCAGGGTCCGGCTGGCTGAGCTCTTGTGCCAAGCTGTGATGTGGAGTGAGCAGGGCCCAGGGTGTTCACCCTGCTTGGACTGGGGAGTGCAGCGAGGCGGCAGGCACCAGTGCAAGGCCCTCTCCACCCTGATTGTTGGCAAGCCAGCACGCGTGCACTCCTCAAGAACAGAGTTTAGGCTTCTCCAGCCCTTCTGTCTGCCCCAGCAGTTTTCCCAGCAACCAACCAGGCTTGTCTCCTCTGTGTAGGAGCCCGGGACTGGGATGCCCAGTCAGTGGCTCAGCCTGCTCACACCCCAGGAGGAGGGTTCACCTGTGCGGACCTTATCTTCCTTTCAGATCCCTTCCAGGGGCGGAGGCCCCAACTTTATGCTTCTTTTCCATCCTACCCAGTTATGTGGAAATCTTTCTTGCCATTTCAGTTGTATAGGAGTTCTTTTGCCAAGTTTCCAGTTGGTTTTCTGTGTGAATTGTTCCACATGTAGATGTATTTTGATATGTTTGTCAGGGGAGGTGAGCTCCCTGTCCTCCTACTTTGGCATCTTGATCTGACCTCCATATAGTTTTTAAAGTAATAATATATTGGCATAATTTTGGGCAGTTGACATCATCATAAAATTTTCATTATGCATTTTGGGAAAAAAGACTTATACTTTCATACCCAAAGATTTTTTTTTCAGTAACATCACTAGTTACATCTAGCGAAGCATTTTTTACCTAAGGAATTCATTTATTCAGCAAATACTGAATGCCTGTTCTGTGCCAGGCACCCACCAGTGGTTTTTGTCTGCCAATTTTAGATACCATGGGGAAGATCCTGCATCCTGTCTTTGGCTGGGACCTATGGAACAGCCATATGGACACTAGGAATCTCCTGCTTATTTGGTGTTTATTCCTTCACCTATTCAGACATTGGACCAGAAGAATCGTGGGAAGGCTGACAAATCCTCCACCAACTATTCCTTTACTGAGATGGGGTTGTTTGCCTGGTCTCAACCTTACCCTTCCTGAATTCATTGCCTGCCTCCCTCCCACCTAACTTTGTCCTGCTCCTATTTGAGAACAGGGACTGGTGGTTGGACGACAGTCAGTTACATTCTGTGTGAAAGCACAGTATCATGAGATTATCATGAGGTATATGTGGATTTCAGGATTTTTCTACTCAAATATTTAGAGGATCTTTATTGATGGTAATTAAATATTTAAAGAACATAAAGTATTCTCTATGCATGTTTTATTAAACAATCATGTCTTAATTTTGAGTAGGTTTTGTTCTAAGTCCGGAACACAGACTATTATGCTTTTAAGTCTCCAGTACAGAGGTTAAGGAGTTAATCTGGGGCATGCTAAAACTGGGATGGAACATCCCTGACAGTTTTTAGCGCATTGCACTGGATTTAAATAGGGTCTTTGATCCCCAGTTTCTTAGGTGTGGCAGTGTTAATTGGTGGTGAGGTAATAAGGGGCTAGCATCACTTTGACACAGGCTTTTTATACCCGTAACTTAGTTGCTTCACTAATTAGAATAGTAACCTAAAAAAATCGGCCTTTAAGTGGATTGTAATGTTTAAAGTCACTTTGGAACTGTGGCTTTGTATGACAGTCTATGTAAATTCACCCAAGAAGTAGGAAACTCAGATTACTTGTGTTTCAAGTTTTTTAACAGGTAGCAAAATTTAAAGAATTTTATCTTTGAATGAAAGTAATAGCAGATGGTCAACAAATGAAGTGTTTTGTGATTTTGTGGATATTTTTGTCCGTTAGATATGATGTTGAGGCACTGTATTCTCAGCATGTTTTGAGAAATAGTGATAAAGGAGCCAGAAGTTTGAATCTTGATCTTAGATCCCTGAATGAACCTGTTGGAGAATTAGAAAACAATTCCTGGATATCTTTTGAATCCACTCATTTCTTTTTTCCGCTGCTACATTTGTCATCCAAGCCACCACTGCATTTCTCTTGGACTGTTGCTGTGGCCTGGTGACAGTCCCCCTTCCTTCTCCCACTTAGGTCACTTCATCATCCTACTTGAACCTTCTGATAGGTAATCACATCCTAGAACTTCAGTGTTCTCACCATGACCTACAGCCTACATGATCGGGCTCCTGCCTGCCCCTCTCACCTCCTCTCTTGCACCAGGCTCCCTGCTTTGCTATGGTGCTTTGTGGCAGGCTTATTCTCCCTAAGAGTCCTTGCCAGTCTCTTTGTCTAGCATGCCCTTCCTCCAGGAATTCCTATAGTCTGCTTCCTCACTTTATTTCCTCACTTCCTCCCTAATTAAGTGTCACCTCCTCAGAGAGCCTTCTCTGACTACCCTATTTAAAACGGGATTCCTGTTCCCTTCCCTTGCTCCACTTTATATCTTGCAGCGGCACTTAACCGCTACCTCATGTACTCCATCTGTTCGTTTATCTCCATCACTAGACTGTCAGCTTCCTGAGGCCAGGGATTTTTTGTCTCCGTCACCACAGTGTCTAACCATGACATGCACTCAAGAGGAGTGCTCAGAAGTTCTGTCCGTGTTAAGTATTGTGTGTGTAGTTGTAGTGCTTACAGATGTGTAAAAGTATCTGGCTAGATGAATGAGTGGATAGGTGCAGCTTTTTCTTCTGCACTCTCTTCCTCACTCCCATCCTGCAATGTCTCTCCTACATAGTTCCTGAGCACCTAGTTGTAGTAAAGGCCTCTCTTAAGGCAGTAACGATTTGTGTGGTGTAGTTAGGTAGCTCACCCAGCAGAGGGCAGTAGAGCTAGGGCTATAGTAAGAACAACTTGAGTTAGCTTTTTACCTTCATTTTGCACAGAATCAAGAAGTTCAGTTTAGTTAGTAGCCTTTTTCTTTTAGTTAGGTTGGAGTGGTCCTAAGATGAAAATCAGTCCCTCCTTTTGAATAAGATTATTTCCAATCTTTAATTGGTATCTTAATTTAAAATATTAAAGGGTCATGATAGGATGAGGAATTTTTTTTAAATGTTCTATGTAGTTTTTAAAAGATGATATAGAATGAATAAAAGGAATTACTTTTTAAAAATACATAAATATAAAACTTCCGATTTGGGACAGAATGGTAGATTTGATACAGGTCTTTAACCTACTCTGTGACAATCCAAAGAAAAATGAACGTTCTTTTTCTTCAGAGTTGTATTTTAATGTACGAAGCATACCAGATACGCTTACTGGTGGTGGTTCTGCAATCAGCTGCCCTTATGATGTGCTTCACCAGAACTGAGATGGGCCAAACTGAGGAAGGCACGTGGGCGTTCACCTGGTAGGAATTGGAGGTGTTTGTGCATAGGTGTGAAAGGCGACACGTACCCAGCAACCTTTGCACTGATGTGCCAGCTATAGAATGAGGGCCAGTCTACGAGCCTGATATGTATCTTGTTTTATAATTTCAGCACGTTCATCTCAGCATATTTAATCCTTCAGATATAAACCCTCTAGCTCACTATTAAAATTTTTTTAAAAACTATGCAGGTGACTACTCATATAGGCTGCAGCGGTTTGACCGATTTTTTTTTTCTATACCAAGCACATATTTATATCTAGAGGTAAGTTGTGCTTTAGAGTAGTGTTTCTCAAACTTTAACATAATATGAATCATCTGGTGATCTTAAACTTCCAATTGGAATTCAGTTCTGTGTGGCAGCTGAGATCTGCATTTTGTAACAGCCTCCAGGTGATGCAGTGCTGCCTACCCATCGACCACATTGTGAGGAGCAAGCCTTTACACCTAGTCTCTAAGCTATGAAGGCGGTTTAAGGTTCCTGCAAAAGCATCCTTGTGGCCACTGCTACTGGCGGAAGAGGTTAGATACATCCTCACTCTTCTACTGAGTCTTGAATGTGTTCTGAAGCACAGTGAGTGCATAAGATAAATACAGTGAAATACGTTAAGTCGTAAAATTCAAATTCCAAAGTAAATAGCTTTATTTTCAAAATGATTTTAATTGTATTCAGTAATGTGGTATTTAAAGAGGGGTTTACAATTAAATAATAACTTTTCTGTTTGATTCTTATACTTTAATAGGAGAAAAGCTCTTAACTAGTTTGTTGATTACTGCTCCAATTTGATCTTTTGCTTCTCAAAAATCAAACGAATTGTGAAACTTCATATACAAACATGCATATTCATTTTTATATTTTTGGTGGAGAGAAAAAAGACAAAACCCAGTTTATCAAAACAGCAAATATACTTAACAAAGATTTATACATTATGTGTGAAGGAAACTATCCTAGACAATTTGTCTTTAAAAAAATAATACAATTTAACATAGTTGTGCAATATATACATTTACATTGTGACTTTATCTGCCAAAATAAATCAGGTACGAATGAAACCATTTCTTAATATTTACATAATGGCTACATTTTCATTCTTTAAGGTTCAAAGAAATAGTTAATATTTTTGTTTCAAACTTTACCCCCATGTATACCTTTTACCTCTAGAGGTCTAGTCTTTCGAATTGATTGAAATGAGTATGCGTTAATGAGGGCATAGTCCTAAGAGCTGTGTCTATAATTATTTACTGTGTGCAAATTGTATTCATCATGGACCAGGGAGCTCAGTTTGAGGAATCCTGTTTAATGCTTTCTGCTTAATGATGTCTTAATTTATGGGACTGTCATATTACATTATAGCTGTATATCAGAATCGATTATAAAATTATACCTTCTATAATAACTTGTAGTATAATCACTTGTGTGATTATGATAAAATGGTTTTAGTTTTTTCACATTTAATAACCTTTACTATTTTATAAAAATAGCACAGCCAGCTAGGAATCTGTCCAGTTCTCATTTTGCTGCTAAAATGGACAATGCACAAATTCAAATCTCAATGCAATTTTTTCACAGGCTGTTTCTACTTTAGTATTTTGTAAGGCTTGTGTGGCAGCCATGCATGAAGCAACTCAATTCTTATCACATTCTATACATATTGTCTATACACCATTTATGAAATGGAAACTTTGAAAGATGACATCTTTTAAGCCCCATATTCTACTTACTTTTAAAATAAAAGTATGGCTGAATAGGAATACAGAGCTTTTTTTCTCAAATAATTTTTTAATTTCTTGGATGAATACTCAACCTTTGCTTAAAAGTGCTTGAGAAATACTCCTCACTAGAGCCTCTGCCTCAAATCTGTGATCTGGTAACAGAAGTTGTATATTTAGGCCACTTGCTTAGTGCAGTGGTTCTCAGTCGGGGTGCTTTTGCCTTCCAGGAGGCGTTAGCCAATGTCTGGGGACACTTTTTGATCACCACGATGAGTGGGAGAGGGAGCGTCTGGTATTCGTAGGTAGAGGCCATAGCCAGAGGCCAGGGATGTTGCTGAACGTCCCACAATGCACAGGTCAGGCCCCCCGCAAGAAAGAATTACCTGGCTCCAAATGTCAGTAGTGCCCAGGCTGAGAAACCCTGCCCCAGTGTGATCAATGGTGCAGAGACAAATGGCTAATTTTTTAGTTTATAGTAATCCAACTCCTTCGTGGAAACAGTGCCGTCGAGGCGGCTCATCCAAGGCAAGGCTTGCCAGAGCTCGCAAGCTCCCTGTGAGTATGTGACCTCAGATTAGGGTTTATCATCTAAGGAAGGGGAGGCAGAGTAAAATAAAAGGATGACTTCCAATGTTCTCAGTATATTACATTAAAAAACTAGTAAATATATACAGCAGTTACCCAGTTTATTAAATAGTCTTTATCAACTTAATGACCAGTTTCCCCTCCACTCTTTTTTTAAAACAATTTTTCTTGGAATGAAACAGTGTTTGAATCAAGCTGTTAAAAGAATTGGGCTCTAGCACATGTAACTAGAGAATACCACGCTGTTTTTGCTGTAAACCCCTGATGTTTTATTTCTAATTGTGTTTTTTTCCCCCCTTTGTCAGATGCAAAATAAATTCTGTAATTGTGCAGACAGCCCTGCACTGCCATCACAGGCACCCATGGGCAAAATACCTGTTTTCCTCCGAATTCTTTTCAGTGTCAGATTCTTGGAGGATTGTCTATTTGTGTTATAAGAAACCCAGATAGTAGGTTTTTAAAGTTAAAAGCGTCGCTGCTGAGCTCCGCCCCAGTCTCCCCATTTTATAACAAGGACACTGAAGTTTACAGAGGCTAAGTGACTTGTCTGAAGCTTTAGGTATGTACTTTTTGACATAACTGCCCTTTTTCTCCCAGTCCCTCCTAGAGGATAGGTGGGCTCAGAAGTAGAGAAAAGGTGCAGAAGGAGAAATGGGTGGTGGTCCTCACAGTGGCCCATTTACATCATAGGACCGGGATGCTTGTAAAATACAGGTCACCAGGCTTCATCCCGATCTGATGACTAAATAAGACTCTGAGGAATTGGGGCGTGAGACTCTACCAGGTGAGCAAACTCCCAGGTCCTTCTGGAAGTGTAAGTTCTCCAGAAACAGACAAGCACAGCAGGTGCACATGCTGATTTGGTGGTTTCTAATGTCTCCTTGTAACTTCTTGCAAATTCCTGAGATGTTTATACTTTGCCTTGTTTACCCTGCCTGAAATCTCAACAATTAGAAATTCACTTGGGCTTTTCTTGCATATTTAGCAATAAATGAAAATAGCTCCCTGAAGTTAAGGGGATTATACAGTAATTCACGCAAGTGTGGAAGTGAAACAGATGACTTCCTTCTCACACCTGGAGAAGAGCAGCTGCCCTGGGAGTGGGAGATTTGGACAAGGAGGGTGGAAAACTCCGGACTCCTGGAGAGGAAGGCGGGCAGCAGCAGGCATCGAGAATATGGGGGCATCAGGAGGTGGGAGGGGTTCATTGTGGAAGGAGGAAGGATTCCAAAGAAATTACTCATCTTTCAAAAATTCACAAGGTCCCCCCACAGCCCGTCAGGGTCAGCCAGTTAGTTATGCATCCTAAAGGAGAAAAATTTCCTCCTTCTTCCAGGCGGGGCCTCCAGCAGACAAGATTCTACCATAAATGATGTTACAGAGTTTAAACCAAGGTTTGTGCTTTGGCCTCTAAGTCCTTTAGGCCCCTAACCCTCCCCCAGTGAAATGGAGATTTCCTCTGCAGGAGGCCCCTACCAGTCATCAAGCATGTTTTGATAAGTACATCATCTCAAGAAAGGGACTCTAAGGAAGCAGCTGTGGGCTGACAACAGCAAATTTTACCTAGTGTATCAACAAAATTATCACTGAAAATATCCTCTGTGGCAACTTTGGATAAGCAGCATTAAGTTGAAGACCTGTGGGGTTTTTTTTGCCCATCAGCATCAATATATCCAAGCTAATTATATACCTATACCGAGTACTTCCACTTCTGTTGTTTAAAAACAATCATTTTAAATGACTGGGCTTTTCCCCAAAAAATATTCTGAGAAAGGTTATATTTTTCTTTAAGAGTTCTCCTGTTAGGAAGCATTTCATGTAAACTCTGGACCAGCCAACGTAAAGATCACTTTCCCCCCAACATAAAATAGTCTTTTACCCTTTATACTCCTGCCCTCCCAAATCCCTCACAGTTTCTTTCCAAACTGACCTGCAGTTCTAGTTTACCTATTACATTATTAAGTTACACTGGGATTTTTAAGAAACCCATTCATGCGAATAGTAAACCCTGGCTGTGATGCTGCCCCTTCCCACTGCAGTGGGAACTGCTGGGTGATTCAGCTGTTGAGTTCTGTGGTCTCATCAATTTCATCTGGATTTTTGGTCATTTTTTCATATTTTCTTTTGAAGAATCCAAGCTGTAAGATGATGATGTAAAAACATTACCACTTCTGGCTTATTTTGAATGGACCCAGACTCTCCCCTCCTTGCACCTCTGGGAATCATGGGGAGCTGGATAGGTCAGTGTGCAGAGTATTGACCTGGCATCAGCCCTTCAGTGAGGAGATTAATACCCAGAGTTGAAATGAATTGCATAAAGTTAAATTTTTCAGGGTCTGCTTACTTGCAGGTGAACAAAACATTCAGTGTCTGGATGAAAGAAGGTTGGAGAAAAGGGACCAAGACCAAGGAGATAAAATCCTTACTGATTGTTTTCAAGAACATGAGTGAGAATTTGCAAATAAACTTGCATTTCCTTTTTTCTTATGATAGACGAGGAGGTACCATATAAAACAGGTTTGCTCTGTGATAAGGAAATTCAAGACAGAGGTCTTCAGGACCCCTGTATCTTTTAAATATGAAACATTTCTTACCTTCCATAAAACTGCAACCAGAGCTAATAACAAAAGGATTCCAGCAATTGCACTTCCTACTATAACTCCGGTTGGTACTTCAGCTTTCTCGTGGGGTTTCATTATGGTAATGGGAATCTGTAAGTGTATATACAAAACAATTGCGTTAATTTTAGCACTGAAAAAAAGTGAGATGGTCAAATCCTCTAATTTTATAAGTGACGGTCTGGAAAGGGGATGTGACTTCCTCACGATCACATTCCTCAGTTAAATATTGTACAGTACAATCTCGAGAGAAAATGCTCCTGCAAATACAGGCAAGGCATGCAAGTCTTCCCATTTCCTTCCTTTAACTGCACTGCATCAGTATTTAGTGGATATGTCATCTCTGACAGTCTCAGATGCTTTAATCACTTATGAAACTTGGAACTTTAGTTTCTGGCATCCAGCCTCATCATCAAGTGAAAGCATTTGGAACCCAGTCTTGGGGAGGCGAGTCAAAAAATTAGCAACACAAATCCCTTGTGATTAAACAGTAACAACAACAACTACTTTGAATTGGGCTCCTAAAATGTTGATTTACTTGATATGGATTGTTAACAAGTAGAGGTAATGTCTCAGGGCTCAAGGTGACCTTTTCAGTGATAAATTGCCCTTGAGGTTACACATGATTCTTAACGTCCACTTCCTGGCAGTCTTTGTGGCTTTGTAATAGCACGGCTGCCGTAAGAGTTCTAACAATAAAACTGTATATTCTTTTTTTGTTGTTTTAATTGGGGAAAGAATCACAACCATTTTTAAACAGTTAATTTTGGAGCCAAACAAGGGGAGAAAACCTAATTTATTTACTTGATTTAACACTGAATTACAGTGGCAGATAAGCTGCTTTTCACCACAGAATTTATGAGTTGGGCTAAACTTGAGTCTGGCCTTTTGGTGACTATATTTCTTCTCATTTGGATTTTTAAGAGCTAAACTAAGGCTTTATAAATTTAGGAATAAAATAACTAGACTCATGTAGTTCACTGCTTAGTGGCAGTCATATCCTTACTTCTCTCTATTCTAGAACTTCCTAATCCAGGCTCCATGGATCTTTAGGGAACTATGAGTACATGATTTTTGTATCGGCTTTTTAAGTGGGCTTGGAATTCAAATAAATTTAAGAATCACTTGTCTACCTATAGGGATAGGTCAATTTATTATTTGGATTCCAAAATATAATTTTAAAATGTATTTAATTTATTTGGATTCAAAAAATATTTTTATAGACACAAGTAATAGTTGGCCTCGGGCTTCCCTGGTGGTGCAGTGGTTGAGAGTCCGCCTGCCGATGCAGGGGACACGGGTTTGTGCCCCAGTCCAGGAAGATCCCACATGCCGCGGAGCGGCTGGGCCCGTGAGTCATGGCCGCTGAGCCTGCGTGTCCGGAGCCTGTGCTCCGCAACGGGAGAGGCCACAACAGTGAGAGGCCCACATAGCGCAAAAAAAAAAAAAAAAAAAAAAAAAATAGTTGGCCTCTATTACTTATCAATATTGCTCAGAGAAAACCATGAAAAGAAAAATCTCCCAAAAGGTTCACTGAAATTGTTAACTTGAATTTTTAATTAATGCATTTATTTAATACTGCTTTCTAAAAAAACCCAGATTTCAGCAGAGGTCCAGGTATTGTCTGAACACTACATTTTTCTGAAATGAACTTTTAAAATATCTATAGTACTTCCCCCCTCCCGAGGCTTAGTTCATAGCACTCTGAATTTGAAGGCCACGTTTCCTTTGGCTCCGTTTCTGATTTTCCGCACCCCAGCCTCTGAAGAGAAGGTGTGGGCCTTCGCTGATAGTCCTAAACCAGAAGCAGAGCAGCGTCCTCTGTGTGGCATCATTTTTGCTGGGGCAATAGCGGGACAGCAGGGCTGTGAGCTCCACTCTCAGGCATCGAGAGAGGTCCAGAGTTCACAAGGCCATTGGCTTTTTAGCCAAGTCCATAGACTGCAGCAGTGGACTAGTGGCCTGGGGCCAGCTGCCAAGCTGTCCTCGGGGCGGAGTCTTGAACCGGCTTCCAATTCCTAACAAAAGCGTTGGGAGGAAGATGCCCAGGGCTCTGCCAGCAGATTAGCTGAGCATGGAAATCCTGCTATATCTAAATATGGCATATTCTAACCAGAGTTCCAGTGCAAAGGAAGGTTGTCCCGTGCCAGCTCTTGGAACAGTGAGCCTTTGTTTTCTGTGAACGTACATTTCTTTGCCAAACGCTTTTTTTTTTTAAATCAAGAAGAAGCATTTATAGTTTTCTAGACTGAAGATCTAATGAATGAATGGATGTTTCACAGTGTCAGTGTCTAGTTTTAAGGAGTACTGCTAAAAACAAGAAAAAGCCCTCTAATAAATGCCTTATTTATTAAGCACACTTAAGCACTTTCAAAAATGCTCTAAAATACTATGTATGATTCAAAGGAGCATAACTTAGATTTCATGGCCGAGGATGTAAACTGCTTTGTATAAGCATGAGCAGAAAGGAGGAGCCATGGTGCTGGTTGACGCCTGGAGCAGGGAGGAGGGAGCCACAGCAAGATGGGGCCCCTTGTGCCTCCTGTCAGATCATCACTTCTGATCCAGCTTTGCCAGCGTGGGCACGAGGGGGAGGGCAAGTACACCAGGGGCCTTTTTTGAGTAGCAAACAAACACCCTTATCAAAAGCTCAGCATGATAAACATTAGCCTTTCAGAGTTTCAGTGAGATACTTCTATATACATGTAGATGCGAACGTGACCGTTGTAAATGGTCAGAAATGGAATGCCCGTCAGAGACTCCAGCGCCCACAGGTAGGGATGTGATGCACTCACCGTGACGGTGTTTTCTTCGATCGCATATATCTGAGGGTTATAGGTGTCGATTTCTGCTGCTGCCGTCAGCTGTACTGTCTGAAAAGTCGACTGGAACATAAGAAGAATAAAGAGTATATTTTATCCTAGCAGAAGTTAACGTATAAAACTTGGCATGTTCCTTATTTATGTTCTTGTGGAAAGTGACAAGAGCAAATGCCAACTCTGAAGACTCAAGCATCTGCGTGTGCTTAAATCGCCGATATGCTGGGACCCCATGTGGGAACTTAAACCGTGCGGGTGACTGGGCCCTGCCGTAGCAAATTAAACGAAGTCTCTTCTTTTCCAATTTGGATTCATTTCCTTTTCTTCTCTGATTGCTGTGGCTAAAACTTCCAAAACTACGTTGAATAACAGTGGTGAGAGTGGGCAACCTTGTCTTGTTCCTGATCTTAGTGGAAATGGTTTCAGTTTTTCACCACTGAGGAGGATGTTGGCTGTGGGTTTGTCATATATGGCCTTTATTATGTTGAGGAAAGTTCCCTCTGTGTCTACTTTCTGCAGGGTTTTTATCATAAGTAGGTGTTGAATTTTGTCAAAAGCTTTCTGGCCTAACCCTAAATGTAAGGCCAGAAACTATCAAACTCTTAGAGGAAAACATAGGCAGAACAATCTATGACATAAATCACAGCAAGATCCTTTTTGACCCACCTCCTAGAGAAATGGAAATAAAAAGCAAAATAAACAAATGGGACCTAATGAAACTTAAAAGCTTTTGCACAGCAAAGGAAACCATAAACAGGACCAAAAGACAACCCTAGAATGGGAGAGAAAATATTTGCAAATGAAGCAACCGACAAAGGATTAATCTCCAAAATTTACAAGCAGCTCATGCAGCTCAATAACAAAAAAACAAACAACCCAATCCAAAAATGGCCAGAAGACCTAAATAGACATTTCTCCAAAGAAGATATACAGATTGCCAACAGACACATGAAAGGATGCTCAACATCACTAACGTTAGAGAAATGCAAATCAAAACTACAATGAGATATCATCTCACACCGGTCAGAATGGCCATCATCAAAAAATCTAGAAACAATAAATGCTGGAGAGGGTGTGGAGAAAAGGGAACACTCTTGCACTGCTGGTGGGAATGTCAATTGGTACAGCCACTATGGAGAACAGTATAGAGGTTCCTTAAAAAACTACAAATAGAACTACCATATGACCCAGCAATCCCACTACTGGGCATATACCCTGAGAAAACCATAATTCAAAAAGAGTCATGTACCAAAATGTTCATTGCAGCTCTATTTACAATAGCTAGGAGATGGAAGCAACCTAAGTGTCCATCATCGGATGAATGGATAAAGAAGATGTGGCACATATATACAATGGAATATTACTCAGTCATAAAAAGGAATGAAATTGAGTTATTTGTAGTGAGGTGGATGGACCTAGAGTCTGTCATACAGAGGGAAGTAAGTGAGAAAGAGAAAGACAAATACCGTATGCTAACACATACATATGGAATCTAAGAAAAAAATGTCATGAAGAACCTAGGAGTAAGACGGGAATAAAGAGACAGACCTACTAGAGAATGGACTTGAAGATAAGGGGGGGGGAAGCGTAAGCAAGAGAGTGGCATGGAGCAAGAGAGTGGCATGGACATATATACACCACCAAACGCAAAATAGATAGCTAGTGGGAAGCAGCTGCATAGCAAAGGGAGATCAGCTCAGTGCTTTGTGACCATCTAGAGGGGTGGGATAGGGAGGGTGGGAGGGAGGGAGATGCAAGAGGGAAGAGATATGGGAACATATGTATATGTATAACTGATTCACTTTGTTATAAAGCAGAAACTAACACAGCATTATAAAGCAATTATACTCCAATAAAGATGTTTAAAAAAAAAGTCTCTGGGGGGTGGGGTTTAGATACCAGCTGGTTAAAGCGTCTCTCCCGGTAACTCTAACTTGTAAACAGGGGTGAAAAACAAGGGTTTAGAAACGAAGTTTTTAATTGGGAAAGATCATAGTTTAGGTTTTTAAAAACAACGAAGTTTGTGACATGAGAGAAAATTGAAAACTTGGTGTTTTTAAATATTTACCTGAATCACAAAACAATGTGAAATCAGATTCAAAAGGAAGAGAATTTCTCTTCTGGGTACACATGTGTAAAATAATACTGTTTAAAGGCCATGCATGTCAGTGGCAGACATCCTAAACCTTGTGTCTGTGCTAGATAACATGAGTAATAATTTCAGCTTTCCTAATCTAAGCATTTTTATAAAAAATACTGGATTGGGGGCAGGCATATAGGAAGGACATACATTTTATGCTGATGTTATTAGTAACCTCCAAAAATGAAATAATTTTACATGCATTCCTGAATCTAGTTACAGAAAAATAATCTTTTTTTCAGTGGATACATTACTGATGTGTATATTGTTTTCTCTATAATCAAGTATTGGGACTGACACTACTTCGAGATGGAATACAATGCCCAGATCTGAGAACTGCCTTCACATGATCTGGCTACTAGGATTTAGTTTTTGTGGTTACTAGGGCACATAATTCAATACACTCCATGAGGTAATTTGCTAAACTATATCTAGGAGCCAGAAAGAGAGAATGCATATCCAAAAAGTGAGCAATTTATTTCCTTTCCACTGGCTCAGTCTCTGATTAGCCTTAATTTTCTCAAGATGGAAGATTGCAGTAGAAGTTAACCCTGATCACTGGTGTCTCAAACATACATTATTTGGGGAACATTAGGAGTATTGATGATGGTTTAAATTTAAAAAGGAGTAACAGTTAAGTGAATGTTCTTACTTAATAGTCCCTGCAGACTAGAGATGAAAGAATTTCCTTACAACACTGATATATCTGCCCTCCTAAGTCTGGCCCTTTGCACGGGTACGCAGTATCCTGCAGGGTTAACAAGTAACGGTAGGGGTACCATGCACACCCAGGAGATTGAAGTCACACACCTGCTGGCATTCAACAAGCCTTTTCCTTACAAAGGGCAACCAACAATGCCACTGATTTGGAAGCCTGAGCAATCACTTTGTGATGAAATTACTTGAAATGTTGACTTGCACTGCCTCAGAAAAAGGGCAAAAGGTAGTATATTCATGGGCTCTAATACAGGAAGTATGATTCGTATTTCAGACTGGATCTCCTAGATGGTCTGAGAACATCCACTGTTGAAATGCTTCAAAACAAGGTGGGGATAAACATTTGACCTTTCATGAAGGAGGAAGATGTGTAGGACATGATATGCAATAACTCTCATGGGTGTTTTTCAGCTTAACTATCATAATAACCATGTTGAAAAAGCATAAATAATACACTTCTTCAGAATTTTGCTTCCAGAAATGAAACTGCTGCTTCTGAAAACCTTGGGGAAGGTACTATAAAAAGTCTTACAGTTAAAATGATGTAGCTTTAAACAAACTCAAGAAAAACCAGATGCTTTTTACAGAGCCGGGGTGATTGCCTTTTGATTTGCAACAGTGAGTTTTCCTTCCCAGCTGGCAAAGGTTACTATGAAAACATTTGTTCCTCAAATCCAAGGAGCCAAGATCCAATGGGTAAAACTGAGCGCCAAACTGCAGCAGCTGGGATGATGGTATAACTGCCTGCTTTGCAGTCTTACAGGACTTAGAGGCATCCTGAAGGCTTGAAAGCAAATGCAACTAACAAGAAAACCAAATAAAGGCAAACAAGGAGAAAACCCAACTCCTCACTCCTCCACTTCTCTAGATTTTCACCTGCCTTTCACAATTCCTCTTTCTATTGTGTCTTTATCGAAGAATATTGCTTATATTTTGGTTCCGGGGCCAAGTTCGGAGGGAGCCAAGTTCTCTGATGTGACATAGAACCCCATAGGAGGGAGGGGTTTGTTGGAGAGATCATGAAGTGGTTAGAAAATAGGGAATAGGGTACGGTTGGTAAGCACCTTGAAGACTGATTTATGCGTTTAAAAAAAATTCACTGTGAGCCACAAGGCCCCCTGGAGGTTTCAAACTAATTTCTGTTTTGCTGCCTCGATCACAGCCAGTGTTAGTAAAATGAACAGCTCGCCGCTTATGTAGTCAGACTTAAGGAGCTCTGTCCATCCTTACTCTTCCCGTGCCAGACTGACATTCTGGCTACCGAAATCTCTGCTGAAAGCAGGTATCACTACTGCCAAGTCACACCTGCCAATTGGAAAAACACTCTGACATTGTTCTGGCACATTCCTCAAACTTGTGAGACTGAAATGACTTAAAAAAAACTGTAAGCACACTGGGGCTTTCACCAGAGAAGGGATTAAAAACAGGAGAGCAGAGTGGTTACACCTGGCTCTAATAGAGGACGATGGATTCTCAGGTTAGATTCATCTACCAGGTAGTTTGAGATCAATCAACAGTCACCTGGGAGCACAGGGAATGGAGGCGCTTTGATCTGGGTGTGGTGGAGACCATAAGTCAGAAAAGTCAAGAGCAGGGGGAGGAAGACAGAGCAGGTGGCCCACTGCACCCCAGGCAGCTGAGGGGATCCTGACACCATTTCCAGAGATTCTGCTCTAGTAGGTTGGCATGGAGTCTAAGAAGCAGATGCTTTACCAGCAGCCCAGGTGATTCTGAGGCACAGCCAGGTTGGGCAAGCTTTGGAAAGGGATGGAAGCACACTGCCTTCCAAGGTAAGACTGCTCTGGGTCACTGGGCACGGCTGACATTAGTCAGAATGCTGATTTTGTCAGAGGGTGCGACCTTATTGACGGTGAAGGCTTATGTTTCAATGCTATCAATGAGCCGAATAAACAAAGCTGATACTTACTACTGCGAAAGTCCCGTTCCAGATTCTGGTAGACACATTAAGGAAGTATTCTCCTTTCACCTGAAGGTCTTTCAGCCAGCAGGTGATGTTACTACATGAAGCGGTTCTGCAGTTCTTTCAGGTTGGAGTCAAGGGTAAAAGAAGAGAGAGTTAGTACAAGCTTTAAAAAATAAACACCAAAATTTTACAAAGACAGATACAACCCAGTACTGGGAAGGAGCTAAGGAAATGAGCAATCTCATGAACTATTAGTAGTAGTTACAACCCTTCTTCTGGAGATTTTAGCACTTTGCCTCCAAATGTAAAAAGTGCATGTCCTTTGCCCCTGCCGCTGCCCATCTGTGTGGAAGGCCTCAGGAGATAATAAGTGTGTGCAGAAGAGTACAGCAGGCCTGTTTATTGAACTACTGTTTATCAGAGTTAAAGAGAAACAACAACCCTCACCAAGACTGTTAATCAACTATAGTGTAAGATTAAAAAAAAACTCCAAAGACTAAACAATCCGTGTTTATCAACAGTGTACTAGTTAAGTAAATTACTGAGTATACATACACAAAATGTAGTACAATTTAGTCAGTAACCTCATGATACAGGTGCATTCCTTGAATTTTAAAAAAGTTGTCAGTAAAAGAATCAGTGGTTGCCAAGAGTTAGGGGGGAAGGAGGGATGAATAGGTGGAGCACAGAGGAGCTTCTGGGCAGTGAACTGTTCTGCACCCCGTAATTGTGGATCCATGTCATCATACGTCCATCCAAACCGATAGAACACGCATCAAGGGTAGCCTAATGTAAACCATGGACTTTGGGTAATTATGATGCGTCAGTGTAGGTTCATCAGTTGAAACAAATGTACCACTCTGGGCGGGGGGGGGGGGGGGGGGGGGTGCTGGTTCATAGTGTAGGAGGCTGTGGGTAAGTGGGGCAAGAGGTATATGGGAAATTTCTGTAATTTAAACTCAATTTTGCTGTGAACCTAAAATTGCTCTAAAAATAAAGCCTATTAAAAGATCTGTGACATATCGGCCAATGAAAAAAGGTAGCTTGGTCCATTTATGTAACAGTGCACATGTGCTTATACGTAGGTTAATGATTAGAGAGGTAAGGAAGAATGTTCATTAAATGTTAAGTGGCCAGCTGTTAGATTTCTGGAGAACTTTAGTTTTTTCTTTGTTTTTCGTCTTATGTTTCCTCTATACTGTTCACAGAAGTTGCCTTTTTTACAAAATCAAAACATTTTCATACCCTGAGATGAGTTTCTCCTGAGCATTTTTACATACCTCTGTTCAGATTTAGACCACATTTACACTGTAATTACACTATAGTTACTTAAATAAGAAACTGTTCATTCTGTTTTCCCATCCTTCATGAAATAAAATAATTGCAATAAAAGAAGAACAGGAGAATTTCAATGTTGTTCATAGGGGAGAACTGAGGTTGGTTTAGGTTTTACTGTTTACTAAATGTTTGCTTATTTGAATACTTCATATGTGCCAAGCACCATGCTAGATGCTAGACAAGTGTCTTTCCCAAAAATGTGGCATAACTCTCGAGCAGGAGATGAGAAAATATTGAAAACAGAGAAGGGTGGTCAGAGAGTCAAATTTAACAGCTCAATAAAAGACGTCAGTGATTATGTGGAGGAGGTGAGGAGGGCTTCACCTCCCACACATGCCCAGCTCCCGCTCAGCTCTTTGCAACGTTTCCACTGTGCACGACACAAAACCAGTTTGACATGGAGTCCTGTTAATATCATGAAATTTGGAACATGTATTTTATAATAATGGCATAAATAATAATTCCAATAACCTAAATTTCAGCATTTTTTTTTTTTTTTTGCCATACGCGGGCCTCTTACTGCTGTGGCCTCTACCCCTGCAGAGCACAGGCTCCGGACGCGCAGGCTCAGCGGCCATGGCCCACGGGCCCAGCTGCTCCGCGGCATGTGGGATCTTCCCGGACCGCGGCACGAACCCGTGTCCCCTGCATCGGCAGGCGGACTCCCAACCACTGCGCCACCCGGGAAGCCCATCAGCCTGTATTTTCTTGATTCACACAGATCATCAAAGGCAAAATAGGAAAGTTCTACCACCTGAGGTGGCAGGAAAAAAGAAGTGCCTCAATTTCCAGGTAAAACAAACAATGAATCACTAAAGGAAGTTTTCACCCCATTAACCTGTCCTCACCAGTTCTTTTACATGACGGAAATTTTCACTCTTGAAAGATACAGAAGAAGATGTCTGTCCTATTTTCAGTGGATTTATTTCGGCTTTGCAACTGATGTCACCAGCCTACAAAGAAGGACATCAAATCAGTCTTAGGAAGCAAGATGGTTTATGATGTTATTTTTCACTCGTTAGGAAATCCTATTGTCACATGTTGGGGCAGGGGAGGGGCTCCCAGGATTCTCTGCACTGTGCTGACCTGGCCACACCTGTTCATCACTAATGTAAACCCTGAAGTATTCAGATCCTCCTGGCGTGACTCGATGGCATGGCGCTGATTCTTGCAGCCCACATGTGATGACACAAATTTGTAATAACAGTTGTCTGTGAGTGATTTATTTAATTCAGCGTTTTTTCCTGTGGAACAGTTTAGGATTTTGCTTTCCTGTAGTCACCTATAAACAGCGCAGAAGTAACACTGCTGTAGCATTAGCTAAGTGCTACACTACGGCTGAGCCACTGTCAGGGGTTTGGCTACAGCATCCCTGTAGCCGGAGGGCTTTTAGAGAAAGAAAAACACGGGTCCTAGAGCCTTAGCCCTGGAGATTCTGATTTAATTGCCTGGGGTAGGTCTGGGCATCACGTATTTAAAAAGCAACCCAGGTGATTAAATGAGCAACCAGGGTTGGCAACTACCAGTTGAAAGTCCAGGCTGGCAGCTTGAAGACCAGCTACTGACTGCAGCTGTGTAGACCAACTACTCTCCCACTACGGGTTCAACCTCTCACTTCCCAGCCAACTAACTTCTCTATAAACAGGGCTCTGACAAAGTCAGATGTTCAGCTGGTCAGGAGGTTTTAATAATTTCTGCCATCTGTACATCCCTAGACTCAGACATTTCTTATAACAATATCCTGCTTCTAATATGAAATTAACTGCTTGTTTCCTAGCACCCAGGGTGCACAGGGGTTATCTTTTCAGTTTCTTGTCTGTATGATGCAGACATGACCACCCCCACTTCATGGAACATTTCCGTATGGAAGGTACACGTTCTTATAGGCAGTTTGGCTGCACGTACCTGGTCCGTGTGCACCCCAGTCAGGTACATCAGCGGGTTCTTGCCTCTGGTGTATTGAGGGATATGGATGATTACAGATGCCATGCTGACTGGAACACTTCCTGTTGTTACCTATGTAGTAAGAACACACTCTGATTGCCGCTACATCATACACACGTTGGAAGGAATGGGATCAATAACCCCAGTGTTGATGAAGGGCAGCTATTAAGTGGTAAGAGTGAGTCCATATGAAAGGGAGTCCTTACTTTATGGTCACTCTTTGGCTCACTGTGTTTTACCTCTTGGAAGAATCTCAACATCTACAGTTTTAACTGGTAAATAATTTGTGACTTAGGAGATGATTAAAAACACCTACCATCTGTGGGTTTGGTCTGCTAGGGCATGAAGTCCCACTCTGCCCCTGACTAGCAGTGTGGCTTGGGCAAGGTACTTCACCTCTTTATGCTTCAGTTTTCTCATTTGTAAAATAAAGATAATTGGCATATCAGTAGGTATGCACAGATACAGCCTCTGTTCTCGCTGTTGGAAAGTCTGTCCTAATTGTCCAGGGCTCATGCCCTACTGGTTGTTAAACATTTTAAAGAACACTCATAGGAATAATAATCCTATCAATCTCATAACTGATCTGGGAATTAAATGGGTTAACATACATAAAGCACTTCATACAAAGGCGGATACTTATTACATGTTCTCTGAATATTATATACTACTAATTGACTAAATGTTTCATTAAAGAAGTAGTTGCCAAATACCGTGTACATTTTATAAATTCCAGTATCTGGATCACAAATCAAGACTCCTTTAAGAACTTTTTAAATCACTGAATTATAGAGTTGCAACCATGTGACAGACTTATAGGAAATGTACAAAAATAAAGTGGTAATGACTAAGGGTGGTGGACGGATTCTTCCCTTTTTATTTTCCAAAGTTCATGCAATGTTATTATAAAATATCATTCTCTCATAAATTCATTTCTCTTTATATAACTGAAAACAAACTTTAAATTTGTACTTTGTACTTTACTAATAGCCAATAGAAACTGATTTTAAAATATTTTTATATACTACTTAGCATGACTGTACGAAATAAATATTTGTATACAAATGGTGAGCTTCTCAAATAGAAGTGGTTTCCAAGGATAAATTGGCATACTGATTATATTTCAGAGACTTTTGTCCATAGTAATATTATTATATTACTGCTCTGTTGATTAATGTGCAACATTTGCTTTCAAAATACATCAGTTATCTCTTACCCAGGACACATAACTATGTACAAAGCCCACCTGTTTACTTATCAACGGTCTACCTTAGTAGTTCTCAAAGTATGGCACCCGGACCAGAAGCATCAGCGTCACCTGGGAACTTGTTAGAACTGCACATTGTTAGGTCCACCCCAGACCTTTTGAATCAGAAACACTGGAGATGGAGCCCAGTGACATGTGTTTTAACAAGACTCCAGGTGATTCTAATGCGTGCTCAAGTTTGAGAACCACTGGTATATTTCAACTTCTTTTTACTTTCTTCTTCTCCTCCTGCCCTCATTTTTTTACCCCCTTTCTCTTGATTTTCCATTCTTATGTCAGATTTACCAACCTTAATGAAGAAGATGAATTTTGGACCAATATCTTCAAAACTGTTCACAATAGAAGGAATATTCCCATCCGAGGAGACTTCATAAAAATTTATGTTGGTAGATCTGTTGGATGATGTTTGTAAAGCCGAACATTTTAGTTATGCTATTGTTCTTGAAGTTTAATATTTCTTTTATCTAAATATCTTCTAGCTTATTTTACAAGTGAAAGAGTTTACATTTAGGTACAAAACGTTAAATGAAAACAAATGCTTATTATGGACTTATGATCCAGTTATACATTTCTAAGGCTAAAACAAGTTCCTTTCAAAACATATCCCTTAATGATCACTCTGCTGAGATTCTTTGTGTTATATGTGTATCAGTTGTAAAGTTTCTAAAATAAGTACAAATGTATTAAGAATTTGTAGTGAAACTGTTCTCAAGATATTATATCTTGACAGGTATGTCAAGATATATTGACAGGTGTGTTAATATAGTGGACACTTGGTCCTTATTGATTGGATGAATGGATTTATAAGGCAGAGGATTTTCCACTTGGTATGATGGCTGAAATACCATGATAAGATATCGGGCATTAGCTCCTACACTACTCATCACTGGACACCTGTGAAACGGGGTATACATTTTATTTATTATTCCTTCTCCCTGTCTTCCCTAGTTCCAAACCAGCTCTGACACTTTGGTCTGAATTGGGGTTGGTCAGTCTGTTTCCACCACTGACCACAGAGACCATCTCTAAGGTGGCTGACCCAGGAGTTTTATTAGACTGGGCCTAGAGGCACTGGCCTAATTGGACTTCTTTGCTTGGGGCTGCTGAGTAGGGTTTGCAAGTGAAGTGATGACCAGGCCAGAGGGAACCCCACAGGACCACTCAGATTGGAAGGTAACTGAATACCATTCCCTCTCTTCACTCATTTCTGGGAATCTGAGGATGGATTTCAACTAGGGTAGCTTCATTGAGGGGTGGAGGGTAGATAGCAGGGATGGGAGTCTGAGAAGCAATATTTATTCCCAACAGAATTTATCCTAACTACAGGATGTTGATTCTATTTCCTTAAAAAAAAAAAAAATTGGACTGGATATTTTCTGAGATAGAGTTGTTTGGTTTCTTTACTGAAAATCTTGCCTTTTTCTTTTTTTATGCCTTAGAATTTTTTCCCAAATTCTCAAAAGGAAAATATGCCATAGGGACTTAAATAGATGTAGTATTTGTCAAGGTTATGCCTATGAGAGGAAACAATGATTTGTCAGCCTTACATGGAAAATGGGAAAATGGACTAGGATTTAAAACAGAGAGCCTGACCCCAATAAAAATTAATTACAATAAAAGAAAATAAAACAGAAAGTCTGGCTGTGTGTCCATGAATTATTCCCTTTGCCTTCCAGAAGATCTTTGTGTGAGCCCCTAAGTATGGCCAGTTTTTAAATTGATTAATATGCTCTGTTTTTGCATTTTAAAGAGATCCAGTATTTTTCCATGTTACTTAAGTGCTCCTTCAGTTACTTAAATATTGATCAATATATTTATATTAGCAGTTAGCTATACTAGGCGGATCTTGTTTTAGAAGTAATTCTACTGTCATCTATTTCCATCCATCATATTTGCACAAAATAATTACACACTTAGACAGTATCAAAGTGATTCCTAAGGGATATACTCAATAATTGGGTAGGACTTGTTTTCAAAAAAAGTAAACTCTGTGTGTGTGTGTGTATGATGCATATATCCTGGTAGATAAATAAACCCTGTATCTGGAAGGTATTCTGAAAACAGTCAAGTTAGTCATCTACAAAATGACCAGAGGAGATGCGGAGGGATGACTTCACTTTTCGTTGTGTACGTTTCTGTCATGTTTGGATTTTCTATCCATGTACATTTAATATCTTTTTTTACAAAAGACATTAAGAGAAATTACCTGAGAGGCAGGATTAGGAGCCACTTTAGCTTTAGTCTTTATAATTCTCCATACTTTTTTTAACTGCATGATATAATTAAAAGAATATGAGAATGTCTGAGAATCCAATTTACCATCACAAAAAATACATAGCTAAGATGTTAGTAAAAGTGAAGTTCCACTTCAGTATTTTATTTATTTCATCTTAAAATATCTGAAAAAATTGGCCATGGTGGGAGAATGGAATTAGAAAAAGGCTCTATTAACAAAAAGCATTTAGGATGAGAAAGAAGCATTGAAGGTAGGAAGAAAAAGAATCAGGTAATGTGGTGCTATCAATCTCTTTGGCTGCATCTGTTTTCAGTTACTTATTTTAGCAGCTGAGGGCCCTTTGAAATCTGCAGTTACTGAATAATTTTTCAGGGATGGATGACTTGGGCTATACTTCGTTTCTGCTTTTGCTGTTTGCAACTCACTCGATAAGGAAGCATTCTTTTCATCTTCGCTCATGTGTCTCTAGCTCTAGACATAATGACATATTTTCCTTTTTGTTTTTGCTCAGGGATCTGTTGGATGATCTACATATTCCATGCTGTAGGGGCTGGAGTGATGTTAGAGAAATCTGCGGTCACTGGACACTTTGAAGTGTGGCTCCTTGGGGATACGCTGCTGCGTGTTTTCCAGGGGTCACTGATCTGTGCTGCGAAGCTGCCTCAGTGTTTCAGCAGGTAGAGAACTCTGGTTCCCAGGCTCGGAAATGGGTGTCCCCTGCAGCCTGTGTACCTGCATAGCTGTGCCCCAATGTGTCTGTGCCCATGAACCCACTTCCCTTCTTGAAGGTGATCCTATTAGCACCTGTGGTGTCTATACGTTATTCACCTCTCAAGACACATGTCTCTGAACAATTCAAGATAACTGGTATCAACTAGTACCATTTTGAAAAATGCCTAATTTTCTCCTGGTTGGAAGAAACCCCTCATCTGCTATGCCAGGAATTTTCCAACCAGAAACTAATTTTCTGTAACTAGATTCAGTATTTGTTTTTGGGGCTTCAACGTCCAGGAGTGGGGACATTGCTTGAGATCTCACGTGGACAGTAGGACACAGGCGTGGAGAAGGAAGTGGTGGCAGCTCCTCGGGGCCCTGTGAGTTCTGCTTTGACAGCTTGTCCGAGGGCCTGCGGGGGAGTTTCCCTCGGCATGTGACAGAGGATTATTCCTTTGTCTTTCTGGTGTTGCTCTTAGTCAATAAACCTAAAGGGTCCCTCAAGATTCCCCTAGGCACCAGTTTGTCCCTGGACTTCTGTTTTAGTTGACAAGGAGGAAATATTTTAATTCAAATTCCCCAGTTAAGAATGAGCATATAGAGGACTTGTTCAGTCATGAACCAAATATGTTAAGAGCCAGAGTGATGTCCATGGTCACAGGCTGCCCACTGTTTGACCTACCTTGTTATGTGAATTTCGGCATCATACAGCAGAGAGAGTTTGAAGTTGACTGAATTATCTGCCTTGTTTTCCTCGTAGCTTTCACTATTGAAAGGAACATGAGGAAATTACTGAAAGAGAAATATTAGAAAAGCCTCCCATCATTAATTCATGACTTCATCATGTTTTACCTTAAGGCTTGGAAACTGACAGAGGCCTGATTCTGAAGGTTTTGAAGATTGAAGTCGAAGTTAATAGTGAAAGTCACCTATACACAAAATGAAAATTCATCAATCTATGACGCTTTGTGCTCCGGGACCAACATGAAAAAAAAAAGTGGCCCATAAAAGTAAACTCACTCCCATTTGATTCTGAATTTTATAAACCTTAAGCTTTATAATTTGTAGAATATCTATGTATTTGTCCACCTTGCCTTACCTTCAGAATAGAACTGAATTCACCTGACATATATATACAACACATCACAGGCACTTACACTTATCTGAATTTGAAGGCTTTGTGCTGATGTAAAATTTGCTTACCAGGGGTTAAAAATGATATCCATGACTCTGTAAAGCACTTTGACCAGTGTTGGTCAATGTGTTCAGAAATAAAGAACTTTCTATATCGTATGTGCCTTTGGGAATGAACTGCACAGGGGAAAATCCCACTTTTATTAATAACTTAAAGAAAACATGCAGATATTTAAAAACTTCCTCTAAATATACAGGCAACATTGATAGTCAAATGGATAAAGAAGATGTGGTACATATATACAATGGAATATTACTCAGCCATAAAAAGGAATGAAATTGGGTCATTTGTAGAGATGTGGATGGACACAGAGACTGTCATACAGAGTGAAGTAAGTCAGAAAGAAAAACAAATATCGTATATTAACGCATATATGTGGAACCTAGAAAAATGGTACAGATGAACCGGTTTGCAGGGCAGAAACTGAGACACAGATGTAGAGAACAAACGTATGGACACCAAGGGGGGAAAGCGGCGGGGCAGTGGTGGTGGGATGAATTGGGAGATTGGGATGAACACATATATACTGATGTGTATAAAATCGGTAACTAATAAGAACCTGCTGTATAAAAAATATAAATTAAAAAAAACACATGCAGGCAGTTATTTTGTGGTGCCTATCAAATGACGATACCTAATAAAGATGGTTCATTGGTTAACACCGATGGCAAGGAGGGGTCAGCATGGATTTAAAGATAAAATGCAAGGTGTACCTGTTGTTCCCTTTTTAAAGCAGGGTAGCCCACATTGCAGGTAACAGACTTCTGAGATGAAGCAATCTGGCATGTCACTTCTGTCCCATCAACCTGAATGAGACCAAGGAAACAATGATCAATTAGTATGCAATGTGTGTATGCGCACACACATACATGCTGAAGGATGTATAAACCACCTGGAAATTCCAGCAGAAAGGTTGGTTCACACCAAGACTTGAAAATTTTATATGAATTGTCCAAGTGGCTAACATACTATTTTTTTTTTTTTGCGGTACGCGGGTTTCTCACTGTTGTGGCCTCTCCCGTTGCGGAGCACAGGCTCCGGACGCGCAGGCTCAGTGACCATGGCTCACGGGCCCAGCCACTCCGCGGCATGTGGGATCTTCCCGGACTGGGGCACGAACCCGTATCCCCTGCATCGGCAGGCGGACTCGCAACCACTACGCCACCAGGGAAGCCCCTAACATACTATTTTTTATTGCTAAGCAGGACACCCAACAAGACAAAGGAGAGGTCAAATACTGGAATTTTACCCAGAAATAAATTATATTTCTTATATTTTAGAAGCACAAAATAACTTTAATCCAGTATTTAGAAATGCTGTCTTTAATGCATACTTTTCTCTCAGTATATTTTCAAAGTTGTAGTTTCAAGAGAAAGACAAATACAGTTTTTGTTTATACCTTAAATAATTTAAAGAATCATTTTAGTTTTCCTCAGGATTTTTTCTCTTTAAAATAAGTTGTCATTTGGCACAAGAAATTTAAACACTTAAGTCAGAATAGGTTTAGAACACTAAATCTATTAAGTTCACATTGACTTTAAACTGGATGAAACCATTTTTTAATCCTTTCATCAAACAGTGAATTTGGAAAATCTCAGCTTTTTCCTTCTCTCCTTTTCACTGCTTGGTGGCAGAGGAGGGACCAGAGGGACATTCGTGGGCAAGTGTGTTCCTGCTATAGCGATCAAGTCAACATGATTAACTGATCTCATTGGAATGCGGCATCTTGGCAGCAGCAAGACCTGTGGTTACTAAGCTCTGGCTGAGCTGTGGGACTCTAATTTCTCAGAGCAAGTGCAGCTCCCAGCATCTGTGCGGCACCGAGGAAGCCTCATCACACAGATGGCTTGAGGAGAGTTTATGGTAGAGTCTGGCTACTACTGCCAAGTGTCAGGGCAAAGGAAAACTGACCCAAGCTGTGAAGCAGAATTGGTCTAGATACACAGCCAGGATATGTCCCCAAGTGGTTCAACTAGTTGGGAGCCACAAGTCAGGACTGATCATGCTCAGGGTTAAGGTGTTTCTTCAGAAAACACAGAGGACATGGAGATTTGAGTATAAGGGAGACGGTAATTGACAACAAGTAGGAAACAGATCAGTTAACACAGGGTGCTTTCACATACCGGCATGGACCAGGAAGCAAAAAACAGATTTTCTGAAAAATCAACAACAATCCCACTGTTGTATGCACTTTCCTTTTTGTTTTTCAGTGTTACTGAAAATGTTAACCTTTTGTTTTGGTTGCTGACAATGAAGGGCTGTTGTCTGTTAAAAGTAAAAAGGAGAAAAAGAAAGTCATTACAGTTTTTTTTAAAAAAAGCTAGTATTCAAATACTTTACTCATTAAAAAAAACTCTTTAGATTTACTATTTAGAAGACTGAGAAAATTGCTTAATAATAAATTATCTTCATAGTAAAATAATATTGACAATGAATGACTAAATGCTACTGGATTTTCTTTTTTGTTGCTTTTAATTACATTGCAGAAAAAAGCACCATCCAAATACAAGTGGTTTTATATTTCTTAGTGTTTTACTTCTATATGGATGAGAGAAATTGAAATTTATGTTTTTATTTAATTTTTTTTATTGACATATAGTTGATTTACAATATTATATTAGTTTCAGGTGTACAACATAGCAATTCAATCTTTTCAGAGATTATACTCCATTTAAAGTTATTACAAAATAATGGCTATATTTTGCTGTGCTGTACAATATATGCTTATTACTTATCTATTTTATACATGGTAGTTTGTATCGCTTAATCCCCTACCTCTGTCTTTCCCCTTCCTCCTTCCCTCTGCCCACTGGTAACCACTAGTTTATTATTTTTAACTGTGAGTCTATTTCTGTCTTGCTATATACGTTTCTTTTATTTTTTAGATTCTCTATATAAGTTAGAACATAAAGTATTTGTCTTTCTCTGACTTATTTCATGAAGCGTAATATGCTCTAGGTCCATCTGTGTTTATTACAAGTGGCAGAATTTTATCCTTTCTATGGCTGAGTAATATTCCACGGGCCCAGCCACTCCACAGTATGTGGGATCCTCCCGGACCGGGGCATGAACCTGTGTCCCCTGCATCGGCAGGCGGACTCTCAACCACTGCGCCACCAGGGAAGCCCCAGTTGTTTGGTTTTTTGAGTTGTATGAGTTGTTTATATAGTTTGGATATTAACCCCTTATTGGTCATATCATTTACAAATATTTTCTCCAATTCAGTGGGTTGTCTTTTTGTTTTGTCAGTGGTTTCCTTTGCTGTGCATAAGCCCTTAAATTTAATTAGATCCCATTTATTTATTTTTGCTTTTATTTCTTTTGTCTTAGGAGACAGAAAAAATACTGCTACAATTTATGTCAAAGAGTGTTCTGCCTATGTACTCTTCTAGGAGTTTTATGGTTTCAGGTCCTTACTCCATTTTGTGTTTATTTTTGTATATGATGTGAGAAAATGTTCTAATTTTATTCTTTTACATGTAGCTGTCCAGCCTTCTCAGCACCACTTATTGAAGGGATTGTCTTTTCTCCATTGTATATTCTTGCCTGTGTCATAGACTTATTGATCATAAATACATGGGTTTATTTCAGGACTCTCTATTATGTTCCAATGATCTATATATGTATTTTTGTGCCAGTACCATGCTCTTTTAATTACTGTAGCTTTGTAGCATAGTCTGAAGACACTTCTAACTTTGTTTTTTTTCTCAAGATTGCTTTGACAATTTGGGGTCTTCTGTGGTTCCATATAAATTTTAGAATTATTTGTTCTAGTTCTGTGAAAAATGTCTTGGGCATTTTGATAGAGATTGCATTAAATCTGTAGTTTGCTTCGGGCAGTATGGACATTTTAACAAAATTAATTCTTCCAATCCAAGAGCACAGGATATCTTTCCATTTCCTTGGATCATTTTCAGATTCCTTCATCAATGTTTTATAGTTTTCAGAGTATAGGTCTTTCACCTCCTTGGTTAAATTTATTCCTAGATACTTTGAAATTTAGATTTTAAAGGTTTTTAAGAGTTATAGATGTTTCTTTTATAGAAAAAAATCTCTATAAACATTCACCCAAATGAAGTAATCTAATGTGTCTTTTATTTCTACAGTTTTCACTGAACTTTAAAGGAAAACTTACTGAGCTGCTGGCAGCTGTTGAACATCTAGAACTAGATCAGAGATGCAAACTCCATCATCACCACAATCTTTATAGAAAGGGATCTACAAAAAAGGAAAAATAATCCCAGAAATTTACTCTTGAGTTAAGAAAGCAAATTGTGGAAGAACACATATAGTATTACTCCATTTACATAAAGTTCAAAACCATGCAGAACTAAACAATGTTTTAGGAATATATACATGTTTAGCAACATCAGAAAGAAAAGCATTGATAAATGCAAAATTCAAGATGATGATTTGCTTTAGGGGAACAAGATAAAAGTGGGTATGATGGGGTGGGGAGTGATACAGAGAATTTCAGAGGTATTGGTACCATTTTATTTTTTTTAAGTGGGTGGTGAGCACAAGGTGTTCACTTTATTGTTATTTATTTCTTCAACAAACATTTATTGAGCACCTGTGGTGGGCCAAACACTGCTCAAGGTGCTGGAAATAGAGCAGGGAACAAGGAAAACAAAAATCCCTGCCTTCATGGAAATTACATGCTGGTAAACTTTACATATAAGTAACTGTACTTCAGTTAGAAAATTAACAACTTAAAGGCTATGTCCTAAGTATCCTTCAAACACTAAGGCAGTGACTGTGAAACTTTGTCAGCTAGTCTGAATTCCAAGAAGGGCAAACCACACTTACACTGAAGACCTTGACTGTCTCAGAGTAGGCTTCAAGGGCAGGGTTAGTGCCAGGGTTTTCCAGACTGATGTTCACACACAGATCCAGAGAGCTGACAACATCAGAGGGCTCCTAAACACACACATGCACAGAGTCAGTTGATTAGGGCACGGCAGCTTCAAAACAAGAAAACAACCACACATGTGTTCATGATTAAGGACACAGTCTACTCTCAATCATGCAGAATAGCTCTGTTTTGAATTTTCAAGGGTCTTGCTTCTTCACTTCTGTTCTAAGTCTGCTCTTAGCCTCTCCACTTCTAAGAGACTTAAAAACCTGGGCTCAGTAAAAATTTGAAGCAATAATTCTTAGTTAAGCTCATCAGTAATCTCATTATTTATACACAAGTAATTATCAATATTTAGATGAGATGTCCAGTTTTAAATGCTCAGAAGACCCCTCTGTCATTACCAAGCTCTGGGGCTGTTGGCCATGTTCTTCCAATTCCTATTGCCAAGACTTATGGAGTCCTTAGGTGTCCTGACCAAATCTCTGGAAGAGAATATTAGGACCTACAAGGCAAAGAAGTGCCCAGGGTTGGCTGTCAGGAATGGACAAGGAGACTCCCTTCCTTAGAACCTAACTTTAGTCTACAAAACCAGATAAAGTGTTTCCCACACTTCAAACCAAGCTCCCCAGCTTCTGGCCTAGCTGACTGTTAGTGGCTGAACTGCTCTTTGCACATAGAAGATGATGCACGTATCACTCTACAGACATTAAAAGCAACACTGTCCAGCTACAAGTACAACATTTCCTCTTTGTCTTTAGTAAAAACAGTGGAGGATTTGCAGTGTTCCAGGAGGCCTGGACCGTTTCCGGTTTTTGAGGTTTCCTGTCTATTGAAAAATGAAAATAATGCTAAAACAGGGTTGCAAATGCCATCTAGCATTCTTCTTCAAGAAAGAACAATGTCTGTACAATGGTAAGCACTAAAAATGAAGTCTGCATTTTCCTAGAAGTGGTGTCTTTATTATCTCTTAGTTCATTCACAGGCAGGACTTACTCCTATCTTGAGCCCTTTTGGAGGGGCCTGACCACTACAATGGCTTCCTGACTACAAGGAAATGTGTCCTCGGCTGGCTGCAGGGTTGGCACATAGGATGGACTTTGGTATTGACAGCAAATGTGGTGTGTTACGTGGAACACCTGTGGTCTTAGCTGACCACAATAACACACATCTCGTAAAAACTTCACCAATATACATGTCAGAGAACAGGAGATATATCTATATACACACATACATACATACACCACAGCCTGGCTGTCTTCATTCCCCCACAATGGATTACACATTTAATTTGATCCACCACTTAGCACAAGGGTAAGAGAAAATGGAATCTGGCTTTTATTCCTTTAAAGAAGCTGTATAATTGGCACATTAACAACAACAAAAAAGTCCAGGCCTTCACAAAGAAGAACGCTTCAACTTGAATATAAATAACTCAACTGATTTTAGTCCATCCGACCATTAACTTTGTTTTTCCAACTCTTATACTTAGCATTTCTTGAGATGTTATCTCTGTACCATCCATCTACATCAGAAGTATTTGGGGATGCCCCTTAGACCTACGCATTCCTTGGACCTTCAAACCCAAATTTCTGGTGGTGGGGTTCCAGAATATCCATTTTATAAAAGTTTCCTAGGGCTTCCCTGGTGGCGCAGTGGTTGAGAGTCCGCCTGCCGATGCAGGGGACACGGGTTCGTGCCCCGGTCCAGGAAGATCCCACATGCTGTGGAGCAGCTGGGCCCGTGAGCCATGGCCGCTGAGCCTGCGCATCCGGAGCCTGTGCTCCGCAACGGGAGAGGCCACAACAGTGAGAGGCCCACGTACCGCAAAAAAAAAAAAAAAAAAAAAGTTTCCTGAGTAAATTACACTTTCAAATACCATTACATGGTTTCTAGGGGGAACTATTCATGTAATTTATAAAATAGATTTTCTTTTAGTTTTCTCCTGAGAAGCACTTTTCCTACTTGGGAGAGTTTCAAAATCCATGTGAACTATAGTAATTATGGCATAAGATTATAGCCAATAATTTTTACCTCATAATCTACCATCCTTCACCTATATCAATTTAATCCAATAATGGAAAGGACAATTAGAATTGTCCTTTTCAGTCGTTTAAAAATAAATAAAATTTCTCCTCATATGAAAATGTCAACATAAAATTTATTGTCAACTAAAAGTTCTTCCTGTTAAACAGTTAAGAAAGCACTGTCCTTGATTTCTTTAAGAATCTTATTTTCAGCCCTTTTACTTGCAATCCCAAATAAAATTTAATGCAACTAACTTACACAATAATAGAATGTGACCATATATACTAGTATAAAGGAAATACACTCCTGTTCATAGGTAAGAAAAGCATTAACTAGAAGAACAAGCATTTATCTAACCCATAAGCTTCCATTTTAGGCTTTCGCCATTCATTAGTCTTTAAGAAGAAATGAGATGAAAGGGAGGACTGAGGCCTCACCTGTATGTGGATGACGTACTCAGAGCAACTCTGTGCTTGGTTTACTATCATGGTCTTCTGCAAGCACCTTTCATTATTTTCTTTAAATAATCCCCTGGAGGTTACTCTGGGTGAATATTGGTCTGCATCAATTGTGATGTTATATACAATGGCTGTAATAAAAGTCATAAAGAAATGTTATTACAAATAAACTTCTAAGGAAAAAGCATCCCTGTTTTATCGTGTCTTACTGGGTAAAGTCTTTGACTTCAAGAAAACAAAAACCAGCCTTTCTATTGATGGCCTGTGAACCATGGATGGCCTATGATATTTGTAATTCTAGTTCTGGTATGATGTGTCAATATATGACTGTGGATGCAAAGAAATGTGATTCAAAGAAACATGGCTTGATGCAGTGGAAGGAAAAGTAGATTTGCCCCCAGGAAATCTACTGAATGAAGTTGGTCAAATTACTTCCTCAAATACCGGTTTCATTGTCCATAAAGTGGTGACGTGAAAAGGAAAGGAACTGTTGAGTGCCTACAATTGAACACATTCTTATATGTTATCTTATACAAGTTTTACAATAAACCTGAAACGTGGATATTATTATCCTATTTTCCAGATTATGAGCAGAATATTATCCTATTTTTCAAAATAATTCACCTCAGTTCATACAGCTAGGGCATGGTCAGAAATAAAGTTTGGGTAATTTTGAAATCAGATCCCATGTTCCTGCTGTTTCTATGCAGTTTTGAGGATTCACTGTTATTTGAGGATGAAGTTAGATACTCTAAGGGGACATGTATAGTGCCTGGCATATTCTAGATGCTTACTTGGGGGAAGGCATGTAACACTGCAGTAAAAAATTTTGAATCAGACGGATGCTTTGAATCCTAATCCCACCATTTACGAGCTTTAGGCAATTTGCTTAACCTCTTTGAACCTCCATTTCCTCACCTATCAAACAGAGATGATAATACTAACCTAAGGAAATGGAAATGAGAAATGTGATAAAACTTGAGGTCAGTAGCCAATGTCCAAACTATCAGAACCTTCAATAAAGTCTGCTGGCTACACGTCCAAAACTGAGAGAGAAGATCTGATACTATTAATAGCATCAACTGCCTTATTTGAGAGTACTCTGTCTTATTACTTCCACTATTTTAAAGGTTGAATATACTTCCAAAAGCATTCTATGCGTTACCTTATCTGTTATCTGTTAGAAGTGATGTATAATTTTTCTTGCTCCGATGACTTAATGAGGTTAATAGCATCAACTGCCTTATTTGAGAGTACTCTGTCTTATTACTTCCACTATTTTAAAGGTTGAATATACTTCCAAAAGCATTCTATGCGTTACCTTGTCTGTTATCTGTTAGAAGTGATGTATAATTTTTCTTGCTCCGATGACTTAATGAGGTTAACAAAGATAAAACACAAAGGAATCAAGAACTAAAAATAAATGGTGAAAATAAAGCAAAGGACAAGTTATGCTGGGGAAGTGATTGTGGCTAGGACAAAGTTAGTAGGTGTGGTAATTATACTGTTTTATTTTTTTTCCAACAGCTTGGTAAAAATGATACATTGTCACATAGGCAATATAATAATCCTTTTAATGTTATTCGCTTTAAACTGGAGTGTGCACCTGACGCAATAAATAATAGAAGCCACATGCTTTATAAATTCACTTTTCAAAGTCACAGAGTTGGGATTCCTGTCTTACATACTATTATTGCCAGGTAATTAAGTGACAAATGATCATGACTGTGTGGACCTAAGGCATTAAGAAGAAGGATTCAAAGGGAAAGATGCCCAGTAGCAGGAGACCCTAGACAGTGGGTGGAAGGGAATGAAATTCTCAAAGCAGAACGCCCTTTTTGAGTGTGTGGCAACAGAAGAGGTGAAGTACAGTCAAAAATTGGGAGGAAGGGCTTCCCTGGTGGCGCAGTGGTTGAGAGTCCGCCTGCCGATGCAGGGGACACGGGTTCGTGCCCCGGTCCGGGAAGATCCCACATGCCGCGGAGCGGCTGGGTCTGTGAGCCATGGCCGCTGAGGCTGCGCGTCCGGAGACTGTGCTCCGCAACAGGAGAGGCCACAACAGTGAGAGGCCCACGTACCGCAAAAAATAAAAACAAACAAACAAAAAATTGGGAGGAAGATACATGAGACAAATCCATGCTTCAGGGCCAGGAGAGGTGACCTACCAGTCATTTCTGCCAACTAATAGATTTTCCAAATTAATCTTTTATATTTAATGTTTTATTCCCCCAGATTCATTGAAATATCATTGACATATAACATTGTGTAAGTTTAAGGTATACAACATAGCGATTTTATATATTGCAAAATAATTACCACAATAAAGTGAGTTAACATACCCATCACTTCAAACAGTTACAATTTTTTTGTGTGTGGCGAGAACTTTTAAACTCTCTCAGCAACTTTCAAATATACAATACAGTATTGTTAATGAAAATCACGATGCTCTACGTTCCATCTAGCCACTTCATGTTTATACAGTAATGGTTTTTGACTCAACTATCACGGCTACTGAAATGGACGTGCTACAAGGCAGGTCTGTGAGATGTGCTACTCAGAGTTGGGTCTGTGTTTGAACACCTGAAAGGAAAAATGCCAGATGAATATGAAAAGTAGGAAATATGGAAAGCATGCCAAGATGTGAATCTAACTTTTTTTGTTCGTAAGCTACTTATTTCTTGGTATGAATCGTGACAAATAACCTACCTCTTATGTTTTTACCCTTTAAGCTAGTTTATTTGTTCACCACCTAATGAAATAGCTGTAGAAACTACGGGTTTCTAAATTTTAGAGCCAAAATCTGATGAAGGGGGATTAGGACCCATGAAACAGTAGCAAATGAAAGAAGGTAGTGTTGGATCAAGTGCTAAATCAATGGCTACGTATTGAGGGAGCTGAGACAATTGGAGCAGGAGAGATGGAGGTGAGATGCAGTGGTTAGAAAGACGTCAGAGAACTTGTGGGACCTCAGTCAGGCCCTGGAAGATGACTGGACCCATCCAGGGAGAGAGAACAACAGCTTCTGCTGACATCTGCACACAGCCTTCCCTACTCTCTCCTGCTGACAGGACATGCTTCAGACTTTCACTCACTCCTTTGGATTATTTAGAAAATGTAAAACACTGGGTACAAATTATATATTGTTTTATACTTTCTCATTATTTCATGCTTATTAAATTTTTAAGAAGAGGAATATTTGATCCTTGTACTGAACACACTCTATCGAGATCATGGCAAAGCCAACATACAGTGCACTCATTTAATACGGGCTTGAGCTCAGTGTAATCTGTGCGTGCCCATGGTTTTCAGTTAGGAAGGTGTGGGTAAGAGAGACCTAAAGGACAGATTGGGTGAGCCTATGATTATGTCATTGAAATTATGACCTTCAGCAGCAGAATGTTACGTTCTAGAGATGACGGACGAAGGTCTAAACAAACCTTCCACGCCAAATTAACCATTCTCAGGCACCTCAAATATGTGGCAATTCAAATGTCTGCAAGACCCTTATTTCTTTCGGTTTCCAAATCCAAAGTGTGGGTTATGTTCAGGACTAAAACTCTATAAGCAAACCTATCTGTTGTATAGATTATTTCAGGTTTACTCACCCACTTGATTGTTTTGCTTAGCAGGTCTAAACTTGGCGCTGAAACAGAGTTTAAGGTTTATCTCAGCGTTCTTGTTGAGCAAAGTGATTTTTTCTGGTGTGAATGAAGCAACTACAGATACATCAGCAATACTCTGTGACCTAAAAGACAGAAATGTTAAAAAAGTTATTCTCAGGAAGTTACCCAGAAAAACCAGTCTTAGCGCCTTATAGGAATGTGACCAAAAAACGGCATTAACCTAGCTTAACTGATCCCCTCAATAAATTGATTTGACTCCATGTGTCTTGACTTTTTAGAAGAATCAAATTCACCTTCAAAGAAAAAAGTTTGGCCACCATGGACTATCTAAAAAGGGAATGTCATAATATAGTAAGTATATAGCCTACCAAGCATGAGGCCAACCAAGGTGGCTACAGGGTGATGTTCACTGAAAGGTATGATTTCTTACAAAATTGTTTACAAATCAGCCATATAATTATGTGTAATCATACCTTGTATTACTTTAATGCTACTTTTAACTGATTTTAACTGATTTTATTCAGTAAATATATTTTCTTTTTTTCAAAGTCTTAAATATTATCCTTGAGTTTTATTTTTTCCACATGAAGTTTTCATTAAAATGACGCACTAAGGGACTTCCCTGGTGGTCCGGTGGTTAAGAGTCCATACTTCCACTGCAGGGGACATGGGTTCGATCCCTGGTTGGGGAACTAAGATCCCACATGCCGCGCACAGTGCAGCCAAAAAAAAAAACCAATGCTGCGCTGAAAACAATGCATTTCATCCTTTAAGAGCACAAGTGAGATACTGTAAATAGCTTCATTGAACTCACTGTAATTTACTCAATAGGTAATTTTTTTTTCTGTTCTTGATGTATTTGGACATTTAAAAAAGCACATTTTTCAGCAGACATGAATGGATAATTGAACTATATTTTCTTGGGGACTCTTGATCAAATTCTCTATTTCTTTTTGATTCCAGTCCTTCGCCAGCCCAATGTATTTATTTTTGTCCTTGACTCACAGGAACCTTGAATCCCTTATTGTTCCCCACATGCTCTTCAACTCCTCCTGAGGTCAACGAGAGGTCAGCTAAACCTAAATAATGGCTTCTTGTTTATGACCAATAATTGTAAAAGACACCTTTTAACCACATGAGAAGTTGCACTTTACTTGTGTGGTCTCAGTGTTCAGTATTTTTAGAGCATTCTCATGAGAATTCTTTTCTGCAAGCTGAGGTAAGGCTATTTGGAAGGTAGTAATCAGAAATATCCTGAATACCATTTCAAGACCTTTGTCTTTTCATTGTACTTTTCCTGCTCACTATATAGAGAAGAGAAACTTGATTCTAATGTTAAGCAAATATTTTTTTCCTCCCACCAGGAAAAACATATTCCTTCCTCTATGCAAACTATGACATATAAATGCCTTAGAGTCTTACATAACGCATGTGACGTTTCAATAATACTGGCACAGCAATCTTCTCTACTTAGCAGCCCATTTGTTCGGTAGCTAATTTGTGTCTGCCTCTCACTGACTCACCAGAGCTGAATGACCTGTCCAAAGGCACCAACAGACACATCAGTGATGGAATCCCCATTTAAATCTCCATAGCCATCCAGGGATCTCCCGAAGTACTGGAGGTGGCTCCTAAAGGCGCCATCAGACCCCAAGATTTTCTAAAAGAGCAAGTTTGAGACGAAATCATAGTGCATGACGACTGAAACAGAAAAAAGGCAGCATCGACATTGCCCTGGTATGTTCTTTTTTTTTTTTAATTTTATACTTTAGATTTATTACAAGAATAATCATACTTTTAAAATTTATTTATTTACTTATTTTTAACATCTTTATTGGAGTATAATTGCTTTACAATGTTGTGTGTGTTTGTGCTTTATAACAAAGTGAATCAGCTATACGTACCCATATATCCCCATATCCCTTCCCTCTTGCGTCTCCCTCCCACCCACCCTCCCTATCCCACCCCTCTAGGTGGTCACAAACCACCGAGCTGATCTCCCTGTGCTATGTGGCTGCTTCTCTCTAGTTATCTATTTTACGTTTGGTAGTGTATATATGTCCATGCCACTCTCTCACTTTGTCCCAGCTTACCCTTCCCCCTCCCCATGTCCTCGAGTCCATTCTCTGCTTCTGTGTCTTTGTTCCTGTCCTGCCCCTAGGTTCTTCAGAACCATTTTTTAGATTCCATATATATGTGTTAGCATACGGTATTTGGTATGTTCTTTATATGGCCGTTTCTCAGGTTGTTTTATTCTCCACAGAATTCCATTGACTTTTCAATCACATCTTATCTGATTATCATTCTTGCAGCCACATTTTCTTCAAAGAAATAGCATGAATCTCTCACATAAAATAACAAAGCAGTGAAAGATCAGTGGACTGGGAAGGAGTTGATGCAAGTTTGGGTCCTGATTCTTCTCCTAGCTCATATCCTTCAGGTCTTTATTCAAAAGCTGCCTTCTCAGTGAGGCTTCTTGGTCACCCACTCAAATACCTGATATCTCCCAGCCCTGAAAATTTATTCCCTATTTTAGTTTTTTAAAATTCCTTATCATTTATTATTATCTGGATTATTTTATCTTATTTATCTCATTTTCCCCGTCTCCTCCACAAAAATGGAAGATCTACAAAGAGCACAATTTTGTCTGTCTGGTACTTCACAGCATTCCCAGAGACTTATCAGCACTTGACACACAGCAGAGGTTCACCAAGCATCTGATGAATGAGTGCATGAAGTTATAAAACAAGAGGGGTGGATTGGATGGTCCGCATGCTACTCTCTAGCTCTAAAGGAATGATACTCACATGTAAATAATCACCACGAAACTGGATTACCTGGGAATACCTCAGGCGAATGGTGCCCTCACGACCATTGTAGATGTACACAGCTCCAGAGTTCTGATTTTCCAAAGGTGAACCAACGATCACATCATTAAAGCCATCCATATTGATGTCTGAAAGAGCTGCAATCGCTGAACCAAACCGAGCATTTTCAACACCCTCGGGGCCTTCCAGAAACTGGTGCCAATTCAAAACGCCCTTGCAAAGGGGAAAGGGGACAATTAAAGCAAACCTTACGTTAACATATACACACTACTATATAAAAAATAGATAACCAACAAGGACCTACTGTATGGCACAGGGAATTATACTCAATATTTTGTAATAACCTAAAAGGGAAAAGCATCTGAAAAAGAATATATCTATATCTGTTTATATATGTATAACTGAATCACTGTGCTGAACTGAAACTAACATGACATTGTAAATCAACTATACTTCAATTAAAAAAAGAGAAAAACTTACAATTTTTATAATTAAAATTCACAGCAAATGATGCCCAAACCAATTTGCAAACCGTTAAAAATGGACAGGATTTTAAACCTAGAATTCAAAATTCTCTATTTATGATGAGACATACAAAATATTTTTTTAGCAAGTAAGGTCCTAGGCAATCGATCTGCTCATAAAGCAAGGTGAAAGGAAGCAACTCTCTTTACTGTGGCTGCACAACCTACATGAAAGTGTCCATTTCTTTGTCTTTTTTCCCCCTTAGTATTAGAATCCTCACTCATCTGTTTCCAAATTTTTTGATTTAAAAATTTTCTGGTAAAAATCTACTAATCGCTTCAATAAAATTAAGGTAGAGACAAAATAAAACACAGTATCTTAATTTAGTCCTTATTTAAAAACTACTGAACAACAGAGGCATAATTATAATGGCACAGAAAGTGAAAAATGAGGTTGTTAATATCCCATTATAAGACACACTGAATAATTCTGCCAAAGAAAAGACATTTTCTTGTGAAAGACACAGTCGTGTGGTTTTTTTCCTTCAGATTTTGAAATCAAGAATGGAAATATTTCATGACCTCATAAGAAAGCAATGCTTCTCACCCATGAAACTGGGTCAGTGTTGATTCCTTCTCCTCTCTAATAACCTTATGGAAATCAATTTGTTGCTGAGTCTGGTAAAATACTGGAAGATCTTCTCACTTTCAACAGTTAATGATAATTCAGACTGACTAGCAAGAAACATTTAAGAAATTGGGGATTTGTTAAATTTCCAAACTAGTAGATATGCTCTTCCCTTATTAAATACTCAATTGCACATTCTTTATATGCTTTAAAGTTGTTTTAACTGCTTCTGATAAAGGGCTAACTCTTACATTAATTTAAATAAATAAGGTAGGACAAACTATCACAACAGATAAATATAATATTTACTGTATTAATATTAGCTTCTCTTTTTCCATCCTTTCTGTATCTGGTCATTTAATTTTCTATGTCAACCTGTGCCTTTAATTTTGGTTTTCTTTCAGGTTTCACTAAGTTCTCTATACTTATGTGCATGGATTTAGAGAGTTCAGTCTGCAAGTTGGAAAAACTGGGCTTTTCCATGTTAGAGTATGTTTAGTTTTATGTGCAAGAACTGGAATTTCCAAGACTTGGATATATACCTAAATGTTACACTAAGCAATGGAATTTCCTGACAAACTACTGTAGAAAGCATCCAGGAATATATGGAGGTTTCTAAAGTGCCTGGTAAAATTTGTACTTACCACTGTAAAATATTAACAAGGTAGCTTTGCCCTGTTATTGATATACCTTTATAGCAAAGTAGAATAATTGAATGAGATACTTGGGAAATACACAGATGTTTGTGCATGTGTGTGTGTGTGTGTATTTCAAAAAACAATGTGCATTTATAATGACTTTATTTGTAAAGAGAATATGTATTCAAAGACCTCGTGGAAAACGGCAGGGCACTATTAAGCTCTAAGTTATGATTATCAATGTGATTTTTAACACTATAACTTAATGGTGACATCCTCAAAATGATGGAATATAAACCATACTCTAGGACTTCCCTGGTGGCTCAGCAATTAAGAATCCGCCTGCCAATGCAGGGGCACAGGTTCGATCCCTGGCCCGGGAAGATCCCACATGCCTCGGAGCAACCAAGCCCGTGCGCCACAACTACTGAGCCTGCGCTCTACAACCTGTGGGCCACAACTACTGAAGCCCACACACCTAGAGCCCATGCTCCACAACAAGAGAAGCCACCATAACGAGAAGCCCGTGCACCACAACGAAGAGTAGCCCCCGCTCGCCGCAACTAGAGAAAGCCCGTGAGCAGCAACCAACGCAGCCCCAAATAAATAAATTTATCAATAAATAAACCATACTCTATATGAAAATTATCATTCAGTAATAAATTTTCTTAATTCTGTAAGAATGTAGATTAACTTTTATCTACCAATACTAAAGCAAATCAAACAAAGTCAGTTTAATAATTTTTTCTTTTTTACCTTTGTGATAGTAAACAGGTAGACTCTTCCTTCCTCTTTCTTTAGGTCATTCATGTACATTGGCGCACCTACCAAGAGCACATCTGTAATGGTGTCTTTGTCCACATCGACTGCACACAGCACACTACCAAAATAGGAGCCAATCTGGAGTAACAAAGCATACTGGCCTTAGGATTCCTATACTCCTAGTATCACGCTGAACTTCTGTGTACTCACTCAGCAAGCAAAACTCGAGCATTCGTTGCCTGTAAGGTGCTAGGTACCTAAAGATGGATAACATAGCCCCTCCTCTCCGGTTGTATCGCAATCTAACATTTGGTTCTTAGACCTCAGGGTGCACAAATATCACCAAAAAAGTATCTGTAAAATACAGATTCCTGAGACCCATTTCCAGAGATTCTGATACCATGTCCATGGGGTGATCAAGAAAACAATATTTTAAGTAAGCACTCCAGGTGCTTCTGATGCTGGTGGGTAAAAGACCACATTTAAGCAACACTTAGAAACTTTGTGAGAGGTTGTACACAAAGGCAGGAGGGGAAGAGGGAGGCGGAGCAAATAATTGTGCTTCCGTGGTAAAATGTATGATAATAGAGGCAAGTAGCAAATGCTGTGTGATCAGAGTGCACAGGAGTCAGAAAGGCTTAGAAAGATTAAGTATTATTTGAATTGCATCTTAGAAGATGGCAAGGAAGTCGCTAGATGGAGTGGAGTGGGAAAGCACGAGCGACGTAAGCGTCCATGGCATGGTCTGGGACAGTGGAGTAGTTCCCAGATAGATTGGGCTGGAGAACTAGTTGCTGATAAAAGGAAATGAGAGGCTGGGAATCTGAATGATCATCATTCCATCCAACCAAGGTTCAACGTATGCCTACGTGAATGCCTCTTGAGGATTCAGAAAGGAATCAGAAATGAGTCCTTCCATAACACTTGCATTACTTTTCTCAAAATAAAAGCACCCTTCTTTAAAATAGTAAAGAGGAGGGAAAAGTATGTGACCATAGCTGGTTTGTGGTCAAGGAAGTCAAAGACTCAGATCTTCTTACTCCTGGAAAGTCCATAGAGACAGTGGATCAGATTTAATCCCAGAGAAGGGAAATCTGTGGATAGTCGGTTTCTCTGATTTAAGGAAGAAAATTTTCTGTTGGCTGTTAGAGTTCAGTGATGCTCATTTCAAATATGTGCTAAGTCCGTGAGTCAAAACTACGTCGCAAGGAAATAGGAATCTATCAGCTGGCCTTTGCTCTCGTGGGCCATGACTGGGCAGGGTCACAGGTTCTGACTACCAAACCGTCACACATCAGAAGAAAGTGGCAGAGAAGGGAGTTGTTTTACTTTTAGAAATGTCAAAGCCACAGGAGACCTCGACAAGCCCAGATGTCGCAGCTCAGTCTTTATAATGCTATCCTGCTCCCTTCTCCTTATTCCTCCTTGTAGGGGCTTACCTACAAAGCGCTGGTTAGGTGCCTGTCATCACTGGGCTTTAATGACAGCTTCACCCCATGAAAGCTATGTGGCCTTAGAAAGGTAGTTAAACCCTCAGTAACCTGTCAAAAGGGGATGGTAGAGCTCAGTACCATTGTGAAGATTTAAGGAATATTCAAGTAAACACAGATTACAGAGCCAGCTACAGGATAGGCACTCAATAAATGTTAGTTTCCATTTCTACTAACTCCCCACCTGTCCTGTTGTCCCTGAAATTAATTTCATCTTCTTAAACAATGGAATTTACCTGGTCACCTCTGTGAGACTGAATAACTGTGATGTTGCCACTCTCATTAACACTGTACAGCACTATCTGGCCGGTATAATTTGCCCGAGGAGCTCCAGCAACGAAGTGGACACTTTTTCCAGTAGAAATTGAAGCCACAGAGTAACCTAGGAGAGAAGGGGTCACAGAGTAGGTACTACTGAATATCTTGGCCAGATAGGCTTGTGAATCTAGCAGAGGTGATCAGAGGTCCTCTTCGTTAGTGTGACGCACAGTTGCTAGCGATCCTGAGACCAGCACTGCCCAGTGGAGGCGGGGCATCTCCCTATAAAGCTGGCCCTAGATTCTGGGTTGTCCCCATCAGCCACTCATGAATCTGACACTCAACCAATATTTCTTGAATGAATAACTAAATGAATTTTAAAAGGTGGAAATTTGCACAGTTGAAAGAACATAAGCTTTGGAGTCAGACAGTCCCAGGTTCAAATTTTGGACTTGCCACTTAGTAAGTTTTTTATCTTTAGGCAAGTAATTAACCTCTTTGGCTCTCAAAGGTAAAATGAGGATAATAATATTTCCTTCAAAGGGTAGTTGGGGCTTCCCTGGTGGCGCAGTGGTTGAGAGTCTGCCTGCCGATGCAGGGGACGCGGGTTCGTGCCCCGGTCCGGGGGGATCCCACATGCCGTGGAGCGGCTGGGCCCGTGAGCCATGGCCGCTGAGCCTGCGCGTCCAGAGCCTGTGCTCTGCGCAACGGGAGAGGCCACAACAGTGAGAGGCCCGCGTACCGCAAGAAAAAAAGAAGGGTAGTTGGAAGGATTAAATGTTACGTAGATAGAACAGCCAACTCAGGAGCTGTCCCGTAGTAGGTGCTTGAAATTGGTGGCTGCTTATTACACGAACAAAAAGACTAGAAACTCCAAATTGATATAAGACTACCACTTACCGTATTGATTCTTAGGAACTATTTCTATTTTGGAGAAACACAATCATGTCCCAGGAATAACAACTGCTGGAACAGCCAGAAGAGATTAATGAGTCAAATACACAGCGTTTCATTAAGTAGTTACGGGCTAAGGGCTGACTGGCAAAGAGGCAACAGAAATATGTGCAACAAATACAACAATTAGAGGATAGCTCAAGCACTTTGCCGAACTGACCCTGAGATTCAACAAGACGCTCGTTTAAAGGATAGGATTTAAATTTGCTGAGCCAAAGGCTGCTAGGCCTTACCTAAATATGAACTGTGATTTCTGTCTTGCAGAATTTGGTCAAAGGCTTGTTTCGGAAAGATCAAATGTCCATGAGGTGTCTGCTGGACAACAGTCCCACTCCAGTCATAAGCTCCTACTGCACCCAGCATCAGAATATCCTAAAATAATTGAAAAATGGAAAGCATTAACATCACCTGTAAAGCGTAAGAGTGTAGTGTGTGCCAAACACTGAAACAAATGGTCTAAATTTAAAGAAAAAAAACTAAGCATGATGAAGTAAAATGTATAGGAATTGCTAAGAAGAAAAGAGACAACAGCCCCAAAATGGAAACACTTGTGCCAAGCCCACATCACCAAACCCAGACTTAATTAATACCAAACCTAATTGCAGTTTCAAATGCCCCCCTCCCAGGAATGTGATCTTAACGGGTCAGTTTGGAATTTCCTGGTCAGCACTAGTGAGGTAATCCACCCGATAGAGTCCTTCTGTCCCCTACAGGAAGGTGAACTTGCCTGAACCAACTGTTCCCCCTTCCGCCTGTAAAAGCCTTCCATTTTCTACAGCTCCTTGGAGCTCCTCTCTGTCTGTTAGACGGGATGCTGCCTGATTCATGAATCATTAAATAAAGCTGCTTAGATCTTCAAATTCACTCAGCTGAATTTGGTTTTTTTAACAGACTGTGTGTTGATATATCTCTGAATTGTTTTGATACATTTTGTGCCGGAAAAAAAGCCTTCCCACGGGCCACGTTACCTTGGGCTTCGTTTAGTACAACACATTTTAAAGATAAATCTGCACCACGGCACAGGAGGGGCACACAGCCATCTTCAAATTTCCATGCAAAGGCACATGTTTGCAAATGCCAAACAGTTGGGAGCATTTAGAAAGGAGTCAGAAGTGAGCCTCCAGCCTCACATACTCCTAAGAAGAGCTCAGGATATGAGGCATCCTCCAGAAACAGGAAGTGCTGCTGCCAGAGGAGAAGAGGTGGGCGCTGCTACCCCAGACCCGTCCTGCTGGCCCTCTTCTGACCCGGTCTATCTTCAACTCCTTTCTCTTTCTTCTTTACTCCTTCTCAAATGTTCCTCTAATCCTCTCTATCCTATCCCATCTATGTGAATATGGCACTGCTACAAAAGGAACCTGAAGCTGTGACACTGGATATGAGAAGAAACTGCCGTTGGTCAGCACCAGTGGGGAGGGGCCAAAGAGGACAGGCCACTGGGGATTGACTCAAAACCCAATCTGAATATTCGAAGGTACAAGTCATCGCAGAAGGTAGGGTTGGTCAGGATGGGACTTCTTATTTTTAAGTTTTTGATCTTAGATCTTAGAAAACATCAAAGATACGATTTGGGGGGTTTTTTGTTAATTTTTTTAAACTTATTTTATCGAAGTATTTACAATGTTGAATTAACTTCTACTGTACAGCAAAGTGAATTCGTTATACATACATTCTTTTTCATTTTCTTTTCCATTATGGTTTATGAAGATATGATTTTGGAATGAAAAATACAAAGCCATTAAAAAAATAGCAAACAGGGAAATAACGTGTCCCATTTTGAGGATAAGAGACCATGAAATTATGTGAATGATTGTCATAAATCCAGGACTCTGAATCTGGGTGCAGGAAGGGGCTTCAGGGAGTGTACAAAACCTCAAGAAATTGTGTGAAAAATTCTCTCTGCGTGGGTTCACTTAGATTTTTTCTGAGGGAAAGACCTGTAACTTTAATCTCTAACAATTGATACAGAAAAGGTTAGTACACCTTTTATTGTAGAGAGAAATAAGGTAATCGTGGTCCTTTATTCTGCCAATCAAATCCTCTGAGTTCATACTGTTCCCCGAGCATTTCTCAGTGTCACCTCTTTTCCTATTATTACTACTGCACTCACATCCTGAGTAGAATTAGAATCAGAGGTCTGCGAGATGGATGTTTCTAAGGAAGAATGGACTTCCCTGAGCTAAGAAGATGTCCCATCTCACTCTTTTCCTAACTCCTTACTTTTTCAACTATTTTTTTCTGTCTCTGCTCTTAGAAAAAAGATACGCCGGCAACTCAGAATTCAACAACAGTGATGACAAGAGTGTGTGTTTTTAACAAATTTTTCCAGTAGTTAATTGATATAAAGAAAATTCCTGCAGTGATAATACCTTGAATTAATATAGTGCCTGTTCCCTGGAGCACTCAAAAGCTTTCTTGTATGTTATCATTTTTTTTCCCATAAAAAAATCCCTGTGAAATATGGAAGGGAAGGCATTATTAACCCCTGTTTTTCAGATGATAAGCCAGCAGAGCAAAGAAGCTAAACGGCTGTGACTAGAAATGAGCACTGCTGATCACTAGATGGCTGTTTTTCCCTCTTTAGTATGGGGGTTACTGCACCCAGAAGTATTAAGGCAAATGTTATCTGATATACACACATTTTGAGGAGAGTAATCTGCGCTGAATCCCACTTGTGACATTTCCATTTGGAAGTTGTCTCCTCCTTGAACAGTACCTAGGAAGCAGTTTCAAAAATCATATCACTGTTATCAGTCTTAAATAAAATTTTGAAACACATGTGCACGCATGCACGCGCGCGCGCACACACACACACACACACACACACACACACAGTGTTCTGATGTCCACTCAAAAATATAGAGCTGGCAGATTCTGAGAGAGGAATCTCTAAGGAAGGGTTCTAACAGATGTAGAAATCCATAATGCTTCTGAGGTAGTGTCTGAAGTTGGCATTAATCTTGATCATACATTAATGTATTTGTTGGCATACTTATGAAATTTCTGATATCAGAGAACACTCAGCATAGGGGATGAGGTAAGATGAAAACTGACATGATTATCTTTTTTAAGAAAATTATCATTACTTGCTAAGAACCTAACTGAATTTTTAGCTTTTAAATATTTGTAGTAATAAATGCACATATATCTCAGATGCAGCTGGAGGAGCCAGGCAATTGCTCTGTAGTGAAGACTGTGTTGAGAGATATTTGGATTAGGCTTCAGGAACTAGGATTCAAGACTGAGTAGGAATTTTACCAATTGGGAAGTTGGTCCAAGTTCTACATATGTGCTTGCCTCTGACACTAGCACCATAAGACTCAATTAGAACTCATTTTCCATACATGTGGCCAAAGCGGTTACATTTCACTAATCTTCGCAAAAAGGAAGCTAAATTTCTGGACTGCCACATTAATGTAGAGAAGAATAAAAGTTTTTAGATAGATCCTTCCAGTGGATAATCGGGAGATAAAGATCTGACTATAGGGATTAATACTTAATTTACACAATCCCCTTGGATCCAGCTTCTGAAGCAGTACTTGATCATAGTAGGTGCTCAATAAAATATGAGAGTTATTTGGGTTAACCATCAGGAACCAGGATTTGGGTCATGTGGGACTTTTTACCAACGGGGAATTGTGTTCTAGTCCTGCTTATAGTGAGCTCTTGAACACATGATATTTCTATAGAGACTAGACCTTCCAAGGCCATAGAAGTAAATTATTGTAGATCTGGTAAGTAAAGCGTTTCCTCAAAATCTGAACTATTAAAAATCTTCACTGTATTTTTCTAATTTTAAAAGTAGACATGTTTGTTGCAAACAAATTCAAGAATTTCAGAAATTATGTAACAGTGTAAAAAGGTAACATTTTTTTATGATTACAAAAACTGTTTACAATATGGAAAGGTAAAACTATTTACGATTATAATAGATATTACTAAGTTGCCACCCCAAAAGGTTATACAGTTTATAATCTTATAGTGTATGAGCTTTTTTGCTTCCCCATAATCTCTCCAAGATTAAACATTACTAATCTTTGTTATCTTTTAGACACAAAGTAACATTGATTTCATTTATACTTTAAAATAATTACTAAAATTGGGAATATTTTCTTATGTTTATTGGCCATTTGTATTTTATCTTTTATAAACTACTTATTCATCATTCTTTGTCTATTTTTCTTACTGATGCTATTTAGGAGTTCTCTTTATGTAAGGTATATAAGTTAACATTAATAGAACAAGTATGGTAATAAAGAATTCTTTTTTTTAAGGTTTTTGAAGAACATGTTATTTTATTTTTAATTTTTATTAGAGTATAGTTGATTTACAATATTGTGTTAGTTTCAGGTATAAAGCAAAGTGAGTCAGTTATACATATACATATTTCCACTCTTTTTTAGATTCTTTTCCCATATAGGCCATTACAGAGTACTGAGTAGAGTCCCTTGTGCTATACAGTAGGTCCTTATTAGTTATCTATTTTATATACTGTATAGTAGTGTATATATGTCAATACCAATCTCCCAATTTATCCCTCCCTGCCTTACAACCTGGTAAACATCAGTTTGTTTTCTTGAAAAAAATTTGAAAAAAATTCTGGAAAGAAGGAGTTCATTTACCTTCAATGCTGAAAATTTGTTCTCCTAATGTCCCAGCCTTTTCTAGTAGAGCTGCTTCATCAGAAACATTGAAAAAGTATCTTTCTGTTGGAATACTGGCAATTGCTTTAATTTCTTTTATTAAATTTTTAGTATCAAGGGCATTTCTGTTTAAGTACCCAAGAACCTTGAAAATAGAGGAAGAGGGGAGAAGGCCATTAGTGTTGTACTTCAATTTTCCTATTCGTGTTTTCTAGGTTATTTCTGAACACAATAGGCCCTCTAGAGAAGTAAATCAAGTAACACTTCCATATCCTCTTCATTGACAGGACTGCAAATCAGCAAGAAGCAGAGGTAGAGTAAAAATATTCTTTTATATTAAGCTATGAACAACCAATAAGAAAGTGCAGTCTTCAGAAGTGATGTTATAAAGGAATATTTACCCATCAACTGAAAGACAAGTAAAAAGAAAAGCCACTTACTGCTATGCCAAACCTCAGTATATTGTCATTGTTACATTGATCAATTACGGCTTTCAACATTGAACCATCATGGGATTCACCATCAGTTACAACCACCATGACTTTGGTAGCACCTGGTCGTCCACCAGCAGCTGCTGAATAAGCAGAATCTCTGTGGCAGATAAAAGAAAAACTCAATCAAAAAATAAACTAAACACGTGGACCTCTGGTTAGAAATATAAATATGAAACTGACTTCTTTGAGCATAACCTATTGTGATTTAGAATTTCTCTATCAGTGCTGGTGACTTCTGAACTATGTTCTATTTGTAGCTTGTAGAGAAACATATAAAAATATAAATCTTGCTTGGCATTAAAAATAACTTCCATGGTTTCCATGGTGTGTGGGTGTGTGTGTATTTACACCAGGAATCCTTAGAATTATCTTCTGCTAATAAGATTAAACTCATTAAAACTAATCAACAGGGTAAAGATACTCATTCCTGTCATAAATATTACTCATTGGATCTGCATTTATTTTTTTCAACAGTAAATTGTTTTTTAAAAGGTAACAAATATACGTGGTAAAAGAAATCCAAAGCATTTGGAAAGGTGTAAAACAAAAATTTCACACCAAGCCACTACTGCAAAGGTAATCACTATTATCAGTTTATGTTTCCTTCTAGAAAATGTTTCATCTAGAGAAATATATGCAAAAGTTAACCCTTAAACTTCTATAAAAATGGGAACATATTCTCTGCAGCTGTTTTTCATTTTGATGGAGACCTTTCCATATCAGCACATATAGAACTCTCCTCTTTGTCTTTGATTTTCTGATTTTATTTCTATACAATTTTTAAAGGTTAATTTCCATTTACAGTTATTACAAAATATTGGCTCTATTCCCCATGGTGTACATCCTTGAGCCCATCTTACACCCAGTAGTTTGTGCCTCCCAGTCCTTCACCCTTATGTTGCCCCTCCCCCACCACTGGTAACCACTAGTTTAGACTTCTCCTTTTTTAATGGCTACATAATATTTCATTATTTTGAGGAACCATAGTTTATTTAACCAATTCCCATTATTATGCATTTAGGCCATTTTGAGTTTTACAAATAATGCTATAATGAATGTCCTTGTGTATCTATCTTGGCATACTTTTTCGATTGTGTCAGTAGGATAAAATCTTAGCAGAGAAATTATTTAGACAAAGTATTTACACATTTCAAATTCTGATAAATAAAATACTAAATTGCTCTTCAAAAATTCCACCAATTTAGGGCTTCCCTGGTGGCACAGTGGTTAAGAATCCACCTGCCAATGCAGGGGACACGGGTTCGAGCCCTGGTCCGGGAAGATCCCACATACCATGGAGCAACTAAGCCCGTGTGCTACAACTACTGAGCCTGTGCTCTAGAGCCCACAAGCCAAAACTACTGAGCCCGCATGCTGCAACTACTGAAGCCCGTGTGCCTAGAGCCCGTGCTCCGCAACAAGAGAAGCCACAACAATGAGAAGCCCACGCACCGCAACAAAGGGTAGCCCCTGCTTGCTGTAACTAGAGAAAGCCCGTGCGCAGCAATGAAGACCCAATGCAGCCAAAAGTAAAAAACAAACAAATAAATAAATAAATTTATAAAAAAAATAATTCCACCAATTTATACTGCCATCAGTGTACAAGAATGCAATTTTCTCCACCTCCTTTCCATAACAATGAGAATTACTAACTTTTTAATCTGGGATATTCTTATAAGTGAGAAATAATATATAATTGTTATTTTAATATGTACTTTTTCACCATGTTATTTTAATATGTACTTTTTCACTATGAAGTGAAATTGTTATTTTAATATGTTATTTTAATATGTACTTTTTCACTATGAAGGATGATGAGTATTTTTAATATGTTTATTAGCCATTTATATTTCTTCCTTCATGAACTCTTGATTTTTCTTTATCTTTGCCCATTTTTCTTTGTTATTTTAATTGTACTTTTTCACTATGTATTTTAATATGTACTTTTTCACTATGAAGGATGATGAGTATTTTTAATATGTTTATTAGCCATTTATATTTCTTCCTTCATGAACTCTTGATTTTTCTTTATCTTTGCCCATTTTTCTTTGTTTTTCATCACTTTCCTGACAAGTAAGACTTCTGTTAATAAAGAAAATTATCCTTTGTCATATATATTGTAAATAGTTGTCAGTTCATTAATCACTGTTTGAAGTTTAGTGATATTAATTCTGTACAGAAATTTTATATTTTGATATAATCAAATCCATTAACTTTTGCGTGTGTGTCTTTTATATTTGACATGGTATTTTAAAAGGGCTTATCTCTAAGACTTTTCTCTTTAATCACCCAAGTTTTCTCATAGTATTTTTTTTTTTTTTTTTTTTTTTGCGGTACGCGGGCCTCTCACTGCCGTGGCCTCTCCCGTTGCGGAGCACAGGCTCCGGACGCACAGGCCTAGCTGCCATGGCTCACGGGCGTAGCTGCTCCGCGGCACGTGGGATCTTCCCGGACCGGGGCACGAACCCGTGTCCCCTGCATCGGCAGGCGGACTCCCAACCACTGCGCCACCAGGGAAGCCCTCTCATAGTCTTTTAATGGTTTCATTTTCTTAGATTTAAGTTGGTGGTCCAGCTGAAATTTATTTTGATTCAAGGAGTGAGGCAGGGATTCAGCTTTATTTTGTTTCTAGATGTTTAACAAGTTGTCCAACAACTTTTTTTTCTGTCTGTTGGATTCTCTTGTTGCACATTCTTTCTGGTGTCATCATATAGGTTCACTACCACCACCTACATGATGACAATTTAAAGTCTATATTTGCTTCCATTCATCCCTCCTATCTTCAAGTTTGTATATTCAATGCATTGAATATTTTCACCTGAAAGTATAAGGAGCTCTTTAAATTCAACATGTGTAAAACTGAGACTATCATTTTATTTTCTAAAGCTTTTTTTGTATTCTATATAGCAGAATATAGAAATATGGAAAAATATTTCTCAGCCAAATTTGAATTCTTGTACCCACATCAAATAATTTTTGAGTGAATTATACTCTTTATGAAATACAGTAGAGCTCATGTAGGATTATAAGTTTGCTGAGGGTAGAAACCATGCCTCATTTAGTTTTGATTCCCTGCAGGGCTTGGAACAGTAAATTGTAAGTGTAGGCACTCAGATAAGATCAAAGGAAAATGGCAATATTTACTAAAAGAGTATTGGAATGCTATTTGTTGTTGTAAAGAAACCGATGAAGGGCTTCCCTGGTGGCACAGTGGTTGAGAGTCTGCCTGCCAATGCAGGGGACACGGGTTTGTGCCCCGGTCCGGAAAGATCCCACATGCCATGGAGCAGCTGGGCCCGTGAGCCATGGCCGCTGAGCCTGCGTGTCCGGAGCCTGTGCTCTGCAACGGGAGAGGCCACAACAGTGAGAGGCCCGTGTACCGCAAAAAAAAAAAAAAAAAAAGAAACCGATGAAGAAGGAGGAAGAAGAAGAAGAGAAAGAAAATAGAAGTAATTAAATTCCAGAAGGCGTGAGAAGTTAGGTGACTCTCCTAACAATGGAAAGAGTCCTGTTAGCTCGGGAAATTGTGGTGAGACAGGGATGCTGGGGAGAAAAAGATTTGAAAAGATCATGACAGCCATATGAGTCCCATTTTAACAGAAAGTGGCCATTCTCCTTGAGAAGGAAGCTTGCCAGGCCCCAGGGCTTTTACCAGGGAAAAATGCAACACCCACATTCCCTGCGAAAAATACAGGCCCTTTGCTGTTTCTAACTCCTACGAGGCCATTTTTCTACATCATCTTAGTCTTCCCCTAAGTCTACTTTACTGGAACAGGACGGGTACTTCACATAATGGCAATTGGCCAGCGGCCTCTGAGATGGCTTGGCTCCAAAGGACATCTTAATAGGGACAAAAAAGGTTAACCAAACCAATCATATCTTCTCTTGTAGGGAATCTACTTTTGAGATATATAGGGAGAGTAGGCAGTTGATAGAAGCAGCAACTAGAACACAGAATATACTAAAAAAAGAAGGGACAGATAAAATAGGAAATTCAGAAAAAGAAAGGACAGGATGTGGTGACTGACCAGATATGTGACCTAAGGAGGAGCGGAAAGAGTAAAGTAAACCATCAAGTTTTTAGTCTGAATGACTAGGGGAAAAGATGGACACATGAATCAAAATGGCAGGGTCATGAGGAGGGGCAGGGAAAAGAGTAAGGCCAGTTTCAAATGTACTGAATTTGATTAGTGAGCCAACACTCCAAATAAGGATTTTCAGCACCAGCCGGATGCCTGTGTGCATTGTAGGAGAGAGGTCAGGGCTAATGACAAAGCAATGGGGTAACCCGGGCAGGGCTGATGGCTCATGTGTATACAATGGATACCATGCCTAAGAGAACAGGGCTATGAAAGAGCGGGCTCTGTTTGGTGAAGAAAAATTAGGAAAAGGAGCCAGTGAAGATGCAAACTTGTTGACAAAAAGTTGGCAGGTTTTCTAGAAGTGTGTGGTGTCATGGCAACTGGAGTAGAAACAGCAGTGCGTGCTCCTTATTGTCAAATGTTCAGGGAAGCTGAAGAGGATGAGGCTTAAGGCAGGACCAAGTTTACCTGATGGCAGAGACATAGGTTTCAAGGATGTGGAGAAGGGAGCATAGACACTTCTTTCAAGGAGTTACGGCAGTGGAAGGAAGGAACTCCCAACTCGATGAAAAAGGGCAGGAAGTAGGTTTAAGGGAAGGTGAACCTACAGTTCTCATTTCTTTTTTAACAGTAGGAGAATAGTTAGCATTTTTTGTAAAGGTATCTGATTAAAGCAGAGTGAAGATGAAGGTCAGCAGTGCTGAGAAAATAAGAGACACTGAGCAAAGAATTAGGAGAATGTTACATAGCTGTGAAATTCACACTGCCCCAGCCTGTTATAAGTAGAATGAGCCCTTCAATTCAATTCAGACTTCTAGGTCATTAACACTTAGGAATCTCTGGCCCTTCTAAATTTGCATGAAGTGCTCCAGTAGCTCAAGTTGTCTGTGGCCTTGATAAATATTAACAAATAAATGCAGATTGCTCCATTGCCAACTTAAACTAAGGTCTTTTAATTTCACTGTACTTACTTCATGTAAAATCTTAAAAAATTATGTAATATCTTATAAAAGTTCTAGAAATCAAAGATTTAAAAATGTCATCCCCTACTGCCTTCTCAAAGTATTCAAGTAACAGAATGTTCAGACTTTTCTTCTCTACAAGTTCTGATTTAAGTGTAGGTACCACATATTTACTTTTCTTCGTCTCTCCTTTTTAGTACTTATGAGCACCTCTATTTTATCAAAATATTAGCCTATTAGCAACATAACTTACCTTGCATACTGAATTGCTTTGAATGTATTTGTGAGGTCTCCACCATACTGGGATGTCTGGGATGTTGCTTTAATCATTTCATCTTTGGTTTTAAAAGTGTTCAGGTTAAACACCACTCTTGGATAATTGGCATATTGAATTAAGCCCACCTTCAAGAGAAAAGAAGTTTATTACAGGTTTGCCATTAAGTTATAAATCACTCCTATTTAACCAATATAATAAAAATCGAAAGTGCATTTAGACATGGGCTGATAGCTTAAGGGAATCATTTCCAACTTTTTTCTTAAGAATAGTTATTTTTCTTCCAGTGGAATAACTTCCTGGTCAGAGGCCATCAGTGCAGGGCAGCCTTACTTACTGACAAGCAAGATAATGTGCCATTTGTGTACCATTTGATTCTCAAGAGTAATAGTTGTAGATTTTTAAGCACTGCCATATGGATGAATATTAAGTTCTTAACAGGAAGATTCAAATGATATAAATAGATTTTCTAGTTACCAATGGGTATAAACATGTAAACAATTATAAGCAGTCATGGACGGAACAGAACATCTCATCAAGTGAGGATGATTATATAATAAACAAAGAATTATAGTTGAATACAAGAAAAAGTGATGTGCTAATCAATGTGGTCAACATGAATGTTTTTGTTGTGCTGGATTTCCTCTAATCACAGACGTTAGAAAGAAAGCTGCTCTATGTGCATTTAGGGCAGGAAGTTTCTGGTCTTCAGGGAAAATGCCATTGGAGAGGGCCTTATTTGAGAGGGCCGAGAGGCAGAACAACTTCTGACCAAGATGTTTGGGCACATACCCTAATCCTTCAGATCAAGGAGGTCAGACACTTCTGTTAACGTCCTTGTTCTCAGCACTGAGATCACCCTCTATGCCTAGGATTTGGGGCTTCCAGAATAGGAATGGTGATGAGGGATCAGTGGTAAAAGGGTCTCTGAAATAGAGGTCAATGTGTAAGGAAGACAGGAAGGGCAAGGCCTGGATTTCTGAGTTCAATCAGCTACTTTCTCTAGGAAGGCTGTTAACTAGGCACTGGAAAAATGACAAAAAATATATTACTGAACCCTCCTCTTTAGGATAGGATGTAAGATTTGAGAGAGAGGAAACGATCAAAAATAACTCTAAGGATTTCAAAATCTAAGGTGATAGGAAGAGAATGGTGACCCCCTGACACAGCCCCATAACTTCTATGTGCAAAAGATAAAGGTGGAAGAGAAGATTTAAAGAAATGTGGTATAGTAGGGCTTAAAGAAAGGTCACATTTAGAACAGAAGAGAAGATACTGAGTAAAACCACCTCTAGAGACGAAGAAGGTGCATCGGGATTGGAAGATAGAAGAGGAAGGCCAGGAATTCCACACAAGAGACTATTAAATTCAATAAGTCACGTTATGGGGGAAACCCATTCAGAAACAGAGAAAATAAGCAGATACAGATGAAAACTTCTCTTATGAGGGCCTTAACAGTGATGCTCTCCAGAAACCAGTACTATACCTAGTCTTATTTAACAGAAATTTTATTTTATTTTCTGGTGAAAGCCCACAGTGAAACCTCCAAAGTTTTGACAGATACTAATGTCCTCTTGGTATTGAAAAGCAATGTCAATAGGAAAATATATAACAATATTTTATAATACTGTATAGGGAAGCAGAAAAGCAAATTTCAATATAGATAACTGGAAAGCTTTTCAGAAAAGTGTTCCAACAATTGTTGGCCCCTGGAGCACCAGATGCAACCCAGGAACTAGTAACTCTGTGAATTGATTCCTGTTGATACTGGATCAATGTCCTGCTACAACCAGGATGGCCCACGAAATAGCAGATCCAACAAGAAAGAAAGAAAGAAAAAACCCTGAAACTTAAAAAATGCTATTCAGCGTTATAAAAGCATGACATTTCTGCTCCTGAGTTTTGCTTGCCTACCTCAGGAAGACAGAAAACCAAATTAAAGACTCTTTAAAACATAAAAAGTTATTCAAAAGTATTGAAAAGACTTGTCCTGTGTGAAAAATGGAAGGCTAGACTAGAATATGACAAAAGACTATAAAATAATAAATGGTAGAATTACTCTGTCTATGAACTTACTTATAAAAATTCAAAGATAATTTTTTCACCAGTAAAGAGTAAGTAAAAGAAAGTCATCATTCGTCCAAGCGTGTGTAAAAAAAATACATATTGGATTTCTAAATGTATTGATTAGTTCATGAGTTAGTGGAGGAAAAAATAAGCATCTAAAGAGAATTAAGATGCTATACACATATCTGATGCCTGAATCAGGAATAGAAATCCAAGCTTAAAGACTAGCATTAGGGGAAGTCATAGATAGAATAACTCAGTGTAGCACAAATTTCAGTTAACTTTCAAGATTACCATTAAATGCCTTTAATATGGGGATTTGACAAATGCAAAGATAAAGACCTCATCTCTAATAATATTTTCTCAGAACGAAAGCCGTGGGTTAGTGTATATATAATGGATGTCCATACCTGTGTCTTTGTGGGGCCTATATCCAGGCCTTGCACAAATTTTTCCAAAAAGTTCTTTACTGCATCCCAGGGGTAAATACTGTTTGATTCATCACATACAACCACAACATCTATGAGGGAAGGGCAGGCTACACAGGAAACGACGAAAGAAACATATATCCATAGGTAAGGCAAAATCACATCCACATACAAATGAGACAAAGTAAAAAAGGATGGCACTTGTTGACACAATTTTTCCCCTCCTTTAAGGTAAGGCATTGCTCAGACCCTCTGCACATTCATAACTTACTCTGAACTGCAGGTGAAAAGCTGGTCAGGAGCTGAAAATTAGGACTGACATCAGAGCATAACCCGGTTGTGTAAAACTGATTTCCGCACTGCTGTGCCCACAGGGGACCACAGGTCTTAAAAGAAATGAAAACAATGACAAAACACATGGAAAACGTTAACCCTCCACCTCGCCATTTGTGAAACTCAGGACTATTTCTATTCTCTTATAAGACTCTAGGAATCGTCAACTCTTGAAACTAACAAGTCAACAGTGCCTTTGAGAGAAAGTGCACTGGAGCCCACAGACGGGAGGGAGAGGGTGGCAGATGTGCTGTGCCTGGTGTCAGGCGTCTTGGGGACCGGAGCACTGGGACTGTCAGTGTAGGGAGGAGCCCATCAGGTCACCCACCAAGCTCGACAAAAGGGGTGCTGTCCTTCCAGAGAACACCCAGGAGGAAAATGCGTGCAAAGTTCATTTTTTGTCTCTCAGACACCTGGGTCTCAGCTGCTTCATCTGTAAAATGAGGATGATCAGACCTCCTCCTAACTTAAGGCTGCTGTGAAGACGAAATGAGTCTATAGCTATTAACACTTAGAACGGTGCTGGGTAAATAGCAAGGGATATATAATTGTTAGCCAGCATCATTATCATTGTTATTCCTTGAACATAGGTCTCCTCCTGTCCCTTCCATTTATACTCTTCAGCAGAAACCCTAAGTCCTCACGTCCCCATGGGCCAGGCAGGCAGCCTGGAAGAGAGCTCCAGCCAGGTGTAGACACCATGGTGAATGAAGAGCCCACGCTTTCTGTGCAGGGCAGACCATTGTGGCTCCTGCCTGTGGGCTGGTGTGCAACAGGCCCCGTGTGGCCAGACCTCCCAAATTCTCAAGGAGAGTCAAAGAGAGAATTTTGTGTGAAAATTTATAGTTAACAAAAACCTGAAACACTCTACATGCTAAACAAACACAAAGGAGGTTCATGAACCGCCAGTTTTCAACTCTGTAGTTATCAAAGTATTTCTTTGAGGACTTCAGAACCCCATACTTCTGGCCCCTAGAACCTTCAGTTATCAAAGCTGGCATTTGTCTTCTTGTGCACATCATACTCCAACTATTAATACCTCCACTGACCTGACCCCAAAGCTCTCCCTTTCAGCAGCCCTTGAATGCCAAGAACTCCTGATTAAATCATGATTAAATCACGTGGGAAACATTAGATTAAATAATATTCAAATCGTTAGATGTGAAAGGAGAAAAAATGGGGAAGAGAAGTCTAGTGATGATCTTAAAAACAAATCTATACAGTTTAACCTTATGTAAAGCTGTGGACCAATTATTAAAACTTAACTGAAAAGTGTGGACTTGCAAAGAGTGATTGGAAGAATGAAAGGGAACTTATTTGACCCACTTTAATTGTTGGTAGCTCAAAGGAGAAGCTGCTGTGGTCATATTTCATGCTCAATGAACAAGGCATAGTTTTTCCCTTATAAAACTGGTTCATTTTGCCAATTAGTTAGGGAGAAATCACTATTGATGCCTTGGGTTAGTATACCGAATAAGATACCAACTACTGATTCCTATATCCCCACCCCCAAGTTGGTTTATCTTAATCACCCTTAAAAATACTAACTCATGAAGTATTAAAAAAGATTTTTTTGTTTTAAAAGCAATGGAAAACAGCATTAAGGAGTTGAAATTAGAATATGCCAATTGTTAATGCCAGAACAACATTCCTGCTTTAAGCCCGGAACTTAAGAAGGTTCAAAAAAAAAAAAATGTGATGATTGTCAGTCTTTTCCACAGAATTCTTAAGAGTATCTTAAGATTTTGACCTTTTAGGTATGGAAAGAAGACTTTGGCTTTTTTCTTTTCTTTTTTTTTCTCTTTCCCTCCCTCCCTCCTTCCTTCTACTTGCTACATTGACTGTTAATCTCTCAAATTCTCTTACAATTTTATTTTATAAATAAGATTTACAAAATGTTTTATTTTGCATATAAAAATCTATAGTTACACATTAAAAATCTGAAGTTACAGACTAAAAACTTTGAAGCACATTCTATAATCCCTGTATCTTAATGTTTTTCTTTCTTAATTTATTCAACTTTAAAAAAAAGACAAAAGCAACCTTATGATAAAGACTTCAGAAGATCATAAACAGGAAGATTCATTGCAATATTCATTTATGCATTGATCTAACACATATTATAAGCAACACTTAATTCAGTTAGTGGTACCAAGGTCTCTCTAATATCTCTCAGTAAAAATAGAATGATATTATTCAAAATTGATTACATTTTTAGAGCAATCTGGTTATACACCCAAGCTTTTAAGTTAGCATATCAATGTAGCATGTCATAACCAATGTAAAGTTAAAGTAAACTTTCTAAGACTACTTTAACAGGGCTATACAACTAGGTTACACCTACATGGACTGGCAGAAATGTCAGATGAGACTGGGTTTTTGTTTGCCTTTAAACACTTTTTTTTTTTTTTTTTTGGTGTGTGATGGTTTTCATTTTTTTACAGTTGCATCTTTTCAACAGTTTTCTATGTTATTTTTTTGTTAGTCCCAAGCTCAGGAATTATTCTCTCTTTCAGAAAACTTCCATTTTCTTCTAGTTTTTTATATTAACTTTTTAATTCACTCAGAAGTATATTTGGATATGCAAGTTATTCACCAATTAATTGTCCCCAGACCTCTTGTTAAATAAGGCATTCTCTTTTACTGATTTGTGGTGGTCTTTTCACAGCTTTCTAGAAACTAAATGAGAGTACACATTAACATGAAATAAGACGAGATCAAGCCATGCCTTAAATAATATCAGATTGGTCAATGATTATCAGAAACGATTAAAAATAAAAGTACTTTATAGCTTTGAAACCTACTTTCTGAATTTGCAGTACCTATCCTGAATGTTCCTACAGGAAGGAGAAACGAGAGCTAGAATTCTGCTGTTATCAACAAATACAAAGCACATTTTCCAAGGGTAAAGAATCGGTGTTCCTTCTGATCCCTTTTTCCAAAACATTCTGTGGCAATGGTTTTACTAAATATCTTAAGACATCTACATATCAACATATTGTTCTTTCATGTTGGCTCTCCATCTAGCATGTCTTATCCAAAATCAAGCTCAAACATTTAAACCTCAAGATCTGGCTTGCTAGGAGGGATGGTGAGAAGACACTGACTTCATCCTTTCTTGAGAGGAATGAGGATTTGAAAAGTAAACACTCACGAGAAATCCACCCGTTCCCACGTTCCTTGTCAGTGTCAAGCCAAGGCTCATGTTGGTTTTCATCTCAGTAACGTTGGAAATGCTCGTGGAAGCTTTCAAAGGGGAGAAGATTTTTAAGAGTGGTTAAATCATCATTTATTTAAAGCCATTTTTTTTCAATGTACACTCAGGTTTACATGTAGCATTGAATTTAGTGCTTGTGTTATATAATGAAGTGTATGGAAATGAGATGCCTTCAGTGATCTGGCAGCTCATTTAAATATGTGATCACATCTGCAGAATGTGATCCTAGGGGGTGGAGTCTGCAAAGGTCATGGTGGCTCCAGCTAAAGCTTTATTCTGGATCGGAAAAAAATATCCTTAAAGTGTTATCAAAGGATGCCGTATGGTAGAATCTGGCTCAAAGCAATAGTGAATGAACTTTAAAAGGAAATCATGACACTAGCATGTAGAATAATAGATAAATCTCTCCAACCTTCTCTCTCCCACTCAAATAGGGCATCATCTGCTGTATCCATTCTTGAGCTACTGAACACTGAAATTCTTCTCAATAATATCATTATTTTCTCATATCCTCTAATCTCTGCCAAGGTGTATACATATATGTACACATACAGGTATATATATACATAAAATTACGCTGTCTATGTATATGTGTATACACATAAATTATGCTAAGTCATCTGCTCATATGTATATATACATATGCATAAAATTTCTAAAATAATAAAAATATATATATTAGGGGTGAGTATTTAAAAGTTTTATTATATAGTTTATGCCCCATTTCCCAGGATACCTGTTTTAAAACTTCACCCTTCTTCTCAAGCCTCCAAACTCAACCCAGATCCCATCACTCTCTACTGCAAAGAAGATAATCACACTTGAAAGATAATCTCAACTTCTCTCATCTTTACCTAAAGGTCCTTCTAGAATTCTGACTCCTCTCTTTCCTTTGTGTTTCAGAAAAGAGAGCATTCTTCCTAAGACTCATTTTCCCAGGTACCAGAGACATTAATTCCATCCAGTTAACTTTATTCTTGACCAGGAGTCACTCCCTTTTTATTGCCTCCTTCCACTCTCCCTACAAAAAGGATCATCTCTTTTTTATTAGAAAAATTGTCTCTTAACTCTGCTACCTTATCAAACTATTTTCCCAATTCTCCTTCACTACTTAACTTCTGGAAACAGAGTTAATTAAAACAGCAATTGCAAACAATTACAAAGAATTCTAAACTGTGAATTTCTTTTAGTAGAATGAAATCATTTAGACATGACCAGAAATAAAGAGTGTTCCTCAGCACACCCCAAATCAGCCCTAGTACTGATGTTTCTATACTTAATGGTTTGTTTTGAGGAGGGAGAGAAGTATGGATAGTCTCAGATTTCTATAAGTAACCAGCAAAATAATCCTACATGTCGGTGGAAACCGGTCCACAGTCTGGGGATAGATGGCCCAGGAGGCAGCACATTTCCCATGCATCCATCTTTCTTATCAGGTCATCAAACCGTGTTGGAAATTTGAATACAGTTGGGCCCCATATGACTACAGACATAAAGGCAACAAAAGCTGTCTATATTCCTTAAACACAAAACTATGATTGGTTTTGTTGTTATCTTTCAGCTGGGTATATAACAAATGAGATTTTGTTACGTGTAAAGTAATCACATTGCTAATTATAACTTACTTTGCAAATTCAGTTTTTCACATGTAGTGGTGGATAGATCAACAGGACATTTATACACATCTCCCATTCGGTTCTCAGGAAAGCCACTCCATGGTGAACCAACCAGTAACCTAGAAATAGGGATTTTATTTTCCATTAGACATAAAATGTTAGCTATAGTTTCTTAAAGATAAAGCTGACCACAAAACAGTAAAAAAAAAAAAACAAATTTAATTTCAATTTTTAATAAGTGAACAGTTTCTATTTGCTCAGCTATAATTTGCTCTCCTTCTTTTCCTCTTAGATGATCAAGATCCTTGATGAACATCTACAGTACAGCTGTCTTGCCACACACCTGGGAGTCTCTCTAAAGCAGTTCTGTCCAACAGAAATATAATGCAAGCCATAAATGTGGGCACATATGTAATTTTAAGTTTTCTAGTGGCCACATTAATAAAACAAAAAAGCAACAGGTGAAATTAATTTAAATAATATATTTTATTTAACTCAATATATCCACACTACCATGCAATCAATATTAAAGTTATTAATGAGCTAGTTGATATCCTTTTTTCCATACTAAGTGTTTGAAATTCAGTGTGTATATTTTGAGCACATATCAAGGTAGGCAAGTAATATTTCAAGTGTTCAGTACCCATGGGCGGCCAGTGGCTCTTTGGTCAGCATAGCTCTAAAGAATGAAACGATATTAAAAGCTAAAGTGAAAACTAATATTTGTCCAGTGCTTTCTATGCCCTAAGCACTTTTATATGTTATTTAGGGAGCAGATGAGCTATCTAAATGGCTTTATGCTTACCGTCTATATAAGGGAATCCTCAGCAAAAATAAAGAGCAAGTGTACTGTGGGGCTCTCCTTATGTGTATCATGTTTATAGCCAGAATACAGAACACTGAGGTCAGAGACGGGTGCTAACATCTTCCCTTTGGTTAGTTCACTCCCTACAGAATTTTTCCAGTAAGAGACTATGCATTTCCCTGTAGAACCACTCATTCGACATTTCTGGCCACAGAAGAATGGACAGAAAGAGTCCATGTAACAGCCTGATCTTTAGAAACTCCTGTATGTTAATTACTCAGCAGCATCCAGTGACTAAAGAAGCGTATTTGACTCAACATTTTTTCCTTGTCAAAGTTGGGAAGGATTAGATTATTCATCTATGAAACTTAAATTCTTTCATGTCGGGCTTCCCTGGTGGCGCAGTGGCTGAGAGTCCACCTGCTGATGCAGGGGACACGGGTTCGTGCCCTGGTCCGGGAGGATCCCACATGCCGCGGAGTGGCTGGGCCCGTGAGCCACGGCCGCTGAGCCTGCGCGTCCGGAGCCTATGCTCCGCAACGGGAGAGGCCACAGCAGTGAGAGGCCCGCATACCGCCAAAAAAAAAAAAAAAAAAAATTCTTTCATGAGGCTTCTGTCTAAATATTTTAACATTATTGATTAAACAACATGTGCCCAATTAAGTGCTACAGTGGATAAAAAAGTCTACGGTACATTTCTACTAACTTAGTAAAACTGTTTAAAATACGTAACAAGTAAAATAATAATCATACAGGGCTTCCCTGGTGGCGCAGTGGTTGAGAGTCCACCTGCCGATGCAGGGGACACGGGTTCGTGCCCCGGTCCGGAAAGATCCCACATGCCGCGGAGCGGCTGGGCCCGTGAGCCATGGCCGCTGAGCCTGCGCGTCCGGAGCCTGTGCTCCGCAACAGGAGAGGCCACAGCAGTGAGAGGCCCACGTACCGCAAAACAAAACAAAACAAAAATAATAATCATACAAATGAGTAGAAAGATATGAATAAGTTCCCCTTCCTGAAAAAAAGTAAAATGGTCTAAGGAAGCAAAAATGGACATCAAAGGATGAGGCTGGTAGTCAGCATTCTTAACAGAGGGAACACCATGAACAATCATGGAAAGAGGAAAATACAAATTATTTTGAAAGAGAGTTAATGATTCAGTAATAGTCTTCTCCCCTTATTCATCTTATACAATTATTTTCAAACTAATATTTTATAGAGCATTCTAGAATACTTTTTTTGAATATTCGTTTTATTTATTTTCTTTATTTTTTTGGCTGTGTCAGTTCTTAGTTCTGGCACACGAGATCTTTGCTGAGGCATTCAGGATCTTTCGTTACAGCGCATGGGCTCTTCCGCGGTGTGCAGGCTTCTCTCTAGTTGTGTCATGCGGGTTTTCTCTCTCTAGTTGTGGTGTGCAGGCTCCAGGGTGCATGGGCTCTGTGGTTTGCAGCACGCAGGCTCTCTTGTTGAGGTACACAAGCTCAATTGTGGCACAAGGGCTTAGTTGCCTGGCTGCACGTGGGATCTTAGTTCCCCAACCAGGGACTGAACGTGCGTCCCCTGCATTGGAAGGCAGATTCTTTACCACTCGACCACCAGGGAAGTTCCTAGAATACTTTAAAGCAGCTAACTTTGATTAAGGTTACAGTTGAAAGTTTTTGTCTTCTTCTGAGCAGATATTTTACCTAATTTACCCGTTAAAATACTGCCTATAGAAATCATCAACAAAACAAAAAGACAACCTACTGAATGGGAGAAAATATTTGCAAATGATAAGACTGATAAGGGGTTAATATACAAAATATATAAACAGCTCATACAACTCAACATCAAAGAAAAAAAAACAATAAAAAAAAGGGGAGGGAGGAACTTCAAGATGGTGGAGGAGAAAGACATGGAGATCACCTTCCTTCCATAACTACATCAAAAATACACCTACATGTGGAACAACTCCTGCTGAACACCTACTGAATCCTTGCAGAAGACCTCAGACTTCCCAAAAGGCAAAAAACTTCCCACATACCTGGGTAGGGCAAAAGAAAAAAGAAAAAACAGAGACAAAAGGATAGGCACGGGACTTGCACCAGTGGGAGGGAGCCGTGAAGGAAGACGTTTCCACACACTAGGAAGCCCTTTCACTGGTGGGGATGGAGGGTGGGCAGGGGGGGAAGCTTCAGAGTCATGGAGGAGAGCGCAGCAACAGGGGTGCAGAGGGCAAAGTGGACAGATTCCCACACAGAGGATCAGTGCCGACCAGCACTCACCAACCTGAAAGACTTGTCTGCTCAACCGCTGGGTCGGGTGGGGGCTGGGAGCTGAGGCTCGGGCTTCGGAGGTCAGATCCCAGGGACGTGACTGGTGGTGGCTGCATGAACACAGTCTGAAGGGGGCTAGTGCACCACAGCTAGCCGGAAGGGAGTCTGGGAAAAAGTATGGATTTGCCTAAGAGGCAAGAGACCATTGTTCGGGGTGTGTGAGGAGAGGGGATTCAGAGCACCGCCTAAATGAACCCCAGAGACAGGCATGAGCCACAGCTATCAGCGTGGACACCAGAGACGGGCATGAAATACTAACGCTGCTGCTGCAGCCACCAAGAAGCCTATGTGCAAGCACGGGTCACTATCCATACCTCCCGTCCTGGGAGCCTGTGCAGCCCGCCATTGCCAGCGTTCCATGATCCACGGACAACTTCCCTGGGAGAACACACAGCGTTCCTCAGGCTGTTGCAATGTCTTGCTAGCCTCTGCCACCGCAGGCTCACCCTGCATTCCAGTTATAACTACCATACCCCTCCCTTCTCCCGGCCTGAGCGAGCCAGAGCCCCGGAATCATTGCTCCTTTAACACCCTCCTGTCTGGGTGAAGAACAGATGCCAAAGGGCGACCTACCTGCAGAGGCAGGGGGAAATCCAAAGCTGAACCCCAGGAGCTGTGCGAACAAAGAAGAGAAAGGGAAATCTCTCCATGCAGCATCAGGAGCAGCGGATTAAATCTCCACAATCAACTTGATGTACCCTGCATCTGTGGAATACCTGAATAGACAACGAATCATCCCAAAACTGAGGCGGTGGACTTTGGGAGCAACTGTAGACTTGGAGTTTGCTTTCTGTGTCTAATTTGTTTCTACTTTTATGTTTATCTTAGTTTAGTATTTACAGCTTATTATCATTGGTAGATTTATTTATTGATTTGTTTGTTCTCTTCTTTTATATATATATATGTATATATATTTTTCTTTTCCTTTTTGTGATTGTGTATGTGTACGCTTCCTTGTGTGATTTTGTCTGTATAGGTTTGCTTTTACCATCTGTCCTAGGGTTCTTTCTGTCCGTTTCTTTTTAGTATAGTTTTTAGTGCTTGTTATCATTGGTGGATTTGTTTGTGGGATTGGTTGCTCTTTTTTTTTTAACTTTTTATTTATTTATTTTAATAATTTTTTTATTTTAATAACTTTATTTTTAATTTTTCTTTCTTTCTTTTTTATTTGTTTTCTCCCTTTTCTTCTGAGCCGTGTGGCTGACAGGGTCTTAGTGTTCCACCCAGGTGTCAGGCCTGAGCCTCTGAGGGGGGAGAGCCAAGTTCAGGACACTGGTCCACCAGAGACTTCCTGGCCCCTCATAATATCAATTGGTGAGAACTCTCCCAGAGATCTCCATCTCAATGCTAAGACCCAGCTTCACTCAACAATCAGTAAGCTCCAGTGCTGAATATCCCATGCCAAACAAGTAGCAAGACAGGAACACAACACCACCCATTAGCAGAGAGGCTGCCTAAAACCATAATAAGGTCACAGACACCCCAAAACACACCACTGGACGTGGTCCTGCCCGCCAGAAAGACAAGATCCAGACTCACCCATCAGAACACAAGCACCAGTCCCCTCCACCAGGAAGCCTACACAGCCCACCGAACCAAACTTACCCACTGGGGGCAGACACCAAAAACAATGGGAACTATGAACTTGTGGCCTGTTAAAAGGAAACCCCAAACACAGTAAGTTAAGCAAATTAAGAAGACAGAGAACTACACAGCAGATGAAGGAGCAAGGTAAAAACCCACCAAACAAATGAAGAGGAAATACGCAGTCTACCTGAAAAAGAATTCAGAGTAATGATAGTAAAGATGATACAAAATCTTGGAAATAGAATGGAGAAAATACAAGAAACGTTTTAACAGGGACCTAGAAGAACTAAAGAGCAAACAAACAATGATGAACAGCACAATAAATGAAATTAAAAATTCTCTAGAAGGAATCAATAGCAGAATAACTGAGGCAGAAGAATGGATAAGTGACCTGGATGATAAAATAGTTGAAATAACTACTGCAGAGTAGAATAAAGAAAAAGAATGAAAAGAATTTAGGGCAGTCTCGGAGACCACTGGGACGACATTAAATGCACCAACATTCCAGTTATAGGGGTCCCAGAAGATGAAGTGAAAAAGAAAAGGACTGAGAAAATATTTTGAGAGATTATAGTTGAAAACTTCCCTAATATGGGAAAGGAAATAGTCAATCAAGTCCAGGAAGTGCAGAGAGTCCCATACAGGATAAATCAAGGAGAAATATGCCAAGACACATAGTAATCAAACTATCAAAAATTAAATACAAAGAAAAAATATTAAAAGCAGCAAGGGAAAACCAACAAATAACACACAAGGGAATCCCCATAATGTTAAGAGCTGATCTTTCAGAAGAAACTCTACAAGCCAGAAGGGAGTGGTAGGACATATTTAAAGTGATGAAACGCAAAAACGTACAACCAAGATTACTCTACCCAGCAAGGATCTCGTTCAGATTTGATGGAGAAATTAAAACTTTTACAAACAAGCAAAAGCTAAGAGAATTCAGCACCACCAAAGCAGCTTTACAACAAATGCTAAAGGAACTTCTCTAGGCAGGAAACACAAGAGAAGGAAAAGACCTACAACAACAAACCAAAAACAATTAAGAAAACGGTAATAGGAACATACATATGGATAATTACCTTAAAGCAAATGGATTAAATGCTCCAACCAAAAGACACAGACTGGCTGAAAGGATACAAAAACAAGACCCATATATAAGCTGTCTACAAGAGACCCACCTCAGACGTAGGGATACATAGAGACTGAAAGTGAGGAGATGGAGAAAGGTAATCCATGCAAATGGAAATCAAAAGAAAGCTGGAGTAGCAATTCTCATATCAGACAAAATAGACTTTAAAACAAAGACTATTACAAGAGACAAGGACACTAAATAATGATCAAGGGATCAATCCAAGAAGAAGATATAACAATTGTATATACTTATGCACCCAACATAGGAGCACCTCAATACATGAGGCAAATACTAACAGCCATAAAAGGGGAAATCGACAGTAACACAAACAGAGTAGGGGACTTTAACACCCCACTTTCACCAATGGACAGATCATCCAAAGAGAAAATAAATAAGGAAACACAAGCCTTAAATGATACATTAGCAAAGATGGACTTAATTGATATTTATAGGACATTCCATCCAGAAAAACCAGAATACACATTTTTCTCAAGTGCTCATGGAACATTCTCCAGGATAGATCATATATTGGGTCACAAATCAAGCCTTGGTAAATTTAAGAAAATTGAAATCGTATCAAGTATCTTTTCTGACCACAACACTATGAGCCAAGATATCAATTACAGGAAAAGATCTGTAAAAAATACAAACACATGGAGGCTAAACCATACACTACTAAATAACCAGAGGTCACTGAGGAAATCAAAATATGTCTAGAAACAAATGACAATGAAAACACAACAACCCAAAACCTATGGGATGCAGCAAAAGCAGTTCTAAGAGGGAAGTATATAGCAATACAATCCTACCTCAAGAAAAATCTCAAATAAACAACCTAAACTTACACCTAAAGCAATTAGAGAAAGAACAAAAAAACCCCCAAAGTTAGCCCAAGGAAAGAAGTCATAAAGATCAGATCAGAAATAAATGAAAACGAAATGAAGGAAACGATAGCAAAGGTCAATAAAACTAAAAGGTGGTTCTCTGAGAAGATAAAGGAGATTGATAAACCATTAGCCAGGCTCATCAAGAAAAAAAGGGAAAAGACTCAAATCAACAGAATTAGAAATGAATAAGGAGAAGTAACAACGGACACTGCAGAAATACAAAGGTTCATGAGAGATTACTACAAGCTACTATATGCCAATAAAATGGATAACCTGGAAGAAATGGACAAATTCTTAGAAAAGCACAATCTTCTAAGACTGAACCAGGAAGAAATAGAAAATATAAACAGACCAATCACAAGCACTGAAATTGAAACTATGATTAAAAATCTTGCAACAAACAAAAGCCCAGGACAAGACAGCTTCACAGGCCAATTTTATCAAACATTTAGAGAAGAGCTAATACCTATCCTTCTCAAACTCTTCCAAAATAGAGCAGAGCGAGGAACACTCCCAAACTCATTCGATGAGGTCACCATTACCCTGATACGAAAACCACACAAAGATGTCACAAAAAAACGACAACTACAGGCCCATAGCACTGATGAACATAGGTGCAAAAATCCTCAACAAAATGCTAGCAAACAGAATCCAACAGCACACTAAAAGGATCATACACCATGATCAAGTGGGGTTTATCCCAGGAATGCAAGGATTCTTCAATATATGCAAATCAATCAATGTGATAAACCATATTAACAAAATTGAAGGAGAAAAAGCACATGATCATCTCAATAGATGCAGAAAAAGCTTTTGACAAAATTCAACACCCATTTATGATAAAAACCCACCAGAAAGTAGGCATAGGGGGAACTTACCTCAAAATAATAAAGGCCACATATGACAAACCCACAGCCAACATCATTCTCAATGGTGAAAAACTGAAACCATTTCCTCTAAGATCAGGAACAAGACAAGGTTGCCCACTCTCACCACTATTATTCAACACAGTTTGGAAGTCCTAGCCACGGTAATCAGGGAAGAAAAAGAAATTAAAGGAATCCAAATCGGAAAAGAAGAAGTAAAACTGTCACTCTTAGCAGATGACATGATACTATTCACAGAGAATCCTAAAGATGTTACGAGAAAACTACTAGAGCTATCAATGAATTTGGTAAAGTAGCAGGATACAAAATTAATGTACAGAAATCTCTTGCATTTCTACACACTAATGATGAAAAATCTGAAAGAGAGATTAAGGGAACACTCCCATTTACCACTGCAACAAAAAGAATAAAATACCTAGGAATAAACCTATCTAGGTAGACCTGTATGCAGAAAACTGTAAGACACTGATGAAAGAAACTAAAGATGATACAGACAGATGGAGAGATATACCATGTTCTTGGATTGGAAGAATCAACATTGTGAAAATGACTATACTATAGGATTCAGTGCAATCCCTATCAAACTACCAATGGCATTTTTCACAGAACAGAACAAAAAATTGCACAATTTGCATGGGAACACAAAAGATCCCAAATAGCCAAAGCAATCTTGAGAAAGAAAAACTGAGCTCGAGGAATCAGGCTCCCAGACTTCAGACTATACTACAAAGCTACAGTAATCAAGACTGTACAGTACTGGCACAAAAACAGAAATATAGATCAATGGAACAGGATAGAAAGCCCAGAGATAAACCCACCCACATATGGTCACCTTATCTTTGACAAAGGAGGCAAGGATATACAATGGAGAAAAGAAAGCCTCTTCAATAAGTGGTGCTGGGGAAACAGGATAGCGACATGTAAAAGAATGAAATTAGAACACTACCTAACACCATACACAAAAATAAACTCAAAATGGATTAGAGACCTAAATGTAAGACACTATAAATCTCTTAGAGGAAAATATAGGCAGAACACTGTATGACTTAAATCACATCAAGATCCTTCTTGACCCACCTCCTGGAGAAATGGAAATAAAAACAAAAATATACAAATGGGACCTAATGAAATTTAAAAGCTTTTGCACAGCAAAGGAAACCGTAGAGGAGATGAAAAGACAACCCTCAGAATGGTAGAAAATATTTGCAAATGAAGCAACTGACAAAGGATTAATCTCCAAAATATACAAGCAGCTCATGCAGTTCAACATCAAAGAACAAACAACCCAATCCAAAAATGGGCAGAAGAGCTAAATAGACATTTCTCCAAAGAAGATATACAGATTGTCAACAAACACATGAAATGATGCTCAACATCACTAATCGTTAGAGAAATGTAAATCAAAACTACAATGAGGTATCACCTCACAGTGGTCAGAATGGCCATCATCAAAAAAATCTACAAACGATAAATGCTGGAGAGGGTGTGGAGAAAAGGGAACACTTCTACGCTGTTGGTGGGAATGTAAATTGATACAGCCACTATGGAGAACACTATGGAGTTTCCTTAAAAAACTAAAAATAGAATTACCATACGACCCAGCAATCCCACTACTGGGCATATATCCTGAGAAAACCATAATTCTAAAAGAGTCATGTACCACATTGTTCACTGCAGCACTATTTACAATAGCCAGGACATGGAAGCAACCTAAGTTTCCACTGACAGATGAATGGATAAAGAAGGTGTGGCACATATATACAATGGAATATTATTCAGCTATAAAAGGAAACAAAATTGAGTTATTTGTAGTGAGGTGGATGGACCTAGAGTCTGTCATACAGAGTGAAGTAAGTCAGAAAGAGAAAAACAACTACCATAAGCTAACACATATGTATGGAATCTAAAAATAAATAAATAAATAAATAAATAATGGTTCTGAAGAACTAGGGGCAGGACAGGAATAAAGACACAGACATAGAGAATGGACTTGAGGACACGGGGAGGGGGAAGGGTAAGCTGGGATGAAGTGAGAGAGTGGCATGGACATATATATACTACCAAACGTAAAATAGATAGCTAGTGGGAAGCAGCCACATAGCACAGGGAGATCAGCTCGGTGCTTTGTGACCACCTAGAGGGGTGGGATAGGGAAGGTGGGAGGGAGATGCAAGAGGGAGGGGATATGGGGATATATGTATATGTATAGCTGATTCATTTTGTTATACAGCAGCACCTAACACACCATTGTAAAGCAATTATACTCCAAAAAAGCCGTTAAAAAAAAAAAAGGGCAGAAAACCTGAATAAACGCTTTTCCAAAGACATACAGATGGCCAATAGGCACATGGAAAGATCCTTAACATCATCAATCATCAGAGAAATGCAAATTAAAACCACAATGAAATAGCACTTCACACCTGTCAGAATAGCTATCATCAAAAACCCCACAAATAACAACTGTTGGTGAGGATGTGGAGAAAAGAGAGCCCTTGTACACTCTTGGTGGGAATGTAAATCGGTGCAGCCACTGTGGAAAACAGTATGGAGGTTTCTCAAAAAACTAAAAATAGAACTACCATATGACCCAGCAATTCTACTTCTGGGTATTTATCTGGGGAAAAAACAAAAACAAGAACAAAAACCCCCACTAATTTGAAAAGATATGTGCACCCCAATGTTCAAATCAGCATTTTTTACAATTTCCAAGATATGAAAGCAACCTAAGTGTCCATCAACAGATGAATGGATAAAGAAGATGTGGTACACACACACACACACACACACACACACACACACACACACACACACACTAGAATACTGTTTAGCCATAAAAAATGAATGAAATTTTGCCATTTGCAACAACATGAATGAACTTGGAGGGTATTATGCTTAGTGAAATAAGTCAGACAGAGAAAGACAAATACTGTATGATATCACTTCTATGTGGACTCTAAAACGTAAAACACACTTGTGAATACAACAAAAAGGAAACAGACTCACAGATACAGAGAACAAACTAGTGGTTACCGGTGCAGAGAGGGAAGGGAGGAGGGGCAATATAGGGGTAGAGGATTAAGAGGCACAAATTACTATGTATAAATAAATAAGCTATTAAGGATATATAGTACAACACAGGGAATGTAGTCAATATTTTATAATAACTATAAATGGAACATAACCTTTAAAAATTGTGAACCACAATCTGTATACCTGAAACACAAATAGAAATAGGATTGAAATATTGGCTATTAGTAAGTCCCAATATTCACTTTAATGGAGGGAGAGAATCATAGAGCAGGATTTGAAGTGCATGTTTGAACATATCTGATGTTCTTCAAATTCATGACAACTCAGAGGAAGTTAGGAAACTTATGAAGACTCTGTATTGTAAAAACTATCTTCCAGGGCTTCCCTGGTGGCGCAGTGGTTGAGAGTCTGCCTGCCGATGCAGGGGACACGGGTTCGTGCCCCGGTCCGGGGGGATCCCACATGCCGTGGAGCGGCTGGGCCTGTGAGCCATGGCCGCTGAGCCTGCGTGTCCGGAGCCTGTGCTCCGCAACGGGAGAGGCCACGGCAGTGAGAGGCCCGCGTACCACAAAAAAAAAACTATCTTCCAGCAGCTCGATTTTTCTCCATTTGTACAAATCTCTGGTCTTCATTCCATAGTGGAAATACACAGTATTACCTCTGATCTTTGTGTGCAGGATACATCTTAAAATTTAAGAAAGAAAGAGACTGAAAAAGAATATACATACACACACACACACACACACACACACACACATATATATATATTTAATCACTTAGCTGTACACCTGAAACTAACATTATAAATTAACTATACATCAATAAAAATTTCTTTAATAAAGAAAGAAAGAGATAACCTGGCCCTTGCTTACTTTTCCAGCCCTGTTTTCTCCTGGTACATTCCTGAAATTCTGTATTTTAGTCATTAGACTCTGATCTGGTGGAGGAGCTGAGTTCTTCTTGCTTCTAAACCTTCACACACGCTGTTCCCTGCCTGGGAAATTCTGCTCATTAGTTATGTCTCCCATTAGACAACCACTTCTTCCAGGAAGTCACCTGGTTCTTCCACATTTGAGAAAGGTGGATTTCCTGAAGACTTTCATAGCCTCTGAGCTTTCCCTGTCCCAGTTTTCATCACGTTACCCTGGAAGTGCTTGCCTCCTGATTAAATCCCCCCTAGAGAGGAAAAGTCCATGGGGACTAGGAATTGAGACTATAGCACTGAGTGACTAGGTGTTGAACAAATGAATGAAAACACAAGTGAACAAACGAATGGATGAGTCTACATTATTTTTAAAAAATTTTATTGGAGTATAGTTGATTTACGATGTTGTGTTGATTCTACATTATTACCTAAGAGAATTCTCTTACTTGAGGAGAAGTTGAGTAGAAAATTTTTAGTTCTGTTTTTATTGAGGAGCATTTCTTTCTGTCCAAATTGAAGAAAAAACAGACAAACAACAAGAGGTGAAAAAACTCCACCAAGTTGAGAGGAAAGCATTATATGGTCACTGCTCTGTCTGCTGTTCCTGATTCAGTCTCCACATATCCATGATGCGTCTAACTTGTGTCTTTATTTTTTAAACAAAAGCTGACTGAGGAGTCTGTAGGGAACAACATGGCACCTGATAGCAAGGAACTCTAATAGGAAGTGTGGCTTTGCCCCTTTACATGCTGGGAATTGATATTAATTACAGCAAATCTTACAACAGCTGGTACTGAATGAGAGTCTTTCTGGACATTATTAACTTCCTGTGCAAAACGAGTCTGAGATTATGTTATCTCCGTTTTCCATACAGAATCGCTGAGACACAGAGAGATGAGCAACTAGGTTGTGAGAGCCAAGCATAACTGATTCTGACGCCCAAGCTCTTGACCCTTAGCCTATTTATTTTCTTTCCTATTAGTGGCAAGAAGGCCTGGCAAAGGGCCCAGGTTGGGAAAACTGTCTGAACAGATGGGTTGGGCTCCAGAATCATCAAGGAGTAGGAACTGGAACTTGAGGGTCAGGCCACACCTACTGAGATGGGAGGCGTACTGTTTACAGACAGGGAAGAGCAGCGTATGTTCAGATGGTCCCAAATGTGGTCATTTGTGCGGCTTCTGCTGTGCGCCTTTCCCACCCACCCTCAGCATATTCCAGAGAAACACACTGAGAAACAAAAGTTTAGTGTTTCTCACCTAAAATTGAACCATTTTGTTCCTCAGAGCCTCCAGCAGTAAAGCTGCATCACTAGCTACCTGTTTTCTCAGTGAGAAAGCTCAAAAGCCCACTTGCTGTTTCCTATCGACATTCCCTGGACACTCTCCCCCCACCCCCTCCTATCCCCTCCCAGAATTCATGATTTGACAACCTCGAGGCTCTGGGAGATGATGACATCTCCACCACCACCGTGAAAGTTACCCCCACCCCCACCCCATTCATCAGACAGGAAGAAGAGAAGGCAAGCATCTGTGCAGCTGTGTGCCCCTCAACAAGGAATTTATGAAAGGACCTGAGATTCTCACACAGAACACATAAATCTCTGGCAGCATTATGCCATATTGAACTCTTAACCCAAAACAATGGAGGACGGTGGCAACCGGACCATTTTGGCGACTGCTGAAGAACAGCAAGGATATCCTCATCGTGTATGATTCATTCTTTAAATACTGTGAACCACATTAGGAAGTCACAGGTCATACTAGTGACTACAGAGAATGTTTGTAAAACCATTGCTCACCTCCTTTATTGGCAGTGTTTCCAGTAGATTCTCCTCCTCCCTTGCACCCAGTGAAATCCTCGTTCCTGACAACTCACCCTCACAAGGAAAGGCTACGACATCACCCATGGTTACTCCGAGGGAACTGTGACATTCTCAAATTAATCAGACAGAAAGATGAGGGAGGCAGATATATTGATCTATAAAAATTTTATGTAATCAGCTGTAGCAGGAAGAAACATGCCAGGAGAGGATGTTATAAAGGTGTGGAATGGGATACGTTGGTAGGTAAACCCTGCGGAAATGCGGCAAAGCCTCTTTGAAGTTATGGATTTAATTTAATCACAACCAGACAAAGAGCTGCGTGAACCGTCGTGCGTGCTGATTCTCAAAACAAAACAAAATCCCAAGATATAAACTCCTCTTTTCCTACAGTGAAACTGGGAATTCTTCCAAGACGACTTAAAATAACACTTACTGTTCAATTATCTTGTGGGAAAATAGTGATTATATAGAGTTGCAAAACATAGCCAATCTGCCCACCTCCAGTGGAATTCAAAATACTTTGTTTAGTTAGTAAACAGTATTTACGGTGGTGTAGGTAGTTTTAAACCCACAATCCGGGGGCTGTTATAAATATCTTCCTTTGGTCTGTGATTTTCTAAACTCTCCAAGCGTTCCTTCGATACTAGAGACTTTTCCAGAGATTATGGACAGAGGTGCACTTAAAAATATTGACTAGGGCAAAGCATGTTTTGTTTGATTCAATAAATGTTTTTTTAAGATCTTTGGGGGCTGACATGTTGCACAGCTCTAGCAGGTACCATTCCCACATGCATGGTGTGCCCTGGCCTTGTGCAGTATACAACCTGTGACGCTGTACCTGGTGGCCAGGCCAACTGTGTGCCAGACTCAATTCTAGGCACTGGGGAGATATTAGAGAGTAAGTCAGTCAAAAATTTATGGCCTCACAGAGGCTACATTCTAGTGGGAAAAGACAGACAATAAGTGTAATAAGTAAGTAAAACATATGGTGATAGTGATCAGGGCTTTGTGGGAAAAGTGAGGAGGATAAAGTTAGGAGCGTGAGGTGGAGGGTGTTATAATCTTTATTAGGAGGGCCAGGGAAGGCCTCACTGAGGTGACATTTAAGTAAAGAGTAGATGGAGGGAAAGGAGTAAAACCGTAAGAGCCAGGAATAGTCCTGGCTATGGGAACAGCAAGTGCAAAAGCCCTGTGGCTGGACCAGAATGCACAAGGGGGAAATTGTAAGAGATGAGGTCATGCTGGTAATGGGCCCAGATCTTGCAGAGCCTTGTATGAAATCATAAGGACTCAGTTTTCCCTCTGAGTGAACTATGAGAAAGAAAGTCATTGGAGTGTTCTGAGCACAGTAGTGGTATGATCTGACATATTTCAGAAGGATTCTGGAGGCTTCTCTGTTGAGAATGATTGCATGGGGGTAAAGGCAGAACAGGTGAAGCACTTAGAAGGCACCTGGGATAATACAGGCAAGAGGTGATGCCAGGCTCCTACGGGGCTGGCAGAAGGGAAGGTAGTGACAAGTGTCCTTATTTCAGATATATTTTGAAGGTAGGGCCAGCAGGATTTCTTGAGAGGTTAGTGTTTGAATAATAATAAAAAAAAAAACTCAAAGAATGACCCCAAGGTTTTCAGCTAGAACTAAAAGCAACCGAGCGGCCATCATCAGATAAGGGGGATACGGTCAGTAGAGCAAGATTTTGAGGCAAGGGAAGCTCAGAAGGTCAGGAGGAGGTGTTTTCAGTTGGCGATGTCTATCAGCCATCCATGGTGGTATTTTGTTTGCCATTAGAAGCTTACTACATATAATACCCACATTAAGATGAGAAATTTCAAAGCCTACAGCTTATAAATATAAATACTATTCCTTATATTTCATTCCAGGCCATTGACAACACAAGGAGTCCGCTGAGTTCCATATGGCTACCTGCTTGGAACATAAAAGGAGCTGGTGATGGGAAGAATTCACCTGTAAGACTTCACATCTCTAGGAAGGGAGAAGATGGGTAAGAGAGTTCATTTTCAGCTCTTGGCTGGGAAACACTGCAATTATAAATTTAATAGCTAAACTCTTTGGCATACGTTGAAAGGCAGTTTCAGTCTCCTGGCCTCATCATGCTGCCTCAGACTTCTGTGGCCGCCAGATCACTTCCTCAAACAGTGGGACGGCTACACTCTCAAGGTCTTTCAGTTCCCCAGTGCAAAGTCCACCGACTTCATTACTGCTAGAACATCTTAAGCCTACTGTTCTGTCTCACAAAAATCCTGGAAATTAGCTTTTGCACTGGAAGCAATTGAATCCATAAAAACTGATTCTGTTACGTTGACTCATCCAACATGCAGTTTTCCTGAAGTTAAACTCAAAAGCCAAAATAGTCCATTTAAAGTCTTGTGATGGTATAAATTCCACATTCTTGTGCCCCGGCGGGGAGGAAAGGAATGCTTTTAAGGTCACACATTTTTATAAGTCAAAGCCCATGAGATAGTACCTTTTAAATAGGTGCTTCGGCAGATGGCTATCAATGCTAAGAACTGGAAAAGCAACCATATTTGTAAACTACTTTACACTTTATAAAGCACATTTTATCCTTTATTTTATAAGGATCTTCTCTGATCCTTATAAATACTCTGTGAGATCAAATATTATGACTACTCCTGTTTTCATATAAAGAAACTGACTCTGTCTGATGAGCAGCAAAGTCTAGATCTGCCCTTTCACTGCAAACCTCCAATTCTTTCTGCCGTATTAAGCTGACTTAGAACTCTTCCAGGAGAGCTACTCACTGTTGTCCTGTCACCTGGGCCCTAAGTAAATTAACAAATAGGTTCCACCTGTGCCACTTAGCATTAACCAGATCCTTCTTCGGACGGAGTTGATGGATGGAAAAGTTTCAGACAAGTAGCCGCCAGGAAGGGGGGTGTGTGTGTGTGTGTGTGTGAGTCCCAGCACCATCGTGAATGAACTCATTCTAAAAACAGACATTCAGGCATTAACACAGAGGAAAGCTTAAAATGATAAGACTAGCTGGTGAGGCACAGAGGATATCCACAGATCACTGAAGGTCTCCAGATACTCCGGAGCAGCAGATCTATTCCACATGCAAGTCACAAAAGATGGGCATACAAATTTGTGTCCAGAGCAGGGAACATTTCAAGTGCCCTTTCTACTATAATGCAAACCATTTAAAAAATTTAGCTATAAAGATAACCTTAACTTAGTGGAAAAAAATTAACAACTATGATGTGACAAAGGTAGGTGAATCAACTAGAATCAACTCAACTAGAGTGGTCCATGGGGGTCTAAAAGGTACTTGGTTCCCTACTTACCCTGCCCCTACTGCCAGCCAAGGGAAAGTCATTGTTGATAGGAAACACGCCACTTTGTATACCTATATTAATAGTGTTGGTTTAAGTACATAACAATAGCATAATAATTAGTTATAAAAATGTTAACAGTAAGTTTTTTAAACTTAAAACTGCAAGGATATATTACAGTCAGACTTCTAATGCCTTTGCGGAATCAAAAATATGACTAAGTTAGAAGTTGGTGAAAATAACTAAAATGTAATGGAAGAACAGAAAGGAATATATATGTCATGGATTTAAAATAAAAGCAAACCTTGTGAATAAGCAACGTAAGCATGTTAAATGGCACTACCAGGAAAACCTGTCAAGAGAATTTTACCTTTGGAAAGAGACATAAAGGAGGATATTGGCTAACATTTAAAGGCTACATAATGAAAGACGAAGACATGATTATTTTGGAAAAGGGATCAGAATAGCATCCTTGGCCAAGAAGAAGAAGAAATGGACCAAAGCTAAAGTGACAGATGAGAAATGGCTGAGGATGAGGCAGTGGGGGGAGGTGGGGAGGAACTAGTTATTTAAAACCCTGATTTTCCTCCTGTATATTTTTACAAGGAGCTAATGAGAGTACCTCATATGTGCACAGTAGTTTAGTTTTTGAAGTGTTTTATTCTCTTACAAGGTGCTAAAAACTTCTGGTTTGGTCAGGATGGCATTTTCTTTGTGCTCTAGAGAGGTTGTGTGACTTTCCCAAAGTCACCCAGCTAGTGATGGGGAAGCTGAGGGTAAAGCCCTTCTGTTCTGGCTCTTGATTTATATGACAAATCCCTGTCTATGAGAGAATGAAAAGACAGATGGGAACTGTCATCCCAGGCAACCCTTTTCTGTAACAATTTTTCATTCAAAATGCTAAATGAAGTTTATCTTACTTTATAAAGTTTATATGAAAATTATATTTAAATATTATTTATAAATGCCAATTACATTCTGCCACTTTCTTCCCTGGTTGCTTATAAAAATATGTCCACTTGGAACACCTTACCTCTGTTTGCATTCATCTACCCTATGCTTATTACTTCTTAGCTCTGTAAACTTAGGCGAACTAATAAAGCTTTCTAAGTCTCACTCCTCTCCTCTCATTTGTAAAATGGGTAATTATTTGACAAAGCTCTTAAAGATTCATCATGAGTATTAGGTGTTTGGCAAAGAACTTACCAGTATTGGTATTACCAATGTACTATACAACATAATCTTTGATGTCTGTTGCAGAATTGAATGTTACTTCTTTATTATTTATCTAAAATTCTCTACAAGAGATATTTTGTACAATCTGTTATATTTGTAACACACGTAATGCTTTACTACAATTTTTCTTAATTAAAAAGTAAAAATGGGGACTTCCCTCATGGCTCAGTGGTTAAGAATCCACCTGCCGATGCAGGGGACATGGGTTCGAGCCCTGGTCCAGGAAGATCCCATGTGTCGTGGAGCAACTAAGCCCGTGTGCCACAACTACTGAGCCTGCGCTCTAGAGCCCATGAGCCACAACTACTGAGCCCGCTCCGCAACAAGAGAAGCCACCGCAATGAGAAGCCCATGCACCTCAACAAAGAGTAGCCCCCGCTCAACGCATCTAGAGGAAGCCCATGTGCAGCAATGAGGACCCAATGCAGCCAAAATAAATTAAATAAATAAATAAATTTATAAAAAGTAAAAGCTATACTATATATAGATGGAAGGTTTTTTTTTTTGGCTATGACACTTGTTCATTATATTTCTCCTCTTAAAGAACAAGCATGCACTGGTCCTCAATAGAACAAGAAAATACATGTCTACAACTGGAAATACCCTCAATTCCCAGACAGTCCTCGTCACACAAGCGATTACAGTGCCCTAAGGTTTTTGAGTCATATAATGAGCTCAAACGGTTCTTGGGACAGGCCCTCAGATGAGACAAACAGAAAGAGTGCATATCACCACAAGATTCCAGGAAATGACTTTAACCATATCACGATCCTTTGTGTAACTGTTCATGATAAGGATTGCATCACCTACATTCGGACATCCTGTGTATAAAGCGAGGGCTCCAAAGCGGAATGACCCTCTGTGGGTCTCACTCAGGGGAGAAGAGACCACAGCTTTCCACACAGGTAGAGTGCTCTGGTGCTCTATTTGTGAGGTAATCTTGCTCTTAAAGTCATCCAGCTCATGGGAGACCATGAGAAAGTTTCAAGAATTTGCAAAGCCGTATTACTACTGTTTTTAGAATAAAAGTCCACAGTGTAATAAAAGTATAATAAATAAAACTAGCAAAGGAGTCAAGATTATTTTGTTAAAATCTTGTAGATCCCAGTGCAAAATATGCCTATAAATTCTTAGAAAAATGGGACATATGGAACAGCTAAAGTTGTACTTTAAAAATAGTGGAGTGTGATTTAAGAAAACTCAGACTAGAGCTCTAAACGAGTTGTCAGAAGGCAGGAAAGGGCTGAAAGATAGAGTCAGGGCTCAACAAGACAGATTGTAAAGAAAGTCCAAGCGATCAGAGGAAAACACGGCCAAGACAGCAGCTTCACAACAGGCAGTAGGGAGTAAAAAAAATAAAGGGATGTGTGTGTGTGTGTGTACTACGTATATAAAGTCTAAGGAAAAAACACTCACAGTTTATTAAAGAAATTCATAGTAAAATCACTTTCTGTGCCCGAGGTTAACTTGATTAGTATCAGAAGAAAAGTTAATGTTTAAACAGTCTTTCCCACATCTGCTACTCCCATAATGTCTGTGCAATTGTCATAAATTAGGAGTGGGGAAGGGCACGGTGCCAATTGTCAAAGCAAACAGGCAACTCTGGATTCCAAGTTTCGTGTTATGTTCCTTGAGCCACAGGATTGTGAACGCTGCTGGACCTACCCACGGCCACCCCAGCACTGGAGCGGGAAAGCCCACTCACCTGGATCGTGCTCATCCCTGCCCTTTAAGCAAGGCACCTTGGCAGGGCTAGCTAGCGAGAGAGGTCAGGACGGAACCCTGTCCCTTTAGTGTCCCAGGCCTTGGTTTCTGTCTACTGGCTTCATTCTAAGTCAGCATTCCCTACTGCAGGTGACAAAGGGTCCTCACAAGCATTCATGCTCCCTTTTGCAGCAGAAGCCTCCAGACAGATCCTAGCTCAACTAGAACTCTTTCCAAAGAATAACTGGGCTGTTGTTGGCTTATCAAATAAGGGCTATAATTTATACCTGTCAACTAAAAAAATTATTCACACGCTAAAAAATGAGAGTTATGTTTTATCCGGTGGGAAATTTTAGGACTTCAAGCCCTGGAGGCCGCATCTCAAGTAACCCTGAGAGAACTGCTCCCAGGAGGCGAGGGGGGAGCCAGGATATATAAGAGTTTTGCAACAAAGGCAGGTAGTCTGAATGTCAAAAGATGACTGTTCATTAAAGAAAACCAGATATGTCAAGTTAAAGAATTTAGCTTCTTTAGAAAGCTAGATCTTCAGAAAATTTAGCTTCACTTTCAGAAAAGGAGCTTTTAATAGGAAGTTAATATAGCAAGTGACACTAAAGGCACACATGCTGTTGACTGTGGGGTTGGCACTTATGCCTCTGGCGCTATTCACGACTGCCTGCTCTGCACATCCATCTTCCTCACTGACTCGACTCCACGTGCCTTCAAGTCAAGGTCTCTGTTTTGTACTTCCTGCACCTCACATAGCATCCAGCCTGTGGTGCGTTAGAAAATCATGTCCGTGACTTGGATGTTACAAGGCCAGATCAGTGAGGGACCCAGGCTGGCATGCCAGGCCAAGTTCTGTTCTCTTTCCCTTCTGCTTCACACCTTCACAGGCTGTAGCCCTCAGGTAAGATGCTCCCTTCTCTTCTTCCTGGGGGTGGGGTATGCACATACCAGCTGGTGGTTATACGGAGGCTTGAGGGAAGGAAGGCCTCAGTAAGCCTCATACTACATCTAACCAGAAAGCTCTATAGTGGAGCTAAAATCACCAGCCCAGCCAATAGTAGAGTGCTACCTTGTTGGCCACTAACCATTGTCTTGTGTTTATATATCTTTCCAGAATGTCATGAGAAGGTCAAGGCTGGATTTAGAAATGCCTGGTGTCCCCGGTCTTGACATAACACCATCAGCACCAGAATCTCACCATAAACAGTTAACATATTTGTCTTTTAGCAACACTTTGTGTGCTTAGAGGGAGTCCTGGAAAGAGAAAGGAGATATGGCTCACTTTGCCAGGACTCTGCCTGCTAGGTTCCTGTCAATTTTGTCCCTTTTGGTCTTAACTTCCAACCTGCAGTGTGGCCAGTGCTTGAGTTGCCTACAATCCTTGACAGACTTATCATCCCTATCAGCATCTATTGCTAATGGTGCCTCTTTCTCTGTCCCAGAAAAACTGTTACTTAAAAAGAATAACCTCAAGTTTAATGCCAGGTTGTCCTCAGCAAGGCCACACTTATGAAGTGGACCATGAGAGTGCGTCTGAAGGTCTTGTCCAGCGCCTACGTAAGTCTGTCTGCTAGAGATCACTTTGTAGACTACCTCGGGTGAATCAGTGGGGACTAGGGCTTTCATTCAGTAATTCAACAAGTAGTTAGTGACCCCTCTACTCGATGCCAGGTGACACTCTGGGTTCTGAGCACGTACCAGTGCACAAAGCAACGTCCCTATCCTCGGAGACAGAGCAGAAGATGCATAATGAGCACACAAACATATAAAGATAATTTCAGATAGTACTAACTGCTATTTAGAAAAAAAACCAACATAAAAGGCTAGAGGGTGACTGGGAGGTGTTGTGAAGTGCTAATTCAGACAGGCTGGCTCTGAAAGGTCTCTCTGAGCAAGAGGCATTTGAGCAAAACTGAGAAATAAGAGACAAAATCCTGGGAAGACTATCCCTTCCAGGAGAAAAGCGTGTGCACCGAAGCTCTGAAGCAGGAATGAGTTCACAATATTCTCCCACCTGTTCATCTCCACTCTTAAGACCCACCTCATGATTCACCTCCTCCAAGATGTCTTCTGTGACACACTACCCGTATGAGTGATAATTTCATTTTGCTTCCCCATCATACAGACAGGCACGCTTCAAAATGTGGATAAGTGTTTCTTTGAATTCCATTTTTTACATAAGTTCACACAGGAAAAAGGGTATGAAAGATGGAATACTGCCTGCCATATGGGTAAACAAAGGATGCCACAGTCATCAGCATTGCAGCCACAGCCGATGATGAGCTGATGAGCCCTGAGGGCACAGGAAGGAAAGAACACCTGCCATCTGGCAGCCAACAGACTGCAGCCACTCCCTTCCGTGAGCCCTGAGGAAACTCAGGGTACGAAAACACAGGATACTGGCCCCAGATAGCTGAGGTGCACATCAAAGGAATGATTTCAGTGAGTTCAGATTCTTGCATCTTCCCCACATAGAAAAGCGCTAAATTCTTTAACTTGACATATCTGGCTTTCTTTAATTAACAGTAATCTTTTTTTTTAATTAAGTTTTTTACATCTTTATTGGAGTATAATTGCTTTACAATGGTGTGTTAGTTTCTGCTTTATAACAAAGTGAATCAGTTATACGTATACATATGTTCCCATATCTCTTCCTTCTTGCGTCTCCCACCCTCCCACCCTCCCTATCCCACCCCTCTAGGTGGTCACAGAGCACCGAGCTGATCTCCCTGTGCTATGCGGCTGCTTCCCACTAGCTATCTATTTTACGTTTGGTAGTGTATATATGTCCATGCCACTCTCTCGCTTTGTCACAGCTTACCCTTCCCCCTCCCCATATCCTCAAGTCCATTCTCTAGTAGGTCTGTGTCTTCTTTACTCCCGTCCTACCCCTAGGTTCTTCATGACATTTTTTTTCCCCCTTAGATTCCATATATATGTGTTAGCATACGGTATTTGTCTTTCTCTTTCTGACTTACTTCACTCTGTATGACAGACTCTAGGTCCATCCACCTCACTACAATTAACTCAATTTCGTTTCTTTCCATGCCTGAGTAATATTCCATTGTATATATGTGCCACATCTTCTTTATCCATTCATCCGATGATGGACACTTAGGTTGCTTCCATCTCCTGGCTACTGTAAATAGAGCAGCAATGAACATTTTGGTACATGACTCTTTTTGAATTATGGTTTTCTCAGGGTATATGCCCAGTAGTGGGATTGCTGGGTCATATGGTAGTTCCATTTGTAGCTTTTTAAGGAACCTCTATACTGTTCTCCATAGTGGCTGTACCAATTGACATTCCCACCAGCAGTGCAAGAGTGTTCCCTTTTCTCCACACCCTCTCCAGCATTTATTGTTTGTAGATTTTTTGATGATGGCCATTCTGACTGGTGTGAGATGATATCTCATTGTAGTTTTGATTTGCATTTCTCTAATGATTAATGATGTTGAGCATTCTTTCATGTGTTTGTTGGCAACCTGTATATCTTCTTTGGAGAAGTGTCTATTTAGATCTTCTGCCCATTTTTTGATTGGGTTGTTTGTTTTTTTGTTATTGAGCTGCATGAGCTGCTTATAAATTTTGGAGATTAATCCTTTGTCAGTTTCTTCATTTGCAAATATTTTCTCCCATTCTGAGGGTTGTCTTTTGGTCTTGTTTATGGTTTCCTTTGCTGTGCAAAAGATTTTAAGTTTCATTAGGCCCCATTTGTTTATTTTTGTTTTTATTTCCATTTCTCTAGGAGGTGGGTCAAAAAGGATCTTGCTGTGATTTATGTCATAGATTGTTCTGCTTATGTTTTCCTCTAAGAGTTTGATAGTTTCTGGCCTTACATTTAGGTCTTTAATCCATTTTGAGCTTATTTTTGTGTATGGTGTTAGGGAGTGATCTAATCTCATACTTTTACATGTAGCTGTCCAGTTTTCCCAGCACCACTTATTGAAGAGGCTGTCCTTTCTCCACTGTACATTCCTGCCTCCTTTATAAAAGATAAGGTGACCATATGTGTGTGGGTTTATCTCTGGGCTTTCTATCCTGTTCCATTGATCTGTCTTTCTGTTTTTGTGCCAGTACCACACTGTCTTGATTACTGTAGCTTTGTAGTATAGTCGGAAGTCAGGGAGCCTGATTCCTCCAGCTCCGTTTTTCATTCTCAAGATTGTTTTGGCTATTCGGGGCATTTTGTGTTTCCATACAAACTGTGAAATTTTTTGTTCTAGTTCTGTGAAAAATGCCAGTGGTAGTTTGATAGGGATTGCATTGAATCTGTAGATTGCTTTGGGTAGTAGAGTCATGTTCACAATGTTGATTTTTCCAATCCAAGAACATGGTATATCTCTCCATCTGTTTGTATCATCTTTAATTTCTTTCATCAGTGTCTTATAATTTTCTGCATACAGGTCTTTTGTCTCCTTAGATAGGTTTATTCCTATATATTTTATCCTTTTCCTTCTTTTGACATTCAGACTACCTGCTCTTTGTTGCAAAACTCTTATATATCCTGGCTCCCCCCTCGCCTCCTGGGAGCAGTTCTCTCAGGGTTACTTGAGATGCGGCCTCCAGGGCTTGAAGTCCTAAAATTTCCCACCGGATAAAACATAACTCTCATCTTTTAGGGTATGAATAATTTTTTTAGTTGACAGGTATAAATTATAGCCCTTATTTGATAAGCCAACAACAGCCCAGTTATTCTTTGGAAAGAGTTCTAGTTGAGCTAGGATCTGTCTGGAGGCTTCTGCTGCAAAAGGGAGCATGAATGCTTGTGAGGACCCTTTGTCACCTGGAGTAGGGAATGCTGACTTAGAATGAAGCCAGTAGACAAAGCTTTGCTCAAGGAGAAAATTTAGGGAACAATTCTACCACCTAGAAATGGTCCAGCAGCAGCACTAGCCAGCTGAGCATTTACAAAGCCTAATGGATACCAGTTTACAGAGTAAGAAAGGAAGACAAATCTATTTATCTATCTATCTAACATCAAATGGTCAAAACCTGGTATTATGAATTTACTATGGAATATTTATAGAAAAGTTTCTATCTAGGTTTAAAAAAAGTACCTTTATGCCATCCCATCAGTTATTAATCTGAGAGTTACCAACTCCCAAAGAAAAATCCTTCATTTAAGGATATTTGAGGACTACCCATTAATAACATATACATGCACCAATCTGAACAAGCAATTGTAGTCAAATATTAAATTTATTTAGTGTTTTTACTGAAGTCATAAAGAAGAGACTATTCTTACCAGTTGCCTTCTGGATTTATGAACTGCTGCACTGCATAGCCAAACTGTTCACTTGAAGGACCAGAAAATATCTTTGCTTCCGGGAGACCAACATTGTACGCCACACAGCAATTTAAAATGCCTATGAAGGAAAAATGAAAACGTAGTCCATATTTACAATTTGTGAATAAAAGTTTGTAATATAATTATCAAAGGCCACTTAAAAAAAGTGTTTGAAGTAATAATTATTCTCTTTATCAATGTTTACCAAGAAATAGTGGCTACTGATTTTTAAGTACTAATTTGGGGCCCTGACACCATGCTAAGTACTCTACTTCCATGATTCATTATTTCATTCATCTTCATAGAAATCCTAAAATATGATTGGTTTTTTTTTTTTTTGGCCACACAGCACGGCTTGCAGGATCTCAGTTCCCCAACCAGGGATCAAACCTGTGTCCGCTGCAACAGAAGCATGGAGTCCTAAGCACTGGACAGCCAGGGAATTCCCTGATTGCTAATATTATATTTGTTTTGCAGAAATTTCTGAGGTTCCTGGAGATAAGTGTGTCTCACAGGTAGAAAGTGATAAGGGAAGGGCAGGATTTGAACACAGGGCTGTCTGACTGAAGAGCTTGAATTCTTAAACAACATATTACCTCTAGGGATTAAGTAACTTCAGTTCTATTTGTCCTTCCTAATGCAAGACTCTAAACCACCCAAGGGCAGGGTTGGAAGGTTATCTTCTATTTCTTCTGAGTCTCCCTGAAGACCTTGACACGAACTCTATATGAAATGTCTGTTGAAAGAGCATTGCTGAATACATCAAAGGAGGTAAAAAAAAAAAATCACAGCTGCTTGAAAATTGTATCATTTTTTTCAGAAAGGATCATTTCTGAGAATGAAATGTAAGGGAAAGGGGTCATATCTTTTATTCCAGCAGGAACTGCAAAAGTGGTTTTGCTTTCTGATGCTTCTTTCTGAGTGTTCGAGAAATGATACTCATTTTCAGAAACAACAAAGGCCTTGATAGGATAAAGCCTGGATAGACCTTTTTAAAAAACCTTGTTTGTGATGGAAAGGGAAAGAGGGGAAAGAGTAAGGTTGATGAAGTCTCCCCCTCTGACACTGATAGCATTAATGCTGGTCATCCTATGTTCTAGAGAAAGAAGATTGTGTGGATATTAACATTCTCTATGGAGATGGGAACAGATTTCAAGCTGTTTGAGATCAGTAGTTACTTTAGCAGACACTGAAGGCAGAGTGGACTTTTCAAAACTGACATCAAAGTTCCATCAATATGTGTTTTCACAAAGGAATAACCCACTTTCTGGGCCACATTGGAAGTGCACAGTATTTCATAAATCTATTGTTTCAGGCATTGAAAGGATGGAGGAAAAGGGCTGGCTCTTCCATTATGCCCGTGTACTTCTGGGGACAGATTCTGAAATGTGCTCCAAAGGAATAATGAGGTCAGTGATGAAGCTTTGGGGACTTAAAGTAGTTGACGTGCCTCTTTACCTGCCAAGATCATTCTACTGTGGATCTGTTCACTCAAGAGCGCTCAGGTCACTATTATTTTTTAGAAATAAATGTGTTGCCAGGAAGAGAAGGACAAATCATAATTTTCAAATACTCTGTAGCAAAATCTACACGGCTTCACATGTGCACATTTTCTCCTTAATATCTATTTTTGATATGCACCACTGCTTCTTTATACTTTTCAGGAAATAAAATGCAAACGAAAATAATGTAGCAAAGTAAGCAGAGAACCAGAACTGACATTCAGAATATTGGTGTTTCCAATCAACAGTTTAACTTTACCCCATAGTGCAGAACTCAATAAATCCTATTTAAATACGTTACCAATTATCTAACAAACTAGTAAAAGCTTGGGGAGGTGATATCAAACTGTCTCCTCTTTTAAAATATCTTTTGCTAGAAAGACCACATATGGTTATATATATAATGACCTCATTTTTTTCCCTATTAATTAGACCTTGGCAGATCATGGCATGACATGAAATCACGATGGAGTCCATTTTATCACGTAGCAGTTAAATTTTATTATATATACGCCCAAATGTGTACATACATACTTATATGTATATACTATGTGTTTACATACATATATACATGTGTCTATACATACATATATAAACTATGAGTTAAAAAATGTAAATCATATTATTTCATCTCTCTGCTTAAAATACCCCAATGTCTGAGAATAAAATCCAATTTCCTTACCACAGTTTCAAAAGCCCTTCATGATCTGGCCCTTGTGTATCTGGTGACTTTCACTTTCCACCACTGTCCTCGCTCACTGTGCTCCAGCCACTCTGGCTCTCCTTCTGTCCCTTGAACACATCCGGTTCATTCTGCTTATGGCCTTTGCAGCGGCTTGACCCACTGCCTACAGCACTCTTCCCCACTCGGTATTTGTGTCCTGCCACCTATTCACCATTTAAGTCTTTGCTCAAGTCTCTGCTGTTCTCGTAGAGACCTCCCCTCACTCCTCTACCAGCAACATCCTTCTCCATCATTACCCCAACATCGCAGCGCTTATCATCTGAAGTGATCTTATGTATCTTTATTGTTCTGTGTCTCTCTGCCTACTAAAATCTAAGCGACTTGAGAGCTCAGATCTTATTTCTTTTATTCACTCCTACTTTCCCAGCACCTAGGGTAATATTTGTTGAATGAAATGAATTTTTAATGAATATGTGTTCTTTGATAATGATATGGAATATAGACAAAATTAGGGGGAGAAAGATCACTCATAATCATATCATTCTCATGCAAGTGCAGTTAATTTCCTTCCAGTATTTTTTCCAATATTTAAACCATAATGTATATTCCAATTTGTAGCCTACTATTTCTTAATGCTTATGTTTGTCTGCCTATGTCAGAATCATCTTGATTCATTTGATCCCCACCAACCTTGTGAAACAGCAAAACCTAGCTATTATTACCAATGTACAAATATGGAAACTGCAACTCATGGAGATTAGATGTCTTTCTTCCTCAGTGTCACACAATTGGTAGCTGATATCTGAGTCTTGGTCTGGCTCATCTTCTCAAACTTATTGTCCAGAATTTCCATTCATAAACGGTCTGCTCATTTTTCTCACAAAACATGTCCTTCTCCATCACCACTCCTTCATTCCTTGATACTAAATCTCCTTTCCTGTACTTCAATCCTTCCCTCAAGAGCCTGCCACTTTTGATAAATCTGGACAATCTCAGTTCACTATACTTATTTTTCTCAAATATATATTTAAAACTCACTATGTCACCATTTCACACTTTGCCTATGATAGCTAATTAGCTTCTATAAATTTAATGTAAGTATTCGGTCTAATTCAATGTCTATTTCCTCTTTACAATCCCACTGGTCATAGTAATGTGTTCCTATGTCTGTTCTCATAAATTAACTGAATCATATGGAAAATAATAACCCTATTTGGTTCATTGTGTTTCCTTACCCCCCAAACATGCCCACACACTAAGAAATGAATCATTCAAAAAATATTTATCCAACTCCTTTGTGCGAGGCATTTTCCTAGGTCCTGGAGATGTAGCAATGAACAAAACAGACAAGATCTCTGCTGTCCTTGAGCTTTCATTCTTGTAATTGGAATAAAATAATGAACAATTATATCATCATGGGATAAGCATTAAATTTCAGAAAGCTAAAAGAACCCTGATCCAAAAGTTGAGAAGAGGGTACATCCGAGTTTGAAGGCTTCATAGAAGAGGTGGCAATCCATGGACCTTGGAGGATGAGCTGGAATTCACTGCATAAAGAGGAAGGCCAAGGTCATTCCAGGCCCAAGGAACATCCTGCTCAGTATTATGGAGAAGTGAAAGAGAAGAGTATGGGGACGGTGAGAAACTGGCCCAGCAAGTCATAGATTATTAATTTATACATTCCAGGTCTATATTAGATGCACTGAGTTTCAGGGTGACTTCAGCCTTGTCCTGTCAGGGTCATGTCAGGGTGTAACTCTTCTCCCCTGTCCTCATGCGGATGCCTGTGAACGCAGTAATAGTACAGCAAAGTACTTATCCAAGGTGACCTTGCTGTATATTTGTTGATAGTAACCGAGCCCAAGTATTCAGTGAATCTCACCAAACTTTACTGCAAAAATAAGCAATGTATGTCCTGGGGGGTTAACTAATTTCCTCTCTGTCCACAATTAAAAGGGTGTCGTGTTTCATCCTTGATTATAACCTGGCTTGTTGTCATTTTTATATCCACAGGCAAACCAGATAGTTAAGCACACACTGATTAATGCAAACTTCTGTTTTCTTCCACTCATTTAAAAATTTTATAGCACCTCCTGCCCTGAGAGTTCCTGCTCATCTCTGAAACAGATTTCTGGGAAACTTTAATAATTAAGAATTAGTTTAAGTAAAAATGGAGTTCATTCTCCCACTTTATTCTGGAACCTGATTTTAAATTATAAGATAATTCAAAAGAGAAATAAATATATGTTTGGTAATGAGATATAGTTAACCCAGTTTTGTTCTCAATATGTAGTGAAGCTCAGAAAGGAACAAAATCTTTGGAAAACAAGGGCAGAAATAAATGTATTAGACAAAATATATCATTCTATATTCAACACAAGATTTTGTCAGGAAGTGTCTTGATTTCCATGATATCACTGTCAGAGCTCAATGACACATATTTGTAGTAGAAGATGGTAGGAAAGTCTAATTTGTGTGGCTAATGCAAAACTTAAGCATATCTACATACGTTGAAGGGCAGGTGGGGCTGGCTTTTCACGGAAGGGGTTCATTTGCAAAAAGATCCACAGAGTTAAAGGGGAAAAAAATTCATGTTAAGAGAAGAGAATTAAGGCCCAAAGCAAGAGGTAGAATTGGGAAGAGAGGAGTATTTTTAACTAGGACTCTCTTATTGCATTCTAGCCCATTCCTGCAGATGTATGCTGGCATTTTCGGGAGGAAATGTCTGTTAAGTAGTAAACAAAAATACAAGAACTCTTTTAGTTATAAAATAAGTCAGGGGGGTGTAAGGTACAGCATGGTGACTATAGTTAATAATACTGTATTGTACGTTTGAATGTTGCTAAGAGAATAGATCTTAAAAGCTCTCAACACAAGAAAAAAATCTGTAATTATGTGTGGTAATAGATGTTAACTAGACTTATTGTGGCAATCATTTTGCAATATATACATGTATCAAATCATTGTGTTGAAAGCAAACAACCTAATCAAAAATGGGCAGAAGACCTAAATAGACATTTCTCCAAAGAAGACATACAGATGGCCAAGAAGCACATGAAAAGCTGCTCAACATCACTAATTATTAGAGACACGCAAATTGAAACTACAATGAGGTATCACCTCACACCAATCAGAATGGCCATCATCAAAAAAATCTACAAACAATAAATGCTGGAGAGGGTGTGAAGAAAGGGAACACTCCTACACTGTTGCTGGGAATGTAAAGTGATACAACCACTATGGAGAACAGTATGGAGGTTCCTTAAAAAACTAAATATAGGGCTTCCCTGGTGGCGCAGTGGTTAAGAACCCGCCTGCCAATGTAGGGGACATGGGTTCAAGCCCTGGTCCGGGAAGATCCCACATGCCATGGAGCAACTAAGCCCGTGTGCTACAACTACTGAGCCTGTGCTCTAGAGCCCACAAGCCACAACTACTGAGCCTGTGTGCCACAATTACTGAAGCCCGTGCTCCTAGAGCTCGTGCTCCACAGCGAGAGAAGCCACTGCAATGAGTAGCCCGCGCATCACAACAAAGAGTAGCCTCCCCTTGCCGCAACTAGAGAAAGCCCGCACATAGCAACAAAGACCCAAAGCAGGCATAAAAAAACAAAACCAAAAACAAAACTAAATATAAAACTACCATGTGATCCAGCAATCCCACAACCAGGCATATATCCGGAGAAAATCATAATTTGAAAAGATACACGCACCCCGATGTTCACTGCAGCACTATTTACAATAGGAAAGACATGTAAACAATCTAAATGTCCACCAACAGAGGAATGGATAAAAAAAGTGTGGTACATATATAGAATGGAATATTACTCAGCCACGAAAAAGAACAAAATGATGCCATTCGCAGCAACATGGATGAACCTAGAGATTATCATACTAAGTAATGTCAGACAGAAAGACAGATATCATATGATATCACTTACATGTGGAATCTAATAAAAATGATACAAATAAACTTATTTATGAAACAGAAACTCACAGATCTCGAAATCAAACATATGGTTACCAAAGGGGAAATGTGGGGGGAAAGTGATAAATTAGAAGATTGGGATTAACATATAAACATTACTAAATATAAAATAGATAAGTAATAAGGACCCACTGATTAGCACAGGGAACTCTATCAGTATTCTGTAATAACCTACATGGTAAAAGAATCTGAATGGAGATATATATATATATATATATATATATATATATATATGTATATATATATGTATGTATATATGTATGTATATACATATAAAAAACTGATTCACTTTGCTGTACACCAGAAACTAACATAAGATTAAGTCAAATATACTCCAATAAAAATTCTAAAAGTTAATTGTGCTGTACACTTGAAGCTAATATGTCAATTATATCTCAATACAAAATAAAATAAAATCCAAATTACTCATATACATGAACTCTAAGGTCTGAATGTCTATGAAAGTGCAAGCACAGGGTCTCACTGATTTAAGAATGTGGAGCAAATCTCTATCCCATGGCTGGTGGGGACTGGTCCTCAGAAGCTGCAGAGGTATGGGCAAAGGCAGGGGAGCAGGAAGGTCCAGTTATCACCAAGACATGGGGGAACTCTCTTAGGGGACAGCAAACGTTCCCAGAAGAACTGTGCTTAAGAGTCCAGGAGAAACACTCTCATCTAAATCAGGGATGGGTGAAACTCCAGGTATGATCTGTCTTGGGGCAAACTTCTCCCTATCTGGAGGTCTGTGAACCTAGAAAATAATTTCTCTGCTTCTAAAAAAGGATGGTGTGACAGGCATGTGAGAGACATTTCCATTTAAAAGAGAGATTAGAAGGAATAAAGGAGTCGCTGGTACCAAGAAAGTTTAACATAGCAGGTCAAATTCCACTAGGTTTTCAGGCCTGAAAATAATCCTCTGTTGCTCAAGGCTCTGTCCTCTGGGCCTGCAACAGCTCTACTGGCCTCTTCTTCTTTGTCCCCTTCAGTTCAAGAGCAGCATTTCTGCTGAGACAACATTCCTAAAAACCTTGTAGGTCTCCTGTGTATGTCCTGGTGATCTGTGCCATTTGACAAGAGAGCTCTCCACAGATCTTTCCTGGATAACTTTCTCTCTTCCTGGCCTCTGCGGAGACGGTTGAGAGGATCCAGGAATCACACGCCTAATCCATTTAGCAAAACGTTTTCCAACGACACTCTTGGCCTTCCCTTCAGAGCACACTTTCCTAACAATGAGTCCCCTAATATTTGCTCTTTTTTTTTTGAATCTGGATAGACTAAGGATTTCTCAAATCATTAAGTACTGTTCTTATTTTGTTTAATGCTTCCTTCCTCAATTTATCTCTTTCCTCTTGCACTTTACTACCTTCAGCAAGGAGAAAAGCAGCCTGCACCCTCCGCATTTTGCTTGGAAATCTCCTCAGCTAAATATCTAAGTGAATTGCTTGAAAGCTTCCCACACAACAGCAGGACACGGTTAGGCCAAACTTTCTGCCACTATATAACAGGAATCACCATTCCTTCAGTTTCCAACAACATGTTCCTCATTTCCTTCCGAGCCCTCACTGGAAGTGGCTTCGACATTCATGTTTCTGCCAACAGTTTCCACAAGGTGATCTTCAAAGCCCCTCTATCTAAATAAGGTAATATTCACAGATTTTGAGGACTGAGATATAGAAATATCTTTGGGGGACCACCATTCAATTCAATATGACGGGTATGCCAGTAAAGTTAGATCCTGCCCGATGTCTACCTGGGCCATTTTTTCAGGGTTGTGTTTGCAGCAAGAAAGCTTGAGGGTAAGGTAAATCTCACCTCCAGGACAAAGAATGGGTTTGCTGAATTCTTGCTGTGAAACAGCAGGTCACCAAACTCAGTTTTCCTCTCTCCTAATGCAACCTACTCAACGTGTGCAGGCTTCCATTTGCATCCCTTCCCGTTGCCCTCATGATACTTTGTGGGGAAGCGCAGGGAAACGGATGTAAACGTGCTCGTGCTACCTGTCATGCTATGAGTAATAAAGTCCTTGGTCTCTGACTCAGGCACCTCATGTCATTTGTCAGCATCCATGAAACTGTAACGAGCTAACGTATTAGTTTTTACAGAGCGTAAAATCAAATATCAGACTTGTCAGGGTGGAGAACAAAAACTCCCCCGTCTGGGTATTGAGGGCTGAATGACAATGAAAATGGATAACTCCTGGGGGTTCAGAGAAATCTTGGGAGAGCACTATATTTTCCTATAAGGGTGGAATAGGGATCCAAAAGAATTATATTTCAATTTTAAGAAGCAAAGAGATTACAGCTAATATCTGGGTAATGATTTCATAATTTGTTCTGCTTCGTAATTTATGACCACTTTTTAAAAAATGATGTGTGCGTGTATCATTTATTTGACATTTACTCTGCATGCATATTAAAGAAACATGTGCATCACTTCCGTGCAGAAATAAATGCATTACTATGTAGTTAAGCCTAAAGGGGCATTATGGATGAATTACATCTTCCCCCAATTCCCATGTTGAACCCCTAATTCCTAATGTGACTATATATGAAGATAGGACCTTTAAGGAGGTAATTCGGTTAAAAGAGGTCATAAACGTGGGAACCTAATCTGATAGGACTGGTGTTCATATAAAAAGAGGAAGAGACACCAGATCTCTCTCTCTGCATGTACATACAGAGGAAAGGGCACATGAAGACACAGACAAAAGGCAGCAGTCTACAAGCCAGGAAGAGAGGCATCACCAGAAATCAACCTTAATGACCTCTTGATCTTGGACTACTATCTCCAGAGCCGTGAGAAAATAAATTTCTGTTGTTAAAGCCACCCATTCAGTAGTGTCTTGCTACGGCGGCTCCAGCAGACTAAGATGGGGGAAATTGGATAATATCAGAAATTTTCAATTTACTATGCTGCGTTTCAAAGATAAGCCTGTCAATATACAGATGTGCATATATAAATACAGGAGAGATATATACTAATTCAAGTTATATCATTCAAGGTTCACATTTTGTATGAAAAAAATACAAGTCGTTATTTTGTGACAAAGTAACTACATCAAGTATTAGAGTATTGCGCACATTGTTGGGTGATTTTGATGCCCTTTCACAACTTTCGATCTTGCAGGCAATGAACATCTTCAAAAGTCTATAGCAATTGCTTCTGAAGTCCATTTATTATGACAGTGCTTCCTAACAGCTCAATATATTCTCTTTTTTCATGAGGATGTTGGAGGATGAGTTGCCATCTGGCAGACTCACTGGCTCCCAATGGCCGAGAGGATGGGGTTAAGTAGTGGAATACCAGCTCATCAATTCACTTTCTATTTTAACAGTATCTTCCTAAATTCCTTTTATGTGAAAGGAGAAACGCCTCTCTCTTCCTCTCCCTCTCAGAATAGCATTTTTGTGCATTTAGCAAGTCAGCGCCTGTTGAATAGCTTGCTCATTAACAAGATATGCCTGACACATCTCAAGGCCATGTATGGAAACAATAGACATAACTGAGGTAGTATTTCTTCTATTATATCTCTGTTCACAGGCCACTTCTCTATAAACTTTTGGTTTGGGTCTTCCCCTATCATTTTAGCCTGTACGCACCCATCTTATAATTCACCATCTGCATCTCTTATTGTGATGTACTACCTCGAAATGTTACTTACTGTTCACTTGTGTACGTTTTGTCTCTTGATAATTGCATACTCATTGCCTCCCCACCCTGTCTGACCTCACCTCCTATCCTATCTTTTTAGCTCACTCACCTGGCTCTTCCTTAAACTCACTCTGACCTTAACCTTTTGCATTTGTTTCTTCTGCATGAAACACTCTTCCCAGAGAGTGTTCTGTTTCTACATCAAACATCAACCCATCAGAGCTGCCATTCCTCATTACCTGTGGTGGTCAGGGGGCTCCCAGGGATCCCCCTCTCCTGCTATCCATGCGTTTGTGTGATCCTCTCTCCTTGAGGGCAGGATCTATGACTTCAAACCAATAGAAATGAAGATTCAAAATGCAGAATCAAATATCACAGAGTATCACTTCTGTAATTACATTACATAAGATTGTAACGTCCGTCTTGCTAGTAGATGCCTTCTCTTGTTGGCTTTGATGAAGCAAAGAGGCCCACAGGGCAAGGAACTCAAGGCAGCCTTCCACTGAGAACCAATGGGGAACTGAGGCCCTCAGTCTAATAGCCCTGGAGAAAATTAATTCTGCCAACAATTAAAATGAGCAGAAGTGGATCTTTCCTCAGTTAAGAATTCAGATGAGACCCCTGCCCTGGCCGACACCTTGTTGCAGCCTTATGAGAGAACCTGAAGCAGAGGACCTCAGTGAAGCCATGCCCAAATTCCTGACCCACAGAAATTGTAAGATAATAAATGTATATTAAGTTACCCCATGTGTGGTAATTTGTTATATAGCAATAGATATAATATGACCCCAAGCAAAAAAATATCTTCCTGCTTCCCACTCCCTGCCTAGCATTCTCTGTCCCCCTTACTGTGCATTGCTACCTCTTATGTGATGTATTTATGTTTTTAATTTGTCTTCCACCCTCATTAGAACCTGTATTAGAAGAGTTAAGTTTTGTAGGGATTGACATGTCTACAATTTGGGACAGAATGTCTCTTTAAGGAAAAAATTATAAAATTGTGAAACAAATTCAGGTATAAAATTAACTTTTGTTTAGAATGAGAAAAGTAATCCTAGCAAATAGTTTTAAAACCTGAAAAATATATTTTTTAAAAAACATACCTTTTACTGATTGCCTGACATACTTCTGTAATACATTTTGCCTTGGCCGGTACGCGGGCCTCTCACTGCTGTGGTCTCTCCCATTGCGGAGCACAGGCTCCGGACGCGCAGGCTCAGCGGCCATGGCTCACGGGCCCAGCTGCTCCGCGGCATGTGGGATCTCCCCGGACCGGGGCACGAACCCGCAGCCCCTGCACCGGCAGGCGGACTCTCAACCACTGCGCCACCAGGGAAGCCCAGCTCTACATCTTTTGATCACCTCTTTACTTGATAACTTTATAAAATCATACTCTCTAAAAAGTAATTTTTTTGGCATGATAAATTGAATGTTTAAAATTATTATTATTTACAGTTAAGGAAAGTTTCTTTCATTTTCATAACACCTTATTTGTAATGTCATGTAAATGTTTAGGACTGTTTTCCAGTATCATACAGGAGCTATAATATTTCAAGGTACCTCAAATTTTCTTTTAAAGGGATTAATCCAGAAACTTTTTGAACTGATGACGTTGATCAAACAGTTTGCTGTTGATGTCTTTGTTGAAATATGTTATTTTAGGGTATAAAAGAGACAATGATCTGAACTTCTGCATATTTAATAAAAATATCAGGCATGTGAATACATGGGAAAGGTCTGCAGAGTGAGGGTGCCTGAAGCTTAAGCTTCCCCTGTTTTATGGTAAATCTGTCTTTGTCCCGAAAAGTAGGGACTTTGTTTTGTTTACTGCTATATTCCCCCCTACTCAGAGTATCTACATGGTTGTAGATCAATAATCAATTGAATTAACAGATGGACTGCTGATTGTTTCACCTTTCCACATAATAATAAGTTATACATATAATGGGATATCAGTAAAGACCAGGTTTATCAATAAATATAAGTTCTGGATTGATTCAAAGGAAGATGCTTGAATGCAGGTTACTGAGAAGATACCTATAGAGGTAGATTAAAAGATTAGTAAATATGTACATATATATGTATATACAAATATACACACATTTTATTTTCTATTTAGAATTTTAGAGAACATTTAACTTTGCTCTTTATCTAGCTTTAGGAGAACCCTATATTTTGGGGTGATGTAGTGGCAGAAGTATGCCAGTGCTGGAAGTACAAGGATTTTTTTTTTTTAACTGAAACATCCACATACCGGGCAAGACCAACAGTACCTTGTAGAGCCTAAAAGCTTGGCCTCTGAGGTTGGAATAGCTCTGTGACCTTGGACAAGATCCTCATCCTATATAAGCCACTGCTTTTTCACCCGTGAAATAGACCTAATCTATGAGCCTACCTTATTGTGATCAGACAGTATATATAAAACCCTAACCCAGTGTCCAGCAAATGATGAGCACTCAGTAAAGACAGCTTGTTTTTGTTATTTTCTTTTACTATTCATATCATTATATATTACTGATAATGGCATACTTTTTGAGAAATTGTAAAAGGCATGTTAATTTGTGATCCTACTTTCACCTCTCACATAAAAAACTATATCCTAAATAAGTTTCCATTTAAGTTTCTGAGAACTGCTGTGCAATGGATAGGAGGACAGCATGTCTACATTTTGCTGAGACACACTCACCATGAGAGCCAAGAAAACATTATCAGCCCATGGACCCTCCAGGAAACCACAAACGCAGGAAATGGGGTTACTCAGACCCTGACTTTGAAACTAAGAAAACAGACTTCATGGGACTTCCCTGGTGGCACAGTGGTTGAGGATCCACGTGCCAATGCAGGTCTGGGAAGATCCCACATGTCACCGAGCAACTAAGCCCGTGAGCCACAACTACTGAGCCTGTGCTCTAGAGCCCGCGAGCCACAACTACTGAAGCCCGTGCACCTGGAGCCCGTGCTCCGCAACATGAGAAGCCACCGCAAGGAGAAGCCCCAGCACACCGCAACTAGAGAAAGCCCGTGCACAGCAAGGAAGACCCAATGCAGCCAAAAATAAATAAATAAATAAATAACAGTATATTAGGGAAAAAAGAAAACAGACTTCGAACTCTCAAGTGTAGCTAATCATTAGCGAGAATATGTACAACAGAAAATGGTCATAGGTTGCATTAGATCCTTTGAACATGTACAAAATTACAGGAAATCATTCTCAATAGCATTGTCTTCATGCTGAAAGGACAATACTGCAGAAATAATTTAGAAAGCCCATCCCCCCTCCTCTCAAAAAAAAATAAAGCAACTAAACTTAGAAACTGTGGGCCCTTTGAAAAGAACCACACATTCACTGTACATACAGATTTAAGCTCTAGAGTGTCTGGCTTACAGCTATAGTGCTTAAAAGAAAAAATAAAAGTAGTGCAAAAGCCAAACGCATAAAACTGCGTTTGGAATATAGCAGCATAACATTCTCCTGCTTTTATTAAGAAAGAAAAATGCAACTTTTCCTTAAAAGTCTTTGAGTGTTAAATTTTACATTCAGTAAGGATCTAGATTCTCCTCCACAGGTAACATTAGAAATGGAAAGCAGAGCTCCTGGAGGGACTGTCTTGAATCCTCCAGTTCCTCCCATGTCTGACACTCTACTACCCTCTGATAGACACTCCACTGGGGTCCCTTAAAATAATGAATGATGATAAAAATGGATGAATACCAAGGATATGAATTTTGAAAAGTAACATTATATACGCTTTTACAGTGCACAAAATACTTTTCCATTCATAATTCCATTTGATCCTCCCAATGACCCAGCAAGGTAGGGAAGAGTCTGACTGTGATTTATCCAAAGTCAGCCAGAAAAATGGCATTAAAATTAAAATTTACTCTTCAGAGCTAGAGTTCCTTTCAGGATGCCATGAACATTAATACATGTTTGTTTAATGTAGTGCTTCTCAACTGGGAGCAATTTTGTCCCTCAGGGGGCTTTTGGTAATGTCTGGACAAATTTTTGATTGTCACACTGTTGCGGGGAAGGGGAGTGTCTACTGGCATTTAGTGGGTGGAGGCCAGTGAAGTTGCTCAACATCCTAAAGTGCGAAGGACAGCCCCTCCTGCCACTGCCACTGCTCCATCCCCCAAAAGAATTATCTAGTCCCCAAATGTCAATAATGTCGAAGTTGAACAACTATGATATAAACAAGCAACAGTCTTGTAAACACCATTAAGTTGACTAAGTCACTGTGGTGGTTTCAAAACATGTCTGGGACTTACTTGACATTCTTCCCATCAAGACGCTGAGTAAGTCTCCTCCCCTAGAATCTAGGTATGGCTTGGTAATTTCTTTGATGAATAGATGTAGTTGTATGATTTCTGAGTCTAGGTTAGAAAAGACAGTGCAAGTTTCTGCCAGTTTTGAGGGGGACACTTGCCTTTAAATCCCTGAGTCGCCTTGCAAGAAATCAGGCCACCCAGAGGGCGCCATGCTGAAGAGACCCCTTGATGGGACCACGTGAAGAGAGAGAGCTGCCTACCCTCTGAAGGTAACTACATGAGAGATCTCAAGCCAGAACTGCCCAGCCAAGCTCTTCTCAAAGTCCTATGCAAGAAACCAGGAGAGATAACAAATGATGGGTGTCATTTTAAGCCACTAAGTTTTAGGGTGATTGGTTACATGGCAATAGTTAACCAGAACAATCTCCAGATTTGGAGACTCAAAGTCAAGTGCTCCGGCAAACAGAATGTCTTCTCTTTCCCCCTAAAAGGTTCTGACCCACGGAAGTATGGAAATCTTAACCAGAGGACTGCCACTCCTCAAATGAAAATGGACTGTGATCAATCTGTGGGAAATAGCTGACAAGGAGAAGTTTGACAAAGAGATTTTCAGAGGAAATTCTGAAGGCTATCTTGAAATGATGGACTGCAGGTTAGAGTCCTGGGCTTTAGTCATTTTCAAAAGCTGGTTACTGTAAAAATGAGGCATTTACTAGATGATCTCTTGAGGTTTCTTCTAGGTCTAAATTCTACAATATCCTACTCTACATATATTTTTCAAAAGATAGGCATTTTAAAATTGTAACTTAGAAAGACACCCTGATGAATATAAAGCATGAGAATTAAAATAAATATGAAGCACCAGGTTACACTCATCAACCTATAAGAAGTTAAAAAAAAAACCTACAAAAAGTAAATTAAAATCTAATGTTGGTAAAATTGGTAAAAATCACACATTACTGATGACCACAGTGTTCAGTATGCAACAGGAGCTAAAAAATACAGATAATCTTTGATCCAGTAATGTTGCTTTTGGAAATTGTCCAAAAGGAAAAAAGAAAGAAAAAGCTTCTTGTACAATGATATTTATAGCCACATTACTTGCAGTAGGGGGAAAAAAACCCCACAGGAAACAACCTAAATATACAACAATGGGACAATAGTTAACCATGACATGGCAGGATGTATTAATGTAAAGTTATAAATATGAGGGCCACAGGGAAAAGTATATACAAAAGATACCAAGTGAAAAAAGTAAATGAGTCATTTTCATATAAATGGCAAGTATATCTATGAAAATTTACATTCACACTTACGAACATCAAAAGGAAGAAATATAAATATTTTTTCTGTTTACGAGAATGTTAGTATATGTCATTTTCTATAAGGATATTGAAATATTCTGCTTTATAAAAAAAGCTATAAACTGAAAGTATTAATCAAGTTTAGTACTTTGATGAACATACTTACCTCATATTATCAAAATTCTATTTTTATTTTAAAATTTTTTTACCAACCATTTTCTGGGTGCTTACTATATGCTAGGTCCTGAGAATACAATGATAAATAGGATGAAAGGTGATCTTAAAAATGTATTCAGTGGGAGAGAGCGTCAAGCTGAAGATAAATTATGGTACTGCTTTATGAGGACAGAAGAGGGGAACAAGAGGGTTTTTTAGGGGAAAAAAAGATGTCTGCACTGTCCTAATACTTTTATTCATCTTATTACTTGTCAATAGCGCTATCCTAGTTAGACATTTCAAGACAAAGGAGAAATATTCCAAAAGCAAACAAACTCTCTCAAGGAAGTAAAAAAATAAATAAATAAATTGATCAACTAAAGGAATATTTTAGCAAATTTGGATTTAGCAAACAGAAGCATTTTGGCATATACGAGTTGGAAAGAACTAGGAGGTTTTTGGCTTGGCATTCATTCGGAAAGTGTGCCTTTAACCCGTGTTACAATAGCTGTCATTCATTCAACAAAACTCAACTTGGCACAAGTGAAGAAGACATGGCCCCCGTCTTCTCAGAGTTTGCGATCTATAGGATTTAGAGCCAAGTAAACATATCATTGAGGTAGAATGTGACAACTGCTATGAAAGGGTCCACGTGAGGAGGACAACTAAATTGGATTAGTGGTTGGGAAGGCTTCCTGGGGTGCATAAGCCTCAGTGAAATTGAGACTTACTTAAAGGATGTATAGAATACGGGTTGGGGGCTAAATTGTATTTTAAAAAGAGAGAACACAGATTAAGGTAAGAGACTAAGGGACTATACTGTTAAAAAGGGTTAAGGTCATATTTCACTGGAACCACAGCCAAGAAAAAAAATGATACTAATATGTTAAAGTCTGATTCCTTGGGGGCAAAAATTAGATACTGTAATAATAAAAGGGACTTCTTAATTACTACATACTATGGTCTGAATGTTTGTGTTCCGTCAGACTTCATATGGTGAAATTCTAACCCCCAAAGATGATGGTATTAGGAGGTGGGAGCCTTTGGGAGGTGCTTAGGCTTTGCCCTCATGAATTGGATGAGTGCCTCATAAAACAGGCTCCGGAGAGACCCCTAGCCCCTTCCACCATACGAGGACATCGCAAAAAGGCACCAGCTATGAACCAGGAAGAGGGCTCTCACCACAATGCGACCACGCTGGCGCCTTGATCTTAGACTCCCCAGCCTCCAGAATGGTGAGAAATACGCTTCTGTTGTTTGTAAGCCATCCAGTCTGCGGTATTTTGTTATAGCAGCCTGAAAGAACTACGACACTATGACATTTACATAAATTATTTAACCATCTTTCCACTTTGCATTAAGACTTTTTTATCTGGGCTATTACATTTTTATACTGAAAGGAAAATAAAGATCACATAAAAGTATCCCAATTACCAAGGCTATGTCCTCCCTCCCCACCCCCCCCCAAACAATAAGTACACAGAAAACTAAGTCAATTTCTCTGAAATATCTATTTTATGCACTAGTATTCAGAATATGGTTACAAAAAGGTTATACAATTCAGAAGGTTCATTGTCCATATTCTAATAATCGTCCAAGAAGCTATTTGGTTAAAGGACCTGAAGGAAACTGGTAAACAATTTGGAATAGAGTTATCTTACTGAACTGGCCAAGAGCCAGCTTGCATTCAGTCTGCATTTCTACATGGTATCCATGGAAATGAGATCAGGCCTACACAAAGACAAACAAAGGCCACCTTCGAATGAATCAGGAGAATGACAACTGCCAATGTTCAAGGCATGCAGGGGCACAATAGCTTTGTACACGCTCTTCAGAACACAATGAAATCATCTCTTACACTGACAATACAGTGTCCGTCACTCTTTCTTTTCCCCTTTGCTCATTTAAACATTAACCTCATTTTTATACAGAAAGCCTTTCAATGATCAGGAGTTATGTACGGTTTCTGCAGTAAAAACTGCTCTAGTCCCTTTAAACTAATAAAAGGAAGAATTGCAGTTACCCTTTCAGAACATGGAATAATAATGCAGGAATCTTCATTGACAAAGTTGCCCAGTTTCTATGAACTGTTTGGTCAACAGAACAGACAATTCTCTCCAAGGAGGAAAAAATGTATTTGAAAATTATGAACAGTTCCAATATTCAATGGACCTGAAAACATTACAAAAATATGCAGTTCGAGTTTATACTGGTTAGTAAATGTAATTTACGTGTACAAGAGTCAGCAGGCATAGACTGGATAAAACACTTGAACAGTACCTTGAACTAATTATAACTTTAACAAAATTAAGAGTGGACATTAATTTATTTCTAATTTATATTAAATAGAAATGTTTAAAACGCCTTGAAAAAAAACCCACTGTTATGCAGAATAAAAGGCTTTAATATTTTATGACCAGAACCTTTCAAAGACAACACAATTCTCTGTGCTATATGGGACTGTGATTTCTGAAAAGTTTGTTTTGAGTTTTCTCTCTGTGTGCCTTGGTCAGCTTCACCTTTCTCTCATCAATTAATATCCTCTCCATTTCATAGCCCAGAACCTGCTTCGACTTCCTTCACGTGATCACCTGTGGTTTCTAATCCGTCCGGAGCTGCTGCTCTTGTGGGTCATCCAGTTTCCCCCCTCCTTCTTCTTTCTCCCTGACAGCATCCTTTCCATGGACACGCGTGCCCCTTTTCTCCTCTTTGCTTCTCTCGTGTCACGGACTCCTGCCACATACGGATGCCTCAATGTAAATTTCAAAACTTACAAGTACCATGCAGTACCGTGACAGAAGTAAAAAAAAAAAACCACAATAATGTTTATGCAAGTTTCTCCAATGCTTGCTTGTTTGTTTTTAAGCAGCCCCTCCCACCTCATCCCTCTAACTCCTGCCTTCCTGCCAAAGTTCCTGGCACTGTCCCCATCCCTCACCTTCCACTGACTCCTCAGCTGGCTCCCCTCTGGTTCTGTTTTTTCCCCTCAGCAGAGGCTGCCCTCACCCAGGAGGTCAGACCTGCCTGACTTCTGTGAAGAGTTTGATCCTGTGGACTGACTCTTCCTTCTCGAAACACTTCCGCGGTGCCCAGTCTGCGCTGTCCTCTTTCTCCTCCTCCAGCTGCATCTTCTCTCTCCCTTGGCATCTCCGTTTCCTCACCCGACCTTCTAAGGGAGCTCCTCAGGTTGCAGCCAAAGTCATCCTCTAGTCTCTCTTCGTCTGACTCATCAACGTCATGTCTTCAATCCCTCTCCAGATGCCCACGACTCCTAAATCTCTATCCCCATGTTGCTCTCACTCCTGCTCCTAACACCGCTACACATCACCATCTGGTAACTACACGTATTCACGTGGATGTCTCAAACTCAAGCTGTCAAGCTGAACTGCTCTCTTTTTCCTCTAGCCTTGCTGTCCTTTAGTGCTCCTGTCTTGGTGAATGGCATCCCCCGAGCTGTTTACATCAGAAACCCAGGTCTCAGTCTTAACCTTCTTCCTCTCTCCCTGCCACCCTCGTACATCAATCACCAAATCCTGTCCATTCTTCCTTAATACCTTTCACACCTGTCCTCAGCTATCTTTCCCTACTGCCACTATCTGGGTTTTTACCACTGCCATCTTTTTTTTTTTTTTTTTTATACTGGAGTATAGTTGAACCACCGCCATCTCTAACACCGAACCTAGACCGAGTTCTTTCCTAAGTGGTCTTGGTGCCTTCAGTCTGGCTTCCATTCACTCCACCATCCCCCCTGCTGCCAGAGTGATCTGTCAAGGGGCCAACCGGAGCATGTCACTGTCCCTTAACAACCTTCAGAGCCTTCCCACTGTCCTCCAGATAAACTCCATGCTCCTTTCCAGGGTTTACAAGGCCTTTCACGGTTGGGCACTCACTCACCCCCCAGCTCTCACTTTCTGTGAATACCTTGAGTAATGTGTTCCGGGCATAATGGCCTTCTCCTTTCCTATTTAAGTATCTAAAACACCTGGCCCCAGGAACTAGGAGACTTGGGGCCTATTAGTGATTACGTTACTGTATTACCACTTACAGTCATTTACAAAGAACTGAACTTTGATCTCTAAGGCCCTTCACAGTAGATCTGAATGGTAACAATTATTTCCTGCCCCCAGGACGGCCTCTCTAGAGGCCTGATACTTAAACGTGTCACAGTGATATTTCTCCATCCTCTGAACTCAACATCCAGTTCTGTATCATTCATTCAGCAATTAACTGCATGAGACCATATGACACCTATTACGTTATAGAAATTTACATTACATCTTTATGTTATAGGCATAGACAACACAACAACATAACAGGAACAACACAACAAGTTGTAAATTACACGGAAATTTTTCAAGACACCAAGATGTATGATGGCTCGAAATTTCAGTAACTATCAATAAAAGACAATATGAAGGACCCTCTTCTTCCTCTCTTTCCACTAGGCCAGTGTCCTGGCTTTATCTCCAAGCTAGTCCTGACATCATGGTTGCAAGATGGCTATAGCTGCTCCAAGATTTACATCTAGACCTGACAGTATGTTTATTAACTAGCATCTCCCTTAGGAATGAAAAATTCTTGCCCCAAAGTCCCTGAGAGGATCTCACTCCAAATCTCATTGGTCAAAATTCCATTATATGCCCATGTCTAAATCAGACACTGGCGAGAGGTCTGGGACCACCAGCACTGGCTCAGTCCAATTACCGTTCAACATTCCCTGGATCTCCTAGCTGTGCAGAGGAGGGGTAAACCCAGTACTTGGGCTTCTGTCAGAAAGGAGGATGGTAGGGTATGAAATTGGTTAGGCAACCCCCAGGGACTGAGACAATGTCTTTCCCTCATGTGTGGACTTGTTTCCAAATGGACTGCAACCTCTCCGGACCACATTTCAAGTTTCCAGTGGTTCTACACTGGATCCAGCACGTTGCCTTACATAAAGCAAGTGTTGCACAAAGATACGATCAAAAACTAGTTTTCTGGAATTCACTGTATCCAGAGCAACAAAGCACCTATGTATCATCAGAAGGGAGAATCATAGGGGTCACTTTCACACAGGGGACCTATTGTTGTCTCGGGATTTGCGGTATCAAGATTCTTCTCTTTAAGAGTCATTATTCTGTGTGTTCCTCCAGGTAAATCATTAGTTACCATAAGATAAAAAAGCACACACGCATACACACACCCTCCACATCTTTGACTTGTTGACTGGGGTAACAGCTTTCCATAGTTCTTTCTCTTATGCTGTGCTCGATCTTTCTGTAATGTCCCAAGTTAAGCAGGGCTGATAGTGACTTTAGTGGTAACATTTACATGATGTCAAGATGACACTTTCGGTCCCAAATATCTTTCCTATTCTTCCTGAAACTCTTTATTTTCAACACACAGACTGAATGGCCTTTATTTTGCTGAATGTCTGAAATTCCACCATTAGCAGCTCATCTCTTTGTATTAACAGGCTTTTCCCTTTTTATACACCCATGGCTTTCAGCACACTAAGAAAGGAGCAGTCATCACATACTTTAGAAGGAAGTCACTTGAACTGACGCATTCTCTGACTCTTGGTGGTGAAATACACCTGACTTGGTGGTCATCACAAAACAAGGTGGTACAGGCAATTCTGGAATTTTAATTTGCTAGGAAAGAGAAGGTGCAGTGCTAATATTTAAGCAGTTACTTCCAAACCTGGATGCACATCAGAAACGTATGAGTAATTGTTTTTAAATACTGAATTCAGAGCCCCAATCTATTAATGTGAATCAAAACAGTGGCTTGTGAACCAGTATGTAGGAAAGCAAAGCTTAGTCGAGGTTGGGCCGGTGTAGCTGGAGAGCCATGGGGGAGGGGAGTTACCATATCAGCTGGTGGTCTAAGGTGGTTGAGGGGCTGAGATGAGAGAGGTCGTTGAGGGTGGGTCCCAGAAATGAGAGATTACTTCAAACTTCCCTTTTTGTTATAAAAACTTCCCTACCTTATAATTTTACTTGGGGTCGTCTCTTTTAACATAGGACAATGGTGAGTTGCAAAGGGATGAGAAAAAAAAAGGGGGAAAAGCATCAAGGCAGTGAAGGCCAAGAAAATAGTCTGGAAAATATTCTAACACCAAATATGGGATGATCAGGTGCAGTCAGAACACAGAAGGGTGTGTATAGGTGCATGTCCATGGCTCTGGGGTGTGTGTATTGTGAGTGTGCATATGTGCAGTGTGTGTGCTTGTGTGTAAGTGTGCACGGGGGAGTGTGGTAGAGAAGAAGCTGAACAGGCAGGCTGCGACCAGATGGCGAAGGACTTTTTCTGACGTGTCACAAAATTTGGACCGTGCACCACGTGAGCTGGGAAGCCACCAAACGTTTGACGCAAAGGGGTGATTGGATACAGATAAGTGTTTAGAAAGATACCATTGGTGACAAAGCAGAGAATGGACTGGAGGGATAAGAGACAAACACAGGAGAACCAGCTTAAAGACGGTGGGAGTCCAGACACAAAAAAGCGAGGGCCTGAACTGGGCAGTAGCAGAAGGCACATGAGTTGGGGAGAGCAGACAGAACTTAGAGAGTTTGTGAGGTTGCAGACAAGGGAAGAGATCCCTGGTTTCCATGTTTGCAGGATAATGCTGCCATTAAACAATAATAGACAACGCAGGAAAAAATTTCAGAGGACAGATATCTACTTCGGTTGGGGACATGTGGAGTGGGACGTGCATAGAGGGCATCTAGGTGGAGATATTTGCTAACAGATGGAAACACTGATCTGGAACTCAGGAGAGGAGTCTGGCTGGAGATGCTGACTTGAGTGGGGAGCAGGCCCAGAGGGAACTGGTAAAATGAAGAGGAGGATCCAGCATGGAACTCTGCAAACACCAACAAGGACCGGGCCAAACAGCTGAGCCTGGGAAGGAGACTACGAAAGAACAGCCAGGAAAATAGGAGACAAACAGGGAGAACAGAAGCCAGGGGTGGAGGGTGCTTCAGGAGGAAACAGCTGCCAGATTACACACTAAAGGAGGACCTGCTTACTAAGAGGGAAATTAGAATATGTACCGCCTGAGGGGAAATTAGGGATCTGAAAATAGGGGGTGATTCGGGCAGGGTACCAGAGATAACAAGAGATGAGGCTAGGCAAGTAATCCTTAGCCAAGCAACACACTAGACAGTGTTAAGTGACGTCGTGCGTTTTAAAATCACATTTCCCTTTTCCCTATGGACCTATTACAGTTTATGGATTATCCAGGCCTCTTATGGTCTTTCTTTTCCATCCTCAACCTGCCGGTTACCATTTCAATGATTGCGAGCACTTAAACTAAGGAATGATCAATGAAAAGCGATAAATATGAAACCAAACCATGAGCACTGCTTTTTCTTAAATACCTGTGAGAATGTTTATAGAAAGCGAATTTGAATCTACGTGTTAAAGTGAGATTTGATGGTTTTAAGTTTCTACAGTGGTTGGTGTGTGCTAGATGTAGAAACGCATACACACATGCGCCTTTTACATTTTAATTTTTGGTATTTATATTACACAAATATATACGGATATAACTTATAAGCAACTACATGTGTGTCTGTTTAGTAATGATGAGTACTCAAAATTTTATACAGATAGGGTCATGCCATAAAAAACTGCAGCTGTCACAAACCTAGAGCTTTCAATTATTCATTTTAATCTTGGATATTCATGGTATCAAAAAATGATGCTGTTTCCCTGGGAACTTGGGTTCAGAGAACAAATGACAAAGTTTTATTATGATTACCCGGAATTAAGAGAAAACCTGTTCCTTGAGTATGTAAATATCTGGAGCAGGAGGAAGGAGGAAATATACAAACTATTTGGACAGATGTCATTTTAAATCACTTCTGCTGGCTTGCAGCGAGTTGCGCTTGTTAACCAACTCCAGGTAAAGTCTCTGTACCTGACTTCATGCCTTGCGGCACTACATTCCTCTGAAGTATTTCTCACTGCTGTTTAAAGAACAAGCCTCAACACTTCAAAGATAAGAAAATGATGTTATATTTCCATAGCTTCTGTTAATAATGGGTAATTAAAGAGTGATGAAAGGCTTGCATTGAAATGTCCATTAGCTCTTGGGAAGGTGGTGGTGTCCAGGAACTGATTCTCAAGGTGAATCCAACTTTCTCCGAAACCCCTAAGTTAGGGTTGATGGCCCCTCAAAACACTCTTGGGGTCCCAGGAGAGAATATCTGTGAAGCACCAGATCCAGGGTTAGACAGGAAAACTAACGATGCCTATTCTCCGCTGGGGTCGTGTTATTTCTCTTTCTCTAACCTGGAGAAAATGCTACAGGGTCTTCTGCATTAGAATTCTTTCATGATAACAACTGGTTAAATGCCTCATAGGAGGGCAGTCTAAGAAAGATTTCTCCTCTTGGTAAAAACACTTGAAAATCAGAGACCACTTTTTTGTTTGGTTTGCTTTGATAGCTATTCAAACTATGATATACAAATGCGACTCCCCCCACCCCACCTAACCCCAAAAGTAAAGTAAAGTTCTTGAAGTAAGCACACACGAGGCTCTGGAAAATGGTCTGGAGAAAGTAGCTTTTTTTTTTTTTTTTTTGGCCGCACCTGGCGGCACGCGTGATCTTAGCTCCTCGACTAGGGATCGAACCCGCGCTCCCTCCACTGGACCGCCAGGGAAGTCCCCTGGGGAAAGTACTCTTGATGGACTGTGGTTGCGCCGCAGCTGGGTACCCCCAGCCTCATTTCCCCACTTCGTGCAAAAGGAGTCAGGCGACGGGTGGGCCCGGCTCTCAACGCCCTGCCGTTGGAGCTGCAGCTGCGGGTAAATCTCTCGTTGCGGCGCCTACGATCCAGAAAGCGGAAAAGAACTTTTCCTGGCCTAAGTTTACATTCGTCGAACAGACGACGTTACAACAGTAAGAAGAAGGCAAAAGGGCGTGAAGAATTCCCCTCTGCCAAGTATTGAAGAGGCGCTTGGTTTTCCTACGTCCCCTAAGGGAAGAAACATCCGTGCTGCGTCCTGAAGAAATAGGGACATTATTCACACCCTGGGGTTGAAAAATAAGCATATTGGGCTCTCAGGCTCCTGCAAAGCCACCAGGCAGCGCCCTGAGGGGCAGGCTGTCGCCTAGGACCGGATTCCCGGGACGCACAGAACCTCCGGGTCCGGGTCTGGCGGGGCACCTGTCTGAGCCCGGCAGCAGGATTCTGGATCTCCAGGCGCTCCACTAATCTTTACTCCCCCATGCACGTGTGCGCGTGCGTGTGTACCTAAGAGCGAAGCGCGTATCGAGCTGACTTTGAAAGGTGCTTTACAGACAGGGTGAGCCGTGCCTTATGGGGACACCAGGCGAGGGAGAGCGGGAATGGGGAGTCTCTCTCCATCCTGCTGGGATGGCTAGGCGCCTGGGTCCACGTGGAATCAGAGCAGAGACGCGCGCCACCTGTGCCTCGCTGGCGCAGAACTCCTCGCTTTCGCCCCCAGGACCCACGCAAGTTCCTCCTGCAACTCATGCGGAGCAAACCCGTCGCTTACCTTGATTGAGCACTAACACCAGCCGCAGCAGTGTGCCGCCTGTCCGTCCTGGCCGCATCCTGAGCCCGCCGCCCCGGGCAGTGGAGCTGCTCTGGGTTTGCACGGGGGCCCAAGGACCCGGAGACTCCCCAGGAGCCGTCCCGAGGTCTTCTCTCCCGCGCCCGGGTGTGAGCAGGAAAAAGTTGCCGGGCAGCTCCCGGGGCGCCAAGGCCCGCCCCTTCGCCTCAGCAAACACCCGACCTGCCCCGGCCCCGCCCCAGCCCCGCCCCGCCGCCCGGAGAGCTGCACCTGGGCTCCTCCACACCCCCCGCAGACCTCACCTCCACCCCCGCACACCCTCCCAGCCCAGGGATCCAGGAAGTGGTGGGGGTGGGAACCTCGCCCCTGGGGGCTTTTCCTGCCGGGCGCAGCAGACGGGCGAAAGCTAGCTGGTCTACTACCCCACCCCTGACAGCCTGACGCTGGCCCGCGGGGGACCCGGGGTCCCCGAGCGGCCCCGGCCGTCGTACAGGCCTTCCGGCTCCCGGCTCCTGTCAGGGGTGGGAGGGCTGGGGGGAGCCGTGAGCCTCAGCCACAGTTCTCAGGGGCTGCTCGGTGCATGCCTGCTCTGCCTTTCCCAAGTGGGTGGAAAAACGGACAAAAATAAGCACAAAGACCAGGTTAGAAACTAACTCGACAGGAAAGAAGATCTGCCCAAAAGTTATGATTATCCCGAAGTGATATTTAAGCAAGAGCTGCTGCAAGAGCGCCGTGTGTGTGTGTGTGTGTGTGTGTGTGTGTGTGTGTGTGTGTGTGTTATAAATCCTCATACCTTCCTCTCCAAATAAGGAGCTGATTTGATTGCCAACTTTAAGCGATTTACTTCAAGACACACAGAAGAGTGAGAACCCCCGTATGAACTCGTGATTCTTTCTGTTTGTCTACATTACATCGTGAGCATTTTCTTCCATTATTTCAGGCTCAGATCTGGAAAGAGAACATTCCATAACCACTTCTGAGATTTTTACTTCCCAACCTAAGAAATAGAATATTCACTTTTCTCTAAATCTGATTTTTCCTCCGAAAGTTCACCCACAAATTCCCAGCACATTGTTGAAACCAGAATCCTTCCAGTGACTACTTTTATGAAGTAATCAAAAGTTTTAATAAACTAAACTTAAGGATTTGCTGGTCTAATCATTATTATTATCACCATTCCAAATCTTTATGGAGCAGGTACTATTAGGAGGATGGGATACGAGCATACTGGCATACTGCCACTAGGAAGCAAAGTGGTTCAAGATGGGAAGGACGTAACTGGTAAAAATCAAATGCTCCCCTTTACCATAGCTAGGGCTGGAGTCTCAAATAGTTAAAGTATTAAATTGGTATTCATCAGATGCTACTGCTTATAAATCATGACTATAAACTCAATACATTTGAAACCAAAATCTATGGCCCCTGGTTGTTTCCTGTTTTCTTATCTGTCACTTACTACTTACTAACCCTGACAAACACCTGAAGGCATTTTTTTTCTGCGCTGTGGATGGTACTCACCTGCTAAGACTCCATATAACACCTGAGAATTTGTAGGTGGCCGCTCACTAACCCTGACACCCAATCGTGGCTCTCCTCACAGACTTCTTGCAGGAAGTCAGCCAGGTTTCAGGGAGATGAATATCTGTCTGTTTCCTTCTGACTCACTGAAATGTGAGTAAGTGTTTGGAACAGACCCTTGTTTGGGAGGCAGGAGAGTTCCCTTCATGTGAGACAGGAATCTGTGCTTTGTCTCAGAGCGCTGGAGAGGAAAATGCACCCTTCTTTGCTTTTGTGCTCAGAACCAGACAAATTAACATCCTGGCATGAGGTACAGGATAAATCAGGAGCTATATTTTTCCAGAGCAGGCAACAATTTCAAATTTCAAGAAACAAAGAGCCAACTCCTGCCCCGCATTAACTTTTTAAGAGTGTAAAGGGTTCCTGACACAAAACAGTTTGAGAACTTCTGCCTTAAACTTCCTAGGAGATATCCTGCCTAAGATATCCTGCCTAAGATATCCTGCCTAAGATATCCTGCCTGAGCTGGAAATAAGATTAAGGGAGGGCTTCTCAAACTCTTTGGTCTCAGGATCCCTCGGATGAATGAATATAAAAAAATGTGATTGTATATATGATGGAATATTATTCAGCCATAAAAAAGAAGGCAATTCTGCCCTTTGCAGTGACATAGATGAATCTAAAAGACATTATGCTGAGTGAAATGAGCCAGATAAAGACAAATACTGTATGATCTCACTTACATGTGAAACCTTAAAAAGTCAACTTATTGTACAGAGAGTAGAATGGTGGTTACAAGGAGCTGGGGTGTGGGGAATATGGGGTGATGTTGGTCAAATGGTACAAACTTTCAGTTAGAACATGACTAAGTTCTGGAGAGCTAATGTACCTCATGGTGCCTATAGTTAATAATACTGTCTCATATGCTTGAAATTTGCTAAGAGAATAGATCTTAAGTGTTCTTACCACACACACAGGAAAAGTAAATATTATGAGGTGATGAATATGTTAATGAGCTTGGTTGCGGTTATCATTTCACAATGTATATGTATCAAAACTTAATTTGTCCATTTTAAATATGTACATAAATTTTAACTGTCAACTACCCCCTCAATAGAGCTGGAAAAAAATATTGAAGATCTCAAAGAACTTTTGTATATGTGAATTGTTTCTATCAATGTTTACCATGGAAGAAATTGAAATGGATAAATTTTTCAATATTTTTGTGTTAATTCATCTTAAAATAACAATAAAACTATTACATGTTAACATAAATAATACATTTTATGAAAAATAACTCTTTCCCAAAATAAAAGAATTCACGAGAAAATGACATTGTTTTACATTTTTGCCAAACTTTTTAATATCTGGCTTAAAAAATAAACACTTGGATTCTCTTATCCGCTTCTGCAGTCAATCATTGTAGATACATAGTTTTGGTGAAATTATGTGAATTACTCTGTCATTGCACAGATTTATAGCTGGAAAAATAGAACGTACTTGTGGCTATTCCTCTGATACTGCACCAAGATTCAACAAGTGGTGTTTTTAAAAGACTAGTTGTGAAACTGTGGGTTAAATCCATTTCACCTGCCTTCACTCATCAAAGTCTTTTTAAGACTTGCATGCCCTCCAAGCTGCACGTAGCCTAAACTATAAGATGTTTGCCCCAGTGAGTTGTTTTCTAGAAACTTAGAGTCTGCTGTGTCCAGTCTGAGCTGAGCTGGTTGAGACTGGATAGGACCACTGATCCTTCAACTGGGCAAGTGTCCTGGGTGACCTTTGGAAGGTGCAGAGGCCTGTAGCTTCTTTACGCTGGTGCAGGACAACGATTACCGCACCTTTTTCCAATCACGTTTCCCCATGCTCTCCACACTCCCCATGCTTCAGACCGCCCTGCTTCTTTATTCATTATCCCATAAATAGCCCCAGCCCCTTGCCTTCAGGCATGTGGACTTGAGATTTGCTCTCCCATCTCCTCACTTGGCTGCCTTGCAAATAAACCCTCTCTGTGCTGTAAACCTCGGTGTCTCAGCCTTTTGGCTTGCCATGGGTCCGACAAGATGCACCTGGTTTGGTAACAGTTGCAGTGTGAAACAGGAAGCCATATCAATGAACGTTTCCTACCCTAGTGCTGGTTTGCAACCTGGGAAGTACCCTGGGTGAAATTCGAAATTGGCCCTTCACAGAGAGAGTATAATCTAGTGGGGGGAGATGGGGAAATAAACCACCAGCCGCAGGATAACTTCCAATGGATACAGGCAGAGAGTAGCTTAGGGTCACAAAGGGGGCCATCTGACTCAGACCTGGAGGATCTTGGAAGACTTTCTTGCATAAGGAACACTTATGCTAAATTTCGAAGGACTCCACGTGGAGTCAGCTGCATCTAGTTCAAGCTGAGCTGGTTAAGACTGGATAGGAACATTGATCCTTCAGCTGGGCATATGCACGTACAGTCAGCACATGGAGGGCAAGGTGAGACCCAAGAAAGAGGCAGGCCACTACAGATTGGTAGGTGGCAGTTTTAATAAGCAAGGGAACTTGCATATGAGGCTTGTCTTGGGTAAGATGAGTGGATCTCTGTGCCCTCCTGCAAGATGATGAGTTTATATAGAGGCCTTAATAGCATTCAGTCACATGTACAGTTCAGATGGTCTCAGTAACATTACTCTCTCAAGGCTTGGAGTGACTCCTGCTGTGGGAACAGTGGGTAGAAGGTACTGGGGGGCGGGGAAAGCCTGTGAAATTGCCTTGGTCCAGCTCACAGTTATCCTCTCGGTGACCTCCTCCAGCACCTGGTGCACTAAACTTCATTGGTCCGTTGAGTATTTTGACTAGATCTCATGCAAGATTTTGTCCCATTGTGGCTTGCATTGTTCATTCGGAAAACACTAGTGCATGGAATGATGCAGCTCTTTGTTGATACATCTCATTACATGATATCAAAAAAATCACATTGCCACCTATCTCATGAGAAAAGTCTTTACATATCGGAAAGCTGTCGAGCTCATGCTGGCAGATGCACATTTTCCAAACTTCTCATTTTCATTTGAAAGCTTGAATTTTATCATTGGCAAAATAGACTATCGGTTGTTTCACTTGAAATGAAAGGCCCACTTTGTTCATTTTTGAAAAATGTCTGTGAAATACCCAAGTCTGGATAATCATAGTTTGTCTACCAGTTGCTCTTTCAAGTAAAACTGGGCTTCCTTGTGCATTCCTGAGACCACCGTTCAACTTCAGTGCGCAGCAGGAGTGCTTTGTACGTACCACCCGATTTCCTCATGCAAAATATAAGACATGTACTCGAGTCAAGATTTAATGAAAGTAATAATTTTTACGGGTTTGTCAAGGACATTCTCAAGTAAAACTAGCCTTCCTTCCCTCCCTCCCTCCCTCCGTTCCTTCCTTCCTTCCTTCTCCTTCCATTCTTCCTTCCTTCTTTCCTTCCTTCCCTCCTTCCTTCCTTCTTCTCTCCTCCCTCCTCCCCTTCCCTTCTCTTCCTCTTCCTCCCTCCCTCCCTCTTCCTCCCCCACTCTCCCTTTTCCCTCTTGCCCTCTTTCTCTCTCTCTGCTAGTGCTCAGGGTTGAAGAATGCAACGATTACTCTTACTGATCATTGTTCTTGCAATGCAAGATCAGGGCACCATCCCATTGCACCATCAGGGCAAACGTGAAAACAGTGAAAAATGCAACTAATGTCTCAGTATTATTATAAAAGTAGTTTTGACCTACTGATCACTTAAAAGGGTCTTTAGGGCTTCCCTGGTGGCGCAGTGGATGAGAGTCAGCCTGCCGATGCAGGGAACACGGGTTCGTGCCCTGGTCCGGGAAGATCCCACATGCCGCGGAGTGGCTGGGCCCGTGAGCCATGGCCACTGAGCCTGCGCGTCCGGAGCCTGTGCTCCGCAGCGGGAGAGGCCACAACAGTGAGAGGCCCGCGTACCGCCAAAAAAAAAAAAAAAGAGGAGGCTCAGATGAGTTTTTCCCAGCATTCCCTTCTGATCTTTTTTATCTTCATATCAGGCTCTTCTCTGCTTATCTCATTTCCATGTATACATTCACTTAAACCACAAACCTCTGCTTTTCGTCCTCAGAGCTACCACCAGGCCTCCCGGCCACCGCACTGTATCAATTCTCTCTTTACCCTCTACCCTGGTTATCGATGTCATCTCCTACCTTCTGTTCCATTGCTACTCTCTTTAAAGCCCTTTTGATCTTGTACCACGAGACAGTCTCTTAAATCATCTCTCTGTGCTTTCTCCATCCCTGTTTCCAAACCACTTTTTATACCATCATCACAGTTTTCTTTCTAAAATGCAGGATTGGTCTGCTGAAAATCTTTGGACGTCTACCAGAAGAAGTTCAAGCACCTTAGCGTTTAAGCTCCCACTTGAACCCCAACCTGCCTCTGCCGTATCTCATGGTTCCTCCCTACACTTAGGGCAAATTCACCCATTCACTGGCTGACCTCTCCCTTCTTTGCTAATTCCTTAGCTATTTTTTCCACCTGGAATAGTTTTCTCCCTTTTCTGCATTTCTTAAAATTCTACTTCAAGGCTCCAATAGAATTGTGTATTAGCTGCCCAGCCTTTCCATCCCCTTTATTCATAATGAATTATTCTTTCTTGGCTCCCATCTCCCACAGTTTAAAAAAAAAAAAAATCTTTCTTTTGTATGTATTATGGTGTGACTTGAATTTAGTTACATGTGTATACTCCACCTTCGCACTTAAATGCTAGATCTCTTAAATATATGTTTATATCACAAGAGTCTACTCCTATACCTGGCAAATAAGTTCCTAAAAATAGTTACTAAATTGAAATGAATTCCCTAACAGTTTGATATTTCTCTCCCTAGTCCTGAAAAAGGTAATGAATGTGAAATTCTATGTAAGTCCTGAAAATTTTGAAATGAAGTAACCAGTGGCTCCTCAAATGTCACCCAGTAAATCCATGACAAGTCTGAGTGACATTCAGAATCCACTGAGTTTGACTCACCATGGGTGTCCAGGTGCTGGTTGAGCTGCATAATGTCCACAAGTAAGAGACATTTCAACTAAAAAACAAACAAAACAAATAAGCAAAAGTAAAATACTTCTATGTTTCTCAGTTCTCTGCACTTATCAATATACCTACACATTTTAGATTGTCCGTATCTGTCTTCATACGTGAGCCAGATGCACAAAGCGTCAGCTCTGCCTGTAGGTCATTCTGAGTTTGCCATGACTCTCCTCCAGAAGTCACTGCCTGCCTCCTAGGGATAAGGGTAGACACCTGACCCCAGCTGATCGATCAGACTGTCTCCCAGGGATTTGTATTCAGGGTATAGATTCTAGAGACTTTGCTGACTACATGCACTAGAATTCATGCTCACCCGGGGCAACCATTTTCTTTAATGAGTATAGAAAAAGCCAGTCTGCAGCTATTCATAGAAAACAGAGATGCAGAGATGAAAGGCCTAGAAACGGAAGCACACATGCACTAGGGAGAGAGGGAGTGGGAAGCGAGAGATTGCTTTAGTTATTACCTCTTTCTATTTTCTGTTTCCAGTCATTTGTGAGATCTGCCTGGCCTTCCAAACTTTATTTCCATGAAATGCCCCAGTATCCTCCTAATATTTTTTCTTTTTCTTTTAATCTGGTTTGAGTAGGTTTCTATGCTTAGCACTAGCTTACCTTTAAGGCATATGTGTTTCTCCAATGGGAAATCCTTGAGGACAGTGAACACGTCTCACTAACGTCTTTTACTCACGGTCCCTAAAACAGGGCCTGGCATAGAGCTGATGCACAATAAATGTTTGTACATTTGCTCAACTAAGGACTAACATCTTAATTTATTAAGGGAAACCGAGAAAAGGAGTTAGGTTTATCTCTTAGAACTTAGGAAAAGCTCAATGAAGGGGAAACATTATTCATATATACTTTCGATTCTTTTAAAGAAATGCGTCATATCATGGATCCAGCCAGCTGTATGGCTCTCTGCTGTTCTGCTCTCGGGAAAACTTAGATGTTTCAGTTAGAAATCAGCTGTTTTTCAGAGGGGAAGAAATCAATCTTACTTGGTCTAAGTCAAAGAATAGTTAATTGAATGGACATGAGGAAATTTCAGAGAACCCAAAGACATGAATTACAGCCTGGTCTTAGGGACCTAAAATGGAGACTGGGAAGGCAAGAACACAGTTCACTCTATAACTTTTAGGGATTGTGTGAGTTCCTGGCTTTGCCTTCCTGTGTGTACCTGCTCCATTCTCCTCTCTGTAGACTGACTTCCTCTTTAATTACTCATCATTTCCAGTGTCCTATAACTTCACCCAGCAAGTACCTTTAGCTTTCCATGGCCTATCTCTAGTCCTGATTCTATGAGACCTAAGTTTAACTCAATACACGGTCTTCTTTAGTTTGACACACTCATAAACCATTCACGATATCTTTTTTCTTAAAGTCCTCTGCCAATCTTTGATTCTTTAGGTAGCTTTTATTTTTTTCTGAAACCAAGACCCCTCCTTTCTCAACCATTTGGCAATTTAACTTTTAATGCATCCTATGAGTGACATTAACTCCTATCTTATTTGAAGTAACTTTGATTGTCCCATTTGGATTGGAGTCAATCCTTTTTGATGGAAATGAATTTCAAATGTTTAACATCAAAAAGTCAAACAGAGCCAATTTTGCCATTAGGATTTATCTGACTGGCAGGCCAGTGAGTTTTGTTTACACATCAAAAGAATGAAAACAGTGAAGATGGGAGAGCCTCAAAAGATTTTGAACTTAAATTTTGCCAGGAATCTCAGTCTTAATCATCTAATCTAAATCTTTTCTGCTTCCACATCCCCTATTATGCTATGTGAGAAAGGAACAGCTACACTCCTGCCTCACAAACTTTGGTCCATTTCATGGTCTTGTAATATTTGCCTCTAAGTTTCTTGTATAATTCTTTTCCAGACTTTCTCTCTTTCTTATAAATTCTTATAGTTTCTAACATGATCTTTCACTTGAATTAAGTTGAGAATCTTGCAATAACTTTTACGCATTCATTTAACATTTATTTAGTACCTACCATGCACAAAGTAATGGGCTCAGTACTGTGGTGAGGACCAAAATGTTAACTGCCTGTCCTCAGTGAGCTTGAAATCTCATTCCCAAATATTGTCCTTAGAGTCTTGCTCTAGCTGAAATTATATGAAGCATATGAGCAGAGGATACGAAAGTTCAGTCTGGTGTATGCCATTCAGTTCAATGAAAGAACATTTAGGCATATTTTCTTTTGAGTCAGTATGAACCTTTATAAAGGTATAGTTACATGAGAGGTGGCTTATACCATTGAAAACCTCTAAATCTGAAGGTCAATGCAGATGGTTCAAAGCTTAAAGTTGAGGGGATTTAACATTTTTCAAGCCCTTAAAACAATACATTTTCACATGCGACACTAGGGTAAGGCCATTCCTTTTCTTCTTAGAGTCACCACCCGTGACATGTACAAAGAGGTTGTAAACTGAAATTTGTCAGCTGCCAGTCTCTGAGTACAAATGCGATCCCATTCATGCAAATACCCAGATGTCCTCCTCTCACCGTATAGGGCCCTTCTTGAGTCCCTGGGCTGTGACTTACACACCTGTGCTCGGAGATCAGTTGCGACTGCTGTTGGCCCCTACAGCTTGAGAGTGGTTCTCTCCTCAACCACCAAGTGTGTGTAGATCCCTTTCCATTTTCCCTCTTGTGATAACTTCAGACTTCATGCTGCCACACTGGCTTATGAATCTGCCTAAAAATGAGGAGGCTGCAACCTCCTCTCAATTTGACATTTTCTTAGAGGGATTTCCCAAAAGGCTTTCTTTTGCTCCAGTGTGATACCCAGAGCCAGTGAGATTCACCTGTGGCCATACTTCCTTCCCCCTCCCCCAGGGTGCATATCTGCATCCTGGGAGGCTGAGTTTCAAAGCATTCAGACAAATTACCACATTATATCCAGAAACGCTATTTCCTCCTGATCCTTGGCTTTGTTTCTGAGTCTGGCTCAGCATTTTTTCCATCATACTTCCTTGAATCTTGGCTTCTGTTCTTTTCCATTCTCCGCCTTCTCCTTCCCCAACCACCTAATTCCACATGACACATATGACTAAATCTCAGCTCCAACCCGAGCACAAACCCCTGCCATATACTTATATACATATTTTTTTTAAGCAGAAAATTATAATAGTGATTATATTTGTTTTTTCTTTAATAATTACACTGAGGTAGAATTGACATATGAACTGTACATACTTAAGTTATATGATTTGATAAGTCTTGGCATTACATATTTATATTTTGAATAAACTTTTAAATAATATTAAAATAATATTAAAAATTTTTTTAAAGTACCGACACTCTTGTGTAGGAGTGTGTGTGTATGCGTGTGAGTGTGTGCTCCCACATGTGTGAATATTTGTGTGTGGGGTTGGAGTGCGAGGAGGATGTACTCACATGAGGCAAGCTAACTTGAGGATCCAGAGTCTGGAGGGCTAATCTTACAGACCCACACATCCAGGGGAGGAACTATCCCTGGGACATAAATCAGGTGTGAAATATCAATCCAAGAAACAAGGGGTTTTTCAGGGGGAGATATTAATTTGAGTAAAGCAAGGTGTCAGCTCTAAATCCCAGAGCAGGGGATGGGGGGGACATATTAAAAGGATTACAGAGAGAATGGTAAACGGTAGTATCATACTAGGAATAGAGTAAAAGATAGTGCTATATTTTGGCTAAGTTATACCACAAGTGGTGTGGTAGATAGCTTCCTCATTTCAGCAAACACAGACTGGATTATGAACCAAGAGGAGGGACTGACTACAAATTAGAAGCCACAGAAGTGGTTCAGAGTGTGCCACCACAGAGCATGCCAATTTGACATAAAGGTTATTTTGAGCCCAAAGCAATTGAGAATAAACAGACTCAAGAAAGACTCTGCTTTCTCCTCTCTACCAGGAAGTGCAGGACAATTCTTAATCACCAGAGATAGCTCTAGACTTACCAACCAAGAGAGGGCACCAGAGAAACCTATATGACAAGCCTTATTAATTAGCCCTTTTCTTTCGTTTCCCTGTATATTTACCTTTCCACGGTTTGCAACCCATAAAAGCCTAAACTACTTTTCCTTTGTCTTGTCATTTCTCTACAAAATTATTGTGCTTTGTTAAGATGCTATAAAACCCCAAGTTCTAACCACCCCTCCTGTTGGAGAAGGTCACCTAGCAGATGTGACCAATGGTTGACCCTCAAGCTGGACAGGCAACTGGAGGCTCCTCACCTCATCCCCTGTCCTGGGAATGTGTGTTCCACCCACTTATCCCACACTAGGAGCCCCTTCAGGGATACAGCCTTGAGAGACTAATGTGCTGTTGAGACCAACTAGACTGTGTATGTGACTGAACCGCTTTAAGGCCTCTGTGTAAACTTTGATGTTTCTGGCAGGTGACTGTGCATTTCTACTCATCTTGCAGGGGCCCAAGACAAGCCTTGAATGGAAGTTCCCTTGCTTTTTAAATCTGCCACCTACCAATCTGAAGTGGCTGCCTCTTTCTTCGGTCTCTCCTTGCCTTCCTAAATGGCAAGGGACCAGTTTGCGAACCAACACCTTTGAATTACTCATCACTGAGTTTCCCATATATATGCTCCATGCACATGTTAATAAACTTCAGCTTTTTCTTTTCTTGAAAGCACCCTCCTCCCTGCTAACACCACCAAGCATATCCAAATGATCAATATCAAAAGCAGAAGAAGCCAACTATGACCTGGGCCCCATACTATGCAGTCTGGACCATCTTCGTAGTAAGAGGAGCAAAGGAAAATGAGGACAGTCTTGCTGCTGATTGATATCTGTGAGATCTACATTCTAGTGACCCACAGAAGATCAGAGGAAAGATTTAGGTCTGAGGGTCCTACACATCTCTAAACAGGACTTGATTCAGAGAAATCTTATTGTAAAACTCCAATCCATTTACTGTATGCCTCTATAACTGCTCTCATGCCTGAGAACCCAAGGGTTACACACAAATGCTTGGTATATTACAGGCAGATCTCATTTCATCGCGTTTCTCTTTACCGCACTTCACAGGTTTGCGTTTTTTACAAACTGAAGGTTTGTGGCAACCCTGTGCCGAATAAGTCTATCGACACTATTTTTCCAACAGCATTTGCTCACTTCATGTCTCTGTGTCACATCTTGGTAATTCCCACAATATTTCAAACGTTTCATTATTATTATGTTTGTTGTGATCTGTGATCTTTGATGTTACTACTATGACTTGCTGAAGGCTCAGATGATGGGTAGCATTATTTAGCAATAAAGTATCTCTTAATTAAGGTATGTACATGAGGGGTTTTGAGACATAATTGCATTACACACTTAATAAACTATAGTATAGTGTAAACATGCCTTGTATATGTACTGGGAAACCAAAAAAATTGTGTGACTTGCTTTCTTGCATTATTGCTTTATCGTGGTGGTCTGGAACTGAGCCTGCAGTATCTCTGATGTACGCCTGTATGCACTGTTGCATGTAAGCTGCCTTTTGTTTTTGTTTATAGTCTATTTCCACCCCCAGCCCCAAAGTAGGATTTCCTTATATACTCCTCTTACTGGCTCTCAGTAATTGCAGCAAAGCAACAGAACTTCCTGCATTTCTTTTTGAGTTGTAGGCTGCGGAGATGAACATGAGGATGGAGGGGAAGTCCGGTGACAAGCATCAGTGCTGATTAGAAAAGATTAGATCAACAGGTTGCTGAATCACTTTCTATCCATTGACACACAGTTTAACTTGAACCCAAACCAAAACTAACTGTTGCCATTTCTATATGCTTAAAATTATAGATGTATGTTCTATAAACTGTGGCAAAAAGAAAATGTGTCTATTTTTGACTAAAAAAATATTTGTTAATGTCAACTACAGTGGGAATTACATTGGAAATAGTTTTAAAAAGTTACCTGGAATCTAAAGGAAAAACAATTTTCTTGTTGTCCTAAGTTATTACAGAAATTTAAAATCTATATATCTCACTAAGAAGAGGGCAGTGAGATAATTATTTGACTGTCTACCATGTGTTAAGAATGTATGACATGCCACATGTATTATTATGTTAAGTTTATTTTCTTTTGGCTTCGCATAACAACTTTATGAGCTATTGTTATGATGTCCATTGTGTGAGTGAAGAAGCTTATTCTTAGAGGGCCAAGGTCAGGAAACAGGGCCCAAGAATGCACAGCTAGTAAACAGCAGAACGGAGATGTGGACCCAAGCCCCACAGACTCCAAAATCCATTCTCTTTCCAGTATATTGCAGTACCAAATTACACTTTGAGATACAAAATCCCAGCTTACACTCTTCAAAACTGCATTATAGGGCTTCCCTGGTGGCGCAGTGGTTGAGAGTCTGCCTGCCGATGCAGGGGACACGGGTTCGTGCCCCGGTCCGGGAAGATCCCACATGCCGCAGAGCGGCTGGGCCCGTGAGCCATGGCCGCTGAGCCTGCGCGTCTGGAGCCTGTGCTCCGCAACGGGAGAGGCCACAACAGTGAGAGGCCCGCGTACCACAAACAAAAACAAAAACAAAAACAAAAACAAAAACAAAAACCTGCATTATAGGGAAAAGAATCACATAAATGTATTAGGTCGTTTTTGCAGCATTTAGGATCTGAGCATTTCAGCCTGGTCAGTACAGGTAAATATGTAAGAGAAATATCCGTTCTGTTTCATCAGTTTCTAGTCAAGGAAGCCATATGGGCCTAGATTGAAAATACCTTTTAAAGATGTGATTAAATATGAATAATTAGTCTCTCTTCTTTCCTTTCCTAGACATTGTGGCATTAACATTGGCATTTAGTTTCCTTAAATTGCATCCTAAAGTCCACGTCCACCACAGCTCCTTCCCCAGATGTCATTTCTGGAGCCTACAATTTAACCCACATACACCCTTGCAATCTCCTTTTCTATAGACGTAATATTTTCTTTTCTTTTTTTTATGTGTTTTTAAAAAAATATCTATTGGAGTATAATTGCTTTACAATGTTGTGTTAGTTTCTGCTGTACAACAAAGTGAATCAGCTGTATGTATACATATATCCCCATATCCCCTCCCTCTTGAGCCTCCCTTCCACCCCTCATCCTCATTTCAGAAGTAAAGACAACACAGCACCTTTGTACTGAGGATGCCAGCGGCAGGACATGCCAGGAGCAAGAACTAGAGGAAGAAAATGGCAGATGCCCCTTGATAACAAAGAAGCTGTGTTCTTTTTTTTTTTTTTTTTTTTTTTTTTTTTTGCGGTACGCGGGCCTCTCACTGTCGTGGCCTCTCCCGTTGCGGAGCACAGGCTCCGGACGCGCAGGCTCAGCGGCCATGGCTCACGGGCCCAGCCGCTCCGTGGCATGTGGGATCTTCCCGGACCGGGGCACGAACCCGTGTCCCCCGCATCGGCAGGTGGACTCCCAACCACTGTGCCACCAGGGAAGCCCAGAAGCTGTATTCTTGAGCATGAGACAGCCTTTTGGGGAATTCCAGGAAGAGCTGGAGATGGGTTATTTGTACCTAATGCCTTCATCTCTTGAGAACCTTACAAGATTTTCTCTTCAGATCGTATTTAAGGTTGTGCCTTTTAAAACAATCTTGACTGGAACTTGGTGAGCCTCTTTCATCTGAAAATTCTAAAATTTTTTTAGTTCAGGGAAATTTCCTTCTGTTATTTCCTTGATTATTGCTTCTACTTTCATCTCTACCTTTCCATCTCTCTAAATATTATATGCATAGTGGGTCTTTTCCTTTCCAGTATTTTTGTTGTTGTTCCTGAGACTGCTATCTGCTTCTGTCACCCAGCTTCACCATCATTTGAGTTGCTGGCTTTCCATCAGTCTAGATATTTATAATTTCCATTTAAAAATCTTTTCTTCTTATTTTTCTTACCTTTGTTGTGATATAATGTCATTACAATAAAATGTACTAATTTTAAGTGTGCAATTTGAAGAGTTAGGACAAATTTATATAATCATGCAACTATCACCTCAAACACAATGGGGAACTCTTCCTTCGCGCTAAAGAATTTCTCTCACGGCCCTTTGCTGTCAATCTCCACTTAGTATTATTGATAGAATTAAAAAGCATAATGTTGACAAATTCCTTAGCCCAATGCCTGGCATGTGAGATATAGGCAATAAATGTCAGTGTCCTCCCTTTTTCCCCTTTCCTCTTAGTAAAATGGGAAACTTCACCAAGCCTCATCAGTTTCATGCAAAACTACCTGCTTCACATCCTGCAATTCCACTCCTGGGTATACATCTGGGAAAAATGAAAACACTAATTTGAAAAGATACATGGACCTCAATGTTCATAGCAGCACTATTTACAATAGCCAACCCAAATGCCCATCAACAGAAGAATGGATAAGGAAGATGTGACATATATCACATCAAGAAAAGAAGAAGAAGAAATTCTGCCATTTGCAGCAAAGTGGATAGACGTCAAGAATATTATGGTTAGTGGAATAAGTCAGACAGAGAAAGACAAATACTGTATAATTTATATGTGAAATCTAAAAGATAATACAAATGAATGTATACGTAAAACAGAAACAGACTCACAGATATAGAAAACAAACTACTGGTTACCAATAGGGAGAGGGAAGAGAGGAGGGGCAAATTAAGGGTATGGGATTTAGAGATACAAACTACTAAGTATAAAATAGATAAGCAACAAGGGTATAATGTATATCACAGGGAATTATAGCCATTACCTTGTAATAACCTATAATGAAGTATAATCTGTAAAAATACTGAATCACTATGCTCTACACTTGAAACAAATATAATATTGTAAATCAACAATACTTCAATAAAAAAAATTATTAGGAAACAAAACAAAATAAAACTACCTGATCGCATGTCCCAGCTGTAAATCTCTTGCAGAATACAAATGACTCCATTTAAATATACAGTCTTCATTCATGATGATGTGGTCCATCTTAGATGGTAGAAAACTGAGGTGCTGTCAAACAATACACTAATTGGAATCTTTGCACAATTACCCACCTTATAATGGTGAGGTACGCAGAATGGGCAGGAGTGAAAGAAAGGTTTGAAAAGTGTGTGAAAAGGAACAACAGATGGTACTTGGGTGCAAATACAATAGAAAAGTCTGAGAGTAAAGGAAGAAAATAGCAAATGAGAGACTCAGCATGTAAAACTAAAAAGCCCTGGGCCTTTCATCAAGGACGGTTAGATTCTTTGGCATGGCTAATTTCCAGCTCCACTAATTACCATCTAATGGTCAATTCTGGAGCTATTCTTTATTTTCCAGGTTGGGGCATTTCCACACTTGCCTTTGGAATGCCATTTGAGATTCTGATATCTAAATGAATTCATGCCACACATACTCAGTTGAAAGATACTACAACAACAACAACAACAACAAAAATATCTGGGTGAAATGGCAGCTAAAGACCAAACCTGCAGATGTTTCAATGCTGCTTTTATTAATTCAAGCCAGTACTTGCCAGTCGAGTACTAACTAGAACTCTGGCACATGACCAAACAGCATTCATCTGTGAAGTGGCTGGCAGCCTGGGTGCTTGCCCTATTATTTCTGAAATGAGGAAGGAATTGGACCATTGTAACTAAACTCTGTGCAGGTCAGGGATGCTACACACTTTTAAGACTCAAGTCTCAGAGTGAGATGCCTCCATGATTCGGCTCTAATCCACACAGAAGCTTAATTTCAGGCACCAATGAGTCCTTGAAAACCTGCAAGACAACAAAGTCAACTCAAGTATAAATCTAGGATTTCTATATACTTAGAGGGATTCCAGGGGTCTCCTTCTCCCTCATAAGGATAGAATCTTCCCAAGTCTGGAATCGCACTCATCTTAAAGTTCATTTTGTTTGATATTAAGATAGCCACCCCCAGCTTTTTTATGGTTACTGTTTGCATGGTATATCTTTTCCCCATAATTTTCCTTTCAATTTATTTGTGCTTTTGAATCTTTCTCTTTTAGAGGACATGTAGATGGACCTTATTCTTTTATCAGTCTGACAATCTCTGACTTTTGATTTGAGTGTTCAGACCATTTACCTTTAATGTAATTCTTGATATGTTCAGAGTTACGTTTGCCATATTACTATTTGTTTTCTATCTGTCTCCTAGCTCATTTGTTCCTCTGTTTCCCCTTCACTGACTTCTTTCTATTAAGCTTGTAAGATACTGATGCCAGGCCTTGTTTTTGGCAAAAATTCTTTCTTTTTCTAGGCTTGTTTAAAAAATAACCCAGTTGGTTTTGCATGATAAATGGGACCACATTTGCTATTATTCTTAGTGAGATTACCTTTCCCATCTTTCCCTATCTACTCCTTGTTCTCTACCCTGTCCCACTGCTGCTTGAAGAAGTAGTTAAAGAAGTAATTATTTGACACTTGGACTATGGAGAATTCTAGTATGGCATGTGTATATGTGTATAATGGTTATTAACTTGAGAGAATGTGGGAGTAATTTTCCTCCCTGTTGTCAACTCCAGAATAAGGGAAAGACTTTGATGGCTATCACCCTTTTAATGTGAAAGAAAAATTAAGAAATGTAATGTTAAAATTTTTTAAAGTACAGGGAACCATATTCTCTGCGATTTCAAGTATGTCAAAATAGAAATATGGAAAAAATAAACATGTTTGCTCAGAAACAAGACAACTTAATGTTAGTAATTTCTGGTGCTGGTGTAATGACTGTTTTACAATCATTTTTCTGAATTCCAAACTTTTTACAATGTGAATATATTCCCTTTAACCCTAAATGATTTTTTCTTACCTAAAAATTGATATTTATTTAAAAACAATTCAAATAATATAGCTATTCTAAAGAAGAAAACAGAATCACCTCCATCCCTTTTAATGTTCACTTGTATTTGGTGAACATTGTTACTGAAATCTGCTTATGATTGTCACGTTAATTTTATAATCAAACATCACGAAGGGAAAGAACAGCAAATATTGTGTCTATGCTCCAGACTTATAAATAATAAATTTCTATATATGTCATTTATTTTACAGAGAACATATCCAGATTTTTTCTAGTACCTGCACTGCATTTTCCTCCTGGGCAAATGGCGAAATGGGAGAAAAATTACTTACCTCACAGTAAGAGAGAAAAGACAGCACACTGGGGCCATGTACTGACACAAATTTGGTACAGGACGTTACAAATAACCTCTTCAAAACTCAGTCTTTGTCTTCCATAAAAATACCTCCCTCACTCACCATACTGCATAGTTTGAGGATAAAACCTTTTACAAGATGAACATGTCGGGACTTCCCTGGTGGTCCAGTGGTTAAGAATCTGCCTTCCAATGCAGGAGATGAAGGTTCGATCCCTGGTCAGGGAACTAAGATCCCACATGCTGGGGCAACTAAGTCCGCATGCTGCAACTACTGAGCCCACATGCCACAACTAGAGTCTGTGTGCCACAACTACAGAGCCCACACACTCTGGAGCCCACGCCACAACTAAAGTGAAGCCCACATGCCTCAACTAAGACCCAACGCAGCCAAAAATAATAAAATAAATAAATAAATATTTAAAAACCCAAAATGAACATGTTATTACTACTCAAACTTCTTCCTGCATTTTCTTCTAGCCCTTATATATGAAATAAGTTTATTTCTTTAAACTATAAGCTGAATAGAGAAAATACCTTTTTTTTTTACTTCTTAGTATATTTTTGTTTTATACTATGTGGTCCAATCTATTATTGTATAGCAGACAATTTATTAATAAAACATCTCATTAGAAGAAGATATGTAGTAATAATGGATTCTGTGGTTTTTGTCTCAAGTTTGCAAAAGACTAATCACATTGCTATATTGTGTACAGGAAACACCATAGACAGACTTAATTTGCTTTCTGTTTTTTCCCTTTAGGGCATCAAACTGAAAGCCTACCAAGGAGCTAAAAAAAAAAAAGTTGGTGCATTGGAAGAAATATTAATCTTGGATAAAATTTGTGTATTTAAAATCACAGCAGTCACATTCTTCTTTTAAAAAGTCATCTTTTTAAATTTAACATATAAAACAGGATGCTCATTTACCTTGACGTAAAATACACAGCTGATGCCCAAGATAAGACAGAATTATACAAAAATACCAAACCTCTGACCTCAAATCAGTATACAGGATGCACCATACATAGGACATTCAAAGCACTCTTTTACTCTCTCAGCTATTTCTAATTATATCAACTGAAATCATTGTAATCTGATGACCATTTCTTTTTTCAAATGGGTTGAAATTAGGCACTTAATAGATTACTAGAATCAACAAAGTTCGTGCTTCTTTGTTCTTGAATGCAATCAAAATATTTTCTTCTAACGAGTTGGTCCAATAAAAGTCTTGTAGAAATGCACACACCCTTAAGCTATTCATTTTAATGAGTTTATTCTGAGGTAAATAATAATAATAAAAAAGCAATGAATATACTTTATGTTAGACCATGCAGAAAAGTTTATTGGAGTGAGTATGATACATGCTTCAGGGCAGTAGTTATTATATGCAGTGTTTTACTTTTTAATAAAACGGACACAATTTTTTACACTGTCTCTTATCAATTTTACAACCTAATAGTAGTAACACACAGTACACCAATCTCCCTTCAGGCTGGTCCTCCTGATAAGGAACGCACAGGGTGGCTCTTGTAACCTGAATAAAGGCAGTGGTGTCTCTCAATTAAACACTAAGTATCGGGATGTACTGTGTGAAATGCTTCTGGAACGAAGAAGATCTGAGCTGTTGTTACTTCAAATGATTGCTTTTACTTGAGCCAAAGCATGTTAAACTTCAGGAAATTAGCCCTAGTTAATAGACAGGTAAGAATATACTTTTACTCTTATTTAATCAACAGTTTACTTGTGTGAAGTACATGTGTTAGTATTGTAGCCAGGTATGATGTGGGCTAAGGAAGCTTACAGTATTTTTGAGGAGTAATGGTGTGTACATAAAAGATGAATAGCTTCTTCCCCTCCCTTTCCCTCTCCCCACATTTTTTTTTCTGTCTCTCAAAATGCAAGATGCCTCGGGGGCATGGCAGGAAGACCGTCACCTGTCATTGGACCTATGATGCTAAGATCTCTCAGAAAGCCACAATTAGTGTGCCGTGTGGTGACTTCCTTCTGCTTGGCAATATGTAGCAGAAAGAAACAATTATGATACTCACTTTTCCCCATCCAATCCTCTTTCCGCTTCTTGAAAAACAGGACTGGGGACAGGGACTGTCAGTAGGAGATTGCTGAATCCTGCCTTTTATTTTGTCATTTGGAACATTTCTTTTAAAAGTTTTGTCCCCAATCTCTATGCATAGATCAAACTGAAATAAAAGGTTAAACACTGAGTCTCAGTCTCTTGCAGGAAAGCTCCTGAAATTCCAGACTTAGTCGTTTTTCATCAAGATGTGACTTCAAATATGGTAAGATCAAACATAATCATAGTTATGATTGTCTCTGGTATCTGCCTAGTATATTGCCGTGATTTCCATGGTATGTCAGATAATTAAAGGATTTCCAAGCCTCAATTCACCAGTAAAGAACACCTAGATCTCAAGGCCCTGCAAGGAGTACCAGGCTTAGAATGGCCTTGCCAAGAAGACCCAAATTAAGACCAAACATCCCCACTGTACAGTTGAGAAGAGAAACAGCCAACTGGAAGGCAGAAAGCAGAGAGATCCTGCAAATGGGCCCTGGGTCCTACTGTCCAGTCTTCACGGTATTGAAATTCTCTAGCCTGTAATGGGAGGAAAATGCAAGGAAGTCTTGTGTAAAGTTCTGAAGTCACTAGCTATGGGAGAAAGCCTTTAATATAATTTAAAAGGGAAAAAAAAAAAAAAAGCTGATCTCAAAGCAAGGAGTCCAACATTAGAAGTGAGAACTTATCCTTGTATATTTTTCAGTATGGTAAAATTTCAGCACGTGCATATGTGTGTGTCTGAGGTGGGAGGGCCGATCCTGGGATGTAGTGGATTTGGGAGCTTAGGCCATTTACAGCAGCAGAGGATCCATTCTCATCAGTTAGGAACTGGACCTCCTGGGCACCACATGTTGTAGGGGACAATGCACCTGGGGCTGAAGAGCCGGCACATGCTCCTGTACTTTTCCTCAAGGTTGATGGTTAAAGGCTGTTACTTGGAATTGCTAAATTCAAGGTTACATTTTAATATGAGGATCAAAAATACTCGTTCACCAGATTACAATGTTAGATTTTAACTCTCTTTTTATCGTTCTACTTAAGATGTTGCACAACAGTGCTCCCATTGAAACGGCAGCCTTTAGCCTTTAGTAATGCACTGCAAAGTTCACTTCCAGTGGCGGTTTCAGAATTTCTGGGTAGGAGGTATTTAGAGACAGCAGTCTGATTGGAAGGGCTGTCTAGTGGATTCACCTGGAAGTTGTGTTTGCATTAAAATGCCTGCTGTTTACAGTTAAATTGGAAATTTTAGTTAGAAAGTAGCATCATTTCCAGGATTTTAAAGCTCTTCTTTTCTTTCTTTCTTTTTTATTTTTTGCAGTACGTGGGCCTCTCACTGTTGTGGCCTCTCCCGTTGCGGAGCACAGGCTCCAGACGCGCAGGCTCAGCGGCCATGGCTCACGGGTCCAGCCGCTCCGCGGCATGTGGGATCTTCCTGGACTGGGGCACGAACCCGTGTCCCCTGCATCGGCAGGCGGACTCCCAACCCCTGCGCCACCAGGGAAGCCCATCATGTTTTAGATTATAATTTCCATGGGTGAGGATGGGGATTGGGGGGGTGCTGATGGAGACCCACCAAAGGGCTAAATCCTGCCAGCTCCCCACTGGAGTAGATGCTGACAGTGTCCCAATAACAGTCTGTAAATTTCTTCAAGCTGTTTCATCTCTTCAAGCCTTTCATTCTGTCCCTATTACATTTACCATACCAACCCTTTAGATTGCCACAGAACAGAGGACTGACATCCTGTGTAAATGATCAAATCACAGAAGCTGGTATTCGTAGCAAACAGAGCACACGTTTTAAAAAGATTTTTCTCTAGTAGTCTTCTTGAAAATCTCCCTTGGGTAAGAAGACTAATCTAATGGAGGGAGACTTGAGAAGTGTTGAAAATCAATGAAGGATACATAGGATACTATTTTTAAAAGGCTGATTTGCCAGAAGCCTCTTTATTTGAACAATACTGTGACTGTTCTGGGCACACGGACCATGCTCTGAGCCTGGGTCTTTCTTAGTTTTCTCACTGTTGTGCAAAGCAAGACAGTTAATTCACACGGAGCATATTACAACATGTTTGACAGAGAAGATATCCTGTAGGAAAGCGCAGTGCATAGACGCTGGCGGGCAGCCTTCACACAGTGCAAACCGTGGCCCTTCGGGGGGCCGCCTGGAGAGAACATGCCAGCCCTTCTCTCAGCTTCTCCTTCCACCCAGGTTTACTCAAGCACTGCGCAACCACCTTTTGCTTTGGTGCAGATATTTGTTTTCTAATTGAGCCTAGATATTGGTTTTATAAGAGGTAAAATTATAAATTACTGTGGTTGAGTAAACATCAAATTTTGTAAAATATGTCCTCCCACAGCCTCATTTCAAGCACAGTTATGACATAAAAAATATTCAGAGATTAAATTGCCCATGAATCTAGTGCTCGGAGAAAATAATTGAACAAATTGGATCACTGAAGTTCAAACTGGGTCATAGAAATTACAAATATTTACAAAGGATGACCTTTCACAGTATGGCTGCAGGCCTCTGGATTCTGAGAGAAAGTGAAACAGCTTCTTTGTGGTTGTGTAGTTCTGATTTTCAGTGTCACCCTTTATATATATATATTGCTTTCAACTCCTTTTCCTGCAAGTTCGTATCATTTTATTAACATTAAAGGAAGACTCTAATTTTAGAAATTGAAATTGAAGAATGGGAAACTATGTAGCACTTTGCTGGGTTTGAGATCAACGTTTTAAGAATAATTTGAAATATGATTGTATTGTGCATGTTTGTGTGTGTGTGTATATATATATATATTCATGTTACATTTCTATTTATCTATCATCTACACCTATCTATCTATCTATCATCTATATCTATCTATCTATCATCTGTCATCTATCTATCATCTGTCATCTATCTATCTTCTATCTATCATTGTCATCTAATCTATCTCAATGGTGCACTGAAGTTAGCTCATACTGGTTCTTGAGAACTGACAAATACATTTTCAGGAATTGTGCAAGCTGGTTAGGGCTATGTTGGTAGCTTGAAAATGGCCGTGACAAAACTATTTAGACCATGAAAACTGGTAAATGACACAAATCAGGGATTTTTTTCCTCCTGGAGAGCCAAGTTGTTCAATAATTTACCAATATACCATTGTAGGCTTGGTATGGAAAGGGACTTCATACATAGTTCAGTCCACAGTGGAAGAAATAATTAATTTAAAAAAATACCAAAGTTAAAAAAAGAAACTATTTTGCAATTTAATTTAATGAATAAGCTCATAAATTGTCTTAAATATCACTTTTCTTATTAAATGTTTTAAAATAAAATAATAGAGTTTAGTATATTTCTTAATCATTGTCTCTGTTTTAGGATATCTGTACAAAGCTAATTTGGGACATCTGTTGACTTATTAATTTAGTCAAAATAATAATTATACATTTATGATTTTTAGATAGTTGCATAAATGTATGCTAAAGTTAAATATTAATGAAAGTGAAAACTATATGCAAAGTGGATGAATCAAACTTTTCTTGTGGTGTAGCTTTTGTGTGTTTATTTCTTGTAAACTCTGTTATTTGGTGTTGAGGTATTTTTTTCTCCAATTTGTGTCCATGCATACATGTGTGTGTGTGTGCATGTGTGTTTATACACACACACGCACAGATGCACAGACACATACATACATAAACCTCAACAAATCACGATATTAAGGAAATAGGATATCTGGCTCATTTAATATTCTACTTAAAAAACAGGAATGAATTATGTTAAAAACTGTGCTGAGCTTATAAGTAGCTATTTGATTTGGCCAAACAGCTCTTACTCTCTTTTCTAAAATGTTAAAAATGCCATCTTTTCTATTTTTCCCCTTTACGTTAACAACATGTTTAGTTGAAATGTGCATACTCCTGGTTCAGTAAATACTTTGCCTGGGAGTCAGAGGACAAGTGTGAATTTTTAAAAATTTTATCTATTAGATTTATTTCTAAGAATGTGCTGAGCTTGGATCAGAGCTGCTGAGCAGGTTGTGCACCGGACTTGTGCACCATGGTGACTGAATACGAGAGACCTGAGTGTTGTTGGGCAAAGAAAGAACAGGTGGAAAGAATGATTTTGGAACCTGGAGGTAGACAGCAGGAATGAAGAAAATTCTAAAACTGGACACTTCTGAGCAACCACAGGCCAGGAAGAGGATGCCAAATCTCTGGAAAAACTTAGCCTTTCTTCTAGCTACTGAGGACCTCAGCACTCCCCAGGTGCATGTCTTTGACCATCAGGATCTCAGATGTAGATGTAGAGAGCCATGAGGTAGGCTGCCTCTGAGTCCACAGATAATTCCCTAGAAATTAGTTTTTAAAAATTAAATGTATGGTATTCAATTTCTCCATTGATTTGCTGCTTTCTGAGAAAAGTAGAGCCCAGGACTTTCCAGATAAGTACAGGTTCTGATCTTGTGATGGTCAATCGGGTGGAGAGATAGAGTTGCAGAAGTATCAGAAAATTTTACAGCAGTAGTTCACATGTACATTCATTCATTGTTCTTTCCCTAAGAAATGGAACAACCTAGGAGCTTATGCTACAGTAGAGTCCGATGCACCACGGTGATTACTTCAAGAACAAAGAAGCTCATACAAAGGTGTGATGTCTTTCTGTTGGTGCGAGGTTTCAAACTTGAAATTCTTTAAAATACATTTCCGGAGATCCATTTAAACATTCATATGCCACACTCAAAAAGCAGTGGCTTGTTGGTAAAATGCAATACTGAAATGGAATACTGCTTTTTCATAAAAAGAAGAACCACGTTTGGAAAATTAAATATCTTTTAAAATATTAAAAATAAACATACTCTCACAGCTTGAGGGTTTGAATGAACCATGTACCAAGGAGTTGAGACAATTCCTACTTTGGGTTACATCCTGGGACCCCCTCACGTTCAAAAGATGACCAGCATTTCTGCGGCATCCATCTACATTGTCAGTTCCATTCAGAAACCATTTTAGCATATCCCACACACAACGTGACTTTTCATGACAAATCACTGTTATGCCACATAAAACTGCTGTGCTTTTCAGTATAAAAGAGTTTTGAGTTTTAGAGTTCAATACCAAAACTAGGCGTGTTCTGTAAAAGCTTAAATTAATCCCTTCAGTGCACTTGCTTTTAAACAAGTCTATCTTGATTTTCTATCGTAGATAGAATTTCAGCTCAATTGTACTATTTTTCAAACACTTTGGAAAGAAAACTTTCCCAGTATAGAACCCAACACAAAGATGCTGAATATATTCTCTGTGATTTAATTCTATTTTCAGTCTATATTGTATATAGACTCCACCTGGGAAATTTTTCTCATTTAAATGGGGGGAAGTGACCTTTTTCAGGTAAAATTCCTTTCTTGACATTTACAAATATTGACCATCATGCTGAATGTGGATATCCATCAGGAATCAATGGAAAAAGCTTAATTTATATTATTTTGAAAGTAGATGTTTCAATGATCATAAAAATCTTTTTATGTATTCCTTAAATACTTGGAATGGTGATTTAATATATAAACATATTTGTACAGGTTACTTTTCATCTTCAAAACACTTTGTAATTTTGCTTAAATACTCAACAAAAATGAGTAATTATTTAAAAATATTTTTCAACATTTTATAAAATAAAGCTTTAATGTATTGTTTTTGGATCTTGCTTGATCTGTCATTTTCTAAATGATTAATCCCTGATGGATTATGTAGAGTTATGTGACTATGTCTTTAATTGTATTTATAAATTTCTTGTCACATATTTGAGGCAAACCTGAGGATAGATCATTGAATAATTATTTCTTCTAAAATATTTCATTTCTCCATTTTCTTCTTTAGTGGTCTTTTGAAGAACCCAATCTGTTGAGAAAATACCAAACATAATACAATTAGTTATTTGAATTTAAGTAATAAATACTAATCTCAGATAAAATTTAGTTTAGTAAAATGTTAGCAATTGTGGGCATACAAATAATATAATCAAGAGGTATTTTTTTCATTGATCTATTAAGTAATACTGAATGTCAAGAAATGTCATTTATCAAATTGCTATTTCATTTTTAACTTTTTTGTAAATTAAATATATCATGTCTCCTAGTAAAAACTAGTATATGTAGCAAACTAACTTAAAGGGTTTTGGAAAAATATTTTGGGAGACATACAAACTGCATACAAACATACAAACTGGCACTGTCTCTACTTTGCCATCACCTTTCTTTTTCAGGGATGTGGCAGAGAAATTTCCATCAAGTAACTGATGGTCATAAATTGAGGTAATTATTGCTGATGGTGAATCTCGTAGGTACACTATGGCTAAGGGGTTGGGGAGGATTTCTGAGTTGTCTGGATTAACTTTAAATGTGTTAGCACATCTGTCTATATAGGCTTGACATAAAGAGTCTCTTGAAAACACCCTGTATCATTTGGATATGAAAATGAAGTCACTGAACATAGGAAATATTTCACGTAGTGGTGAATGTGGGTCCCTTTTCATTATGCTTTGTGATATGGGGCATCATAAAAATTACAAGTGCTTTATTATTTCCAATTAAAGAGTTTAATAAAAATAAGGATAGGAGCTAGAAGGTACCTTTGCAATATTCTAATCTAAAATGGATATTCAAAAAAAAGAAATTTAAAAAAGGGTCCTAGAGAAGTATTCTCTTTTAAAATCTGTGTTTGTTTTTTTTAATTTGAGAGTGGATTATAATAGTTCAAGCAAAGACAGTGAGTTAATTCTTTGAAAGTGTGGTACTTTCATGTCATTTTAATCATGAAGTTAGGGTAAATTATGCAAGGGAATTATATATTAAAAAATAATTATATTGAACAATTGAGGGCTTCGAGGGCATAAATGTTCAAACATATGCAGTTTTAAATTAGAGAAATTTTACTCAGGGCTTTATGTCTTTCTCCACGCCAGAATCTAGTTGGTGGTAGACGTCACAGAAAAGGTGACAACAGAACAAATGAACATGAAGAAACAATAAATGTGTCTTCCTTAGAATGCCAGTTCTCCTGCATGTATCAGGCCTTTTCCTTTGAGCCAACTATAAAAGTTCTGGATTCACAAACCATTAAGCCCTTTAACTTGTACCTGCATGTTCTGAAAATAAATCAGACAAGCCTTTTACAAAAGCAAGTGGTGAATCATGACTTTTCTCTTTCCTGCCTCGCCCAGTTCCTGACCTTTTCTTCTTCTTCCTCAAGTCTTTTTGCTTCTTTTCAACATTCCTTTGCTTTCACATGTTAAATGCTTTATTTTAAAGCTTAACTTCTGTTATCTAAACTTTTCCACCCAACTGATTCTATTAACTTTGGGTTTTCAGTGGAAGTTGGGTGATTAGAGTGGAGATTAGGAAAATACAGTTTATAGCTTCAAACTGAACAGGGCCAATACTAGCCAACATTTGCGACAAGTTAAGTTTGTTTTGAGCACCCAGACTTTCTTGGTAGCTTTCTCTTTCCTTCTTTTTCTTTTTGTATTTACTTAATGATCTTATTTGTGTCCCCCTAGTTCAAAACCCTGTGGCAAAGGTCTGATTAAACAGTCCTTGGCAGAAATACACACTCAATGACTTTAATATAGAATAAATGTTGAATGAAACATATAAATGTTAATGTTAATATAAATTAATATAAATTAATTTATTTATATTATATGTTAATATAAATAAATATAAATTAACATATAAAAGACTAATAGGTGGCAGTGCTATTCCCCATCCACACTCCTTAAGGATATGCATATTGCATGAGGAACAAAGCTTTGGGATTAGTAAATAAATCATCAAGGGTGGATCAGACATCAGTATGAGATCAAGTAAAGACAGGAACGATCTGATTTCTCGGGGATCCTCTGTGGACCGAGTCTCATTCTATCCTATTGGCTATATTGACTTGACTGGGCATCTCCCTTAGTGTGTGGTACCATATTTCAGGACATGTTTCCCAACCTATTTAAACCTGTGTCCTCTACAAGCCTTCTCCCTTCAACATCAAGTATATTAAGCACCTACTAAGATTTTGTCAAGCTTTAATCTCTGCTATGCATGCTACGAAGGTAAAGCTATAAAGACTGTGCCTTTTGAAATGGAATTCCAGCTCTAGGAGGAAGCTTTAGCCTGTTCCCTGCACAAAGTCTCAGACTGAGAATTTTGATGAACTTCCAGACTGGTGGGATTTGGAAGAAGAAGGAAGAAAGGATAGTTCTGAGGTTTCTGCTCCATATCTAGTTAGTCTAAAAAGATGCCTGGGGGGCTTCCCTGGTGGCGCAGTGGTTGAGAGTCCGCCTGCCGATGTAGGGGACACGGGTTCGTGCCCCGGTCCGGGAAGATCCCACGTGCCGTGGAGCGGCTGGGTCCGTGAGCTATGGCCGCTGAGGCTGCAAGTCCGGAGCCTGTGCTCCGCAACAGGAGAGGCCACAACAGTGAGAGGCCCGCGTACCGCAAAAATAGATGCCTGGGGATGAGAGTAGCTCTTCTGAGCCTACCGCAGACCAAATTCTTCAGGGAGGTTGGAGCAGGAGGAGGGCCAATTAATCTTTTCAGTATAATGGAGCTGCTGAAAGTCTGAATCCAACCAGGGGTTCTCACTCCAGTACCAAATATTTTTATACATTTCAGAGAGTTTATGACCCTCTTAAACAAAACCCAATTCCTGGAGCTCCAGAGTGAAGAGCCTTGCCTCATAGCCTGCAGCGGTGGGACATATTGGATAAGGGGTAGGCTTTGCAGATAGAGCATTGCTTGAACACAGTCCCTTGCTAGCTGGTAACTCTTGGGAGAGTTACTCTCTGTTTGCTTCAGTGTCCCCAAGGGTAAAATGTAGTTAAAATACTTAGTTGAAGAGGTTGTAAGGAAAACAGAGTGAATAGAAGCAAGAGAGAACATAGAGTGGGGGGGCTAATAGTGTTGACACAAAAGTGAAATGCCCAGATTCAGAGCTTTACTTTGAAACTGACAAACCATGTGGCCTTGGGAAACATATTTAACTTTTCTATTTTTCAGCTCCCTAGCTTGCAAAATGAGGTCCATAATAGTGTCTTCCTCATAGGGTTGACGTTAGTATCTAAGTGGAAAAGCTTAAAACAGTTCCTGGTATATAGTAAACACTCAGTAAGTGCTAGTTCCCCTCCTTTCTACTGTGGAATCACCGTTCTCATTGCTGGAGCTCCCAGTGATGTGGCTGCTGAACTAACTATACCTACTGGTCAGGACAGGCCAAAGGCTGTTAAATGGTCTTTCTTTGGGCTTAAAAAGAAGATCTAAGAAGCAATCAGAATGTGTCATCAAAACATCTCCTGGATGGAAGAATGTGTTTGTTTTTATACTTATGCTTTTTCAGACTGATGACCAAAAAACAGGAGGCTGAAACTTATTTGTTAGTTTTAAAAAGAGGTATACAACTAGAGAGACTATCCCAATAGTCAGCTCTGGCTTTCCTCTTCTCTTGGCAGCGGTGCCCTGAAACTATACGAGCAAGTGCTGTGCTTAGAAGACCATACTGAAAGAAACCAACAGTAAAATCTTCTATTACAGGTGCATATGAACAAAGAAACCACATTCTGCATTTCAAGCACAACCTTGACACCACTAAGCCGGGCCTTGGGTACCACAGTGTGGCAAAGCCAGGTATTACAGACAGAGCACGGATACCCTGTAAAGTAGGAGGAAGAGCTGGAGGTTTGAGATGGTGGAGAATTCTGTCCTGGAGACTTTGCTGGAGAAAAGCAATGGATTCTATTTACTGAACTAAATGCTCCTGATATACATGGCTTTGTTCATCTTCTCTGAGAGTAACCCCCCCAAAGAGGAAGTTAAGTCATTATAACTAATGTTAGTCAGAATGGATAGGAACAGTTGGTAATTTGGTGGGAGAGAAATTTGTTATTTAAACTATTTGATTAAAAGATAATTCTGTTGCTCAGGCATCAGAAAAATGAATATGTAACCGCAATCTGTAGTTTTAACATAGCTTAGCTTTTAAACAAGACGATAAGTAAAATATAGGGTGATATATGGTAGAATAAATGCCAATTTGATATTTAACTAGAAAAATATTAAATTCAACTTTTTATGAGATTTTATGCTCTATTAAATTTATCCTAAAAGCTATCATTTCAGTTCTGCTTAATTTGAAAAAGATACAGCTAAGTGTTCGAAAAATTTTGCATATCTCAGTTTAAGCAAAACATCTATGTAAATATAGAGATTGACCCGACAGAAAATAGATGGTTACTCAGTTTTACAGGAGGATTTTAAACAGGAGTCTATGCAACTATAAGATTTCCGTTTCATCGACTAATTGAATAAATCTCTCATTTCTCACTCAGGCATGAGACTATTGCGTAAAATGTGGTATTTTTATATAGTAAAGAAGCATATACTTTTTAAGATACATAGAGATATGTGATTAGGATAGGGCTTATCTTAACCATAATTCTGCTGCTATATATTCTTAAATTGACATAGGAATTCCTTCTTGTTTTTTCTATAAAAGAGAGTTTTCATTCTTCTGTTTATAAAAGTAATGCACACGTAATTTAAAATTTCCAGTGTTATAGACAAATGAAGATCCCCTATAATCCTAACCTCTAGAGGGATCTTACATAATTTTTGGATATGTCTAGTTTTTTTCTTGTACAAAAATGGGATCAAGTTGTGCACAATGTATGAGATGTGCATTTTTCTTTTTAATTTTGTCTTGGTTATCATTTCAATTGCTGTGTGATACTATATTTCACAGCATGGATAAATCACAATTTGTTTCACCAATATGCTGTTGACAATTGAAGTAGAAAAGTCAAAGGAGCTTTGGTTCTTACCTTCCACAGTGCTAATATGAGCAGCATTAATAGCAATAATCCAGCAAAAGCACTCAACAGGATAACCCATAACGGTACTCTGCCTGGTAGCCCATCTTTGGATATTTGAATAGCAAGCTGAAAATTATTAAACAAGACTGTTAACATTGATAAACATCTATTAGAACTCCCAGTACACTGAGTTCTTTCAGGCTATAATTTTCTATCAGTGTACTTAATCTCATTACTACATACAGAGAAAACAATGAGTTCATACTTTAAAATGCCCTTCATCTATTCTAAATCTCTAACCATGTCATATTCATTATTACCCAAACAATTTTATAATTTTATCCTTCAGAAATTTATACATGAAGAGTAAACTATCTATGAATCAGAATTCTCAATGGTAGAGGTGAATTTAACTCAGGGAGAACCAACAGTATTATATGTTTTAAAGATTTATTAGTAGCCGTTAGTGCATCATCACAATAGCATAAGTTGGGGGCTGGAACGTTGTCACAGGTTATTGACATATAAACCTGAGTAGGTCTTCTAATTCTAAATGTAACTTTAATTCTAATTCCAATGTGCTTTGTTTTTTGTTTACAAATTGAGGTACAATTTTCATATAGTAAGATGCACAAATCTCAAATGTACAGATAAATGAATTCATGAATACATCGCCCCAGTGTGTTTTTAAATTATACCACACTGTCTATTCCCGTTGACATACTCTTAGCATCTTTAAATTAGGTCTTAACTGAAGTAAATCTTGAAGGAGACAGCTTTTAGAGTTCCAGCTACTCAAGCTCTCTCAGTGTGGCACCCAAACCTCAATGAAACTTGTCTGCCCTGCATCCCATCCCTTAGGTTTCTGAGAAAAAAAACTAAGTCAGGGTAGCTATCAATGACCAATAATAGCTCAAGGTTCTGCCTCTCCGTTTAATGGGGAACATCTCAATTCCTTAACCTAGAGGGGAAGAGTAGGGGTTAAAAAAAAAAGAAACTAACAGGGGAGATATTTGCATGCAGTGGATATTGATCCAAACCCCTCACATGGCTCCGGGTAGGTCACTACTCATGCATCCGGAAAACAGAGCTGGCAGGAGTATAGATGTACAGAGAATCAGACCTTTGACGATAGACTTTAAACACATCTAAAACATTTCCTTGAACTTAGAGGTGCAGAAAGGGAAATCTGGATATCAGTGACTTCCCCAAGATCACAGAACTACAAAATGATCATTTTTAGTGATTTTAACAATTTAAGTATAATTTGTCTTTAGGATACAATGTAAAATAAAGAGCTCCATGAGGAATTTTAAACTAACATTTAGGGAAAATAAAGCTAACTGTAATATTTTAACAATGCATATTTAGGAATCAAATATACTCTTTTCCAGTATAATATATACTCATATTTTCTGATGCTTACTGGCGAAATTTTAGCTTCTCTACATGTGGAATAACTTTTCATTTATTGGGTTAAGTGCTCTTTATAAAGTAAGTAAACATTATATCCAGATATTCTATGTATATATTCTTTAAAGGTAAATATTTATCAGAGGTCACTGGAATTATTTAAAATAGGTACTAATTTGAAATTAAAAAATTAAAACATCAGGGTTAGGCAGCTTCCATAGAATTTTATGACTCATGATAGCCACATGAAATAGTTAAACTCTCATGATAAAAGGGGGAATCATGCTGAAGTGCTCACATCTATAACAGGTATTCTGGCCTTACTTTATAACAGGATGAGAAAAAAACGCACACCATTTTATTTTTACCTAGGATTCCAGCGTGAATTTGTATTGGGGAATAGTACTTCATTTTTGTTTCAAATTTCCCAATGACTAAATGAAGAAATCTTTTAAAATTTTACATGTATTCCTATACAGTATAAAGACACTTTTTGTAAAGAAATTGTTTTTTCTAGTCTGTTCTTCAGATGTCAACTACATTTTATAATATTGGTTTTTAAGTAGGAAAATTACTAATGCATCATTTGTTATCAAGGTGAGAGTAAAAACATCAATTTACTGTGATAATTATAAGTAATCAAGTTAAACACGGCATGTTAATTGTAAATATCATGGTTTTTCCCAGTTTCTTACCAAGAAGAATGAGACTGAAATCACACTTGAAGTTAATCAAGTGTAATTTGAAGCAGAAAGTGTCTGTCACTTATTGAGAGCAGTGCTAGTCACTGCTTTAGGGACTATAAGCAAATATAAAACATATGTTACAAACAGAGTGAAATGTATAATGTTTTCAAAACTTGGAGTCACACTTACCTCTCTTTTTTGATTGCCAGCACTTAAAACTAGTGATGTATTTTCACTCTGAAGTTCTGCCCCTATAGTAAGATTTAAGCTGGAAAAATGTGCCTGAAAAGCAAACAGGATTTACTACTTTCAATATATTGAGCTAATCACATTGAGAGCTAGTAATGTTTTAGCGCAATTTTTCAAACTAAAATTTTTCTGACAGATTGAAACACTGGTTTAACATCCAGATGGAACTGATGGTGTGAAATGATGACTGTGCACCCACCATTCCTCTCTGCACTCAAATTCTCACTTAGATCCTAGTTATAGAATGGGGAATTTTTCTGAATAGCACAGTTTCTGTTCAGATTTATCCTTTGCAAAACAAACTCCAAACCCTGTCCTCCTTTCATGGAGCTGGATATGGAATAGCTACTCTCTGGTAATGAGGTTTACATAGGAGCTTGTTTAGGATTAAGCATGAAATTACCAATATTCAACAGTTTGTGACTTATGAAAATAGCAACTTAATATGATTAAATCTAAAAATGGAAATTTCATATAATTAACAAAATACTTCTAATAGAGAAACAAATAATATAAAATACAATGGATTAAGTTTAAAAGAGCTAGTTGTCAGATGGATTTGACTTTATTAGGGGTTAAAAATGTCCTCCAAAATAGATAGATAGATAGATAGACAGACAGATAGATAGATAGTCTGATCTAATACAATGAGTCTATAATATATGTTAGCTCTACTCTTTGTTAATGCTGTCAAGGATTGTCTCTCTATAATTCTTTGTCTCTTAACTGAGTCCTAAGGTATTAAGATAAGTGCAAACTTTGCTATTGTATAGGTGTTTATCTCTTGAAGTGTAAAGGAAAGAACAAGAGAGACTAAAAAGAAGCATATACATGAAAGGGGACCTTGGAGATAACTTAGTTACTAACAGACAGAAAATGACACCCAGATAGCTGGTTTAGTAGAGTTGGGCTTGGACCACATTTTTCCAGACTTCCAGTCTTGTGTTCTTTCTAGAGAAGCACTCTGCTTTGCTTTTATTAAGTGTTGAATAAATATTTGTTTATATTATTCAGTTATTGCAGAGAACTATACAATCACTTACTTTTATAAAAGTTGGTTTCCATAAGATAAGTGAAACGTTCACTTGGCTCATGTCAGAAGGAATCAGATTACATGTGATGGTGGCAAATTTACATGCACTGCAGTCCTGTTTAAATGCCCAGAGGTATAAATTAGTATTCTTGCCTTTTGATAATAGATAGTATATTAAAATATTCTACAACATAGTTATTTTTAGGTTGGTATTGAATTTATTCACTTGGAAAGCATGAGGTAAAAATTAGTACTTGTCTTGGTAATTTGAATTTACCAGAATGGTGCCTCGTTTGATATCTTCAGATTTGGATATTATCATTTTCTTCCCAGAGTTGATACCAAAAGGATCCTGGAGGCTACTGGGTCTGCAGTTGACATTCTAAGAAATAAAAATATGTCTTTTATCAGACAACATCTGATGTCAGAGGGAAAAATGACTTGGTGCAATAATGTGAAGAATCTGTGAATGACAGCCATTGCCATACCTGAAAGGTCCATCTTCATAAGTGTGCAACATGGAAGAAGCTATTCTGCACCAGCCATATACATATACTATCCCCCACCCCCGATAATAATTATTGTTACCATTTTCAATTGTAATAGATAGCAGTGAGGTTGTTATGGAAAAGGAAGGATGCTAGTAGAACTTACTATTACATAAGTAATACATTCATTAATTTGTTTTCATCAAACATTAGTTTGTAGAGTCCCATAAAATAGAGAGAGAAAAAAATTTAACTCTACTGAGAAAAAAAAAAAAAAGGTTAGCATCTGTTAGTCAATATGTTGGCTCATATAATGGTTTATAAAATAAACAAACCAAAAAATCCAGAGAGGGACTTTTGTCTGTAGTTATGTATTCATCCAATAATATTTCTGGAGTCCCTATACACCAGGGTAAGACACAGTGTGTGTGGGAGGGAGATGTAAGAAAGTGGCCCTATCGATGTTAAAATGCCATGTTTATAAGTTCGCTGATTCTTGGATGGTTTTTCTAGACTTAATCTAGTAAACCTTTTGCTTCCCTAGGACTCTCTACATCCTTGATAAAAGGTAATAAGGATGAAGGTTCATAAGTAGTAGGACAAGTCTAATTTTATTCTTTCTAGGTTCCCAAAAACCTATTTTTTCGGATTAGAGGTAAATGCTAGAGGTTTATGTTCTCCTTGCCTTTAGGAAAACATTTAAATATTACAACTCAACCACCACTGTTGCTATTTCTTGATTTCTGAGAATACCTTAACTTAAAATCTCTGCAAAGAAGAGACTGTCAAATGCTGAAATAAGGCATGCATTAATTCAATACTTATTGTGATTTTCTATGTTTTAGATACCTAAACCATAAAAATAAACTACCATATCGACTCATTCAATGCTATAGGTACAAAGAGGGCATGATACTGCTAACTCTTGGGATGAGTAAGTAGTATTGTACCGTTTTGGGTGCAGCTGTCTGTGCTTAGGAGCAGTGAACAAGTCTTTTTATAGGATGGTTTGATCACTTCAAGCAAATTAAAGGTGCAACAAACTCTTCAGGCATAAGTCAACAACTAGTTATCTAAAATCTGCTCCAGTGGATTGAACAGTGAGCCCCAAAAGATATGCCCAAGTCCTAATACCTGAAACCCGTGACTATTACCTTATTGGAAAATAGGGCCCTTTGCCGATGTAACTAAATTAAGAATTTCCAGATGAGATCATTCTAAATTTAGGGCAGGCTCTATATCCACTGAAGGATGTGCTTTAAGAAACAGAAGAGGAGAAGACACTGAAACACAGGGAAGATGGCCCTGTGAAGACAGGGATTGGAGTTATGCTGCCACAAGCCACCAGACGTTAGGAGAGAGACATGGAACAAAGGGTCCCTCAGAGCCTCCAGAGGGAACCAACATTGTTGACACCTTAATTTTAGACTCTGGCCTTCAGAACTGTGAGAGAATAAATTTCTGTTGTTTTCAGCCACCCTGTTTTGGGTAATTTGTTACCACAGCAGCGGTAAGGAACTAATGCCTCTACTAAATAACTAGTGGAAGTCATTATTATTATTACTAGTAGTAGTAGTAGTATAATTTTCTAAATGCCTCTCCATGTTACTTTGATAAAATCTATTTATCACAGAGAATAAAAGGCTTTAGATACAAACTGAAGAAGATAACATAATGACATAACTCCGAGGCACACATGACTTACCTCAGAAGATGACCACCCACTTGAGTACAGTACAGGAAAACCATCTGATGTCAGGTTGGGGAATGAAATTGACAGCTTAAGTTCTGGCATTGGAAAATGCCCACTTTTTCTAATCTACAGGGGAAAAAAGGAAATGTAATCCTTTATTCCTCTTTCAACAGCAGTTTTTCTGTCTTACATAGGATTTTGGTTCTTAATTGATGAATTAAGGTATGAAATATTTTGAAAGCCAAAATGAATGCAGAGGGTTTATGGCACTGTACAGAGAATTGGCATAATTAAACAAGCAAAAAATAAAGATGTTTCATGGTCAGTGGTCATATGCATCAGCTAAAATCATATATTGGTCCTTCACCTTCCCAAAATGAGTTAATTTTTTTTGAGTCAATTTACCATGCTCATTGTACTTTTCAACACACCAGTCTTTTTGGGGGTGGAAAGGAGGGAGAACACTTACCTGATTCACTCAGAACAGGTGAGCATATTTTTGTTTGCCTCAACCCAGCTTGCTATAATTCTCTGAGCCCACAGAGTCATTTCTCACCCCAGCTAGATGGTATCTGCCACAACGGTACAGGCAAACCAGACAGCCATCTGCTTCCCTTCACAATCCTGTCCCCAGCTAGGGTTGTTGTGTCCCTGGCTGTTGGTAATCCAGTCCGATGAGAGTCAGACTGACTCTCATTTCAATCCCCATCTCTTTTATCCACTAACCTAAAATGATCACTTCACATCACATCCTGCCATCAATGGCGATGAAGTGCATAGGGGAGGAAGTCTGGGTGGGATGAAGTTCAGCAGGAAGCTGGACTCACTGTCCAGAAGTCCTCGCCTGCTTAGGAGAAGTGCATTGAACTGGGCCAACCAGGTGCAATCCCCACCCCCTCTTCTCCAGGTCCTCAGCCGTCTCCGTCTCCTTGGCCCTTCTGTGCTGAATTCTTAGGCGAGCAGGGTGCTCCTTAATCTAGAGAGACAGATGCCAGGAAGTCCAACTGACCTCCCTACCTGAGCCTTCTAGACTGAGAGCTATTCAGATCTGGAGCTGTTTTCTGTGGTTGCTGAAGATTGAATGCAACCCTTAACCCTGGAATTCTGGAGATTCCTGACCACCTGTGCCTGGTCTCTTAACCATGCTCCCTGACTCTTATCTTCTAATTGTAATATGCCCTGGGCTTGCCTGGCGTGGCCTCCCAGTCTAATTCCAATTGTTTTTCAATATTTAGTCAGAAATTGGGTATTCTGTAATGCACACTTATTCTTTCTGATTAAAAACAATGTTCCTTATAGATACATTGGAAAATACTGAAAAACAGTAAGTTTCCTACAATTCTATATTGGTAACATTTTAGTGCACAAATTACCTTTTATATTTGCATATTATGTATCTTATAAAATTTGTATCATATAAAATATGAAATTTGGTGTCCCATTTGTAAAATTTATTATGTCATGGCATCTTCCCATAAATTTAGAGACTCTTTGAGAATATGATGTTTATTAGCTGCTTAATGACAACCACAACATCAATATTTATTGTTGACTGTTCCAGACACTGCTAATTTTCTCACTTGCATTATTCCCTTTAATCCTGTTAACAGCCCTATGAGGTAGATTCTCTTATTATCCCTGTTTTATCTATGAGGAAATAAGGTTAGAATGAGAATAAAGACTTCCAAGGTCACTGAGCTGGTAGAGAGCAGAATTAGGTTTTTCTTTTTCAACTCCAAAAGGTGCCCTCTCAACCATTATAATAGCTGTCTCCCACGCCCAGGTTTTAATTTTTAAACTAATATAAATAACATTTTTAAGAGTATCTCTGGGTATAAATCTGTTTATACCACCAATAATTTCCTATGGGAAATTTCTAGCAGTAGAGTTACTGGGTCTCACCTAAAAAATGTTCTTTTTTTTTTTTTTTTAATTCCATTACTCCAATTTTAGATTTTACCCTGGCAAAGTAATCAGAGATACAAAAGATTTATGTTCAGGGATATTCTTATCAATATTATTTATATCGATATTATTTATAATAGTTTGAGAGTACCTGTTTCAAGTCTGGACCCTAAAAAGTGACAATTCATGAGGTTCTACAACATTCAAAGTCTTTCCCTCCCTTCCTCCCTTTCTTCTTTCCTTCCTGCCTTCCTTTTTTTCTTTCCTTCCTTTCTTCCTTGTTGTTTGCTGAATTCTCTAATCCAGGAAAAGCAAATGGGACTTGAAAAACTGGGTAGCCTACATTTCAAAAATTTACTCCAGTAGTAGAGTGATTGACATTCATACTAACTTCCTGGGTATAAGTTGCATAGGCATTTCAGCAAAGGGCACAAATAAAAACAATGAAATGTTCTTGAGAGTATTCATTTATTTCCACTTTGTAAGAGAATTCCCTTTTTTCATCGTTGCCAATTCCCAAAGAGATTGAGACCATCTTCAATCTCTGTATTGAAGAGATGCTGTATTATTTCATACTTTTGTATTATTATACTGTATTATAATGCTGTATTATTTCATACTTTTGAATACAGTTTTAAATCCGTTGTTTGAATTGGACTCTCTTTTACTTGCATAATATTAACTTGAGTCTGTGTCTGTAAGTAGGCAGTATCTAAAATGACAGCCTGGCTCAGCTCCATAATTACTTATTATAATGGTTAGGAAAAGTCTGTTATGAAGAGTTCAAAATTAGAAATATAATTTCTATTTAGAAATGATAGAAATATCATTAATAGAAATATCAAAAATAGAAAATATCATTTAAGGAGTCGATAGTAGGAACACCAGTAAGTTATGGTATAATACATACGAAAGGTAGCAAGGAGCAGAATAAGATACAAATTTATTGGTTGAGTAGGGAAATTATTACCAAGACAATCTGAAATAATCAATTTCTGAACTAGTCATGTTATTTTTTAAAAGGTGCTTTTCTCAGTTATACTAAAAAATGCAAATAAAGTCTACATGTTTATAGGTAGTGTCTACTTGGTTCCCTATTTTTTCTAGGAATTTATGATAATTAATTGTGTCATAAGGAAATTAGGGACTTGAGTCTTTGAAGTAGCTTAAAAGTATAATTATCAATTTCAATAAAATTATTTTAAATTAGTGAAATTATAAAGAAAAATATGCTAGAACATAGAGATTAACTGTTGAACAAACATGTCTGTATGTGTCTGTTAATACTTTTATTTAACTTATAAGCTTACAAATAACTCTTTTACAATACTAATTTAGAGGTAATTTCTTACCAAGTAGAAGATATTAATTTCATTTCCAATGTCCTCGGTAGAACTAATAATTTCAGGGACTGTCTCGTTGGCCGCAATTGAAATATGGTATTCACTTGCAGAGCTTAAAAGAATTAATTGGAAAAAGAAAAGTAAAACACAACAAAGTTTAACTTTTACTTGACCTCACTCTTTTTCTTTCTTTATACCAGGTAATTCCACAAAAAGTACTTATAGAGATTTCAAATCAAAGGCAAATTCTTTTACCCTGAAATCTAAAGTTAAAACTTTGAGGAGGGTGCGAAAGATTATAATTTAATTCCATAGTTACTGATGCTAAAATATGTACAGTTTTTAAAGTAAAAGTTTCATTGTTACCAAGTGAAAAGTTTTCATTAATTCACTAATATCATATACATTTAGTGAATAATCAGGCTAAAACTTCGTATTTTTAATAGTGCTGAATTTAAATAGATTTAAAAAATGTGTTACCTTTTCACAACTTAAGGTTCTATATTTACTGCTAAATTTAAAAGTTCAGTCTTTTTCATACAACTTCTCCATGTTCTTTGGATGAACTTGGTAGAATGAAATGTAATATAAACATATTTAAAAGCAGTACTTCAGTTTAGAGAAGACAAATAAGAAATATTTATTAGTTTAAATAAATGAAAAATTCTTGGGAGAAGTCAGTGTACCAAGAGAAGTGGAAGCAGAAAAATAGAAAACAGCCAATCTACATGTATATCATACAATCCTTTCATTTTTGTCATCTGTTATCAGCAAAAGGAAAGTGCCATAGGAAATAAATGAATAATATGACAAGACTCTTAGACTAAACTTGCCACAGATTCTTGTACTTTTTGTACATTGTGCACATGTATCTAGCAAAAGCCTTGAGTCCTGCTTATACAAATTTGCCAACATGTGTGGTGTTTGGATAGATCAGAAGTTCTTAGGAAAAAGGATGGTTTATGAATAATGGGAGAAATAAATAGCTCTTGTCAATGAGCAATAGTTTAAACTTGAATGTCCAGAATGGGCAGGCTAATCAGATCCCATACAATGAGAACAAGAGCCAAGAAATATGCTGGTGACCTCTAAGAACATCGCCTTTTGTGACGGATTTCTGAGTCTTCACCTTGCGTTTCGGAGTTAAGACGGGACTGCTAATGCAATCCAGTATCATTAGCACCCCACAGTTTAGATTATCTGGGATGCTGATTCTCAATTTTTAGAGTGCACCAGAATCACCTGGAGAGTTTAACACAGATTTCTGGCCCCCTCCCGCCCCCCCCCCCAGAATTTCTGATTCAGTAGGTCTGGGGTGGGGCAGAGAATCTGCCTAATAAGCTCCCAGGTGATTCTGATGCCCTTGGCCAGGGAACACAAGCTGAGATCCACCGGGCTATAGGAAGCATCAACATGAGAGTGCGGTGTTCTCCTACCTGTAAAACTGTAGACCAACTTCATATTTTACAGGGATGGAAACGTTTACTTCATTATCGAAAAGGGCTTCAGGTGGCTCTTCACTGTCACTAGAAAACATACAGCACAGTTGGACAAATCATTAAACCACTGACTATTTATAGACCTTTCTAAGCATTTGAATGAGCAGCTTATTTTGGCAGCTAAATAAAGCACACACACAACACGTGTGGGATCCTTGATTTTTTAAAAATTTCAGTGTGGAGAGGGAGATCAGAGATGGGTATTGTTAAAAGTTGTCGAGGTGATTCTGAAGTGCAGCGAGGGTCGAAAACCACACTGATTTAGAATGAGGTTTCTCAAACTTCTATGAGAATAATGATAAGTATCCTTGGGTCAATGGTTAAATACACAGATTTTGGGGCTTCTCTCCTAGAAAAATACGGATTTAGTAGGTCTGAGTTAGGACTCATGAATTTGTGTTTTTTAATACAAATCACACAGGTGATTCTTATTTATCACAGATGAGGCCCTTGTGAAGAAACATGCCTAGGATCACACAGCTGAGAGTAAATCTGAAATTTTTTGTCATTTAATAGTCTTTCTATACCTTGTACTTGATGATTGTATTATTTGTTGAGCACTTATTCCCCTGATTTTAGTTATCGTTTCAATTATATATTATGTAAATGCATGCATATATTTTATACGTACATATACACACACATATCTCATACTCTTCTGTCTTACAAAAGAGTACGTCCAAATAATATAATAGTAACCAACACTGGCTCTGGGGCCAGAGTGCATGAAATTGCTCTTGGACATAGACCCACTTTGGGAAAGTTATTTAATCTCTCTGTGCCTTGGTTTCTTCATCTATAAAATGGGGGTTTTACCATTATATTCTTTTTTTTTTTTTTTTGCGGTACGCAGGCCTCTCACTGTTGTGGCCTCTCCTGCTGCGGAGCACAGGCTCCGGACGCACAGGCCCAGCGGCCATGGCTCACGGGCCCAGCCGCTCCACGGGCATGTGGGATCTTCCCGGACCGGGGCACGAACCCGTGTCCCCTGCATCGGCAGGCAGACTCTCAACCACTGCGCCACCAGGGAAGCCCTACCATTATATTCTTAATAAATGGTGAGTACCAAGTGTAAAATACTTAACATTGTGCCTAGGACATACTCAATAAATATTAGATTTCATTATTATTATCACACACACCTCTCTACCAAGTGACTAAGCACCTAGCATTTTGTGTCACAGAATGGGCAAAGAGTACCCATTAATGGCTTTGCTTATTCCCAAGTGTATCAGCGGCTTGGTATGCATGATGGGGCAGTGAAGGCAGCTCCCTGCCCTGGGCTATAGATGTATGTGTGATTGGGCTTTTGCTGTGAACGGTCCCGTTCCACAATGCAGCTAAGTTAATACTCCAAAGAAACAGCTCTGTATTTATGACTTCACCCCTCAAAAACTTCTCTGGCTCCTCATGGCCTGTTCAACTAAGAAAAGATGCCTCATTTTGAAATTCAATACTTCCTGTAACATGGTAAGATGTACACTCACTGTAACATAGTAAGATGTACACTCCGTGTTTATCTTCCATTACTCCTTTATGTATTCTCTATATTTGCACTAAAATGGGTCAGCCAATATTCCCCCCGATAGATCTAGTGGTCTACCTTTGAGTTTTTGCTCAAGCTGTAAATTTTGCCTGAAATGTTCCATCTAACTACCGACCAACCTCTCTGAATTGCTACCCACCCTTTAAGGTCCTTCTCAATTATAACCTCCTGATAAAGCTTTCTTGGATTCTCATTGCCAAGCAGATGTAATTTCACCCTCCATTAAGTCTCTGACACATGGCTTATAATTCTCTAATGAATTTTCCTTGTTCTATCCTGTATTATAATAATTTAAATACTAGTCTCAGTCCCCTACTGTAATATTCACCCCATGAAGAGGTTCATGCCCTTATTTAATTTTATTATATTCCCTAAGTGACAAATTCAATATTTTGTCCATAATAGATCTCAAATAAATATTTGTTGAATTGAACTGAATTGAGCATACAGAATTAACTCATCTATTAGTTCATCTTCTCACTTATTCACTACTCACTAATTCATTCATTCTCACTCTATATTTATTTAGTGATTATTAGACTTTTTTTTTTTACTGGGGAATAAAATAACAAATGATAAAAGTTTATCTCAAGTTGCTTATGGTCCAGTGGATAGTTATACTTACAAGAAAGGTAAGCGCTATTTCAATTTCCTTATTAGACTTTTGTTATTTTTAGTTTGTGTATTCTACGCCATTTCAGAAGCTTTGACTGATTTGAATAAAATTTATTAAACTATAAAAGGGTATCATAAAACTTTAAGTCCCTCTAATGATTCAGTTGACCTTGATGGGCAGTCAGTAAAAGTTTTTAAATTAGAAAAGCCTGTAAAATTTTAAACGGATTTAAATGCAATTTGCAGATATAAGTGATGTGTGATTACAACATATTTTATAGCTCATAGAACCAATGATTTAATCCAGTTAGGTGTATTATGTCTATTAAATGAAAATTTCTTTATTTTGCTGATTATTCATAAGGATGTTTTTGTGAAGCAAAGGGGTTCACTGCCTTCTACTTCTACTGATCCCATAAAAGCTGTAAGAAGTTCTAGTCAGTCTATAAAACAACATATTTTAAATACATGAAAGAAATTATATGCATGCATACACATACACTCATGCACACATAGGAACCAACCTTGTTGTACTTAAATGAATAATCACATTTTCCATGAGATAAGATGAGTTAAACTGAAATAATATTTTGAATGTTACCTATAAAATAAAAATATCTTTAGTAACAGATAAAGAAGTAGAATGTTTGCTTTGATTAAAACATTAAATTATATAAATGATATTTTATCATATTACCATTGTCTACCAGATCACAATCATAAACAATGTTATTATGAAATGGTCATAATTAAAGCCTCTTTAAAATGGAAACTTCAAGTACCAGCAACCATCTGTATCTATCCATTATAAAATAGGGGAACACATACTGAATTCCATTGATTTGATAGTATAAAAAAGTTGTGGACCTTTAAGGAATAACAAAAACAATATAAAACAAAATAAAAGGCTTGGCCATTTAAAGTAAACTATAAGAATCATAACTTAAAAAAGCAGTGGGTTTTGTTTATAAATTGCAGAATTAAAACAATATCCAAGACAAGGTGGAAAATGTTTTTGTTTTACTGACACTCAAATACAGGAAGTAACTTACTTTTGAGAAACTACGCCTGAACACGTGTAATTCATGGCTCTTTATAACCACCAACAGGCAGAACAAAAACTAGATTACTCATTGAAGAAATATGTCATCAGCAGAATTCTAGTCCAAGAGGCCTCATAATAATGCTTACACACCCAATAATGTGCTGAGGTATTTTGGAATTTGGGCCAGCAAAATTGATAGTTCAAAACGTACAATTAATAAATGCTACCTAAAATTTTATCTTTGTGACTAGACAAGATTTGATACTTAAAGCTCTTTTATTCAATTTAGGCACCATTTATAGAATTCAGGGATCTTGAGATTTGCATGGTCGTACACTCTAATGTGTGGAATTTTCTTCTCCCACATATTTCTTTGAGTTAGTTTTTAAAAAAATAGTTCTTCTAAGAATCTGAAGCTCTATAGTTTTCTTCTTGCTTTGAAACAGTAATCACAATTCCAGCAGAAGCTTTATTGGGTGGGTCCCACTGCCAGAGTCTCTCAGTGAGCTCCTGTTTCCCTGACTGTCCTTAGCCCTCTGACTGGCCGGGACATTTGTCTTGGCATTCCCGAGGAGGCTTCAGATGGAGGGAAGAGACTAGCAGAGAAGAGGGGCTGAAGAAGCTGCCTATGCATATTGACCTGATTCTGAAATGCTTACACTGCAAATCTAAAAATATATTCTAAGTGTAAAGCCCATGTAAAAATTACTTGCACGTTATCTTTCCATCTCTCTACTGATGACAATGACACACTTTGAGTAAAGCTTGTGCCCTAAGCACCAAAGAATTGCTAAAGAAAGGAAGAGATGGTTAAGAAATTATTAAGATTTCAATGAATGTCTCCAATGATTGGGATAAAACAGAGGGTGTATCATTATTCTTTAGGAAATAGAGATAATTCCAAGGTTAATTGAAGTGGTCAAAGGAAGGAGTAGACATGAGTTGACATTCCTTATTTCCATGTCAAATTAGAGGAATTAGGAGTGTTTTTTTTTTTCAGAAGTGATGTGTATTTTATAGATTTGTAGGGAAGGAATGCAAATTCACAGTATATTTCATTTGAGATAGTCAAGAACAGACTTTATGATGGGGTTCCAAAAGTAAATTGGTACATCTAGTTAGTTCTATAAGCTAAAATGGACATAGAAAATATTTATTGAATTTAATGATAATTATTATGATTCGTGGTTTGTATCCTAAATCACTAGTAACCATGCCACATGTGCTAAGGGGAAAGGCCTTTTTGAATTCTCATTTGCAAAAAGAAGAGCTAAAAGATTTCATTATCGATAATTTGTCATTAAGGATTTCACTATAGATAGACATCTGCCATTTCCAGATGTCCAAACCAGTGTTTGTCAACTTTTTAGGATGTGTGTTAAAGATGTCAGGGATCTATTTTGAAGTCTTATAAAAATATTATAATCTAAGAAAGTTGAAATAAATATTGGGATAGTATTTCTCTTTTTTTGTTTAAGTCTATGTCAAGTAAATAAAATACCTTCTTATTTTAATCATTTTGATTAATTAAAGATTTCCCTCCTTAACTCAATAGTGAGTAAGGAGCAAATATTCATACCGAAAAGCAACGTTCACTGAAAATACATGCAAATACCATGTTTATCATTAAATGAGATAATTATTCTCTGCTGTTCATGGAAACAAATATTTCTTTATTTTATTTTATTTTTCGATTTATTTATTTAATTAATTTATTTTTGGCTGTGTTGGGTCTTCATTGCTGTGCATGGGCTTTCTCTAGTTGTGGCAAGCGGGGGCTACTCTTCATTGCAGTGTGCGGACTTCTCATTGTGGTGGCTTCTCTTGTTGCGGAGCACGGGCTCTAGGTGCATGGGCTTCAGTAGTTGCGGCACGCGGGTTCAGTAGCTGTGGCTCACAGGCTCTAGAGCATAGGCTCAGTAGTTGTGGCACACAGGCTTAGTTGCTGCTCGGCATGTGGGATCTTCCCAGACCAGGGATGGAACCCGTGTCCCCTGCACTGGCAGGTGGATTCTCAACCACTGTGCCACCAAGGAAGCCCACAAATATTTCTTTAAAAAGAGATGAAAGAACTCTTCTCTCTTCTATTCAATTAGTATGGTTCTAGGCAGGGCAATTAGGTAAGAAAAAGGAATAGAAGGCATTGGATTGGAAACGATGCCTCTATTTGCAGATGACATGATCTTATATACAGAATATCCTAAGAATCCTCTAAAAAAAACTATTAGAACTAATAAATAATTCCAGCAAGATTGCAGGGTAAAAGATCAGTAAAAAAAAATGTATCTGTATGCATTAGCAATAAACAATCTGAAAATGAATTAAAAGAAGATTTCCATTAAAACAGCATCAAAAGGAATAAAATGTTTAGAAATATATTTAACAAAGGAGATGCAAACTTGTATTCTGTAAACTACAAAACAGTTTTGAAGGTAATTAAAGGAGCTCTAAATAAATGGAAAGACATCCCATGCTCATGGGTCAGAAGACTTAATATTTTTAAGATGCTAACACTCCCCAAATAGATCTACAGATTCAATGTAATACCCACCAAACTCCCAGCTGGCTTTTTTTTTTTTTTTTGCAGAAACTGACAAGCTGATTCTAAAATACAAATGGAAATGCAAGGGACGTGGAATAGCCAAACAATTTTGAAAAAGAAAGCATAGTTAGAAGACTTACAATTCCTGATTTCAAAACTTACAACAAAGCTATGGTAATCAAAACAATGTGGTACTGTCATGAAGATAGACATATAGATCAATGAAATACAACAAAGATACAAGAAATAAACCTATGTGTTTATGGTCCACTGATTTTCAACAAGAGTGCCAAGACAATTCAATGGGGGAATGAATAGTCTTTTCAATAAATGGTGTGGGAATATCCACAAAGAATGAAGTTGGACTCTTTACTTACACCATACACAAAAGTCCATCAAAATGGATCATAGATCTAAATATAAGGGCTAAAACTGTAAAGCCCTTGGAAAAAACAGGAGTAACTGTGACTTTGGGTTAGGCAAAGTCTTCCTAGATATGATACCAAAAGACATGACAAAAGAATAAATAAACAAATTGGACTTCTTCAAAGTAAACACTTTTGCGCTCCAAAGAATACCATCAAGAAAATGAAAAGACAACTTACAGAATGGAAGAAAATATTTGCAAATCATTTCTGACAAGAGACTTGCATGTAGAATATACAAAGATCTCTTACAACCGAATAATCAAAAAGATATCCCAATTAAAAAATAGGTAAACGATCTGAATAGACATTACTCAAAAAAAAAAGAAAATACACATGGCCAATAAGCACATGAAAAGATGTAACTTCATTAGCCATTAGGGAAATGCAAATCAAAACATCAATGAGATACTACTTCACACCCACCAGGATGGCTATAATAAAAAGACAGGTAGCAACAATGTGGAGAAATTGGAATCCTCATACATTGTTGGCAGGAATGTAAAATGGTACAGCCACTTTGGAAAACAGTTTTGCAGTTCCCCAAAATGTTACCTTAGTTACCATATAACTCAGCAATTCCACCCCTAGGTTTATATCCAAAAGAATTGAAAACGTGTGTCCATACCAAACCTATACACAAATATCCATAGAAATATTATTTATAGCAGCAAAAAAGTGGAAAAAAACCCAAATGCCCATCAACTGATAAATGAATAAAATTTGATATATTCATACAATGGAATATTGTTTGGAAATTAAAAAAAAATGAATTACTGATAAATAGATGAAACTTGAAAACATTATGCTAAGTGAAAGAAGCCAGTCAGCCCGTCACAAAAGACCACATATCATATGATTCCATTTATATGAAATGTCAGAATAGGCAAACCCATAGAGAAAGAAAGTAGATAAGTGGTTGCCTGGGATTGATGGAGGGGTTATTGGGGAAATAAACAGCAGTAACTAGTGATGCATACAGGGTATCTTTGTGGGGTGTGAAAATGTTATAGGATCCATTGTGGTGATGGTACACAATTCACAATTTGGTGAATATACTAAAACCCACTGAACTTTAAATGAGTGAATTTTGTGGAATGTGAATTATATCTCAGTGAGGTTATTTTAAAAAAAGAGAAATGGAAGTAGAGTTTCTATACAAAATTCTAAACCAACTGGTTTGAAAGATTCTTCTTCCTACAGTAGAAAAGCCTACTACATAGGCGACACTAATACCAGAATTTCCTAGATCCATTTATCATATAAGCTGTAGAGTAAAAATTCTTAATTTTGTCCTGGTGTTTGAGTTTGACCCATGCCGCAATTGCCTTTTGATTTCAAGATCTCACAATTTTGAATTCAATCTTGTTCATCTATGTCATCCTAAACTACCACTAGAAGGATTTATATATTTGGCTTTGAGCAGATTATTTTTCATATCCAATTACCACATGTATTTTCTATAATCTGCTTACCATTTCTCCTCTTCTTAGGAAAGGATATCCAACTTTACACGTGATATTATGATTGGATTCACAACTGTCTTTTTGGATAGCCTAGGAAGAGAAAGTAAACAGAATTAGAGCAGACACGCAGGTGAAATACTTGACCTTGATGGTCTAGAATTTTCCCAGCTGAGCCTTAGACTGCTTTGCTAGGATTTGTTTCTCAGTATAGTTGTGAGAGTCACAGCATTCTGGGATCACTTGTCCCACAGCCCATGGAAATGTGAAAACATCACTTCGGTTAAGGATGGCTGTAGGATGAAGTGCATCACACCAGCCTGTCTAGATCTTCCACTGAAAAATGGGAGTACTAACAGCATCTACCTCACAGGGTGAATAGGTGGCTGAATAACCCACACATACCGGACCAACACATGGAAGCCCACAGTGAATGGTCGTCACTGGAGGAGTGGGTAAGAGCTTGAGTTCTGACCTGGAAACACCAGGATTTAAACTCTGATTCTACCACTGTTAGCTTTATCCTTTTCAGGACTCCTCACTTCTCTGGGCCTGATTTTCTGTCAAGTGGGGTTAGTCGAACTCTATCTCATCAAATTGAAAATGACCTTGAATATGAGACTCACCAGTATTTTACATACCAATAAGAAGGAAACAATAATGCTGCCTGTTAAATTAACACAGCAATTGTAAAATGCAATTACAGAAATGTTAAATTGTGAAAAAAGGGGTTGATCTTAGAATCTCTGTAGTATAATAATACCTACGTACAAAGGAATTAATGAGAGTTAAATAACTATGAATAAGTAGAACTTGTAGAACAGTTTCTGACACATAATATGACTCAAGAAAAGACTGCTATTATTATTATTACTACTGTTGTCATTAATAGGAGGAGAAGAGAGGCCTTGTGGATTTCATAGCTCTGCCTCGCTGCCAAGGCCATGAAGTCATTTGAAGAAGATACGATGATATTTAATATAGTCCTCTTTTCTGAGAAGAATTCAGTGGTAATATTTTCCCAGCATCAATGTGCACATTTGGACTTTTAATTAACATTCTTTCCTGAATCTAAAATAGGTGGTAGTATAGGATGGATAAACAAGATCCGACTGTATAGCACAGGGTATTCAATATCCTGTGAGAAACCATAATGGAAAAGAATATGAAAAAGAATACGTATATATATGTGTATAACTGAGTCACTTTGCTATACAGAAGAAATTAACACAATATTGTAAATCAACAATACTTCAATAAAATAAAAAAAACTATAAAGAACTTAGAATAGTACATATCAGTAATAAATGTTTATTATTATAAAATAAATAGGTGGTAGTAATATAGGACATTTTTAAAGCCTATCTTAGTATCATGTCCCTAAGTGATATCCTAATAAAGGGAGAGAAATGTCAGTGAAAATCTGAATTTATAGAAACTAGACAATTAAAGTGTTTAATATTGTATATAATAAGTGTATTTGCTTTTAATATGAATTATATATATTACTAACTCATATATACTGAATTTTAATTCAGGGGAATTCATTCAGAGATCAGAATTAAAAGCAAAGTTCAAATTTGGAAGTATTAATTAATCCTGATAGAGCATCTTAGGCAGCTGTATGTTATTGCCAAAATAATAAAAAACTTCTGGGGAATTCCCTGGTGGTCCAGTGGTTAGGACCCGGCACTTTCACTGCCAGGGGCCTGGGTTCGATCACTGGTCAGGGAAGTAAGATCCTGCAAGCTGCGTGGCATGGCCAAAAAAAACAAAACAAAAACTAAAACAACCTTCTGTCATGACAATGAGACATAATCATTTAATACAACTCTCTTGCCAGTTTAAGGATTGTGCATAGAAAAAGTAGGGAATGGTATCGATTTTTTTGCATGTAAATATTTTGTTATTGTTCAGCACATGTATTACTCCTTCTCTGCCCTTCTGTTAAACTGTTTTGACTTTGAGTGTTATGTTTATTTTTTTTCTTGACTCAAGTCTCAGTTTCAGTGGTGTAAGCCTTCTGTGAAGCATAAAGTTTTTTCCCGTTGCAGAGCACAGGTTCCGGACACGCAGGCTCAGCGGCCATGGCTCATGGGCCTAGCCGCTCCGCGGCATGTGGGATCCTCCCAGACCGGGGCAGGAACCCGTGTCCCCTGCATTGGCAGGTGGACTGTCAACCACTGTGCCACCAGGGAAGCCCATGCATAAAGTTTTGGTATATCAGAGATCCTCTCCTCATACTGAATCCAAGAAGAGTCGTAGAGCTCTAAAGAAATATATCCAGAAAAAGCTTTTAAAAAAATCTTGGTCCTTTCACCATCAGTGAGTACTAATTTTGTACAAAATGCTTTCTATTCTAAAATCAATGTAATAAAAATTTACCTCAGTAGTATGAAAAGTAGGTTCAATGTGTGAGTATTACAAGAATAAATAAATGTAAAACTAAAAGTTTACCTCAATTCCTGAAAAAATTAGATTTGGAGAATAATTCACTATGGTTCTGGTGTTATAGGCACTGTCCTCTTTATTTTTGACTGTGAGGCTAACATTGAACTTATCATTGTGGGACCTGACAATAAGCAGGCCCTTTTCTGTGGTGGAGACATCCAGGGCGAGGTCCGAGATACATTTTTCCTTGTTTCCACAATCTTTGGCAAAGGGAATCTGAAATGTTCACAGAAAAACATTTTTCAAACTTTAGCTAGGCATTATTGAAAATTACCTATGAACTTGCATAAAAGAAATGACATACTGCCAAAAGAAGAAAATCATAAAGAGAATAGATTTCACTGCAGAAATCATAAGGAATTTTTACAGTTGTTCCTATAATTGATAGGGGAAAATTATAACCTTTACTTTTGGTTATAAATTCTTCCATTCCTTTAAGGAATGCACAGTTTTCACAGATGTTTTTCAATGCCTTTCGTCTGCCAGAGTAGAACAGTTTCAAAGAAATAAGTCAAGTACTCTACAATCCAAAGTTACGAGAGAACACTGTAACACTCACCTCTGATTATGAGATTTTCTATTTAAAAGAATCAAATACTTAGGATCATAATATCTCAGTCAAGAGGGTAGAAAATGAGAAAGCCACATAACTGGGAGCTTCCCTTGACTCCTTTTCTTCATTAAGCCCTTCCCCTTATCTAATCCATCACCAAGAACAGTCCATTCTACCGCTGTTCTCAGTATTTCCCACAGCTCTCCTTGCCTCTCCATTTCCACCACCACCTCTAGTCCAACCCATCTTATTTCCTCCCTAGACTAAAGTAACAGCTTCCTGACTGGTCTCCCACACCCACTCTTGATTCCCTCCAATCATTCTCCACTGCACAGCTGAAGTAATCCTTAAAAAAAAAAAAATCCAGTGCTATCAGTGAACCAATTAAAACCAACAATGGCGTTCCATGGCTCCTCAAAAACATTTAAAATCTGTGCAGTGGCACAAAGTCCTGGTGATCTGGCTCCTGCCTGTGCCTCCTGCCTCATCCCACATGACCTTCCACCCTTGCTCTTCAGCTCCAGCCATGCTAGTGATTTTAGTTTAGTTCCTTTCATGCCTCAGAACCTTTGCACATATCCCTCTGCTTGGACCACTGCTCTTCCACTTCCTAGGCTTCAGGTCTCAAATGCAATGTCATAAGTTCCAGGGAGTGGCCCTGAAACACTTCAGTCTAGCAGAAGTTCCCGTTGAGCTCTGGAAGTTCTCCAGAGCATGTGCTTTAATTACTACCTAATACCTATTTCCTAGGTTAGACAGTAAGCTCTGATGTCTGGTATATATAAGACACTCAGTAAATATATTTGGAAGGGAGAAGGGAAAGCAGAAGATAGGTGCGGGGGAAAGCTAATTCTCCACCACTAGTGATTCCTCCATTGGTGCCACACTTGTGATCCCATCCTTTTATCCACTCACTCACTCTTTCTCAGGGGTGGGACAGTAGACTCTGTGAATTTGGAAGCAAAAACTAGGTGAACACAGCTCAGTCCCTTCCTGTCTCTTCTGCTCTTGGGGCGGTGGTGAGCTCATGGGAAGCATACATCTACATTTCCATTCTGCAAGTTTTACAAGGTGGGCCCCCGGAAAGGCCCGAGATTGCTGGCCTGAGATTGCTGAGCACTGCTAATGACCTATTTGGTTACCTGTGGTCTATGCCTGGCTCCGTAGGAGGACACCGATTATACCCAAACCATGCCCTGCAACCCAGTGTTCATTAATAATAAAGGGGAGTTCCAATTGGCCAACCCATGTCCTTCTTTCGATTGGTCCTAAATTTTGGGGCGCTAAAAATAGGTGTCATTTATAAGTTCCCTTAAACTCCAACAGTAGGAAGTTAGAAGAATTGGGAAAAGTCTAGAAGAGTCTAATTCATTTTTTGTGTGTGTGTGTGGTATGCGGGCCTCTCACTGTTATGGCCTCTCCCGTTGCGGAGCACAGGCTCCAGACGCGCAGGCTCAGCGGCCATGGCTCACGGGCCCAGCCGCTCCGCGGCATGTGGGATCTTCCCGGACCGGGGCACGAACCCGTGTCCCCTGCATCGGCAGGCAGACTCTCAACCACTGCGCCACCAGGGAAGCCCTAATTCTTTTTTTAATTTTTTAATATAATATAATTGATTTAGGCTTCTGTGTATACATCTGTTTATGTGTTTCAGTTTTTTCCCCCAATATATCCACAAATAAGTATTCTGAATTAAAAAAAATCTGACTTACATATTCATGTACTGAATTTGGTAAAGCATCATCAAGAACGGGCCCATTTTCTGGATCGGTAAGATTAAAATCCAAAGTTATTCTCACAGAGTCCCGAAAGTCATGCTTGTCCTAGAGGTGAAAACATAAAATATGTTATCGGCATCATATTAATTGGATGTTCTGACCTTGTCATGGCTTCCTTCTTCTGCCCTGTGGGCCAGGCTCGCTGGACATTCTTGTGTACCTGATCTGACATATGACCTGATCAGGCTTTTGCTTCACTGGAGAGAGACTGCCCTTCTACCTTGACAAGGGACGCTGCTAGAACGAATGCAGAGGCTTCCTATTGCGACCAGTTGACTCACGTCCAGCTTCTCAGATGGGCCTGCTGGAATGATGGATAGGTCGTTCTTGGCCATGTCAGGATGTACCCCTCAAAGCTACTTACATAATAATATCCTTTCTCTTGAGACCTCGAGCTAAAAATCACTGTGTAATACTTATAGGAAAGTCTTTCGACTTCAAGGGAGCAACCCTTCTTTAAATTGAGTTGCATTTCATTAATATAATATATACCTTGAGTTGTAAGAACTTTATATGTGAAATGATATGAAAATAATATGGATGTGATGAACATTGTTTATACTATCATCATTGACAGCCATCATTCATGACATATCCAGAATTATGAGCTTTATACACATTATTGAGAATTATTTCAACAATCCTCCAAGATGCATACTAATTACAGTCTTTATTTTACAGATAGAAAACTGAGTCTCTAAGAGACTAAACCACTTTGTCAAAATTACTCAGAAAGTGAGGAAGCTGGGATACAAATTCCATCCTGGCTGACTCCAGAACAAATGTTAAAGTATCCATTAAAATCCAGAAGAATTTTGGAAATTTTGAAACTAGTTCATTCCTTTTAATCCCAGTGCCTAGATATAGCTAGACACTAAATTTTTGGAGAAACATATACTACAGTGCTTTTTTAGCAGGTTGGAGGCACTGCCAAATCTGGTTTCATGGCTTTTCAAATCTTATCCCAGTTCTAACTCCTAAATGTTCAATTCTGATGAAACAAATTTAAAAAAATCCTCCATTTTTATTTTTCTAATCATAAATTGACTTCAATGTTGACCAAATAAGCTTATTTTGACATATGTCATGAGGAATATTGACTTGAAAATCACTGAGGAAGAGTAAACATGGCACACCAGCATGCATGTCTTCTGTCACTTTCCTGCCCCTGACTACAATATTTTCAAAATATGGAAGATGAATGCATCAAGAATACAGAAATAAGTCAGAGGTGGGGCAAATAGGCCTATTTCATTTAAAATTCCAAGATCATGTTCAAGTCTGTAAGTTTCAGTCTCCGTTAACAAAATCAGTGTTTTCTCAGTACCTCCATTCTTCTTTTCTTCTTCTTTAGTGTCATGTACCTTTTAAGAAAATGTTTAAGAAACTCCTGTCCCACATACACAGTGACCCGATAAAATACATTTAAAATGGTTCAAACTGGCTTATCAGCCATTTCTAGAGGTTCATCATTTGCTTTCCAAGTCTCCCTCACCCACCAAAACAGGGACAGGTAGCACAAAGTCTACAGATGATAGAAAATACCAGATCTTTTCCCTTTAATCTAAAGTCAAAGAGTGAAACACATAGTTCAGTGGACAAGAACAGACCCTGGAATGCATATGGCCCAACAGTTTCCCCTCAGGGCATTTAAGCACTTCTGACGGACAAGGCCCACAAATGTTCAACGAGTTAGATTCTAACTTGTTGTTAAAGTTCAAGGTGAAAGAAAGAAAGAAAGAATGAATGAATGAAATGAATAAATGAATGAAATACAAGGTCTCTATCAACTGTGCCTTTTGATGTTCCATAATATATGGATATTTGACAGCATACACAGGGAAGATGAAAGATAGTTTTATGAAATGTATTTGGAAATTAGAAAATCAGACCTGTGATTTTCTGATAAAAGTGAACAAAGTTTAATTCATGATTTGCACTTTGAAATAAAAGTAAGATTGACTGACTTGAAATAAGACATCTATACTTCATTTTTGATTTGGAACAAGGCAGCTATTATATATGATTTACTTGCCAACATGTAGAAGGAATGCTTAGTGCATTCTGATTCTCGAACTGTGATGTTTCTTTGAATCTTCCTCTCTTGAGTTCCAGAGAAAAAACTCCGTGATATCTGTCTTAGAGAATCTAGTGTGATACGGTATTGCATATCTATAAAAATAAAAAAAGAATAATTGACAGATATGTTCATTTCAGGTGATTTTCATATGATCCAGTTCATTAAATTAACATTACAGAAAAATCTCTTGGGCAATCAGTCGACAAAAGTTCTCTGTTATTCAGCATATCCATACTACTGTAATACAATGTATTTGCAGTCATGAAGATAACCTTGAGGAACTCTATAGAACTGCTTTCTGAGTTCACAAGGCTTTTAATGTTTAATTACGCTTATTTTAAAATGTATATGTATGTTTACACACACACCCCCCCCCCCGCTACATACCACCTAATTTCTTGTCCATGCCTATGTTTACTGGGTTTTCACTTAATTTTTTTTTTTTTTTTTTAGTGTAGAAATGTTGGATCCCTGATTAGAATATTCGTTATGTTGTATTTCAATAGAGAAAAAAATACATTAGTGACATTTTAACCTATTTTATAAAAAATGTCATTTTAGACTATGTTCAAAGGATATAATAATATAAGCCTAGTAAATAAGTTTAACAAAATAAGCATACCACAACGAGCAAAACAAGTTAAACCTTATACTTTCTATGAAGGCAACAATCTTTCTTACTTGATTGCTTAATTACTACACAAAAATAAGACAAATAATGTTGCATATGAAAATGTTAATTGTTATTTTACATTCCTATACCTCATTCATCTTCCAGTCAGAGGTCCACTGCAGATCATAAACATGCACATATAGAAAAAATTTAGAAAAATAGATTTTAAGGATAAGGGGTTTTTCTCATTCTACTTGTATTTGGTTTGCAGAGTAAATTACCTTTCGGCAGCCAATGGCCTTCATAGTTTTGACTCCAACATGTTTCAATATCATTAAAAACCGCTTTAGAAATTGTGGAGTGCAGGAAAAAAGGGGATACCCAGGCTGACGTGATGTGCCTGAGAACACACACGGAATCTGTCTGACACTCAAAAACCAGGGTCACCTCCTGACTGGAGCAAAGGAATCTCAGGAAGGTAGGGTGGCTGGGCAGTCAGGTCCTCTGCAGTACCAGTCTTACTGGAGAGAGCCCAGTTTCCAACTCTGCCTCTCAACTGGTGTCTCTGTCTTTCTTTCTCCTTAGCACTTGACTGTTCACAGTCAATAGGAGAGCCAGAGGGGAAACATAGAATCCAGCTGCGGAAGGCCACCAAATATAAGCATGTAGTTTCTGCTCCAGAATTTACTGGGTTCCATAACCTATTCCTTCTGCAATAGAATTTTTTTCAAGGTTCAACCTGTTTGCAGGGGCAAAGGTGATGTGCAGATTCCTATCATCGAGGGAAATAAAAAAAAAATATCTCACTGGATTTCATCATGCAGGAGCAAATACATTGTCCTCCTGCCCCAAAGTGCTTCTGTATATACGACACTTACCAGCTTCGTAAACCCTGTCTTCTTTGGACTTCAATTTCACATCAAAACACACTGTGGCATTTATGCATACTGTTTCCTTTCCCTCCACGCGGCAGTTTTTCTTTTGAATATTCACTTTATTGGGTTCAAAATTCATGGTCACTTTAACTACAGCCACATCTCGGGACCTGCAATCACATAAGCCATGGTGATGACTCACACATTTTTACATTTAATGCATGCCATCATTTTGGCAGTGCAAAGTGAGGGCATCCAAGAGGATTCTTCTTGGTGTACAGTATGGGCTCTCAGGACTCCTTTCTCTCTTGAATCTTTGATATAGAAGAAATTGGAATTGATGTTCTGAAGGCACCCAGGTTATTCTGGAACCATGTTAGGCTTTGGTTTCTGAAGGGTAGCAGAATATGCAACCCTAAAATATGGTTATAGGAGTTTAGGACAGGCCACCCCCAAACATGCCGCTTTGGTATATTGATTTTGAGCTGCAGGCACTTAAAACACAAAACATGCAGGGAGAGGCTTCCTCTGAACTCTACTTACTTACTTAAAGACAGATCCTCCAAAAGAAACTCAGTTGTCATAAATCTCTACCCAGGAGTTTCATCAACCAGGGAAAATCGACTCATTACAAGAGAGGAGGTTGCAGTGGACACCACACCCAGACAAACTTTGTTGCAAACCATCTTACCTCCCATCTATTCTCCTGAGGGCCTATTCATCTTTCCTAAAAAAAATCATTTACTCTCCCCTGAGGCCTACAGCCCCCTCCCCTTTCCCTATTAAGATGATTTTGAAGTGTGAATGCTAAGCTACCTGGGGAAGCTATTCATTTTTCCCTGGGATCTCCCATGTATACATGAGGTATACGTGTTAATAAACTTCTGGGTTTTTTTTTTTTTCTTATTTGTCTTCTTTTACTACAGTCGTCTCAGCCAAGAACTCAGAAGGGTAAAGGCAAAATTATTTTTCATCCCCTACAATTTATAGGCCAAAGACCCATATTGCCCATGATAGAAAAGAGATAAAACCAAGCAACCAGGTGCAACCTTAGAACCAAAACCATATTTTCGGCACTTTTGAGTTTGCTCCCCATCTGGAAAGAGTCCAGAGGCCCCTGGACATCGTTTCTGCACTATTAATACTTGTCTGTTCTTCTTGTAGGTTCAGCCTTGTCCCTGTTTCTGAGAAGGAGAAGCAGAATAGCATTTGAAGCGCTGTGCTAGGCACACATGCTATTTATTATTCATTTAAATTTTAAATTAACTTTCATAACAAGACATGTTATTATCTCTCTTTCATATGTGAGATAACTGAGGCTCTGAGAGGTCAAGTATATTTTATCCAAGGTCAAAAGCTGTTCAGAGGGCAAAATTGGGATTTTTAAACCCAGTCTTTTTAGTTCCAAAGCCCAGTGATTTCCAGTAATCTGAAGTGAGAGCAGAGTAATACAAAATTAGGCAGAGTATACGGAGCTTGACGCTAATGCCTTAGAATAAAGTCAGCATAATTGTTGAACACCGTTATCTGGTTTCTGCCTTGTAACCAGACTGGCTCTTTAGAGCTAGGTATCTTGTGAATACATAGGTCCCTGCTTATGCTTTGGCGTTTGAAAAGAAAAATTATAGTTATTTTTCTTTTAAAACAATTTACACATAGAAAATATGAAAATATAGTAAAGGAAACAAAGAAAATACAAATCAGTTGTAATTCTATCATTCAACAATAATCACCATTCATATACATATATATGTACGTCTGTATAGAGAGAGACGCATACACACACATACATGCATAAGTATACACACACACACACACACACACACACACACACACACTGGCCCATATACAAGCATAAGTACTTTAAAAACATAATATAATAAACAACCTTCCAATATTTCTATTTTTCTGAGAACATTATTGTTAATGGCAGTATACGATTCCAACATATGCATGAACCATAATCTAGTTACTCAAACCTCTCTTACTGGATATTTATCTTACCTTCTTCAAAAAAATATCTATAACCTACAGCACTGTGATTACTCTAAAGACCATACATCTTTAACCATAGACTATATCTTTAAAAAATTATTAGGAGGTAAAATTAAAAAGTATGAACATTTTAAGGCTTTTTAACACTTCAGTGACAAATGCCTGCTAATGCGTTTTAACCAGTTTACTGTTTCACCAGCAACGAATGAGTGAATGAGCGTGTCTAGTTTCCTGCTTGGAAGTTTGGATCCTCTGGGCATGAGGCTGCCTTGACCACTCCCCAACCCACATCTCCTCTCTGCCCCACGCAGATCTTCACAGTGTCTGTGGCTCAGTCTACCCACAGGATGGGGTTCTCCCATCTGCTCCTGGATGTCCCTGACTGCTGGGTGGGCCTATGTTTATCACCTGCCATCCATATCCACTCTCAATCCCTCCTTCAGCATTGAAAATCTTGGTCTTCACGTTGCAGTATACTGGTTTAGTCCATTTTGCTGGGCGACAACAGGGACCCGAATCTGTCATTCTGGCCCCTCGATGATAAAGCCTTGACTGGGGACAGGAAAGGCCAGAAACAAGTTTTCAGGGCTTTGTAAGAAGCCCTTGAGACAAAACTGGAGAATAAAAATCGTCCTTAAAACGTATGTATATTTTTTGGGCTTCCCTGGTGGCGCAGTGGTTGAGAGTCCACCTGCCGATGCAGGGGACACGGGTTCGTGCCCCGGTCCAGGAAGATCCCACATGCCGCGGAGTGGCTGGGCCCGTGAGCCATGGCCGCTGAGCCTGCGCGTCCAGAGCCTGTGCTCTGCAACGGGAGAGGCCACAGCAGTGAGAGGTCCGCATACCGCAAAAAACAAAACAAAAAAAACTATGTATATTTTTTAATATACAGGGGTGAATACAATAAATATTCCTGGGTAAAGATTATCTTAATGAATTAATCCAGGATTAACAGTTCGAACAAAAACTAAATGTTCTCTTTGTTCCCAAAACTGGTGACTTCTGGTCTGGAGCCTTGGTTTCGGGTGGGCTCCCCCGAAAGTCACAGCCATTGCTGCCCAGCATTCTCCCCTCCTAGGCATCACCTTTCAGTTTTCCTTTCCCTCTACTGTACAGTTAAAAATATTTTTTAAAAAACATAATGGTTACTCTGTATAGTTTAGTGTACAACTTTTATTTGACCATTAGTTCTTAAGGATTATCTTAAATTATGACAAAGTCATATTTTCCAGTCTCTGTCTTCACCTCTTTCACAATTTTCTTTACTATCCTTCTACATAAAGTTTGGCAAAAGACTATCTGAATTGCACTAAACTAATGATTAATTTGAAAGAATCAACATGTGGACTTTCCATTGAGGCACATGGCATAAATTTTTTTTATTTATTAAATCCTTCCTTTATATGTTTTAACAAAGTTTGCAACATATTTCAAAATTATCACACAAATTTCTCGTTAAGGTTATTGACATTTTTTAGTCACATTTTTTCAAATAGAACCTTTTTGAAATCATGTCTTATTAACTAGTTAAAGCTAGTTATTAATGCTATTAATTAATAAATTATTTTATTAATAAGTTAATTGATTAATAAAATGGTATTAATGAATATATCTGACGATTGATGAGGATCTTACAGTTAACTGAAATTAATTTGGGGATGCAGGAATTTTAAAGGCTGAGAAAAGATATTACTGTAGATGCTTCTATGCTTGCAACAATGTAAACATAATCAGACAATGGTGCACAAATGTCTAGTTCTATGTGTTAGGTAAATGAATGAAGAGCTAAAAGCTTGTAAGTAACTTAAATTTAGGGAAAGTTTCTTGTTTATATACATCCTGTATGAGGCTCACTTTTCCCCTATGCTTCCCTCCAAGCACAATACTTATCTTAGTGACAATTACATAATAGATACCCCAATTAAGTGTTGATTCTATTTGTTCCTTTAATATGGTTTCTCTATTTTTAAGATTTATCAACTTCTCAGATTCCCAAACTGCATAATTTTTATCTGAATAATGGAGCACAAAAAGAAACAGACATTTGGTATATAAATTCTTATCATACTCTGAGCTCTGGAACTGTTCGGAAAATATTATCATACTAATTGGATGTTATTCAAATACATACCAGAAGAGGGCAGCACCACCAAGGCCGCCAATAGTGACATCAGTCAGACCGTCACCATTTAAATCCATTTCTCCGTGGATAGACTGGCCAAAAAATTTCAGTGTCTCGCCATCTCCCCCTGATGGAATACGCTGTGAAAATCCCAGCAGAGAGTTTTTAATGTCAGAAGAGTCTCTTCAAAAACAATTTCAAATAAATCTGAGAACTTGGATTGGTTAACAAAAAATTAAAATTAGAGATCTTTTGGAAACCTGCCCAAGAGGCCCCTCATGTGGAGACAAGAGGAATTACTCAGATATTCCCAAAGGATATTCTTTTTATAGTGCAGACAAAATCATTTCAGGGTTATTGACACCAGGGAGAGGGGAAAATATTATAATAACGTCATCTTGTCCAATCCTCAAGGAAAACATTATGAGTAGTTGGCTCTACTTTCTAGTTCCTGTTCAATTCCATTACACAGAGATATTTAAAGGTGCTGTAAACACATCATACAAGCAAGAGGGGGAGTACAAAATTATCCTAGGGTCAGTTTGGGGTTCACTGAACTTTGAGGCTGGGTATAAATAATACATGCTATCAAATACATTTTTCAATATGCAATCTTTACTGTCTGTCAAAAGTGGTTCTGAAAGTCAAGAGCATAATAGACTCAGTTTCATTCATATGTATCCACAATGTTGGGAAGGCACAATGAATATGGAGTTCTCGAAGACTGATCTGTGCACATTACCACACATAATATGTTTGACATCTGTACTTCCTGACTTAGCTTGGGTTCAAGCTGATAATATTTTAATAGAACCTGATGGCAGGGAAACCCAACTGACAGACACACCCTAAACTCGGGATCTCCTTATCCTCCTGTTTTTCCACTTAAATATCATAAAATAAGAAGCAAAATAAGGCAAACCAGATGGAAACATTTTTCATGCTTAAATGTTTGTGGCTCAGTGGAAATTATTTCCTTATTTTTTCAGCAAAAAAAACAGGAGTTATCAGCCCCACTGTTGCTGGAGGACTTGATTCAGTTTGATTCTGGACCATTCCATACACAAGCAGCACCTCTAGTTACCATGGAAATGAATGAGCACATCCTCACCTATCCTTGGGAAAGCATTTTGCCAATAATTAAACAAACTCAACTCTAATATTCTTTATTGTTTTTGTTGCTTAAAGCTGCACCTTGATTTACCACCATTTTACAAAATTAATTCCTTATGGCAATCTAGTCTACTTACTAATGATTTAAAAATCCTTCTTTTTCTACTGCAAATGCCACTCCATTAAATGTGAGGGATTGAAACTGAATGAATAAAGGGGTAGAACACAAGAAACTCCTTCCTTCAGTTCCTGATTCCATCATGCTCCCATAGTTAATACAGCCTATTTCCAGTTACAAAAAATCATGAAGATTTTTAACAGAAGCAAATCACTTATTAAATGGATAGCAGTGTCATTACGGAAATATGCCCTTTATTTTGTTGTTTCACTATTAAGGTCATTATGACTTTATGAAAAATTAAGCACAACTTCGCAAGACATGAATATATTTTGAGAATTCTATTGACAACAGAACCGAAGAACAATCAACTGTAAAGAGAAATAATTGATGTTCTGATTTTCTTTTCATGTTATGTAAGCTAGAAAAGTAGTGAATTCTATTTTGTTTACAAGTAGCTGTTCAATGCCTAATTAACTATTGTTACGTAAAAACAGACAACTACATTAGAAGAATTCCTTCAAACTCTTTTACTTTTATAATGCATGAAACACTTCTGTAAATGGACATTTTTCTCATGTAGGAAAAAGTTACATTTATGTATTAGAGCCATTAACTGACAATAAATTTAAAACAAGAACAAAAGAAATCCCCTGCAGGTTAAGTTTAATTATTCAGATTTTTTTTTTCCAAGAGGGATTACTTGGGAGAAAATTGTAAACCTTCAGAAGCCCAAATTTATTTGATGAAAATATACCAATTTACTTCATAAATATAAACTTAATGTGATTTTATTATAAAAACATGGGTATTGAATATAAAAACAATTTCATCTCCTTTATTGGCTAAATCATGTAATTATTGTTCTCTTACTCAGAAAGTGGTATCCTCTGATTATGATCAGGCACACTGTAGATGTTAAATAGCTTTGTTAAAAAGCGTTCTTTCGTTTTGCTTTTTTTTTTGTGGTACACGGGCCTCTCACTGTTGTGGCCTCTCCCTTTGTGGAGCACAGCTCTGGACGCGCAGCCTCAGCGGCCATGGCTCATGGGCCCAGCCGCTCCGTGGCATGTGGGATCTTCCCGCACCGGGGCACAAACCCGTGTCCCCTGCATCGGCAGGCGGACTCTCAACCACTGCGCCACCAGGGAAGCCCCTGTTTTGCTTTTTTTACCATTTCAAAAGATCAGGTCATGGAGACAAGGCAAATAACAACAGAAAAAAAAAAAAAAACTAGATAAAAGAATAAAATTACAAGTAATTCTTCTATAAAGAAAATTTAGAAATCTAGTTTCCCAAGAGACAGAGGAAAAAAATTAAATAACTCATGAAGCAAGACATAGGTACTGAACCCACTTATCACTTAAGGGCAAGAATCACAGAATCAGAAATATATGTGTAATATAATAAACCAATGTTATCTCAATGAATAATAAAGCTGAAAAAACCCATATATTGCCACTGATTGTATGACAATACACCACTGTTGTATTGCATAGTCCTATTGTATAGGACTATGTATAGTCCTATGTATAGGACTATTGTATAGTCCTGCTACACTAAATTATAATTAAATAAAAGAATCTGTAGATTTAACTTCTTACTTGTGCATACTCTTCCCTTATAGTCTTGCCACTTCCATGATAAATGTACACAGCTCCCCCATGATCATCTTCCAGGGGTGCTCCTATCACGATGTCATTAAATCCATCAAGATTGAGGTCTTTCACAGCAGAAATAGCTGTTCCAAAACGAGCCCCACATGGTTCATTTTTGTTTTCCTTTGTGCATGAATTGTGCTTCAGAGACGAACAGCAAGTCTGCTTCATGGGTTCCAGGCTCATTTGATATTCAAACCTTGTCTGGAAGAAAGATAAACAGGATATTTATGGATTCTGTCATTACTACAGCAGAGCGAAGTTTCTAAGTACATACTAAATCAGCGCTACTAAAAACCATTTGTACCTCAATGGTAAAGTTTGTAAAATTTCTTGAAAAGTGTGTCTATCTGAGAGCAAAGTTAGAGATTTCAAAGAACAGACTGTAGCAGTGTGGGAAAGATGATGTACTGAGGACTTTAATGGATTCTCCTTTTAATGTAATCAAGTGAGTACGTAACTCACAGCAGCTCTTTAAAGCTGAAGAGCTGAATTTTAAAATCCTCAATTCGTGTCACTATCCTTTCTTCACCCATTATTGTGCTTTTTGGAAAAGTCTCTCTCTATTCTCCCCTATAAAGGATGGCAAGTGCTAGCAATGATGAACAGCAACAGATTTTCTTGGGAAAAAAGGGAAAAACAGCACAGGGGTAAAAAAATGTTGACAGGAGGAATCAAAAAGATGATAGGAAGAAAGATATGTAATTTATGATTTAAAATAATTATTATGGGAAAGACTCTAATAATTTAACAAGCTAAATAGATACATCCCAACTTTGCTGTAAACATCAAAAAATTCTTCTAATGAAGAAATCAGAATTATTTTGCTTAGCAAATGATGTCTAAAGTTAGGATCAGAAAAACAAAATCTCACTGTAGCAGAGTGAAGTATTCCAAAGACCACAGCAGTTTGCTCAAAGTCTTTGGTGTCACTGCCTTAAAAGTCACTGCTTCTCCACAGTCTCTCCCCCTTCCCCCTTTACACACACACACACACACACACACACACACACACACACACACACACAGAGCTTGAACTGTTAATGTGACCCACCTCTAGACCAGAGCTCATGAATGGTTGCTCTGTGAATTTAGCAATTTAGTGATTTATTTATCTTTATTCTATATACTCTTTAAAAAGTTCACATTTACAAGCAGAAAATATCTAACAGTTTGAACTACTTTATCAGAATTCTAAATGTTCGTTTAGAGACTGAGGAGTTAGTGAGGTAGGCTGGCCCTGAAAGCTTCTTTGCTCCTTTTGCCGAAGCAAGTGAAAAATTAGAACAACATTATTAATTGAAATTTTAAGAAAGAAAGATTCTCCCAGATTTCGACCAAAGTTATCAGGTTACGGTTACCATTACCTGATTCAGAGCATAGATGTACACTTTTCCTTGTTCCTCCTTCTCTGTTCCCATGAACATAGGAGCCCCGACTAGAAGAATGTCAGTATTAGAATCTTTATCAATGTCAACTGTCGTCAAAACACTTCCAAAGTAGGAACCGATCTAGGACACAAGACAAAACAGAACAAAACAGTCTGATGAACATCAGAAATTCTCAAGGAAACTAAAAACCTGCATTTCTCTTACTTATACCAATTGAGAAGAGTGTTTGGGAGTCAGATGACAAAGGAAATGAAATATAGAAACCGATGCTACCTGAGAGCTCTTTATTTGCTCTTGCATGAAGCTAATGAATATTAGGTCCATCCTGGGGGATGAGCAGTTGTCATAGATTCTGTAACTTGAGAATAAGAGAAAGGATTTCCTCTGTATTTCACCCTAACCTCTCTTCTCCACAAATCAGAAAAGATCAGTAATAATACAACAATTTTTTAAGGAAATAAATGAAATAAACAATAGAAGGCATTCCTGAATGGCTTCAGTATATGTTTAAATACACCATGAGGAACTGAATTATCTCGGAACAGTGGGGCAACATATTTCACCTTAGAGTCTTAGAAGACTGTCTACTCAACAAAATCGCTAAGTCTTGTCCCAGCAGCTATGAGAGATAGAGAAATATAAAAGGATTGCTGGGGGACCATCCTCTAGCAGGACTGTATTTTCTCTTTAATGATAGGGATGAATTTTAGGGAAATCCAGGGTACTTGTGCTTCATCATCCAGGTGCAATAACTTTCTCAAATGTTGACCTGTGTCTGATGTTCGACGTGCTGTATAATTTTATCCTTGAAATTTCCTGTCGTCTTCCATGACTTTACTTTTGCTCTTCTGATTCTGCCACTGTATCACAGACCATTCTTTCTTTCCATTTTGCTGGCTCCTTTCTCTCCTTCCATTCCCTAGATTTTGGCCTCCCCTGAGTTCAGGCCTGCAACCATTCCCTTCTTTTAGATGACCAATTCTCCCCTACCAATTCCCACTATCTCAAATGGCAAATGCACTCCATCTTCCTTCTCAAGACTCCCAGTTCTACATTTCTACAGATTGCCAGACAGCTGCTAGACACTGATTTTTTGAATGTCCTTTTCTCACAGGCTTATGAAAGGTTTAAAAGGTCTTTGCTTTTAGGTTGAATTAATTACAAATGTTAAATAAAATGCTGTAAGATCTGGCAATATTGGGTCTTCATTCCCACATGGCAATAGCTGACTGAAGCTGAGCAGGGGCTAAGCCCATGGATGGTTCACAAGCTGCCCAGCCCATGGTTCCCACTTTCTATTGTCTTCTGTCCAGCAGCTTTTTTATTTGTTTACCTCCCTGCCACCTGCAACCATTTGGATTTGTGCTCACTGTTACAGAAAACATGTCTAAAACCAAACACCATTTAAAAAATATCTAAACTGCTTGAGTTGCTGACATTCTTTTTTTTTCTGAATTTTTGAATTTTATTTCATTTATTTTTTTATACAGCAGGTTCATATTAGTCATCCATTTTATACACATCAGTGTATACATGTCAATCCCAATCGCCCAATCCAGCACACCCCCACCCCCACCCACCTCTGCTTTCCCCCCTTGGTGTCCATACATTTGTTCTCTACATCTGTGTCTCAATTTCTGCCCTGAAAACCGGTTCATCTGTACCATTTTTCTAGGTTTCACATATATGCGTTAATATATTTGTTTTTCTCTTTCTGACTTACTTCACTCTGTATGACAGTCTCTAGATCCATCCATGTCTCTACAAATAACCCAATTTTGTTCCTCATTATGGCTGAGTAATATCCCATTGTATATATGTACCACATCTTCTTTATCCATTCGTCTGTCGATGGGCATTTGGGTTGCTTCCATGACATGGCTATTATAAATAGTGCTGCAATGAACATTGGGGTGCATGTGTCTTTTTGAATTATGGTTTTCTCTGGGTACATGCCTGGTAGTGGGATTGCTGGGTCATATGGTAATTCTATTTTTAGTTTTTTAAGGAACCTCCATACTGTTCTCCATAGTGGCTGTATCAATTTACATTCTCACCAGCAGTGCAAGAGGGTTCCCTTTTGTCCACACCCTCTCCAGCATTTGTTTGTAGATTTTCTGATGATGCCCATCCTAACTGGTGTGAGGTGATACCTCATTGTAGTTTTGATTTGCATTTCTCTAATAATTAGTGATGTTGAGCAGCTTTTCCTATGCTTCTTGGCCATCTGTATGTCTTCTTTGGAGAAATGTCTATTTAGGTCTTCTGCCCATTTTTGATTAGGTTGTTTGTTTTTTAATGTTGAGCTGCATGCTTCTATATTTTGGAGATTAATCCTTTGTCCGTTGATTCGTTTGCAAATATTTTCTCCCATTCTGAGGGTTGTCTTTTCATCTTGATTGTAGTTTCCCTTGCTTTGCAAAAGCTTTTAAGTTTCATTAGGTCCCATTTGTTTACTTTTGTTTTTATGAGTTGCTGACATTCTAATCATGGCGCCCTTTCTCCCAGACTCCCAGGCTTGAAACTCAAATCACTCATGATTTACATTATTCGTGATACTCTCCTCAAGCGTTCATAGGCAATTTTTTTCACAAAATTTTACACTTCCTGTCTTAGAGACAATCAATAGAGTGATAATGGGCCTAAGATGTCATCCAAATGGTTTCTTTTACAATCTTGTCAATTCTTCCTTATTTCTGTCTGCCACATCCCTTCCTTTTCTATTTTTATTGTTGATCTACCATTTCAGGTTCTTCTCGCCTCATCCTTCAGCTCCAACAAAAGCCTTGTTTTTTATTGTTTATGCATTTTCTGACTATAAATGTTGTCAAAGGGCTAATAACACCCCCTCAGCTGGTAAAAGAGAATCTGACCTTTGGCTTATTCTAACTCTGTCCCCCTGGAAATATGATCATCATATTCAGCTATAACACTTAGCAACATGGAGTGTGGTGAAAAAAATCTCTGATTGGAACATTGCATTTAGGCTGGGTGGAACTATAAACATCCGATGGAGATAACATATTTTGGGCTTCCTAGATTGCAGTAACTCTTCTAACTGCATGCCTTTAGCAGGACCCAGGGAAGCTATGTCTATGGTGCTGTTATAAAAGATGTTGGCTCCTGTAGGGCTTTAAAGCCAGGGCAGCTCCTGCACCTGCTTTAAGTGTCTGTCTCTTGGCACCTCAGCTGTGCTGCTGTGCTGGGTTGCTTCCAGGGCTCCTACAGGGGAGGGAGGCCGGTGCTGCCCTGCCCTTCTGAGTAGTTTGTGTGAGTGTGTGTTGGGGGGGTAGTCTAGTGAGTTGGAATGTTTAGTGAAGCCCAAGAACGCCCCCATCCTATGAGGAATGTAGAATAAAATCTCATTCTAGAATACCTGGAAAATGCAGAAAACTATGAAGAAAGGAATAAAAATTACCCAAATTATCACCATTTAATAATAACCAACAACAGCACAGATGTTTCTTTCAGTTTAAAAAAGACTTATATATGCTTATGTTTGCATATTGCATATATAATTTCTTAAACGACTTTTAATATTCAATATTATCTAATGAGAATTCTCTGACTTTACACATTACAAATTATTTCCCATCACCTCCAGGGGAAAATCCAAACTCCTTAGTCTACCATTCAAAACCTCACACAGTTGGGCCCCACTGGCTCTTTCACTGTGCTTTCTACCTATCTACATTCTGTCTTTCTTCTAGACTAGCCCACATTTTATCTCTTATTAAGACTTTCTGTACCATCCTAGCTTAAAAGAATCTATGTTCTGAATTTACTGTCTGTGGCCCTGGCACTTTCATGCTTATTAATGTTTTAGATTTCTTTGCTTGTGTATATGTTTGTACATCTGTATCTACATCATTATCTACACATCCTACACCTACCTCCATCCAGCTGAAATATTACTGACGCCAAAGACACAGACACTTTAGATTCCTCCAAGGAACTTAACACGGGGCCCTGTTCACAGTGCATGTTGAATATGGGGGTACTGTTTTTTAAAAAGTTTAGGACAACAGACAGTTCAATTTACATAGATAGAGTGTGAATGGATTAATTGAAAACAACGATTTTGAAGTTTACCTGTTCTCCATGGAGTGTCTGGAGAATCCTGATGTCTCCATCCTCCATCCTGTAGATGACCACCTGGCCTGTATGATTGTACCGTGGCTGTCCGGCAATGTAGAGCACATCTCCAGAAACAGTGGCGGAGTTTACTGTGTAACCTAATGAAAGACAGACGCTGGATATACTCACTGGCCCCTTGGAGTTTGCATGGAATAAGTTAAGATCCATTTTAAACGGTTGGGAGAATCATTGTTATATGTTTATATGGACTTCTCTTTTTTTGAAAATAAATATATATACTTTAATGCAGGAAAGTTTGTTTAGGTAGAAGCTTTTAGTGTGCTCCCTAATTATCTACCACAACTGCTTCATTCTGAAAAGGTATTTTCCCCCAAACCTCAGTTTTTCATTGTTTAAAAGCACAAATGATATAACATTGACAGGAAAAGAAAACACACACACACACATACAAAACTCTCGCAATCTCAATTTACCCCTTTGAAATAAATCAACTGTATTTCATTTGGATGCATGTGTCTGTACCATAGAAATCCATAACTTTATACAGTTGTAATCATAGTAAATGTAAACGTTTTCTGTATTGCTGCCTAGGTTTTTAATTGTAATTTTAAATGGTTGAAGCTTCCTTCTCAGTTAAGGTATAAATGCCTTGTGTTTATACCATAGGACCATTCCCTGTTGGAATGGTGGAATTTAGGTGTTTTTTTTAAAATTTTTTGGCATTACACTTAAGCCTGCAAAGACATCTTTGAGTATTCAATTTTTTTCTTTCTTTTGGATTTTTTTGATGACAAATTTCAAGGAATAGCTTACTGGAGCAAATTTTTAATGGTTCTTATAATGTCTGACAAATTGTTTCCAGAATATTTGTACTAATTCATTCCATGAACAGCCACTGGAGAGAGTAGTTTAACCAAATTCTTACAAACATTAGGTACATTACTATTATTTAAAATTGTGGATGCTCTAATAAATGTTAAACAATATCACCTTGCTGTGATTTAAATTTTCATTTGTTTGATTAAAAGTAAGCTTGAACAGTTTTTCACAATTATTCCTCTTTTTAATTGGGCCTTCATGACCTTTAAAATTTTAAACTGTGTCTTTAAAGCAGATTATTATTAATTTTTGAGTGAAAAATTAGATTTATTCTTTGTATCTCTAGAGAACAGAGCTAAACCAATAGATAAAAATTACCATGTGGAGATTTCAACTCTACAGAAGGAAGAAATGTTCTAATAACCAGAACTGTCCATCATTGGAGTAGAAGGCAGATTATTTTTCCAAATGCCACAGAATAGCATTTTTTACTGAGAAAAAGATTATATTGATAACTCACTTACCAAGTATTTTACCATAAGATAATAGTTCCACTTTCTTCCAAAACTTTAAAAGAGGAACAGAAGTTTTGTACTGAAATATGTTTATTCTTACAAGTCCTAAAGGAACACAATTCCTCAGCCATATTCCCTTTCATGAATATTTTTCTCATATTTTCATTTCTTCAACTTAGAGCTTTTTAAAAAAATTACTATACATAATAGAGACTGTAAAATATTCTTTTTCTAATGTGTAATGTGTTACATTTTTATGTTACTAACCACAGTATTGCTTAAAAAATAAAAACTTTACAGTCATGTTTATACATAAATAAAATGGAAAAGAAGACTGCAAAACAAAGGTTGTTGTATTTCATGCAGCTCTATTAGAAATATTAAGAAGAGAGTGGGGTGAGTGGGGTGAGAGTACACAGTGATTTTTTTTTTGCAATTTTCAGAGCTATGAATGCAAACTGATAAAAGAACCTTTAAAAAATAAGTTGAAAATTATGTCTGAGGCTTGGAGTTGTGTGATTATCTACTTGACTTTGATGATGCACAATTGATTACTAAACCGTTAGCTGAAATCTTCACAGTGACAATAACAACCAGTCAGGTAGTCCTGGTTGAAGCTCAGGCATCTAAAGACAATAAAGAGAAAGTGAGAACAAGGGCCCAGTAAAGTCTAGTCATAATAGAAGGATAATCATTATAAAGATTTAAAAGCTTAATATCACTTTCTGAAAAGGAAAGGCACACGATTGAAGAGAAAGGAAAATTGATGGCATGGTTCTGTGTGTAGATTTATAAAGAGTAAATCCTGCCAGCTCTCACGATTCACTTCTTGGGAAAAGTGCTAGGATCTGGTGAGGTAAGGGGAAACAGGTAGAATCTGACTTGATGTCATGAATTGGCCTCACATCTTTACTTTTCCTCGTGAATCAGTCTAGCGTGATTAGAAATCAGCAAACTGTGGGTGGGGGAGGTAGGGAACAGGATCTCAACTGTATTCTCACCAGCAAACCCGCTTGCCGAGTGCATGTTGGCAAAAGGCAGTTACTGGGCTATAGAGACAGGTGGATGATTCCATCCTGAGGGAGGTTGCACAGCTTCAGTTCCTGCTTCTTTCTGATTATTATTGGTTACTATGGCATTTTTTAATAAACTGTCTACCTCTCACTTTTCTTCTTCAGTAAGAATTTCCATAGTCTAACAACTTTCAATCCACATGGATTGAGAGAACACATTCAAACTCTTCTTAATGTGTAACCTATACAAGGAAACATTTTGAAAGCTTAATTTTAGATTTAGAATAATATTTGGGGGAAGAAAAGCTATTTTTCTCCCCTGACCTCTTTCTGAGTGCTTTTCTATTTTGGAAGAAATCTTACATATAATAAACTTTATGTTGGCAAAATGTCTAAAGCACCAACCTGTGACTAAGATAATGAAAGGATTTCTGAAACAAACCAAAAAAACACATCATCTGAGCAGACTGTAGACAACATACCCCCAAATTTCCTTTTCTGGGCAGACAGGAGTCATGTATTATAAATACTGTGGTCAGAAATGAAGGTTGTCTTAACTTTTTTTACTTACAGCAGTATCTTTCAGTCCTGAATTCTCTAAGTCTGCTCTAAGCAAATCATTAACCCAAGGTTTTTGAGAATAATAGATTTAGAGTTCTTTAAGTTTATTTGTTTTTAAGGAATTCAATGATAATCACTCAGAATACCAAAATTACTATAGTATTATTTATAAAATAACATTAGTATTTAATATATTATTAAATATCGTGTTAAAGTGTGTGAACTTCCTTAGAGAAGTGACAATGTCACTCACATCTTTGTGGACTTCAATGTCTTTGTGGGCAATATCTTTAATGTTGTAACTATTCAATACTAATTAGTAGTAGTATTAATGTCAGCTATTCTTAGTAGGTATATAATACACCTGTATTAGTTTTCTATTGCTGTTGTAACAAATTACCATAAACTTGATGGTAACACATCACAAATATATTATCTTTTCAAGTTAGAAATCAGACCTAGGTCTCCATGGGCTAAAATCACGGTGTTGGCAGGGCTGGGTTCCTTCTGGATGCTGTAGAGGAGAATCCATTTCCTTGCCCACTGTGGCTTCTAGAGACCACCCACATTCCTTAGCTGTGGCCCACCTTCTCCATCTTAAAAGCCAATATTGCATATCTCTGACCATTTTTCTATAGTTCTATCATCCCCTGTACACATCCAGGAAAGCTTCTCTGATTTTAAAAACCCATGTGATGAGATTGGGCCCAGCCAGGTATCTCAGGATAATCTCCTCATGTTAAAATCTTTAACTTAATCACATCTGCAATGTCCCTTTTGCCATATAAGATCTGGATCTTGGGATTAGGACATGCACATCTTTAGGGCATTGTTCTGCCTATCATAATACTAATAATAAGAGGAATGTTTTCTATACAATATTACATAATATACAACAATAGACAATACCTATTGAAGGTCAGCTGTCTGTCAAGCACAACACTAAGCACCTGACAGGTATTATTTAATCTCATTTTCATAACAAACCAAATTATATATATATTTTTAAATAAATAAGAAAATTGAGGCTTTGAGGAATAAGGCAATTTGTCTAAAGTCATAACCAGGGGCAGAGTCAGAAAGCAAACTCAAGATTCTATGACCTAAGAGTATCTCTGTACTGTCTGATTGTATACACAGTGCCATAACCACTTCAAGTCACTTCAAGTATGATGGGATCAGCAGCTTTATAATTTTTATTTTTATGGGTTCATGATGTTCCATTAAGTGGATTTACTATTTACCACTTACTTAACTATTCCCTTATTTTTGAACATTAAGGATATGCCATTTACCTCAATAAAATACTATGAAAACAACTGTTCCCTTGGCATTCTTAAATAATTGGATTTTTTCTTTAGGTTAGATCCTCAGAAATGAAATTTCGAGGTCAAGCTGGTGTAAACATTTTTATGGCTCTGGATACACACTGTCAAACGACTTTCCTAAAAAGTTATATTCCTTTATATGCCACTGTTACATATGAGGACAAATGTTCTCAGATTCTTCTATCTAGGATCGAAAGAAACCTCAGGTTAAACTGGTTCTTGATTTCAAGGTATTTCACATAGAACAGTCTCATAGAATCTTAGAACATGAAGAACCTTTAGAAATTATGTAACCTGAGATTGGTTCAAGATGGAGGAGTAGAAGGACGTGCTCTAACTCCCTCTTACAAGTGCACCGGAATCACATCTAACTGCTGAACAATCATTGACAGGAAGACACTGGAACTCACCAAAAAAGATACCCCACATCCAAAGACAAAGGAGAAGCCACAATGAGATGGTGGGAGGGGTGCAATCACAATAAAATCAAATCCCATAACTGCTGGGTGGGTGATTCACAAAGTGGAGATCACTTATACCACAGAAGTCCACCTACTGGAGTGAAGGCTTTGAGCCCCATGTCAGGCTTCCCAATTCGGGGGTCCAGCAATGGGAGGAGGAATTCCTAGAGAATCAGACTTTGAACGCTAGTGGGATTTGACTGCAGGACTTCGACAGGACTGGGGAAAACAGAGACTCCACTCTTGGAGGGCACACACAAAGAAGTGTGCGTATCGGGACCCAGGGGAAGGAGCAGTTACCCTATAGGAGACTGAACCAGACCTACCTGCTAGTGTTGGAGGGTCTCCTGCAGAGGCGGGGGGTGGCTGTGGCTCACCGTGGGGACAAGGACACTGGCAGCAGAAGTTCTGGGAAGTACTCCTTGGTGTGAGCCCTTCCAGAGTCCGCCATCAGCCCCACCAAAGAGCCCTGGTAGGCTCAAGTGTTGGGTCACATCAGGCCAAACAACCAACAGGGAGGGAACCCAGCCTCACCCATTAGCAGACAAGCAGATTAAAGTTTTACTGAGCTCTGCCCATGAGTGCAACAGCCAGCTCTACCCACCACCAGTCCCTCCCATCAGGAAACTTGCACAAGCCTCTTAGATAGCCTCATCCACCAGAGGGCACACAGCAGAAGCAAGAAGAACTACAATCCTGCAGCCTGTGGGAAAAAAAAAACATATTCACAGAAAGACAGACAAGATGAAAAGGCAGAGGGCTATGTACCAAATGAAGGAACAAGGTAAAACCCCAGAAAAACAACTAAATGCAGTGGAGATAGGCAACCCTCCAGAAAAAGAATTCAGATTAACGATAGTGAAGATGATCCAGGACCTCAGAAAAAGAATGGAGGCAAAGATCAAGAAGACTCAAGAAATGGTTAACAAGGACCTAGAAGAATTAAAGAACAAAAAAACAGAGATGAACAATACAATAACTGAAATGAAAAATACACTAGAAGGAATCAATAGCAGAATAACTAAGGCAGAAGAACGGATAAGTGACCTGGAAGACAGAATGGTGGAATTCACTGCTGTGGAACAGAATAAAGAAAAAAGAATGAAAAGAAATGAAGACAGCCTAAGAGACTACTGGGACAACATTAGATGCAACAACATTTACATCATAGGGGTCTCAGAAGGAGAAGAGAGAGAGAAAGGACCCGAGAAAATATTTCAAGAGAATATAGTTGAAAACTTCCCTAACATGGGAAAGGGAATAGCCACCCAAGTCCAGGAAGGGCAGAGAGTCCCAGGAAGGATAAACTCAAGGAGAAACACGCCGAGACACAGAGTAATCAAGTTGGCAAAAATTAAAGACAAAGAAAAATTATTGAAAGCAACAGGGAAAAACGACAATTAACATACAAGGGAACTCCCATAAGGTTAACAGCTGATTTCTTAGGTGAAACTCTAGAAGCCAGAAGGGAGTGGCATGACATATTTAAAGTGATGAAAGGGAAGAACCTACAACCAAGATTACTCTACCCGGCAAGGATCTCATTCAGATTAGATGGAGAAATCAAAAGCTTTGCAGACAAGCAAAAGCTAAGAGAATTCAGCACCACCAAACCAGCTCTACAGCAAATGCTAAAGGAACTTCTCTAAGTGGGAAACACAAGAGAAGAAAAGGACCTACAAAAACAAACCCATAACAACTAAGAAAATGGTAATAGGAACATACATATTGATAATTACCTTCAATGTAAATGGGTTAAATGCTCCAAACAAAAGACACAGGCTCCCTGAAGGGATACAAAAAGAAGACCCATATATATGTTGTCTATAAGAGACTTACGTCAGACCTAGGGACACATACAGATTGAAAGTGAGGAAATGGAGAAAGATATTCCATGCAAATGGAAATCAAAAGGAAGCTGGAGTAGCAATACTTATATCAGATAAAATAGACTTTAAAATAAAGAATGTTACAAGAGACAAGGAAGGACACTACATAATGATCAAGGGATCAATCCAAGAATAAGATAGAACAATTATAAATATATATGCACCCAACATAGGAGCACCTCAATACATAAGGCAACTGTTAACAGCTATAAAAGAGGAAATCGACAGGAACACAATAATAATGGGGGACTTTAACACCTCACTTACACCAATGGACAGATCATCCAAAATGAAAATAAATAAGGAAACAGAAGCTTTAAATGACACAATAGACAAGATAGATTTAACTGATAATTATAGGACATTCCATCCAAAAACAGCAGATCACACTTTCTTCTCAAGTGCGTACAGAACATTCTCCAGGGTAGATCATATCTTGGGTCACAAATTAAGCCTCAGTAAATTTAAGAAAATTGAAATCATATCAAGAATCTTTTCTGACCACAATGCTATGAGATTAGAAAGCAATTACAGGGAAAAAATATGTAAAAAACACAAACACATGGAGGTTAAACAATACATTACTAAATAACCAAGAGATCACTGGAGAAATCAAAGAGGAAATCAGAAAATACCTAGAGACAAATGACAATGAAAACACGATGATCCAAAACCTATGAGATGCAGCAAAAGCAGTTCTAAGAGGGAAGTTTATAGCAATACAAGCCTACCTCAAGAAGCAAGAAAAATCTCAAATAAACAATGTAACCTTCCACCTAAAGGAACTAGAGAAAGAAGTACAAACAAAACCCAAAGTTAGTAAAAGGAAAGAAATCATAAAGATCAGAGCAGAAATAAATGAAATAGAAACAAAGAAAACAATAGCAAAGATCAATAAAACTAAAAGCTGCTTCTTTGAGAAGATAAACAAAATTGATAAACCATTAGCCAGACTCATCAAGAAAAAGAGGGAGAGGACTCAGATCAATGAAATTAGAAATGAAAAAGAAAAAGTTACAACAGACACCACAGAAATAAAGCATCCTAAGAGACTACTACAAGCAACTCTATGCCAATAAAATGGACAACCTGGAAAAATGGACAAATTCTTAGAAAGGTATAACCTTCCAAGACTGAACCAGGAAGAAATAGAAAATATGAACAGACCAATCACAAGTAATGAAACTGAAACTGTGATTAAAAATCTTCCAACAAACAAAAGTCCAGGACCAGATGGCTTCACAGGTGAATTCTATCAAACATTTAGAGAAGAGCTAACAGCCATCCTTCTCAAACTCTTCCAAAAAATTGCAGAGGAAGGAACACTTCCAAACTCATTCTATGAGGCCACCATCACCCTGATACCAAAACCAGACAAAGATACTACAAAAAAAAAAAAAAAATTACAGGCCAATATCACTGATGAATATAGATGCAAAAACCCTCAACAAGATACTAGCAAACAGAATCCAACAACACATTAAAAGGATCATACAACATGATCAAGTCGGATTTATCCCAGGGATGCAAGGATTCTTCAATATACGGAAATCAATCAATGTGACACACCATATTAACAAATTGAAGAAGAAAAACCATATGACCATCTCAATAAATGCAGAAAAAGCTTTTGAAAAAATTCAACACCCATTTATGATAAAAACTCTCCAGAAAGTAGGCATAGAGGGAAACTACCTCAACATAATAAAGGCCATATATGACAAACCTAGAGCAAACATCATTCTCAATGGTGAAAAACTGAAAGTATTTCCTCTAAGATCAGGAACAAGACAAGGATGTCCACTCTCACCACTATTATTCAACATAGTTTTGGAAGTCCTAGCCACAGCAATCAGGGAAGAAAAAGAAATAAAAGGAATACAAACTGGAAAAGAAGAAGTAAAGCTGTCACTATTTGCAGATGACATGATAGTATACATAGAGAATGCTAAAGATGCCACCAGAAAACTATGAGAGTTAATCAATGAATTTGGTACAGTTGCAGGATACAAAATTAATGCACAGAAATCTCTGGAATTCCTATACACTAATGATGAAAAATCTGGAAGAGAAATTAAGAAAACACTTCCATTTACCATCGCAACAAAAAGAATAAAATACCTAGGAACAAACCTACCTAGGGAGGCAAAAGACTTGTATGCAGAAAACTATAAGATACTGATGAAAGAAATTAAAGATAATACAAACAGATGGAGAGATATACCATGTTCTTGGATTGGAAGAATCAATATTGTGAAAATGACTCTACTACCCAAAGCAATCTACAGATTCAATGCAATCCTGATCAAATTACCAATGGCAGTTTTTACAGAACTAGAACAAAAAACCTTAAAATTTGTGTGGAGATACAAAAGACTGCGAATAGCCAAAGCAGTCTTGAGGGAAAAAAACGGAGCTGGAAGAATCAGACTCCCAGACTTCAGACAATACTACAAAGCTACAGTAATCAAGACAATATGCTACTGGCACAAAAACAGAAATATAGATAAATGGAACAGGATACAAAGCCCAGAGATAAGCCCATGCACCTATGGTCAACTAATCTATGACAAAGGAGGCAAGGATATACAATAGATAAAAGACAGTGTCTTCAATAAGTGGTGCTGGGAAAACTGGACAGCTACATGTAAAAGAATGAAATTAGAACACTCTCTAACACCATATACAAAAATAAACTCAAAATGGATTAGAGGCCTAAATGTAAGACTGGACACTATAAAACTCTTAGAGGAAAACATAGGAAGAACGCTCTTTGACATAAATCACAGCAAGATTTGTTTTGATCCACCTCTTAGAGTAATGGAAAGAAAAGCAAAAAAAAAAAAAAAAAAAAAACAAAAAAACAAATGGGACCTAATGAAACTTAAAAGCTTTTGCAAAGGAAAGGAAACTACAATCAAGATGAAAAGACAACAAGACAACCCTCAGAATGGGAGAAAATATTTGCAAACGAATCAACGGACAAAGGATTAATCTCCAAAATATATAAACAGCTTATGTAGCTCAATATTAAAAAAACAAACAACCCAATCCAGAAACGGGCAGGAGACCTAAATAGACATTTCTCCAAAGAAGACATACAGATGGCCAAGAAGCATAGGAAAAGCTGCTCAACATCACTAATTATTAGAGAAATGCAAATCAAAACTACAATGAGGTATCACCTCACACCAGTTAGAATGGGCATCATCAGAAAATCTACAAACAACAAATGCTGGAGAGGGTGTGGATAAAAGGGAACCCTCTTGCACTGTTGGTGAGAATGTAAATTGATACAGCCACTATGGAGAACAGTATGGAGGCTCCTTAAAAATTAAAAATAGAATTACCATATGACCCAGCAATCCCACTACTGGGCATGTACCCAGAGAAAACCACAATTCAAAAAGACACATGCACCCCAATGTTCATTGCAGCACTATTTATAATAGCCATGTCATGGAAGCAACCTAAATGCCCATCGACAGACGAATGGATAAAGAAGATGTGGTATATATATACAATGGAATATTACTCCGCCATAATAAGGAACAAAATTGGGTTATTTGTAGAGACATGGATGGATCTAGAGACTGTCATACAGAGTGAAGTAAGTCAGAAAGAGAAAAACAAATATCGTATATTAACGCATATATGTGAAACCTAGAAAAATGGTACAGATGAACTGGTTTGCAGGGCAGAAATGGAGACACAGATGTAGAGAACAAATGTATGGACACCAGTGGGGGAAAGTGGCTGGCGGGGGAGGGGGGTGGTGTGATGAATTGGGATATTGGGACTGACATATATACACTAATATGTATAAAATGGATAACTAATAAGAACCTGCTGTATAAAAAAATAAAAATTAAAAAAAGAAATTATCCAACCTAACCTCCTTTCCTCTTTTTTAGGCATCCTATGTCACAGCTCATATCATACTGACAGGATTTGGTTGGTTCTGTTATTGTCTCTTATCCAGAAAGGTAAGCTTCATCAGTACAGGGATAAATATCCCTTCTTTATCTTGTTATCCTCAAGTTATAACTGAATGTTTGGCACACTGCAGGTACTCATTATTATAAGTGCTTCCTTGATCAACCCAGAATCAGGCACTTTAGCATGGCGAAATGAACACTGGAATAAGAATCAAAAAACCTAGATTCTACTTTCAGATTTGCCACAGTTAGCTGCGACATAATATTTCTACTCCTCAATTTCTTAATTTGGCAAATTAGATGTGTACCATTCGCTTTCTAAGATCTCTTTTAATTGTAAAACTCAATATGAATTTTAATGCCAACCCCTTTATTTTATATCACAATCCTCCAAATATTTAAAAGACATGCAGTGTATACTTTGTTTTCTAACCACCAGTTTTTTCAGGTTTGGTGGGGAGAGGGATGTGTAGATGGGGATTGTTTTTAGATCTGTATCCTTCAGATAGTTTTTTACTGGCAATTCTAGTTTGGCATTTTCTTTTGTAATGTGTGATGCTTAGGACAATGCTTAGAATACTTTAGCTGTTCTCCGACTAGGGCAGAATGAAATAGGACTTTTATGAGAAATAGACTAGACTTCCATTAGTGCAGTTTAACATGTCTTATGGGGGTTTAGCACTCCCATTACACCTGCTGCTTACCACTATATTTTTAATTATCGAAACTGCTTAGACTCTTTATTCTTCTTAAATCCTGTTGCCTCTACAGCTTTAATACATGCCCTTGAATAAGATGTATGGCTGAGCCAGTAAAGACCTGCCACCTTCCTATAAAATAGAAAGAAACTGGGATAGAGAGAGAAAAACTTCCAGGACATAAAAATCCCAGACAGGACTGCTAACATGCTAAAATATGAACACAGCACGTATTTGTTTTCTTTACCACTGTATCCCCAGCACCAAGAACAATGCCTGGGGCAAGAGAGATGCTCCCAAAATATTTGTTGAGTGAAGAGAGAGAGCTGAGAAACCATACCCTGAGGGTCCTTTCCATCCTAGTCCCTCCCAAGTGTTTACTGAGCTCGACCAGTGACAGAAGAGTCCCCAGCTATCCCCCAGGCAGCTCCCAGCCTGACACAGATTCAGAATAAAGTGACACCAGACACACACCTCCTCGTTCTAGGCAAGTCTTTGGAAAATCATTACATTACTGGGTTTCACTTCACTATGTATCTGATTGTGAACAGAGGTATTAAAGAAGTCATATGACAAACAAGTTAAAAGTTTATCTTCCAAAATTAGGACCCATAGAGAGAAACTAATGGTAGAGGATATTTAAGAGAATATGGGAGTCTGATCTTCAGGATAGGCCGAGTCAAGTTTTCTTTTTCTACCTTTGTTTCCTGTCCACTGGGTCTGAAGCACTTCTTGACATTAACACGAATACCAGACACAGAGAGACCTCACAAAATGTGCGTTTCAGCCAAAATCACTTCCCGTGTAGGCAGCCCTTCTGAGAAAGGCTCCTCCACGTTCTGTTATTTTTCTAAGGCTACTCAGAGGCCATCATGGGTCTCTAACATCTAAAATATCTAACTCTTAGACATGATCTCTCTTACAAAATACGCCTATATAAATATAAGCAAATAATACTAAAAATAAAAAACACAAAAATTAAAAAAAACAAACAAATTTTCTCTCAATTACATACAAACTTTACCTAAATAAGAAGCAAGAGGTTCATTCTTTTTGGTAGACTCAACATTAAAGGTCGTGTTTTGGGGAATTAGGATTTGATTAGCCTTCTGCATGACGACTGTTCCATTCCAGTCATAGGCTCCTACTGCTCCAAGCATGACCCAGTCCTTATATCCAAAATAGAGAAGACAATGATATTTAACAAAAATAGTAAGAGCAAACACTTACATAGCATTTACAATATGTTAAGTACTGTTCGAAGTGCTTTACATATATTAAATCATAAAATCGTCACAATAATCCATTGGGCTAGATGCCATTATTACCACTTCTTTTACAGAAGAAACTGAGGCAGAATAAGTGAATTTGCCTAGCTCATACAGTACAATTACACACTGAAATGTCAATATTCTTGTGCAAGGACCACGGTAACATTTCTTCCATCAGCTACAAAGGATATATTTTCTAATCTTGCCTTTCTGCTTTATGACTGCTAAGAAGCCTGGGTCTTGAACATGGAATTCTAGCAAGACCCTTGAATACCTTGACACCAAGAAAAAGATACATTCCGTATCTTTAGCAAATATGTTAAATATTTTATTTAGCTAGATGTATAATTATAGAAGGCAGACATCAAACTGTCTGATTCACAATTATTAGTACAATGTAGTGAGCTGTGTATGATAACATGCTTTCCTAATAAGAAGCCTGTGAAGTGCTGTTTCCTATTTGGATTAGAAACAACATGGTCTGAATAACTGCTCATGCCATGAGCTGCAAGTTGCACCTGTAATGCTGATGTCTGGGTGTTGGCTTTGGGAAAGGAAACCTCAAAAAAAAAAAAGTTTTCTACCAAGTGGTCAATGTACCTGTGAATAATGAGCACTGAAGCCGGTCTGAGACATTTCCATCTCAAAAGATGCTGCCGACTGGTCAGCTGTAGCTGTAACAGAGGAGAATTGCCTTTAGCACACTGCTGATTTGCAGAAGACAGAGACCTAGTACAGTCTGTGGTCTTGACCAACCAGAACTTCCAGCATCTTTAGGGCATTTTCAGCCACACATTTCTCAAACTCAAAATTCCTAGGTAGGGCTGGGTGGAGGACGGAGAGGGTTAGCAGAAGGGCTGTGTCTCACATTCCTGTTAGTTTCCCCATCCTGGCTGAATTCATCCTTCTGTTCTTATACTGTAGCACTCTTACAGATCCTATGGAGCTTTGGATCAACGTGGCTGAAAGCTCTGTGTCTCACCCTCATGCCCTGGGAATCCTCCTGAGATTAGGTTAAACTTACCTGATACGTCACAGGGATAATAACATTTGATTCACATATTTAAAGAGGTTTCTTTCTTTCTTTCTTTTTTTTTTTTGTGGAACACGGGCCTCTCACCCCTGTGGCCTCTCCCGTTGCAGAGCACAGGCTCAGGACGCGCAGGCCCAGCGGCCATGGCTCACGGGCCCAGCCGCTCCACGGCATGTGGGATCCTCCCAGACGGGGGCACAAACCCGCGTCCCCTGCATCGGCAGGCGGACTCTCAACCACTGCACCACCAGGGAAGCCCTAAAGAGGTTTCTTGATTCTACCAGCCTCACTTGCATTTCCTGCCCTATATCAATCTCAGAATTCCATTGTGTGATAAAGGTTTAGGGATTCTTGGGTTGGTATTTGCTCTGATTTCTGGCTGTGGGTGTCACTCACAGATCAGGAAGGGACTTTCTGACAGGGCTCCACGTCACATGCCGTTCAATCACACTTTTTTTTTTAAAGACCCTGTGCCCATTTTGAAGCTCTTTACTGAAACACAGAAATAATCCAGAGCATTCTATGGGAGTGCGCTGCTCTCAGAATATTCACCAAGCCAAAGCCACAGCCTCCTAAGGGGATTAAGGGAATGTTGATTAATTTGCTTTCAGGAGGGAGTTACTGATTTATTTGGCCTTGCTGATAAGTTAAAAATAGCCCATAATTTTTTAAAAGTCAAACTACTCTTTCACTGAGGCATGAGAACAATCAAATTTGTGAAACCAAACTTATTTACTAGTTATTTACCTGCGTAAATTTGTTAACAAATACATCAGTAATTGCCTTTTTATAGGACTAGATTAAATGAGGAAATCAATCAAGAATTCAACTATATCATTTTAATCTCAATACAAATTGCCCTCTAATTTAAATGACTGAGATGCACTTTTACTTTAACTTGAACCTTTATTTTAGGCCCACAATGGTGTAAGATGCTTTCTCATTTATCTCTGCAAGATCAATTATAAGAATGCAGTAGTGGAGACCTACATAGTTCCAGCACCTTCCCCTGTCGCTGTTCTGAGGACAGAGAGAACAACTGAGAACAGAGAGAAGGAAGCTCTGTGAAATTCTGCCTGCTGAATTGGCATCTTGGCAAAGCACAGTGTACATGCCGGAACTTCTTAATGTCAGCTCCTCCCTGGACTTGTTCATGGGTGTTGCAATATCTACTCTGACCAGCTTCTGGTTAGGAATTTCAGCATTTTTCCCAGTGCTTGATGGGAACGGGAGACAGTAGTTTCCTGATTTTATGGGCAAATAGCTGGTACGCTCACCTCACTAGGTGGCACTGTCCTTCAGCAAGCATGTTTTTCACAATTGCTGCTAGTTGTCATCTAAAGATAAATGTTGATAGGAAATGGAGATTTCCAAAGTAACAAGGAAATGAAGCCCTTTTGGATCTCATTGTGAAAAAAGACATAAATAGGCTAGTAAAAACACTGCTTTTGGTTAGTCCTGAAAGTGCAGCAATGAAGATATGGGAGACATTTTTAATCTATGGAGTTCCTCATAAAATGATTTTGTTTTTAAATATGGAGACATTTCTTGTGTATGTAGGTACTTCAATGTATAACCTTTAACTCATGGTGTCGTTAGGTTAGAATGAATCTGAAAATGTCATTTAAGGCAAATTGATCCCTCCTCCACCTGATAGCTGTTACAGGATTCATTTCTACAAGTCTTAGGTTATATTTACTTGCTTACTTAAGATGAGATTTAGAAATGAAATAGAGACACAGATGTAAGCAACAAATGTATGGACACCAAGGGGAGACTGAGAAGGTGCTTGTAAATTTCTATGTTTAAGATGAAAAACAACAGTCCTCAGTGTGTCCTGTCCTCACAAGGACAAAGTCAATAGGATTCAGACAGAGCAGAAGAGCAGAACCGTCTGGTGGTTTCTCATCCTAGGTTGAGAAAAAAAGCCATGTTCTCTGAGTCTCCAGATTATCAATAGGATTCAGACAGAGCAGAAGAGCAGAACCGTCTGGTGGTTTCTCATCCTAGGTTGAGAAAAAAAGCCATGTTCTCTGAGTCTCCAGATTATCAGAGAATGTGAAGGAAGAGGCTTTTTCAATTTTGCCTGGCATAACAATTCTGAAGACTTCTTTTTTTGTCAGGGAAGATCTAGTTCCAAAGTACATTGTTCCTTGACATTGTCTACCTAAGGCAGAGGAGGGAATGTCATGACTCGTTATCCGCAATGGCCAGCTGCCGTTGAAAAATCAAAGAAAAAATTTACAAAGAAGTAACATGACTCAGACAAATACAGTGAACCAATGTTTCACTGCCATGGGTCTTGAGGCAGGGTTCCATGAAGACCTTTAAAATGGACAAGGAGAAAAATAGGAGAAAATAAATGAACAAAGAAGTTATTATACAAGAACTGTCCCACAGAAGCCCAAAATGAAAAACAAAGACAAAAACAAAACTTGAGTTAGTGTCTCCATTTTCTAAACCTGTGTCACAGAAAAGGAATAAAACACATGGGCACATTTTTGTTCTTGTGTGTCTACATTGACCATTGTCTTCATCTGGCCCTCACATCAGTACTGCCGGGTCCTTACAAAGAGAGCTGCCAGCAGACACAGTGCTATGTGAAACAGCCATCTATGGACAGATTTATATAAGAGGACATTGTTCCATGGTGGCTATTGTACACAGTAAAAACGCATTAGCCACGTGGTAGAAACAAATACCAAAACCAATTACGTTGAGTTTGAATTGTAGAGAGAATATTCAGGCTTATGAGAACTAGTCATACCTTCTAGGGCAAAGATTCTTTCTCCCAGAGCTTCAACAATAGTGACTAGTGCCAATTCATCAGAGACATTGAAGAAATGCTTTTCCGTGGGTTCACTTGCAATTGATTTTATTTCCTCCACAAATTTTTCAGTGCTTAAATTTCCTCGATTATAGCTGCCAAGAATCTAAGACGACAAAAACAGCAAGAATATCTTTTAAATTCTATATGTTAAACAAGAATCTCAAGCATTTTGTCAATAAGCAAGAGAGTGTATAGTACTGTGGCATAATGAAATTTTTATGTACTTCCACATTCTTAGAAGGGTAATTTTCAGAATCTGTAGAATATTAACTGTTATATTCTATAATTGCTGTAGGAAAATATAAAGGGCATCTTGTATGTTTGCAAAAGTTTCTTCTCTGGCATTCCTGTGTCCCTGTTTATCAACAGCTGTATCTTTAAAGTCTGATAGTTCAAAAGTAATGTTACAGTTTCTGAGTGTTTCTGATATTATTCCGGTCAGTGACATCACCATTTGCTGGCAAAAGCAATTAGCCAGTGAATTGCTTGATCTCAAATAGGCAGTACTTCCTGAAACTCTTACCAAGGGGAAGTCAGACACGTATATTTTTTAAACAGATGTTGGACTAAGTAGTAGTCTAACTTGGCAATTTAGAAAATAAACAATTGGGACATTCCTGTCTGAAACAAAATGCTCAAGACGGGGGCATTCTTTTAAATAGAGAAGAGAGAGAGGCAGGAATTATCTACTATAGTTAACCATAATTATTTAGATCTTCTAGCGGGTTTTCGCAAACATTTAGTTTTAAATTTTTTAAGGTAAGGTTTATTGAGATATAATTTATATACAATAAAATTCACCCTCTTTAGATGTACAATTCTATGAATTTTGACAAACCTACACAGTTGTGTTACTAACACATCGAGATTAGACTATTTCCATGACCCCAAAGAGTTCCTTCTTGTCCTTTTGTAGTCAGTCTTCTCTTCCCTCTAACTCCTTGCAAACACTGATCTACTTTCTGTCCTTATAGCTTTGCTTTTTCTAGAACGTTAAATTTAAGGAATCAAATAGCATGTCGTCTTTTGTGTCTGGCTTCTTTCACTTTGCATAATGCTTTCAAGAGTTATCCGTGCTGTCACATGTATCAGTAATTCAGTCATTTTTATTGTTGAGTAGGACTCTACTATGTAGAAGCACAATTCATTTGTTGAGGACATTTGGGTTGTTTTCAGTTTCAAGTGATTATGAATAAAGCTGCTGTAAGTTTTTGCACTTAGGTTTATGTTTTATTTTTTCTTGAGTAAAGACCTAGGAATGAGAGTGCTGGGTTCTATAGTAAGTGTATGTTTAACTGAATAAGAAACTGCCAAAATGTTTATCAGAATAACTGTTCCATTTTGCCATTTTACCTTTCCGACCAGTGATGTGTGAGAGACCCAGTTGCTTTGCATCCTTGACAGCACTTGGTTTTATCAGTTTTTTTCTTTTTAGCAATTTTTTTCAGTTTTAGCAATTCTATTGGTGTGTAGTGGTATCTCATTTAATTTACATTTCCCTAATGACTAATGGTATTGAGACCTGATTATTTGCCATAGTATTTCCTTTTTTGGTGTGGTGTCTGTTCAGATCTTTTGCCAATTTTTAAGAAAATGGATTGTTTGTTTTCCTATTATTTAGTTGTGAGATTTTGTATATATTGGGTTGGCCATAAAGTTTGTTCGGTTTTAAGTAAAAATAAAAGACAAATTTTAAATTTCCACCAAAAATTTTATTGAACAATGTATTCACTAACTGAACGAACTTTTTGGCCAACCCAATATTCTGGATACATACTCTTTATGTGTCTTGTAAATATTTTCTCCCAGTCTATATATTGCCTTTTCCTTTTGTTACAGGATCATTTGATGAGTAGAAGTTTTTAATTCTGATGAAGTCCAACTAATTTTTTTTATGTTGCATTTTTTCTTCTGAAAAATTTAGTTGTTAATGTAAATATTTCTTAATATTTAGAAATGTATATAAATATGAAAATGTTCAAGTTAAAGTAAATGAAAAAATCTTTTAAAAATAATATGTAGGGCTTCCCTGGTGGCAAGTGGTTAAGAATCTGCCTGCCAATTCAGGGGACACAGGTTTGAGCCCTGGTCTGGGAAGATCTCAAATGCCACAGAGAAACTAAGCCTGAGTGCCACAACTACTGAGCCTGCGCTCTAGAGCCCGCGAGCCACAATTACTGAAGCCTGCTTACCTAGAGCCCATGCTCTGCAACAAGAGAAGCCAGTGCAATGAGAAGCCCGCACCCTGCAATGAAGAACAGCCCCCACTCGCTGCAACTAAAGAAAGCCCGCGCACAGCAATGAAGACACAACACAGCCAAAAAGAAGTTAAATAAATAAATAATAAAAATAATATGTAAATTAAAAATGCAAAAAATTTAAAAAACCCAACCCGATGTGTAGATAGGACATTTCTATTGTTTTGTTTTGTTTTGTTTTGTTTTTTTGTGGTACGCGGGCCTCTCACTGTTGTGGCCTCTCCCGTTGTGGAGCACAGGCTCCGGATGCACAGGCTCAGCGGCCACGGCTCACGGGCCCAGCCGCTCCGCAGCATGTGAGATCTTCCCAGACCAGGGCATGAACCCGTGTCCCCTGCATCGGCAGGCGGACTCTCAACCACTGTGCCACCAGGGAAGCCCTACACGTATTTTTTAATGTTAGATTTAGAATGGTAGATTTAAAAACTGACATTTTTATTAAGATGGGTACAGATTTTCACTTGCAGAAAAACAATAACTAAAATTATTGTTTTCAGTGTTGTTTATAACCTACAACATACTCGTTTATTTGTATATCATAAAACGCATAATGGTTTAAGATCAACAACTGAATCACTGTAATGTACGCTAAATGTTAATGTGACAAAAGGAGCTGGGCACCAAGTAGTCAAGCAGCAAGTGCATTGGTTCTCAAATTTTCCTTCCTAGTGAGAAGGGGGTGGGGGATTTATTCCTGGCTCCTTCCCCTTGCTGGAGGAGCCCAGAGGAAGTACTGCAGCATCTGAACCCCCTCCTAAGCTCCAGGACCACAGCGGAGTCACTCCAGTGCCCTTGTCAGTTTCGTAGCTCCTACATCTGTAAAACGTTCTTAGAGGCAAAATGCCTCATTGTATGTGACTAACTTTGAGCTGTTTTGAAGAAAGCGCACTATTTAGGAAAACTAGAGGTGGCTCTAAGACAATTGGCATACTGTTTGGGGAGTTTTTTTGATTTTTGAAATTACTCTCAACTACTACGTCCAGATTTATGTAGGAAGATCTATACCAGCAGCTTACAAATCGAACCAGAACACAAAAACTTAGCTCTTGTTTATCTGGCTGAAAAGCAAATGCCAAACATCAGAAGTGGTTTATATTTGAACAGAGGCCACTAGTGCTTTTCCCACTTTAGCTGCTTGAGGGGTAAGAGAATTAATGGAATGGTAGTAGAGAATTGTCCAAATAGAGAGGGAAAACCCAAGGGCCACTTGCTCTTATTACATTGAACAAATCCTCTCTCATTTAAAAACAGTTAAGATGCTCTTCCTATAGTTGGGTATCTCACCAGAGCTGGATGTACATGCCCTAGACTAAGGATGGAAAAGGCAGTCTCCGAGCTCTGGAGCCTCCATTCCATCCATGGTGTGGGTTTCAGGATCACTGGGGCCTTGCTCAACACCCCACTCTCTGCTTGGTCTTCTCCTCTGAACACACTGGCAGACTCCTCTTTTGTCAGTAGTTTTGCTATGCATGGATTTCTTTTAGACTTAAACAAATTCCGTATGGTGTGAAGCCTTCTGAGTCCCCATTGATTTACCTAATTTATTCTGTAAGTTATATATATGACATCCTGGGCTGAAAAATCACTATTTTTCCTCCTTGGTTCCTATTTACCATATTCTAGATTCACTATTGAATTGACATGTTAACTTCCATTTCACTTACAAGTTGATGTTGTTGAAAATACACAAAAATTGTAAAGGCTCCTGGACTATGTGTAATTTAGGTTCTTAACTGTGATGTAAACATTGTCAGCTATTTAGTGCTCTATGTCACAGGACACAGACAAATGGGTAAAGTTCAATGGGGAAGATGCCCAACTGACATACTTAATAAAAGTAAAATGTATAAATGTAATATGCGAGCATATATTTAGAAGAAACTATAAGAGAAAAGAATTCCCTGGAATTACTATCACTTGCATCCAGTTTGAACTATTTTGCATCACAGAATGAAAATGAAAACAGGGAGAAATGTATTTTGGTCCTTCACCCAAGGGTCTGGTAGCTGGTAAAAACATTATTTTCCATGAATCAAAAGAGATACAAAATAATACTTAAAAATTACTTCTGTTTCACTTAATACAAATACGTCAAGCCCAGGCATTTGGTGTTCTGCTAATATTTACCTGGAATAGACATTCAGAATTGAAACTCCCTTGAGGCAAATATGTCAAATGTAAAGTGTAAGGCTCATTTACATGTAGCACAGTGCCTTTTGTGTGCAAATGAATGAAATTCTAAGATACTTTCTAAGTTGCTTATTTTCATTTGAATGCTGTAGGTGATACACTTTCACAGCCATTATCTTCTAAGATTAGAATCTGAATATAAAACAGTCTCCTGGGCTTCCCTGGTAGCATAGTAGTTAAGAATCTGCCTGCCAGTGCAGGGGAGAAGGGTTCGATCCCTGGTCCAGGAAGATCCCACATGCCACGGAGCAACTAAGCCCGTGTGCCACAACTACTGAGCCTGCGCTATAGAGCCCAGAAGCCACAACTACTGAGCCCACGTGCCTAGAGCCCGTGATCCGCAACAAGAGAAGCCACTGCAATGAGAAACCCGCGTGCAGCAATGAAGACCCAACGCAGCCAAAAATAAATAAATTTGTAAAAAGAAAAAAAAAAAGAAGAAAACTTAAAAAACAAAACAAACAACCCCCCCCCCAAAACCCACCAGTCTCCTGCTAGCAATGTCTAATATCCTCAAGTGACAGAATAGAGACCATGTAACAGGGTCTCCAACCAGCTTAGCACCCTCACCAAATCTGGATGTTTCACAGGAAATGTGTGCAGTTTTATCACAGAGTGCTTATAGTTTCGGTAATCAACCTTTTTTGAGTGTTGTCTCCCCCCAAAACATATGGCTCTGGTGTTCAGGATCAAATGGTGGGGAAAAAACAGATGGAGGGGCTTCCCTGGTGGTGCAGTGGTTGGGAGTCCGCCTGCCGATGCAGGGGACACGGGTTCGTGGCCCTGTCCGGGAAGATCCCACATGCCATGGAGCGGCTGGGCCTGTGAGCCATGGCTGCTGAGCCTACGTGTCTGGAGCCTGTGCTCCGCAACGGGAGAGGCCACAACAGTGAGAGACCCGCGTACCGCAAAAAAAAAAAAAAAAAAAAAAAAAAAAAGATGGAGTAGGAGGAACAGTCCAGGACATAACAGGGCTACAGACCCCCGTGAACATTTGATCTCATGCATCATGAATAGACGTGGAGAAAAGTCTGAAACCTTTCTGTGTGAATAAACAAAGAGAGAAAGTAAAATAAATGGCTTATTTCCTAGTTTGGCACAAACTAAAAAAAAATATAAGGTTCACTGAGGAAAAAATATGAATTAGGAAAATAAATAATTATTGCTAAAGTGAAAGTTTCCTATACTTTGTTTATACCATTTCAAAGATCAAGTTGACGCTAATTCACTGATTAAAATGGGAAAGGAACTCATGAGTTTATGGTTCTCCAGGAAGATTAATGCAATCATGAGACCTCTTTTTGATCAGATAAAAGGCAAAGTATGAATGATCAACCAGGGATACAACAAAGGGAAATAGAGATTTAAGGGCAAGAAATACTGATTATGTAGCCAGATACAATGCAAAAGTGATATAAGATTCCCTTAAAATTAAGAAGCAATCCATTGATAGATACTTTCTTTCCACTGAAGTTTCCCGAACGTTGTTAATGCTGCTGATGGTTAATTCAGCTCATGGCCTGCATCTACGGGGCCTGGAATGCTAGACTATATCCTCTGGGAAGAAAGTGAACAAATGATGGCACCTCTGGTACCCGGTTGTGTGGGACAAACTGGGCATGCGCTGGCTTTGCATACTAAAGAGACCGAGCATAGACTCTAATTGTGGACAGTATCTCTGAGTGAAGGCTGAGCCATATGGAATTATTCTCAACCACCGAAAAGATCAAAATAGCTATAGTTAACAGGAGAGGTAATAATCGATTGAATAACAGTTGGCAAAAGATAACTTACCGAAGTAACAACAAAGGGAAAGAGAAATAATGAGATGTTTTAATTTTTTTTTTTTTTTACATCTTGTACCCCAAATGAGAAAGAAAATGTTGCAAGTGTTTACAACCTAGTTATCTTGGTTATAAAATAAGAAGTACAGTCACCTTGCCCCAGGGAAGAAGTGAATCAATTGTGTGTTCTGGGACTTCATCAGGGATGAATCTATTTTTCTTCCCTACCTACTATTGGTGGAGTGTCTTTCACTGATCACACTTTTGAAAGAGAAAAAGGAAATATCCCTGATTAATTGCTGAAAAACAATTGTGGGCAATATCTGTTGTTACTATAAATAAAAGGGATTTTGTTGAAAAACAATTTTGGTTGAACTTTTAGAGTTCTGAACTCTTTTGTTCTCTGACTTATTTAAAAAATCACTTTAAGAAACTCCCCTCCCCCTAGACTGAGGCATATGCCTTCCTCCCTCCATCCCTCCATCTTTTCCCCCTTCCCCTTCCTCTTTTCCCCTCCCTATTTCTGTCCCTTTCTCTCTCTCACCCTTCCTTCCTTCTTCTTATGTATTTTCTCCCTTCTACCTCCTTTTATCTTTCCTTATTTTCTTCCTTCCTTTCTTGTAGTGATTGTTTGCTGAGTCTCCATTTGCCTAGCACTGTGTCGGGTGCTGAAGACACAAAAGGGGCAAGACCCAATCCTGCCCCCATAGAGTTTACTTCCAAATGGAGAAGTTTCTGTTTTTCAACCTTGTTTGTGTAACTCTCATAAAATAACCATGATATGCACACAGCTTTTCTCTTCACACCACAGCCTGAAAGCCATCTCTAGCCCTGTACTTACAGCTATGGAAAACCGCTGAATGCTTTCATCTTCACAGTCCTGGATGACCTTATTCAGTTGATGGTTGTCATGGGACTCTCCATCAGTCACAATTACCATGACTTTTTTAACCCCTCTTCGGGCACCCCGGGCTTCAGTGAAAGCTTCTTTCCTGAAATAATCACAGACAAAAGGGCAGCAAATAAAACACCAGCCCAAGGTTAGGCAAAGTGGTAAACAAAATGAAAACACTGCCAACTCCAGGTAGCCCAGTGCTTTCCCTCCAAGATCAACATTGTTGCCCATTGTTCAAGCTGGGAGGCATGATGCTTATTGTTTGTAATAGTTTAAGACTTATTCCAGATGATGGAGAGGTTACCATTTTGCCAGTCACCACAGATCCCATTAACAAAAGGCAGCAGTCTTTCATTCTTTGGAAACTTCAAAGGGAGAGTGTGACAAGCATACAGCAGATTTAGAGAAGGTCAGATTTTAAATACTTTCCCAGTCACTCCTTTTTCTGTAAACACTCCTTCTCTTGCTTGACAGGCCTCTTTCCTTCTGCTTCTGGCAGAGCTTTTGCTTTAGTCCTCACTTCCCCCACCTACTCTGACATTCACAGAACAGCTTGGACATCCTGTAAGCTATGGAGGGGGCATGGGAGAAAACAGAGTATTTGTATGGCTGTGAGTGATTGAGAGTGCGCTTGGATGTGGGGTAAAAATTCAGACATAGGAATTAAAGACTGCAGATGGCAGTGGTCTGAGTCAGTGACAGAGTAGGCTTCTGGGGGGCAAGGAGCGTTTGGCATAGCTATGAAAGTCTGAACTAGGTTTTAGGACACAAGCTGCTGGGGGTGAGGTGGGAGGAGGTGGCATGGAGAGAAAGGAAAAATGCTATAACCTAACTTCAAAGAAAGGAATTTTGATTTAATTCAACAAGCATTTATGGAAAGAGATGGAAGATACGGGAAACTGACAGTTTTTGTTTGTTTTGTACCTTCTACACACACACACACACACACACACACACACTCACTCAGGCACACTTTCCCTCCATTACTTTCTTTTACTCAACTACTTTCCCTTCTGGAGCCTTCGAAAAGAAGAGTACATTTTACTTAGGACTGAAACAGTGAATGGATTTCATATAATATTTTTTAGATTTTGGTGTAAAATGCAGCAATCATTGTGCTGAATAAGCATTTTAAATATTTTACTTTGGTCATAAGGACAAACAGCTGCAGCTGAGATATACCAAAGAAACACCTGTCTTTCACCTTCCAACAGTTTGCCACAGTACACATTGGCTCTACTGTAGATATATAGTAAATGCACAGTAGTGGGTATTTTGTGAGCAGGGAGAGAGGATCCTTGTGATGTGAGCAAGGCGATTTTATCTGTGTTTATTTTTCCTTTAAAAGGACTAACAGCAAATATGACAAGATGTTAACAACTGTTGATTCTGTTTGATGTGCACATAGGATTTTGTTGTACTGTTTTTTACATTTTAAAATTTTCAAAAGAGAAAAAGAAGCTATTTAAAAAAAATATATTGATCACTGGCAAACTGTGTGTCTCTGTCCTCTACACCACACAAACAGATTCTCTGAGTTCTTTCTATGTACAGACAAAGGTGAAAAATAGATGTTAAAGGCTAGTCTCTAAATGAAGTTTGCACATGGATATGATAAGATTTAATCCTTTTTACAGTTTTAATTCCTTAGAGGATCACCAAAACTTCCTAATTCTCTTGAAGATCAAGGTCATAACTAAATGAACATCAGCTGAAGGAGATGATCAAACCACCTTCCTTAAAGAAAATCTGGTAGCTAGGGCTGGCTTTCTATGGCAGAGCTCTTGAGTATACCCTTTCTGTTTCAAATATCTTCAGCAAATTGCCCTTGACCCCCAATTACCACCATCCAGTATTCTTTCTTTAAAATAAGCATTGACTTCCCCGCATGTTTTTAAACATTAACATATCCCAGGAGAATCCCTTTCTTTGGGACAGGAGAATCCAGGCCTTATGATTAAACACTGTGAAGCAATGAAAAGAAAGAAAATTTGGGATAGGGTTAAGGGGACACAAAAATATTTTGAACTGGGAGACACTGAAAATGGAGGTAAAGGATTCTAAAACATTTAGAAATATTATTTACAACTGGTCCTGCCTGAAAAGAATAAAGAACAATTAAAAATAAACTTAAGAGCTTCCCTGGTGGCGCAGTGGTTGAGACTCCGCCTGCCGATGCAGGGGACGCGGGTTCGTGACCCGGTTCGGGAAGATCCCACATGCCGCGGAGCGGCTGGGCCCGTGAGCCATGGCCGCTGAGCCTGCGCTCCGCAACGGGAGAGGCCACAACAGTGAGAGGCCCGCGTACCGCAAAAAAAAAAAAAAAAAAGAAGAGTACTTAGTAATATCATTATGGAGTCTTATTTTTATACAAAACTCAATAAACTCTGTGTCCTACAGCTAGACCCTCTGTGAAACACATAGGCAAAAACCATATAGGGACAAGGTATTTAGAGTGGTATTTATGCAGGAGCAAAAGCAGCCAGAATATTTCTGCAGTTAGTTTTCAAAAATGAATATTCATCTTAAGCGGTTGCCTTTGGAAAACAAAGTTCCCTACAGGCTCAGGGCTTTCAAAGAACGCTCTGATTTACTTTGAATGTGCGGTCACACTTAGTCAATTATTTAAGAATGCACACTCAGCACACCTAAACGTGTGCACTTTTGTGCATGCAAATTGGTGATCTACGGGCAGGTAAATGTAAAATTACCCCATCTGTTTGTGGTTATTTTTCTCATGGGCCCCATATAACTAGAACCACATGCTTTTCTAACATTTATGAGTCTAAAAGCTGCACATGAAATTTTAAATTTTTGAAAATCCAACCCATTCTTTGGAGTATCCATATTAACTGTTTCAGCCCCCTTAAAACACTGATCTTAGCAGGCAGGTGAAGTGAGGCCATGGGTAATCAACTCTTCAGAATCAGTTGAGTGTCCAGAAGTTCAAGGCACTTAAGAGAAGGATCCTTAACATTAGTCAAACTGACCATTAGATTTCCTGTGATGTTGGTATTGTTTAGTTTTTGTTCAGAAGCTTTCATGATGATTAAGGGGAGAAACAGCAAAAGATAAGAGCTGAGGGAGATCAGAAAAAATACAGAGAAGAGGAGCTGAACATTGTAAGAAAAGGACAGTTCTGTAGGTTCTTATAGGATGAAATTCAACCACAGGGTGGGTTATGTGTGCTCCATGAAGGAAACTGCAGAAGGGAGGAAGGGAGGGATGTGAATTAGAGGGAATTTGGAGAAAGTAAGGAAGAAAGAGAAAGAGCACGAATCATGAAATCCTTTCCACTTCTTTTTTTTTTTTTAAGATTTTTTTTTTGATGTGGACCATTTATAAAGTCTTCATTGAACCTGCTACAATACTGCTTCTGTTTTATGCTTTGGTTCTTTGTTGGCCGTGAGGCATGTGGGAACCCGCACCCCCTGCATTGGAAGACAACGTCCCAACCGTTGGACCACCAGGGAAGTCCCTCCACTTCTTTTCAATCTTTTCACTGAAAATGATTTCAAATAAGACAGCATTTAGTTTGTCCTCTTAAAACCTCTTATTTGAGAGCTTCAATAACCCTAAATCCGTAAAATTTAAATCTGTAAAATGCTGTAAAATTATAGACATATTAGGGTATAGATATATATTGAGTAGAAGCGGACTGATATTAATCCATTTTTTTAGATTGAGATTCCTAGAGGCTGAAAACAAAGAATAAAAGGAAAAGATATTATCTAATATTATGTCTTAGTACCCAAGAATGTGATGCCGTAGACTACAGCGATTTTTTGGACTGATTCTCCATCAGTCAAAGCCTTGGAATAAGAGGAAAGATAAGAAGAGTGATGAGACTGTAATATAGAAAAATTTGATCCTATAACTATTAGTTAATCAGTTGAATCTCTTTTCAACAAAATGGCTTTAAATATTGCTAAGGCAACTGTTCAATTAATACTCCAAAGGGCTAGATCATAAGCAGTAATTTTTGCACAGACTTTTACTTTGGCTTATTTTTTTATCCATATACCTTGCTGTGTCTATTCCAAGGGCTGTCATCGTCTGGCGGCCACCTCTCTGGACTATTTTATTTGCTGCAACAAGCACCTCTTCCGTTGATGAGTACTTATTGAGGTTGAACTCATGGGTTACATTTTCTCCATACTGTACAATTCCAACCTGAAATACCAAGCCACTGTGAGTTATCCATCTAGCAGACTTACCTGTTTCAATTTTTTTGCGTTTAAACATATGCATCAGATGTAGTAATACATTTTAGTCTTTCAGATGAGTTTAAAACTCTATCAGTACACAAATCTTTCTACTTTGACAGTAATGATCACTGCCATTTGTGGATGCCAAAGAACACAAATGAAAGTGTTATTAAACCTCTCAAAGGACTGGCTTATCTCTTCAACAGTGTTTACTGAATGACTCTGGTAAGCTTGGGGAGGGGGTAGAACATGAAACTGACATGGCCTCTGCCTTCATGGAGCTTCTAAACTAGAGGGAGAGACAGATTAAACACAAGAATCATTTAAATACAGGTTCAATCGCAAACTGTGAAAAGGGCTGTAACAGAAAAGCTATTATTGGCAAGTATAACCTAGGAGCCTAATTTAAAGTGAAGGCTCAGGGAAGGCCTTTCAGAAGTGATATTTGAGACTTAAAAGACATGTGCTAGAAGGGTGGAGACCTGTTCAGATGGTGGCTGAGAGGGAGGATGGGGTCCGCACAAAGGGAACTGTGTAAGTGAAGAAGCTGAGTTGGGAAAGTGGTAGGTGCTCTAAGAACAGAAAGAAAGTCAGTGAGTCTGGGCCAAGCTAGGAGGGGAGAGAGGGACAAGATGAAGTTGGAAGCATAAGCAGGGCACGTATCTGGCAAAGACACACATGTGCTTCCTGCTTTACGTAGCTCAGCTGTAGCGTCACATCTCCTAAATCAGCCCTTCCCTCTCTTTTCTTGTTCTCTGTCTTCCCTCTCTTACTGCCATTCTCCTTTCATTCTTTCTTTCCTACAGGTTGGATAATGCAGGCAGCTAACTGCAGAGCCATCATGAAGGAAAAGGAATTAGAAGGTTAAGTGCCACTGCTTCGATTTCCCTTGCTCCATACCCTCTCCCACCCCTTGCCCATTTTCCTTATCCTTTTTCTACACCCTCCTTTGAAGGTTTATGTGAACCAATAAACTAATCTATATCAAGAATTGTGCCTGACGTTACTTTTTGTTTAACCTTCCTACCCCAAAATTAGGGACTCAGAGAATCCTTTACCCAAAGGAATGTCTTTTTAATGTAGGAGTTCTGGGCACTTCGTTTCTTAGGTAGGGGAAGTAATTTGAGAAAGGGCTGCTTTCTTTCCAGGCAGTTGTCTAGTTTGCCCATTGTTCAGCCAGTCCTATTTCCAAGTCTGATCCTATTTCCAAACGGCATAAATGATCAGCGTCTACCTTGTACCTCCCTTGATGTCACTGTTGTCAGAAATCTTTAGGCTTAATTATTTGTCTGATTTATAGATACATTTCTACAGCTTGGTCCTTTTGGAAACCAAAAGCATACCCTGGCACTTGCAGAAACAAATAAGAGAACTCCCAATAAGCATAATCTTTATCGTCTCTGCGCCACCTTCTGGAGTATACTAGACAACCTGGAGCAATTACGCCACCATGCCTGAATACTATCCTATATTTTTACTGCTTTTTTTAGCTTTCTTTCCTAACTTATTCAAATTATAGTAACAGAAATTAGTGTCACATTCTATAAATGAAGAAGCTGAGTTAAAGAAACCTCACTTTCCATAATGAAGGGGCAGAAGGAGGCCTAGTCTAGGATGTGTATCCTTCACCTCTCTATTTTGTCTCAGTAAAAACTTACCTCGCCCAAATCCCCTCATTTTCTTTCTTTTTTTTTTTTCTAGTCATATTTCGTTTTTTAGGTGCTCGTGTTAAATCTTTATAGGTGTAAACTCACTTGTTACAGCACATAGAATTATGTGCCCACTTAAGTCTCCTCTTTTATTTTTAAATTAAAAATTTTTTCTTTTTTTAAAAATTGACATATAGCTGACTTCCCCCCATTTTCTAATCACCTCAGCTTTTGCTAAATGCTGCTGCCACATCATGGCCACTCAGTGAGTTCAGGTAGCTAGCTAGCCAACTGAGATACATTAGAAAATACGATAAAACAGACAAACAAACAAGTAAATAGATCATATTTTTTAAAAAAGAAATAGAATATACGAATCCTTCCTTAGAATTGCTGAATCAGGTATAAGATAAATAAGAAATAATTAGAGAACATGTGCGAGTATAAGAGAAGGTACACCGTAAGCTGAATAAACACAAAATCTGCTCAATCCATGTTCAGGTTAGGTTTGCTCTTTGACTGTATCTTTCACCTAATATCTGTCACCATCTGTTCCAAGATTATGTGCTGTTATAATTAGAAAAAGACAATTATTAGTCTCCCATGACTCCAATTCAGGTTATTTCCTTGACAATTAAATGTTATGTACAGTTATCTGTTACTCTCTGAATAGATTTAAAATTCTTTTCCCAATGACCCTAACAGCTTTTAATTAGTAATCCAGAGAGACACTGAATAATTATTAAGGGAAACCATGTAGGTTTGACATTGTCTTTGTGTATATAAATGCTCAGGGTAAATAAAAGTAAAATGATTTTGTTACTTAGATAATCATTATACCTAATTTATGGTACCAAGGTGAATAAATGCTGCTGTGGAAGTTAATTGCTCATCCATTCAGGGTGTCTTACAGAGTTGGTTTTGTTTTTATTTCTCTTTGTTTAGATTTGATTAAGCAGGAGACTAAAGAACTTTGAAAACTGTCACTCCTGTCATTATTCTTGGACATTTTACTACCTGGATGAATCTATTGAGCACCCTAGTCTCTCATTTCTTTGACTTCCTTGGCTTTAGTAATATTTTCCTCTAGTCTGCCTATGTCATCCACTTCCAAGGTCTTAGCCTTCACCTTGTCATCTGGAAAAACTGCAGCACCTCAATCTCAATGTCAAGTGTTCTTCTCTCTGATCATTAACTTCAGCTCATTTACCTAGTATATCCAATTCATCAATTCCTTGACCACATTAAGATGTCTAATTAATTCACAGATCTTATCTTTTTTTTTTTTGTACCCAGCCTAGATTCCATGATCCATCACCATAATCATTTACTTGCAAACATTTAACTACTTTAACCTTTTTTTCCCTCCATTAACTAACTTGGCTAACTTCCAACTCTGGTTAAGTCCAAATATCTCCTTCTCTGTGTGTGATCCTATGACACTGAATTTTGTTAGACAAAAATCACATACCTTGTAGACTGGTCTCACTTTAAAGTTTTGCTCATGAATCCCAAATGCGGTTGCACATAGCACTGCCCAACAATCCTACTACTTTTTACTAATGAGTGTACTGTTCCCTTCGATCAAATTCTAGTGATAAGCTATTAACTCCTCAGGAAAAAAATAGCATCTCATTTATACATGGGGAGGAGTTCACATGAGAAGAGATGGAAGTCATGCCAACTAAATAAGGCTGCTTTGTGATGTAAAATTTACAACGCACTTTCCATATCTCATAGAACATACTATGAACTGATTACTATGAATTGGATTATCTGGAAAAATTATCTTCACACCAGAAACAGCAGAAGATGTAACACCTTGGTATGTCAGAGATCAGTGCTTTATATCTTCTATCTATCTCTCTATCATCTATCTCTCTTACTACTTAACATATATCTCACTTTCATAAGCTTATTTTTTGTAAATGTTAGGATATAAGAGGACTTATAACTGCCTGTTCCCTTACCCTTTCTGTACACTTTGCTTCTAACAGCTCCACCTGAGACTTTCCCCAGATGATTGTCCTTGGACTGCTAGAGCTGCTTTGCCCCAAGGTTCAAAGAGTCAGAAGTGCCTGGGAGTTTTCTCCCTCTTCACCCCTTGCCCTGATCCATAGGTAATGCCTGAGTGCAGGAAAATGCAAGACCAGCCCCTTGACTTAACTTGGAGCCCCTTCCAGATCAGGCTGAGGCCTTGACTTCACCTGAACTCACATGCTTTCTTTTTATTTTTTTTTGCGGTACGCGGGCCTCTCACTGTTGCGGCCTCTCCTGTTGCGGAGCACAGGCTCCAGATGCGCAGGCTCAGCGGCCATGGCTCACTGGCCCAGCCGCTCCGCGGCATGTGGGATCTTCCCGGACCGGGGCGCGAACCCATGTCCCCTGCATCGGCAGGCGGACTCTCAACCACTGAGCCACCAGGGAAGCCCCTCACATGCTTTCTTGTCCTCTGTGGCTGCTCTGTTTTGTTCCCCCAAATCCCTTCCTATTTTCTTTTGGAAGCACGCCCTTCATGAATTGCTATCACTTGACTCCTCTTCTCAGAGTTTGCTTCTGGGGAACTGGATCTAAGGCAACTATTACCTATGTTTCTTCATTCCTTCTCCAGCCCAGGCCAGGCATCATTGCCTTGAACCTGGACCACGGCAGTCACGGGTCTTTCCACTGCTGATCTCCCTCCCTCCATTTCCACTTCCTCAAATCCTTCTACATATTACTAGTAGATTAACCGTCTTTAAATTCTGCTTTTATCATGTGTCTTCCTTGTTCAAAAACTCCAATAACTCTTCATTGCCTACATCAAGGACCTTGAAATATACTTTAAAAGAGAATTGTATTTCTAATTCAAACAGAAAGTAGATGAAGCTTCAAGCTGCTTCTTGAAATACTAGGCCTATAGGTTAAAATTCAGTTTTTTCCTCCTGACTTTCAGCCACTCAACAGTCTGGCCCTACCTTCTTTATTCATCCTCATCTTCAGGACTCCTCAGGATGAACTCTATCCAGACAAAATGCCCTTCCTTTTCCCTCCAACTAAGCTAAGTCTACCCATTCGGTAAGATTCAATTCAAGTTTCACTTTCTCTGCAGCTTTGTCCACCTAGTTGCCAAGAGTCCACACTGATCTTCCCCTTCTTCAAACTGTGAAGCAAACTTGTCTGTGCTGCTCCTGTGAGCCCTGCGTTCTTCTCAACTTTTGTATGCGTGCTTTATCTCCCAACTCCGTTATAAGTTAGGAAGGGGCAAGCAGGGGTAAAGAGTATGGACTACATCATAGTTTCTGGTATTCTCTTATCCTCTACCACTGTTTTGCTTTGCTCACAGTTGACCCTCGTACATTCTTACTAGATGACTATAACATTTCACATAGGCAAGTAGAAAACTGAGATAGTAGGGAAATAATGATAAACAGAAAAAGAGAGACATAAAGAAGTGTGGGAAATTAGAAGAGTGGGCAGTGGGAACTCACATCTCAGGAAAATGACATTCAGTGTAGGTCTCCGGCTGACACAGGGGTTCTTATTTTCTTAGGAACCAGATAGAATAAGGTCAGCTATGTCTTCCCCAGAAAAGAGTGCCATTTATTAATTTTCATCACAGGAGAATGCTCAAATCACAAGACATATGTAATGCTTTGCTGAGTACCGATGGGACCCACTTTAGTAGAAATAGTTTCAGTCCCGGCTTAGTTTATAATTTAAGGCAGGTGAAACAGATTTGTACTAGCATAATGGGTATACATGCATCTACAACCGAGCCAAATAAGTATGAGAATTAAATAATGAGATAAAAAGTGATGAACACACATGGTGAGGAAACAGGGGGAGAGAGAATCACAAGCACATTTATCGTCTCACTTGTAAGGCCCTCATGGAGGAAGGAGGATCCAGATTTCTGAACGAGCTACCCAGGTAAAGAACAGACAGCAGAGTATGATAGTAGAATGGGAGGAAGCAAAGCAGGCTTGAGCCTGGAAAATCTGTCAAGGATGATCATTAAAGACATTTAAAGCATTCCAGAATTTGCGGAAAGATGAACAATCAATAATCACCATATTTGACTTGAAGTGGCCAATTGCATTGGATGGTACAAGACCCAGAGGGTGGAGTTAAGAAGAGAGCTGGTGAGGGGGCTTCCCTGGTGGCGCAGTGGTTGGGAGTCCACCTGCCGATGCAGGAGACACGGGTTCGGGCCCTGGTCTGGGAGGATCCCACATGCTGCGGAGCAACTAAGCCCGTGCGCCACAACTACTGAAGCCCATGAGCCTAGAGCCCGTGCTCCACAACAAAAGAAGCCACCACAATGAGAAGCCAGTGCACCACAACAAAGAGCCCACGCTGTCTGCAACTAGAGAAAGCCCGGGTGCAGCAACGACGACGCAACGCAGCCAAAAATAAATAAATAAATAAATTTATAAAAAAAAAGAAGAGAGCTGGTGAGGAAGAGTAAAGATGGAAAGGTTCTAGGCATTTTTGCTAAATGCAAAAAAGTAGGCAGAGATGGCAGCTAAAAGGAGAATGGGTTAAACGTGGGCTTTCTTTAGGGGAGAATGGGTAGAGCAGCTTATGGCATCAGTAAAGAGTAGATGAAGATAGTAACAGTAGATTCTTATAAAGGGGAGATAAATCACAGTAGAAAGAAAAGTTACTTTTCAGAGACAACTGTAAGGGACACATTTAGCTCCTGGGGAGATGCAGTTTGAACTTCTTGATTAAGCAGTTGTAATTACAATCTAAGTCCAAAGAGAAGTAAGAGCTGATTCACATTATAGCATAAACCAGGCACACAACTGGCTGAGGATTCTGTTACATGAACAAGAGGTTTGTAACACTTAGAACTTTCCACTTAAACATAAAATTTGCAATCATGTTTCATATAAGCCCCAAACTAGTACTCCCTTACCCCTTTTCCAGGGAATACTAACTTTGTCAGTTGCTAGGTATGAATTTTTAAAAAGAGTCCATGATCAAATAATCTTGGAAAGCAATTGTTAATACAAAGTATAACAGTTTCTCTGTCTCTGTCTGTCTGCCTCCCTCTGCTATTTATATTAAGTAAAAAAAATGCCACAAATTTCAAATGGAGCAAAAGAGCAAGGCTTTCTCTCACTCCTGCATTGCTCTACTCTGACTCATACGCGGATTCTTTTGAAAGTGCTCCCAGAATCTTTAATATGAAAACATGTGTTGTGAATCATGAATTGGAAGACCTGATGTATTTTATTTTTATTTAAGAGAATATTTTTTTGTAAGGAACATATTCAACACCTCAAACAACATAGCTTGGAAAACATTGCTTTATTCTAATATTAAGCTATCTACTCGTAAAGATCAATTAATTGTTCTGCTTTATTCACCCTTGTTATATTTATGTCACACTGTCATGCATTGCAATTATCCAAATACAAGACTTTGCTTCATTTCTAAGTTGGAAGATTTTCAGGATTAGGGACAAAGTATTAAAGTCTGTTATTTATATTGCTATCACATCTAGCATAATACTTGACCCATAAGATACTTCATAAATATCTGCTAAATTAAACTGAATTAATTATCCAAATGGCTTTTTCTCTTTTGAGGGTAGAAAAGAACAAGGAGGAAAGTGAGTGTGAGGAATATGGAAGGAATGATGCTGTTAGAAATCACAAAAATCACTAATTTTTTCTCATAAAACTTAAAGTCACAACAGAATGGCAAGGGAGTTTTAAAAAAAAGAGAAGTGTTTAAAATAGCTATTAAGTATACTGAGTCAAAGAATCATGAATGAATGGAATTACTTCCTCATTTAGAATTATACGATTACCTTGTATTCTTAAGTTAGAGTTATAACACCAGCGCCTAAATTTTAATGCCCAAAATGAGCTAAGTTTCTGGGTTTTCATTCAACAACTAACATTATCCAATCAATAGCTTCTTTAGGGGTGTAATGACAGGGAAGCACAGTAAAGCTTTTTGTGTTTCTGTAGGATACACAGTTGCTTAATCTGATAAGAGCTCAGACTTTGCATCTCGTCATTTTATGTTTCCTTTTACCAAAGTAAGGTGCAAAAGCCCTGCCCTACAACGTGCTTCTACTGCAATTAAATGAGAGTATGAATGTGGTGGTAATACAGGCTGCAATCCAAATCAACTGTCAACACAAACCATTCAAGGCTGTGTTAGCTGAAACCTGGCTTAACCTTTGTCACTATGGAGAGGGATGAACAGGACTGGTTCACAGGTAGATGAAATGATTCCTCAGAAACACAAATAAAGTCGGTAAATTAAAGATGTAGGTCCTGGGCTTCCCTGGTGGCACAGTGGTTAAGAATCCACCTGCCAGTGCAGGGGACATGGGTTTGAGCCCTGGTCCGGGAAGATCCCACATGCCGCGGAGCAACTAAGCCCGTGCACCACAACTACTGAAGCCCGCGCGCCTAGAGCCCGTGCTCCACAACAAGAGAAGCCACAGCAATGAGAAGCCCACGCACCGCAATGCAGAGTAGCCCCCGCTCACCACAACTACAGAAAGCCCCTGCGCAGTAACGGAGACCCAATGCAACGAAAAATAAATAAATAAAATAAATAAATTTATTAGAAAAAAAAAGATGTAGGTCCTAAGAAAAGGATATCTTTAGCTGGTCTCTTGCTTGATGGAAGATACTGCAATGAAATTGACCCATGCTCAAAAATGTAAGGCTAGAAGATGTTAAAATGGGGAAGACTATGGGAGAAATCAGGACCAACGGTGAATGGGGCTAGATGTGTTGAACACCTGCAAAGAAAAGCCTGAAACACAATGTAAAGGGGAATCTGGGGTGTCCCCCACAAACAAGTCCCTTCTAGCTCAATGACTTCATGAAGCAGAGTGAGAGATGGTGGTCAGTACAATAATGATTTTTAACACAAGGAGAAATTAAAAATTACAGAAATTACATTTTTCCAACATAAATGACTTGCCCCCTATGTGCTAGGCAATGCAGGAAACACTGAACTGTATTCCATAAATAAAAGGATTAAGGCACAATGCTGTCATTGTGGAATTCACATTCCACCAGGAGAGACGCACTCACGAAACAAAAAGCGATGCCACTAAGTGATGAGAGCAGTGGACGAAGGGTGTGTAAATGCTGTGGGAATATGGAGGGGAAGGGATTTTTCTTGGGAAGGGTGGGGGGAATAACCACAGAAAAGGACAGAGAAAGTGACGCTTGAACTGAGTCTCAGAAGTTTACCTCGCACATGGGGCCTGGGTGGAGAAGGGCTTTCCGGGCAGAGAGAATCATGAGAGCATAGAGCAATGTGTTCAGGGAAGGCCAGGGTAGGAGTGGCTACAGGGCAAGAAGGGAAGGAGGCAGGAGACAGTGGAATGACAGCCACTAGGTGACGAACATCTTATAAGTCACTGGAGAGCTTGGGTATTATTCCACAGGCAAGGATAGGAGATTTTTATTCAGGGAAATTCCATGATCTGGACTCTACATGGGAAAAATAACTCAGATGAGTGATGAATGGAGGTAGAGGACAACGGAGACCAGGACGCTAGTGAGCAAGAAGATTCACCACATTCACAACATCACTTTCAGAAACGACAGCCTGACTGACAAGGATACGGCTGCACAGCTCAGACAGGTTTCTTGTCAGACCTCCAAACAGTGAATAGTTTAGGCTATTAGCCTAACCTATTAGGAGCCTCATAGTTTAGGCTCCTAGGGAAATGGCCATAAAATGTGTCGTAAAAAGAAAGATAAATAATATTCCTAAAATTTAATTAATTTCCCTCTTTCATTTTGCCTGGTTTAATATTATGCTATACTCTTGATAGGAACAGTCTAGACATTGTTCCATTAGTATATTTCACTTTTATATCAAGCCTCACAATTTACTGCTTTTATTTAGGGTAATGTACTTGTATATGGCATATTTATATCATTCTCATTTACTATTAAAAGCAATGTTATGTTTAGGTATCGAGGATCAATCAGACCTCCATAATGTTTATACCATCGTATCTTTTATGGCAAGCTCAGAGTGTTTCAGGTTTGTTTTTATAGGTGGTTTTTTACAAAACAATTTTATAGCCTTTGCTCTGTCTTGGGTAAAAAACTGGTTTGCAAAAGTTCCTTGACTATATTTGCAAAAAGTGTTAATGGGATCACACAGAAACATGGGAGAAACTCTGAGTAACTATTTAGGGTAAATGTTTTTGTCACTTGCATTGCATTTTCCTAATGTATACTAATTGTCATATGGAAACTTTAATGAAAGTTTTAAAATTTATTTTCCTTCCTTCCTTCCTTCCTTCCCCCTTTCTTTTTTTTTGCTGTGGAGGTGAAAATTACTTCCAGAAACATTCCATATCTTTGAGACTCCTTTCCAATAATTGCAATTACTAAATGAAAAATCTGTGACTGCAGAAAGTAGGCCATAATATTTGATCTTTACCTTTTGTATCAAGTGAATAATTGTAATTAATATCGATATAACAAATAAGAACTCATGAGGTATAATTAGAATGTAAATTTTTTTTTTTGGCCCATGATCCCTTTAAAACTTATTTAGGGTGAAATTCTTCTACTCTCACTGGATGGAAAGATAAATGTCTTATGACTTTTATTATTTTTAGTTTTAAAATGTCTGTTTAAAAAAAGCTCTATATTTTAATTTAGGTTGTATCACATGAAAGTGCTGTATTTGTAGGTCAAAAAAGGATCAAATAGCAACAATTTCATATGGTTCAACCTAAACTAAAACAAAATCAATAAGACAAAATATCAAAGTTGATTTATAGTTAAATCTTCTCTCCTCCCCTTACTAAAGCTTATGGGAGGTGAGAAGCCTGTAGTTGAGGAAGGGGCATGATTGGCTGTTTCTTTGTTTCTCTGCCCCTCTTCTCTCAGATTGCTGACTATAATATCTGACATCTCCACCGATGGAGGGAGGGAAGATAAATACAGGGTACAGAAATTCGTACTTGACTGGTGCTGTCCTAAGATGGAGTAGGTGCTAACAGGTGTTATCTTTCTGGTGGGCTCTTTGGAGATCTCCCTTCACCTGCATCCTTGCCTGAGTGAATGCATCTCACTACTGTGGTCCCTAGGAATCAGAGATAGCTTCGGCTGTTCTGTGCAGAGGCCTCCACTTACTTCCAGGAGATTCTGTGGACAGGAGCTAACTTGATTCCAGAATGATCCATGGGAAATACATTCTTTGTACCGACAACTCTGGGTGTGAGGCCAATCCCACTGCCTTAACTCGCCCGTCAGCAGCCAGACAGCTATCTTGCCCTTTAGATATTTCAGGCAGGAGTCAGACACTCATCAATTGCATGTCCCAACTTTCATAGACACACACCAATCTCACTGTATGATCTCACTGAAGCCTTTCTCACTAGGCTCTTTCTACAGAGAAATCCACTTCACAAATCTGTCAACTTCATTCTTAATGCTTTTATATCTTTGATATGGGTGAGGAGTTTAAAGAGTCCTGTATCTAGCTTATAACTTTCCATCTTTGCATCTTCTTCTGGGCAGTATCTCTTGAAATTCATTTTTATATTTAAGTAGGGGAAGGAAAAATTCCAGAAGTTAATTCTGCCAATCTTAGGGCAGGATTGGGTGCTTCAATTGAAAACAAACAAAAACACAAAAAAAAACCCTTATTTAAACTATGTTATCAATAAATCAGGAAAAAAATGATTGTTAAAATAAATTGTCTATGTTTTTCGAGAGAATTACTGTAAGACCACATGAAAGAAAATCATACATTTTAGTACGCATTTCTTTGAAGTGAAAGTATCTTTCCAAATTTCTATGAATGAATTTCTTGTCTGACTCCACTGAAGGAAGGTCAAATTTAAAGGGTATTTAAATGTGTTGTACATAAAACACTATTAAATACAGTTTGGCAAAAGTGATGGCTTAGTAAATGTCCTTCTCAATCCCTTTTGTTTAGAGAGTTACTTATGAAACTAGTCATTAATACAACTTAAACCAACATAGAAAAAGATTAGAAATTACTAAAGTATAAACACTAAAGCCTAACATATAAATAATATACTTAAAAGAATACTAAAATGCCAGTTATAGAAAAAGTCTCATTAAACGTTCACCTATCAGAGAAAAATACAAAAATACATTCATTATGATACACACATTTATTCTTCAGGTGCTCATTAAAGGGCCACTATGTCACAGCGGAGCACTGGGCTGGCCACTGACAAGGATAAAAAGAGATATAAAGGCTTCAGTCTTGAGGTCCCTGTCATCTGGAGGGTGCAGCATAGCACAGACACACACACCACACACATCAATTTAATAATGCATTTAATCCACTGTTTCTCAAATTTAACCTATTTAAGAATCATGTGGGTTGCTTACTTAAAATGCAGGCTCTGGAGCCCCACCCTCAGAGATTCTGATTCTTAAAGTCTGCGGTCCAGTCCAAGTACCTCTGGGATTCAGAAGGAGGAATTCCACGAGCCACATCTGGAGAAACACTGCTTTTTACAGAGGCTCCATGAAGGCAGTGGCCGTATCTGTCTATTCTCCACAATTACCCAAGCCCTCACACAGAGCCTGGTACATAGTAAATCCTCAGGAAAAACAAGTGAATAAATGAATGAATGAGTCTGGCTAAGCTCCATAATGAATGACACAAGCAAAATGTGACATAAAAACTCAGCAATTTAAGCAGCTCATCTGCAGATGCTACAAATGACTCAGTGCACAGGGCTGCATTCTGAAATCTTCCTCTTTGAGGAATGGGGTCATGGAACCAAGGAAATGTGACCTGACTCTTCTCAGAGTAAGTTTGTGTCCCTCTCATTCACTGGCAGCATCTAGACCCCAGGGATCATCCCCATTCCTCTGAATAGAGCCACTGTTTCCTCCCAGAAAGACATAAACTCCACGAAGCCCACTCTGGAAGCCTGGAATTCCACTGGTGCTGGACAGAATGGCTCCTCTATTGGGACTCTCACTACTGAAATGTAAAATTAATTATAGTTCTCATAGATGGAAACATCAAAACTGCAGCAGAATGGGTTGAGTATATAAGCAATTGATTGTTAGCTATTTCTTTACAAAACTGCACATAGATCTCCACTGAAGCAGTGATTATCCCTCTAAAACAGCCTTGTAGGTTTGCTTCCTGAAGCTGTGGAGAAACTTCAAACATGTCACAGCTGCACTAATTTCCACAAGTAGCTACAAAAACATTAATTTTTATAGTGTAATAGATAAATTTAAAAGTAAAATCAAATATTCAGATGACTAAAAAAGAATACAAACTTTAAAATATTCCAAGACTGTCATTAGGTTTAGAAAGAAAGGATTGGATAAGAAGGTAAAATGGGGTGGATAAAACAGGTGGAAGGGAGGAAAACTCATTGTGGGGAACGTGTTGAGAGAGGGAAGACCTGTGATCAGCAGTTTGAATTTCGGTATGTCAGTGCAGGCAACAGAGCACCAAGAGTCCGGGCCTGCTTCCAACCAGGGGGCTGGCCGAGGAGGCACAGGGACAAAGGACTAGAGACCACAGTTTAGGGACATCAGAGGCACCTGCTCTGAAACTTCTCTAGAAGTAGAGGTCTCAGAAAGGAAAGACAGCTGCACTGCAGTTGGAGAGCTGTGTGTTCAAATCTGCCATCAACAAGCAAGAGACCCTTGCACAAGTCAATTAGCTTCTCAGGTCCCCTCCATCAATTGAGATTTGGGGCTAAATGACCTCTAAGACCCCTTCCAGCTATAATTTTATGGCTCTATGAAATCTTATTGATCACGGAGAGAAAGGATAAGGGAAGAGAGGAAAGGAAGAAGGGAGAGAAGTTCTCAGAAGGGAAAAGGGTGGAACACGTATTGTACAAAAAGGAGGAGCAGGTCACCATTCTGAGTGGTCTTCTAAAGGATGCAGGCCACCTGATGCTCTGTGGCAAGAAGAAGGATAATATCCTCTCCAAACTTCCAGCAATCCACTTGGGAAGATGACTGCAGATAAGAAGCTTGCATCGAGGAAAACTGACATTTTGTGATATGATTATAAGAAAAGTACAATTTCGTATAATAATTTTACTCTGATTTCAAGAAGTTCCCTATTGTCCACTGGGATATACACAACATTACCCCTCACCTAGCTCTCTAAAGAGATCCACTCAACCTTGGAATACAGCCATATGACATTTCACTTTGAAGTTTGAGTTCTAATTTGCAATTTTCAACTACCATCCTTTTGGGAAAATGTATGATATATATGTTTTAAATATGTGTTATATAAATATATATTATAAAATAAAATTATGTTACATATTTAAAAAAACATAAAGGTATAAAAATATATATACACACAGATACAAAAATATAAAAATATATATACAGATACATGTATGTATATGTACATATGCATGAATGTAATATATGTATGTGTGTGTATACATAGGTATAAACACACATGCATATATGTGTATATAGATGTGTGTGTCTATTTATATCCCAATTTTTTTTTTTTTGCGGTACGCAGGCCTCTCACTGTTGTGGCCTCTCCCGTTGCGGTGCACAGGCTCCGGACGCGCAGGCTCAGTAGCCATGGCTCACAGGCCCAGCCGCTCCTCGGCATGTGGGATCTTCCCGGACCGGGGCACGAACCCGTGTCCCCTGCATCGTCAGGCGGACTCTCAACCACTGCGCCACCAGGGAAGCCCATATATCCCAATTTTAATGCAGGTGTGACAAATATTAATGCAGTCATACAACTTTTTCAGTGTCCCAGAAATTTTTCCAAGAGTAGAGCTCTCAGAGAAAAAGAAAAGAACACTGGACTGCGTGTGCAGCCCAGTTGTCTCCTGTGCTCTCTTGAGGTCCCCAGTCTCTGCAACAGCCATTTTTGACTCTGATTCTAGTGTTAATTCCTACCCTCAAGGCACTGTCCTCACTTTGACGTTTAATTTTCCTATTATCCATTGCGTCTTATCCATATTTTAAGCCATGTGGCCATATAATATTAATGAACGTTAGACTGATTAAACCCAAACGCACTGTCTAAAGTGGAAGAGCCATGTGAGAAGTTCCACTTTATTTAGTGGCAATAAAGGGGGACGTGTTTAGAAACAGAGACTCACGGGGAGAAAAACACCCAATTATTCAACTTACTGCAGCTAAAGCCTGGAGCATTTGCTTTTTACTTAAGAAAAGAAATTATTAAATATAGGCGAAAATAGACTTACAGCAGTATCCTGTGGCCAATTCCTAATTTACCTGTACAACAGGAGAAAAGACACTATGATGGCATATCAGAATCGTTTCTACAAATTCTGAAACCCTGCTCTGATATTACCAAAGGTGGCTATGCTTATTTCATAATTAAGAATTAAAGTATGATTTTATAGATATCTATAGGGGATATTTTCTCAGAGCATTGAAAATGCAGCTTTCATAATACTTTCTGCTTAGAAAATAAACAGCCTGCCAGTAACGTGCAGGAATATGAACAGGGATATGGAATACAAAGCTCATCCTAAATTTTAGCTTTATTGATTAATTTATTTTCAGAAGAATTTGTCATTAAAACTCCATGCATTTGTATCTTTAGGACAACAGAAATCAAAACATGAAGCCTTACCTGTGTCTGTTTAGGACCAATATCCATTCTTTCAAGAAGGTCATTTAAAAAAGCTGTAACACTTTCCCAGGGGTAAATACTGTTGGAACCATCCAGCACTATGACTATGTCCAGCTGAGTGCTGCATTCTGCAAGAAAAAGATTCAATCGTGCAAATTTGGTGTCTATCTTTAGAGGTATATGAAATGTTTTCGCAGCTAAAAGGAACTCATTTTAAAAGATGAACTGATATCCTACAAAGTGGACACATTACTTTTAAAATCAGAAAAAAGAGTTTTTTAAATCAGAAGGAGAGTGATAAGAAATACTCTTTGCATTCAGTAACAATTGGTTTGGGATTCACATCAAGTGAAACCCATACCTACTTAATTTTAATTAACACTCTCTGAGTTATCTTTGGAAATTTTCTCAATATGAACTCTCTATACAGTTCTCATTCTGTGTATATTTCAAATGAGGTTACTTTTCTCAAAGAAACTCACCCTTTAAATAAAAACAATGTGAAAGCTTTAGCTCTGATGTTTAGACATGACTCTGTAAAGGTTATTTACACTAACATCAATTCCAAAATAGCAGTGAGGTTTGGTTATATATTGGCAAAGCAAACATTTACCTAAATTGGTAATGCTGGTAGCCGAGAAAATACTTCAAGCTTTTTGGTATGCTCCCGTGTATATATATGTCTCATTCATTGCTTACTCTTTTCAAACACTGCACAAACATTGCATAAAATCTGTACCTTGTACAGGGGCAATGGAGTTCACGACTTGAAATGTGGGGCTGACGTCAGAACAGATTCCCGTTGTGTAATGCAAATGTCCACATCTATAGGCATATAAGGGCCCGCACGCCTTTTAAAAAATTAAAGTCATAAGATTAAAAATTATATAACAGATTTTATAAAGATTTGTAATATAATTCTTGGTTCATTAACTATCTTGACTCTTCCTTTTCTTACCAGAAACCCTCCATTTGGGTTGGTGACTAAAGTTGATCCAAATGTCATATTCTCCTTTACTTCTGTGACATTGGGAATTGATGTATTAACTAAAAATAGAAGAAACGTTTATGACGGTGGAAAACAAAGTAAAATTAAGTGTCTTCTCATTAAAACATTCTGGCTTTTGTCTCAGAAACTTTGTCTGGATCACTGCCTCACATACTTTTGCTGAACTGTAAACTATCAGGGCAATGAGAACATGGGATAGCTTTTCACATATTTTTGCTAACTAAAATAAATAAAATATTTAGTCTCATAATATTGTAGATGCAAAGTAAACTTATACAATCATCCAACATGTTACATCTACATGTTATATATGACCAATGATGAAACATGATTTCTGGCAGGAAGGAGGAAAATGGGTAGAAGGCCAGAAAAGAAAACTCAAACACAAGATTTTGACCATTAGTTTCACCATCACAGGGACATCAGGAGGGTTACAAAGAAAACTGGAGCAAGATTAGAGCAGTGGTCAGGAAGTTTGGGTAAAGACACAATGAAGGGACTACATCTGACAGAACAAATAAGAATGTTGAGCCCTAAAGCATGCCAACCTGGCAAAAAGAAGTTCCACTCACTCACAATAAAAAAGAAGAAGAAAAAAAAGATTGGACAGGAAAGGCAAAAGCTTCTAAACCCTGCTTAGCAGAGCGCTAAAATAATTGAAAGTGGCAAAACTCAAGTTCAGGAAAGATTTGTCTCACTGTTCATGCCTAGAAGTTTTTCTTACCTTAAGATTACATGTAGATTTAATGGAATGGAAGCAGAGATTCCTGAAAGGTCACAATCACCTCCTAATCTGAGCATTGGTCTTTGTCCCAGAATCCAGTCTGGTTTGCTTTAAAAGCATCTGGAACTGGTCTTGAATAATCTAGATTAGAATTTTTTATACTACCGTTGACACAGGATGAGCATTCCTGGGACATGAGAGACTACAGCAGAAACTTCCGTACTGTTCTCGGTGTAGCCAACATCTTCACACTACTGTTAAAACTCTATTCCAGTTTCCAGTAATGGAGGAGTTGCTCTTATCAGAACAACTCTTCTGCAAATAACAACTATAAGCTCTAGGAAAAGGGGAAAAAAATGTATGAAACAACCGTCTGAAGGCACTGTAAAGCAACCAAGAGCAGGCAGAAACTGGAAGGGAGTCTATACTTGTAAGAAGAGATTAGAACTGGATGAGTTTCCTGTTTTTGTGTTTGTTTGTTTTCCCCTAAGGGAAGGCCTGAGTCAGTGGCTAAACCTCAGATAGACCTCACAGTCTTCCTGTCTAGAAGAAACAGAGGACAGAGAATGGGGCAATGACAGCAGTGCCAAGTGAAGTGGGGGGTATCTTGGAAAGTAGAGCCACAAAAGGAGAGTTTGAGTATATACAGATATTCTTTCCAAACATCTGAATGACCTGAACTGTACATGTGCGGGGTAAACGTCACACAGCCCAGCTAAAAAATTAGAAGAATTGAATAGAGATTTTAACTGCTTCCCACTGTTGTTTGGAAACTGAGTTCAGCCAAGTAAATTGCCTGCTAAAGCTAAAAGTTAAGACTTTTCAAAAGCACATAACAGATCTAGAATCTCCACACTTAAAACTCAAGAGTTTAATCCAGGATACAATAAAAAATTAATAAACATAAGAAGAAACAGGAAAATATGACCTAACCTCAAGAGAAAGGTAATAAGTGGAAAGCGATGTTGAGATATAACAGAGGTTGGAATTATCAGGCAAGACATATTAAAGTAGTTATGCTCTTGAATGTAAAGAAACAAATGCTCATAATAAACAAGTAGGAAATTGAAAAAAAGGAGAACTGAAAAATACAATATCTTAAATAAACCTGAAGAGGATGAGTCATTTCCATGGTACTTAATATTGCACAGAACACTGACAGGTTTCCAATTCCGGGATAGTTCTAGTAGGAATTTTCTAGTCATGTTCTAACTATGCTGATACTTCTATCAAATACATACATTTCAATATAAATTTACCTTTTGCAATTCTCTTTTTAAAATTTAACTTTATATTTCTCATGTTATTTTCTTTAAAAAAAACAAACACTAAGTTAAATTTTGTGGAGGAAATGTGATGGATGGGTTTATTTAGAAGAGTTCTTTTTATGTTACCACTGGTTTTACAAAGGATTCTGAACAATGGAGGTGGTTACAAGTTACAAGACTAGTAAGACCTTCTATATCTATAGATATTCTATGATGAATTTCTAAAGTAAATGAAGGGCAGAAGGCATCAAAATGTCATTTTATGTAAATCTGAATAATAAAAATGGAAGAATGTTTATAGATTCCTTCTAATCTTTTCCTGAGTTGGTTGAAATTCACTTTCAGTGAGAATGCTGGGCATAATTTAGGATCAGACTTTTTTTTTTTTTTTTTTTTGCGGTACGCGAGCCTCTCGCTGCCGTGGCCTCTCCTGTTGCGGAGCACAGGCTCCGGACGCGCAGGCTCAGCAGCCATGGCTCACGGGCCCAGCAGCTCCACGTTATGTGGGATCTTCCCGGACCGGGGCATGAACTCGCGTCCCCTGCGTCGGCAGGCGGACTCTCAACCACTGCGCCACCAGGGAAGCCCCAGACTTTAATATTTTGACTTTACATACCTGGAAGATCCAACTTTATGCAAGGTAATGATTCACCTCTCCCAACTGGACACTTATAGACATCTCCAGTTCTGTTCTTGGGTTGTCCAACTAAAGGAGAACCAACAAGCACCCTGGAAATTAAATAACTCAATTAACACTTTTGAATAATGAGAAACATTTTATTTTTGTTACTGTATGACTAGTTCGAAGACGATTGACCGTAGCTCCCATAGACATAATTAGATAGCCATCCTCAGTTAGTAACTTAATGTTATCTAAAATAAGCAGAGTGTCTTCTTCAAATTGCAGATTGATTTAAATTAAAAAACAGTAAAATATATAGGAGAGAGACTTGAGAATATTTTAGTTTCTTGTATTATATGTTACTTTAACACATTTTTTTTTTTAATTTGGGGGCTGAATCATAATTATTGGTTAAGCCTGCTGCTGTGTTAATTTACAAAATACACATGGAAGTATAAATGACTTTTTCCCACGAGGAATTGATAATGTCATAGAGAGGTCAGGAAATATAAACATTATATCATAAGGTTTAATATTAGTATATACTAGTTTGTAGGCACTTAAAATAAGGATAGTTATGAGACTCAGGTTTAAAATCACTTATTGTTTTTTTAGACAGAAGTATGAAATCAGTCTAATAATAATTAATGGAAAAAACATAATCATGATTTATTTTAGTCCTAGCGAGCCATTTAACAAGGTTTCCTATGATATCTTCAGGAACAGGATGGGTGAATATGGTTGAATGTTAAGGTACTTTTTGGGATCCACAGCTGCTGATTCATTGCTGGCTAAACAGCTATATCCAAACACACTGATTACTAATATGTATAAAATGGATAACTAATAAGAACATGCTGTATAAAAAATAAATTAAATTAAGTTTAAAAAAAAACAAAGACACATTACTAGCAACCAAAGGACTCTAATTATATACCATAAGACTGCACTTGGGATTGACTTAGGCTATACCTTTGTTAATGACTTAAGTGAAGACACAGAAAGCATAAAGGTACTCATCAAGTAAATCAAAATACCAATTTGGGCATTCAGAAGTGTCAACATTCTGGAACAAGAAACTTGAACTAGTAAAGTTTAATAAGAACCTATGTAAACAACTTCACTTAACTGTGTACTATTATCTACATCAGTACAGAATGTCGGAAACCTGACTTAATAGAAGTTCGTGTGAAAAAGTCATGGAGGATTTAGTTGACAGCAAGAAAACATGAGTCAACAGTGTATTTTAGTGCCAAAAATGGTAATGGTAATGTGACCTTAGGCATCATTGCTAGAAATAGATGCCCTGGTCAAGGAGAGTGATAGCCCCTCTGTGCTCTGCACTGTCGGGCCATGTCTGGAATTTCCAAATTAAGAGGGACATAGGCACAATGGAATGTATTTAGGAGACTATGACTCAGATAGTTAAGATTCTGGTAATTTTGTCAGACCAGAGATGCTTGAGGGAAAGTTGAGGACGTTTAGCATGGAGAAAAAAACGTCTGAAGGAGAGTTGAAAGGTTGTGAAGGAGTGCAGGTGGATTGGGCATTCCTTTTAAAAATTTTCAAAATTTGAAAGTTTGTCATATTGAAAAGGGATGGGATTTATTTTGTGTAAGTCCTTTGGACAAAGCTGGTATTATGGAAATAAGTTTTACAACAACTGCAAATACTGAATTGTTGAACAGACTCCCTAAAACATAGTTGTGATATAATGCCTCTGCAAAGCCATTTCTGATATACATAAATAACCATAAAAATGTTCAAACCCCTTAACGCATAATTCTTCTGGGAATCTATCTTAAAAAAATGACCTAAATTAAAGGAAACAAGCTTAATGCATAAAGATATAATGCTTATAGTGGTATATATAATCATAAAAGTTTAAAAGAAGTGTGATCAACAGCAAGACTAATTAATTATTGTAGGTTCATTCCATAGAATATTGTGCAGTCATAAAAAAATAGTTAATAAGACTGCATGGTAGGATAAAAAATTAGTGATGACCTAATTTAAAGTAAAAACCTACCTAATTTGTTGAAAACCTATGACAATTTGAAGTGAAAGATACCAAATTATATTCAATGTACTTATTATAACAGCAATGATAAAAACAGCCAGCATTTATTGAATTTATACCATGTGCAGAACACTGTTTTAAGTGTTTTCCATGTCCTAAGTAATTTAATCCTCTCCATAAAATATAGCATGAACTTTGGTGCCAGACTTCATGAGTTCAAATCATGGTTTTACCCTTTACTTAGCTGTATGGTTTAGGACAAGCCAGTTATCCTCTGTGCTTTAGTTCCTTCGTCTGTAAAATGGAAATAATAAGAGTAGCTACCTGACACGATCATCATGAACATTAAATGAGCTAATGTATATAGAATGCTTAGTACAGTATTTGGCTTATAACATGTGCTAAGTGTTGGTTCTTTTTATTATTATATACATATTTTCAGATGATGGACAACTCTATCTATGTAGAACATAGATTAAAAGGGAGTACACCAAAAAACAAATTCTATTAAGGAAATTATGGTTAGGCTTTAAGGTTTTTTTCCCCAATTTTTCAAAACCTTTTGTAATGTGATTGATTAAACAAGCTTTATAGTTAAAACAGTTTGGAGAAAAGTAGTGGATATGTTATGAAAGTACTTAAGTTGAGACTAGACAGATTGATTAATGTTTATAGAGAAAATCCTACATGCTCAGCATTAATGCCAGGCACTGGGAATATAAAATGGATAAAACACAATTTTTAAGGTTGCTTAAAACTTAGGGGAGAAGCAAAAATATAAATGTTCTATTACCATATTGAATAGTTCTGAACTTGGTGCAGTTTCAGCAAAGTCTTAGAAGCAAGAAGGGATGCACATGGCTCTTTCGGTAAGTTCAAGTAACTCAGGGTAGCTGGAGTGGAACTTGAGTCTGGCAAGGTAAATAGGGTCCAGATCACATATGTTCTTACAGTGCACTTTAAGAACTTTGGATTTATTGTATGGAGGGGAGAGTTGGGAACTATTGAAGCTTTTAAAGAGGGATGTGGGACTTCCTGGTGGTCCAGTGGTAAAGAATCCACCTTCCAATGCAGGGGACACAGGTTCGATCCCTGGTTGGGGAACTAAGATCCTACATGCCGCGGGGCAACTAAGCCCGCGCACTGCAACTACTGAGCTTGTGCACCTAACTGGAGCCCACATGCCGCAAACTCCAGGCCTCCAAAGACCCTTCCAATTCTAAGAGTCCATCATCTGAATAGAACAAATTATAAGTGTATGGAGGAGTACTAATTAGCTGGAAAACATGAACCATTAACTGGGGAAAATCTAGAACAATCTATAAAAAAGTGAGTTCTGAACAGTATGTTAATAATAAAGTTATCAGGTTATAAGGCAGGAGACAAGAGAGATCACAGATATCCCAGGCAAAAATGTGGAAACAGGAGCATGAGGACTGAAAATGGAAGGTAATGAGGAAGTATGGGTGACTGGAACACAGCATAAAGCTTCTGTATAACCTGGAGTAGGAAGGTTGAGACTGGCAAGCAGTAGACTTTGAAGGAAAGGTTCTGGAATTTATATTTGAACTCTAGGCCAATAGAAACCTCTAGAGTATGATGATAATTGGAAATAACCTGATATAGCAACTGGAGCCATGGCCTATTGTATATTCTGGATAAGTAAAGCCTGGGGTGTGAGAACTCAGAAAACGGTAGAGTGTAGTAGGCTAGGACTGAGACAGGGAGTTTGAGAGTTGGAATCAGTGATAAAGAATGGGTAAGCAGGACAAAGGACGTAGAATATAAAACAAATTTGTGTATTTCTGACATCAAACATGCAACTCTGGAATATATCCCACCCCTTAATCCTAAGAAAGCCTCACTTTTCCCAAGCTGCATAAAAATGACACGATCTTAGAAGAATATCAGCATAGAGTTTATGGAATTTTAGGAATCTTCAGTATTCTCAAGCCCCACTATCTTGCTCTATTTTTTCTCACAGCACTTATTACATTCTGACATATAACCTACCTGTTTATTAAGTTTATTATTTGTCTTTTGTTTTTCCATCCCCAATAGAATATAAACTCCACAACAGCAGGAATTTTCACCTATTCATTCACTCATATATCCTGAGTGACTCTAACAGAGCCAGATATAAAAATCAGCATTCGATAAATATTTATTGAATGAATAAATTATGACTGCATCAAATGCTCTAAGAATCTGAATAAGGAATACCTGGTCATTCATGTGACCAGCTAAGAGGTGCTAATTGTGAAGTCTTTTTTTTTTCACTTTAGAGGCTGGATATTTTGCTTAAGCAGAATACCATATATGCCTTTGGGTGACACAGCAGGCATTTCCACAGGTCAAGGCTGTAGAGAATCCTTGCTGTTATAGGAGCAAACTGGCTGAAGGCATAAGGCTGGGGTTCCACATCCTGGCCCTGTCACACTCGCTGTGTTTAACCTTTGGCAATTCATTCTCTGAGTCCCAGCTTCCTGTCTAGAAAATGAGGATAACAGTCATACTCACTCAAACACACAGGGTCAAGGTGAAGACCCAAAGCACATTGTTTCATGAACGATGGATATTGTTACTTTAAACTTTAATGCAAGTTTGCTTTAACTCGTTAAATTTTATTTGTATTAAATTTCTGCTTTTTATATGATATTATTGCAATGATTTGTATGCAGATTGAGGATTAAAGAATGTTCTGGGTCTCATTATTGATCACTAGAGAAACACCTGATGAACTCAAAGGTCATCAAAGTGAGAGAAACACTTCTTCTCCATGAAAAAGCTCCAAATATAAAATTTAATAAACTGAGAAATGCTTCCTATTCATAATAGTTATTTTTGTCAATATGACTGCTATTATATTTATTTGAAGGGTAGCTGGCCTCTGACTGCTCTGTTTCATATTTATATGTTTTTCTTCTGTAAAAGATAGTTTCCTGGAGATTGTTGTCTCATATTTACATTATTTCTTTTCACCTAACTCTTTCCTGATCTCCAAGCCAAAGTCTGTATCAGAGTGCCAAGTACCTCCTGCCAGGCATTAAAAAACAAAAAAACAAAAACCAACAGAGTGTTTGGTCGTCTTAGAGAATGAAGTTATACAGTGGCCCCATGAGCTGTTGTGCTTTTCAGTCATGAAAGGTAGAGGGGTAGAAATGAGATGAACCAAAGAACTGACGTTTGGCAAAGAGGAAATTTCAACTTCAAAAGATATTATAAGCAATTTAAAATAAACTTTATATTAAAATATGTGAGAGAAAATTTGATAAAACTTCTAAAAAGTCTTTTCACCCCAAGCGTGAATAGGCTTTATTTAAAACACACATACATTGGAAACAGGGCATCAGTCACTTGAGCCCACTAGTAAACCTTACCTGGCACAAAGCAGGGTCCTCTAGGGTAAAGGCATGAAGCCAGTACATTTTGATATATATCGGGTTGGGGATTGGCTAGGGAAGTATTTGCATCATGAGAATCTATTTTGAAAAGACAGGCCCACTGAAGTCACCGAAGCCCCTAAGAATGGACGCTTAGATAGCACTCAGAGGGGTGGGTGCACACGCTGGAAGGAAGGAAGCAAAGAACAACAAAGAGTGGAAAGTCCCACGCCAGCATCTCATTTTTTTCCCATCTGGCAGAGCCCTGCTATACTGGTGATTACCACTAACTCTGGAAGGCTGCGCAATGCTGAGCACATTTGAGTTTCTTCTCTTCAAAGCAAAATTATTAAACCAATTGTATTCTTTGTGATTCTTCTGAACCACGTTGCAGTTACTTGGATGCTCCAGCTCATGCTAATCATAATGAACAACAGCTGAATTTAATCAGAAGTAAATGTGTTCTGCTACTGAAAAAACATGTGGCTTCCGAGCCAAAGATATAAAGTAGGTTGTACTCCACAGGAAACTTCTGAAACATAAAGGGGGGCATAGGCCGCCTTTTCTGTTAACTGTTTACTCTTTCCAAAGATTTAAGCTAATGCTTTTCAAATACACAGACTGCACTTGTTATGGGTCAACAAGTACTCCTTTACGCATACTTCAGCAAGATGTAAGATGGGTCAGGATGTAAGATGGGTACTCCTTTACGCATACAAGTACTCCTTTACGCATACTTCAGCAAGATGTAAGATGGGTCAGGATGATTTAAAAAAAAAAAATTTTTTTTTTAATTAAAAAAATAATCTCCAGATTCCCACCTCTGGAGAAAATTAAATAACAAAATTCATGTTCTCCCAAATATGTCAATTATTTCATAGTCCATTTCTTAAAATAAGTCTGCCTCCTGATTTTATAAACACTTACAGAATATCCAAACATATTACTAAAATTTATTTTGCATGACCAGTGCCTGGATCTCTTTAGAATGGTATGTTGCTACCATGTCATCCTTAAAGATTTGGACATTTAGATTTTTGTAGTTTATTTACTTTTAAATTCAATTGACCACACTGTTTTTGTTTCCCTGATTTTTCACACCTTTTCCATAAAATCATTGTAAATATGGAATGTCAGAATGGAATCAAAGTATCTGATATCCATATATACATTCAAATGCTCACAAACTCTCACACACATATTAAAATGTAAAGTATTATACGCCAGATACAGTTATTATCAACATTTACTTTTTAATATAGTTCTAATAAGGACAACAGTCCTAGACTGGGAGTGGAGAGACTCGAGCCCTATTTTCTGCTCTGGCCCCAAGTAGTTATATTTCCCTAGGGGAGTCACTTTAAAAACAACAACAACAACAACGGGGCTTCCCTGGTGGCACAGTGGTTGAGAGTCCGCCTGCCGATGCAGGGGACACGGGGTCGTGCCCCGGTCTGGGAAGATCCCACATGCCGCAGAGCGGCTGGTCCCCTGAGCCTATGGCCGTTGAGCCTGCGCGTCCGGAGCCTGTGCTCCGCAACGGGAGAGGCCGCAACAGTGAGAGGCCCGCGTACCGCAAAAAAAACAAAAAACAAAACACTTTATTGAAGTATGAAAGACATACACAAAGCTGTACCAATTTAATGGATACAACTTGATGAGTTTGGAGATAAGTATACATCCTTAAAACCATCACCACAATCTATGCCATAAACATATGCATCACCTCCAAAAGTTTCCTCCTGCTTTCTTTAGTAGTGGTTGTTGTTATTTATTATCATTATTTTGTGATAAGAACAAAACTTAAGATCTACCTTCTTAACAAATTTTAAGTGTACAACACAGTATTGCTAACTATAGGCACTGTGCTGTATAGTAAATCTCTAGGATTTACTCATCTTGTTTAACTGAAACTTTGTACCCTTTGACTAATGCTTCCTTGTTTTCCCCTCCTCTGAACCCCTGGTAACCACCATTCTGTGCTCTGCTTTTACGAGTCTGACTATTTTAGGTTCCTCATATAAGTGGAGTCATGTGGTATTTGTCCTGCATCGGGCTTATCTCACTTAGCAAGACGTCCCCCAGGTTCATCCATGTTGTCTCAAATGGAAAATTTTTCCTCTTTTTTTAAGGCAGAATAATATTCTACTGTATGTATATAACATATTTTTAAAATCTATTCACCTGACAATGGACATTTAGATGGCTTTCAAGTCTTGGTTATTGTGAATAATGCTGCAGTGAATATGTGAATAATGCAGATATCTGAGATCTTGATTTCAATTCCTTTTGCTATTTACCCAGAACTGGGTAGCTCTATTTTCAGTTCTTTTGAGGAACCTCTATATTGTTTTCCATAGTGGCTGCACCAATTTACTGTCCCACTAACGTGTACGAACGTTCCCTTTTCTCCACATACTTGCCAACACTTTGCTTTGATAATAGTTACGAGAGAGTCACTTTTAACCTTACTCTTTTATGTGTTTTGTTTTTTCACCAATGAGGACAGGAAGTTAAACTAGATTCAGTTGTTCAGCCAACTGAGTGGAGTGCATTACTGAGTGCATATTATGCTTAAGGTCCTGTGCCGGATGCTGGGCAATGCACAGGGTTGCAAGCGGGAACCCAAACCAGTTCTTGCTTTCTAAACATGTCCCCTAATACATTAACTTCTCCCTCTTTCTGTTTTCCATTTTGAAGTTTCCAAGTACCTAGACATTACCTTGAACTCAAGCTGTCTAAAACCATACTCATCAACTTCCTGATAAAACTGATTTTCCTTTCCTGTACATTTGTCTCTGAATGACTACCCACCTCCCGGTAATCCAGTGTAGACATTTTGGAATGTGTTTGACACCTCCTACACCTTCATTTGCCATTCCCAGACTTCCACTCAGATTTAATTATTCACCTACATTTATCTCGGGTACACTATTCTTGCATTGAAGTTCGCCCTCCTTGTCCAGGCCTCATTGTTTAAGCAGATTGCTGTCCTTGCTTGCCTGTGGATTTCCCCGATTTCAGGCACTCCTTTCTCCAATCCAATCTATACATAATTTCCTAAACTAAGTTTCATAAAACAACCTATAATGGCTTCTCAGTACCCTCTACTTAGGTACAAGCTCCTTTGTCTGGCTTTTAAGGTCTTTCCCCTCTATCATCCCAACGTCAGATCTGTTTGCTTACCAACACTCTCACTTATCCTCAGGTCTATGCCCTTGTTTATGTAGCTTCCCAGCTTAGAGTGACATCTCTGATGTTATTGAAAGGTAAGTCATCTTTCAAGATTCAGCTTAAGAATCAAGCATCACTTCCTCCTTCTTGAATTGAAGAAATCGTATGGGTGCACTAAAGTTCCAAGAGGAAATATGAATGCCTTCTTACTCTACTAAGATTCATTCAGCTAATTCAGGGCTTCTGATAGCAGACTGCCCTAAAATCAGAGAGACAGGACTGGATGAGGTAGGAAGCTTACAGGCTTTCCTCACTATCAGAGAATGAAAACCAGACTTTCATAAAATCTGCTAACAATACAGTCATCCCTCGGCACCCGTGGGGGATTGGTTCCAGGCCCCCAGTGGCTACAAAACTTCGCATATGCTCAGGTCCCTTATATAAAACGGCCTGGTACAGTCCACCCACCGCAACTCTGGTACCATAGTTGGTTTAATTAGCGAATGCGAAACCTGTGAATAGGAAGGGCTGACTGTTATTTGACTATTCTTTAAAAAGGCAGTTCATTTTAAGTAGGTGGTTTAAGACTTTAAGTTTTGCTATTCCTTTTTAAAATTTATGTAACTATTAGTAATAAGTGAAAATTCACTGTAATATGTGTTTTATGTAAAAGTTAAGCTTTTTAAGAAAAACGTGCACTGAGTGTCAGTTTATTCTAGCTTATGCACAAAGAGAAGCTTGACCAGTTGGCCCACTCACATTATTCTCCCAGAGGTAGAACTCCCTGAATTGCAGACATAATGCCTAAAAGAATAAAATTGGTGTATAGAGGGATGACTTTATCCATTTAACCTTAAAAAAGGAGGTGGGTGGTAAAGTGAGAGCATAGGATTGAAAGACAGAGGATATAAAAACTCATACTCTATTATTAGATGTCTTATCTGAGATATTTATAGGGAGAGAAGAAGAGTGAAGCACCTCCACAAATTTTAGTTTATGCCCAGGATACAATATCTGTACTTGAAAAATGTGAGAACTCAAATTCTTACTTTGATACTACTTAGAGGATTACTGTCAAATTAAGCAAGTCTAGAAGGTAAAGTGAAATATCGAAAAGTCACATCTTTTCATCTGTGAAATATAGTAGAGAGATAGCTCACTGTTTTCCAAATAGACATAGATCCATTTTTGTTTGTATTACTGTAGTCCCTAGAAAAGTGGGCTTGTTTAGTTTAAGTTACTAAACTGAAGCAAAGTTTAACTCCTGTTCTCTTTTTCTACAAGGTCCAATTAAAAAAAAAAAGACTCCCTAAAAATTATGTTAAATATAAAGCAAAAGAACTCTAATAATTTTGTATAATTTTCAAAAGTTAAATATGCTTTAAAAAAAACATACTAAAGTGAACTTAACCAATATTAAAGGGTTTTTAAAGTGTATAAAAGAAATTCAGTAAGGTTCATTATAAGTAATAGACCAAACTCAGTAGGTCAGTAAAGCACCAAAAATATAAGCCCAATATTATATTATGGAAGTGATCTCATCTGCCTCCCAATACCTCCTGCTGAATTTCAGCCATGCTAAAATGAGAACAATTAAAGAACTCTTGCCAGAATAACATACTTACAAAACAATGACTATTTTGGATAAGGATCTTCCTTGAGGTCAACCCAGGTTTCAACAGAATCACTAACCATGTCTTTTAATATTGCCAAGGAATTTTTCCTTTTTCACTTTTTCAGTTTCCATTACCAAATGATTAGACTGCATTTCCTACCATAAACGATTCATCCTAAGTCTCATTCATAAAACGAACTGTAACCAAATAATATTTTCCATTACCTTGTAAGAAAACTAAACAACAACAACAAAACCCATTAACTTACCATTTTCCTTCTGCATTTTCATATTGTTGAACAGTATATCCAAACATGTCCTCCACTGGGCCGCTGAAAGTCAATGAGTTTTTCACATCAACATTGAATGATATGCAGAAGCCTAGAACTTTAAGAGGGAAAACAAAGTCCAGTTACATAGAGTTAACTAAGATTCCACTATGTTTTGAATTATGAAGGCATTCTTGAGGTTACCATTCAAAGCTGAGCGCTTATTAAAAAGAGCAATGACACTCAAAGAATGGGAACAAGAAAGGTCTGCAATGTTAACTGTATTACTGACTGGAAATCAACATAATGACTTTGAAGAACATAGGTATTAACATTCAAACAAAATCCCATAGTAATTCAGTATCTGTACCCTTCCCAGAACTAAAGATTTCAGAATGTGTGGGAAGGAGCTGGCAGAAACTCATGCTCACACATGACTGATGCAGTCACGGATAATTTTCCAGTAGTGATCCCTACAGCAAACCATGGCCACTATGAAATGTAAACAGCTTCATTTTCCTGTTTTGACAACGGAGGATACAAGCAGACCATTTAAGCCTCAAGAGGTAGCTTTCTCCTTGCTGCTACGAAAGGGAAGGCAAGCTGACTGTTTCCACCCAGAGCTGGCTTATGCAGGCTCGAGATTTGCTCTGCTTCCCTCTCTGAATCAAGCAGTGGGTGGAAGCTTATACTTAGCACTGACGTCTCCTTCTAGTGTTGTTGGTGGTGATAGCCTCACAGGTTGAGAGGTTAATCTGTTGAGATTAAATTAGATGATATATCTAAAGAGTTTACTCAATGTCTGGCACACACTACATATTCATTGAGGGTTAAATCTCTTCAATTTCTTTGTAGTTCAGGTAATGGAAATCTTTTATAGGTGAGATTCTCTCCTGAAAGTGTTCTGGATGGTGCCAAATTATCTCAAATGGATGGTGCCAAATTCCATCTCTGGTACTGGTTTTTAAAGCATACTTGTGAAGTTCCAAAGTATTCCCCTCCTAGATGTAACTAAAAATTCTTCCCAAAGAGTACGCCCTTATAAAATCACACAGCATCATAAGGTATATTCAGAGGTGATTAAATTCACTCTTCTCTGTTAAAACCATGATATATAGCTACGTGTAAACAGAAAAAAAATTCTTTCCTTATTCACTGTAAACTCTGCCATAAGTACAGTCTAAATTCAGACTCCAACTCATTCCATGCTCTAATTAATAACCTTCAAATTTTGGTAACAATATTAAATGCTTATTTGATGCACAAAATTTTACATAACTTACAGAAAATTATTCTTCATAAAAAGATACTTCTGTATACCTACTTATAAAGTCTTCCTTTGATCTCCCCACCTGGAAATAATCTTTTAACTACTAAGCCCTCTTCTTTTATTTTTTAAAAAAATCCCTCAGAGAAATAATTATTAAATACTATCTATGTTGTAGTTACCTGTGTGAGATTTTTTTTCCCCTAGACTGGAAAATTCTTAAAGGCAGGGACTCTCTTACTCATCTTCCTTATCCTTCCTCAAAATCTAGCACAGCTCCTTGTGGGCAATAACATATTCATAGAATGAAAGATAATACATTGAAGGAGAAAGTGGGCCAGTGGTAGATAGAAGTGAACTGGAAACTATGTCATCTTAGTTAAGGAAGACTTCATGGAGCTGGAAATTTTAAGTTAGATTTTTAAGGAGAGGGAGAGATACAACTTGGCAGTGAGAGGAAAATATGTCCCAAGGATTTGGGAGAGTCTCTGCAAGTAATAAGATACAGATAGGGACAAATATGGTTGCAAGATCATGGAGAGATTTGCCTGGCTGGCGTGGAAGATGCAGAAAAAGAATGGATGGGTAGCAGAAGTCCGTTTATGTACATTTCCTGTTCATTCTTCAAGGATGATGGAGAACAGCTGGTTACCATCTTCTGCATAATGGCCTTTCATATATTTGAAGACAGTTTTAAACACTGTTCACTCTCTACTCCAAACTAAATAGTACATGTTCCTACTCTTTCCTCACAGTTTTTTTGGAACACTTTCAACAGATTATTTTTGATACGAGAGATACACAAAACAGTACTTCTACAGCAGGATTTCTCAACTTTGGCACTATTGACATTTTGGGTCAGGAAATTCTTTGTTACCAGGGGCTACCCTATGCATTGTAGGGTGCTGACAACATCTGTGGCCCTAGCCATGTGATGTTAGCAGCCCCCCTGAGTTGTGAAGATCAAAAATGTCTCCAGACACTGCCAATTTACCCTAGGGCTAAAATCACCCAGAGTTGAAAACCACTGTATTATAGATAAAGAGCAGGAAACCACCACCAATGATTTTGTTGAAGAAGGTGCCTGAAAACCAACTGTGGCCTGCAGACCAGCAGCAACTGCATCACCTGGGAGCTTGTGTGGGATCCAGAATCTCAGGCCCTCCCCAGATTTCCTGAATCAGTATCTACATCGCAACAAGTTCCCCAGAGAACCAGACTCCTGTTAAGGTCTGCGAAGTACAGGTCTGTAATATGGTACTCCTCTCTCATAATGTTGATGCAGGTAACAGAATTTACCTACATTAAAACTACTCACCATACTTTAGACATAAGGGGGAAGTTGACCCTTTAATCAGGGTCAACTTCACCCCTCTTGAAGGGTTTTCCCAGAACTTCATCATCTTTAATACATGCTTTCCCAAAGGGCATTCATGGTGCTCCTCAACATAAGACCAAGAGCTTTTGGTTTCCTATTTGGGGCCTGTTTGTTTATTCTACATGTTGTGTGGAATGTCCAGGGGTGTGTGCTGCACTTTTTTTCATTTCCTGTCCTCAGAATTCCACAGGCAATTTGCCCAAAGTGATTGTAAATCAGCCTCTTTCATGTTAAAACACCAAGGAGACTGAAGCACAGGAGATGACATAAATAAAAAAGGTTTACATCTTGTTCTTTTGATTTAAAGGAGTACATACACAGTAAAAGCAGCTTCCCATAACTTTTACTTCAATGTTCATGTTGTTATATTAAGTTGTCTTGGAACTTTATGTACCGGAAGTAAAGCAAAATCATACTTCTTCTTTTTGTCATACTTATTCTTAATCAAAGTTAAAAAAAAAAGAGCAAACAGACCGAGGTGGCTTTAGGGGGCAACATAGGGTGAAAATGTTGGGAAACATAGACGATAATCAGATGTCAAAAGTAAATCCTAGAGAACGGAGCCCACGTTTCCGCAGAGCTGGAACTCCCAGCTCGGGGTCTCTTCCCTCTGCCGTCACGGAACTTCCCCAGAGCCCGAGGGGAGGGCGGCCTCACTGAGGCTGCTGGCTCTGGAGGGGCCCCAGCGGCCGAAGCCGCGACAATCGTGGGGACGGCGGGCCGGATCACTCATCCTGGGGTGAGCCAGCTGCCATGTCATGAGGACACTCAAGCAGCCCTAAGGAGAGATCCATGTGGCAAGAAACTGAGGCCTCCAACTGCAGGCACGTTATATTGGTGATGATGGGTGCCATGTGACTTCATTAAACAGAATAGGTTCATCAGTGGTGCTGCAAAAGGCATTGTTTCATCTTTTCCATGGCTAATATTCGATTGTGTACATGTACCACTTCTTTGTCCATTCATCTGTACATAGACATTTTGCTTGCATACATGTCTCGCTATTATACACCAGAAATACATCTACACGTGGAACAACTCCTACAGAACACCTACTGAACACTGGCAGAAGACCTCAGACCTCCCAAAAGGCAAGAAAGTCCCCACGTACCTCAGTAGGGCAAAAGAAAAAAGAGTAAACAGAGACAAAAGAATAGGGATGGGACCTGCACCAGCGGGAGGGAGCTGTGAAGGAGGAAAAGTTTCCACACACTAGGAAGCCCCTTTGCAGGCGGAGACTGCGGGTGGCGGAGGGGGGAAGCTTCAGAGCTGCAGAGGAGAGCGCAGCAACAGGGGTGCGGGAGGCAAAGCAGAGAGATTCCAGCACAGAGGATCGGTGCCGACCGGCACTCACCAGCCCGAGAGGCTTGTCTGCTCACCCTTCGGTCAGAGCGCAGGGAGCGGCCTGGGGTTGGCGGCATGAATACAGCCTGCAAGGGGTTAGTGCACCACCAGGAGGGAGTCCGGGGAAAAGTCTGGACCTGCCGAAAAGGCAAGAGACTTTTTCTTCCCCCTTTGTTTCCTGGTGCGCGAGGAGAGGGGTTAAGAGCGCTGCTTAAAGGAGCTCCAGAGACGGGCGCGAGCCGCGGTGATCAGCACGGACCCCAGAGATGGTCATGAGACGCTAAGGCCGCTGTTGCCGCCACAAAGAAGCCTGTGTGCGAGCACAGGTCCCTATGCACACCTCCCTTCCGGGGAGCCTGTGCAGCCCGCCACTGCCAGCGTCCCAGGATGCAGGGACAACTTCCCCGGGAGAACGCACGGCGTGCCTCAGGCTGGTGCAACGTCCCGCCGGCCTCTGCCACTGCAGGCTCGCCCCACACTCCGTACCCCTCCCTCCCCCCAGCCTGAGTGAGCCAGAGTCCCTGAAGCAGCTACTCCTTTAACCCCGTCCTGTCTGAGCGGGAACAGATGCCCTCAGGCGACCTACACGCAGAGGCGGGGCCAAATCCAAAGTTCAGCCCCTGGGAGCTGTGAGAACAAAGAAGAGAAATCTGTCCCAGCAGCCTCAGAAGCAGCGGATTAAAGCTCCACAATCAACTTGAGGTACCCTGCATCTGTGGAACACATGAATAGACAACAAATCATCCCAAATTGAGGAGGTGGACTTTGAGAGCAAGATTTACGATTTTTTCCTTTTCCTCTTTTTGTGAGTGTGTATGTGTATGCTTCGGTGTGAGATTTTGTCTGTATAGCTTTGCTTTCACCATTTGTCCTAAGGTTCTATCCGTCCGTTTTTTTTTCTTTAAAAAATTTTTTTTCTTAAAAATTATTTTTTATTTTAATAACTTTATCTTCTTTCTTTCTTTCTCCCTTTCTTTCTTTCTTTCTTTCTTTCTTTCTTTTTCTCCCTTTTATTCTGAGCCGTGTGGATGAAAGGCTCTTGGTGCTGCATCCAGCACTCAGTGCTGTGCCTCTGAGGTGGGAGAGCCAACTTCAGGACACTGGTCCCAGCTCCACATAATATCAAACGGCAAAAATCTTCCAGAGATCTCCATCTCAACACCAGCACCCAGCTTCACTCAACGTCCAGCAAGCTACAGTGCTGGACACCCTATGCCAAACAACTAGCAAGACAGGAACACAACCCCACCCATTAGCAGAGAGGCTGCCTAAAATCATAATAAGTCCACAGACACCCCAAAACACACCACCAGACGTGGACCTGCCCACCAGAAGGACAAGATCCAGCCTCATCCACCAGAACACAGGCACTAGTCCCCTCCACCAGGAAGCCTACACAAACCACTGAACCAACGTTAGCCACTGGGGACAGACACCAAGAACAGCGGGAACTACGAACTTGCAGCCTGTAAAAAGGAGACCCCAAATACAGTAAGATAAGCAAAATTAGAACACAGAAAAACATACAGAGATGAAGGAGCAAGATAAAAACCCACCACACCTAACAAATGAAGAGGAAATAGGCAGTCTACCTGAAAAAGAATTCAGAATAATAATAGTAAAGATGATCCAAAATCTTAGAAATAGACTAGAGAAAATGCAAGAAACATTTAACAAGGACATAGAAGAACTGAAGATGAAACAAGCAATGATGAACAACACAATAAATGAAACTAAAAATACTCTAGATGGGATCAATAGCAGTATAGCTGAGGCAGAAGAACGAATAAGTGACCTGGAAGATAAAATAGTGGAAATAACTACTGCAGAGCAGAATAAAGAAAAAAGAATGAAAAGAACTGAGGACAGTCTCAGAGACCTCTGGGACAACATTAAATGCACAAACATTCGAATTATAGGGGTTTCAGAAGAAGAAGAGAAAAAGAAAGGGACTGAGAAAATATTTGAAGAGATTATAGTTGAAAACTTCCCTAATATGGGAAAGGAAATACTTAATCAAGTCCAGGAAGCACAGATAGTCCTATACAGGATAAATCCAAGGATAAACACGCCAAGACACATATTAATCAAACTGTCAAAAATTAAATACAAAGGAAACATATTAAAAGCAGCAAGGGAAAAACAACAAATAACACACAAGGGAATCCCCATAAGGTTAACAGCTGATCTTTCAGGAGAAACTCTGCAAGCCAGAAGGGACAGGCAGGACATATTTAAAGTGATGAAGGAGAAAAACCTACAACCAAGATTACTCTACCTAGCAACGATCTCATTCAGATTTGATGGAGAAATTAAAACCTTTACAGACAAGCAAAAGCTGAGAGAGTTCAGCACCACCAAACCAGGTTTACAACAAATGCTAAAGGAACTTCTCTAGGCAAGAAACACAAGAGAAAGAAAAGACCTACAATAACAAACCCACAACAATTTAGAAAATGGGAATAGGAACATACATATCGATAATTACCTTAAATGTAAATGGATTAAATGCTCCCACCAAAAGACACAGACTGGCTGAATGGATACAAAAACAAGACCCATATATATGCTGTCTACAAGAGACCCACTTCAGACCTAGAGACACATACAGACTGAAAGTGAGGGGATGGAAAAAGATATTCCATGCAAATGGAAACCAAAAGAAAGCTGGAGTAGCAATTCTCATATCAGACAAAATAGACTTTAAAATAAAGACTATTAGAAGAGACAAAAAAGGATACTACATAATGATCAAGGGATGAATCCAAGAAGAAGACATAACAATTTTAAATATTTATGCACCCAACATAGGAGCACCTCAATATAAGGCAAATACTAACAGCCATAAAAGGGGAAATCGACAGTAACACATTCATAGTAGGGGACTTTAACACCCCATTTTCACCCACGGACAGATCATCCAAAATGAAAATAAATAAGGAAACACAAGCTTTAAATGATACATTAAACAAGATGGACTTAATTGATATTTATAGGACATTCCATCCAAAAACAACAGAATACACATTTTTCTCAAGCGCTCATGGAACATTCTCCAGGATAGATCATATCTTGGGTCACAAATCAAGCCATGGTAAATTTAAGAAAATTGAAATTGTGTCAAGTATCTTTTCTGACCACAACGCTATGACACTAGATATCAATTACAGGAAAAGATCTGTAAAAAATACAAACACATGGAGGCTAAACAATACACTACTTAATAACGAAGTGAAATCAAAGAGGAAATCAAAAAATACCTAGAAACAAATGACAATGGAGACATGACGACCCTAAACCTATGGGATGCAGCAGAAGCAGTTCTAAGAGGGAAGTTTATAGCAATACAATCCTACCTTAAGAAACAGGAAACATCTCAAATAAACAACCTAACCTTGCACCTAAAGCAATTAGAGAAAGAAGAACAAAAAACCCCCAAAGTTAGCAGAAGGAAAGAAATCATAAAGATCAGATGAGAAATAAATGAAAAAGAAATGAAGGAAACAATAGCAAAGGTCAATAAAACTAAAAGCTGGTTCTTTGAGAAGATAAACAAAATTGATAAACCATTAGCCAGACTCATCAAGAAAAACAGGGAGAAGACTCAAATCAATAGAATTAGAAATGAAAAAGGAGAAGTAACAACTGACACTGCAGAAATACAAAAGATCATGAGAGATTACTACAGGCAACTCTATGCCAGTAAAATGGAAAACCTGGAAGAAATGGACAAATTCTTAGAAATGCACAACGTGGCAAGACTGAATCAGAAAGAAATAGAAAATATGAAGAGACCAATCACAAGCACTGAAATCGAAACTGTGATTAAAAATCTTCCAACAAACAAAAGCCCAGGACCAGATGGCTTCACAGGCGAATTCTATCAAACATTTTAGAGAAGAGCTAACACCTATCTTTCTCAAACCCTTCCAAAATATAGCAGAGGGAGGAACACTCCCAAACTCATTCTACGAGGCCACCATCACCCTGATACCAAAATCAGACAAGGATGTCACAAAGAAAGAAAACTACAGGCCAATATCACTGATGAACATAGATGCAAAAATCCTCAACAAAATACTAGCAAACAGAATCCAACAGCACATTAAACGGATCATACACCATGATCAAGTGGGGTTTATTCCAGGAATGCAAGGATTCTTCAAAATACGCAAATCAATCAACGTGATACACCATATGAACAAACTGAAGGAGAAAAACCATATGATAATCTCAATAGATGCAGAGAAAGCTTTCGACAAAATTCAACACCAATTTATGATTAAAACCCTGCAGAAAGTAGGCACAGAGGGAACTTTCCTCAACATAATAAAGGCCATATATGACAAACCCACAGCTAACATCGTCCTCAATGGTGAAAAACTGAAAGCATTTCCACTAAGATCAGGAACAAGGCAAGGTTGCCCACTCTCACCACTCTTATTCAACATAGTTTTGGAAGTTTTAGCCACAGCAATCAGAGAAGAAAAGGAAATAAAAGGAATCCAAATCGGAAAAGAAGAAGTAAAGCTGTCACTGTTTGCAGATGACATGATACTATACATAGAGAAACCTAAAGATGCTACCAGAAAACTACTAGAGTTAATCAATGAATTTGGTAAAGTAGCAGGATAAAAAAATTAATGCACAGAAATCGCTGACATTCCTATACACTAATGATGAAAAATCTGAAAGTGAAATCAAGAAAACCCTCGCATTTACCATTGCAACAAAAAGAATCAAATATCTAGGAATAAACCTACCTAAGGAGACAAAAGACCTGTATGCAGAAAATTATAAGACACTGATGAAAGAAATTAAAGATGACACAAAGAGATGGAGAGATATACCATGTTGTTGGATTGGAAGAATCAACATTGTGAAAATGACTCTACTACCCAAAGCAATCTACAGATTCAATGCAATCCCTATCAAACTACCACTGGCATTTTTCACAGAACTAAAACAAAAACTTTCACAATTTGTATGGGAACACAAAAGACTCCGAATAGCCAAAGCAATCTTGAGAACAAAAAACGGAGCTGGAGGAATCAGGCTCCCTGACTTCCGACTATACTACAAAGCTACAGTAATCAAGACAGTATGGTACTGGCACAAAAACAGAAAGACAGATCAATGGAACAGGATAGAAAGACCAGAGATAAACCCAAGCACATATGGTCACCTTATCTTTGATAAAGGAGGCAGGAATGTACAGTGGAGAAAGGACAGCCTCTTCAATAAGTGGTGCTGGGAAAACTGGACAGGTACATGTAAAAGTATGAGATTAGATCACTCCCTAACACCATACACAAAAATAAGCTCAAAATGGATTAAAGACCTAAATGTAAGGCCAGAAACTATCAAACTCTTAGAGGAAAACATAGGCAGAACACTCTATGACATAAATCACAGCAAGATCCTTTTTGACTCACTCCTAGAGAAATGGAAATAAAAACAAAAATAAGCAAATGGGGGCTTTTCTGGTGGCCCAGTGGTTGACAGTCTACCTGCTTTTGCAGGGGACACGGGTTCATGCCCCAGTCCGGGAATATCCCACACCCCACGGAGCGGCTGGGCCCATGACCATAGCCGCTGAGCCTGTGCGTTTGGAGCCTGTGCTCCGCAATGGGAGAGGCCACAATAGTGAGAGGCCTGCGTACAGCAAAACAAATCAAAACAAAACAAAACAAAAAAAACCCAAAGGGGACCTAATGAAACTACAAAGCTTTTGCACAGCAAAGGAAACCATAAACAAGACCAAAAGACAACCCTCAGAATGGGAGAAAATATTTACAAATGAAGCAACTGACAAAGGATTAATCTCCAAAATTTATAAGCAGCTCATGCAGCTCAATAACAAAAAAACAAACAACCCAATCAAAAAATGGCCAGAAGACCTATATAGACATTTCTCCAAAGAAGATATGCAGATTGCCAACAAACACATGAGAGAATGCTCAACATCATTAATCATTAGAGAAATGCAAATCAAAACTACAATGAGATATCATCTCACACCGGTCAGAATGGCCATCAAGAAAAAATCAACAAACAATAAATGCTGGAGAGGGTGTGGAGAAAAGGGAACACTCTTGCACTGCTGGTGGGAATGTCAATTGGTACAGCCACTACGGAGAACAGTATAGAGGTTCCTTAAAAAGCTACAAATGGAACTACCATACGACCCAGCAATCCCACTACTGGGCATATACCCTGAGAAAACCATAATTCAAAAAGAGTCATGTACCAAAATGTTCATTGCAGCTCTACTTACAATAGCCAGGAGTTGGAAACAACCTAAGTGTCCATCATCGCATGAATGGATAAAGAAGATGTGGCACATATATACAATGGAATATTACTCAGCCATAAAAAGAAACGAAATTGAGTTATTTGTAGTGAGGTGGATGGACCTAGAGTCTGTCATACAGAGTGAAATAAGTCAGAAAGAGAAAGACAAATACCGTATGATAACAAATATATATGGAATTTAAGAAAAAAACATGTCATGAAGAACCTAGGGGTAAGACAGGAATAAAGACACAGACTTACTAGAGAATGGACTTGAGGATATGGGGAGCGGGAAAGGTAAGCTGTGACAAAGTGAGAGAGTGGCATGGACACATATACACTACCAAACATAAAATAGATAGCTAGTGGGAAGCAGCCGCATAGCACAGGGAGATCAGCTCGGTGCTTTGTGACCACCTGGATGGGTGGGATTGGAGGGTCGGAGGGAGGGAGACGCAAGATGGAGGTGATATGGGAACATATGTGTATGTATAACTGATTCACTTTGTTATAAAGCAGAAACTAACACACCATTGTAAAGCAATTATACTCCAATAATGATGTAAAAAAAAAAGTAAATCCTGATTTCATATGTACCAGCAAAAGAGAGAGTTTTTCCTTTAATAATATTAACAGCTATATAGTATACTTACTATGTGTTACACCTCACATGCTCCATCTCATTTAATTTGCTAACAAGCCTACAATCAAATACCATTATTATTACCATTGGACAGAATAGGAGAAGGAGGCTTAAGATGATAGAGAAATTTGCCTACATTTCTTCAGGACTCCCAAATCATTTACAATAATCCCATTTTTATATCTTAGCACTAAAACTGTGAAGATTTAGTAGAAGGTGACATGGGGATGAGTTTAGAAGAGAGGCTACTATGTGTCCATGTAATTCCATCTTCTGAGAAGTAATTTGGGGAGGAGGCTCTTCCACAGTGGCAATGGCTGGGAGGATGCTAGGAGTGAGGGGAAGGTTGTCATAAGGAGATAAGTCATGGCTACCCAGCTAGATAAAGCTGTACTGGGACTTCAGCTAAAAACACATATGTTTAGGTAGAAAAGAAGTGGAAAGGCTTGCTCCCCTTCAAATATGGTTATATGAGTTATATATCTAAGGGCTAAAAGCTGAAGAGGATGATGAGGTTGTTGGTATTGAAGGATAGCTCTTGTGAAAGAGATCATTTTGTGCAAATTCTTTACTCTAGGATGGAATATGATGTGTAAGACAACTAAATGAGAGAAAGAGAGAAAGAGGCGGAGAAGTAACCTACAACCTATTTGTTGTGCAATGTTTTCTGCTTACAAATATTTTCATATAAACAAAGGTTTTGAGCTAGTCAGCAAACTGCAGAGGCTAGGAGGATAGCAGTCATTACTGTCTTTTTGTGTGCTGGAAACTGTAGCTTAGAGGGGTTAAGTGATTTGTCCAAGATCAGGCTGTGCTAGTGGCAGAGATAAGACATCAACATTGGTCTTCTGAGGTCAAATCATAGACTCACTATGACCAGAGTGCTATTAAGTTAGTAAGATTAATAAAAATAAAAAAATAACAACCCAGCTCAATAAAACCCTCAAATGGCCCGTGAGAACTCTGAATCATCTTGTAGCTTTGAAGCATTTGAGTGTAAGATTGGCAGGAAAAGCTGAATGAAAGGGGACAAGTCTGGGCATCTCTAGTGGGCATTGACTTTCTTGTGGAAGGAGGATCCCCCTCCTTCACACATCCTCTGAGTTCCAAAAAAAGTCACTGAAGCCTGTTTGATTGTTTGCTTCTTAATGAAAAAAGGCTGTCTTTCATAGGGTGGTCCAGAAATTTTGACCTGGTAATATCCAGACTGGAGTATTTAATAGCCAATGGAATTCTGAATATTTTAAACTCCAAGCCCAAGGCAAGAGGGTATCAAATAATTGGTGACTAGGAATGTATGTTAAAATGCTATTGCTTTCTTTCAACAACTTCCTACACATGTTTATCCAACCTAGACATAATAGAAATCATGCAATTAACATATTTTATTATTTTTAATATAAAGAGTGAAATGATGATACACTAATGAGATAGGAAATCATAGTAATTGTGTTATTATAGTTAATTAATGGTTTTTAGAACAAACTCCGTGACAGTATAGAAAGATGGTGATCTTTAGAGATATATGAGCCTGGGCTTAAACCTAACACTTTCACTTACATTATTTATTCAATTATTCATATTTATTAAACTACTCCACAAATTTTAATCAAGTCTTTATTTTGGGTTGAATATATGTTAGGCCCTGGAGATACAGACATAAAAAGATGGTGCTCCTGTTTTCACAGATCTTATAGCCTAGCTGAGAAAAAAAATGGCAAGTGAACCCCAGATTATCATATTTAAAAGAAGCTTATAAATATCTTCCAGGTATTGGCTGCTGTGAGATATACAAATTATTCATGTGGCAATAAAGAATGCTCCATAAGTGAGTTAACTGCTTTCATAGGTAGAATCCAAAGAGTCAGTTTACCATCTGGCATTTCAGTTTTCTTTTAGAAGTGGATTTCCCTCCATTCTGATGACCAATTTGTATATTGAAAAGTGATACAGATGTGTTATATTATTGCGGGTAGGACAGTGGGTTCATTGACTCATTTCAGTAGCAAATTTCCTGTTTCTAAACCTAGCTGCAATGACATTTGTAAAGAAAATCTAAGATGAGGGTGTCAGGCCTTCCAAGTGGAAGGGCTAGCTGAGGAGGAGGGCAGGTGATCCTGTCCTCTCAGTTAGATCCCTTGGATTTTCATCTCAGTCCCCCAAGTGGTGATGCATATTGCTGATGTCACCCAGGCTCTGAGCCAACAGCGAGTTGAGGCTTCTCTCACTCCAATGACAATCTACTCCCCTCTAACTGACTTCAAACATTTTAAGTCTATTCTAAGAACAGGATGAGCCTGCAGTGACTCTTCTAATACATTTAGGCCACACTGAGTCACCGTCTTCAGCCACCTGAGAATGAGAGAGCATACCTAGGAATGCAAGCTTTGTGTTGCAGGGCAGCAGACTCCTCTGTACTCCCCAAACCTGAGCGCTGGTACATCCTTATCTCTTGTTGTACCAAAGCCTTCAGATGCAAAGAGTTCATCCACCACTGCTCGAATGGATATAAACTCCCCAAATCATATATACTCACTATAACTAATTCTGTGATACATTAGGTATTTTACATTACTCCAAATTTAAGTTTTCTACTCCTTAAATTCAAATAAAATATATTCAACTTTGAGGCACTCCAGCAGTTGGAAGAAAAACATTTTAATGATAAACGTTGGTAAAAGATGGAAGGCCCTTCCTCACCTTGAAATATATAACAAAACATCTTTAAAGTATTCATACTGTGGATCTGAAATCTTAATTAGTTTAAGTGAGTTGGAACTCAATTTTGTGTACATGTTGCCTTAAAAGATAAAATTTGATCAAGAGTATAAGTGAATCTGTCCACAAAAGTGACAGCACTATATAATTCTAGTTGAAATCTGAGATGATTACTTTTATAGCATTGCAATCTTGAGAGCCAAAGAACTCCAGTGGTGAAGACAAAGGAAGTAAAAATAGAATGAAAATAAGACAATATTAAAGCCTTGAGCACAGAGTATAGAATCAACACAAGTGTTTGGAAATGACGTCATAATCTCAAATACAGAAAATCTATATTTTCTGGAAAAAACACCATACCTAACTCACTGTCTCCTTCAAACAAGTGGAGCTTCCCTATACAGTTATGTAAGAAGAAAATCTGGCTCAATCAATCTCACCATTCAAAGTCCTTTCAACAGAAATGATGTAATATGTCAGCAAGATACCAACCTCCATCAGCAAGCCCAGAAAAGCCAATCCAAATAAACACCTCGATGATCAAGCATTTTCCAAGTTTCATCCTGGGAAGCTGCTTTTTAACTTCGGCTTGCTGTAGTGAGGGAATTGTTTTGACTTTCAGTACTAACGTCCTGTGGGCCTCCAGTTACTACGAATGGTATTTGAACTTCAAAGTGAGTGTGTGTATATGTGCATATCTGTATATGACTGGTAGGAAAAAGGCAAGGAGGTCTAATTCTTGGCACACAGTAGGTGTTTAATACAAGTTTGTTAAATGGAACAGGATGGACTAAACAGAGAAATGAAGTTTTTAGTATAAAGGTCATTCTGCCTGTAAGAATTTGTCTCCTTCCATAAGTGCTGCCCAGAATATTAAACTCCAATGGAGAGTTTCCCAAACATCCTTTGTTAAAAATCCTTATAAATTATTATAATATCTACAGACATCTGTTTTTTCCCCAAAATCTTCCCACCACAAATAATTGCCTTCTTTGCCAGCTCCTCTCAGACTGTGCCTTCTCCTGAAATTCTTAAACAGTCTCAGAACCCAGTGCCTCCACCCTACAAGCATCGTCTTCTGGCTCTGTGTTTTACAGGATAAAAAAGCTGCAGAACCTTAGGGGTCCCTGGATCCCACTGTGGGAAACACAGCTTGTATGTTTGTGCAAGCAACATGAGCACAGAACTCTGTTCTCCAGCTGCCCTGGTGTCCTGGGAGCTGAACTCATTACTTTCTGTGACTACACAGCATGGAGAGCTGCATACGGAAAGGCGTATTGCAATTCAAAACAGAGTAGGGTTGCACCCTATTTAAGTGTTTACCCAGATATATGACATATGAAGTCTTTAGATGTGTACGAATCTGAGGGAATGTTGTGTTTTTGTTAATGAAAACTTTTCAATGAACTTTATTAATTAATAAATAATTTATTCTCAGTGAGACAGTAAGACATTGCCAGTTTTAAGGTTATTTTTGTTTGTAGGCACAACAAGTAGTTTTCAGGGCCAGAAGAGCAAAGAGGTAGTATATAATATAAAATAAACTATTTTCAATTTACCTAGTAGCTCTAACTGTCAATATCTAATTCCAGGCACTAAGAGATTCCATATTGATTCTCCTATATCATTTAATGAGACAATTTTTCTGGATGGCTTCAGTGTTGGCTATTGAAGGCCATATACATGTCCAAGTGTGTGAAGCATGGTTACTATCAGATACTTCCACTGCTTCTCTGGGGACAATGAGTTTGTGCCACTTCTTTTTTTACTTATTTGATTGTTTATATGTTTAATAACTCCAATGAAAATTAGGAAATTAAAAATCATTCATATAACTGCATATACTACTTCCTTGATTTCCTGACCCATGAAACTATCTGTTGTACATACTAGCAAAAACAACCTTAGTACTAGCAACGTGTTACTGGCTTATAAATTTCACTGAGAAGAAATTATATGTGAGTTAATAAAATTCACTGAAAAGAATCTGTTAATAAAAGTACAACTTTTTATTCAGGCTCCTTCTTCTAAGGCATCGATGGACAGAATGCATATGGTAGCTGGCTAAGACTGGACCCTGAGATTGAACGAATGACATCTCAAAACTGTGAAAAAAGGATTGTCCAGTTATTTAATGTACAAGTAATACAAAAAGAGTGAAAAACCATTCTCTTTTTCTTAATTGTACAATTGGAGTTCAGAACTAAAATTTTTAAATTGAAAACACACTTGTGTGTAACAAAAAATAAATTAGAAATAAATGTAAAAGAATAATCATAAAATCTTCAAATATATGTCTTACTTGAAACATTTATTTAGATTGTTGAAATTTAAAGAGTGAAAGTTTAGTGCTTTTTAAAAAATATGATTGTTTATACTGCATTACGGTATCACCTATAAAATCTAACACATTCTTCGCTTAGTGAAATTCCAACATGTGAAAAAAATCAATTTAATTAGGTTGTGATTATTTAGATTGGAAAGTAATTATCGGCATGGTGAGTCAGCTATAATGTTCTTTCAAAGAGTGAGCGTGCCTAGACTTTTAAAAATGTGATTTTTATGCAAGGCTTAAGAACACAACGCATACAATGAAGTCTACCTATATTTTATTTTGCTGTGGGTCACAAAGGGCTATTAGACTTAGCTTGCCTTAATGTCTCATTTTTTTAAAACTTTGTTATATTGCTCAAAAGTAGGAGGCAAAGTATATATATATATGTATATATGTATATATACATATATACATATATATATAAGAATATTTGTAATATTCTTTTTTTGGAATACAGTTATCTAAATATTTTCTGGTTTGACACACAAGTGGTCAATTATTAATATTAATAAATTAAGGGCTTCATGAAGGTAACCAACAAAATGAAATACTGTGCAAACTCCAACAGTATACTGCAACTAAACCCCAAATCTGTAAGAAAATAATTGCTCATCCTAGAGCTACCTAGTAGCTTTAACTGGCAATTTCAAATTCCAGATACTAAGAGATGCCATTATTGATTCTCCTATTCCATTTAATAGGCTCATTTTTCTGGACAGCTCAGCTCTGCCCCTAGTAATATACCACCACTTAAACTAAAATTATTCTGTATAATTTTTTCCCTTCTTAGATACTTATGATAGCAATTTTCCATTATATCATTCACTACCAAACATTCTTTTCATTCAGAAGCTTTTTGGTACCTCTGTTCAATTTAAAAGTTGTCTAGTTTATCAAGAGGAAATAATGTAAGCTAAACAAATATAACTTGTTATTCACCCAGAAAAATTTGGGAAATAAATCAGAAAATATTTTAAAGGACACTGGGGCTTGTTTATAAGAGATGAAGAAAAATCTCAGTAGCCTGGAATGTTGAAGTATTGTAGAAGGTAAGGGTCAGCAGAATGCTTGTTTTCTTTTCAGGGGAAAGAGATAACTTTTTGACGCTTTCTTTTCTGTTTTGGGATAGCTCTAAACTTTGTTTTCTTAGCTATATTGTTGCTAAGACCACGATGATCTTTCAGCACTTAGAACATTAGTTGAGCAGTAACATCCTTGGATCCAAACTCTATTCCTATCTAGTAGCATCATCTTTTATATTCTTTCCATGAGACTACTAGGGTATCTTGAAATGGAAGTAAATACAGATGTTATAGTCAATATTCCTAAGAACTGGCAGCCAATATTTTCCTTAAATGGAAGCAGATCAAAATTCTTGTGACTAAGTACTTGTTATACATAAGAATCTTAAAATTCAGGTAGAGGTTACTTCTGCACTGGAGGAAAGGTAAGGAAGAGAATAGGATCCAAAAGGAGATAAAAATGTGGCTTTAACTTTATGTTTTAGAGGAAAATGCTTACTTCCCATTCCTGATGTTTCCTTCTATGTGGAGGGAGCTTCACAAGCTGTAATATTTTTTGTCTATTTCTGTACCTGCCCCACATTTCACACGTAACTGATCGGTGAGTTTGGAAGGAGAAACTGCCTGGGTTTCTCTTAGAAGTGAGCCTGCCTACAGAAGAACAAAAAACAAAACGAAACATAACAAAAAACCAAAAAAATACTCTGTTCTACTCCTCCAGTGTCAGGCTCTGAGCTGGTGCTGATAAGTCAGCTTCATCTAGGGGTCAATAGAGGGGATTTCATTTATCAGCCGTGTTCCATTCTGACTCTTTCTCATTTCCCAATTGGTTCTGACCTCAAGTGATAAAGAGATTTGCTCATTATTGAGCTTTCTCAAAAAACCCAATGGTGTTTTATTTCTTATGAAAAATAAACAATACTGGGAAAAATGTTTAGATTTCACAATGCTGGGTATTGGGTACATTTGTATTTGTTACGTTATTCCTTTAATTTTCTTGTTTGCTTGCACTATTTCATAATTTTAAAAAGCTTATGAATTTTCTCTGTGTAATTATCATTATATGTTTGAAGATGTTTTGACAGATACAACTGCTCTAATTCTTTTAAATTTCATTAATTTTTTTCTATTTTCATAATTTTAAACAAAGATATTAGAACAAACACAAAGCCATTCTTGTTTCTTGGAGCTGCAAGGAGGCACAAAACAAAAGAACTTGAATGGATGGGTTGTAAAGCAATTATACTCCAATAAAGATGTAAAAAACAAACAAAAAAACCATATCTGGTTATAATACTGTTTAATTCTTGCTTGGCTCTCCAGAGCCTGATAAATGCTGTCCCACTTCCTACATAGCATTTTAGACCCATTAAAATGAGGCTTTATTCCACCTTTCCAATCTCATTACCACTTCCATCTAAGAACTTCAAGTTATGGCTACCCTTTAATATTTGCAGTTCCCTGAAACACCTTGTATTCTCATCTGAATCACTTCTTAGCCTGATGAACTTCCATCCATCTTTCAAAGTCTATCTCAAGGTCACCACCCCTGCCGATACTCATTCTTTCTCTACATTTCCATAGAACGTTTACACATTTATCCCAGAGGACATATTACTTTATATTTCAGGTAATTAGTTTACATGCTCTATTTCCCTGTTGAACCATAAACTACTTGAAGTTAGGAACACATATTCTCATCCTCAATGCCTAGCACGATTTCTAGACATGACAAAGATGGCTTGTTGAATTCTAATATCCATTTCTTCCTTTTCCTTAGTAATAAAATCTTTACTTTAATCAGGGTAGCAGTCCACATGGCTTAAAGACAACTTGCAGCTGTGTGTAGTTCTGTGACTAAATACTGACCAATGAACAGTAAGTGGAAGTGTTGCAGGAGACATCCAGGGGGCTCCTTAAGTAGAACTGACTCATCTACAAGATTTGCCCTTTTTTACCCTTCTGTTTTCTCCTTCTTTTGTCCTTCTCCTATCTCCTTCCCTCAATTATAAATTCCTACATAACAGGTAGAGCTCTGTTATGGACTGAATTGTGCACCTCCCAATTCATCTGCTGAAGCCCTAACCCCAGTGTGACTCTATTTGGAGATAGGGACTTTAAGGAGGCGATTAAGGTTAAATGAGGTCATAAGGGTAAGACCCTGATCCAATAGGACTGATGTCCTGATAAGAAGAGGAAGAGAAACCAGAAGTTCTCGCTCCACACACGCACTGAGGAAAGGCCATGTGAGGACACAGCAAGAAGGCAGCTATCTACAAGCCAGGAAGAGAGGCGTCACCAGAAACCAACACTGAGGGCACCCTGATCTTGGAATTCTAGTCTCCAGAGCTATGAGAAAATAAATTTCTGTTGTTTAAGCCACCCAATCTGTGGTATTCTGTCATGGCAACCTGAGCAGACTAATACAAACTCCAAGTGTCATGTGAGACTATGACATGAACTTGAATGGAAATGATGTGATAGAAGAACTAGATTATAATGATAGTAGAGCCACCCACACTAGCACTGAACTACCCTCATATGGACTTTTTTATGTTATATGTTATTCTGCATTGTTCTATATTACTTAAATTACTTAAAGTCACAGTTCTGCTAGTTACAGGGAAACCTAATAACAAATTCATTGGTACCTAATAAGTGTTCCATAAAACTTGTTGGCTGAATGAATATATAATATAAATAATATCCTTTACGAAATGTTTCTTGTTGAGTCTAATTATCATCTCATGTAAATGTGCAATTTTGTGCTACCTTACCTAGCCATTGTTGTTTTTTCCTTTTTTTCTTTTTTTGGTCTTCATTGGTACAATTCGGCTAAACTAAGTCAATGGCCAAATAACAGATTAAAGTTATATTTTAATTTATATATACATCTATCATAACAACTTCAACTTACTTTAAAAATATTACTCTTAAAATAAATTTTTGCAACAGAATAACCTTATTCTAAACCATAACTTCATGACCACATAAAAAAGAAACTTCAATACCTACAACAATAGCCCAAAAAAAGAAGTATTCGTGTGTATTGAATAAGCTTTCAGAAAACTCTTAACTCTGGCCAAGATAAGAGTAGTAAAGTCAGATGAAATAATTTAAGAGAAAGGTAAAATGTCTGGGATATGCACATTTACTAGGAAACATTTTTCCAGAAAATATATTGCTATATTATGGAGCCCATAATTATTCTATAATGTTATAAAGAGTTTTTTAAAAAGACTTATAGAGTTATAGAAAGAGTGCATCTTATAAAAATGTATGGATAATCAAGTGGTATTAGACTGGCTGCACTCTTTTCTGAGGTAGCAGTCAGGTTCCTGAGGGTGCTATGTAGTAGTTTATCCTAGTGAAAGGTCATTTGACTGTCTTTTCAAAGTCTTCCTTTTCTGTCTAGTGATACTACACAAACACTCTAATTTTAAAACTTTTGACAACTTACCAAAACTAAATAAAAATTTTTAAGAAAAAACAACCAAACAAAACTAAACTCTTTTAAGCAATGGCATCAGAAAAAAAAATGTGTGTGTATATATTTATATATACATACACACACACACACACACACACATTTCTGTTAGAATAAAAAGAGTCTTCTCAATACCTAAAATATTTATCAGGATTTAATCTGCTTCCAGATTTCTCGTGATAATTTTTATTCTCTATTTTAACATAGTGTAGGTAATATGTGGTTATATATTGTAATTCTTGCAAGAGAAATCCATTTGACTGATCCTAGGTCAAACTATTGAATTTAGGAGAACCTTCATGGAATTAATTATACCTTCCTAATAGTTGACTGCAATAGTGATAAACCACAGGACTTTGTAATTGGAAGGTATGAGATGCTTAGCTATTGTCTAATTTGGTCTTTCCATTTCATCAGAGGCCAGCAACGACCTACTTTTGGGACCTATCTTACTCCAATCAGGGGTTCCAGAAGGTGCTGCCATGTTTATAAGTGATCCCACCTCCCAGGCTACAACTGACTGGTTCAAGAATGAGCATCAGATCTAAAAAGAGCCATCTAGTGAGTGTCCCACCCTCCTGGCCACTGTTGATCAATTCCAAGGGGGCCAATCACAGTACTCAGCTCTCTGATCTCAGGTTGGCACCTTATATAGGCTCCAGTTCTGTTGGAGAAGATCATGGGACAGGGGGCTCAGGAATCAAGTTCATGAGCTTGATTTCTGCCAGGAAGCAGGTTCATAGTGTGAGGGAGTGAAGTCGAGATGAGGGAGGGAGGGAGTTCTAAAATATGGAAGGGAGCTGAGAGATTGTCTAGTTCAATAAGTGGTTCCCCTGTCAGCTTTATTGTTGCTCTGTGACTTGGGGAGGGATGGGGAAGAAGAAGGATGCTGGGTAGCTAAGAAAGGCTATAATGACTTGATTCAATCAATATGTCCTTTACTTCCCTAGCCCCCTCCTAAAGCTATTAAAAATTTTAAAAAAGACTGAGAGTAAGAGAGAAAAGTTATTGAGCCTGCTCTATATGTAGATCACAAGTATGTAAATAAATCTATATATGTGACTACATTATGAATATGTGATATTCATTCAGCAAACATTAATAAAGGTCCACCATGTTCAAGGTAATGGGGAAGAGCTATGAGTGATTAAAGGGAAAATAAACATTAAAAAAAAGTTAAAAAAAAAAGTTAAAGTTAAAAGAAGAGTTAAAAAAAAAGAAAAATTCAAGGGCCATAAGTGATTACTGTAATTGTGACTATTGTAATTTTAATGTCAATTTTATAAATCCTAACAATCTTAGTTATTTTTCTTTCTTAACTAATCATTAAAAAGGTCTGTGCTATCTAAAAGAGAGTTGGTAATAGATATATACTGGGATTTAATTGGGGTGATCGTCTACATATTATGAAAAAGTATAACACCTCTTTTAGACAGGTGATTATAAAAATTTACTGAGAGGACTCTACATTTCAAGTTGGAAATTGCTTTCAGGATGTTATGTCTATGTGAGAAGCATTGCCAGAAGGTGAAAATAAAGAAGGATGAAAACATGACATAAGAGCTCACACTGACTTTCATTGCTAGGTCAGATTTAAAGTTGAAATCTTCCATTATGCAACGTAAGAACAATTTATTTAAATACAGGCGAAAGGGCAGTATGGTGGTGACGTCACCACCGAATAATTGCAGCTTTGTGTCAGGCTGGTCTTAGTACGAGGGCAGAGATGAATGATCCACAAACTGACACCCCTGCCTGGCATCTAGAGTGAAAAACTACGGGGGTGAGTGATTCTGTTGTATGTCGGTTATTTCACAGCCAAACCCTAAAGCATATTTTCCCTTCATCTCTTGAGTGCAACTACTGTTCCATATTATGATGAAAGATCAGTAATTTGGGTTGACACTTTCTACAAAATACTTGCCTTTGAATACTCTAAAAGTATAAGAAGAGCTTTGTGAAAAAGAAATCCAATTTTTAAAATTTAAGTTTTAACCTTTTACCAGCAAGTAGTGATTTTCTGGATGAGCTCCAATCAACTTAAAAATGACTGTTAGATTCGTTAAAAAAATACGAGTCAAATAAAGTAAAGACAAGTTTTGTGTTTGTTTTGTTTTATGATATATTCTTTGGTGAAATAAATAGGACTTATTCAAAACCTTCATATAATCCTACATATGAAAGTTTCCAAAATTTCTCTTTGAAGACATATTTTATAGACAATTGTGTATTGTTTATAGACAATTTGCAAATGTGGTGAATCAAAGCCTTGTCATTTATTTCTTAACAGATAGCACTACCCAAGAAAAAAAAAAAGACTGCAAATATGCACTGGGGTCCAGAAAATGGTCTTCTAAGCTTTCAGTCTTCTGAATAAGGCCATTGTCTGAATTCTTAAATTTGTATGTATGTTCTCAAACTAAAACAGCCTTTCACAGAACTACTATACTCTATCAGCTTTTTATATTTAGGAACTCAAATAACTTTTAATATATTGAATCAAACGTCATTCTCGAGAAGAAAGGATTACTTCATTTACGTATTTATTTAACTGGCATGAAATGAGACCCTGATAAAGCTAGTCATGTCCAACTACATGTCATACTAAAATACAATGGTGCTGGGGTTAAGTGTCAGGTATAATATTCCTTTTGTAATCTGAATCTTATCCAATTGTAAACCAGACCAAAGTTGAGGATCACAATGGTCAAAAGGCCCAAATCTCAACATTACTGACGGTTAAAGGACAAAAGAAAAAAAAAGAGTGCATTATGGGTAACAGTGCGAACACAAAAATATTCTTTCTGGACATTTTAATAGAGTACTGCATTTGACAATATAAAAACGCCCAAACTCTTCAGTGTCTTAAAAGATATTCTCTCTATATGTGCATATGTTACTGTTCTCATGAGCTTCTCTTAAAAAAAAGAAAAAAAACCCCACATCAATGTCCTTTGAAAACTTTATTTGAAAACATTATTTTCGGCCTCGTATTTAGTAAAAACATTTTCAAAAATTGATTAAGAAGTTTTCCTTTATAGGGTTGCAAGTTTGTACAAATTTCCTTGTTTCACTAAACCTACAGATCTGTTGACTCAGAAACTCAGATTACCGCATTTTTCTAAAATTGTTTACCACATTTTTTCTTAAAATCCTGTTTTTAAAAAGTTGAAGCATGACATATATTCAGTGTAGTGGGTTGAATTGTGCCTCCTCCCAAATATGTCCAAGTCCCAACCCTTGGTATCTGTGAATGTGACTTTATTTGGAAATGGGACCTCTGCAGATGTAATTCAGGATCTTCAGATGAGATCATCCCATATTTAGAGTGGGCCCAAAATTTAATGAATGTTATCCTTATAAGAGAAAGGAGAGGGAGATGTGAGACACTTAGAACCAGAAACAAAGAGAAGACCATGTGAAGACAGAGATAAAGACTGGAGAGATGTGCCTATAAGCCATGGAATGCCAAGGAATTCCAGGAGCCACCAGAAACTAGAAAACACAAGGAAGAATTCTCCCCTAGAGTCTTCAGAGGGAGACTTGTTCTGCCACCATCTTGATTTTGGACTTTGAGCCTCCAGAACTATGAGAGAATACATTCTGTTGTTTAGGGAATTTGTTACAGCAGCCCTAGGAAGCTAATACATTCAGAAAATGGCACATATCCTCATTTTTGACAAATGTACACAAGGGCTTAAATGATCACAAAGTGAATTCATCCATGTAACTACCACCCAAGTCTAGTAAAAGAACGTTTCCAGCACAACTGAAATCTCCAGTTCCTTTTAAAATAAGAAGCATCTCAATAACAAAGAGGCAAACAACCCAATTAGAGAATCGGCAAAGGACTTTAAAAGACATTTGTCCAGGGCTTCCCTGGTGGTGCAGTGGTTGAGTCCGCCTGCCTATACAGGGGACACGGGTTCGTGTCCCGGTCTGGGAAGATCCCACATGCCGCGGAGCGGCTAGGCCCGTGAGCCATGGCCGCTGAGCCGGTGCGTCCGGAGCATGTGCTCCGCAACGGGAGAGGCCACAACAGTGAGAGGCCTGTGTACCGCGAAAAAAAAAAAAAGACATTTGTCCAAATAAGCTACATAAATTGCCAATACGCGCATGAAAAAATGCTCAACGTCATTAATTAGTAGGGAAAAGTAAATCAAAACCACAATGAGATACCACTTCTCACCCAATAGGATGATCATTAAAACAAACCAGAAAATAAGTTTTGGCAAGCATTTGGAGTAATTGGAACCCTCATACATTGCTGAAGGGAATGTAAAATGGTATAACCGATAAGGAAAACAATTTGGTGGTTCTAAAAAGTTAAACGTAGAGCTACCATATGACCTAATAATTCCAAACCCAGGTTTAATACCCAAAGAATTGAAAACATATGTTCACACAAAGCTTGTACACAACTGTTCAGGGCAACACTATTCATGACAGCCAAAAGGTGGAAACAACCCAAATATTACATCAACTGATGAGCTGTTAAACAAAAAATAATATATCCATACAATGGAATACTATTCAGCTATAAAAAGGAAAAAATGATACATGCTACATCATGAATAAACCTTGGAAACATGCAAAATGAAAGAAGTCTGATACAAAAGGCCACGTACTGTATGATTCCATTTATACGAAATATAAAGAATTGGCACAGTCATACAAACAGCAGATTTGCGGTTTTCAGGGCCTGAGGGGAGGGAGGTATGGGAGTGATTACATCATGAATATGAAGTTTCTCTCTGGGGTGGTAGGAAAGTTCTGGGACTAGACAGTGGTTATGGTTGCACAACATCGTAAATGTACTTAATGCCATTGAATTGTAACTTTAAAATTGTTAAATGGTAAATTTTATTTTATGTATAGTTTACCACAAATAAAAAAAATCAAAGCAGCTCAATTAGCCACTGTCGACTGAAACAAAATACACGACCTAAAAGTTGAGAATTATATTTTATTTGGCAGACTTCCCGAGGATTTCAGCCTGGGACACAGCCTATCCGATAGCTCTGAGTGAGGGACTCTGAAGAGGTGAGGGAGGAGCCAGGATATACAGTTTTTGCAGTGAAAACCAGGTAGTCTGAACATCAAAAGATTACTGTTCATTAAAGAAAACCAGACACCTCAAGTTAATGAATTTAGTGCTTTTCTTTGTACGGGAAGATGCAAAAGTCTGGGCTCATTGAAATCTTTCCTTTGATATGCACTTTAACTATCTAGGGCCAGCATCCTGTTTTGTTTCTGTCCTGGATCCCCTCAGGGTGCACAGTCGGGGACAGCTACAGTGGCTGATGGCCTGATGGCCGCAACATCCTTTGTTTACAGATATGGCAGGCAATATTTTTTGTCCACACCAATATAATCATACAACAATATGTCTTTTTAATTTTTTTGGCTGCGCCTTGTGGCTTGCGGGATCTTAGCTCCCTGTTCAGGGATCGAACCTGTGCCCCCTTGCAGTGAAGTGCGGAGTCCTAACCACTGGACCATCGGGGCATTCCCAAGAATATGTCTTATTTAAATTAAATTTTATATTTTGAGGTAATCATAGATTCACATGCATTTGTGCCAAATAATACAAAGAGTTCCCATGCACCCTTTATGCAGTTTGCTTTTTAAAGACTCGTAGGTCCTTGTTTTTCCTATTTAAAAAATAAAATTAAAATTAAAAAAATAACCCTTCTCTTTGGTGGCTATATAGGATTGTGTAACTGGGAATTCTGCAAATTGGGCTTCCTGCCATGAGCACTGGGTAAAAGTACAATATGTTTTACTTGGTTACTTATCAGCCCATTAAGAGAAAACAACCTTCCAAGTTATTTTATCTTTCATGGGAGACAAAAGGAAACACAAATAAGGATAGATATTAAAATATGGATGATCCATGTACATATTCAAATGTACTTCCATATTTAATTCCTTTGATAAGTGATTTATAATTGTGCATATATATTTTTCTTTTTTCTTAAAAAACCCATAGAACAAAGCATGGCCAGGGCTGAAAGAAATTAGGTCATAGATCATTAAGTATGAGAATATAAAACAAATATCACACTCTTAAGGTAGGGTACATTTACTTCAAGCTATAACTTTTCAAACATATGACATACCATCTATCTGGGGAGTGTAGAACATGTTAACCAGATTTTGTATACTTGTGAAATAAATCGGCAAGTGCTGATGATATGTTTAATTTATTTGTAAGACTACCACAAACGTACAAAAACCTATTCTATTTTTGAAGCACGTGGGAAAAATTTAAAAGATATGGTAAAAGCACCATTCAATTCTTTCTCCTTGTTTTCTTTTGGTTTCCAATTATTTCTCTTCCTTTGCCTGTATTTCACCATTCTCTGCTCTGCTTTCTCAGTCTCCATTGGGATATTTAAATGCCCAACCACAGGCTAAGCACTGACAAAGTAAATAAACATTTAACACGTTGTGGGTTCTGCCTAAGTAGGATCATGGAATCAAAACTACAATTAGAAGGGATCTCAGGAATTAGGTGACCTCCATTTTCCTAAAGCAGAAAAAGACTGGGGTGTCAGAGAGAATAAGACAGCCTTAAATGTCACTCACTCTAAGTACATACATTTAAATGCTCACTTAGGATTTAAATATCTGTAATCAAGTAGTGAACTTGATAGTAATATGAATATTGTAGAGTCTTTCTCATTAATTTTGAAAATGATTACTTTCTCCAATATTTTATTTGTTAAAAACAATTTGAATTGCCCTCAAACATATTTATCTTCTTCATTAATGTCTCTGTATCTTAAACAGCTCTGTACTTTCTATAATAGGTTTTTAAAATGTTTTTAAAGAATACACGATCATTTAAAATGCTTAAATACTCCATACACATAAGGTGTCGCCATTGTGAATAGTTCAGTTTGTAACTAGCTCTGAGGCTTCTCTAAGATACAGAACGATCTCAGGAAAGTCAGGGCACCATCAAGACCTCACTCTCCATAAAGCTCTGTGGACCTGGCTCCTTGGAGCCCTCCTCTGAGCACACACTGAGTAAACCCGAGTGTACCCTTGAGGAATCTCAGAAGGCAACATCTGGGAAAGGCGTTATTTAGACTATCTAATTAGAGAGTGTCCTTAAATGATGAGGACACTGAGGCCCAAGCAGTTGAAATACCTTGCTTAAGATACCACGGCTGGTTTACTTATGCGACCAGGAGGAGAAAACAATTTCCTTGCTCTTATTTGAGTTCCCTGTCTACTGTCCCAGACGAGGAAGCACATGAAGCAATGATGAGTCATCTTCACAATGTATCCATGGATGAAATTACAGCTCATACAAAGCAGAAAGATTAAAGGCAATAGGACTTCTGCAGTCTTGCAGCTGTGTTTCCACTGGGTAAATCAAAGTCATGTGTAGAGGCTAGAATAGGGACTGGTGAGGGAGCAGAGTCACGTGACAGACTTCCAGCTGGTAACAGGCTGAGGCCCCTTGGCCAGGAGCCACCCAAGTGTCCCACAGCCTTGCACAAAGCAGCCAGGGTACTCAGTTGCCAGCTCTTCTAAGAAACTAATAATGCTGTTGCCTCTCTGGGATTGAGTCAATTCTCTGGGGCCCACCCAGCCCAAGGTGAAGAGTCCCCACATTAGTGGAACAAGTGGGCTGGAGGAGAGCTGGGTTTCATCTTATTTATCTCTGTGTCTCCAGTGTCTTGCATAAAATAGACGCTCAAAATATGGTTATTTGACAAAATTAATGCACAGAAATCTCTTGCATTCCTACACACTAACAACAAAAGGTCAGAAAGAGAACTTAAGGAAACAATCCCATTCACCATTGCAACAAAAAGAATAAAATACCTAGGAATAAACCTACCTAAGGAGGTAAAAGACCTGTACTCAGAAAACTGTAAGACACTGATGAAAGAAATCAAAGATGACACAAATGGACAGATATACCATGTTCTTGGATTGGAAGAATCAACATTGTGAAAATGACTAATCTACCCAAAGCAATCTACAGATTCAATGCAATCCCTATCCAATTACCAATGGCATTTTTTACGGAACTAGAACAAAAAAATATTAAAATTTGTATGGAGACACAAAAGACCCCGAATAGCCAAAGCAATCTTGAGGGAAAAAAAATGGAGGTGGAGGAATCAGATTCCCTGACTTCAGACTATACTACAAAGCTACAGTAATCAAGACAATATGGTACTGGCACAAAAACAGAAATATAGATCAATGGAATAGGAGAGAAAGCCCAGAGATAAACCCACGCACTTACCGTCAACTAATCTTTGTCAAAGGTGGCAAGGATATACAATGGAGAAAAGACAGTCTCTTCAATAAGTGGTGCTGGGAAAACTGGACAGCTACATGTAAAAGAATGAAATTAGAACACTCCCTAACAGCATACACAAAAATAAACTCAAAATGGATTAAAGACCTAAATGTAAGTCCAGACACTATAAAAGTCTTAGAGGAAAACACAGGCAGAACACTCTTTGACATTAATCACAGCAAGATCTTTTTTGATCCGCCTCCTAGAGTAATGGAAATAAGAACAAAAATAAACAAATGGGACCTAAAAAATTAAAAGCTTTTGCACAGAAAAGGAAACTATTAAGCAAGATGAAAAGACAACCCTCCAAATGGTGGAAAATATTTGCAAACGAATCAATGGACAAAGGGTTAATCTCCAAAATATATAAATAGCTCATGCAGTTCAATATTAAAAAAACAAACAACACAATCCAAAATGGGCAGAAGACCTAAGCAGACATTTCTCCAAAGAAGACATACAGATGGCCAAGAAACACATGAAAGCTGCTCAACATCACTAGTTATTAGAGAAATGCAAATCAAGACTACAATGAGGTATCACCTCACACCGGTTAGAATAGGTATCATCAGAAAATCTACAAACAACAAATGCTGGAGAGGGTGTGGAGAAATAGGAACCCTCTTGCACTGTTGGTGGGAATGTAAATTGATACAGCCACTATGGAGAACAGTATGGAGGTTCCTTAAAAAACTAAAAATAGAACTACCATATGACCCAGCAATCCCACTACTGGGCATATACCCTGAGAAAACCATAATTCAAAAAGAGTCATGTACCAAAATGTTCATTGCAGCTCTATTTACAATAGCCAGGAGATGGAAGCAACCTAAGTGTCCATCATCGCATGAATGGATAAAGAAGATATGGCACATATATACAATGGAATATTACTCAGCCATAAAAAGAAACGAAATTGAGTTATTTGTAGTGAGGTGGATGGACCTAGAGTCTGTCATACAGAGTGAAGTAAGTCAGAAAGAGAAAGACAAATACCGTATGCTAACACATATATATGGAATCTAAGAAAAAAACATGTCATGAAGAACCTAGGGGTAAGACAGGAATAAAGACACAGACCTACTAGAGAATGGACTTGAGGATATGGGGAGGGGGAACGGTAAGCTGTGACAAAGTGAGAGAGTGGCATGGACATATATACACTACCAAACGTAAAATAGCTAGTGGGAAGCAGCTGCATAGCACAGGGAGATCAGCTTGGTGCTTTGTGACCACCTAGAGAGGTGGGGTAGGGAGGGTGGGAGGGAGGGAGATGCAAGAGGGAAGAGATATGGGAACATATGTATATGTATAACTGATTCACTTTGTTATAAAGCAGAAACTAACACACCATTGTAAAGGAATTATACTCCAATAAAGATGTAAAAAAAACCAAAAACTAAAAATAGAATTCCTATATGACCCAGAAATCCCACTACTGGGCATATACCCAGAGAAAACCATAATTCAAAATGAAACATGCACCCCAATGTTCATTGCAGTACTATTTACAATAGCCAGGTCATGGAAGCAACCTAAATGCCCATCAACAGACGAATGGATAAAGAAGATGTGGTACATATATACAGTGGAATATTACTCAGCCATAAAAAGGAACGAAATTGGGTCATTTGCAGAGATGTGGATGGACATAGAGACTGTCATACAGAATGAAGTAAGTCAGAAAGAGAAAAACAAATATCGTATATTAACGCATATATGTGGAACCTAGAAAAATGGTACAGATGAACCTGTTTGCAGGGCAGAAATAGAGACAAGCGGGGAAAGCGGTGGGGGCTGGGGATGGTGGGATGAATTGGGAGGTTGGGACTGACATGTATACACTAGTATGTATAAAATAAATATGTAATAAAAACCTGCTGTACAAAAAATAAATAGAATAAAATTTTAAAAAAGTTATTTGAGTAGAATATCTGATTATAACCAGAACTTTGTCACCAATCTACCTTAGGCAGACTATTTCTCTCCTCTGACCCTCAATTTCCAAGACTTCAAGTATTAATATTCATAGTGATTCTGTGGTATTGTTCTGAGATTGAAGTAAGATTCTGCATGTGAACACCATTTGGGAATTCTAAAGCACTATAACACATAAAGGATAAAAGGTCAGAAAACTGTCTCCACATGGCAACGTCTCAAATGGGCGCAATGCCATTTTTGTTACTGACATTCTTTATTCCATAAAATATATGCAGTTGAAGTTGTAAGAATATAGGCCTGTCTACTATAATGTAATACAGTTATTCCTACAAGTGACCTCATGTCTTGTACAAAGTCAAAGGTGAAAATAATAGAGCTTACAGTAAAAATAGGTTTGGAGCAACCTACTCAAAACCTACACAATTTTTTTGGCCAAAGCACAAATAACACCAATAACAACACAAAAAAAAAATACTAAAAATACTAAAGGCATGTTAAATTCCTAACAAATAAATGCTACACAAAATATGGGTCTTTCATGGAGGGAAGCAAGAAAATGTTGAGGCTGCAAAGTTATGGCAACAAGGGGAAAATGAACTGAGTTGGGGCCAACCAGGTAATAAATTCTTCCAAGAAATCACGTACATGGAAAAACTAAGCCAAGAGGAAGAATGCGAGGAGAATGGGCACTGTGTACATACTGTGTTAGTCCATGTGTGCTGTGTCCAGCTCTTAATGTAACTGGCATTCAGGTGCTGGTACTTGGTGGCATAAACATTAAGGTGTTGGGGAAAACTGCATTAGAGTGTTAGAGTGTTAGAGTGACATCATTGCCCCATTTACCAATTATGTATGAGGTAATGTGTTTACAGCAACATGCACCCAAATAGAATACTCTAGTTTTTTCTGTGGATTTCAAAAGGACCACTTTCACTCAGAATAGGGGAAAAAGCAGCCTAAAAACATATATTTTTTTACTAGTGTAGGTTCCTGGACTCCACAGCAGACTTCCCAGTTTAGTTCATTGGACATACTTTGAGAAACTAAAATCCCTAAGCAGTCTAGAAATGCAAACTAAAGGCAGTCACCCTTAATCTTCATGCTGTTGGTGGTACCAGAGTTTACCGAATATAAGTTTCCATATTCCCTGGTGTCTATAAAATTGTCTTTATCTATTAATCAACCAACATTTATTGAGTACACACTGATAGTCTTCCTGTAGTGATTATAACTGGAGAAATAAGATACACACACACACACACACACACACACACACACTTAGAAAGTAGGCTATCACTACAAAGAAATATATGACAAGTATCAATTTAATGACACAGATATTAAGGATTACATAATTAGACAAGAGCTTTATCTGTCCACTAAGTTAAGGGGTAGAGAAATGTAAACACAGCAGACTATTTTAAACTAGGAAAATAATCAGAGAATGCAGCAAACATCCTATCACCTTGCGTCTTTGTCGAAACCAACTAAATAAAAACTGAGATAATAAGTTTCTTATTAGTCCTTATCTGATTGCTTTTTCGACTCAGCACAAGAACCAAGTGCTTTAAATGTTGTTCTGTGGCAGGCCTCACCAATTATGACCAAACATCCATGTGCTACTCCATATTTCCCAGTGCCCCTTGCAGTGAGGTGGGAGCCATAAGGGCTGGTTCCGGTCAATAAATGATAAGCAGAAGTGACAATGTGTCACCTCCAGCCAAGGCAGGTAAGAGCAGGTATGCTGTTTCCTACCAACACCTTTCTCTTCTCTTCTGCTGTCATCTTAGAGGGATGTGTTCCCAATGGCAGAGTACAAGATGGAGCGGGGTCACCCCACCCACACTGGACTGAGAAATGTGAAAGAAAGAAAGTCAGTGTTAAGACACTGATATCTTGGGGTCTTCTGACAGCTAATCATATTTACCTTGTTATTATCCTTGCATAAAACTTCCGATTCCTAGATACTCTCAAAATACAATAGAATTACAATTTATAAAGTTAGAATTAGACTCTAAATGGTGAGAGACTGGCTGCCTTTCTGATGTGCATGTTAATGTTGGATGATTTATTAAGGCACTGAGGATTGAGTTGGCTTCTCATTATTACGGCCAAAAGGGGATGCTCTAGCCTTCTCTAATTCTCAAAGTTCTCTGATGGTCTAGGTATTTCATTACCTTCAATCTCTTCCTGGAGAAAAGAATCACAGAAAAACATTCTTAAAAGGCACTGTTAACGGTGAATGTGGGAAATAGTTATAAAAAACTCAAAATAACTCAAAGAAATGAAATTGAGTTATTTGTAGTGAGGTGGATGGACCTAGAGTCTGTCATAGAGAGTGAAGTAAGTCAGAAAGAGAAAAACAAATACTGTATGCTAACACACATATATATATGAAATCTAAAAAAAAAAAAAAAAAAAGTTTCTGAAGAACCTGGGGCAGGACAGGAATAAAGATGCAGACACAGAGAATGTACTTGAGGACATGGGGAGGGGGAAGGGGAAGCTGGGACTAAGTGAGAGAGTGGCACTGACATATATACACACTACCAAATGTAAAATAAACAGCTAGTGGGAAGCAGCCGCATAGCACAGGGAGATCAGCTTGGTGCTTTGTGACCCCCTAGAGGGGTGGGAGAGGGAGGGTGGGAGGGAGAGGCAAGAGGGAGGGGATATGGGGATGTACAAATATGTATAGCTGATTCACTTTGTTATACAGCAGAAACTAACACAACATTGTAAAACAATTATACTCCAATAAAGATGTTAAAATAGAAATGTACTGGTGAAATGCTTATTCCAACGTGATTTACATACCAGCATCTCAACTGAATATATTAGATAACCACACTATTTTTTTAAACTCAGCAAGCCATGATGCTAAAGAAATAAATGTATATAATAAGGTTAATTTTTATATAACTGCTGAATTAATAACTTATGAATATATATTCATACACATTTTCTCCTTGGATACATTATCTTACTTATGCCTAATTTGTAAATAGACTCTATATCATGCTCTAGGCCAAAGGTCAGCTAATTGTCCTATGGGCCAAATGTCACCCAACACCAGTTTTTGTAAATAAAGCTTTATTGGAACACAGCCATGTCCTTTAGTTTACTATTGTCTATGGCCACTTTTGCACTACAATGGCAGAGTTAAGTAACGACTAAGGAGACTGTGGGAGTTAAGTAATCACTAAGGAGTCTCTGAGGCCCACAAAGTCTAAAAAATATACATCATCTCACAGAAAAAAGGTTGCTGACCTCTGCTACAAATAAAGTTGGAACAACCTTTTAAAATATGTATATTATAATTTGCATATGCAAAGATACATATTTACAAATAGTTTAGATCTTCAAAAGTCTGTACCATCCTAATGTCCTATACTTAAACAAATCGAAGGTAAGAGATAGGGTAAGATTCTGGCAGATGAAACAAATGTTATTCTGACTTTGCATTGTTTTTTAATCTTTGATGAATTAAAGCACAATTGTCCATTTATGCTTTTCTATTATTACCCTAGAATGATGTCTGTCTTCTCAAACTATTTTAGTTTCTTCGAGAAGATCATAATCTCTATTTGATCAGGACATAAAAGCTTTACAATTAACATTCATTTCACACTTAATTAAAGAAGAAGCTCTAACGATGCCTGGGACAAGATCCCCCTATGGCCACAGATTTAAATTTATTGAGCACCTACTATGTGAGCTGAGCGCTTACATAAAGGTTCCATAATTTAGTGTTCCCCACATTTCCAGGTGGCATTATCCCCACTTTACAGATGAGGCTCACAATGGCTTAGTGATGCCCAAGGTCATAAAATCACTTAGTTATGGAATCCAGGTTTGGACCTAGTTCTCCTGAAACCAAGCCAGGGTACTTTCTACCCCACCCCTTGTATTCAGCACTTCTAGTATATTAAACTCTTACTTTTTAGAAAAAGTAAGAAAGCCAAATAAGGGAAAACAAGTTTTGAAAAGATTAGTATCTTATTATGTCTGAACCAGACTAAATGTTTAATGGAAAAAATTCTTCAGATATGATTTCTTAGTGGATAGCATTTAAAGCTTTAGAATGTGTTGGATTTGAGAGGTTTTAAACTGTTCTAGACTGATTCCAAACTGACACAAGTTTATCACCCCAAGTGCTTCCATCTCTTTTTTGCTTTTAGGGAGCCATTTCTATCCAGGCAAAGGAACCCAGCTGCTAGGGGACACTCCTTGAAAACTTTGAAGAAAATCCCCATCTGCTGTAACCAGTCATAATACAGACACATTTTACTATTATGATTTTTCCTGTGATTCAGAATAAAAGTGAAAAGGCCTGGGAGGGAATAAACATACCACTTTCCAAAAATGCAGAGTATTGGAAAAAGAGCTTTGCCATCTCTCTGGGAGGGTTAAGCCTCCAAGACCCTAGGAGGAGATATGCAAGACTAGGCTCTGAGGACTGCTCCTCCCGGATGTGGCCTCAGGGTCCTTCCTCTGTAACCAGGACACTGGTCTCTGAGCTGGCCTGGGCAGCTGATGGGTCAACTCTCTTTCAGTCTGTGAGCGAGCCCTTTCTTAATTGACTATATAATTCACAAAACAGTCCCTTCAATACCCCCCAGCTTCCCTATCCCTGCCTAAGAATGATAGTTTCTAGTGTGTTTATGGTGGCGGGGGGCAGGAAACATGAAAAGTTTATGCCATGACTCGGGAAAAATTATTTTAGATTAATAGAAATAAACACTAACGTGATGGTATAAGCTCCTGACCATGAGTAGCTATGTTCAACTGTCTGTATGGCATCATTAATGTTCATCTTTCCCATAAAGAAATTGTCTTTATTTGAAAACAAGGATATCTGTTTCTATTTCTGCTGGCACACTGGTTTCCTTTCAGAACTGAAAATGTGCTCAGTGTTCATGGATATTTTTTGAGTCCCAAGGAGAAAATTTTTCAATATACCATCTAAAGCAGGTGAAATGTGTTGAGCATTTACTCTGGACCAATCATTATAAAAGACGTCAAAAACCTCACTTAATGTTCAAAAAAACCCTATTAGTTTGGCACTTAGTTTACCAGTGAGGACACTGAAGTCAGTCACTGAAATAGTCCTTACTAGAGATACTGAATTCAGGAGGTCTAACTCCAGAGCCTTTCTGTTCAGTACCACCTAATAGTGTCTCCCTGTTGTACGTTGTTCCTACCTTTATGGAGTTATTGTGACTTAATTTATGTTTGGCGGTACATTTAAAATTAATCTTCCTTAATTTATCAAGAATATAAGCCTACTTGTAATTACCAATTTAATTTTGTAAGATAACCTCACATTATCAAATTGCATCATAAACGTTAACTAGTACTACTGTAAAGACATCTTGCAATTAGGCACCTCTCTGGAGTAACAGTCTCAGATGACTGGACCTGAGAAAGGTAATAACCTTTTTATTTTAGGATATTAGGATCATCTGGAAAAGGTGACTGCTAAGTAGACATTTATTTACATCCAATGCTATTGTTGAAAGGCTTCGGTCAGTGTTTTTCAAACACATAAGAGATCAGCCCTTCTCCATTCTTCCAACAAAGGCTCTAAAACTAGAGCCAAGACCAATCTTGGGCAGGAATACACTCACTAGTCCTCCTCCCAACTTCCACCCAAGCAAAGATCTCTCCAACCAAAGCCAATCATGGCCAGTGGTGAAAGAGACATGAACATGGGGGTGTAGGGTTGCTAGACAGCCAGTTAAATTTGAATTTCAGGTAAGCAATGAATAATCATTTAGAATAAGTCTGTCGTGTTCACTATTTCCCCCAGCCCCTAAATCTGACAACCTTAGGAAGGTGGAAGAGAAGCACTTACTATATGTTTTATATTTTTAACTTTGGCTCACCTCTAAATTGAGGCTTCACTGTAGGAGAGCAAAAATGCTGGTGGGTTTTGTTCTTTAAAATTTTTGTGGCCAACCCTGCTTAGCATTTGGTGCCCAAGAGGAAATCTGGATTTGTTTGCTAGTTCCTCCTCTTCCATGCGTGAAGTCTGACAGCCGGATTGGAAAACAATGCTGAGGCTAAGGACCGGTGTGTGTTGGGAGTGGGGAGGTACAATATCATCTTCCTCTTTCCTGGCTTCCATTTCCCTCCAGAGCCAAATGTCAGCTGGGAAAAAGCAGTGATAAGAAACGTAATGGCCTGAGGTGACCTCAAGACTCGTGACTGTGGAAGCCAGGTGCTCCCTGAGTCTCCTGAACTTCCATTGTGCTTCAGGACTCATACTGAATCTCCTACTGAGAACTGCCTAGTCTAAAAATTTAGTGATCCGCTGACTGACTTGGACTATTTAAATAAGCCACCATTTAAAATCTAGCAGTAGGACTGGTTCTTAAGTTCTTGCTGGTGAATCAGACATCCATCGGGATATCAGGAGCCCAAGAGCAAGACTGAAGTCAAGATTTAAGGGAAGTAGTCACATAAAAGAAAAAAAAATGTGCCAATTATTCAACTATTTTATATGGTTAGGTAATTTTTTTTTTTCTTCCAAGCAGATATGAAGCCTGAAAGGGATTCAGGGTAAGGTTTTCCTAGCTAATTCGCATCTCTGCTCTGATGAAGAATGTAAGAGTTAAAACCTACTGGACTGGATGAACTAGCGATGGGATACCAGGCCCTAGAGTTGGACGGACATGGGTTCCAGGCTCAGCATCACCCTTGCTTCTTCCAGCAGATGGCTGAGCTGGGGTCTGAACAACGCCAATCTGGCTGCAGGCCTGTGCCTCTAACACGGTATAGAGTCTGCCTTGTATGGGATGTGGTAAATGTTAGTTCTCTTACTCCTACTCTTCTACAATAGTCAGTGGATATTTTCTTTTCTTTTAGCTCTCCAGCATCCACACTCTTCCTAGCTGGGGGAAGGAGTGGAATTTTAGGATACAGAGGAGTGAAGGAGTATAGAACAGTCCTTCATCCTGCCTCCTGGTCCAGGGAAGGTGAACATGTGACCTCTGGATGGCCAACCTGATGTTTCTGCACATTAAAGATTACTCTCAGAATCTCTGGTTGAGTTTTAAGTCCAGTGGATTGGTGGTGGTTGTCTGGGGGTGGCGATTCCATCGGCTGCATTGTCCTACACAGATATTTCTGCAGCAGAGATTTGACTATGCCTTCCTCTTTCTCTTCCTATCTAAGGCCTCCTCAACTTCTCCTAAAATATTTTTTTGTTGCTTCCATTACCAGAGTTGCCTTCTGTTGTTTGCAACTGACTTAGAAGTAGTAAGGGAATTGTGATTTTTTTATGACTTACATATGGCTGAAACACCCAGACAAGGAAAGCTGAGCAGTGGAAGAACGATATTCAAATAATCATTAACAGGTACCACAGGAATTAAGGTGACTAAATGGAAGAAAAGACAGCACCTATTGTTCAATCTAAGAATCTTAATTTTGTTTGATTGGAAGTTTAACGGTGGGTTATGGCTGATATAAATCCAACCTCAGTACCATATGAGCTTCTGTGGTTCAGTACACAGAGCCAGGACCTCCTAGGTGGGCAGTTATGGTTCTTTGTGTGCACACAGTGGTGTTCTTGAAGGGATTACTGCTCCTGGCATGAAGTGAAATGTGCTTTTCTTTTTTAAAAATTAATTAATTAATTTTAAAATAAAGACGCAGAGGTAGAGAATGAAATGTGCTTTTCTATGTTCCTCTTCCTTACTGGCTTGTTATCACTTACAAAAGTACAGTTTTCACCTCCATCCTCTGGGCAATGAGGTGAGACATGCATTATGTATCCTAATATAAGGAAATAAAAATATTATAAAGACTGAGAACGATCGGCTAGCCTGTCTCTTGCTGATGGTAACTGGATGGAGTGGGTCTACTTTTTCTGGTTATAACACCATCCTCGGCAGATGGTAGGGATTTATGACAGGAAGAAACTTCAGGTACTTCTTTTGCCTCACGCCTCCATGGCTGATCTGGTGCCCAAGTGGTATGTATGGCAAATAGATGCAACAGGAAGGAGGAATAAAACTCAGTTAAATAGAGCTCTTATTAATTCCCAGGTATTTTGCTTAAATCATATTATTTATTCTTTGCAACTCTATGAGGAAAGTTTTATCATTTTTTTTCCATTTTACAGATTAAACCTCATAAATCTAAATTTGAGGATCAAAAAGGTAACATGACTTGCCCAAGGTCACAGAGCCCATCTGTAGCAGAGCTAAGATTTTCCAGCTAAGAGCCAATGTTCTTACTGCTGCTGCCTGCTGATTGAGTGAAAGAAGACATTCAGAAGGTGACCCAGACTCAAATACCACCTTCTTAGGTGATTCCACCCAATTGTGTTATCTTCCTGTTGCTAACAATTTTAGCTTTCACTCTCTGTAAAATATACATCATGTTCCATTTTACATAATTCTTGCATCCCAAGATTTATAAGCTCCATCCTTCAAGGAGCTACTTTTTTGTAACTCCCTTCACTATACTGAGCAATATATGTACATCAATAAATATTCACTATCAATCCTAACTGTGAATTTATTATAGCAAGACAAAATACATAAGGTACAGTCAAACCTTGCAACGAGGCATTAAAGCTAAAGAAATACACTGCCCTCATCAACTTTTTAGAGTTGCCTTTTCAGTAATGGGGATAATTAATCTACAATTTCACAATTTTTCCTATGCTCCATCTCTTTTTCTTAGCCAGACCCTGACTGGTTTTGTGGCCACAGAACACTTTAGGGCCAACTGGCCTACTAGGTGATGAAGGGCCAACGTTTAACCTGGTTGCAGATAAGAAACACCTGGAGAGTGTTAACAAAAATAAACAAATAGGACTTAATGAAACTTAAAAGCTTTTGCACAGCAAAGGAAAGCATAAACAAGATGAAAAGACAACCCTCAGAATGGGAAAAAATATTTGCAAATGAAGCAACTGACAAAGGATTAATCTCCAAAATTTACAAGCAGCTCATGCAGCTCAATATCAAAAAAATAAACAACCTAATCCAAAAATGGGCAGAAGATCTAAATAGACATTTCTCCAAAGAAGATATACCAATTGCCAACAAACACATGAAAGGATGCTCAACATCACTCATCATTAGAGAAATGCAAATCAAAACTACAATGAGGTATCACCTCACACCAGTCAGAATGGCCATCATCAAAAAATCTACAAACAATAAATGCTGGAGAGGGTGTGCAGAAAAGGGAAGCCTCTTGCACTGTTGGTGGGAATGTAAATTGATACAGCCACTATGGAGAACAGTATGGAGGTTCCTTAAAAAACTAAAAATAGAACTACCACATGACCCAGCAATCCCAGTACTGGGCATATACCCTGAGAAAACCATACTTCAAAAAGAATCATGTACCACAATGTTCACCGCAGCTCTATTTACAATAGCCAGGAGATGGAAGCAAATTAAGTGTCCATTGACAGATGAATGGATAAAGAAGATGTGGCACATATATACCATGGAATATTACTCAGCCATAAAAAGAAACGAAATTGAGTTATTTGTAGTGAGGTGGATGGATCTAGAGGATGGATCTAGAGTCTGTCATACAGAGTGAAGTAAGTCAGAAAGAGGAAAACAAATACTGTATGCTAACATATATATGGAATCTAAAAAAAAAAAAAGGTTCTGAAGAACCTAGGGACAGGACAGGAATTGAGACGCAGACATAGAGAATGGACTTGAGGACACGGGGAGGGGGAAGGGTAAGCTGGGATGAAGTGAGAGAGTGGCATGGACATATATACACTACCAAATGTAAAATAGATAGCTAGTGGGAAGCAGCCACACAGCACAGGGAGATCAGCTCGGTGCTTTGTGACCACCTAGAGGGGTGGGGTAGGGAGGGTGGGAGGGAGACACAAGAAGGAGGAGATATGGGGATATATGTATATGTATAACTGATTCACTTTGTTATAAAGCAGAAACTAACACACCATTGTAGAGCAATTATACTGCAATAAAGATGTTTAAAAAAATAAAAAGTTTAAAAAAAAAGAAAGAAAAACCTGGGGAGCATTTTTTAAATGTACAGATGCTTGGATTCCTTTCCCCAAATATTCTGACTTAATTGCCTGGGGTGGGGCCAGTCATCATGTGATTTTAAAACTCCCTAGCTGCCTGGTTTGAGAACCACTGGCCAAACTGAAAGAACATTCCGGTAAAAATAAAGACCTGTGTCTTCTCATTACCTAGTTCTTTGGGACAGCAAGCAAAGTTGATAGGGGAGGAAAAGTAACAAGGAGGAAAGTGGCAGGACTGTGCAACTTGGCATGTCATTGGAATGTGGCAAACTATTCAAATATATTTGTACAGTTGAAAATTTTTGTGTACCTATTGACAAAATGTTTTAAACAACTGTTTCTCTCCTGATGCTCAAGTTTAAAGGCCCCTAACAACTTTGAACATATGGGAGAATTGGCAAAGCATTGTAAAACATGACCCTCAGCTCTGGAATTTGCTCCTTCTAACAGGCTGCTCTCTTTAGCAGTCAGCCAAACCCCAAATCTGGCAGCTTTTGGAATATGGTGCAAAATAGATTCCTTTTAAACCTGAGAGTCACTGAAGATTTATTTTGCTGGAAAGATACCACTTCCTCTCACTGTTGTGGCCTCTCCCGTTGCGGAGCACAGACTCCGGACGCGCAGGCTCAGCGGCCCAGCCGCTCCACGGCATGTGGGATCTTCCCGGACTGGGGCACGAACCCGTGTCCCCTGCATCGGCAGGCGGACTCTCAACCACTGCGCCACCAGGGAAGCCCAAGATACCGCTTTTAAAAATAACAAACAATTATTGCTACTGCACCAAGTAGAATCAGGGATCTGCAAGGGTGCCTAGGAAATCAAGTGCCACCCATCTTTCCTCAATCTACTGATGAAGAAATGGAGGTTCAAATGGATGAAATGATTTCAAGTCACACAACCAACCGGTAGGGCCTGGGCACATCCTGATCTGATTCACAGGCCAGTTCTCATGTCTGTCCTACCACAGCCAGAGTCCTCTGAGAATGGCATAGATGACTTCTTCTGTGATTCATAGTTATTCAGAAAGGCGATGCTTTTGCAAATGCTTATACACAGTCTTTTTTGTAACTATGGCTAACAGCATGTACATTACACTGTAATTTTTGGTGTGCAACATCCTTTTTATAGTCTCAAGTATAAAATCTGGCTGTATTACTTTCTTGACTCTGACAATTAAAGTTTCTAATTCGTTTAGAAGGACATATGTGAACCCATGCATCAAATGCAAATCTAAGAGCTTTAAAATCTACAGCAAACCGTTATAAAAAGGCCGGGTCTTTCTCCACATTTCCTGTCTACTCACACCATTTCCCACTATATTTTACTGTGACCCAGAGAGAGTATAAGAGCTAGAGATAAGGGTGAAAATGATTCCCAGAAAGGCAGGAAAAATTCTAACACTTATTAAGCTCTGTCAAGTTCTAGGCAAGGAGTTAGGCCCAAATTTACTCCAGTGATAACAGACTCATTTTCTTAAAAATATATTACTACATTTAATGAGGCAGAGAACTAATTGTGTCTCAGCTCTTCCCACTTCCCCACATTCCACACATTCTTCCACTTCCTTTCACCCAGGCTGAGAATACCGCTGAGACACACAGGGTCAGAGCACTATTCCCAGAGTTCACTCCTCCTCATAAAATAGACTGTGTTCTTTTCTCCCTTCTGCAGAAAATTCCCCTTCCTTCCACAACACCCAATCCATGTTGGCCATTTAGTAAAATGCACTACTTAGGACAGAAATTGTTTATGAAGGTTATTTTCCTGAATTTTGTACCAAGGATAAAGTGGTGCATAAAGAGATAGGAAAGACCCCAGGTCTTCCTGCCGGCCAGCCTCTGGGCTTTCCCCAGGCCCAAGTCAGCTCTCTGGCACTTCCCGCTTGACAGCAGGCCCAGAAGGCTGTTTCCCTTTCCCCAAGGAGGCCACCACCACCCACTCTACCCTGGACAACCTCTTTTCCAAGAATGGCTGTGGAGAGGACATGATGTCCTGCTCCCCGGCTTACTGAGCAACAAGCTCTCTTTTCTGGTTTAATTGTTTTGCTGTTAAGTCATGAGAGAGAAACAGGAGATAACAAAAATATGGAAAATACAATGGTTCTAGCATCTTTCTCTTCTTTTCAGTCATGGTCTCCTGTTCGTATTTCTGATTCCATTGATGCCTTTTTCACTTCTTTCTGAGAGTAGGAAGCAACATAACCTCCTTTCTCCATGATGTCTCTTCTCAGGTTTGTTGACTCTTTACTGCAGAGCTTAGAGAGAGCTTAGGGATTACAGGGACCAATACTTAGAAGAAAAAAATTTTACCAAGTAAATTTGAGAGGAATGCTTTGAGTTTCCTTTGCCTCATTTCTCTAGAAACCAATGCAAGACCAGTGTGAGCTTCTGGAATTTAGCAGTTTAAGCTCCGATAGCACCTCCTCAGTGAAGCCAGGCTGAGTTAAGAGCACCCTTTGAGCTCTCAGATTCCCACACAGTTCTTATTCCTGTACCTATTGCAGTGCTGTGATTGCTTGTTTTCTTTCTGTCTTTGCCCATCCTAGACTGGGTTTCCCTTGAAGGAAGGGACTGTGATCTCTATTCACCTCATATCTCTGGGGGCTGCCAGACTGCCTGGCACATAGTAGGTATTTAGTAAGTGGTTGCCAGAAGAACGAAATGATTCTCAGAAGAAGAAAGGCAGGAGGCAGTCTTTCTCTAGCAGAAGATAAATAGTTGTTCGAAGAATGGACAAATGGACTTCAAAGCTGGGTTTGAGTCTCAGTCATGTTTCTGAGAAACTGTCTTGCCCCAAGATGAAGAATTATTTGATAAAGGAGGGTTTAGGGCATTTTTAGAATCTCATATTGGTCTTTGTTCACTTACCCCAACTGCCTCCCAGTGTGCACTGGTGACAAGAAAATGCGTAAGAAATTGGAATAGGATGGATCAAACAGGAATGTGGACTCTCTGAAAAACTCTCGTTTGAGCGACTTTGAGCAGGTTACCAACACTCTCTGGGCCTCGGCTGACATCCGTATCATGAAGTGAGTAGGTCAGATGACATAAAAGTTTCCATACATCATTAACCTTTTATGATTCTAAATGATTCAGAGCCATGTACTACAATGCATGTTCAATCTTCCTCTCCTTCACCTCATCAAAAAAAAAAAAAAAAGTGACTTCTACCATTGTCAACAATATACTTGGAGAGGAAGAAAAAACTCTAAATTATGGTCACAGGATCAATGAGCTGAACCACAAGGTTAAAATGTTTTATATCCACAGAGCAATTTTTCACACTGCTGTCAAACAAAAATTTCTAGTTGATGTTTACACTAGGACTTGACGAAAAATTCCAGACATAAAACTTCTGGAACTTAGACTTGAACTCAGAGGACCTCCTACCTCTGAATACATTTTACAGCTAAAATCTATTGGGATGTTTTTCTTTAACAAGTATTCATCTTTCAACAATTATCTAAGTTTTCTTATTAAGACTATTAAGGTATGGTAAAACTCTGGCTATCTGGAACTGCCATTCTAGGTATGGCAGATAGCTAAAGATTTCTTTAAGTTTGATTATCTTTTAATGATTTTTGGAGAAAAGTAATTTTGAAAGACGATCCATTTCCTTGACTTCTGAATGTAATTCAATCCTTTCCTCAATATGAACGCCAGCTATTGTAACACAGTAATGTCCTCAGGCCCCAGTGAAAGCCTCTGAGCCTTAGACTTTTTTCTTTCGATGGTGATTCAGGATCCACCCGAGCTGTCATTTCTCACTGCAGTCACCTCCCTGTCAGCTTGGCCATTTGTGGTCATCTCTCCTTGATATCTAATTTGCTGATTAAAGCCACGGACACATACCTTAATTCATCTTTGCATACCGAAGTAGCATAGTTTCTGCTACTTAAGGTGCTACTATGTTACAATAATGCATGAATTAAGATAGTAGGCTTACAACTTTTTTAAAAGACAAGCTCGCTAAAACTAAGTGTGAAATAGTAACAGATGCTGAGTAAAGGCTTGAGGGGCTTGGTTTAATATATAGACTTACAACAGTTTCTGTACACTTTCTAATCCTCAACTATATTTCAGACTAGAATGACATACAATTGAGTTCCTGATTTTTCATGAGAGATGAAAAATAACAGTGGTAGGTAAATAAAAATACATACAAAATGACTGCAACAAAGCTTGGCCAATTACATACAATTTAGTGTTACCGAATCATTTTTCTATTTCTAGGTACATTTGACCTACTCCAAACAGAAAATTGAGGAATGGACTGGCATTCTTGTATTTTTAGAGAGTTGCTTGATTGGGCACCTTATCACAGTCACCAGCTATGTGATTTTGGACAAATTATTTAACCTCTTTTGTTTTCTTACCTGAAAATAGTACTGACGAAACCTTTCTCATAGGACTCTTCAAAGAATTAAATATTTCCTTTTAAAGCACTTCCCACAGGTCTGGTCTTTAATAAGCACGTGGTTACTTTTATTTTAACAGGTTGTCCATTCCTGGAGTTGGGACAGTGGTGCCAACCCTGTGCATGGCCAGGCATGTGGCTGCAAAGACACTGTTCTCTGGTATTTGCTGTCTGGCAGATACTGCCCTGCCTCAGTACTGGGTGTTCTGGAACCAAATGTGGCAGCCTAAGTTGAAATAAGCTCTAAGTCCTCTAGGTCTCCTCCTTTATAGAAAAACAGGCATTCTAAAGAATGTGGGCAATGTTAAGGGATGAAGGAAAGGGAACCTAAAAGAAGACTGGTAATCCAAATCCCTACAATTTATCATAAATGTCACAATCTTTAGCAACTGGCATCTAGAACTATAAGACCTTCCCATACTGATGTCAATTGTTACAGAATTAAAGTATTCGCTGTCAAAAGCAAAAATGATAGTGTCAGCAGACTTGCATACAACTAAAGTGCTGCACACAAAAGTGGATTTTCCTTGAGAAAACACATTAGCTTCTCCTAAATTTAAACGAATAAATTCACAATATCCCAGTGTCCTTCCCGGTGTTCTTTACCACAACAGAATACACTAACATGTTTCTTAAGATAGAGAAATTAAATACTGAAAAATAAATGGGCTATCTTCCAATTCGTATACTTGGAAATCTACAAAGAACACTCTAAAATATGGATGAGAATAGAGATGGTGATGCTGTATCAAACACTTCCTAAAAACGAAGAATTCTTGCCATGTAAAGAAACATGATGAATGAGATTTTATCATCTCCACTTCAGCTTAACAAATATCTTTTGCCAATGCCTTTTCATAGTCTTTCTAATTTAACTATCTCCTTCCTGAACTTAGCCAATCTCTTTTTCATTTCTAGTGAAGTTTACCTGCTACTTGATGATGTTAAGTAACTCCTCAAGTTGTTCTAGGCCATTACTAGAGGCTTTATTCTTCAACATCTTAATTAGCTGCATTGCTGACTTTGAATCTTTTCTAAGTAAGGCATCCTTGATACACAGAAGTATTATACTTGCATCTCAACTCCGTTAGAAACCATTTTGGCTTTTCTGTAACACTTTTGCACTAAACTTCTAAATTGAGAATTCATCAGCAATACACACAATGCATTACGAAAATCTTGAATAGCACTTTTCTAAACTACTAAATCTTTTAAAATACGTAAACTGAATCACAGCACAAAGTTTAAATACGCTAACATCAACATGAAGAAAACTTTTATTTAGGGCTTTAAAAACTTTATCTGAAATTGTTTATTCTTTTTATAATTGCTTTTACATCCCCATTTTAGTTGTTCTTCACTAACTGGGAACTCATTTGCTGAAAAATGTGTATCAACAAAATTATGGGCTGGTCAAAATCAATTTTTAGAACAGGTATAACTCTGCAAAGTTTATGTCACAACTCTGGCACTTGTGGTCCCACAGGGAGTAAAAGAGGAAGTGGTGAGGGAATCAAAGATGCAGATTAGGGTAGGAGACATGAGGGCTAAGGGCCGTATAGCAGTAACCCTTCGACCTGAATGAAACAGAGCTTGCTAATAATCCCTGTACTATGGGGATCCTGAGAAAAATCTTTTAATAAATTAAATCATCACCCCCTAATATATCTTTTTTTTAAAACTAACTTTTCATACACTAAATTAGTAAATGTACATGCATGTTAAGATCCACTTAAAAAACATAAACAAAAGTAATTTAGTTTTTGCCCCCCGACTTAGAAATTTTTATCTTAAGAACTTTTAAAAATTCAGCTTTTTATGAAATCAATACTTTAACTATTCTACATGTATATCTCTAGTACACTATAGAGATATGTAGGGGAAAAATAATTATCCGACTATATCAAGTGTTGAAATCTATAAACACCTGTGCTTTGTTATAATACAGAGAATGAAGTAGCATTTAAAGAGATTAAATATTGCTGTTTCCCTATGCTTTGATGCCTGGCCCTCTTTTATTTCTAGTTTTACTAATACTTCCTAGGTCATTTTTTTTCTCCATGATTTCAGGTCTGCTTATATGCTGAACATTTCTTGTATTATTATCCCCGGCCAAATGCTTTTTCCTGAACTTCAGAACTGTATGCACAACTGTCTAAGGGACCTTCTTCTGGAGATTGATTCATTCGGTCATTCATTTAGTCATCTTTTTTTTTTTTTTTTCCGAGCATCTACTCTGTGCCAGGGTTTGTTCTTAGCATTGGGGATATAGCAATGACCTAATAGACAATAATCTCTGCCTTCCTGGAGCTTACATTCTAGATATATGATAAGCAAAACAGCTAAGTGAAATTAAGCGTTACAGAGAAAAATAAGACAAGGAAGGATAAGGGAATCTTGGAGAAGGTACATTTTTTAAAAAGGCTGGTTTAGGAAGACTTCATGGAGCAGGTGATATTTTGAGCAAAAACCTGAAGGGAGTAAGTAAGCATATAACAGTCTGGTGGAAAAGCATTACAGATGTCCCACAGGCACTTCAAACCAGATTCCAAACTGAACTTACTGTTTTTCCTTGCAAGTCAGCTTCTCTTCCTATTTGTCCTGTGTCTGAATTATGCCCTAATATCTCCCACCAGTCAAGAAAAAACCCTGAGATTTACCCCTAGACTCTACTCCTTCCATAACTCTGAACAAACCTCACGTCCCTCTGAGCCTATCTCCTAATACCTCCTCTTGACTGTTCATTCTTACTGCCTTTGTTTAGACCATCATCATTTTCCTCTTAAATTTTTCTAATAAGTGTTCTCTTAATCTGTCTCCTTGCCTCCAATCTTGCCTCTCCAATGCATCCTTTATGCTGCCAAACAGTGATATTTGTGAAATGCAAAGTTTATCATGCCATTCTCCTGTTTAAACTTTTCAGTGGTTTCTCATAATAGTCGAACCTACTCTTTATTGTGGCATGGAGGGTCTGATGTGATTAGCACACTTGCCCCGCCCTCCTCTTCCTGATAACCTCTCCAGGTTTATCATTTTAAGTACATTTACTGGCTCTTGCTCTATAAAGTTCCTTCTAAAAGCAACCCCTTGCAACATTGTGCCCTCTCATACTTTCTACAAGTTACTTTTATCCAGTGATTTGTTTACATGTTTCTTCCCTAAACCCAGCTCAGTACTGGGTTCAAACAGGTACTAAAAAAATGAACAGATAAAATTAAATGTACTGCCCTTGATGACTGGTGTAATATAAATATGGATGCCTCATATCTAAGCTCTGGCCACAGGCGAAAGAATTTCTCTCTGCTCAAACTCTAAGAAACACCTTAGAAACCCCTTTCAACATGTAATTCACATATCCCGATACTGAATACAAACTGCCAGTTTTATTTACTTGGAAAACCATCTGATTTAAAAGCAAAATAGTACCTTCCCAACAAACAGCTTCTACTTTGCGGAATTCACATATACATCATTTCATCCGTGTACTTTTTTTTAGCAACAAAGAGAATTTCAGTTCCAGAATATATGAACTGCAGAAATTATGAGTCACTTCTGTTAAAGATACTGTGAGTTTGATATCTGGTTACAGGGATTAAAAAAGGGAACTAAAGTTAATGACTGAAAGTAACTAGAGATAAAAGAAAATTAGCTTTACAAAGCTATTCTAGTGACACCTGGGGGTGGGGGGGAATCCAACTTGTATATATGGGAGTAATGAAAGTGAAATCCAGCATCAACTGTCCAGACGTAAAATTAGCAAAATATTTAACATATAATAGACCAGGAATAGCAAAATGTAATTTTATATGTATCATATCTGGAACAAAATGAAACAAATTGCAAACTTCTCATTTATTGAGCCTAGTGAGGGTAGCAATCTTTGTTTACAACAAGCACCTTATGGTAAATGGAAACTTACAGTACAACATTGCATTAATGTGAGAGGTATGTTATTGACAGTGTTTCCATTTGTTACCATAGTCATTCCTTATTAATGAAGAGCAATTGGAATTAAACTAGTGCATATGATTTCCAGAGACCTATGGTTCATTTTGTTTTCTATAGAATAGTAAAAACTAATTATTTGAATTAATTTTGTATTTTATATGCTCCTATCACTATTTTGATCTTTACATCTATGCATCTAGGAAGATTTATACTCTTGATAATGGTATTGGCATAATATGTAACTTTTTAAAAATACAAATTCTTAAAGATATTTTAAATATGTTATAGACATATAAACAGGCTTTCATTTAGAGTTTTATAGATAATTTAATTGAATATTGGCAGTTTAGCTCTCTTAAAACTCAAATCTTTTTCTCTATGGCTGGCAACCCTAGGCAGAGATTAAGTAGCACAGGGAGAATAAGCTATTGCTTATGTTTATCAGCTTTGATTATACACAGCAATCAACTGGAGATGTTAAGATACAGATTGCAATTCAACAGGTTTAGTGTACAGCCCTGGATTCCAGTTTCTAACAAGCTCTCAGGGGATGCTGCTGGTCCATGGACCACACTTTTGAATAGCAAGGCCTGAATCAAGGGTCTCAGCCTTGATGCTTATTGGAATCACCTGGGAGCTTTAATAATAATTTTAAAAAACACTCCAGCATTGCTAGGGGTGTAAGGTTATTTAGTCTGGGGTCCAGTCTGGGTATAGAGTTTTTAAAACTCCCAAGGTGAAGCTAAGAAGCAGCTAAATTTGAGAACTTACGTCCTAAAATGTATTGGTCAGGCTTACCATAAGCTTTTATTTCCCCTGGTTTTTATTACCAAGGATAACAGCTAGGAATAAGCAGTTCTGCATAGATTATGAGCACGAGGCCCCAAATCTCCAAATTCTTCCTGAGAATATGATGCATTATCAATCAGGTTCTAACATTAAGAATCTTAGTGACTTCATATCTACACTCCTACCAATCATTAATAACATACTTTTAATGGTATCTTAAATATTCATGAATTATAACGGAACGACAATCTGAATTATTTTGATTAGGAAGTACAATAGACATATAAAAATGTGGTTTTAAAGTATATGGAGGTGTCCACCCCCAATTACAGATAAAAAGGTTCAGATTAGTTAGGAAGTTTAAAAAAAATAATCCCCAAACCTGGCACTTACACCAGGAGAAAGGCTCAGACACAGACAGGACAAGCAAGAGTTTACTTAGTGTCCTTATTTGAAGCAGGCACCACTGATCCTGGAGTTACAGACTGAATTATCACTCCTTCTTCATAAGGCCTTTCCTAATTATTTTGCTAAGCTGAGATGTGTAAAAGGTCAAGATGCAATTACATTTCAAGGCCCCCTCCCTAACTCTTGGAAAAAATAATGAAAATATTTTAAACTCTCAGCTATTTGCAGACATTCCCTAAGTATGGTAAAGAGCTGGAGTACAAATCAACTGCCACATACTAATGATGTGACTTAAACTTTCTGAACAGGCTTTCTCACCCCTAAAATAGGGCGTAGAGAAAGTCCATTAAGAATGTAAAAGCAAATACAAATTCAAGGTAGCATTAAGTATTTAACTATGATAAGCTACAAAATAAATACATAAATGGTGTAGCAGTGCAAAGAACTCAAGTCCAGACTGGGGACTACTTCTAGGTTTGCCACTAATAGCCTATAAGCAAATCACATACCTTAGCCTCATTTTAAAAATAAAGGCACCTTAAATAGATTATCCTGAGAATCCTTAGCAGACCAAAGCTCAATGACCTAAAAATAACTAATTAAGTGCTCCTCTGAAGCAATTACGATTAGTTCTAAAGCAAAAAAACCCCCACCTTGTTACTCTTAACATGATTGGTTTAACAAGTCTCTTAAGAAAAACACATTTTAAATTTGTCCCCAAGAAAATCTTTTAATTATTTAGCTATCATTTAAAATAGCAAATAAATTTAAAAATTAAAAAAAATGGAATGTGGGCGGAAATGGGGAGAAAAGGATCATTAAGAAAACCAGTGTAAGAACACCATGCCGAATTAAAATAAACAATGTAAACTGAAGATGAGATATTAAAAAGCTTTTCCTAAGGAAAACTACTTCAAAGCATGCAGTATGGGATTTTACAGTCTATTCCAAAGAATATACGGCATTCGTTTTAAATATACAAAATGTTTCTAAGTACTGCGAATAACTCATAATTCTGAAATAAAATTATCCCAATTAATAAAGATGGTAATACATGGAGATTATTTCCTTTTATTGTTCAGTTTGAATACATGTCCTGCCAACCACAAATCACCTAATGTGACCAAATACATGAGAAACCCCTGTAAGAATCACAAAGTGCCACTTTCGCAGCTTTCTGTCACAAGGATGCTGAGAAAATCTAACAGTGAAACAGACACAGGTTGTCTCGATTATTAGTTCCAATCATTAATCTTCTTCGGAACTAGAATCATCCTCTTGGTCAGAGAGTTCGGGGACAGGGAAGCGAAGAATGGCAGCTATCCCAGTCAACTGGCTGAGCTGTTCCCCAGACACATGAAGACTGGAGAAGATCCTAACAGAGCCTGCGTTCTCCTTCACACTGTCCACCAGCCGCACGTACCGGCTCCGTGTGGCTACATCCTGGTGCCTGAAAAGCTCATCGCTGATGAGCAATGTGTCAACTGCCATGGCCTCATTGGCCTTCTCCACCTGCTTGAGTCCATAAAAAGCTCGGTCAGGTTCATGTTGTAACATTTTATAGAAGTCATCCAAGGCTTTTACTTCCCCAGCAGCTTTAGTGTCTGAAAGGCGGCTAGCTACTGTAGGGTCACAAAGGGCCTCTTTCAGGGAGTACTTGTGTCCAGAGGAGGCATGTACCTAGAATCACAATTACAAAAGTTAGACAAAAGATCTCTTAGAGTACCCATTAAACAGCCCACAATGACCTCAAGCCAAAAACACTGGTAAGGCTTTATATGTTTAAGGATTTAAGCCAAGTTTACTATATCAATTTGCTAGTCTCTTCTCATTCCATGATCTCACTTACAATCCCAGTCAAGTTAAACCTTCCTCCTCTTGTACTTTTCCTAGTTCTAAAACTTTAGGAGTCATTTACATAAACCCCTCTGCCCATTCTTAATTATCCCTGGGTAAGACTGTTTTACCTGAAGGAATTTGGACCGGTTTTCCAGGAGCACTTTGTTGTCCGTCTTCACTGCTTGTTGAAACATGTAGTCGCAGAACTGCTCCCTCACAAATCCTGGGCTGGCCACCAGGACGCACTTTACAACATCAAAGTGTATGTGGCGCTGGATGGCCTGGACCACCTGTTCATAGAACCGCTCCAAGGCCCGGTCGTGCTGGGAGCAGTTGCCTTTCCGTTTCCTAGGGATGTTCACTTCCACCTTGGCCCGAGTGAGGGTCATGCTGGGAGTGACTAAGCAGATATGAGCGAGGCCTTCCTGCATCACCACAGCCGCTACATCAGCGCTCCAGGCTGGGTCACAGGCTTGCTCGATGCGCTCCAGAACCACACTGTCCCACTGTTTCTTGGCCAGGGTGAACTGGCGGTTGGGCTCCAGTTCGATGGTGTGGTAAGCCCCCATCTTGACATACTCATTCTCCTGGATGTTAGTCCCCTTGACCCGCAGCTGGCAGGCTTGAGAGTCGAAGTCGATGGCCTCCACGCAGAGAGTGAGGGTAGTGCGGACCCGGTTGCTCCCTACGCTGCCCGTGGAGGACTCCGTTTGTACCTTGCGGATGGTGGAGGCGCGCAAGCTGTCGCCCACCTGCACTAGATTGTAGGTGTGCCACATGTCCTCAGGTTCCTCGGGAACCAGGGTCACCTGGCCCGCATTGTCTTTCTCAATGTCCTTCCTCACGAGCTTCATGATCTTGGCAGGGGCTCACTGCCAGAACAAGAGGAACCGAGGGGATCGCCACAAGGAAAGGGGTAGGGAGGGGAAAGTTTAGGCCGTGAAGGGGACGGGGTCCGGTTCCTACAGGCACTTGCCTGGCGGGAAGGAAACACTTTCTATATGACTCTAGCGGCTGGGGGGAACACTTACTTTAGCCCTTCCTTTTCGTGGTCTCGGGGCGCGCCGCGTCGGACCGGCGCAAGAGACACCGGCGAACACCTTCTCCGCGGTACCAGCCGCCGTACAGATCGAGGCCGATGCAGTAAGGGCGCATGCGCAGCCCACGTCCTGCCTCCCGGCGCACGTTTTACGTCCGCAACGGGGAGGCGGGGCCGCAGCCTGCTCGTGCGCAGGCGCACTAAGCTGGGAGTTGTTTCTCGGAGAATAAACCACCCGAGGGAAGTGTACGGAATCTTTGCTGGCGAGTCATTCGTATTAATGCTGAACTTGGACGTCCTAAGTTTTCTCTTCCACCCCTGTTTGTGAAGAATCTGGGGAGTTTGTGAGTGCAAACATATATATTTTTTTCAGCTGTGTGCGGTTGCCACGCTACACCTTCTCCCGCCGGGTAAATGCAATTTCAAAACTTACGGAAAAGTAAAAGGAACTCAGAAAAGTGCAGACTTGGCCCCAAGGTCCAAACTACGGCCCGCTTTGCTCCTGCCTTATCCGCACTCAGACGCCACACGCTTTTTGGAGCTGGTCTGTCCAGAAGCTGTTTCTTAAGAACGACTGGTCATGGTGCGTCTGGGCCGTGAGTAACGTGCCCAGCTGTTTTCTGCGCTTAATTAACCAAGTCTGCATGATCTGATTAACCCAGATGTTAGAACATTGATCCCAGAGAAAGAAGAAACCATCTGTGGAATTTACCCCTGGATGGACCTCTCAGTTGCTTGATCTGATGTCCTGAGAATCCCAGAATCCAAGGTTGGCAGACTCAGCTTTCCGCAGCTCAGTAGCCTGTGAAATGTTTACGGGGGGGAATTGGGTCTCGGTAGTTTAGGACGGGATCTTCACTGTCAAAGCTGAGCTGAGAGCTGAGGATTGGGGAAGTGGGGAAGGACTGTTCTACTATGACCGACCTTGATTGAATAGCTACAGAATTCATTGCTAAGAAAAACCTTACGTCACTTAACATTTTCGGGGGGAAGGAGAGAGGGGGGAGTTTGGGAAGTGGGGCTTGCTTCTTAAAAGGACCAGTGAATAGAAAAAGCCTACCAAAGTTTTCTTGAGAGTTAAGATGGGTTGGAGAGAAGAGGGCACAGATCTTCCCCATTCGCCTTCCTATCTTATTGCGTATGGCATTTAAAGGGAAGCTTACCATCCTGAACTGGTGAGACAGAGATGAAAGGGAGCAATATGATGTTGGCACAAGTCTTGATACTCAGATCTCAATTAACTTCCTCAGAGATTGTCAGGGGATACATAGGTCCCCTCCAAAACTCTAGTGTAAATTAGAACCAATATTTTGTGGCCTCTCTTCTCCCTCCTTCTCTTTCTGTACCTCCTTCCTTCCCCACCTTCCTATCATACTGAGTGCCCTTCCAAAGTTCCTAACTCAGACTGCCTTCTTCTACTTCCAGGAGAACCCAGCAGCTTTTCACTGAGCAAGGAACTGATCACACTAAAGTGTGAGTATGGCTTGTGTCTCCAAGGGACATGTATCTTTTTAAAAGGTGCTTGTTAAGCTACAAGAATTCTTAACTGGTAGAGTGAATGTGTGTGTGTGTGTGTGTGTGTGTGTGTGAGTGACAGAGAGAAAGAGAGAGAGGGAGAGAGGGAAAGGAGGAGATGCTTTGAGATACTCCTTGATCACCTTTCTAAGTATAATCATCCCCCTCTTGAAAAATCTGCCAAGGATCGAAAACCACAGAATCACAGTGATAGGCACACAGGGACCTTAATAAATGTTAGGTTGTTACTGAAGAGCTATCACTTACTGAATATTCACCTGGTACTTTCCTATGCTTTTTCTAGTCCTCACCTGTAAGGTAAATATTTGTTATCCTTATACATAGATGAAGAAAATGAATTACAGAGAAGTTAAGAAATGTATTCAAGATCACATAACCAGCATTCAAATCCAGGTCTGCTTAATTCCACACTTTCTCTTTCCACTGACACAATTCTACATTTATGGATGCTTGAAATCATCTCTGCAACCCCAAAGATTATGTGCTATTACCCACTGCCATTTCCCCTTAACTCTCACCTTTGCCAGTTAAACAAAGACTCACAGCTTAGGAACCAACCTAGGGCATTTGAAAGGAAGGTCCCTTCCTTGCTCTTTTATTACTTTAAAACAGTCCTTATATTCTTTTCAATGTAATATTCCTTTTGCTCAGCCTAGGTCACCGTTGTAATTCTTGAGAAAGATCTAATATTCTACTTTAGAAAAATAAACACATATTTCTACATTGAGAATCTATGGGAAACCCCCATAGACTGTTGATTCTGTGGTTCTTTTGTTTGTTTGTTTTAATTATGAGGCACACTGCTTTGGGCTGTCTTTTTAAATATAAATGTGCTTCAGCGATTGAACATACTACAAAACTTTTCACAGAATTATCATTTAATCTGAAACGTCTGTAATAGAATTTTCTTTTTAGTAACTTGAGCTTGTTGAATGATCAGGTGTTTTTCTCCTAGATTTTGTGTTATAACTTAGTCTTTCTAGATCAGTCATTACACTTTCGAGTTATTTGGGGTTCTCATTCCCTATTAATTAAAATCCAAATTCCCTGGCATTCAAGGCTTCCAAGACATGGCTTTACAAGCTTTATTTCTCCTTTAATTCAGAGTTTTTGATTTGTCTATCACTGATATCCTAAAATTAAGAAGTCACATTCTGTTTTATAATGTTACTAACAATTTAAAAAGATTACTCTTAAAGTAAGTTTCTGTAAACCTTTTTCAGTTTTTTGAGATAATCCATGCATAGATAAGAAAATGATTAATTTTTAAACACATCTTAACGAGGAAAAGGTCTTAAAATGTTCAAAAATAATGTATGATGACAATTAGTTTTATTATACTTGGTTTGGAAAATGATCTTTACAAAATAAATAGCTAGCACTCTGATTATAAATATCTAGTGAAAATAGCAATAGTTTATTTAGAGAGAATGTGCTAACCTTAGATTGTACAAAGATGCCTATGTGACCTCCACAGGCAAAGTTAGTGGTCAACAGGGAGGGCTATTCAGCGAATTCAGGCAAAATGGTGAAAGGGAAAAGGGAAAGGTTTTTTTTTTTTCTTTTTTAAAGGAACTTGCTGTACTCACTTACTATCTAAATTCCTGTAATTAAAACTACTTACTTGCAACTGTCACAGAACAATACAAAGCTCCTACCAAATAAATAATTTTATCAACAAAAGTGTGTGTGTGGGGATGTTTCTGTTTGTATGAATCTCTGTACAGTACCGGATCATTTTATTAAAAATATTACAATAAAATATATAATTTTAGGAACTGGTCAATACCCATGCATTTTCAAACTGTAGTACTTGGCAAACTAAAAGTATATAGTTAATAAGAAAATTTTGAAAGTACATTGTAATTTGTATTAATATGATAGGATTTATAATAAAATATGCAGACCATTCATCTTAATCATTTGAGGTTCTAATGTGATTGATTTAAGTGTCCTATTTAAATAAGAATTTACATTTATTTCAGCAGATCTCAGTTCATAGAAAAAAGCATATGTCTTCACTCCTTTTAATATTTGAATTATAATGATTTTTCAAATCAGATTTCTCACTTAATTTGTTTATAGAGCTCTACATTTGGATAAAACAATATTAATGCTTTTGCACATAAAATGAATTCTTAATACTAACCAGTACATATATTGTAATCTCCTTTTAAGATTTAGTTGACTTTTTCATCTTCCTTTTAAGTTATAGAAGACGTTAGATAAAAATTAGGTCCCTTCAAATATACATGGCCCTAGCTCTAACCACCAATATGATAGAATATTAGAGACGTTAGAGCTTGCCAAAACTAGCGTTATTGATCCTGTGACCTGGAACATTTTTTTATTACTTTTACTGTCACCTTTCTCCTCCTGAAGCTTCCTTTTTAAAGGGAGAGTATTTAGAGGAAGGTCTGCTCTTGGGATCTGGTGAGGTTGCTGGTGCCAGAGGGGCAATTATCCCCTCAATTAGATACAGATTTGGCTCTGGAAGAGAACTGAGAAGGGGGACAATGTTCATATCTTTGTACCTAGAAGGAGTGTGTCTGAAATCTTATGATGCATGTTTTAAAAGTACAAAGAAACGTGATAGAAAATTGCATGTAGATATACTGCATGTTATTTATTATAATTTTCAGATGTATATTTTCCCACATTTCAACGTCTCTTGAAACTTGGAGGCATCTAACCATTTAGCAATTATAATCGGATTGGCAGTACTTTTCTTTCTTAATAGTACATAAAATAACGGTGCAGCATTCAGTTGATGGTGTCTTCCATTCAGTTAGATATAAATATGGGTAGATGGAAATATTCCAGGTGGGGATATAATTAAAAGAGACAACCTGACCCCTTAAGTATTTTATGAGTTTGTCTGTAGTCTAGTCTTTTGTGACTCGTTCAATAACAAATTTTCAAGTGACTATTATTCTAAGATGGTAGAGATAATGAACAAAGACCCTATCCTCACAGAGCATACAGGGAGCTGGGAAAACAGACAGTTAGATGTTTAATTTTAATATGTGGTATATTGTAGAAGCAAAAGTGCTAAGGGCCTACAAATCTCTGGGGGAGGGGGTCCAATCTACTCCAGTGGGTTCTTGGAAATCACATTCATATGGGGACTTGAGGACCAGTAGCAGTGTAACTGCTTACGCAAAAGCCTGGAGACTGCAGAGGAGCTGGCACAATAGAGGAGCTGAAAGAAGCTTAATAATCATGAGGATGAGAATATATTCAGCTCATTTACATCTGCTGATACTCTACTGTACTTGCTTTGAGAGCGAATACAATTCTCCAGTCACAGACCACTCTGAATAGGCAACGTATTCTGACTTTAGCATTGTGACAACAGTTCCAAATATCTTTCATCTCAATTTCCTAACATGAATTCAGATACACTATTTTGTATTTCATACCACAGAAGAGCAGTGTAGGTAAAGAATAGCATTTTGATGCCTAATTTTCTGAATATATTTAAAACATGAGCTCCTTTATTTTAGGAAATACTTAAGGGGCATATTAAAATTCAGCAAGTTCTAATCCAGTGGGAAGTTTGTTGGGTTTAGGTGTTGGAACACAGGTAGAGGAACATCCATCTAAGGAAGTAAGATCCACAGTTATAAGTGGTGGTCCAAGAGCTCATGCATCAAAATAGCATCATGACAGCAGGGAAGAAAAATAGGCAAACTAGTTTGGCATGTATATTTTATTGCTACTGTCACTGCCTATTTATTAAACAAACAAAATTCCTATGAATTTATCGCTGCCTTTCCAGACATCATATATTGACTTAAATATATTCACTGTCTTCCATTGTGTGTCATTGGAGGTCATTTCTTTGTTATGGGTAGGTGGCTGACTTCCTTCCATATCCAGCCATTAGCTCACTTCTTTTAGAATAGGAAATCTTGCCTGTGAAAAAAGTCACAAAAGAAGACTCCTGCTTTCAGGCTAAGTAAAATGTTTCTAGGGAGGAAAGATATATAACTCAATTAGGGATAATTCTATATTTGTATTCTTAATAACCAGAGATAGTAGTCTTATTTGACTTACAATTAATGTAGGGAGGGACATCATCTAATTTCACTATATACCTAAAAGTCATGGAAATAACAGACTCACTTCACCATTAATTAGATCTTTATCAAAGTCTTTTAGACAATTATGCTTGGATTTAACATTTAGAGGGCTGAGCAAGAGAGAAATGGACTTACATTTAGACAGCCTGGTATATTATTTCAGAGCATGAGAGATCTGAACAGGCTTTGCGGTTTATTAATTGGGTGACTTTGGTCAAATTAGCCTCTTAGTATTTTGGTTTGTTCATCTCTAAAATACAGATAATAGTTCCAGAATTTTCCCTTTTTTGAGATTAAAATGTAATATGTCCAAAATTCTTGGCACAGGGCCTCTTACCTAATACATTCTCAGAAAATATGTGCCTTTCAGCAATAAGTTGTGCTAGTATTTCTCTGTTATTGTTTGTCTTGACCCTTGTCCCCTGAGAGTTTGAATTCTGCCATTTGGACATGGCCAATGGGATGGCCAGGCAAGGCATTATGGGGTAGAAGGAAAAGCAGGGGTATTCATTTCCCCTGCTTTCTCCCTGCTGTGCTTCAACTTTGGCACTAGCTGCATTCTTCTTCTTATGGCCACAGCTCCTGTCCAGTGGTCCCCCTCCCATAGCCAGAGTTCACAGTCAAGCTGACACCGCTGCCTTCTCAGGCCTAGGAACGGCAGTGGCTTTTCTTCTCATGTTGCTTCAGGTACTTTCTTTCTACTATTGCTCATTCTGCATGCTCCAGCCATCTTTTGTCAGTTCCTTTATATGCTTCTGCCAGCAGTCCCTTGATTTAATTTTTTTCAGTTAAATCCTTTATATATGCCACTAGTTTTTTTGCTGGGACTTTGACATATATAAAATAACAATAAAGGGCTTCCCTGGTGGTGCCGTGGTTAATAATTCACCTGCCAATGCAGGGGACACGGGTTCGAGCCCTGGTCCGGGAAGATCCCACATGCTGTGGAGCAACTAAGCCTGTGCACCACAGCTACTGAGCCTGTGCTCTACAGCCTGCAAGCCACAACTACTGAGCCCGTGATCCACAACTACTGAAGCCCACACACCTGAAGCCTGTGCTCTGCGACAAGAGAAGCCACCGCAATGAGAAGCCTGTGCACCGCAGCGAAGAGTAGCCCCTGCTCGCCACAACTAGAGAAAGCCCGCACACAGCAACAAAGACCCAACACAACCAAAAATAAATAAAATAAATTAATTTTAAAAAAGCTTAAAAATTAACAGTAAAGACTTCATTTGGACTTAGAGAAGGGCATCTTTCTTGATGAATCATTTTTAAATGTTGGGAAAAGCTAATACAAGGCAGTTCTAAATATAATGGGAAGTTTACTGGGATGGTTTGTTGGGTAGGTGGTTGTAGGGATGTAAACCCAGCTTTGAGGACTGGGCGGAGTTTGTTTAGATGGCAGGGGGTGGTAAGAAAGAAGGGTGGAGTGCTCTTCTAGATGCAGAAAACAAGATTACGTGTGCAGTAGTAAGATGAGCATGAGGATTAGGGGGAAATAAGGAAGTGGGACTGCCTATCAGGGGCAGTTTGTGTTCAGAGGTTTTGGTAGGCAGAACAATGGTCTCTCAAATATCTTCATTTCCTAATCCCTGGACCTGCAAATATATTACCTTATATGGCAAAAGGGATTTGGCAGATATGATTATATTAAGAATCTTGATATGGGGAGGTTATCCTGGATTATTCAGGTGAGCCCAAAGTAATTAGGATTTTAATAGGAGGAAGGAAATAAGGTCAGAGTCAGAGAAGAAGGAGATGTGATGATGAAGCAGAGTCACAGGAAAAGATTTGAAGAAGCTACTTTGGTGGCTTTGAAGATGAAAAGTGGAGCTGCAAGCCAAGGAATGCATGTTGCCTCTAGAATCTGGAAAAGGCCTGGAAATGGATTCTCCCCTAGAGCCTCCAGAAGAGATGCAGCCCTGCTTGCATCTTGATTTTAGCCTAGTGAGGCTTCTGACCCACATAACTGTGAGATAGTAAATTTGTCTTGTTTTAAGCCAGTAAATCTGTGGCAATTTTTTACAACAGTAATAGGAAACTGATAGAGGCATAGTAGGAGACAGAGGGTGCTGGATTAGGGCAGACCCTGAAAGGTCAGTTGAGAATGTTCGATTTTATCTGAAAGATAACAAAGAACCGCCAAAGATTTTTGACTAAAGACTAAGGTATAATGAAAATTATGTATTAGGAAGATGAATTAGAGGTGAAGTTCAGAATGAAGACAAGATGATGAGTTCTGCAGTACTGTGCAAGGGTGGGTATGGTGATAAGACCCCAGATTAGTTGTGGACTCTATGAATTGATGAGAAGTTTGTTAGGAAGCTGACAACATGATGACTGACAGGGTAACCAACAAAGGAAAGGAAGAAGTCAAATTTCAGATCCTTATTGTGTTGTGAAATGGGCATAAATATAGCACATATAAGGAACCTGTTGATTCTGAGATAACTTTAGACTCTAAATTTCAATATGATTGAATAATATGTGTATAGATATAGATATAATACATATATACACACACAAAAGAGAATTAAATGTAATTTAGAAACGTGTATGCATTATTTTCCTTTAAGTTCCTTCTTGGATTTAGCAAGGTTTATTACCCCCCAACAATTGCAGAAAACCCACAGTATACAACTTGTGGCTGTTTTAGGCATGGGGAAATAAAGTAGTTGAATTTAAAATATATATATATATATGTATAAGAAATTATAATTTGTTTCTGTTTTTTCAAGTTTCATTGTCTTTTTAGAGGATATGCAGAGCTCGTTTGATCATTTCTGCATTAGTGACTGCTTATTTAGTAAAATGAAAAAGGTACAACTTGAGTAGTTAGTAAACCATTCATATTTTGCACAACAACAAGAAAATAATGCAAACAACCTCCAAAAAATTTGAGCTGGAGAGGAGTCATAGGTCAAACACATGTAAAGGGTAGTGACGGTGGCTGATAAGGTCAACCATTCACTGGCTGTAAAGTGGTTCAGAAGTTGCCACTGTTTGGATTATTGGCCCTTTTCACACAAAGCTTCACCCTATCTGCCTTCTCTTTCTTTCACCCTTGCAACTTTTCCCTCTCAGTCAGTAACTGGTAAAAAAGATCTGACCACGGGTTAATCATTTGGAAAATCTTAGAAAATGCTACGATTCAACCTTTTTTCTAAATTGAATGTAACTTTGCATCTCCACTGTGTTTGTCTCTCCTGAAAGATATCTATTTATGCACAAGTAACAATACGATATTTTGCATTTAAAAATTTAGTCGGCTGTGTGATATTTACAAAGTAAATGTTCACTATTCCTTCCTCAATTTCAATAGGTTCCTTCTCCTGGGTCTTAACACAGAAACATCATTTCGAGACAAGAGGCAACTTCACCTTGCATTCTTCCCTTTCCTCATTTTGTAGCAGAAAATATCTTGAGTATCTGACAGCAAGAAAATGAATAATACCCACTCTTGAGCAACCTGAGGGTAGGAACTTTGCATATTATAAATCAGGTGCCCGATAGTTACCTCCCTCAAAAAAAAAAAAAAAAGAAAAGAAAAGGAAGGTAGAAGCTATCAGCAAAGTCCTAAAATACCACGTATATTGTCAAAACAACTTTAATTTGAAAAGTCAGTTCCACCTTGTAAAGTTTTCAGCACCGCTCCCGCCTAACATTGGGGTGGAAGGTTTTGAAACGACAACAAACGTAATTCATAACAAAACCCAAACGCAGAAACTGCTTTCTGTACTCCAACCTGCCCAGAGTACCTGGAGCGCCGGAAAGTGGATCCGCGCTCCGTTCTCCCCTCCGGGCCGAAGCTCTGCATGCCTCCCTCCCCACTTTAAGCCCCTAGTCTCGAGCCTCGAGCTCAGGATATGCTCAGAGAAAAGCAGGGTCACTCACCGGTGAGGAGCCAGCAGCAGGCGACAGCGATCCCTGGGCTGGCGCGGCGCCGGGGGTCCATAGTTGGAGCGGCTGCAGCGCCCGGGGGACGCACTGGATCGGAGGGAAGGACTCGGCGAAACCACGCGCTGGAGCCGCGTTGCTCTGGGCCACTCCGCCCGCCGCCGTGGGTCTCAGTCGCTGGCCCCGTTGGCCCCGGCGCCTGGGAGCAGTACAGCGATTTCCTGTGTTTTCGACCAGCCCCTCTAAGTTCGATTCACGCTTCTCGCATCCCAGAGGGATTGCCACATCTCCCCGCCGTTCGCACTCTTGGTCTCTGAAATCCCACTGGCAGCCTCCCAGGCTCTGTCCGAGACATGGACAAATAAAGCCAGCTTCGCGGGTCCTTGTTTAGGCTAAAGTCCACGAGCTGCGAAGCAAACCTTAAAGGGACATCTGCCTTTCATTGACAGGGTGATTCCGCTCCCCGCGCCAACTCCCTAAGGTAGTAGGAACGCAGCCGAGGGCCGGACCTTCGGAGGGTGTCTCCAGCCCAGTGGCTCCGCCTTCGCACCCCTCACTTCTCCCGGGGTCTGGGCAAGGAGGGCACTTTCAAAGTGCCGTGCTCCTAGGCCCTCAAAGGGAGGCTGCTTTCCTGGGGTCCGATTGCGCAGAAGGGATAGGTCCGTTTATGCAAGTGAGCAGATCTGGTAACCCCCGTGCCTCTCCTGTGGACACTTGAACTTCGCTGTCCAGCCTTCTCACACTAATAGTGGGTGGGGGCGTCCACCCCGACACGCCCCGCTGAGGGCTTGGCTTTCACTTATGGAGGGTTTCCTTCCTTTATGGCGATTCGTGGTCACAGGGAGGCTTTTCTTTGGGAAGACTGTGATCAGCTGGGGGAAAGGAGAACCAAGACTGGGGGAAAACAAGAAAGAAAGAAATGCAAGAGGGAAGCGGGAGGGGAAGGAAGGGAGGAAAACAGTCTCGTTAGAAATGGAATGTGTGTGGGCAATTTTGTTTAATCTGAATTAGGATGTTTGTACACTGGAAGTTGAATCTAATAAAGAATTTAGGGCACTGTTTTATTTCTTGTTGCTACAGACTTTTATAAGTAAGAGTGCATTAAGTCGGTTGCATGTTACTCCCTCCTTCCTCGCTCCCACTACTCTGGGGAACTGAGAATTGGGAAGATAAGTTGGCCCATCAAAACGCTGGGAGACCCAGGCCACTTAGGAGTTTGCAATGCTTCCCTTGTCTTGTGAGTTGTACATCCTTTGAGTCAAGAGCCACAACTACATGTTAACTTGACCGAATACTTGCTGTTTTTAATAAAATCAGCTGTGTTTTAGTGGTTTTGAGAATTTCAAAGAAGGGGAAGGAGTGGATGAGTGGATTTGTGTTTACAGGTGGTGGAGGGACTCAATTCTATGCAACTCCATTCGATTCAATTCAATTCAGCTAGTTACTAACTGAAAGTTTCTGTCTAGCAGGTCTAGGGCTAGGCAGGACAAGAGTGCCACCCAAAGGAGGACTCATTGCCTGGAACACAGTACAGGTGACACAGTACAGAGAATCCAAGGGAAGGGCAGAGAGGAAAACCACAAGGATGATTGAATAGATTGCCAAATAGAAGATTGCAGGGACTAAAAGTTGGAGAAGACAAAATTTTAAAAGTTTAATGAAGATCAGAAGTAGGGTGGGCAGAGGTGAAAGGTTGAAGGCCATCAAATCTCAGAAAAGGACCTATCCGCCAAAGAATTGTTCTTCTAATTTATGAATTTGAAGTGATTCACTACTTAGTAAGTATATTAAAAACCCTGTTTCCGCCTGTTTCTAGCTCTCATATTTTCATTTCTTAGTCCTGTCTTCAAAATTGCAGAAATAAGTCTCTAGAAAAATTGCCTTGTGTTGGGACACTGTTCAGTCCCACTTGGCTTTACTTGGGCTCCTTTGCCTGCATTCAGTGCTCTCAGTACCCCAGTTTGGCTTTCCAGTCTCTCCATCTTCATTAACTTGATATCATCAATGTGCTTCCTGCTGCTCCCCTGTCTGGGAAAGCTCTGCCACAGAATGCCTTTCCTGTGTATATCTCACCTCTCTGTCTCTAGTTTCATTTATGTCTTATGCTTCTCAGTATGACCCAAAGGGCTTTGCACAATAATCAGTAAATTCTGATTAATTGACTTACGCTTAGACGTTAAAAAATCATATTTTCCTAAAAATATTTCTCCAAATTGCTCAGAGTTTTCAAAAACAGGTAATAGTGTATGTGTGTGTGTCTATGTGTGCATATACATATATGGACACATATACACATGCATGTATGTATATGGAATTATAGAAAATTGCAGTATATTAAATTATAAAAAATGAAAAGAGAAATTGTAAAATTATATCTTATTGAAATAAAGTAGGATTAAAACATACTTATAATCAAGGCTGTAGTTACTGTAGTTCACTACAGTGAACTTTACCTTTCTTTGGGAGCGTTAATAAATACTTTGAATTTAAATATTTTAAAAATCTCCTCTAAGATTTACATATGGCTGAAGTTAATTTTCATATGTGTTATGAATCTTATGGCTATATTTATTGATCTTCTTCATGTCAAATCAATGCAGATGTAGAAAAGTATTGCTGGAGAAGTAAATTTAGAATAAGTGTTCATTTTCTGAATTTCAATAAATCTAAACACAAATCAGTGTCAGGAAACCTATTTTCTTAACCAGTTTTATCCTGACTAACAGAAAGACATGCCATTGAGTGAACTGAGACTTAGAGAAGATAAAAGCTGTGGTCACAAACTAGTAATGAAATAAGGTCACTTGATGGCTAATGCTAAGCTCTAGACTTTATACTGTGTACTTTTCGATTTTAAGTGAGACCTAATCTGATCAGATCTCTTTTAGAGTTTGGAAATATGGGTGAAAATTAAAAGTACACTGAGAGGTTAGAGGCTGAACTGATTAAGAATTTGGAAAGTAGAGTCTATGAAATGAGGCAAAAGTAATTGGGGTTACTGACCAATAATCTCAAAAACAGAAACAGATACTTCATTCCAAAGTATTCTCCTTGGAGCTAATCTAATATAATGAGAAAGATTATGGTAGGTTCTGGAGTTAGACTGCATGGATTCAAGTCCTGGAACCACCATGGTTCCAGGTGGTAGCTGTGTGATTTGGGAAGAATTATCTAGTGTCTCTAAGCCTCAGTTTTCTCAGAAGGAAAATGAGGATGAAAATATTGCCTTTTTCTGAAGATTGTTGTGAAGATTAAGTGAGAGAAGCCTACAAAGCATTTAGCACAATGCCTAAAGTACAGTAAATGCTTAGTAGAAATGAATCATTCTTCCCAGTAGTAGGAGAATTAGTGTTAGATTGACAGTGGAAACATAGGGTGGGGCCTCTGTGTGGTGGGCTCTATAGGAAGTGATGTAATTGGATGAGCATCAGAAAGGGAACTTTAGTGATTGGCTAAAAACATTTCCATCAATTCCTATTATTGTTTCTAGAATCTTCACCTTCAGAATATTTACTTTGGATTAGGAAATTATCTTGAAGATACCCCTATAAAATGGGTATACGTTAAGATATCAGAAACTTTTATGACATTAGCAAGGATTTGCTTTTCAAATTAGCTGGCTGTCAAAAGATTATTCTTATTATTTTTTTAACAAGAGAAGAAAAAATTCATTAAGGGGTTGGGAATAAAAGAGAGTCTAGAGTTCTGCTTCTGGTGTAAGCCAGGGTTCTTTGGTAGTAAAATCATGGATTCCCAAGGCCACAGCATAAATAAGGTATCCCCATCTGGGTAGGAGGGTGGTGTCACTTTTACTTAATAATAAATAATTTTTAAACTACTGTATGTTAAAATAATATTTTTACAAGAAAAATACAAAATGATGTGTTTTGAAAAGTTAAATGTGAGGTCTTAAATACATTTTAAGGTATCCTCAAAGTGTGCTTTCATTCTCCCTCTTTGACTCTGAGGATTCTAGGGTAGGTGGTATTGTCCTGAGCTGCTTCTGTTTTTACAAAGATTTCATGATGATTCAGATTTTAAAATTTACTATGTATGTATTCAGGGTAATGTACTCCAAGACAATGATACTAACTCACGGCGCTAACCCATATGGGCAGCTTAATCTAGTTCAATAATTTTTGAGTTCCTGCTATGTATCAGACTCCAGGGCTATGTTCTGCAGAGGCAAAAATGGGTAGAACACTTGTTTTTCTACTGAAAATCTGCTGTCCATTAATTTTTTTCACTTGTAGGTAGGAACAGAAAATAGGCAGTTTTGTTCTCAATTCTAACATTCATGTGTTTCATTTTAAGCCTGTTAAATTAAGCAGTCTTGTGAAATTACCACATTAGTTGTTGCTGCTTCAACTTAAGAACCCATGATTGCTTCTTCTCTGGCCAAAATAAAGTTGTATGTATGATGACAATGACGTGGGGCTTGAACTTCATCACCGACCAGTCTTTTTTGTTGTTATTGTGCAATGTTCTTGTGTGAATGTTTTTTCACTTAAAATATAAAATAGGTGTTCCTCCCGCTCTATTTCCTGGATAAGTCTGTGCCAGAAACCTGGTCCAAAGACATTTGGGCAATGGATACTTATGAAAAAAGTCTGACTTCAGAATCCTGGTGAGGGACAGATCTTAACACTGTAGGAAACTTCTCTAAAACTTCTTGGCAGACTTCAACATAAGTGAGACAGTAAGACTACAGTGGGAGAGGGAGTGCCGGGGTGGTGCCCTGGCAGGAATATTCACTTTGTGGCACTCTCTGACTCAGAATAACCAGTACTCAGGAGCAGTAACATTTTAGCTGTGTTGCTGGATCCCTTAATTTGAAATGTGAGTTAATTATATTTTAAGATATTAGGCAATTCTAGAATTATTTGAGCAACTTGATTTAAATATTTTTCTTTAGCCAGTTTCTAAAAAGTTAAATCAGAGATGGACTCTAAAGTCCCAGGATTATAGCAAGTAAATGATAAGTTAGTCATCAAACCAGGAAGATAGGTGTTTCTTATAATAGGACTGGGTCACTAGATATGTATGTATAAAAATAAATACATCAAGAGAAAGAGTGTCTATTATTTGGCTCTGAAATAATAAGTAAATTATTTTACAAATTATGTGGCTATTTTTCATCTGCTTTACTAGACTATATATCAAGACAGTCAATTAGTCATTTTTATTGCCTGCAAACATCTGCCCTCATGTAATTCATTCATTCCAACATTTATGGAATTAGTTGTGTGCAGCAGGAAGTCTTCTGGGTCCTGCAGATTCAGAGATGTTGAAGTGTGTGGCCCTACCCTCAAGAAAATTCACAAGCTACCTAAATATATGCATAGAAAGATATTTCTAATTGCATCTGATGAACCCTAGAATAGAGGGTAAAATCAACGGGAGGAAAAAGACAGAGTTTCAAAGAGATGGTGGCACTGGAATTTAGCCTTGCAGGAAATGAGCAAAGGTTTCATAGATGGAAGAAGGGTCATGGTCATTCTAGACACAGGCAGCATGAAATGGATGAATAGAATGGAATAGAAGTTAGGAAAGGCAAGTGAGGTTGTGACCAGATGTGAAAGAATCTTGGAAGGATGCCAAGGAATATGGAATTCTTATAAGCATAGAATATTTTCATAGTTCTGAGTGACATATTCAAACATGTTTTTTACTCTAATTTTCTTCTCTTATTTGTTTCCTGAAGTGGCTTCATTTGATCTAATTTTGAAATATATTAGAGGAGATGAAATATATGAAAGCCATGAAGCACACTGTGAAACTTTTATCCCCTAAATTTTTATGCAGTGCCTTCCTTAAGGAAATTTATTGTTATTTATTATCGATAAATACAATTACATGCACTATTAGGATAAAGGTGGACATTTGTCTGACAAAACAACACGGATAGTCTAGAAGAGTAATATTCGGTGGTTCTTTTAAAGTTTGAAGAAGATGAAAATGAAGCCACTTATCATGATGCCTAAAAGAAGTTTTAAATACTCCAGTTGGACACCATATAATACGCATTTAAATATTAGTAAAGATATACTACCAATATTGGCCATTTTAATCTTTTTGGTCCCAAAGTAGATCAATGGAATGAAGGCAGCCATGAACTCCTAATCATCCAAGTCTTTGTTCTGTGGGGTGAGGACTGCTTTTAAAGGCCCTGCCCTGAAAGAGGAGGTGTGGGGCTTTTCATGAAAGATAGCCATGACTAGTTTATCCCCTTCCAGGAAAGGAAACTGGGGGCAGCCAAGAGGATGGAGCCAGAGATTTTGAGTTAAAAGCCACTAAAGTTGCCGGGGTAGAGCAAGAAGGAACAGCTAAGTGTGAGTAAGCAATGAAGACAGAAGCATTGTGGAGCAAGGTTGGAACCAGAAGGCTTAGAAAATTCAAAACTAAGGCCATAAATACCAGGATCTGCCCTGATTTTTCTTTCATTTTGGTCCAAATGTGCTACAAAGGTACCTACTATGGACTTACGGCTAAATGTATCTGAGCCGTAAAATGTAATGGGACAAGTAATTGTAATATTAAGTGTATTAGTAAGGCTAAAAAAGAAATGATAAGGTTAATTAAACAATTATATGTGTATATTGCAGGGGAGAATTCCATAATCACTGAAATGAGGAAACTATTTTTATGAGACTAAATTTCTCTCTCAAGCCCCTAATATATAGAGAAGTAATTCAGTGTTTTCTTCTCTTTTATTTTTTCCTGGGAATGACTTTTGAAAGTTTTTTAAATTTAATGCTTGCTGAGAAAAAAAAAAAAAGAAGAATATATGACCAAAAGAATGAATTTTCCTTTAAATAAGATCTACAGAAAGTGTTGAACTCCTTGGATGAAAAAAGAATTGTAAAGGATATAAGAATGCAGAGAAATTGGTGGATCCTGAGGTGGTGGAACAGGGCCTAGAACGACTACAAAGAATGTTAATCTCTTACGATCTTATAACACATTTTTACAATAACCACCCTGCCAAAAACATACAAATGCAAGTAGAATAAGATATTTTGATATAAATTCAATCTACCTAGAGTAACAATAGTTAGATTTTCCTTATCATCTCCATAATACTTAGTTTTGAGATTGTTGTATTTTATAACACTAGAAGTTACGGAAAGTGAATCAGAATTTTCTACTTTGTGGTGATCAAAGTTAACTCTTCTGAGTAAAAATGGTATTTTTATTCCATGAAAATGTCTTAATGAAAAACTCATTTTGTGTGAACTATAGTAATAGGCATGTTTGTGCAATATTCAAACAAACAAGAAGGGAGAAGTATTTCTGGAATTATAGAGTAAGTATCTCAGAAATTCTGCTCCTTCATAAAGGCCATGAGAACTTTGGCAAAAATTGTCAGAATCAACTTATTCCGCATTCTGGAATTAAACAAAGAGTTGCAATTTTTTTTTTTAATTAAGAAAAACAACTGAACCTTAAAAAGACAGCAAACTCTGTGGCATGTTAATTTTCCCTATTTTCATCCCCTTCGTCCCAGCTCTGTGGTATTCTGAAAGCAAATGGCCTCACAACTAGAGTAACTGAAAACTGGCAGTCTAGCAGCCACTGTATGTGGCAGAACAGGTTTGGACCTCCCCAAAATCCCTAACCCAAGAGAATCGTTACTAGTTGACCTGAATGGCAATTTCCTGAAAAGTTCCATTCTCAAGATTTGTCTTTATTTGCCTTGATTCAGAGCTAGCTCTGTGAAAGTAAACCTATTCCAAAGGCATTTGTTAAAAAAAAAAAAAAATCATTGGCCATCGTTTCACACAACAGTGGCTTGAGGCAGCAATACCAGTCAGGGCTAACAAGAGGCTGATGAAAATGCAAAAGAAAAAACTAGAGAATAAGATGTTCATAGAGAACTTTGAAAAAGTTCTACGTATTTCTGAGAATATGGGACATGTGCTTGTGCAGGTCTATTTGTATGCTCCAGAAACACCTGAGAAGACTCTAATCTCTCACCTCTGGCTGACCTTGAATCTGTGCAGTCAGGAAGTAAAGGCTAAGGCAGAATTGTAAACTGCCCAGTGGAGCGTTGAAGATGCACCCTAACATGCAGAGAGAGCCCTTCAGCAAAGGCTGGGAGACTTGATGTTTCAAGGTATTAAACAGAAATCTGCATTTAATCATTAAGTGACTATTAAGCTAACCAACCAGAGACTTCAGTAGCCATAAAAAACAAAGACTTTACAGAATTAGTCTAGGAAAATCACTCAGCAAATACACACAGCAGCAGTAGCAGCAACAGCAGCAACAGCAACAATAACAACAGACCCTAGAAAGTGAGGTAGTTTGCAGAACCACCATATTATAATACTTTAAATGTCCAGTTTCAACCAAAAATGACACATAAACACAGGAAAAAAGCAACAATAGAAACCATCCTTAGGAATCCTAAATGTTGGACTTCCTAGAAAGAACCTTTAAATCAACTATAAAATGTATTATTCAAAGAATCAAAGAAACCGTGTCTAAAGAATTAAAGTATGAGAATGATGTCTCATTAAATATAGAGGATCAATAAAGGATAGATGTTATTAAAAATTAGGAATTATGAAATTGAAAAATATAATAGCTGAAATAAAACATTCACTAAAAGGGCTCAATAGCAGATTTGAACTGGCAGAAGAAAGAATCAGTGAACTTAAAGAGATTATCCAGTCTGAGGAACAGAACAATAACAACAAATATAAAATAAAGAAAAATAAATAGAGCCTCAGAGACCTGTGGGACACCACCAAGTGTGCCAACATACTCATGATGGAAGTCCCAGAAGGAGGAGGCAAGAAGAGAGTCCAGAGAGCATATCTGAAGAAATAATGCCTGAAAACTTTCAATATTTGGTGAAAAATATTAATATTCATATTCAAAAAGCTTGATGAGTCAAACTAGGAAAAAATCCAGAGACCTACACCTTGATTCATCATAGTCAAACTGTTCAATGCCAAAGAAAAAGAGAGAATAAAGAAAGCAGCAAATAAAAGTACAGTAAGTCCCCTACATACGAACAAGATCCATTCTGAGAGTGTGTTCATAAGTCCAACAAAGTTAGCCGAGGTACCCAACTAACACAATTGGCTACATAGTACTGTACTGTAATAGGTTTATAATACTTTTCAAACATAATATATAATAAACAAACACACAAAATAAAGAAAACACTTTTAATCTTACAGTACAGTACCTTGAAAAGTACAGTAGTACAGTACAACAGCTGGCATCCAGGGGCTGGCATCGAGTGAACAGGCAAGAAGAGTTACTGACTGGAGGAGGGAGAGGAGGTGGGAGATGGTAGACCTGAAGGATCATTAGCAATAGGAGACGGAGGGCAAGCTGCAATTTCACTCACGCCTGACATTAACGGCCCAGATTCTGATTTCTTGCTGGAATCAATTCTATCTACCCTCTTGAAAAAACAATCCAGTGATATCTGGGTAGTAGCTCTTTTTTTCTTGTCATAGATGACACGGTAACATTGGATTACGTTCTGAATGGCTGCTGCAACCTTCGGGTACTGTTCTACGTTCAGGTCCTGTGTGTCAAAAACTAACAGTGCCTCCCCAAATAAAGAAAATCCCCTTGTCATTTCCTGTGTTGTGAATCTCTTTGGTTCTTCAGTTACTTCTTCTTCCTCTTTTCTCTCTTTGTCCTTTCTCTGGGCTTCCAATTCCATCAGGTCTTCATTAATAAGCTCCTTGTGTTGTGCAGCAAGGAGTTCAATGAAGTCATCCTCTTGCAGATCTAGCTCCAACTTCTCACTGAGGGTCACTAAGTGGCCAAAGACCTCTTTGGACTCCTTATCCACCTTCTCAAATCCACAAAAATAATAAACAAACTGCAGGCAAATGTTCTTCCAAACCCCATCAATGGTGATGGCCGTAACCTCACGCCAAGCAAAGTCAATGTTTTTTATGTCCTTGTAGGTGTAATAGTCCTTTCAAAATTGTCACAAGGTTCCTGATTCATCACTCGCCTTTACTGCCTGACGAAAAGTGTGACGTAAATAACTTTTCTTAAAAGTCCCTATAACTCCCTGGTATATAGGTTGGATGAGTGACATAATATTCAGTGGCAGATGCACTGCTTTGACATTGGGATGAAAGTCGTCCATGAAAGGGGGGTGGCCCAGAGCATTGTCGAGCAGCAGAAGAATGTTGAATGGGACGTCCTTTTCCAAGCAATATTTCTCTATCTCCTGGATAAAGTGGTGGAAAAACCAGTCCTGGAAAATGGCCCATGTAACAACCCAGGCTTTGGGGTTAATCTTCCACACAACAGGAAGAGAGCCCCTGGCTGTGTTTTTAAGGGCTCTTGGGTTCTCTGAATGATAAACTAAGAGAGGCTTAGCTTCCTATCACTGGAAGCATTGCCACCAAACAACAGAGTTAGCCTATCCTTTGTTGCTTTATAGCCTGGCATCAACTTTTCCTCCTTACTGATGTAACTTCAGTCTGGCATCCTCTTCTAGTACAGTCCTGTCTCATCCACATTAAAAACCTGCTCGGGTAAATACACTCCTTCATCAATAATTTCTCAAAGTGTTTCAGGAAATTCCCAGACCAATACTGTATCAGCACTCGCTGCCTCACCGCTTACTTTTTCATTGTGAAGGTTCAAGGTTCTGGCCTTGAACCGGTGAAACCAGCCATGGCAGGCATTAAAAGATGAGTCCTCTGATTGTTTGCTGTGTTTCTTCTTCACAGCTTCATAAGGCTTTTAGCTTTCTCTTGAATCAGCATTAAGCTGAGCGGGACTCAACGCTGCTGATTCTGCATCCACACACTGAGAAGTTTCTCCATCTCCTCCATCACTTTTCCATGCTTCTTTGATGTTATTGTCAACATCACCGGCATAGCAGGCTTCACATGTTCCATGATCTTGTCCTTGTTCTTTAGAATCGTGCCAGTGGTTGCACAATTCATGTTATAAGGATGAGCGATGTCTACCATCTTTTTGCCTCGCTCCACTCTCAATTATTCTCACTTTTGTTTCCATCATTATTGCTTGGTGCTTCTTAAGTAGTACCAGCTACATCACCACTGCTTTTATGCTTGCTTCTGGACATCCTGGGCTTGAGATAAAGATACTGTACTACTGTACTCCATACAGTACTGTACATTAAAGTACACAACCACTTGTAGAGAATGCACTCACGTGACAATGTACCCCAGACACCTGAACTAACTTACGTGATTGGACATGCAAATGCACGTTTACATCTTTGAAAGTTCACAACTTGAAGGTTTGTATGTAGGGAACTTACTGTATTCGTCATATACAAGGGATTCTTAATAATATTACTTACTTCTTTTCAGAAATCATGAAGGCCAGAATAGAGTAGGATGACATTTTCAAATTTCTGAAAGAAAAAGGCTATTAACCATGTCCAGCAAAACTATCCTTCAAAAAAGATAGAGAAATTTAGATATTCCCTAATACAGAAATACTGAGATGAGTTATTGCTAGCAGACCTTCCCTACAAGAAATACTAAAGGAGTCCTTCATTTTACATGAAGACACTAGACAGTAACTCAAATTCACCTGAAGAAATAAAGAACACCAGTAAAGGTAATTACATTTGTAACTGTGAAAGAGAATACAAATGCATTTTGTTTCTTTTATCATATTTAAAAGTAGCTTTGTAGAATAATAATTGTAAAAACTGTGTTGTTGAGCTTACAATTAATAAGATGTAATTTGTGTAACAATTGTAGTACAAAAGCAGAGAGGGAATGGGGCTATATTGGAGCAAAGTTTTTGTATACTATTGAAATTAATCCCAACTAGATTGTTTTAAGATGTTGATTGTAATCACCGGATAACATGAAGAAAATAACTAAAAAATATGTAAGAGAAATAACAAGAGAATTACCATGGTATATTAGAAAAATATCTATTTAACGAAACAGGAGACAGTCATGAGGGAGTGAAGGAAGTTTCCTTACACCATACACAAAAATTAACTTAAAATGTGTCAGAAACCTAAATGTAAGAGCTAAAACTATAAAACACTTCTTAGAAATATAGTAGCAAATCTTCATGACCTTGAATTAGGCAAAGGTTTCTTAGATACAACACCAATAGCATAAGTAATAAAAGAAAAAATAGATAAGTTGGACTTTATTAAAACATAAAACTTAATGCTTCAAATGACACCATCAAGAATGTAAAAAGACAACCTACATGATGGGAGAAAATATTTGAAAATCATAAATCTGATAAGAGTCTAGTACCCAGAATACGTAAAGAATTCTTACAATTCAACAATTAAAAAACCCCACAAATAACCCAATTTAAAAATGGACAAAGGCTATAAATACACATTTGTATAAAGAAGAGATAAACATAACCAATAAGCACATGAAAAGATGCTAAGCATCATTAGTTATTGGGAAATTCAAATCAAAACCACAGTGAGATAGTACTTCACACCCACTAAGAAGGCTATGACAATAACAAGTGTTGGCAAGAATGTGGAAAAATTAACTCTCTCAATAGATTGCAAAATGGTGCAGCCAGTTTAAGAATACCCAAGAGAATTGAAAAGATATATCCACACAAAAACTTATACACAAATGTTCATAGTAGCATTATTCAGAATAACCAAACAGTGGTAACAACCCAAATGTCCATGTGTTGATTAATGGATAAATAAAATGTGGATAAATATTATGATATTGCTGAGCCATAAAAAGGAATAAAGTACTAATATATGCTTCAACATGGGTGAACCTTGAAAACATGCTAAGTGAAAGAAGCCAGACACAAAATGCCACATATTGTGTGATTCCATTTATACGAAATGTCCAGAATAGACAAATCCGTAAAGAAAGAAAGTGGTTTCCAGGGGCTGAAGGGAGAAAGGAATCAGGAATGACTGCTAATAAGTAAGGGAATTCTTTTTTTAGGTTGACAAAAATGTTCTAAAATTAGATAGTGGGGATGGTTGCACAACTCTGTGAATATACTAGAAACCACTGGAATTGTATGCTTTAAAAGGGTTAATTTTATGTTATCTCAATAAAGCTATTAAAAAATAATACCCTGCTAATAAACCACAGTGAGTGAGGAGATACCCAGAGGCCTAGTCTGCGTGCACAGTAGTAGGATTAATGAAAAATGGATTCTTTTTACCTTTTGATAGAACTGATTAGGCCAGGTATCTACACTGGCGTATCAGGAATAATCAGTGATTCACAGTTGCTGCCTGTTATGCTCTTTGGTAATGTGTAGAGATTTTACAGCAGAAAAGCTTGATTATAAATTGTAGTCCAAAATATTCTGTAGCAATTTGGCTGCTGTACACATAGATGCAAGAACAAGTGAAAAATATTATGTTCTTTTTCAGTACTCAACCTGATGCATGTAAGAGTTTTAGAGAACAACGTGAAGTACTATACTGGCAATGATTACAAAACAGAAAAAACAAACCACCAGACTTCTTCAAAATAAATACTGTTTGTTCCTTTAAATGATAATGATTGGTTTCCTATTTGGTTGAGGCACTGATTCAACAGTGTCTACTCATTAGAACAAAGTAGTAGGCAATATAAAATTCACCCAGAATATTTCTGTTGATCACAAAAAGAATATACATGCTTCCATGAAGTAGAAAACAAAAGGTATAGAGCATATTCATTGAGAAAATGCTCTAGATATCAACATGAAACCATGGGCAAAGTGGGCATTATAGGGAAATGCTGTCCACTTGCTCTCAGCCCTGTCATTGAATCTGTGCTTATAACTATCTTAATGAAGTCAGATGTCCTAAAATTGAAAACAGGAAGAAATACTGGAAATAATAAGCAACTATAGTTTGTAATTAACTCCAGTTGCTTATTTTAATAATTTTTTTCAACACTTATTTATAAAGCAATTAAATGATACTCAAAGTTGACAAAATAAAAGAGAGACTCGAAATTACTATATCTAGGGGAATCTCAAGATTTTCTTACAATAAAAAAAAAAAGGAAGATGACTGTTCTCCAGTCAAAAACTAATAATGAGTAAATTAAGTGAGAATGATTGTGTCCTAACATATAAAACACATGTATAACCATAAGCATGTGTGCAATCACACATGCACCCACATGCAAACACACACATCCTAGCACATCATCCAAATATGACACTGGTCTCTGCAGAAACACAGGCTGAGGTTAAGAATGCTTACCTACTTAGTTATATATGTGGCTCTTTGCAGTATTTTATACTCTTGCTCCTTTATTGCCTTTACATTTCAGCTTCACAGACTTCTAAGTGATAACTGTCTTTCATCATTGTTTGCAAAGATTTAGTTTCTTTTGAAATTTAAGAGGAGTTATGACACTTCATAAACATTCACAGAAGGAAATCTTAACAATTATTGTTTGTATGGTTTTATAATTATTGAGAATTGTCCATTTATTATTATATTTTTTCCCATTTAGTCTTTTACTTGAATTTCACAATTTTCCGATTAGGAAGGCTGAGTAGATATCTCTAATTTACTTTAGTTTTCAGAAATTTGGAGCCACACAATAAATGGACATGCCAAGACTGAAAACTAACTCCGTTTTGTTTTGTTTTGTTTTAATTCTGTGTACTCACAGTCTGGGAACATTTTAAAGAGAATTTTTAAAGAAAATTTGCTTTAAGTTGGTATTTTAATTTTTGTCTGTTTGTAGTAAATACACAAAATTTAGAGTAAATCTCTAGGACACATCTGTTTCCTGTTCATTGTGCACATCAGATTATAAGCTTTTGGAATGAAAAGTGGCATTTGAAAACCTCAAGAAATGACGATAGCAGCAGTGATGAGATTTTTCAGTTCTCACTGGTAATGTGGGAACTGATTATTTTTCTTGAAAGCTTTTATAAAATAAAGCAAACCTTAGAATATATTCAGATAGGAAATAAACCTTGACATTATATGGTTTCCAATAGCAATAAATAAGAGTTTCAACAAAGAACTCAGTGATTTTTAAAAATATTAACATTTCTTAAATACTTGCCCAGGCTGCTTTTTAAATTTTATGATGCTGTGAAAAATTGATGCCTGGATGTGTGCAGTACATATTATTCTACCTTTTGGGTAACACAGGTGGTTGAAGCACCAGAACACATGTTCTACCTAAATAGATGCACAGCTTTTAAATAATCTTATATTTGGGGCAGGTTACAAACTTTTGACTTGGAAGAAAATTTATTGAGGTTTGCCCTTTGATATTAATTTGCTACATTAAGTAATTTAGTTTAGATCTTAATCCATAATCTAAATGAAGGATTTGAGAATTAGAATTCCTTTGATGAGAAAACGTCTACCTTATTTGAAGTGGAATCTGCTTATTATTTAAACACACATCAAACATCAAGAACTAAAAAAAAGTGTACTAAGACAAAGAAGAAATTGCCTCTATCTCCTTTTCTATCCCTTCCTTCCCTGTCTCACCTCCTTCAAGGGAATTTTTCTGGTTCTTTCTGTAGAAATCAAAGATCCCTCACTCACGAGGAATGAGGTCTTTCTGGTCACACACATAAACGTACGTGTGTGTGTGTATGCATGTATGTTTGTATGTACATATGAATGTATTTATCTCTGTCAGCCATCACCCAGCAGATGATAGAAGCTACAAGTAGGTAGGAGTTCAAATAGAAATCAATAAAGGGGCAGTTTGCAGAGATGTGTGGTTAGGGCTGAGGAAACCAGCAAGGCATGTCTGATCACAAATCATTCCCACCCCTAGGCCTCCAGGTACAAATGAAGGAGATGGCATTACCAGTGAGAGCTGGAGTCTTGGAAAGGGGTGGGTGTCCAATAGAAGGAGGCAGCCAGTGGGGTGGGGTGGAGATGGAGATGGAGATAGAACCTAGGGTGAGAAGGAACCAGGGAGGGCACCAGGAAACATCTGCCTTCTCCCTTCTGCTCTGAGTATCCTGCCAAAGGCTCCTGTTGGCCTAACTCTCAGAGGGCAAGGGGACCTGGATGATGCCATCTATAGGGGTTAGGCTCCCTGGACCACAGAGCAGAGTGGAAAAGGGCAGAAAATGTATCTGGGGAACAGGGGGAGCAAATGGAAAATAACCAACCTCCATCTCCAGTGCTTCATTTTCTTAGTCTGGCTTACTAACTTGCCAGGTGAATTGACCTCTCACTGCTTTGACTGTGTACTTACATAAGTGAGCATTCCTTCTCAGAAGGTGAGGATGCTGCGTTACCAGTGGGACCACCTGACTTAAGCAGACAAGACCTCTCTCTGTCCCTGCTCTCAGCCCCTAGACTCCACATTATTGGTGATGGTGATTGGGGGTTGTGAGTGTTTTCTAACAAGTCTGTCTGATTTTAGGCTTTCCATATCCTGAATTAATTATGAGAATGAATCACAGTTGGGCCATAATCTTGGAGGAGAATCCTGGGGGTTCTTGTACAGAGCTTGGTATTGATGTGCTCTGGGAGGGTACAGCCCTCTCAGCTGACTTCAATTAGATCAGGACTTTGATTATCATATTGGCCCAAACCTTGAGGCTGATAGTAGCTTCTCAGAGGTGCCCAGGGACTCTGGTTGTGCTCAAAGGACTGGCAGGCATATTCCAGGCAGACAGATAATTTACCAGCCTAGAAGGGCCCTTGTCCTTCTGAAACTTTATGTGTCTATAAAGAGAAAATATTTTGAACCCAAATTTAATATTCAACCTTAATTAACACTGGAGGTTCAGACCATATACACTCCTCAGTATGGTGAAAAAATATCTTTGAATTAAGTGTCCTATGTTACATTTGCGTGCCGCTCTGGTTCTTATTTTAGGAAAGAAAACTTGCCAAAAGGCACTGAAGTTGCCCTTAAAATGCATCTGTTTGGTATCGTATAAATGTGGACTAATATTAAGATAATTAAATATTATTGAACCTTATTAATGAATCTTACTTTCTCATGTTTTGAAGATTGCTTAAATTCACCTCTCTAGGATGTCAGGGAGAAAACTGTAGCCAATGCATGGCAATTAACTGCTACATTCTACTGAATGACACCATTAATTCAATGAGATCCAGCTCTTCTAGGAATTAAAGACTTTCAAAATATGGAGAAAATTATGACCAACACTATGATTGCTATTACTGCAGAATGCCCTTCCATAGTTTTCCTCTTATGTCAAAAAATACAGTGTTAACGTTGAAGAAAATACAATAAGAGAATATGTAAAAAGAAAATTTGAAACTTACAAATAGAGGAAATAAGGATATTAGATTATTCTGCTGTTTAATGAGCTGCCCTTGAGATTTTGGTGTACTTGATGGCTCAGTGTACCCCAAATTGTCTTGTCTGTCAAGATTTATATAGGGGAGGATCACAAAATATCTGAAACGCTCTTGTCTTTAAATTCAAATTGTTTTGGTTCATTTATCAACAGATACTAATGAGGCCCTCTTTTAAGTGCTGGAGTAGGAATAGGGACAGGGACATACAGAGTAACGGGGGGGCATGTTAAGGGGAGGTCTGGATGTTTAGCAGACAAATCAAGGAAGTAGATGGAGATCAGTGCTGCCTAAATGTCCCACCACCTGCTGTGAGAACACAAGTAAGGAACAATGAGTATGTTTTCTAAGTATCTGAACAAGAGGGGTTATGAAATGTTCACATTCAGGAGTAGGAATCTGGAGCTTTTATTTCAATTGTGAAAAATCTAGAGGGCAAGGAGAAGACAAATTAGTGCTTTCATTTCATTTGGATGAAGTTGATAAAGAGCTGAACTACCAGGGGAGGAACACAGAACAGGTCAGAGGGTCACAGAGCAGCTGAGAGCAGAAGGACTTCTTTGTTTAAATATATATATATATATCTCCTTTAACTGTGGTTATCAGTAGGATCTGCCACTTCTGTTAGAAAGATATTTGTTATTCAAGAACCTACAAGAAGTCTTCAGAACTTAAACAGCAGAGAGTATATGGGAAGCTTGTGCTTTACTTTCTGATTCAGTGGTTTAATAAACACCCAACAGAATGCCTACTATATGCCGAGTATTATAAGCCGCTATAAAAAATATTTATCATTTAGTATCAATTTTTTCTCTAGTTCAGAACCTTTAATTGAATAAGAGTCTTTCATGCTGGGGTGTGTGTGTGTGTGTGTGTGTGTCTAGGTATTTTGTTATATACAAAAGGAAAGGATTATCAATGTGTTTTATAAAGATAACTTCCCTAGAAAAAAGCCATGACCTGCTGAAAAAGTTTCGGACAGCCAACACAAAAAATCAGCCTTGTAAACAAGGACTTCTGGAAGTTTGATATACAAGGTTCTCCACCCATTTTCCTGTCACACAGGATGTAATGGCTTTTGTTGCAATGCAGTGTGACACTAAATAACTGGCAGTCACTGAATGTGTTGCTCATTATTTGGATTACTCTATAGAGATGCATTTACAGGAAATCAAATGACCTTAACTAGATAGAATGTATTGATGTCAAATAAAAAACAAGTTAAGGTTTTGTTATGGAACTATTCAAACATAGAGATTAATATTTCATACATGCCAAGGATAGTTTTATGCTTAAAAATCTGCATTCATAATTTAGGTGCATATTTAATCACTTTCTGTGATTTGGAATTAAGACCATGGTCCTGCCTCACTTAACCACTACCTCCTAATATAATTTTTGCTAGAATGAGCTGCCATTTAACAGAGGAACTTCTTTAGGATGTTGATGACAGTGGGAGTGCAATAATAGATTTTAACCTAATAGCTTCCTCAAGTCACATTGTATTGTTATTTTATTGAATTTCATTTTCAGAACCAAGATTTTATATGCTGTTCATGATTTTGTCTACTGTATTCTATGTTGCAATGGAGTTTTGCTTTTTGGATCATAAGTTAATACGAGTGATTAATCATACCTATTTTCTTGTTGTCCTTGACTGAGTCCATAATTGTGGGGCAAGATTGGGTACAGATTTAAGATTATTTATCTTTATGTGCTGTATTCATTGAGGACTATTCTGCTAGTTAAGTCACTGCTGCTCTCAGGTAGGAGGGTTTGTACATATATTCATTCGTTCATTCATTCATTCAGTCTTCAGAACTCACTGAGCACCTACTAGATCCCAGGCCATTCTCAAGTAGAAGATAGGGTAGACATAGTCCATGCCCTCATGAAGCATATCATTTGTTGGGAGGAGATAAACAATAAACAGTAAATGAATAAATGAGGAAATATGTCACATAGGAATAAATGTTACACAGATAATTATAATAGAGTGGCTGGTGACTACTTTCATTTGGGTAGTCAGAAAAGACCTGTCTGAGGAAATGAAATTTGATGTGTCTTTTGAAGGACAAGAAGCCAGCCTTGTGAAGTTCGCACAGTGTAAACCTAAGTTTATTTGAAAAGACAAAAGTAAACTTTAACTTAAATGTGTATATCTTTGGCTAAGAAGACTGATGATAGATATGGAACAAAAGTGACATTGGAAAAATAAATCCAGGAGTTAAGTTGCATTGCAGGTGAGTTATTGCAGAGGTGAATGTAAAGTAAGAGTGAACCATGGCATGAATACATTGAAGTTGTAGGAAGAAGAACATGAGACAAACAAGAAAATTAAACAGCAATTCCCTTTTATTTCTCATCTCTCTACTCACTGGGTACGTGGATGCAAAGGATTAACAAGAAGATAATTTGGCCAAGTAGCAAGGGCTATTTGTAGGCACAGGAGGGAACGGCTAAAAAATTCAAGTCACTTTCATCCACAGTTAGTAGCATCATTTTATTCAGAATTTGGCACTATATTCTACATTATAGAAAGTAACTTTAAAAGATCATAATAGGTATATGTATCTAAGAGTTAAATATTCTTTAAACCACAAGAATGGGTAACAATCTAGTTGTATACATCCTGAGTCTTTTCCTTTACAACTGATTTTTTTGGGAGAATGTTAGTGTACTGGTATGAAAATACCAGTTTCTCTTCCAAATTGTGTCTCCTTTATCCTTTGGATAAATCTCAGCGTGGATCCCCAAGACTTGTCAGGATACACTTTCCATCTCAGAGTTGTGTCTAAGTGGCTCTTTAAAATTGGAGAAAATAAAATCGCATAAACAAATTTGGTCATTAAACGGAATGCCTAAGACTCAAGTAAGAAAATCTATGAGCCAACTGGTTTCTAATTTCTTGTTTGTGGTACATAAACTTAAGTTACAGAAAAATTGGCCAAGTGAAGTTGAGTTTAGCAGCTCCAGACAGAATCCAGAACACTAATGTGAAGTGTCCAGAAAAAAAATATCTGGCCTTCAGAAGTGGAGTGCAGCGTTCATTAATAATTTGAGAACTTGTGGGTTCAATTTAAAATGTCTGTTTATGAGGATTACCTTTAGTCTAGCCTACTCCAGAAGAAAGGGGGAAGGGAAAGACATTTCATTATCTTAGACATAAAAAAATAAATCTTGTAATAATCCATTTTAGAACTCTGTGCTACATCTAGAGTGATGGATAGTAAAGCATCTTTGTGTGCTTTTGTTGAATAAATCATGTTTTGTTGTTTAAATCACCAATTATTTGCTCAGGAAATGTTTACTTTAATAATCCTTATTGTTCCCTTCATGAAAAAGAAATCTATACAAATACAAATTAGACAATAAATAAAAATAAAGTAATACATAGTCTTGCTATCAAGTGACAACTTGTTACTAACATTTAGAAGCTTTAAAACTTTTTTGATACATACATGAATACATAGATATTTATTAAAATATCATCATACTGTGCATACTATGTTCTTGTCATCTATCTTTCCATTATCTAATTTCACCATGTAGTCTGTTTTTTATTATGAACACATTTTTATTCCATTGATTATACACTGACATCATCATTTTTAATTATTACATTTTATTACATAGATTTACCATGTCCTCTTCTGTTGGTCACTTAAGTAATTTCCAATTTTCGTTATTAAAAACAATATTTTAGGGCTTCCCTGGTGGCGCAGTGGTTGAGAGTCCGCCTGCCGATGCAGGGGACACGGGTTCGTGCCCCGGTCTGGGAAGATCCCACATGCCGCGGAGCGGCTGGGCCCGTGATCCATGTCCGCTGAGCCTGTGCGTCCGGAGCCTGTGCTCCACAACGGGAGAGGCCACAACAGTGAGAGGCCCGCGTACCGCAAAAAAAACAAACAAACAAACAAACAAAAACAATATTTTAATGGACCTAATCAGGGGTAAACAGTGCAATAAAAGCACATGTGATGGACACTTACCCAGTCCAGGTCAGTGAAAGTTTCTCAGAAGCTTAAAACCTCTAAGCTGACACATAAAAGCTGAGACCTAAGAAGCCCATCTGTAAATGATGAAGGAAGATACGACCTAGAATAAAGAAAGAATAAATAAAGAATAAATAAAGAATAAAGAATAAAATAAATAAAGTAAAATAAAATAAATAAAGAATAAAAATAAAGAATAAAGAAAGATCCTTTTTCTTTATTCTTAATCTTTAATCATTAATTTAGTAGAACATTCTTTCAATGCTTTCTTGTTCTCACTGACCCTCAGCATTCAGAAATAAACCCTCTTACTCTTTTCTTTCTTTCGCTTCCTCTTTTTTTCCATATTAATAACAATGTAGTTATTTGTATACGTATAATAATTGTCCTCCTTTTTTCATGATATAATTGAACAAATATTATACAACCAAATTGCTTGTATTTTCTGGAGTGCATAGTCTCATTTAATCACATACAACAGGTCCATCATTAATGAATAAGGATTGTACTTCATATGTAGAACCAATGCCTACAAGGCCCTACCAGGAAACTGGTCAGATATCTGTTCTATGGTTTACAAGGTAAACCTTATAGGTGATAAATAAGGTCATTTCCTGGCAGCCCAGGAACCGTGCAGATTTGGGGGATCTTGAAAACAGAAAAGTCAACCTGCATTCACTCCATCTTTGCTCATTAGAATCTTAACCATCCTTAAGGTCCATTTCCAATGTCATCTTCTCCATAGAGTCTCTAGAAGTGACCATGGATTATAGAAATTAAAAACTATGCCCCTTGAGTTGAGTCCAGTGGTTAGGAGAACCCAAGAATAGTAAAGACCAGAAGATAAAGAAACTCACGAAATGAGAATTAAACATTATTATTTAAGCTAAAGACAGGAAAAAAAAAAGTAGAGATTAAGTAAGAATCCAACATAGAAGATAAATTTCCACATTATAATACAGTGTGGAGAGGACCCATGTCCTATCCATGACCCAGAGAAAATACAAAGAAAGAGCTTAGAACTCCTAGATCACACAGAGCAACATACCAGCTGAGCTGATTTTAAAATAGTGTTTCCACCAACTGTCACTTCAGTCATGAGTCAAATAGAGATTGTGGGCAAAGTTGTATTAATGTCTGTTTATTTTATGTTGCCTAGAATTCTCGGAACTGGTTTTTGTAGGTTATAGGAAATTATTTGCATATGAGGTATCACTTTTGTCTGTTGCTTCTATTTTGAATGAGGTAGGTGGGTGACGTTATATTGTGGCACATAAGAACGGCAGCCTGCAAGAAACTGTTCCACAAAAGCTTGGGAGAAATAATAGGTTGGAAAGAAATATTCTCAGGCAGATCAACTGTGGCCACCTGACTCCCAGTGCAGACTGTCCTGAAAGTTTTAGCAATATTTTAAGAATAGGATAATGATATAAATATTTGCCAGAAAAAAGCTGAGAGGTTTGATCAAACTTTAGAAAATTGTTTTTACTTCCTTTGGATGGAGCACTATGATGAAAAGGATCAGGAAAGCTTTCAACAGTTTATTCATGTTCCAAAAGAATGTTAGTGTACCTAGTGTCCAAATTCGTCAGGCAAGTATTGCTGTGAGCTTACCAAGTTGGGTTCATTTCATGACATGACAAAGAAAATTATCAACATTATAAATTGTTTTTATACTCATGACCATACCTTACCAGTGTATGCAGAAATTACAAGCAAAATATGGACAATTTGCTTATTTTTGTGCTGCCATCTGGATAGGAGGTGAAAGGATGTTGGAGAGAATTTGAATTACAAGTTGCTATCAAGGAATGTTTGGAGTTAAGGAGATCTGTAAGAACCAACTTGTCAGACCCCTCAGGGATCGTGGTATGGTGTTTCCTTACAGATATTAGGAGATAGCACCACAGATTGAACTTAATCATAAGGAAAAGTCAAACTAGATAAGGATAGCTCTTCTTTCTTTAAAGAAGTGAAATATTCAGATTCAAACCAGACTTGTGAGTTGAGTAATTGGAGATTCATTTCCTTTTTCTGATCTGCCCTGAGGTTGGAAAGAGTCATAGATGGCCCATATTTACAAATATGTTGGTGTAAATGAAGGTCCAATTTCAGAGGAAATTCTCAAGTTACAAGAAATATGAAACACACTTTAAGTTTTGGCAGAAATCCTTGGAAGATAAACTTCAAGATCATTCTAGATAATCACAAATCTGGTATACCTGCATGCCTCAGTATCCAAAGAAACTAATGAAACTGTAAGTAAACTTTTCTCAACAAGTTAACATATGAACCCAAGTATTCTGGAGATGTGTATATAAATCTTAAAACTAATGAAATATTCAGCTCTGTGACCAAACTGGGCAAACACCTAGCAGAACCTACCAAAATATATCTGAAAGTCACTACTGATGTTGTTAACCTAGATTAAAAATTAGGATGAGCCCTGAAAAAAGTTCTTTAGGCTTTCTTTATATGCTGACACTGCATTCTCTTTACTTGATCAAAATTGATCAGTTAGTAGCAGTTGGTCAATTAAATATATATATTTAGTAAATTGGTGAAACTGTGTTTGGATTACTTTGGCATGTTTGCCCATTAATTGGGTTATATTTTACCAACGTTATCAATAAAAGAGTCATGCAGCCCACTCGTGGGAATTTCTGGCCACATGACTTAAAATAGAAAAACATATGGAATAAGGGGCCACCGATCCAGGTAGGAGCCGTTCAGCGTAAGACAGTTACTGAGATGTCCCTAAGATGTAAAAAAGTAAATAAGACTCTTTTGATTATAACAACATAGTCTAATATATTCTGAAAGGGAACAATCACTTGGCCACAGAGGCAGCTTTAAGGATCACTAATCCCTTTTCTTATGGCCTACGTGGTCTCATCTTACTTCTCTGCTTCTCTAGGCTGTCTCTTCTGTTCTCACTATTATCTGGCCAATCTCATAAAATTAAAAATTAAAATTTTACAAATATAAAAATGAAAATCTTATAAAAGCAGAAATTCAAAAGGGAGCAAGTCTGGTTGCCTTAGTGAAAACATAGGCCACTTTATGGCTCACAAGCTAATCTAAGTTGCATTGACTTTCAGTTAAGTGCCCAGGAATGTCACAAAGAATGACTACTCTTCTGCAATGGATAGCTTAGATCTATTTCACTGGGCATGTAGTTTATGGGTGTTTGTGCGTGTTTGTGTGTGTTTGTGAGGTGATAAACAAGGAAGTTTCCGAGACAGGCATGACACACATGTCTACTATGGGGTGGCAGTCTAAGTAATAAATATTCTTCAGAAGAAAAAGCAAACAGGAAGCTAGAGGCTTTCAGTTACTATCTATGAAGTGAGTTAGTAATCATGACTGTAAGAAATCACAAACTCAAATAAGGCCATGCCATGGAGTATGAAAATATCCATCTTCAGTTGTTTTCATAGAGATACACATCATATGCATATTAAAATAGATAGGAGTGTTCTTCATTTCCACAAAATAAATGTGATTCTTATTGTTTTCTTAGATTCATTACCATCTCAAGTTTTTTCCCTTAAGTTTGATGGGGACATGGGGACAGAAAAATATTTTACTATAATAAAATAAAAATGCAGGTCAAATTAGATAATAAATGGAACTGACACTTATTGATTAAAAAGGTGGAGAGAACTGGGGTGAACAGGAAGCTCTAGGCCTTGTATAAAGCGATTAGCAGCTACATAGGTCCTGATAATTGTTACCACTCAAGAATATGGGCTTCATGTAGTGATATCTTCCAGTGCTTTAAAAGAAGTCAAAAATTTAGCAAGTTTAAAAATTAGAAGTCATCTAACTTCTATATGTTGACTTTTTCCTCTTCTCTTCCAATTCTTCAATGGAAATTCTTCCAGGAATACCTATTTGGGGACTGCAAACAGTCCAAAGGTCTCTAGTTTGTGACTATGTCTGGCAGAAGATAAGTTAAAAATTTCCCTTTCTTTTTATATTTTTGAGTAGTTTTGTAACTTTCTATCTTTTAAAAATTTTTTATTGCTTATGTAATGATTAAAAAATGGGATTGTTTGGAGGATGGAAAGGGAGTTAGTTAGATGCAAGGAAACCTCCACCCTACTTAATAGACGGACTTTTGACATAATCTGACAACACATAATAAAGTAAGTGTTGAGAACTTTTTTTTTTCTCGGCTGCGTTGGGTCTTCATTGCTGCGCTCGGGCTTTCTCTAGCTGAGGCAAGCGGGGGCTACTCTTTGTTGCAGTGCGTGGGCTTCTCATTGCGGTGGCTTCTCTTGTTGCAGAGCACGGGCTCTAGGCACGTGGGCTTCAGTAGTTGCAGCACACAGGCTCAGCAGTTGCAGCCCACGGGCCCTACAATGCGTGGGCTTCAGTAATTGTGGTGCGTGGACTCTAGGGCATGTAGGTTTCAGCAGTTGCAGCATGCGGGCTCAGTAGTTCCGGACCGCAGGCCCTAGAGCACAGGCTCAGTAGTTGGGTGCATGGGCTTAGTTGCTCTGCAGTGTGTGGGATCTTCCCAGACCAGGGACTGAAACTGTGTCCCCTGCATTGGCAGGCGGATTCATAACCACTGCACCACCAGGGAAGTCCGAGAACTTTTAAAGAGTGGATTGAAACCTTGAGAATTGAAATAAGGGAAACAGAGGTAAACAAAGTATTTGTCAAGTATATATTTTTTTCACTAACTATGTGACTTTGGACAAGTCATTTCTCTTGGGTGTAAGTTGCTGAATCTGTGGAAACAAGGGGCTGAGGAAGGTCAGAAATTCTGAAACTTGTTTGACATTAGAACCTGCAGTTGGAATTCTGTTTCCAGATATACATTTTTAGTTGAGTACCATGTATATGTGATCTTTAATTTTCAGACGAACTAGGAGAAATTGTACTAGTAGAAAATATGGTTATATAGAGGCAAAATATAATCAACCATTTCCATGCATACATGATAAATCAAGTTGTTGCAATAAATATTTCTGGGTTTTTCTATTTTCATCTGTTTGCTTCTAGTTTATTGATTTTTGATGTCTGTTTGTACTTGTTAGTTGTTAAGTGATTGCAGTGCCAACATCTTAAGAGAAATTTATGAAAGAAAAAATTTTATTGAGAAAAATTTTTCTATTAACTTTCTATTTCTGCAAATTGGAAAAAATACTGCATTATTCAGTTTTATAGTGGGAAATCTTGGCTTAGCCATTGTGGGAACATAGTTTCGGACCACTGGAGTAGGTTCCCGAAGGCCCCTTCCGGCTGTAACATTCAGTGCATCTCTATTTTTCAAGTGTGGTCAAGCAAGATCCATGAACTTGTAGTTGCAGAGAAATTCTCTTAAAAAAGAAATATAGCTGTGGGTCACTTTCTGTTAATTGAAATGGAAAAAAACAGACATTTGAGGACAAGTAAAACAGTTTAAATGAATGCACATTTTTTTCCCAGCCATAAACTTTAAGCGTTTATCAAACTTCTGTTTAATCATATCTTCATCCAGAAAGCTTCATTAATTCATTATATTCATTTATTTCGGTGGCTACTCTTGGTTAGGAAATCTCTATGTGCTGGGGATACAGCAATGAACAAAACAGAAGAAAATTCCCATCATAATGAAGCTATATTAATTAAGAGAAATATAAAATAAATAAAATACAAAAAATATTATGTTAGATTGTGGTAAGTTTTTTGGAGAAAAATAAAGCAGGAATAGAGGGGGAAGTGTGTGTAGGGGTTGTGGGTGGTGAATTTAAGATAGGGTAATCAGACAAGGCTTCACTGCAAAGATGCCGTTTGAGCAAAGATGGGAAGAAGGTCTATGTTGGAATCCAAGGTAAGAGAATTATAGTAGAAGGGCCCTGAGGAAGGAGCATCCCTAGGATGTTCAGGAAACCAGTCTGTTTGGAGTAGATTGACCGAGGCTGAGATTGGTAGAAGATGGGATCAAGTCATGTAGGGACTTGCAGGTTATTTAGAGGATTTGGCTTTTATACAGAGATGGAAGCCAATGGAGGATTTTGGACAGAGGGTGGCATTATCTGACTTATTTTAAAGAATCACTCTGTATGATTTTCTGAGATAAGACTGTAATGGAGCGTGGAAGCAAAATGAGTAGTGAGAAGGCAATTGCAATAATCCTTTATTGTGAGATGATAGTGGCTCAGACAAACATGAAGGTGATGGGAGGTGGTTAGAGTCTGGATGTATTTTAAAGATAAGCCAGTTTTTCACCATTGAGGATGATGTTGGCTGTGGGCTTGTCATATATGGCCTTTATTATGTTGAGGAAAGTTCCCTCTATGCCTACTTTCTGCAGGGTTTCTGTCATACAGAGTGAAGTAAGTCAGAAAGAGAAAGACAAATACCGTATGCTAACACATATATATGGAATTTAAGAAAAAAAAATGTCATGAAGAACCTAGGGGTAAGACAGGAATAAAGACACAGACCTACTGGAGAACAGACTTGAGGATATGGGGAGGGGGAAGGGTGAGCTGTGACAGGGCGAGAGAGAGGCATGGACATATATACACTACCAAACGTAAGGTAGATAGCTAGTGGGAAGCAGCCGCATAGCACAGGGATATCAGCTCCGTGCTTTGTGACCGCCTGGAGGGGTGGGATAGGGAGGGTGGGAGGGAGGAAGACGCAAGAGGGAAGAGATATGGGAACATATGTATAACTGATTCACTTTGTTATAAAGCAGAAACTAACACACCATTGTAAAGCAATTATACCCCAATAAAGATGTTAAAAAAAAAAAAGATAAGCCAGTGGCATTTGCTGAAGAGATCAGATGTGTGGTGTGAGAGAGAGAGGAGTCAGATAGGACTCCAAAGTCACTGCATCACCAAAGGCAAGTACTTCCTCACTTGCAAATATTCCTATAGCAGTCCCAACAGCTTGCTGAGCCTGTGATTATAATATACTCCTTGGAGTTCATTGTGAATTGCTCATTTTCTTCCCTCCCTTTTGGAAGACACAAAGATCATTAGAGCAAGGACTGACAGCCACATCAAGATGACCTACAGCCTGTTATCTCATAAGGAGTCTACTGACTGGAATGAGCCCACCATCCCCATTTGGTCCATGAAATTATCTCTGTCTTATACTATCCTTGAATGGGGTTCCCCATCTGGTCTACTGAGCGCATTCACTAGTATTTCTACCAACTGGTGTGCTCTATACCCCTGAGTCAAATGCTTAGTATAGTTATCACCTGAGTCATTGCTTCTAGCTATTAGGATAGGATCTTATCAAGAGTAAGTCTACAAACACCCAGGGCATGGATGATGGTGGGAAACTGGCTCTGTGAGGAATAAACACGTAAAACCCTAGGTGTTTCACAAATGTTAGGTATTTATTGTTTTTATTACTAATTACTATTATTATTATAGAGATTTATTCAAAGAGTAGTATATTCCTGTTCTGTAGAGCTGCACTGTTCATTATAATAGCCACTAGTGACATGAAGTTATGTAAATTTAAATTAAAGAAAATACAAACTCAGTTCCTCAGACTCAGCTATGTTTTAATTACTCAATAGCCATGGGTGGCTAGTGGCTACTGTATTGAACACCACAGAATGGGGAATATGTACATTATTGCAGACAGTTCTATTGGAGAGTACAGCTCTAGAGAATGTCTCCTATCTTATTACTAATTACAGAGGAGAGGAAGTGAGAAGTTAGAGGTCATTATACCATTCAGATGACCTAGGTTTCACCCTAGGTGAATTGTCCTTCTTAACCAACTTGGAAATATATGGGGATTTCTTGTACTAATGACCATACCCTAGGTCTCTAAGGGCTTTCCGATTACCTTCATTCCTTAATGCATCTTTTAAAGACGATGAGTACGATTACAATGTTGTGTACTTACGTGCACACTAGAAATCAAGACCCTCTGACCACAGTCCCATGAGGTTCACATGTCTTTAGCTTGGTACAACTCTTAGAATTTTTCAAATGGCCTTTGCCTGAACTTAAAAAAAATAATAATGTACATTTTAAAGGAAACAAATCCCACATGTTTTGGTTTATTTATGCTTGTTCATCCAGCTTTTGATTTGAAGAAGTCTTGCGGTGTCTGAAAAATCTTGGGGGATTTTCAAATGAGGGTTTATATTAATTATCCCCTGCAAAATAGGAAGTTATTTTGCAGGGGATAATAATTGGTCGTGGGTAGATGATAACAAAATTCCACATGTTTTAGTTAGCCTTCAAACCTCAGACTTGTCGGTTTGGAGAGGGTGTCAAACTTGGCAAGGGGTATTCTTTCATTCATGGGACTAATAATTAATTAGTCCATTAATTAATGGACTAATTAATTATTTTCAAAAGAGAAAGGGCAGTGCTGAAAGATTTACATTAAAACATTTAATTGTGAATTATTATGCTAACTAGGGACCACATATACTGTTGAGACTCTTTACAAAGGAATAACTGTAGCTGGCCAAGCCTGCCACCAGTTGTCCTTTTGAAGATGCTGCAGTGAACCGGCAAAACTACAAGCTCATGCCAACTCACTTTAGGATAACATCTGAAGCCTTCCAGAACTTTGTGGAGTAGTGCAGCTAGATAGGCATTGCTAGTGTAGTGTATCCCAGGACCCTACTATTCTGGTCACCATTGATAGGTCTACACTGGCCCAAAAGTTGGCCAATAATCCAGGCATATACATTCACCCCTTGTATTAGATGTTATTTGGCCAAGAATACCAGATCCAAAAAATAATAATAAAAATAAGTGATACCATACATTGTGATCTTGCCTTATACCAAGTACTGTGCAAAAATTTAACAAAGTTATGCCTAACGTGTATAACAACTCTTCATGGTAGATAGTAATATACTCTCATTTTTTAGTTGAAGCTCAGTTTATCAGAAATAATACATAGAAGCAGGATCACATGGAATTTTCTGATTTTGATGCCAGATCTCTTTTTTAATAGATTATAATGTTCCCCAATTTTTCCTTGATTTTGAATTTAAAACCCATACAAAATGTTATTTGAATTATTGTAAAGGAGACTTAGAAACGGGCCAGGTGTATCTGAGTCATCATAACGGAAGAGCAAATAGAACCTGCTGCAGAAGTGGACAAGCTGACAGGGTACCTGGAAGAGTTATAGTAATCCCTGAGGCCTGATTATAAATAAGTAGCTGTGTCCTTGATACGTCTTCCAATGTCTGGCCATAGGCTGTTGAAAGTACTTGCTGTTTATCCCCATATCCCCTTTTGATAAATCCATTCACTGGCAAACAGTGCTGCTGTGCCTTTAATACTGAAATCTCCTACCTGTTTAATGAACATTCTTCATTATGCCATTGTGAGTGCTAACTTAAATGCTGAAAGTATAATTGTCTAATATACTGTCTGATCTATAATAAGCTCTCAACAGACTTTAGGATAATGTTGGTTCTCTTCTATTCCCTTCTTTGTGTTTATTTATACTTAAAAATAAGTTGGAATTTTCCAGACTTCCATTCTAGTCCAGTACACTGTGTTAGTTTCTTCCTTTAATTATAAATTCCATTTTATAACAATTGCAAATTCCAAACAGTGCATTTCAGGGAAGTTATTACAGTTCATTCGAGAATAAAACCATTGGTATTTTCCCTCATGTCACCATTTGTAGCATGCTACAGCTTCTCAAAATACCTTGCCTTGTCAAGCCTTCTTACTTAATTAAATCTTCCTGTAAATTTCTTGAAACCAAATAGCAGCTATTGAGGTGGTAATAATTATTTTATATTCAGTAGAGTCTTGGACATGAATACTGAAATAATCAACATCCTTTGATTATGCAAAATAAGGACAATGGGTTTAATGGAGAAGTGTCCTCTTTCTTTTTTCATGACGAACCCTCAGCTTTGTTTATCATCTCCTATCTTCTGGGGCTCAAGGAGGAACAGATGTACTGCTGTCCTGTCCAACCTGAGGCCTGAGCCTTAGAGGCATTTAGCCCAACCAGAATCTGGAACTTGGACCAAATTCATTCCTAAATATTATTCTTGTAGCAGGGTCCTCATTGCATACCTTAGACCTGGGAAAGCAGGGGCCCTGTGCCTTAGGGAGCCCATGCACTTGTCAAAATGTTCTAGGTCTCCTGACAGTGCCTGGGACCAGCTGGATCCAGCAGTGCCATCAGGGAGGGGGTTCCCTGAGCCTGGCTGGGGACGTGCTGTGCTCTTCTCTCCTCTGTAGCACTCTGTATGACCCTCTACCACAGCATGGGCAGGGACAGAATGTCACTCTGGAATCATGGGGTAGACTCCAGTAAGGGAAATAAAGGGACAGTGGATGTGAGGGTCTGGGGATAGGAAAGCTGTAGAAAGACCCATTTTAGCCTGACTCCACTGAGAAAATGGACTTTCAGGTGAATGGTAGGGAACAATTTTTCTTAGTGCAGTGGCAGGTGTTGGTCCTGTCCTGACCTAGTGTTCCGAGACCGTCAGGGGCATTGATAGACTTTAAAAGAAAAGCCAAGGGCTCATCCCAAGGAGCTGTGAACTTTGGGCCTGGAGAGGAATTCCTATCTCCTGAAAAACCTCTATAAAAGATTCCACTCTAGCACTTACAGTACAGTCTTTGCAAAGAATCCAGTATCAATCACAGCACTCCAGGGCCAAGTTCCAGGGATATATTCACTGGTGAGGACAGAAATTCACTCCCTTGAAGGTTGTTATCTTCTGACAAAAACATTTCCTCATCACCCTGCAGGTAACCCAGTGTTTTGTTGAGGACAATCCAACCACCCCTTTGCCCTTAGGAAACCTCACGCCCACCTTGAGAAATCTTGCTGATGGGTGATAATGGTCGATCTCAGCTAAATCTCTTCTGGGTCATGATTGAATTTCTATTTTTTTCTTTTAGTAATTACACTTACAATTTGAGGATGCTTATTTAAATATAAAACTATCTAAAGACTTTATTGCTATGCAATATTTCTATCCTCTCTCAATCATGATGAGATCTCTCACAGGTTTTAATTACTCATTAAATAGCCCTCCACCCCTGTCACGTCATTATATTTGTTTTGAATTTTATGCTTTTTAAAAAACATTTAAAATGTTTTTCATAGTCAGTTAATTTGATTAACATATTTTTATCAGTTTTTCACATTTTTTTGCCCTTCCTCCAGATTCATTTGTCTGCCAGCTAAAACACGTCATGAATAAGAACTGTGGGTAGTATGCGTAAGTGTTAGTACAAGTGTGTTTGTGAATGGGAGTGAGTGTATATAAGCATGGCTGTGTGAGTGGGGTTTGTGCATGTAAGCGTGTGCATGTGTGGGTGTGTGGGTTGACTATGTGAAAATATCTTTATTTTGCTCTTAGTCTTGCATGACTTTTAGGCTGGGCAAAAAATTATGGGTTGGCACTTATTTTCCCTTGCCTACTTAAAGGTTTTACCTCGTTTCCTCTGGCCTCTATAATGCTGATAAATAATCTACTCTTAGATTTACTGTCATTACCTGTAAGTCATCACTCTTTTTCTCTGCTGGATTTTTTTTTTTTTTTTTTTTGTGGTACGCGGGCCTCTCACTGTTGTGGCCTCTCCCGTTGTGGAGCACAGGCTCCGGATGCGCAGGCTCAGCGTCCATGGCTCACGGGCCCAGCCGCTCCGTGGCATGTGGGATCTTCCCGGACCAGGGCACGAACCCGTGTCCCCTGCATCGGCAGATGGACTGTCAACCACTGCGCCACCAGGGAAGCCCTCTCTGCTGGCTTTTAAGATCACTCTCTCTCTCTGTCGATTATTATAATGTTTTCAAGTGTAGACTTATTTTTATTTAATCCTCTTGATTCTTGGAATCCCTTAAACCTGAGAACCTAGTCCTTCTGTATGTCTGGAAACTTCTCATTAATTATTTCTTTAAGTACTGCATCTCCGCTAGTTACTTTTCTTCTTAAGAACTCCTATTTTGTAAATGTTGGAGCCTTTCAGTCTAGATTCTTAACTATGTTTTTCTATTTATCTTTGTTTCTTCATGCTGGAATTCGTCAGTTTTATGTGTTAGCTCATTAATTCATTCTTGGGTTGGTTTGTCTAGAGTTTATCCCATCTATTGCATTTTCAAATTCATTACTGTATTTTACATTTCCAAGATTTATAATTGGCATATCTATCTATCTATCTGTTTATCTGTCTCTGGTCTACATGTGTTAGTGTTTGTTTTTGCTCAACAATTTTTCTATTCTATTTAAATGAAAATTGTCTTCAGTTATATCTTTCACATCCTTGATGTTTTAAGAAAGTCTTTATCAGACTGTTTTATAAAATAAATATCATATGGAAAAGCTCCACTAACCGATTACTGATTTTATTTTTTAGTGTTAGATCATGTTTTTATTATTGATCATGTTTTTTAGTATTAGATTTTCTTCATATGTTTTAGAATTTTTTTTTGGAATTTTTGATGCTACTTTATTTCTCTCTCTGTCTCTGTCTCTCTCTATTTCTCTGTCTTTCAGTCTCTCTGATTCTCTCTCTGTCTTTATCTCACACACACACACACACACACACACACACACACACACACACACACACACACACACACACACACACACACTCTTATACACATACATGCACTCCTTCCCCCTGCCCCTGTATACACACACTGCTCATCCCTCTTGGTCTAGGTTTTGTAGTTGCCTCTGTACCTTTTGAATCTCCAATGTAGGGCTAGATTTTATAATCACAGTTTGAAGTTACTGCCTCTGTGGACTGGTTGGAAATATGACAAATCTAGGTTGAAGCTTGAAGGCAGCTTGACTCAGTTTTAGAGAATGAAAATGTTTTTTTCCCCCAATGCCTTCTTGAACCCACAATTTCTATATGTTCTTAGCTCTAATCAGCAAGCTGATAGATCTTAGAGTTCCCCTACTTCTTTTTGCAAGTGCGGGAGTTTCACCAAATCCATGATTCTAAGCAGAAAGTGAAACTCAAGTCCTCCCCCATGATGAAAGGACTACATTTTTTTGTTGTATTTTTCTTTGTTTATTTTTTTAACATCTTTATTGGAGTATAATTGCTTTACAATCGTGTGTTAGTTTCTGCTTTATAACAAAGTGAATCAGCTCTACACATAATATATCCCCATATCTCCTCCCTCCTGTGTCTCCCTCCCACCCTCCCTATCCCACCCCTGTAAGTGGTCACAAAGCACCGAGCTGATCTCCCTGTGCTATGTGGCTGCTTCCCACTAGCTATCTGTTTTACATTTGGTAGTGTATATATGTCCGTGCCACTTTCTCACTTCGTCCCAGCTTACCCTGCCCCCTCCCTGTGTCCTCAAGTCCATTCTCTATATCTGCATTTTTATTCCTGTCCTGCCCCTAGGTTCTTCAGAGGCATTTTTTTTTTTAAGATTCCATATGTATGTGTTAGCATACGGTATTTGTTTTTCTATTTCTGACTTACTTCACTCTGTATGACAGCCTCTGGGTCCATCCAGCTCACTACAAATAACTCAATTTCATTTCTTTTTATGGCTGAGTAATATACCATTGTATATATGTGCCACATCTTCTTTATCCATTCATCTGTTGATGGACACTAGGTTGCTTCCATGTCCTGGCTATTGTAAACGGAGCTGCAGTGAACATTGTGGTACATGACTCTTTTTGAATTGTGGTTTTCTCAGGGTATATGGAGTGGGATTGCTGGGTCGTATGGTAGTTCTATTTTTAGTTTTTTAGTTTTTTAAGGAACCTCCATACTGTTCTCTTAGTTTTTTAAGGAACCTCCATACTGTTCTCCATAGGGGCTCTAACAATTTACATTCCCACCAGCAGTGCAAGAGGGTTCCCTTTTCTCCACACCCTCTCCAGCATTTATTGTTTGTAGATTTTTTGATGATGGCCATTCTGACTGGTGTGAGGTGATACCTCATTGTAGTTTTGATTTGCATTTCTCTAATGATTAGTGATGTTGAGCATCCTTTCATGTGTTTGTTGGCAATCTGTATATCTTCTTTGGAGAAATGTCTATTTAGGTCTTTTGCCCATTTTTGGATTGGGTTGTTTATTTTTTTGATATTGAGCTGCATGAGCTGCTTGTAAATTTTGGAGATTAATCCTTTGTCAATTGCTTCGTTTGCAAATATTTTCTCCCAGTCTGAGGGTTGTCTTTTCATCTTGTTTATGCTTTCCTTTTCTGTGCAAAAGCTTTTAAGTTTCATTAGGTCCCATTTGTTTATTTTTGTTTTTATTTTCATTTCTCTAGGAGGTGGGTCGAAAAGGATCTTGCTGTGATATATGTCAAAGAGTGTTCTGCTTATGTTTTCCTCTAAGAGTTTGATAGTATTTGGCCTTACATTTAGGTCTTTAATCCATTTTGAGTTTATTTTTGTGTATGGTGTTAGGGAGTGTTCTAATTTCATTCTTTTACATGTAGCTGTCCAGTTTTCCCAGCACCACTTATTGAAGAAGCTGTCTTTTCTGCATTGTATATTCGTGCCTCGAAAGGACTACTTTTAATGAGCTCTGGCCCAGCATTGCTATATCATTTGTCACAACTACAAAACTCAGAAAATTGTGACTTCAGCCTCTACTCGCCACTCTTTGTTTCTGTTCTATTTCTCATCCACATAGATATCTATCTTATATCTGAGTCCAGTTGCGGGGTGTGTGTGTGTGTGTGTGTGTGTGTGTGTGTGTGTGTGTTTAACATTTTATCCATCATTTCTATGTGTTGGAAAGATTTTTGAAGCATAAATTCTCAGCATCATGTTAGCCTGAAAGCCTCCTTCTTTTTTCAAGCTTCTTGAAAAAGCAGTCCATTTTCAGCATCTCTATTTCTTCCTCAGCAATTAAGTCCTTCACTTGTAATCAGGTACCTGCTCGCACAACATCAATGAAATTGCTCTTGCCAAAGTCACAGAGGACACCCAGTATTTCTCCATATTATCTGTTTGATTGTTGTCAGAAATTTCACTTGCTTTCCTGCTTATTCTTTTTTTTTTTGCGGTACGCAGGCCTCTCAGTGTTGTGGCCTCTCCTGTTGCGGAGCACAGGCTCCGGACACGCAGGCTCAGCGGCCATGGCTCACGGGCCCAGCTGCTCCACGGCATGTGGGATCTTCCTGGACTGGGGCACGAACCCGTGTCCCCTGCATCGGCAGGTGGACTCTCAACCACTGCGCCACCAGGGAAGCCCCCTGCTTATTCTTATAATAAACTCTCTTATAGAACCCAAGGGAACTTCTGTTCTTTGCCACCTAAAAATCCTAATGAACATAGAACTGTAAAAATTGGTCTTCCTAAGATTTAAAAGAAAGTCCAGTCATGTTTCTCACTTGCCTAAAATGCTTTAGTGACCCCTGTCTCATACCTCTGAGATAAAAGCTAAAATTGCTCAGCCTGACATGTCTCATGTTCTGCACACTCCTTCTTCTTTTGTCCTCTATCACATGTTCCTCTAATCCCCATCTCAGATTTTATACCCCAGCATCAAGCACACGTGCCTTCATCTCTTTGCACACAGTGCTATACCCCTTGCCTGCAATGTTCTTCTCTTTTTGCCTGTTCTCCTGGCAAACTCCTAATCTAATTCCAACAGCCAGGTAAAGAATCCTAATGTATTCCTTTATGAATACTTTCCCTACGTATATTCAACAATATTTAAGAGTTACTAATTTATAGTATCAACACATTATCTATGTGTTGAGAATTTAAAGTGGGCAGGAACAGACATGCTCCATGCTCAAATATTTAAAACTTAACATATTAATGGAGGAGAGAGGGATTAATCAGATGCTCACTGGATAAATGGAAAATTGCATTTGTGATAGAACTTCTATCAAAGATAAAGTTGTGGTACTATCTGAGCCTGTAATTAGGAAATTTGACATTGAGGAGGAGATTTCCTTGACATTTCTACAGAACTAAACACTCCTTTCTCTGATATTGTGTTCATGATCCTGTTGTTAAAATTATCAAAATGATTTTAACTTTATTTGTTTATATGTCTGTCTTCACCCCTAAACTGTGAGGTGCTTACTCATTTCTGTATCTCTGTCTTAATCAGATTATGTGGCAGATAGTAGGAATATATTAAATATGAAAAATGAGGAACTATTTTCTGATTGAGTTAAAGTGTAACTTTAGTCATGGATTATAGGGAAATTTATACAGAAATCATTTTTTATTCCTATTATTTACTTTCTCAGGAACAAGACATTCAGTGTTTAGTTGCTTTGCAGAAAACAGTACCATTCTCTAATAATTATAAGCTTTTTAGCATTCTTTCTTATAAGTCACAGACTATTCTAGCAGTTACTTGCTAGCTTTGAGGTTGGAAAATGAGGGAAAAGCATTCACTAGTCTAATTATGAATTATTTCAAAGGTCAGAGCATAAGAGCACAAACTACACTAGTGCCTTTCAGAGAATGGAAAGGAATGAACATCTATTTGATGAAATAAATATTGTAATGAGGTGAGCAAAAATAGCCGAACAACTATATCAAACATTTCTGGAACAAACAAGAATGATAAGGAAGTGTTAAATAAGTCTTCTGTGGTTTTCTGATCCTGTATATTTTAAGATATTGTAACACATAAAACTGATCAGAGAATGGATTCTACATTGATATTAATTCACTTCTTCACACTGAAATTAAGTACACTGAGCACAGTCCATACAGAGACAAGACTGTTTCCATACAGTCTAACTCCCCCACCAACACTTTTAGAAAACTAGGTTAAAGATAGAAGTTGTACTCTGAGGTTTTTTTTTTTTTTGCGGTATGCGGGCCTCTCACTGCTGTGGCCTCTCCCGCTGCGGAGCACAGGCTCCGGACGCGCAGGCTCAGCAGCCATGGCTCACGGGCCCAGCCGCTCCGCGGCATGTGGGATCTTCCCGGACCAGGACACGAACCCGTGTCCCCTGCATCGGCAGGCGGACTCTCAACCACTGCGCCAGCAGGGAAGCCCAACTCTGAGTTTTGACTCATGCTCCCTTTCTAGTGATCTTCTATTGAATGCTTCTTTAGGCAGCTGCTTCACTGGCTGTAAAATCCAGTGCTGGGGCCTGTGGCAACCACACACAGGTTAACAGTTCGCATGGTCTACATTTACATGTCTGGGTATGTCTGGCCTCAAGATGTCCCAAGAGTTTTCTCTGACGCTTTATTATTCTCTGACTTTGTTTTTACCTGGACATCTTAAGATCTTGATAAACTCCCAAAGAGGTTAATTATTGTTATTTTCTCTTTTGGTTATAGCCATCCTAGTGGGTGCAGTTTTGATTAGCAAGCTCCTAATGACTGATGATGGTGAACATATTGTGCTTATTTGTCACTTGTATATCTTCTTTGGAGAAATGTCTATTTAAATCTTTTGCCCATTTTAATATTGGATTATTTGTCATTTTACTGTTGAGTTGTGAGAATTCTTTATATATTCTGGATATTAGACCCTTATCATATACATTATTTTCTCCCATTCTGTGAGTTGTCTTTTCACTTTCTTGATAGTGTCTTTTGAAGCACAAAAATTTATAATTTTGATGAAGACTGATTTATCTATGTTCATTTGGTTGTTGGGTTTTTGGTGTCATGTCTAAGAAACTGCTAATCCAAGGTCACATATTGGACCTTGCCTTTCCACATTAATTTTAGGATCAGCTTGCTTGTTTCTGCAAGAAAAGCAGTTGGAATTTTGATATCGATTTATTGAATTTATAGATCAATTTGGGAAGTACTGCCATCTTAGGAATATAAAGTCTTCAACACTGGCTGTCTTTCCAGTTTTTAGATCTTCTTCCATTACTTTCAACAATGTTTTATAGTTTCTATTTCTATAATTGCTCTTTACCTTTGTCCATATGGCCAACTTTGGAACCTGCTGCTACTTGTTTGGGGAATGTAATAATTATTCATTCATTGGAGTAATCAGTCTTCGGGTCTAGAAGTAGTGTTGGAAGAAGTGCAGGTGTTGAGGGGCTGAACAGAGAAATGGTGAAAGGAAAAGGAAATTTCAGATAAAAACCAAGAGATAGGAAAAGGAATTCTACTTATGATTGAAATGACTGAAGTAGTTAATGAATAAATAATTCATGACAACATCAACTACTTGAAATTAACTTTTTCTTGAACCAACAACTATGTCTTTTACAAAATCACTCTTGAGAATTAAATTCAATGATAATACTGCTATTGCTCAGATAATTTATTGAACCTCTTGTTTCAGAATTGCATTCAAGGAATGCTCTCATGGTGGTGGTATTTTCTGAAGATCATTACTACTTTATTAAAAGAAGTGAATGTAATTATAATATAATAATGTTACTTTCTTAATGGAAGTTGAAAATTATAGTGATAATCTATTGAGATATTAACCTGTGCTTAATTCTAGGGATATTTTTTCCTCCCCAATTCCCAGGGAGTAGGTAGGCTTTTTTGCTCTTTCATCTTAGGGGAGCTTTCATCAAGAAGAGACATTTGGTCTATTAGTTTTGGTTCTCAAGTATGCATACCATCTTCCAGGCTGGCTCCGGCCTAACAGTCACAATCAGATACATCTGTTTATCCAGCCATCCACCCTTCTGTGCACTCTGCCTCTTTGCAAGGTAGATTTGGGGAGGTATAATGAAATGTACAAAGGCTATACTTAGAATCAAAGTAGTAGGGAGAAAAAAAAGATTATTATTCTAGGAAACCTAGACTGGAAAAAGCTATAGATTGAATTGTGTCCCCCCAAATTCATATGTTGGAGTCCTAACCCCAGTACCTCAGAATGTGACCTTATTTGGAAATAGGGCTGTTGCAGGTATAATTAATATCAGGTCATACTGGAGTATAGTGGGCGCCTACTTTAATATGACTAGTATCCTTATAAAAAGGGTAAATTTGGACACAGACACTCACATAGTGAGTATAGAAAGAATGCCATGTGAATATGAAGGCAGAGGTTAGGGTGATGCGTCTACAAACCAAGGAACCACCAGAAGCCAGGGGAGAGGCCTGGAAGAGTCTTTCTCACTGTGCTCAGAGAGAACCAGCCCTGCCAAGACCTTGATCTCAGACTTCAAGCCTCCACAACTGGGACAATAAATTTCTGTTGTTTAAGCCACCAATCTGTGACAGTTTGTTATGGCAACCCTAGCAAACTAATACATGATCTTAAACATAAAATTTGGTTTTCTACTTAGACGACCTCTCTTCTTTTTCAAAATTGTATTTTGAACTTGATTGGTTGTGTCGTGTATGACATAGACTTCTACACATTTTCTTAGCCATCCAAGTTGAATGATAAATACTATTTTTCCATATTTTAAAATATCAACCTGAATGGCATATATAGGATATGGAATTGCCCTCTCAGTTCATAAGCTCCACCCCGTTCATACACAAAGTGCTTACCAAGCAAATGAAATTCACAAATATACCACCTTGAACTTATTTTACTCATCTCCCTTTATTAGTGGTTTGACCTTGACTTCACCCTGGTTTTGATTCCTTAAAAAGGGGAGAAAATTTGGCGTGGCTCCCAATTATATTTGGCCTTTTGCAATTTGTCTTCCTTAGAACTTCCTTCCTCTCTTCCCTCCCACCCAGTCCAGTTAATTCAACAGTGGTTTATTAACTACCATTGCTGCAATCTCTGTACATTTTTTTCAACAGCTACTTCTAAGGGATCCATGTTAAGCAGGCACTGTGCTAGGCACTGGGAATATAGCAGTTCACAAGACACAAAATGGTCCTTTGGAAAGAACCCTTGGGCACTGTGTTGAGGTTTACAAAAGAATCACAGTATAACATTTTGTGGCCTAAATTTTTGTGCTATCTTCTTTTTAGTGTAAATAATTATAGTGGCTTTAATGATGCACCAATTCAGACATGATTATGTATCTCCTATATACATACCAAGGAGATCACAACATCCTGGGTGTGTAAAATTATGGAATCAAGGTTTCTTCCAGGCTAATAATCATAATATCCTGGCAACCCAAAGGACCTTCTCTTATTAAAAAAAATTTTTTATCCAAGTAATACATGCAGAGAATATAAGAAATCATAGAAAACTAAGTTTTCTTGCTGAAAAACTGTCCCTTCTCCTACCCTACTCTAGCCCATGCTCCAGAGGCAACAACTTTCAACTCTTAGAACTTTTTCCCCCCTGCTGCTTCTTCCATATTTATAAATAATATTCCTGATATTTCTTGATATATCCATTTTAGATATAATTTATTGAGTTCCTATTGTCATAGATAAAAATTTCATCCTTCCCAGCACCCCCTTGTCATCACCACATTCCAACATCCCTTCTCATCAGCCTGCCCTTAGAGTTCTACAGCACATTTTGGTTAAACAGGCATGTCAACACTGTTATGGTTATGTAAATAATAACCATTGCTATTCTAAGTTTCTTTCTCAGACAACTTTTGGCTTCTCCTATGATTAATAATTGCCTGTTTGAAAGATACCTCTGTTTAGTGTGTAGACTTTGAATAATCCCCCTGTTTTCAACCTGGTGTCTCCCCCAAAGCCTTGCCTGCCCTGATGCTTGGTGACCCTACCTCAGAGCCCCTCAAGGTTTCTGCTGAGTGAAATGATTCACTTGGTGGGGGGGGCTTCTCCCATGCAGATACTTAAGTTGTCACTTCCTCTGCTTTACTCAGTCAGTAACCAGACTTATATCTACTTAATAGCATCAATACTTTTTTCTTACATTGGAATTTTAAAAAGATTTGGGAAAGAAAAGAAATTTAATATGCATATTCAGAAGTCCAAAATTCCTCTCTTAATAAATCATTCATTTCTCTCTAGTGGACTCAAGACCAAGAGGCATCTCTGTCCAAGCCGTCCCCAGTGTAGGCTCATTCATTCTCATCTCAAGCATGTGATATAATAATTTACAATTTTCTTTCTTCAGCTTCTATCTCTCCCTCTCTTCCAACCTTTTCCATTTTACAAGTGGTTCTTAGATTGAAGGAAAAATGTAAAATGATATAATGTTCTCAGTGGGTGAAGATTCTTACATATATGAATTGCACTTACTGTAATAGAAAATTAAAGTCAATAATCTAAATTCTAATAACTTCCCTCACCTCAGTACATCTATGACAAATGAAATAGTTTCTGAATTGATAAAGCAGCACAAATTATACTAGGGAGAGAAAGGGCTTTCAAAGTCCAGAATGCTGAGGGATTAATTTATTATCTGAATTCATTCTCACTGATGGCCTGAATTTACAGATCAATATATTTGTGTAATTAAATGAGATGCCTACTTTAGTCTGGATGCTAAAAGACCAGAGAGATGGAGTCTAAACTGGGAATCTTCAGCAAAATTTAAACTTTCTGGGTGGAAATGGCAGCCTTCTATAGTTGATATTCTCACACTGCTTTATTTGTAATTGTATTGATTGCTTGGCATGTCACATTCCAGGAGTTCTGTAAATAAATTAGCTCTCATACAGCAAAGTAACTTTGTGATGGGTTAGTGCTAGCTAATAATTTCATTATTAATCAAGATGACCAGGATTCTTGCTCAGACTATTTTGAGACATGTTGGCTTTAAGAGGACAAAGGCAGCATCTTTCTTGTTTCTAGAATAGGGCTTGCCACACAGTGTTCCAAAGATCCTCCAAAGTATTCCACCATTGGCACTTCCTGATTTAGCCCAGGCAGGAGGCCGTCTCTAATGGCTACCCTCTGGATCACTCTGATTCCATTTTCTAGGAGAGCAAGATTCCATCATCTGGAAGTTGTCCTGCCTCATATATATGCAGGGAATAAAAAGATCCTTGATATTCCTACAGGCAACCTATATCATAAATACATCTTACGTGAGAGGAAAAGGATCTGCTTCATGTTAGGTTGTAACACTGGGTGAGGCAGACATAGGACCTTATACATCTAGCGGACCACATTATCTCCAATGTCTAGCAGAGAGTGGACACTCAACAAATATTTGCTAGCTGGCAACACGTCTTTTCCATCATAGAATTTACAGTCCAGCTGGCAAAGAAACCATGTAATAAGAAATTATAGTGAACTATGATAAGTACAGAGGAAAGTGGGGAGTCAGTGAAGAGCTCCCGGAGAAAGTGATGTTGGAGTGAAGGATGAGTGGGACTCAGCCAACCAGCAGTGGCTGGGCGGGTAATAGAGAGACTGTGGGAGGAGGGGACCATTGCAGCAGGGAATGTTCCAGCAAGAGGGAGTAGCACGAGCCAAGGCTTGGAGAAGGGACAGAATTTAGAAAGAAATTGACTGTAACTGGACAATAGAACGAGTGGATGTCTAAAAATAAAGAGGAGGCAATAAGGGAGAGTCATAAAATCTGCATTTAAGAGTTTGGGTTTTATTCTAAATGCCATGGGTAACTCTTGAAGGGTTTTAAGCCAGGGAGTGACAGAACCTTCCATGAAAGCTGGCAGGCTGTTCTCACAGGGACTTGGATTCTTGAACTTCCGTGGAAAGGCTGAAGGGCAAACATCATCTCTTTCCTTGGCCATATTCCAGGGTCTATTTTTGAATATTGGCAAACTAAAATTCATAACTCCTACTGAAAGTAAAATAACTCCTTGGATCTGATCCTGCCTAGTCTTAATTACTTTCCAGAGTCCGTGTAAAATTGACACCTGGTATTTATTAAGGTGGGATCTACTTCTCAAGGCTCCTGGAAGTCAGGCCATATCAAAGAACTTGCTCAAGCCCCAGATATTTCTCTCCAGCTGTCCCTAACTCCTTGCAGGTAACATTTCCTAATCTTGTGGGGTTTGAGAATTTGTTACAGAAACGCAAGCTGGACTAGATTTAATACTCAAATCAGGATATATCATTTCACTAAGGCAATATCCCAAGTTGATATTTATTCTTTTCCAAGATCACCAGAACTTTGTGGCAGGCTATTTTGTTCCACCCATCAGGTTGTTGGAGGAGGCCACTGAAGTCTACTCTGGTAAAACTGATTATCATGAGAGTCTTCGTTGCAGTGTCTCCCCACTCTTTCCCATCAAGCGCATGTTTATTAGTGCTGGAACAGCATTGCCTGTTGCTCTCCTGACAGTGAAAACCATCTGTGCATCAGTGCCAGACTGGCTCCTCCAGTGTTTCCTCCTAGAGCAGTGCTTGTGACTACTCTGACTTTCTTTGGCTCTCTGTCTCCCCTCTATTTCCCCCTGGGCCCTGGTAATAGAGTTCCAGTGATGGAAGAAGCACAGAAAATGCTTGGTAATCAGATGGACCCGGGTTTCAATCTTGATTTTATTATCTACTCAGTAAAATATCTAGGGCATAATATTTATTTTCTCAGCTTCATTGTCCTCACTTGTAAGACAGGGTAACACTATCCAATATACAAGACTGTTGAAAGGATGAAATGAGGGAATATGAATGAAGTGCCTAGCACAACGCGCGGCACATTTAATGCTCAATAAATGGCAGATGCTGCTACATTCGTGAGAAAAATGTTAACCTTTGGCATCTTATCATTAGAAAACCAAGTCTGAATGTTAAAATTAGCCAGCACTCCAGGCTAGAGGAGCGTATGCAAATCACATGCAGATGTGGCCTTCACTCTGGAGAAAATCCCAAAAGACAGCTACTTCCTGTCATCAAGAAGAAAATGTCACAGAGATTGAGGAAGCAATTGTCTGTGTGAGAGATTTGAGATATTGTGTGTTTTTCTTTTTTTCTTTTTTTTTTTGCGGTACGTGGGCCTCTCACTGTTGTGGCCTCTCCCGTTGCGGAGCACAGGCCCCAGACTCGCAGGCTCAGCGGCCATGGCTCACAGGCCCAGCCGCTCCGTGGCATGTGGAATCTTCCTGGACCGGGGCACGAACCCGTGTGCCCTGCATCGGCAGGCGGACTCTCAACCACTGTGCCACCAGGGAAGCCCATGTGTGTTTTTCTTTAATTGAGGTATAGTTGATGTGATATTTTTTCCTCTTACTGATTCTTAGTTTCCTTATCTGTAAAATTACTATTTTAGATTAAGTGACTTCCATATAGTTTTAGTTCCATGTTTCTAAAGTACCAGGGATGTGTTTTAACCACATTACAGTTTTACTAAGGGCTAAGGCCTAGTGGGTGGGATAGGGAGGGTAGGAGGGAGACGCAAGAGGGAGGGAGTATGGGGATATATGGATACGTATAGCTGATTCACTTCGTTATACAGCAGCAACTAACACAACAATGTAAAGCAATTATACTCCAATAAAGATGTTAAAAAAAAATCTGTGTACAGCTAAGAACACAATTGTATAGTCTTGTGTGTGTATATGTGGTACCAACAGAGTACATAAGAAGATCCATATTCGAGAATATTTATTTTTGGTTTTTATGTTGTTCAAAAATTTTAGTCATGATCACCACGGGGATTTTGAGAAGAGCTTACTCCTAACTCCACCCATATTGATGATGGCTTGACTTTGCCTCTTTCCTCAACAGTCTCGCAGTCTTGAGGAAACCTGCCATACTTTTTTATGTGAATAAGTAATTCAAGTGGTTGGTGTAATTGGTGTGTGTGTGTGCACCAGAGACAGACCCTTTGACTTCAAAGGTTGGCCCAGATTTTATGAAGAATATTAAAGGCCCTGCCTGTTCCAAATGTATGTCCTACTAATCCAACATGGATTCTTCTTTTAATGTCCCATATTGTGTGTCTCTTTAAATATTATCAAACCCCATGACTTCAACTACCACCTTAATATTGTAACTCCGCCCCCTCCCAAGTAGTTCTAGCTCTTCAGAGAAAGCTCGAGTCCAAAAACATGTATTTCAGATGAAACCAGTGTATTCAGCACACTGCTAATAAGGCAAGGTGATTGATTCCTTTTCATTTGTTCTGAGTGCAATTTGCTTCCTTATTGTTATGAGTCGTTTATCTCATTGGTAATGCGTCTTACTTCAACAGTCACTTTTTGTTTTGACAGACGGCTTGTAGAAAACTATGGTGGTATGTGAAGTAATGGGGGTTGGCACTAGTATTTTTAGCATGAATTGCAGGTCAGGCTAGACATTGTTAGGGAATGAAACTAGTAAAATAAGCAGGATATGCACATAGGAATGCATTTATAATTAGAAAAGTTGGAAAGTACCTGTATTATTACTGCTGGCTGGTAATTTTGCCTAACATTTGATAGTTTAAAAAACACCCTTGCGGGGGCTTCCCTGGTGGCGCAGTGGTTGAGAGTCTGCCTGCTGATGCAGGGGACACGGGTTCATACCCCCGTCCGGGAAGATCCCACATGCCGCGGAGCGGCTAGGCCCGTGAGCCATGGCTGCTGAGCCTGCGCGTCCGGAGCCTGTGCTCCGCAACGGGAGAGGCCACAACAGTGAGAGGCCCGCCTACCGAAGACAAACAAACAAAAAACAAAACAACAACAACAACAAAAAACACCCTTGGACTTCCTTGGTGGCACAGTGGTTAAGAATCCGCCTGCCAATGCAGGGGACACGGGTTCGAGCCCTGGTCTGGGAAGATCCCACATGCTGCAGAGCAACTAAGGCCGTGTGCCACAACTACTGAGCCTGCGCTCTAGAGCCCACGAGCCACAACAACTGGAGCCCTCAAGCCTAGAGCCCGTGCTCCGTAACAAGAGAAGCCACTGCAATTAGTAGCCCACGCACCACAAGGAAGAGTAGCCCCCGCTCGTCGCAGCTAGAGAAAGCCCGCACGCCGCACGGAAGACCCAATGCAGCCAAAAATAAATAAATACAGGTATATAAAAAAAAATAGAGAAGCAATTATTTAAAAAAACCCAAAGCGCCCTTATATTAGACTCTTGGTTATTCTATCTATGTATTTTTGAGACTGGGCTATATGTACAAACAAGTTTGCCTGTTCTGATCGAATTGCCTGTAAAACATTGGTTTAAAAACCCCTCAAGTCAGTGAATAATTAATTTTAATGTTTTTTTTTACTAACTTGATATTTCTTTTTACTAAAGAATAAATCAAAATAATTAAACTGGTTTGTGTATGAAAAAACTCTATGTGTATAGCCTTCATTTTTTTGGAAGTTGAACTCTAACTTCTCTCAAAGTTCAATGTCAGTATTCCTCCCAGGTTTACATGTATTCCTCCTGGGACCCTTGTTCCTTACTGGACCTCTGCTTCTGTTACTAGTAGCTTCAATGGTCAGAAATTTACCAGGGCAATACTGGGAAAGTGGCAGGGAAGAGGAGACTAAAGTTTAGAACAGGAGCTACGAGGAAGGGAATAGATATTGTCGAGCTGGAAAGAGAGGGCATGAGAAGGCCTGGGAGAAGAATTTGAAAGCAGATGGTAGAGTTAGGCTGAGTCACAGATAAGGATGCTATAGTTGGTATTTAAGACTAAAAGCCTGGACCAGAAGAGCCAGAGTACTGGGGATAGATGAAACCGATGATCAAAAACAGGAGATTGTCACTGAGTAAGAAGGATAAGCGAATAAGTGAAAACTAGAGGTCAAGATGAGGTCGCAGTTAGAAAAATTACCAGGAGAGCAGCGGCAGACACAGGTCCAAGAAATAAGAGAGCTTTAAAACTAAATTCAGTCAACCCCACAAGTCTATTTCCTGCTGAAGCAGGACCAAAAGCATCCAGAGGCCTTGAGGGTTAAGATCAATGCCATCCTCAACAAGTCACCATCCTAACAGATATCAAGAGCAGGAGAGGGGGTAAGTGGTACAGAGGGTCCTTCTGAGATGCTCAAATTAAGTCAGTCATTTTAAAGACATGTGTTGACTTTGTAATTATATTTTCCAAAGAAAAATTTGTCATGGGTGGCTTGATATTATGATATAGAGTCTGACAATAGGAGAAAAGTATTTAATATTAGGGCTCTCTCAGAATATCCAGGCCAAACAGTTGCTGCGGTTACTCTGGAGTGGAAAAAAAGACAAGAAGAGTGATTTTGTGTAGCATTAAGAATTAACTTACAAATAGAAGCCTCAGTCCGCCACAAAAGGGACTAATGTGATTCATGGCTCCAACGACCACATTAAAAAAAAAAGTAACACATCTTCTATTAGACAAAAACTGAAATGCTTGGATAGGCCACTGTGGTCATAAAAAACAAAGACTTTAATCTGCTAATGTTTATATTTTATTTTATAGAAAATATCTATCATTGAGTTCTCAAAGGATCATAGAGTACTGAAAAATGATATATTGATAAAATACAGCATAAGGAATATGGTCAATAATACTGTAATATCAATAAATTTGTATGAAGACAGATGGTTATTAGGATTACTGGGGTGATCATTTCCTAATGTATTTCAATGTTGAATCACTATGTTGTACACCTGCAACTAACATAATATTGTTCATCAACTATACTTCAACAAAAAACCCTGTAAGATTCCACAATTGAAAAAACATAGAAGAGTGATAATAAAGTCATTTTTGAGCCTTAAAAAGGTAGATTAGTATCAGGCAAAATAAAACAACCTAACTCTGCTGGAGGAGCAAAGTAACTCCTGAGGCCCCTTTTGAAAAGGAACATTCTATTCGAAGCTCCTTTGAAGACAGTAAAGCAGGAAGACTTTCTGGGGGGTTTGATTTGCAGTCAATAATGTACTGAGAGTCTCTCAAATATAAATACTTGTAGGCAACCCACTGTGATGCAAGGGTGTTTTACTAGCCAAGTCTGGGGTCATTGAGCAGTAAGAAACTTTAGAAAAGTGAGCATTATAAGAAATGAAATACAGGACTGTCCATTTTTTTTTTCTTTGTGATCTTAATTATTTGGAGATAACTTCTAAAATCCTATGTGTAAAATTTTCCATTCAAATTAAGTCAGTAATTGTACTTAAAACCCCATCTAGTGACCTGGAGAAGTAGCATATATTTCTCCTCTAAAATGTACTTTAATATATACTTAGGTTGTTTTTATGGAATCTTAATAATCTGAAAATGGCTTACAAACACAGCCTGCCTTTGTATCTATGAAGACAGTAGTCTGATAACTTTAGCAAAATTTTTGGGTTTAATAGAAGGCCTGCTCGTAATTGTACAGGTTGCTGGAAAATATCTTGAATTTCATCTCATACCCAAATATGAGAGCAACTAGACTTGTGCTAGTCCCTTTTTATGAGGGAGCCAACAAGATGTCTTACGTTTCACCAACACAACCTACATAGACAGCATATGGGCAGAGGGATTCCTATAGCAATGTCTAATGCAGTGCTTCTCAAGGTGAGGTTCAAGGGCCATGTGTTTTGGAATCACCGTAGGTGCTAATTAAAAGTGTGGATCCCTGATGAGAAATCATGGGAATCAGAATTCCTAACCAGCTCCCTAAGTGATTCTAATGCACTGTAAATCAGAGAGCTCCTGTTAATGGCTCTTTTGCTCATTCTTTGGACAAATACAAGGGTGTTTTATTGCTTACCTTGATTATCAGGATCTGGGGGCAAGGAGCAACCTTTTCCTACGAATCCTTCTGGCAATCTGAGCTTGGAACAATTGCAGGCAACCAGCGAAGGCCTCCTTCTAGTGTAACCTGAGATGCTCTCTCTCATGGAGTTTTGCAATTTCAAGTGGAAGATTTTTTGCTGTTTTAAGACTTACAGTTTTCCACTTTATAGCTTTTCCCATCCAACTGTGAGGAAAAGACTTAATGTGCTTTTTGTTTTAATTTTTTTTATTTCTGTGTTTTCTTTCCCCTTTTATTCAGGACCTCTTTGTAATTTCACTATACATTTGTTCAACTGAGAAATAAGCATACTTAATTTTTACTTTTTTGCTTATGATGATTGCTTTCTATGTTTTAGTACCCTCTTTTCTCTCCCTTGTTTTCTTTGATACTTTTGAGACTTTTTTTTTAATGTTAAGTAACCTTTCTCTCAGGGCAATATCTTTTAAAAAATCTTCCTTCAGGGTAATTGTGTCTTTTCTCCTTTACATCTGGTTTTCTGGGTACTGGTTAGGGAGGGACCCTGGCCTGGTTTCTGCTTCCTTTCAGACTGAAAGATAAGATAATGAGGAGGGACATCACTGTCCCAGATGGGCTCTGGCTCTGGCTCCTGATTTTGCAAATGCTGGATTTTCTCACCCTTTCTTTTCTCACACAAGACGTCACAAAAGCAGAACTTCCGTGGTCCTTGTGGCCCTTTCCAGGAAGGAAAAAAATATCTTTTCTCTCCTAGTTTTCTCTTTCTCCTCTTACTTCTTCTTTTTAAGCTTACTTTAATGTTGATATGCTCAAAAAGAAAAAAAATAAATTTTATTGTATTTTTCCAGAATTTTTGATGACTTAAGGAGTTCAGAGAAAAGTAGGAATAGAGGTTAGAAAGGAATTCTGGGCCACTGGTTTTCAAAACACTTGGTAACACATACCCATAAAAGTAGTTAATAATTTTACAATCTGAACTCTACTCACTACTATGAAAGGCATTTCCTTAGTTTTACACTCTGAACATAATGCTTACATTTACCCTTGTTGGGTTTGACAACTACCTTATCAGGGATAAAAGGGGGTAAATATAGATTTAATAAATTAAAATTAACAAAGAATTCTCAAACTTCATTGTATCCAATATTTTCAAGTTTCTCTCTACTGTTTTTTTTTGTTTGTTTTTACAAGTACAGTTTATAAGTAGATCTGATTTACATCTTTTTTCCCCCTCTATAATTTAATTCCCTCTAAAAGTTCCGGAACATGAGTGCTTAAGTCTATAGGGTGATAATATTGTTTTTAGAAAGAGATAACCATGAAGAGTTATGTGGTGTGCCAATAAGATCCGTTTTCTAGAAAATAGATTCAGGTTTGCTTCCCTATGACTGAATGATAAGGGAGGATACAATTTTTGGTAATTCTGGGTTAGGTGATCCAATCTCGTTGTTTTTGTTTCCTTTTTATTTAGTACCTTTTCATAATAGTGATAAATTTGCTACTTACTAGTTCGATTGAAGAATCAATATTATTATTATTATTTTTTTTTTTTCGGTACGCGGGCTTCTCACTGTTGTGACCTCTCCCGTTGCGGAGCGCAGGCTCCGGACGCGCAGGCTCAGCGGTCATGGCTCATGGGCCCAGCCGCTCCGCGGCATGTGGGATCTTCCCGGACCGGGGCGCGAACCCGCGTCCCCTGCATCGGCAGGCTGACTCTCAACCACTGCGCCACCGGGGAAGCCCAAGAATCAATATATTTAATTTTTAAATTTTTTGTCTACAATGTTGCTTTTAGTTTAGTACCCCCTCCGGTACACACACATACACACACACACACACACACACACACACACACACACACACACACCATTCTGGAATTTGGATTACATTAAGGTTCAGATATTCATTTCTTTCATCCAATTCTATAATTTGTTTGGACACCTCCAACTAGCAATGGGCAAGTCAAATATTTAAAAAATGCAGCCATTAAAGTAAGACAAAAAAACCTTTTACTTGTTTTTTCCCGACTTTGGATTTCCTAATGAATATAACAGACAGTAGGAATGCTTTAGGGGAATACATGCTAAACGTTATAATATCCCTATCATATTATTTCTGTTTCCTTGGTATTTGGCAGGCATTACCATGCCCTCGACTCCTCTTAGCTTTTGCCTTTTTGGCAGGAAATTTCTTTGGTTTATTCTTTTTTTAAAATATATAAATTTATTTATTTATTTGTTTGTGTGTTTTATTTTTGGCTGTGTTGGGTCTTCGTTGCTGCGCGCGGGCTTCCTCTAGTTGAGGCAAGCAGAGGCTACTCTTTGTTGTGGTGCGCGGGCTTCTCATTGTCGTGGCTTCTCATTGTCGTGGCTTCTCTTGTTGCGGAGCACGGGCTCTAGAGCGCAGGCTCAGTAGTTGTGGCACCCGGGCTCTAGAGTGCAAGCTCAGTAGTTGTGGCGCACGGGCTTAGTTGCTCCATGGCATGTGGGATCTTCCCGGGCCAGGGATCGAACCTGTGTCCCTTGCATTGGCAGGAGGATTCTAAACCACTGCACCACCAGGGAAGCCCCTGGTTTATTCTTTTAATCTTAATTCTATCTGACTGGACCTCAACCCATCTTAATGGAAACATTCTTTAGAGAAGAAAAAAGGCAGCTTAGCTAGAGGCTGGTTGAGGTTTCATTGAAACACCGCTTGTTAAATCTTTATGGTTAAGAAGAGGCCGGAGTGGTCTTAGTACAAACAGAACTACCATATATTGTCATTTTTCTCACAAATCCAAATAAATTGCCATTGCCATTAGTAGAGAGTTGGCAAGACTAAACTAGGCAACATATTCCGTAGAGTATTTCAGAAACATTGTCACAATAGTTAAACTGCATCAAGTTAACTCATAAAAGTGTATTCTATAATATTTGTTTCAGCAATCTTTTTAAAATGTTTCATGTCAAAAGCCTTCTACAAGTAAGTATCCACAGACTTAAAAATTCACAGTGCACAATGCTTGAATAGTGGATACTGGATGTTATAGGTTACCTGGAATGCTGAATAAATGCTAAACACAATGTTTTATGATCAAATACAGAAGTCACAGAATGGAATAGCTATACTACATTTTAACCAACCTGAAGTTTATACTTGGCACGCATTTTAAAAAGTTTAGTTTCTGGTTGAACAGTTTTCTTGTTTGAACAATTATTCCAGAAGTCTGCCCTATTTATATTAAATCCAGTCTTAACCTATTTAGTAGCTACCTTATTAAGGAAGCATTTGGAATTATGTAAGTGCTGATCAATTTCAAATTATGTAATTTAAGGAGAAACTACCACTGAATTGTACTTTAAACAGAAATGGGCTCTTCTTGCATTCATGGGCAATTTACAAGAAGCAGGAAATACTACACAATTACCTGCTTGCCTGGCTTTCATCATGTGATAAATGCAAGGTGAGTAACAGCTGTCACAGATAAACATGATTAGTACTAAAAGATTAGCACCAGGTATCAAAGGGCACATGCACAGAGTCACTACCAGGTGAGTCAGGGAAATTGTAAATTAACGTATTAGCTTGACGCACATGAAATTGCCATTTTGGGGTCAGAAGCAGTGGAGTATTGGCTATTTCATGTGATCAACCTTAGATCTTTCAGAACGAAAAAGGACCTTGGATATACTCTAATCCAAGTTTTCTTAACCTGGGGTTAATATGGACTGACCTCAAGGAGACCAGTAGCCCTAATCCATTTATTAATTCAACTGATAGCGTGGGGAAGCTTATGATGTGCCAAGTACTATGATGGTAACTGGGGATATGCATGTGAGGAAGACTAAGCCCCTTGCCCTCGTGGATATTACATTTCAGTGGGAAAGCCTAGCAACTAATACATAATGCATGATGTCACTACTGAATTGAATGCAGACTTGTATGTCCTATGTTCATGTATGCAATTTTCTGGAGGGAGAGTTCATTGAATTCATGAGAGTGGTTTATGATCACCAAGGGATTGAGAATCAGAAACCTATTTCACCCTCCTCATTTGATAGATGGAAAACCCAGAGCACAGGTGCGGAGGGATTTGCTCATTGCCATGTGGTTCATTAATGGCTGACTTCGAATCATCACCCAGGTGTCCTGTTTCACTATCTGTCACTATTGCACACTGTAGGGGAGGTGATCTATGATTTTTCATCCCTTTTCTGTATTTATTTTCATTTTCACGGGACCTGCATACCATTTTGACTCAACAAATTCATGCCAAGAGTTGAGAATCTGGTCACAGAGACCTCAACCCTGACATGAGCGTTGTAATGTTTTAGCTTTGTGACTTCAGGAAATTGCAGAAACCCTCATGGCCCCAGTAGCCACATTTGTAGAGTGATATAAGTCATAACTGACAAATTATTGTGAGGATTAAATGAGATCATTTACATACACACACACACACACACACACACACACACACACACACACAGGTGTGCCCCCCACATTACTTGGTATAATGCCTTTCACCTGATAAGCACATCAGTTATTGTTATTATTACTCTGTTTAAAATTTTATTAAGCCTGTTCTTTGGTCCCATGTCCCCAGGCTCTAAAAATTCACTCCTCCTGTCTTCACCAGACTCTGATTCGAATGGCATGATTGGACTTTTACTAAATTTAGTAAAATGCAGAGGCAGTAGTGACCAACTACTGCTACAGACTACAGAGTATGTACTCTGGGGCTTGGCTGCCTGAGTTCAAATCCTGGCTCCACCACTTACTATGTATGTAGCCTTGGGCCAGTTACACAGGTTTTTCTGGGCCTTGGTTTCCTCATACATAGAATGGTGATGATAAACTAGCTACCTCACAGAGTTGTTATGAGGATTAAATGAGCTAATACATGTTACAGCAGTCCTGTGAGGTGGACATTATTAGGTTTGTTTTAAATAATCAGACACTTTAACAGATTTGTCTAAAGTCACACTGCTGTATGTGGCAGAGTCATTATCTGAACTCAGAGTCAGTACTTCAGTGTTTCTCAAAGTCATTAAAATAAAATAGGTAGATGGGGGAGGGCCTGGTGTGCCCTCTCTCCGCAACACGGTGTTTACAAGTCTTTGTCCTCGGGAGCTGCCCAGAGTGCCCTCTCTTCATTGGCGTTTGGCCAACCCTCTGTGACAGGACAAACGCCCTGAGGGCTTAAATATGGAAATCTAGTGGTCTCTTTTGTCATCCTGTTTGAGACTGCTTCAAATACCAGGGTTCCACCAGATTATAAACTGCTCAAGAGCATTTTATGTGTCTTCATTACTCCTAGCAGTACTGTACACAATGCTGGGCACATAGTAGATTCTCAAGAAATTTTATGCCTGTTTCAGATGAGTTTTCTCATTCTTTCTTCCTTGTGCTTTTATGTGTTGTCTGAGTTTTATATGATAAATGTGGTATTTTTTTAGTAAAAAATTAAGCTATTTTCCCTGTAAAAAAGCAACATGTGGTTTGATTGGTTGATGACTTGCCATATCTATCCCTTTGAAATCTATCCTTTCTCTTTAGTAGGCCAGGGGATGTGGCTGTCTCTGTCCAAAGGGATCCTGATTGATCTTCTCTGGTGGCAACAGGGCTCTGCCCCCTCCTTCCTGCGGGGATAAAGGAGAGGCTTGGAAGAGTGGTTGGATTGGAAGGCCCTGGGGGCCAGCTGTTTTTCCCACAGTCCTTTCCTCAGTCTCTGACTCAGAGTGAAGCTGGCTCTGTTTTCTGATCTCCCCTTTCCTCTCCATACCTCGTGTCCTAGAGTTGTTTTCCAAACAAAGAACAGGCCATGTAAAGTCTGTGACCCAAGCTTTATTGATATGGAAGACAGATGAGTGAAAAGGAAACCAGACCTCTTCCAGCATTCTGTGAACAAAACATATTTTAGAGGAAACTGGTTCTTTTATGATGAAACGTAGACAGTGAGGGAGGGGCTAAATTCCTAGTGTGATGTCTGTCTTCTTACTCCCATCCGTTCAGAAACTCTCTCTACCTCAGGATCATTTTTGTTTGTTCTAAGAATTATTTTGTGTGCGGAAATGTGTCTGTGTGTTTGTGTGAGCAAGAGATATATCATTTTCTTTTTTATTGTTACAACTAGAGAAAGGTTTGAAATTTTTGCCTATTTCATTTTCACAAAATTAAACCTGAAGTAAAACATACATTTTATAAATAGTGTTAATTGATGTTGCTGATAATGCCGGGCAAAACTTGGGTAGCATTTTCCATAAAATAAGGATGATGGATTTGGCAAAGATGGAAAATATCGGATGAGAAGCATTTAGCCTCTTTCCAGAATCAGGGTGCCCTGTAAGGCTCTGAGGTGGTGCATTGGGGAAGGTGTCAAAGGGTGAGAAACAGCACAAGCGAGTAGGCAGCAAAAAGGTTGATGGCAAAGAAATCTCCAAGGACTGCAAAATATACCCTCAAACATAAACTTGAATGTAACTTATCTATATAGTTGAAGAAAATGGATATGTATATTTTCTATTACACAGGTCTTTTTGTATTTCAAAGAAGAGACACTTTCATATCTTCTTAGGACTATTCACCTGAAGTGTCCATTGAAGTATCCCTAAATGGCAGAGGAGTAAGATGGATATCTTCAATCTGTAGAGAAGTTGGGTTTGGGAGCATATTCTCAAGCAGTGTATAGGAAATTTTAAAATTATTTTGTGTCTCCTGTTTTATTTTTTAAAATCATATAAGCTTAAAAAAAATCTTAAAAGAGATGTTCTAGGCGATGTATCAGACTTACTATTTGGCTTGAACCACCTTTGTCACTGTGTAGTACCTATATGCATTTCTGTTTATTTCTGTTGAAGAAACATGGCCTTAGATGAGGGAGAGCTTTTTTTTTTTTTTAAGGATAAACAGAGGCAAAAGAATAACAAGAAATTATTTGTGGTTTCTAGATTCACCCCGGGTGTCTAGGTTTGTAGGCAGGCCCAAGTCATTTGACATGGAAATCTTTTGAAGAAGATGTATGTTTTAGTCACTCTGTTCAGGAGAAGCCATGTGCATTATACATATTTTATGGAGCTTTTATGTACTGAATATCTAAGTACAAGTATTTAACAAATAATATTTGCATAATGTTGTACAATATCTGACAAATAATTAGAACTTACAAAAATACTAAACATGCTTGAATTATCCTCTGAGTTAATCTGAATTATCATAAGCTGAACTGCTATGTCAAAGAATGAAAGAAGAGTGGTAGGTTTTGTCATTTGAAGGGACCAGTATTGCCGTAAGAGCAGACTCGAAGACCAGGGAAAGAGAAACCAGAAAGTATCTCGTCACATTAGGATCTTTATCCTAAGGAGGCATGAGGAAGGCCTGGAAAGATGTAGAAGGCATATCCTGGAGAAAACCCACACCAATTTAAGGGGCCAAGTTTTATGTGCCCATGTTTGACTTAAAGACATATATTAAAAATACAATCCATACCAGGAAAGTCATGGAATTATCCATTAGAGAGCTAGAATGGACTTCAAGCAACCATGATGTTCCATCAACATTCACATCATCTCCATATTACAGCTGGACAACTGAGGTGAAGACAGTTGCCCAAGTTCATGTGGCTCACAGTGGTAAAACAGAGATCATCACCCAGGTTTCCTGCGGCTAGGGCAGAATTCTTTCAGCTTACACTCTTTTGCTTTCCCATGAGTCAAACAGTGTGGTCGGTGTCTTCTGGGTGGTGATTCAAGCAGTTTGTTTTTAAAAAATATACAACTTTAAAAGTAAGTAATGTAAGCGCTTTAGGTGATAGAGATAGCATGGTCACAACCAGCATGCTTAGGAACGCTTTTTTAAGTATGTCAGGCTTCAATATGGAGAGGCCAGTATCTTCAGTGAATGAATCATTCAAGTCCTAATTTAGTGAAAATACTACAGTCCTAGGGAATATTTTTATATGGAGTTCCCCTTAGCAGTCTAATTTTAAACAGCTGGGACTCATTTGTTAAGCTGTAGTCTATTCTACTCTTTGAAAAGACTGATATGTTTTTTGTCCCGTGCAGAAATGGAACTTTCCAGAAAGTCTGAACACATTGCCCTACTTGAACTGATACGATAACAGCTGCCTGGGGACCCTGCTGGGCAGCTTGGGCCTTTTGTCCTCCACCTGTGTCCTGCTATGAGAGTTATGCTGTGATAAGTACTGATTCAAGGCTGAGGGACTGGCTGCCTTCCAGGATCCCATTGTTTATGCCCTTTCTTGTATTGAATGTTCTGTTTCTGTACTTACTGATGTTGCTGAATCTGATCAAGAACCCAGGTGTCCCCCCTCTTGCAGATCCATGTCATCTTGAAGGTTCAGGAATCCATAGTCTACTTGGAAAAGAGGAGTAAAGGAAGAAGGAAGGAAATATTAATTGCCTTGACTCAAAAATATGGTGAGAGAACTTTGCAACATACAGAAGGTTAAAAGATTGCAGCAGCTTCTTGATAGTTTGATTGTGGTTTGTTTTACATAATGCTGTTTGCTGTATGAAGACAGATCCTTATCTAGCAGAGATGAGAAGCAGAACAAGGCCCACCCTGACTTCCCACCTTGCTCTTATCAAGCTGCATGTAACAAATGAATCAACAGGAAATTTTGCTGGAAGAAGTTGATGGTTGGGGGGTTACACAGCAAGCAACGAATGGTTTATAAATATCATGAGGCCAAGCACTGACCTTTCCCCCACTGCAATGTGTTGGGGTCCATGTTAAAAATAAGATGAGTATATGTCAAAAGCAAACCACTGGGGCTTCTCTGGTGGCGCAGTGGTTGGGAGTCCACCTGCCGATGCAGGGGACGCGGGTTCGTGCCCCGGTCCAGGAGGATCCGTGGCCGCTGGGCCTGCGTGTCCGGAGCCTGTGCTCCACAGCAGGAGGGGCCGCAGCAGTGAGAGGCCCGCGTACCGCAAAAAAAAAAAAAAAAAAAAGCAAACCACTGGCTTTGGGGAAGTGTTTTGTTCTCTGGGAAGCATCCCTTGTCTGATATGGTACACGATGTTCCAGCTCATACTGTCCAGATGTACAGCTAAACCCTTCTACAGAGAGAGGGAATGATGGAGTACAGTGTAGCTACAATGTAGTTTAATACAAGCAAGTTATCACTCATAAATTTCTAGGCTCAGTTAAAGTACAACTGAATCCTTGTCAGGTGCTCTCTGCTGTTCTAGTTTACTTTAGAACCCTGAGTTTCAGGGCTTAGATTTATCTGGATAGATCCACCAGTACTGAATCATTCATTCCTCAGTTCAACAAATCTTCATTGAATGCTGTGCACTGTGCTGGGCATTCAGGACCCTGAGAATCTGATAGTTGTAACTCCTGATGACATGGATCTTGTAGAGAATCTATTGCTTTTAACCTTAATCTACTTTCTAAAGCGGCCTTTCTCAAGCAGTTCCATAAGAGAATTAAGCTGTACAGAAAATGATTTGAGTGACTATTTTCTCAACTCTTCTAAGGATGGAAGTAGTTGGTATCATTCCAGATGCATTGGAGATAAATTCATTCATCACCTACAATGCATGCCTTAAGCCACTATGGCTAAATGGACGCTGGTTGATGAGTGTTTCTCAAAAGGAACAGGTCCTAGCTTCTTAAAGCCCCCGCGGGCTTCCCTGGTGGCGCAGTGATTGGGAGTCCGCCTGCCGATGCAGGGGACATGGATTCGTGCCCCGGTCCGGGAGGATCCCACATGCCGCGGAGTGGCTGGGCCCGTGAGCCATGGCCGCTGAGCCTGCGCGTCCGGAGACTGTGCTCTGCAACGGGAGAGGCCACAGCAGTGAGAGGCCCACGTACCAAAAAGAAAAAAAAAAAAAAGTCCCCGCTACAACCTTGGTCAAAACTAGTAACGAGCAGACATTAATAGGGATTAGGAGATTCGTAACACCCTCCCTATCCCATACACAACTGGCCTTGAGGAGAGAAAGGACAAATAAAACTCAGTAGATTCTCTTAAGAAAAGTAACCCTTCATGTTGAATAAGTTGGGTGACTATTTTATGGGTGAAGATGCTGTTCAGAGATGATTGTAAGATACATTGACTTTGGGAAGGATGTGAAGCAGCTGAGAGTCTCTGGGGACTAAAGAAAGGTGAGGACCAGACATTTAACAGAAACTGCTGTGAATGTACAGTGCACTAGCATCTCTTTAAATGTTTTTGAGAGCTAAAAATAAAGATTGGAATTCCCATTTTCCTCATGCATTTTAAAGAAAACAACTCTCTTGGCCTGGACCACATGGATTTTGGTTTGAATAGGATTACACTCCTGTGAGCTTAGGTGCACCAGCTCAACAGTTTGCTGAGGAGCCTGTGATGTGATTCTTGGGTACTAGCTTTTATTCTAACAGGTTCCCTATCTCTTGTATTTCAGACCCTCTATCCCGGATCACCTGTTTATCTCTCCTTCTTGTCCCCTCATGTATGTCAGGATTCTCCAGAAAAACAGAACCAATAGGAGACATATATACACACATTGTGTGTATATATATATATGTATATATATATATATATATATATATGTGTGTGTGTATATATATATATACATATATATATAATTTACATATACATATACAACTACAATATGCATGTATATATATATTTATACAAGCAGTTCTATTTGTATATATGGATATATGGATACAGATGCAGATGTACAGATTTGTTGTAAGGAATTGGTGGTTCACACAATTAGGGAGGTGTGACCCAGGAGAGCCAATGGTATTGTTCCAGTCCCAGGCCTGAGAGGCAGAAGAGCTGATGGTGTAATTTCCAGTCCAAGTCTGAGTCCAAGGGCAGGAGAAGACTGATGTCTCAGCTGAAAGACAGTGAGGTAGAGAGAGAGTGAATTCTTCCTTACTCCTTTTTTGTTGTATTTAGGTCCAAAAAGGATAAGATGGGGCCCACCCACCTCGGGGAGGACAACCTCTTTTACTCAGTCTACCAGTTCAGTTGCTAATTCATCCAGAAACACCTTCACCTAGAATAATGTTTAACCAAATATTTGGGCACAGTGTGGACAGGTGGACAAATAAAATTAACCGTCATACTCAGCCAGTTCTTTAAATGGCTGTTGCCTATGCTTGTACTTTTTTCTTTAGCCTTTGCATTCCATTTCCTTCTGATAAGCCACCCCTCTGCCCCAAACATATGTGTACATAAGTCAGACACTTTGCTTACACTTCTACCCTGAGTAAACACTAACTTTAAAACTTTCTACTTATCCTTTTGCAGTATTTGAGTACTCATATTATGCAGGCTGATGATAAGCTCCACTGACTTACATTAAAGTTTAAAAGTGTTCCAGGCTGTATATTTATATTGTTACACAGACTCCACCTTTATTCTATTCCTTTTCTTCTCATGCCTGCATATTATATTACCAGCCTCTTTCCTCCTAGTTTAATGTTTCGACGGACAGTGATCTTACTTAGGGACAAGAGAATTCCCCACACAGAAGAAACATGTGTCTGTAAGGACTGATATTGAATAGGATTGAAATGCTTGGCGTTTTCAGTCAGCTACATCTTGTCTCCATCAGTGTGCTGTTGTGTCTGGGACCCTCAGAATCCTGACTCATTCCATGAGTGAAAGAGAAAATATTTCAATTCTGTGTTTTACTTTTCTATCTTAAGTGAAAAAGGAGTAATAGTTTAATTAATAGTTTAATGTTCTTTACATTTATCTCTGGATTTCAACCAGTTCATCTCCCAAAACTTAATGGACCTGTTTGCAAGAGAAGATGTTGGAAAAGAAGAAACATTGATCATTTCTAAATATGTTCTCAAATACTAATTAATTGTCCAGTGGGTTCAGGGCCTTGTCATTGAGAGCAAAAAATGTTAGTTGGAGGAGTGGAGAGTTGCTGTTGAGTATGCAGAAGGGTTAAGGTTACTATTCTTTATGAAAAAACATCTCACTTTGTTCTTATATCTCATGAAGAGAAATAAAACAGGTCAACAATTTATTGGAAGTAGTCACCATGTTATCATCAAAAGAGCCCTGTTCAACTAAGCATCACATGTTACATGCTTCCACATATTAGCCATAGGACTTTTATCAGAGGAAATGCTTTAAAAAGATGAATCTCTAACATCTCAGATACTTTGATTCCTGTGTTAGATTAAGACACCTTTTTGTCCAGAATAAGTGAAAGTAATATTACCAATGTATGCTCAAGACATTTTGGTGTGTGTGTATTTTAATTGAACGTCAGAAGAAACGTATTCGTTAGGAAATTAAGCACTTTACCTGAAGATTTTTAGATCGACTTATTTGTGAGTAGATCCTTTAACGTTGTCAATTTCAATCAAATTTGCATCATTTAAAAGGGGATGATTTAGGGTTATTTGCTCCATGCAGATGTCCTCATCTGCTTGCTGCTTCTCTCCTGATAACACCTCATCACCGATACATAGGCGCCTCCACTGCACTTTTTCTCAACTAGGGGCGATCAGCAGTATGTTGAACATACATCTGTCTGACCACTGATAAAGTTGTACCATGAGGAGCCTCCTGTTGTAGGCATGGTCACAAAATTCCAGATTTCAGATTCAATTTAGAGAAATCATAAAACGAAAAGGGCTTTGTATTGACTTGCCTGGGTATCAGAAAAACTGCATTTAGTACTTTTCTTATGCTAACCAGGATGACTGTTGAAAGGCGGTTTCCTCTGAACAGAAGTGTAGTGGGGAGTGGAGTCAGAATCAGTAGTCGGGACTAGAAACATGAGGTTTTCAAAGGAACTTAATATGTTACTTAAAAACTCAACCCAGCATGAGAATAAAATCAAGACACACAAAATTTACCCTCTCTTAGAGCAACGGTTGTTAAAGTAATAAATTGCAAATACTACTCGATTGTGATGCACTCCTCCCTAGTAGAAAAGGCACCCACCCTTGACTTAGAACAATGTGACATCTATTCTCATAGTTTTCAGCACTGTGTACCATGTACACAGTGAAACAAAGCTGATTATTTTTAAATACTCTTTTGGTGTGAATTCCTTTGATTTTTTGAAGTACAGATTTTACTTTGAAGTTGACAGCGTTCAAAGCATGAGTTACAAAGCACAGAGAAAGCTATTGCGTAGCATCCATGAGAAGACATTATTTCCTAACTGTATCACTTGCCACGTTTTTAGCTTTATCTGCGGTCAATTTAGCAATGCCTGAGAGCCTTCTCAATAGAGATGTGAATATACTAATATAAAATAGAGCAATATATGTTTTCAGATGTAAGACAAGTATGTATTGAATATACATATTCATTTACATATATATGAATATACATACACATATTTTTTTCCTTTATTTAGTAACACTTTCTCGCAATTACATGTGGCAATGGAGGGAGCTTGGGCTGGGATTTGAAGGATCTTGGTTATAGTTCAGACTACATTACCTATTAGCTATGTGACCTTGGGTAATTTTCTTAACACCTCCAGGGCTCAAATGCACCCTTTCTAAAATAAGGGGGTTGACAGAGGTTCTTAATCTTTCTTTTGGTTATGAGCTCCTATATAAGACTGATAAAATCTATAGATACTCTCCCTAGAAAAATTCATGAATGCATATTGGCACTAAATTTTGTACACCTTTGAGGAAGGTCATTGACTTCCTGAAGTATATACATGGATTTAAGGATAAGAATAGCTAGACAGAACAAGTTTTGAACTTTATATTTCTGTATGATAGGATTCCTCAAATCACCTTTTGATCGTGAGTACTTATTAATAATTAGAACATATTAATGAGTTCTTTGTCTGTTCCTGACACCAAACCTGTGGCTTGGGCTTCTTAAGAAGGATGTTGCAGCTGGAGCTTAGCGCACAGCCTGCTAAGAGAAAATCACGTGTGTGAGTCCACACATCTCTGGAGCATCTGGAGAAAACAGAGCACTGATCCATGTTTACAAAGAAGCCAGAAAATCTGACCTGATAGCAGCTCACACAGAACAGACTTGGGGATTTTACTTGACCACAACCTCACTTTGAGCCAACAGTGTGACATAGTTTCCAAAATTGTCTGTACCAGCCCCTGTAGCCTTTAAAGAACTTGAATGTTCAAATCCTGGACGGTCAAATTCCAGGGCCCAGGACATGATATATTTACAATTTAGAGGCATGTCATGGGGATCATAATTCAATGGGTCATTGTTGGAGTGAAAAAAAATTAAAAGGAGGGGGGCAGGATGAAGAAGGATCTGGAAACTTTGCCATATGAGGAATGGTCACGAAGACGAGGAGTATTTCATCACTGTGTCATCAGGGAAGAGAAATCGAGGTTTCTGGACATGGAAAGTGGAGCCATCTTACTCTGGGTAACTCTAGAGGTTGGAACTAAGCCAGTGGCTAGATTTAATTCAGCATGAGGAAGGGCTTTCTAACAACAGTGTGCAAATATGAGATGCACTTTTTTGTAAAGCAGTAGAAGGCAAGAAATGAAGAAGAGGCTGCATGACCACCTTTCCAGGGAGATTTTGGAAGGGATCCAGTTTGGGGGTGGGAGTGAGAACAGTGGTTGGTGAGAGAGAGGACTTGATGAAATCTAAAGGAAGTTTCTTTTGTCCCTGAGACTCTATAACTCTAGATTTTTGGTGTGGGAGAAGTGGCTTAGGAGAAGTGGTTACTAGAAAGAGAGAATAGTCTTTTCTGAAGTTATAAAGACAACATGAAAGAGGCCTCCTGCTTGGTCACTAATCCCAGAATGTAAGTGTCAGTCTGGCAGTTGTCACTCACTGTGAAAACTGACAGATTCCCTAGTAAAATGTTTGCCCTACAGAATGAAAGGAGCTATCGTAAATATAGCCTGGCCAGACACTGAGACTGCGTTAAGTGGAAATAAGCAGAAATAAGTAGCAATATTATCATACACACAATGCATATTTCATTTAATCTTCACTACAGCCCTACAGCGGAGGCACTGATGACATCATCATCCTCATTTCACAGAAGGAAAATACAGGTATGGATAAGGTAATATGGCAAGTAGTAGTAGAGCTGGAACTTGAACTCAATAGTCTGAGTTTATAGGCCATGCAGTTAATTACACTAGGCCACTACCTCCAACAAATTTGTTCTTGAAAGAGGTCCACAGGGTTATTTAGTCTTTTCCAGGTTCATGGGCCATATGTTATATGTCCACAATGATGTTCAGTAAAGGTTACTTATAAGTCATTGAGCAATACTGATAGAGCACTCTTAACAGGCCAGGCATTAGTCTAGGGTTGGGGATATAGCAATGAGCAAAATAGACACAGAAGTGCCACTTACATGCCAGTGGAAGGAAACAGTTAATATACAAGAAGGACATTTTATAGTCAGTTAGAAAGCAGTCAATACTATAAACATAGTAGGAAAGGGGGTAGGAAATGCTGGGGAAGCAGCTTGAAATTGGGAGGTAGAAGTCCCATTGAAAGGCAATATTTGAGAGGTGGTGGTGGTGGGGTTCCTCCTTTGATCCAGGTGAAGTTGAATTTTCCATCAGCTCCGCATGGAGATTCCTGGGAATCTTGGAGAAACACCAAAGAGCAGTACAAGTTGCTACTTTAACCCCACAGCCCCCATAGCTTAAATGGGCATGGAAGTAATGGGTTAAGCAGAATGTGAAAATAAAAATAAGTGCAGCGTGCAGTCCTGGAATTGTTCATCCGTCCTAAAGGCCAAAGCCCTTGGTTGCTGCGTGCTTCCAGCTGGACTAAGTGTGGGAAGAATAGGCCACCTGCTTCTGGCCAGTGTGGCCAGAGGAAGTGGACATTTCAGGCCAGTCAGTGGCTCCTGAGGAAATGCCAGGCATCTCTCCAACAAATAGCGTATGCATTCTTGTGAGGTGTGTAGGCACCTTGCCAGCAAGGAAGATCTGACAGGATATCCGGTGTTTTGCTAACTACCTCCATCAGTTATTTTCTGCTGAGAGGTTTCCCCCACAAAACTCTAAAGCTTTGAAGAGTCCAGTGCTTTTTTCTCCCCTTTCTTTACATATATGTGACTTTAGGCCAGAAAATTTCCCACCCTTAGCTTTACTTTCCCTCCTTGCTGCTGAAGAAAAGACATAGGAACCATGGGACAGTAAGATCTATTGCCTAGATTGATGAACTCTGAGCAATGTGAGGGCAAAAATTATGGCTTATTCATATTTTTATCCAACCCAGAAGCTATCCCCATAACCATGACTTGACTCTTGTAGGTGGGCAATAAATATCTGTTACAAGTTGAATACATGTGATTCTTCCACATGGCTATTTTAGGAATAATGGACACACAAAGATACCAAGCCTCTTAGCCCAAACAAACATAAAGTTCAACAACTTCAACTTTTATTTTAAAATAAGCAAGCAAATCTAAATGCTAGATTATCTTTCATTTAATTCGAGAGTAGAATAAAAATAACCAAATAGCAAGAATTAAAGTTCACTTCTTGGTGTCTTTGATTCTTAGTATTCGCTTTCCCTTCTGAACAAAAATTTTCTTTACACAATATGCAAGAAGAGTAGTAGAAAATGATGGTTAGGGAGGAAATTAACAGAGTTAACCAAAACCACAGAACATACTCTGGGCTTTTTTAATACGTGACTTTGCTCAACTATCTTAGTAAGCCATTTGCCTTCATATTTTGCAGTTTTTCTTAATGTGAAAAAGCAGATAAATGTTGGGAAGAAAAAGTCTCCCTTAGGTTTTGCTTTTTAAAATGGGAATATGAGAATGGAAAGTAAAATTAAAGAGCAGAGAATCGTCATTTTGTCTGCCCTGTTTCCTCTGAAACTTCCCATTTTTGTTTTTCCATGCACTGAATGAAGTCGTAAGTCTGACACTCCAGAGAAGAATGTTACTTTCATTAGAGTGACGTGGAAATGTTCAGCTAACAATTATCTGGGCGAATTTGGCATTTTAAGAAGAGACTGGCAGTAGTTCATCTACGTCTGTGTCAAAAATGTCCATGTTTTGAGAAAAAGTGACTTTTCTTAAATGTCATGTTTCTTTTTGCCTTTGAAAGACTAAATATCTTCACCATTACTGCTAATAAAATTATTTCGTGACATTTCCCCCCTTTCTTATATAAATACCTATTCTCATCCACTCTTGACCAGTCCTGAGTGCCTTTTCCATGTCTGATATATTTCCAGCTTTAGGCCTAACATACGAACATAGTAGATAAAGATAACTTTACTTGATTCACTGCAATATAAGTTTCTGATGGAAAAAGCTAAAAGAAAGAAGCCCACACTGCTAGTTACCATTCAGTACTGCCTCTTCCATTGTTTTCCATGGGAAATTTATCAGTCAGGAAAACAGAAGCCACTCTATGTTTTTCAGACATTAAAGAACCCGAGACAGAAGATAGGTGCTTATAAGACTTTTGGAAAGGCAGGAGGAAAGCTTACCACTAGATCTCAGGTTTGCTGCTCTGGGGAAGTCAGTAAATTGAGTGGCTGACAAATGATCACAGCTGCTTCCAGCATGAAGAAAGGTGCTTTTCAGGGAAATATGCAGAGGCTGCTATAACTTCATGTCTACTGAAGTCTGGGAGTCTTCTACCTTAGCCTTCAGAGGACCAAAAATAAGGCTTTTGCCTTTTTTTTTTTCCCTTCTAATTTTCACCTGAGTGACTCATGTCTAGAGTGGAAACTGCTGGCAGGGATTCTGGGAAATAGTTCCCAGGTTTTCCAGCCTTCTGATTCAGTTGAGGGCACCCGGGGGAGAAAATGATGCTGAGTTACTAGCAGATAATCTGCCAGTGGGAAAAACAGAGGTTGCTGGAAGTTAGGGAATAACTAGATAGTTCAAGACAAAATTCTAGACAGGACAAATAAATCAATGGTCTGCACACACTCTAAAAACAAAATGTTAATTATCATAAGCCCCATAGTTTCAGAAACAACCAAGTCATGCTAAATAAATGTCACTTCCTTTATTTGATAGGGCACTAGGACAGGCAAAGATGAGGAAGGCATTGCCACTGTATCTCTTGATTTGGAGGAAGGATTTAAAAAATACATCATGATATCCTTGTGCACAAGTGTGAACCGCTTGGTATTATTGTTAGGGAATTCATAACTGGTTAAACACCCCCCTTATAAAAAAGTCATTTGTGGGTTAATGTCAACCCGTCCAGAGGAAGTTCTCTAGTAATGAGCCACAAGTCTCAGAATTTAACTTTTTCTTGGGGGAAAATGTCCAGAAACATAATTCTCAGAACCTTCTAAAATTATATGGGCTGAAATGGCACTCCATAACCAGCCACTGGAATGCTGTGTAATATGCTGCCTACAATTAAATATCACGTTCACATATAAATAATAAAAACATTTCTTCGCATAAATTTTCTCCCTTCTTAACAAAAGGGCTCCTGTTAGAGCAGATGCTTTCCTTAGCCAGTGCATAACTCCCTCTTCTCCTGGTTCTGTGTAGCTAAACCCTCCTCCTGGATGAGGCATAAAAGATGGTGAGAGAAAAACTGAATATGATGCACTGTAGTTATGTATGTTAGCTCATTCTCTTTTTCCACTTCTTATTTATTCCAAATAGTTCGAGTCAAATGCTAATGGAGAGGGATCAGTCTGGACTTAGGCTGAGGGCAGAGAGGAGCAGGGGGAAGCCCATATTTAACCTCCTATCAAAGGAGACTGTCTCACGGTGACTTCAAAATGTGTCCAAAATTATACTCATTATCTGTGCCTCCTTCTACTCGCTTGCCTAAGCCGGAAAATGACATCATCCTTGAATACTGGCCCCACTCACTATATCAAAGTCAATGATCAATTCACGTCCGTTTTACCTCCAAAGTATCTCCCAAATCTCCTATTTATCTCCATCCCCCTCTTTCACCACCTTACTCTAAGTCACACTCTTCGTTCAGTAGCTTTCTTGCAACTGCCTCCTATTTGGGTATACAAAGTTTCTCTTCATCTGCCAGTGTCCATGTTAATTTTTTTCCCTATCTTTCAAAGAATAATCTTGCCAAAGTGTACACCAGATCATGTCTCTCTCTTTAATACCTGTCAGTTGTTCCAATTGTCCTTAGGACAATGTCCAAACATCAAATATGTGATACCAACCTCATTATGATCTGGCTGTGCTTATCTGTCAGCTTCATCTCTTTACACTTCAACCACATTGAAATGCTTACAATTTCCTGAAACCCTCCCACCATGCCTCATTCTCCCCTCTTCTTGTCTGGCCAACGTGCATGCCTTCTTCAGATCTTCCTTAGATGTCACACCCTCTGGGCAGCCTCCCCCAACTCCGCAAGACTGGGATTCATTTCTTGTGCCACTGAAGCATGCTGTAACACATATCACATCCTATCAAAGGTATTAATAAACTCTACAGAGAATTAATCTTCTTCTGCATTTTACCTAGCAGCATTTACTCTAGTACCTAGGATATGGTAAGGCCAAAACAAAGACACATTGAGTAAAGAATGGAACTAGAAGTCTAAACATAACTCTGTTCACTGAGTTTATAAATTAGGTGCTCTTGAAACCTAGTGAGCCCTGTAGCCTGAATGTGTCAGGCAGTGCTTCCCCTCTGAACATGAATGGCAGTGGTCCACCCCATGGGCAACCTAAGAATATCATATGAGAGGAGTTGCCTTAAATCTTTTAAATTTGCATTCTGGTCACAAAATACTGTATTCTCCAACGTAGTGCACCATGTCATCTGTCAGCCTGTTTTGGAGAGGTTTGACATGATTGTTTACTTGTCTTTCAACATTCAGTAGTTGTCAAACTATCTACCAATCAACCACCTGAATTAGAACAGAGAACAGAACAAACATGATAACTCTGGCGGGGCTACAATGATGTGAAATTCTTACATAATTCAGTGTGATTCTGTCATCGATAATGTATGTGACAAAAATATTTCTGTCTCCGTTTTTTTGACAAAGGCCTTTTTGTCAAGAGAGATTTTTGTGTTGAACGTTTGTCAGCCTTGTAAATCGTTTATGAAATTCAACATGCCTGAAAAAGTGGTATTTGCTGCACAAAATTCACGCAGGCTCAACTAATCCTATACAAACAAGTGCTATTCTGTTCCTTTACTCTCTTCTTTCTAATACTTCCTACCTCAGAAGAATGAGAATACAGATCCTACCAGTAGGACATACCTTTAGAGTTCCTGATCTCCCAATGAACATAAGATGGAAGACTTAAATGAGAGCAATATTTAAATCCAGCACCTGCTGATGGTTCTAGGCTTTGCGCCTTGTGAACTATGACAGTAGTCAGGGCTGTGTATTCAAAGCAGAGCATGCTTTATGGTTGTGCATTTGGGTACAAAGGCTGTATCGGAGGGGGAGGTGGGGGCAATTCTTCAGCCTGTGTTCCACCCCCCCACGTCATGTACCCTGGGATGCAAATGCCTTTTCTGGTAGGAAAGGCATCCTCTTTCCAATGTGTCTTTTCTGGTGGAGGTGCCTTTTCAATTACATCTCTCCAGAGGGGTAGATAGACGCTAGCAGTGGTCTTGGTTAGAATTACTGCACCTTATTATCCATTTGCTGAGTTGTTGTTGTGCCTTTATGATTTCTGGTGGTGAAACCTGGTTCCACTCTTCCATAGGCTCCTTTCAGTGGAAACTTTATGACTTGGTGTTTTTAATGGAATCAAAGAAACTTGCTATTAGTCAAATAGCAGTAGGGATAAGTATATTGTATGCTCTGTATTCAACTGGGTCCGTGGGCTTATTCGTAGATATGGGATATATATATATGAACCTCTTGCTTTTTATGGAATCTAGTTTACAGGTCAGGAAATAGCTGTCTGGGAAACATTTCTCCTAGCTCTTACAAAAATTTTAGAATACAACTATGAGGACGTCTTGGACTTGCTTTGGAAAAAGTTTCAGGTTCATTTGCTTTTGAGAAGGCCCTCTGAACTATGCAGACCTTTAAAAACATGAAACATGTTTTGCTGAAAATAACGCAAGGGAGGGAATCCTCATGAGGTTTGTGATACTTCCTGCCCTGGTCAGGCCATAAATAACATAAAAGAGTAATGCCTTTGGTATTTGAACGCTTCCATGTTCAGTCTTAAAGACAAATAGAAGTACAGAGGTGTGAGAAAAATGTAGGATTTCCGTAATGAGCATTAAATGAAGGTATGATTTGAGATTTGTGTAAACTTTGGGCTTTGCCATTAATACTCAAACTTTCATGTAGATCCACTGAGAGCTTCTCCTCTAGACTTTAGTGTTAATTTATTGGAAACTAGTAAATTCATGTACACAGAGACTTAAAGTTTCTCTAGGGCTTGTCTATCTCAAGATATATGGCAGTACTGATGATTTTTATAAGAATATTGAACAAGTCGTGTTATGGCAAAAGGATGCTATTGGTAGTTTCCTCAAGAAATATTTAGCTAGCTGCACCTACACATACCTAAGGAAGCAAAAGCAAGTCTCATTGCTGTGGCAGGTCTAAGAAAATTACAAGGAAAGAATTGTTCAAATGTATTGGTTGGTTTGTTTAATGCATGAGTTGAAAGTTGACTGATTTTTGTCTGTGATAAAATTTTAACATTAGTCCCAGTTCCTGAGACAGGAAAAGATGAATAGTTCTTTGTGCCTTAATATTGATAATATTGTGCCTAGAGCTGAATTCTAATGAGCGTCTATAATTAGATGTTGAAGTGAATGGTCTTAGTGATGAGGAACTATCTGTTGAATTAATGTCAAAAATATTTGTGTATGTGTGTGTGTGTGTGTGTGTGTAGTTTTATTTCTGAACTTATACAAAAGATATTGATACTTTTGCAAAGTAAATGATACAGTAAATCTCTTTCACCCCTAGGCCCCCAATCCTTTTCCTTTCAAGGGACTCTTTCCTTCCTCCTGAACTTCTATTGTAAGTTGAAAGTCCTACTCAAGGGTACATATTATAATTCTTCCCAAAGCATCTGCAGATAAAGCTTTATATCACTAATATTAGGGACACTTGACTCTAAAGCCTTTTCCTGCAAAGCTAAGTGGTGAGCTTGCTGTTTTGAACCAAACAATGAAGAGTTCAGAGGACTGCCTTGTCGCCTGTTAATCAGATTATGCAGGACATCTCGAGTTGGGCCCTATCCCTGAGAACTCTTTTTAAGTCAGAGTTAAATATTTGCATGCCTGCCAGAATTCTTCTGTGGATTTTAAGATACATTCCTGAATATTTTACAAAAGAAAATCAGCCAAAATATTCTTAAAAATAGCTGGACTCTTTGCCTATGTAAGTTATAATTGGTGATGTGTATGTGGGGAAGAGAGACTCGTTATCCCTAATCCACAGCTATAAAGACAGATAGGAACTAATTTACAGTCTCTGGATGAAAGCAAACACCCATTCAGGAGAGACAATCAGAAAGAAGTCATATCTGATGGCGTGTATTTCCCTCAGTTCTGATATGCCTTTTCATTTTTAAAAATTTATTTTAAATATTTTAAATAATTTATTTATTTTAAATAATTTATTTATTTTAAATAAATAAAATTTATTTTTTAAATAAATTATTTAAAATATTTAATATTATATATTATATATAATATATATAATATAAATTATTTTAAATAAATATTTTAAATAATTTATTTATTTTAAATTTATTTATTTTTTATTTTCAAGTGAAGGAAATGATTAATTTAATGAGCTTACTGCAGAATAGGTCCTGGAAGTTTTTTGTTTATTTGTTTTTTCCTCAGCTCATTTAGTTTCACTCAGCACCTTATTATCCCTCAAACCATATTCCGGTCCACCATCTATCTTCATTAGCCCTGCTTTTCCAGGACTACACTGTCTGTGCTGCATGATGAATCATGTACATCTGTGAATGCCTCGAATGGTAGTTGTCAAGGCCTTTTGAAATAGAGCATTAACCTATAATTACATAAGATCAAATAGTTTAGATGGGAACAGGCCTCCTAAGATGTTCAGAGCATTGATGCAATCTTTTGATGATCAGTAGTTTAAAAAAAATAGCTCACCCCCCCAGCCCATTCCAAATGTCAAGTAATAAGTACGGGAGAACACAAGCACCTGGATTCCAGGCGCAAAGGGAGAAAGAGTGCTGCTGATACAGTTAGAAAGGGCCATTCAGTGTTTCGGCTATCAACCCTGGAGTATGTAATCACAGTGTATGCTCAAGTTCTGACGCGATTGCAGCTTCCCTGACATCCATCCAGATGAAGAACTAACAAGTAAAAATGAAAATGAGGGCTTCCCTGGTGGCACAGTGGTTGAGGGTCCGCCTGCCGATGCAGGGGACACGGGTTCGTGCCCCGGTCCGGGAAGATCCCACGTGCCGCGGAGCCGGCTGGGCCCGTGCGCCATGGCCGCTGAGCCTGCACGTCCAGGGCCTGTGCTCCGCAACGGGAGAGGCCAGGACAGTGAGGGACCCGCGTACCGCAAAAAAAAAAAAAAAAAAAAAAAAAAAAATGAAAATGAGAATATAAATTACATTCATTTCTAAGGGTATATTTTTGTATGTGACTAAATTCACAGAGAGCTTTTTTTTTTTTTTTTTTAAACTCCCTTCCCCAGTGTGTTTGCCTGAACTTACCTGGAAAATGGAAACTAAGTAATAATTTTAGAAGTTTGGCCACTTTAAACCCTTACTTCACAGTGTCTCAGGCAGGTTGTGGACCTAATCCTGGACACACCGTTTCTTCACACATCCATCCTCACTTTCTCCTTGAGGGACTTTGTAATAGTTGGGCAGAGGCCATATAGGAGGTTCCTCCTACCTTTAATTGTTTGACCCATTGATCAGCTTTGGCGCCATAAATCCCTGTCTGTCATGTAATCAGGGACATACTAGAATGATAATTTTAGATTAAAGTAAATGACTTCCATTTGAGTTACTTCTTTAGGTTAAGGCTATAAGAAGTCATTGTTAAAATACACACATCTTGCCCAGGATAGATAAGCCATTGACAGATTTTTAACCCATTATGGAGATGGTTTAGTTGATTATTATCATGAAAAGCAGAAAGGAGAAACTAGAGAATCTTGAAAACAACTCAGTCTATTTTGACAAAAGATGGGAAGAAGGAGGGAGAAGGTCAAAACCACATCATAGGGTGAGGTTCTTTGTGGTTTGTCTCAGAGCAGTCTGGGGGCCCTGGACATCCAGTGCATAGCACTGAGGAGTGGGGAAAGGAGTGAAATGCTGGTCAGCTAACTATGGGGATTTTTGCAGAGGTATCAGAGCTAGAAGACAGGAAATTGTCTCTGTGTAGTTAGTTAACTCTAGCAGGAAACAAGGGAAATTTCTGACAACAATCAAACAGATAATATGGAGAGATACTGGGTGTCCTCTGTGACTTTGGCAAGAGCAATTTCATTGATGTTGTGCGAGCAGATACCTGATTACAAGTGAAGGACTTAATTGGTGAGGAAGGAATAGAGATGCTGAAAATGGACTGCTTTTTCAAGAAGCTTGAAAAAAGAAGGAGGCTTTCAGGCTAACATGATGCTGAGAATTTATGCTTCAAAAATCTTTCCAACACATAGCAATGATGGGTAAAGTTTTAAACACACAGACACAAGCACACAAACACCACAACTAGACTCAGATATAAGATAGATATCTATGTGGATGAGAAATAGAACAGAAACAAAGAGTGGCGAGTAGAGGCTGAAGTAACAATTTTCTGAGTTTTGTAGTTGTGACAAATGATATAGCAATGCTGGGCCAGAGCTCATTAAAAGTAGTCCTTTCGAGGCACGAATATACAATGCAGAAAAGACAGCTTCTTCAATAAGTGGTGCTGGGAAAACTGGACAACTACATGTAAAAGAATGAAATTAGAACACTCCCTAACACCATACACAAAAATAAACTCAAAATGGATTAAAGACCTAAATGTAAGGCCAGACACTATCAAACTCTTAGAGGAAAACATAGGCAGAACACTCTATGACACATATCACAGCAAGATCCTTTTTGACCACCTCCTAGAGAAATGGAAATAAAAACAAAAATAAACAAATGGGACCTAATGAAACTTAAAAGCTTTTGCACAGCAAAGGAAAGCATAAACAAGATGAAAAGACAACGCTCAGACTGGGAGAAAATATTTGCAAATGAAGCAATTGACAAAGGATTAATCTCCAAAATTTACAAGCAGCTCATGCAGCTCAATATCAAAAAAACAAACAACCCAATCCAAAAATGGGCAAAAGACCTAAATAGACATTTCTCCAAAGAAGATATACAGATTGCCAACAAACACATGAAAGGATACTCAACATCACTAATCATTAGAGAAATGCAAATCAAAACTACAATGAAGTCATCACCTCACACCAGTCAGAATGGCCATCATCAAAAAAAATCTACAAACAATAAATGCTGGAGAGGGTGTGGAGAAAAGGGAACACTCTTGCACTGCTGGTGGGAATGTAAATTGATACAGCCACTGTGGAGAACAGTATGGAGGTTCCTTAAAAAGCTACAAATAGAACTACCATATGACCCAGCAATCCCACTACTGGGCATATACCCTGAGAAAACCGAAATTCAAAAAGAGTCATGTACCAAAATGTTCATTGCAGCTCTATTTACAATAGCCCGGAGATGGAAACAACCTAAGTGCCCATCATCGGATGAATGGATAAAGAAGATGTGGCACATATATACAATGGAATATTACTCAGCCATAAAAAGAAACGAAATTGAGCTATTTGTAATGAGGTGGATAGACCTAGAGTCTGTCATACAGAGTGAAGTAAGTCAGAAAGAAAAAGACAAATACTGTATGCTAACACATATATATGGAATTTAAGAAAAAAAAAAATGTCATGAAGAACCTAGGAGTAAGGCAGGAATAAAGATGCAGACCTCCTAGAGAATGGACTTGAGGTTATGGGGAGGGGGAAGGGTGAGCTGTGACAGGGCGAGAGAGAGTCATGGACATATACACACTAACAAACGTAGTAAGGTAGATAGCTAGTTGGAAGCAGCCGCATGGCACAGGGATATTGGCTTGGTGCTTTGTGACAGCCTGGAGGGGTGGGATAGGGAGGGTGGGAGGGAGGGAGATGCAAGAGGGAAGAGATATGGGAACATATGTATATGTATAACTGATTCACTTTGTTATAAAGCAGAAACTAACACACCATTGTAAAGCAATTATACCCCAATAAAGATGTTAAAAAAAAAAAAAAAGAATCACGTACCACAATGTTCATTGCAGCACTATTTATAATAGCCAGGAAATGGAAGCAACCTAAGTGTCCATCAACAGATGAATGGATAAAGAAGATGTGGCACATATATACAATGGAATATTACTCAGCCATAAAAAGAAATGAAATTGAATTATTTGTAGTGAAGTGGATGGACCTAGAGTCAGTCATACAGAGTGAAGTAAGTCAGAAAGAGAAAAACAAATAAAACAAATACCGTATGCTAACACATACATGTAGAATCTAAAAAAAAAAAAAAATAGGGTTCTGAAGAACCTAGGGGCAAGACAGAAATAAAGTCTCAGATGTAGAGAATGGACTTGAGGACATGGGGAGGGGGAAGGGTAAGCTGGGACGAAGTGAGAGAGTGGCATGGAATATATACGCTACCAAACGTAAAATAGATAGTGGGAAGCAGCTGCATAGCACAGGGAGATCAGCTTGGTGCTTTGTGACCACCTAGAGGGGTGGGAGGGAGATGCAGAAGGGAGGAGATATGGGGATATATGTATATGTATAGCTGATTCACTTTGTCTTAAAGCAGAAACTAACACACCATTGTAAAGCAATTATGCTCCAATAAAGATGTTTAAAAATAAATAAATAAATGATAGGTCCCCTAGAGAAAAATACTAAGTCAAAGTGTATGAATACTTTAGTTTCTTGATACATATTCCCGAATTCCTTTGCAACAAAACATCTAAGTTTAAATTTTCTATTGTACCACATTGTTTTTGCCAGTGATTGTGACAATGAAGGACTTTTAAAAGAACTACTTTATTATTTAAATCACTGTCCATGAAGTTTATGTAACAGCTTACTTTGTGATTTTCTTGGAATGCTTAGGTTGGCAGTGAAAAAACCAAGGCCAAATTCTATTCAACAAGAGTAACATTTAATGAAGCACTAGTGTAATCTTACAAAAAAAAGAAATCAGAAGTTTTAGTCAAATGTCTACATAGAATATTTGCAAAACCTCTCTTTTAAAAAAAACCAGATTCTTATCTAGAATTGATCTCTTCATTAATATTAATAACCAATAGCTTTAATTCTCCCTGGAACTGTACATATTGAATTTTGAAAGAGAACAAATATGTTCTAAAACACCAAAATGTGCAGGGACATGCTATATGTTTAATATATACTTGACTGTTACTTAAAGAAATGAAATTGTATATACAAAATAAAATTTAGGGCTTAGTTTCACTAATAGTAATAAAAATCTATCAAAATAACTAGAAACATTGTTAACAAAATTATGATTCAGCTCAGTAGAATTGAAATCAAGATTGAAAGTGTATAAAATGCTATTATTGTAATGAGAAAGCTGAGTTAAATTCTTGTGACTATACAAAAACATTTGTTTTTATTTAGTTTAAAATATTTAAATATGGAGAGTCTATGAGAAAAGGAAGTGTATACATTAAAAATAGTACTTAGGCTACTCCCAATGGAGCTGAAAAGTATTTACATGATTATATTTCAGTAGCAGTCATCATGCCAGTATAATATTTCCCATTCATTTCTTTAATGCTAAATTAATCCAAATTTATACTTATAAATACATTTAGTGAAAAGCCTGAATTATAGGATATTTAAATTAAATGCAACTTGATTTCTTTCAAATAATGAGTCTTTACATATCACTGGATTTTTAATAACTTTGATTCTTAAGATAAACTAAAACACACACACACACACACAAATAAATAAGGAACATGTAGCAACAAACGTAAAAGTTACAGAGTTCATATTCTTTTCCTAGGGATGAAATTTCAGGCCCTTAGGCTACCTCCTATTAATTCAGAATTAAATGTAAAAGGAAGATTTGCAATTTAATATACCAGTTTACCCAATAAATAGCAGTGTAGAACAGCCTAATAGAAGGTCTTTACCTGAGATATTTGGGATTGTGATTTTTCTGGCTTTGTTTTTTTTTTTTGAGTATGGAGATGTTAAATCTGGGGTATCTTATAGTAGAAGGAAACATTTTTGCACATCTTGTATTGTTCACTGTTAGAGTATAAAGCTTGATCTTCTAAATGATGACCTTGCATTGTCAAGAAAATATTTTTGAATTGTCTTTAAAATATGCTGTCTATAAGAGGGAGACTTATGAACATACTGCAGATGATTCCATGAAATTGTTATAATATTAAGGAGTCATTACTTATAATGGTAATTTTTACTTTTTTTTTTTTTTTCTCTTGACAATGGTACTTAATGATTTTGCTAAAGGTGGTGTAATGGGAATTTTTACTTATCTGGAAAATTCATATGTACTAAATATTTATATGTACTAAATATTTTATTCCCACATGATGTTTGAAAAATGGTTTTCCCTCTACAGTAATAGATACAATATGGATTTCAATATAATTATGTAATACAGAAAATATTTTATAATATATGCTGTAAATATCAAAGGCCCATGTTATGGTATGTATTCCAAGTTTTTTATTAAATGAGAATTATGCATACACTAAGCTGAATTTTGTCTCCCCCAAATTTATATGTTGAGGCCATAACAATGTGACTGTATTTGGAGATAGGACCTTTATGGAAGAAATTAAGGTTAAATGAGGCCATAAGGGTGGGACCCTTATCTGATAGGATTAGCATCCTTTTAAGAAGAGACACCAGAGAGTGGTTTTCTCCCTCTCTCTCTCTCCCTCTCTCTGCCACATAAGGACACTGTGAAAAGGCAGTGTCTACAGAGTCAGGAAGAAACCTTTCACCTGAACCCAACCATGCTGGCATACTGATGTTGGATTTCCAGCCTCCAGAACTGTGAGAAAACACATTTCTGTTGTTTAAACCACCCAGTCTATGGTATTTTATTATGGCCCAAGTTGACTGAGAAAATGCATATTGATTATAAATATCATAGGTTCTGAATTCAGTGGGCCTCATTAATTAGATTATTTTTATTCATTATGAATAAAGAATATACAGAAGTTTTCATAGTCTTTTATAAACATGATTTGTCCCATTAATGTTTCCCTGAGGCTTTGTGATGACATCTCACTCTCAAGACAAATCCAGTTTGTAGAAATTTGTTTGTTCATTGGCTGCTTTATGTCACTGGCTGAGTCATAACTATAGGGCAGTGATCAGTATAGAAGATATCTGAAAATATTTCTTACTCAAACTCATTAAAACTTGCCTAAATTTAAACACAGCTGAATGGTACCATAACAAATATTTATATAATTCTATCTTCGTTGTCATAGCTGTAGTCACAGGTTCCCATATACTATGTGAAACCTCAGAATTCTCAGTTATAAGCTGCTGTACAACCCATTTGTTAATGATAAGTTCAAAAACATAAATGCAAGAGTACAGAAAGCACAGGACATATGTAGACACAGTGGTGGGCCTGTGTGCTTGTTTTCTTCAAATGTGCACTTCACAATTTTGAGCAGAATCTCAAGATGTTCCACCATTACAACTTTTTTGGTCATAGTATGATTTTCAAAATGGACTTCTTTGAGGAGGAGACATCATGACATACCACAGAGCCCTCTAGACCAGAAATTGGGAGAGTTCAGTTCTTGTTTATGCTATATTGCTAATGAGGTCTATGATCTTGGATAAGATATTTAGCCTGTCTAGGCCTTAGTGTCCCCACTTATAGATAAACATATTAAACTAGATCAGATATCTTCATACAAGTCTTTATGGGATGAGGAGGATGAGATGAGCCTAGACAGTGGGACTCCACCCATTTTCCAAGCCAGAAACTGTTTTTATCTCCTAAGACTTTTTTAGGAGAAAGGGCTCTCTTGTTTTGTTTACTTAAGTTTTTCAATGACTGAGCTTGATGACTTCAAATGTCATTTTATTTTATTTTTTTTTTTTGCGGTACGCAGGCCTCACTGTTATGGCCTCTCCCGTTGCGGAGCACAGGCTCCGGACGCGCAGGCCCAGTGGCCATGGCTCACGGGCCCAACCGCTCCGCAGCATGTGGGATCTTCCTGGACCGGAGCACGAACCTGCGTCCCCTGCATTGGCAGGCGGACTCTCAACCACTGCGTCACCGAGGAAGCCCCAAATGTTATTTTTTAAAAAAGTATTATTTGTAAGTAATCCTGATTCTATATTTATATTAATATCACAACTTAACTGATTAGATGATAAATATTATTTAGGCTAAAATATTATTGTCTAAATTTGACAAGTTACTACATACTTTTGCAGATTCTATTGTGTATCTAGCTCTGTGCTTGATAACATAATATTTAGGATAAATTAAGAAGGTGGCATTTTTTTTTCTACATTCAACTATTTGATGCAATGATTTCCCAACTGGAATTTTTTTCCTTGAATACATTGGGATTTCTTGTTCAGAGACCTTTTATTGTTCCTCTGTATAGCACATAATTTTGGTGTCACATAGATATAGAGAATATATTTAGTCTTAGGTGTATAAGGAGCAGTGCAATTTATAAAATTTTTTGAGAGAACAAGTAACCTTGGGTAAATTAATCTCTGGATTTTAGAGATTGTATTTTGTCAATATTATTGCAGCTGTTTCAAAAATAATTCAAATTTTGTACTAGGAAGATTCACAGTCTTTAAAAACTTAAAGAACATTGACAGACTGGTACCTATTTGAAAGACTCACAGTTATCAATGAGCAATAGGCATTACCTTGAAGAAAGTCTGTTTTTAAGTCATATTTATACATATTTCAGTCCTCCAAAAAAAGAGAAAAAGGCCAAAAATCATACAGCAAAATTCAGAAGATTTTGAATTATTAAGTGATAGTATGGATAAGACAGAAAGATTCTTTAAAAATAATCATCTACAAAATAAAGCCCTTCTAATATTTATTTATGACAAATAGAATTGAAGATGTTACCTCACAGCCTTGATGAAAAGCTAATTTAGCAGAACAACAGTGGATAAAAGGCACAGATATAAGTGGTCAGAGGAAGGCGACAAACTACATTTAAAGGTTCAGGGCTTCCCTGGTGGCGCAGTGGTTGAGAGTCCGCCTGCCGATGCAGGGGACACGGGTTCGTGCCCCGGTCGGGGAAGATCCCACATGCCGCAGAGAGGCTGGGCCCGTGAGCCATGGCCGCTGAGCCTGTGCGTCCGGAGCCTGTGCTCCACAACGGGAGAGGCCACAGCAGTGAGAGGCCCGCGTACCACAAAAAAAAAAAAAAAAAAAAAAAGGTTCAGAAGGTAGCAAAAAATTGTTAAATTAGAAATGAGAAGATTGATAAAACAACTAGCATTAGGCAGGCTGATGATGTACCTTTCTTTAAAATAGTGAATATGAGCTCATTGCTGCCTGTCACTCATGGCACCGCACAAATCCATGTTTGTCATCTTTAGTCAATGGGTGGGTTGGTGGAAAGAGGAAGGCACCAGGATTAAGTCAGTCTTCCACAGAAGACTCTGCTCTATGTATTGAAAGGAGGCATAGAACAGAGCCATCTATCATTAGGCTAGACTTGGGGAAAAGATGAGAAATGAGAAGAAAGCTGACCTGGAGCATTAAATGGGACCAGTGTTGTGATATTCAGGGATGTCTAAGAGGGACATAGTGGATCATTGCTTTCAGTCTGTTTCACAATTGGTAAAAGTGAAAGCAAAGTACTTAGAATAGGGAATAAAAAGTGCTCACGGATTTAAAAAGGAAGCTGGTAGGGGTTAATTGCAAAGGATGATGCTAAACAGAGAAAACTGAGAAAAGCGATTAAAGAAGGTGAGATAAAAAGGGAACTTGGAAATTTTCTTTTAGAACATTCAACTCATCAAACAGTCATAAATTTGGGTCTCTTAATATGTACTGTCTGGTGATCTTTATTGAGTTTATTTTATTACAACTTTTTTGCTGGTTATTACATCTACCTCAGCAAATGAAGGCTGAGAAGTGTTCCACATGAAATATTCATTGGGTTTATAACCTTAATCTTAAAAGTAAAAGCTGAAGTAAAAAGCTGGAATAAAAAGAGTTTTAGTGTCTATTTTATATATCTAACATCATGGGGAGGGGATAAAATGGGATTCATCACAGGGAGGAGAAAGCTAACAGGAAGGAACTATACAGAAAGATCTTGAGAGCAAAGACCACTTTTAAAGCGGAAGTCTGAGGATATGGGAAAAAAATGAAAGAGACAAAAGAATCCGAAGAATCAAAAACTGTTAAGGCGAAGCCAAGATGTGACTTTAGCAGTCCAGCGTGGGAAATTGCTGCTAAAGGAAATGGACAGTTTCAAAGACATCTGTCTGAATGGGGGAGAGTAGCCCCTTGACTCCATCACACAGCATGGAAGTTATAAAAGAAACTAGCAAGAAGCCATCTAAAAGGGACAGAGTTCATTTTAATTAGAAAGATAATTACAGCAGAGAAGATGCTGTTCATTGAGCACATACTCTGTACCGGTCACTTTATATTAGTTATTTGGTTTAGTTCTCACAAACAGACATTATTATCACTATTTTACAAAAAGGGAAACCAAGACTTAAGAGTTAAGCAACTCACCCAAGGTCATAACACGGAATAGAAAAACTGAGATGTGAGCCAAGATCTTTAGAGCTCAGACCTTTTCACAACATTATATTGCTTCCCATCTAACTGCCCATACAATCTTCCATAGTCCAAAATGGAAAGCAAATAGCAGTGGCCACCCCTACCCTACACCACACCTCCTGATGCCACTGTTGAATTAGAAGCAAATGAATGCTCCAGATAAAGGCACTCTAAATAGGTTAAATAAAATGCAATAACGAAACTACAGCCTATTACCTATCTGTTCAGGAAGAAAAAAAAAGAAAAGAAAATGCAAGGACAAGAGAGATCCTTTTTCTATTTTTAGTTTTGTAAAGAACCTCCATACTGTTTTCCATAGTGCTTACTAAGGACAAGTAGGCTCTGACACAAAGGATACCCTAAAGCGGTGGTTCTCAATATTGTCAACCTCGGCTTCATAATGGAATAACTGAGGAGCTTTAAAAAGATCTTCATGTCTTTGTCCCACCCTAGAGATTCTGAATTTATTGGTCTGGGGTCTTTGGAATTTTTCTCGTGGGATTTTTAATTGGAACTCCCCAGGTGGTTTTAGTATGTAGCAAAGTTCAAGAACATTTGCTCTACAAGTCGAGTTTAGTAACAAGGATCATTCATTCCAGACTCCAAACAAACAGAACTCATCTTTGCATTGCCCTGTTAGTCTACGGTCTTATGAATAATAGATGCTTAATAAATGTTTGGAGAATTAACTTGACGAGCAGCAGAAAAATGATATATGTACATCTCTGGTCCTCTATACTCTGGGTACCTTGTAATGCCTCTAAATGTACATTTTTCCCAGAAGTGTTTTATGTTTCTTTCAAACAAGCCTCAGAAGAACTGCATCAGGAGATTTCTGAGTCAAGGCATATTTGTTATCTCTCATCTGTTGCCAGCGTTCTTTTGTGTAGAAGCCCCATGCTATAAACACGATGGGAATCCCCAGACTCTTCTATGCTTCTCTTGGCAAAAGCATCGCACCTCAGTCAATCTTGATTCCTTCAGGGAAGCTGACCTCTGGCGGCCAGAGAGGCAGCATACCATCATAGTTAAGGGCATGGAATCAAGACTTCTGAGTTCAAACCCATGGCCTGCTTGCTGTTTACTGCCTCTGAAACCTCAGGAAAGTTACTTAGCCTGTGTGTCTCTCAGTTTCCCCATCTATACCGTAATATGAGGATGTAATCATACCTACCACACAGGGATCTGGTGAGGCTTAGCTGAGTCTGTGTACGTGAGATATTAGAACAGTGCCATGTTACATGGAAAGTGCCGTATAATTGTGTACTATTTTTATGGAGAGAATATTTTATTAAAATGAGTTTATAATGTTGTCTATAAGCTTTCATCAATAGTTTAGAAGAGGAAGAGTTTTAACAAATGTTAATCTAACAGAATTTACAGGAATATGCTAAAGAGGAATTTCAGGTGTTGCTGAGAAAAGGTGTGAGATGGGCAATGGACACGGTTTGGCTTTACCATTTGGTCTTTACCTTATCTATTTTACACTGAGGCCAACCTCACTGGGCACAGTATACGGCCAAGATCCATGTGGATAAAATGCACAATCAATTACTCTGAAGCCAGTAGTAATACAAAAGGCTGGACATATCCATCCTTTGGTCCGTCATTTTTGTTTTGTTTTGTTTTGCTGTCCTTTTGCTTCCAAATAGAAATAAAGTAGCTAGGGCAGTAGATGCAGCTCGTGGCGAGAAGTTGGTTGATTGTGCAATGATTTTGAAGAATCCTACATCCCATCCCCACTTCATCAGGCAAGAGGATGAGAGTTGGGATGGAACCTTTCAAAGTAGGAAGGATGGGGACTGACATGTATGTAAAGACGTGTAAGGGAGTGAAATCTGTGATTCAGGAAAGCATCCAGGTTCGACTTCATAAAGGCTTATCTGACTTGGTGAAGAAGATGATAAACGTCAGGTTGCTGAAAGAGAGTGTAAAAGGATAGGAATTATTTATATTAAATAGTTGTAAGTGGTATTAAAATTTAAAGGTGTACATAAACCTTAATCCAAGTAGCAAGTTACCTCTAATTGGGATCCCCTAATAGAAATCAGGATGAAACTCCTTGTAAAGTTAATATCCCTACTTTAGCTGGACTCCCAAAGAAGTAACAGATCAAATGTCAGAATCTTAGAGTTGAAGATGGTTTATTTCGGGTTTCCAGCTGTGATTTTTCTGGATTTCAAAATGACTGCCTTGATATTTATTTTTTCTCTTGGGAAAGAAGGGAAAAAATCCTTTACTGCATTCCCACTGTCTAGGATATTAGCTGTTACAATTCCTATTGGCTGACCTCATGAAAGAGGACATTGCTTTTGACCAGCTCAGCTTTTCTTCCCCCTTTCTCTCACTGTAGATGTTACTGTACGACACACACTGCATATTGGCTTAGTCTTTGAGAAGCATTGTAACATGATCTGCAGAAAGAGACAAGTAACTGTATACTATTTCCTTCCAAGTTCCAATTGGCACAGATAAAATTCCCATGCATTACAAAATTACAATTATAGTCTGTGACTTTCTGGAAAATTCCTCATTGGGGTTTGGCTTAAAAAATTAATCTGATCTTTTACCAAAAAAAGTAGAAATAACTTAACATTCCACTTTTCATGCAGTTAACCTATCAATTAGTTTATAAAACCCAAACAAATCTAAGAAAATTAGCCATTGTAGTTTGTATTCATCAGTGATAAACTCATGCTTGGAATTGCTTAGAACATGATTAAGCATTTATGAAAGGAAACCAAAGGTTTTTCTTTGATAAAAGGAAAAAAGAAACTTCTCTCCACTTCTAACTAATTTAAAACCAGCAATAGTTTTCCTATGTTTGTTTTTGTAGACCACATGTGTGATTCAGCTGAATTCTTCTGGATATAAAAAAAGCTCTGACAAAAACGGACAACATGTTAATACTTTGGGTTGTTTCTATGTGTCTCAATTTCCTAAATCAGGAATACAGAGGGGCTACATAGGTTTGAGATGGTTTGACCAGGGCACTAATGTGAAATTAGTAAGTTTCAAAAAAGGAGAAATAGATCTACAAAATAGCATAGAATCCTAGACTGACAAGCAACTTAGAAAATTTTAGTGCTTACTATTCGCAAGCATCATCTATATGTAACTGGAGTGGAAATTGCAAGGTCGACAGCATTTAACTTCATGACCCGAGACCCCGTAGCAGACCTCGGTATTTATTCATGGCTCACTGAAAATAGCAGAGTAAAGAAATTCTAAGCAGTAGGAGAGGTGCAAACCCCAAGTTGAAAGAAATTATTCACTTACACAAAGGCAAGAGGCTTCGAAAATCCTTCCAGCTCATTGCTAGAGAAGGAAGCGTTTAGTCACAGGTGGTTTATAAAGGCGATTGCATTGGGGAAAGCCCTCAGTTCTGAAGATTCTGGCTTTACACAAATGTCTGTCATCACACTTTGTAGTTTAGAAAGTCTGTGTTTTAGCAGAAGTTTTGAAAGACTGCACAGAAGAATACCACAGAGTCCTTCCTCTGAAGACTTTTTGCACCCATAGGTTATAGATGGCCTCTTCAGTCCTGGGCCATGGCATTAGCTCTGGCTCCACAGAAGTTTAGGCCCTCAGCACCTTTTTGTCTGAATCCTGAGCCTTTTAATTATTTTCTTCTGTCCTAACACTGTGCAGGCAGCTCCAGCTGAGCAGAGTGATAAGGACTTAAACATAGTCTGTGTAAGGAAGTTTGTAGTAGCAGACCAGGCCAGTAAGAGCCCAGAGAATCTCGTTCCTACCTCTTCCAGAAGAAATCTAAAAAGATTTCTAAGTCTAGACTCTCTACTTATAAATTGGAAACTCACTTTGGGAATTCCCTGGAGACAAACCAGGGTTGCATTTGTTGGCCAAAATAGAGGCACTTGGTGATTGCCTTGAAACACCTTGAAAACAGTCAAAATTAATCCCAAGGAAAAGAGCACTTGCTAGTCTTGTAATGTCCTTTCTAGCCCACATAGGTGTCCCTAGTATGATCAAGAAACTCTGTGGATGTGGTCAGTTCCCCAGAGAAATCAGCTTCTTCACTGAAACTGAACATTACAACTCAGGTTCTTGGGAATAGCAGTTCTCCTAAAGTCAAGTTGAAAAATTCAAGTCTTCTCAATAAAAATTTCACAGAGTGTGCTCCTCTTCCCTGGGAAGAATTTTTGAAAAAGGAAAGGACATTTTTGGTTGTTATAGTGATGGTAGGTGTGGTACATTAAAGACAGACACAGATTCTTTGCTACTCTGTCCATTGAAAGGTGAGATCTGTTTCCTCCCCCTGGAATCCGGGTGGGCTTTGTTTTTTCTTGTTGTTTTAAAAAAATTTTTGGCTGCAGTCCACAGTATGTGGGATCTTAATTCTCCAGCCAGGGATCGAACCCACACCCCCGCATTGGAAGCCGGAGTCTTAACCACTGGACCGCCAGGGACGTCCCTGGGTGGGCTTTGTAAGTGTTTGCCAGAAGAGCAGGTGTGCCTGACTCTGGGGCCTGGACTTCAGAGACTAGTGGCTTTCCCTTTTTCTCTCTCAGAGTATTTACTTGTGGAGCCCTCCTCCAGCATACAAGAAGTCTGCCTAAACCTCATGAGAGACCAGGTGAGAAGACTCAGAATGTATGGAGAAGAGGTGCCCACAGGAGCTCAGCATTCTAGCTATCCTGGCTAAGGCTATATGCAAGATTTGGGGGTAGTGACTGTCTCAGTCACATGCCTCTAGGGTGAGGCAGTGAGTAGAAGCTGTAAGGGCCTCAAGGAGGCTATTAGTTAAAGTGGAAGGGCCTTTAGGAGACTGTTGATGAGGCTTAAAGGAAATGAAAAAAATGTTACCAGAGGCTAGAGAAATAGTCTGTTGTTATGTAGTGGCAGGAAGTTTCGTGAATGCGGAAAATAGAAAATGTATCAAATGAACTGGTGTATCAGATAAAGTTTTTAAGTGGAATCTCAAAAACATCAACTTGTATATTTTAGCTGCATATGATAAAATAGGAAAAGGAGAAAGATAAGCTAAGCTAAACAGAACTGGTCACATTTTAAGCAAAATTTAGAGAAAATATAAAGAATTAGGATTTGCTGAGTTAAAACAAACTTTTTTTTTTTTTTTGCGGTACGCGGGCCTCTCACTGTTGTGGCCTCTCCCGTTGCGGAGCACAGGCTCCGGACGCGCAGGCTCAGGGGCCATGGCTCACGGGCCCAGCCGCTCTGTGGCATGTGGGATCTTCCCGGACCGGGGCACAAACCCGTGTCCCCTGCATCGGCAGGGGGACTCTCAACCACTGCGCCACCAGGGAAGCCCAACAAGCATGTTTTAATGGGATGTTTTTAATCCAAGTTTCTCTAAGCAAAATCAAAGAAATTCCTTTAAGGCAAGGATCAAATTAAGATGTAAGTGGCTATAAGACCATTCGTTAAGGCCTCAGAAAGACTTAAGCCAGGACCTCATACACCTTCTACTTATTTTAAAGGCATACTTTTTAGACCTTCTCAACTATACGATAGTATGTTTAAGAATATTAAGTGCATTATCCCACAGTGATTTCTTAGGAATAGGTATAAAAAGACTTGTCTTGGAAGGAAATGTGGGTGTGACTTTTGTTGAATGGAGTTGATTATAAACTGATATATTAAAAAACCCACAATGTTTTAAAAGAAGTAGCATCAGCTTGGGCTAAAGGAACAGAACAATGCAAAATAGAAAGAGCTCTTTAGACCTCAAACCTAGCTGGAGACATGGGTTACCTGGCTGCAAACATAAGTTAATTTTTTTATGGAAAAGGAAGGATGACTGAAATAAAGAACTCGAAAAGTAGAGCAAGAGCTGCAGACAGCCTTTACCTGCAGGCAGGGCTGGGCACTAATCATGGAACAGTGTCTTACTTTCCTTGGGCTACCATAACAGAATATCATAAACTGGGTGGCTTAAACAACAAAGATTTCTCACAGTTCTAGAGCCTGGCAAGTCGAAGATTAAGGTACAGGCAGATTGAGTTTCTGGTGAGAGGCCTCTTCCTGGCTGGCAGATGGCTGTCTTCTTGCTGTAACTTCACATGCCACAGAGAGAGAGAGAGAAAATTCTATCATATCTAATCCCATGATGAGGGCTCCTGCCTCATGGCCTACATATCTCCCAAGGGCCCCATCTCCAAATTTCATTGCTTTGGTGGTTAGGGCTTCAACATATGAATTTGGGGGCGGGGGACACAATTCAATCTTTGGTAAACTGGCAGCATATGACCAATTGATTTCAGAATTTCTGTGGACCAAAATCTGCTGTGTGTCTCCCATTCTCTTCTGTTTGAATGGTAGTATCTGCTGAAGTTATCTTATCTCTGTCCCAACATTGTATGGTGGATGTGTGAGGGGCAGATAGAGAAGAATGACACTTGAGGAGCTGTACCTGGAATTGGTATCTGAGGAACCTTTTCTGCACCTGGAACTGGTGGAGGTGACAAGATCTTAGGCCTTGAGCAATGTCTTTGACTCCATGAATAATAGAATACAATGAAAGTGCCAGTTTCTGGCTCAGGATGTAAAAGATTGATAGCTTCCATATTCCTACTCTTAGAATGCTTGTGCTTGGAACTCTGAACTACCATGCAAGAAGGTGAACTACCTTGGCATTTAGTGCATGGGTACCAGGGATGCTATACCTCCTGCAACAATGGGGTAGTCACGCCTAACTAAAAATGGTTACACATGTCTTTCAACTCTTCTATAAGGCATTCATATATGTAAAAAGAACATTTAAAATTTTTTAAGTTGTGGTTCTTAAAGTTCGGCCTCCAGACCAGCAGCACCATCATCATCTGAGAAATTGTTTTAAATGCAGATTTGGGGGCTCCTCTCCAGACGTACTGAATCAAAAACTCACGGGTGAGACCAAGAAATCCATGATTTATTGAGCCTTCTGTTGCACATTAATGCTGAGAACCATTGATCTCGGCTTAGAGCTGAAAGTTTATAGTATACACCTAATTTTCTGAGGATGCCAATGCTGTATAAGTTGAGGGAAGATTGTCCAATACCTTGCTGAGGTCTTTATCAAGAGATGTTAATCATTTTAGAAAATCACATTGTTTATGGTGTTAGACTGTATTATGTAACACACATATATTGGTCTCCTTTTGTATCCACCTATTTGATAGCTTGATAGGCTTAAGTAACTGAATATTTTATTATAATTTCAAATACAATAGTGCCTGAACATTTACATATTTAAATATATATTGTTTTATTTTAAATTACTTTTATTTCTTCTTCAGTTTATAGTTAGGTATACATTGATTTTTTCTCTTATAAATTTATTTATTTTATTTATTTTTGGGTGCATTGGGTCTTAGTTGCTGCAAGTGGGCTTTCTCTAGTTGTGGCGAGCAGGGGCTACTCTTCGTTGCGGTGTGCGAGCTTCTCACTGTGGTGGCTTCTCTTATTGTGGAGCACGGGCTGTAGCTGCGCAGGCTTCAGTAGTTGTGGCGTATGGGCTTAGTTGCTCCGCAGTGTGTGGGATCTTCCCAGACCAGGGCTTGAACCCATGTTCCCTGCATTGGCAGACAGGTTCTTAACCACTGCGCCACCAGGGAAGCCCTGCATTGATTTTTAAAAACTGCATGAAGTCGTGCTATGTTATTTAATGATTTTATTTTAGGATAGTATATTATACAATTATTTGTTTAGAAGATGGTAGAGTATTACATATAGTGGGATTGAGAATTGCTGTTGTAGGAGATTCATGACAACCCATAAAGATAGTGTAGGGAATATTGGAGATACCCTAGATCACCAAATTGACCTCAGAATATATCTGAATCCCAGATTTCTGATGATATCCCTTGTACCAGAAGAGCTGATAGAGAAGCATTTGAATCTAGAAAAGGACATTAATACCTTACAAACTGAGCCACCACCCATACTTAAAAGGAAAAAAAAAGGATTGTCATATTTCTTCCGATTTTTAAAACAAAAGAAACAGAACCTACAAATTAGTGGAAGCTCTCTTTTTTTTCTCTGAAATCCTCTTTTCCTCTTTCTTGCTTTCTTTCTCCAGAGGAAAGTATTATCATAAATTAGATGTGTATAAATTAGGTGTGTATATAAATTAGGTGTGTATATAAATTAGGTGTGTATCATAAATTAGGTGTGTATCATAAATTAGGTGTCAACCCAAGTGGTTATACTTTTATTATACATATATATGCATTCATAAACAATAGTTTCATGTGATTTTCATATTTACTTAAATAATACCATGCTCTAGATAACATTCTGCAATTTGCTTTTTCCATTCTATTATGTTATGAAGATTCACTCATGATATTTACAGATTTGCTCCATTTATTCAAACATCTGTGCATTATTTCATTCTACCAATCTACCACAGTTTTTCAAATCTTCACCTTTTAAAGGATAAATATCCTTAATACACATACACACAGACACACAGACACACACACACACACACACCCCCCTTAGTAAATATGTAAAAGATGCATTTGTGTGTATATATGTGGGTGTGTCTGTGTGTTCCATTTCTGGAGTAGTCTTTTACATGTTTTTGTACTTTATTAGTCTTTTCAAAAACCAGCTATTGTTTCATAATCATTATTTTTCTTTTTGTTTGGCTGCTTTTTTATATTATTAATTTCTACTCTTGTCTTTATTATTATCTTTCTCCCCATTTTATTTATTCTATTTTCTTTTTCTGTCCTTTTTATTTATTTAAAGTTTTACTTTTTCAAAAAGGCATTCAAGGAAATAACATTCTAGTTACTACATTAGTTCCATCACACAAGTTTCAAAATGTTATTTCTATTGTCATTCAGTTTAAATATTTCATAATTTTTATTGTGGTTTTCTCCAATCCATTTTTTAGGAGTAGGTGTTGCATACTGGGCAGAGAATATTAATATAACACTGATTCTTCAGGACTTGTTGAATAGAGCGTCAACCACGAATAGATTATAGGTATGTCAATGAGTTGATTTCTTCAGCTCTTGGCACAGACAGGTGGGGCTTGGAATGGACAGAGCTAGTTAGTGCAGCCAAAAGTAGTCTCAAGGTAGCCCCAGAATCGAGGAGCACAGACTTTACGGTCTAGTACATGGGTAATTTCTATAACTGTTTCATAGTTACTTGATAACAACATGTATTTTCTGTAGAAACCAAGATTAAGTTTGTTGTACAAATTCTTTTTATATTTACTTTTTTTTCTAATTTAGCAATTAGTTTCTCAGAGAACTGTATTGAAAGATCCCACCATTATTATGAGGCTCTCCATCTTGCTTGTACTTATGTCATTTTTTGCTTTCCATATTTTAGGATGATGTAGAAGGCTTACAAGTTAATGATTGTTTAATCTCCTTGGTGGATTGTTCCTTTTAGTTTTATGAGATGCTCCTCTGTCATTATTAATGACTTTTATCTTAAATTCCTTTTTATGTGCTATTGATATTTCTATACCAACATTCTTTTGGTAAATATTTGTTCAGTCTATACTTTAACCCATTTGTCTTCAATTTACTTGTATATTATTGTTTTTAATGTGTCATTTATTATCCAAGCCAGAACTTTTGAGAGTAAAAGGGATGCTATTAATAATTAAGCTAGGACAATAGGTGAATCCAGCATGGTCCTGAGCAAACTGGGACATGTGAACTTACATATAAACAGAATATAACTGGATTTTATTTATAGTCAAATCTGATATTCTATCTTTGAGGATAGATTTAATTCATTCACATTCTTTGTAATTACTGCCATATTTGGATAGTTATTACAACTTAATTTGTATTTTCAATATAACTTATTTAACTGTATAATTATTCTTCCTTGCTTCCTTTTTTTTTTTTTTTTCTGATTTTACTCCTTTCTTGCTTTTTTATTTTGACAGAATTCCTCTCTTTTCTCTTGTTTTCTGGTTCAGAGGGTATACATTTCACCTGACTTTTAAAATAATGATTTATCTTAAATTTTAACTTGTATATTAACAGAAAGATGTTTAGTGTTGTTCGGCATCTTTATGCCCCCTTCCTACAGAATACCTATATAATGCAAGGATCTTAGAAAAATTAACTCTGATTTACCCCATGTTACTGTTGTCTGGTATTTTAATTCCAACTTATTTTAACATTGCCCCTCAATTTCATCATTAACATATTTTATAGCCAATATTTATTTTTATACTTACCAACAAGCTTAAGAATGTCTTTATTTCCTGTGTTCTTTTTTTGTGGTTTCAATTTCTTTCTTGTTGAATCACCTCTTTTAGTATATCTTTTAACAAAGGATCACCAAATCATAAACTCCTTATCTATGTATATTTGAAAATGTCTGGACTTTATTTTCTAAAGTAAACACTATAATTTTAATCTTCATTTCATAAATGAACTGAGTCACTGATTGGATAAATACGTTTCTCAGACTGGAAAATTCTTAAGAGCTACCAACAGTGAATGCCAGAGGTAATGGAAAAATATACATTGAGGGGAAAATAACTGCTTCTCTAAAATTCTATCCTTAGCTGACATCCAGTGACACAAAATATATTGTCTAATCATCTAATTTTCTTTTATAATAAATCTCTTTTTGGTAAGTTTAAAGATTTTTATTTGATATTCTGCAGATACATTTTTTTTTTTTTTTTTTGCGGTACGCGGGCCTCTCACCGTTGCGGCCTCTCCCGTTGCGGAGCACAGGCTCCGGACGCGCAGGCCCAGTGGCCATGGCTCACGGGCCCAGCCGCTCCGCAGCATGTGGGATCTTCCCAGACCGGGGCACGAACCCGTGTCCCCTGCATCGGCAGGCGGACTCTCAACCACTACACCACCAGGGAAGCCCTGCAGATACATTTTGATGGGTCTGTATTTGTTTTTCTTATCCTGCTGCTAACTTGGTGGGCTCCTTTAAGTTGAGATCATATTCTTCTACATGTCTGTGAACAATGAGAGCCCTTCTCTAATTCTATTTTCTCCTTCAGTAACTCCTCCTACTGGGCCACTGGACCTTCCCATTCCATCCTTCATGTCTCTATATTTATCTTTGTCAATTTGTATTGAATTCTAAGAGATGTCCTTGGATCAGTCTTTCAACTTATATTCATTTATGTTTTCCTTGTGTCTGTTATTGTGTACTACTCACTCACTGATTGTTTTCCTTTTAATTTTATAAATATGTACAGGCAAGGGTTAACCCTTCAGGTGTGAGTTGCTCAAACCTTCCACATTCCCAAGAAAGGCCTGTTTTCAGAACTAGCTCTTGGACAGCTCCTGGAAGTTGAGCTCTTTGAGTCCTTGGAATTTTTTTTTTTTTTTTTTTAGGTAAGAAGTGGATTTATTTAGAGAGGCACACAATCCACAGACAGAGTGGACCGCCTCAGAAGGTGAGAAAGGCCAGAATATTCTTTCTGGTAAGAGCATTTTTGTGTGCCTGAGGCCAACACAGTACCAATTTAATCAGATAGTTTATGCTAATGAATGTAATTTATGGTAAACCTCTGTTTTTGCTCTGTGGGGCTGGAGTCTGAGAAGCTAAGTCCTATAGCATGCTTACTGTAGTGCTGCATGCCTATGTGATTGACTGCCAATAAAAACCCTGAACACAAGGCTCAGGTGAGCTTCCCTGGGTGAGAACAGTTCACGTGTGTTATCACACATCATTGTTAGTATAGTTAAGTACATCTGTGTGACTCTGCTGGGAGAGGACACATGGAGGCTTGAGTCTAGCTTCTCCTGGACTTCACCCCCAGTGCCTTTTCCTTTAATTTGTATCCTTTTACTGTAAGAAACTGTAACTATGAATATAAAAGCTTTCTGAGTCCTGTGAATCCTCCAAGTGAAACATGGAGCCTGAGAGTGGTCTTGGGGAGTCCTGACACACAAAATATACAGCTGACACTTGAACAACATGGGACTGGGGGGGCTGACCCTCTGAGCAGTTGAAAATCCACATATAACTTATAATCAACCCTCTCTATCCCTAGTTCCTCTGTATCCAGGGTTCTGCATATGTGGTGCACTCGCGCAACTGCAGATACCATTGAAAAAAATCCTCATCTAAGCAGATTGCACAGTTCAAATCCATCTTCTTCAAGAGTCAACTGTATTTCTCTTTCCAAATATTCCATTTTAGTAATTTTCAAATAGTTTCTTTTTTCACATTCTTCTATTAGTATGGAGGAACCTTACTGTTTTTATTCCTTTATTTTCCGGAATATTTTAAACTTACTTATTTGAAGCTTTTTTCTGATTTTTAAAAGTACTTTTTGTCTTTTGGGTGCAAAATTTCCTTCTTGTTCAGGTGCTTTGTGACCACCTAGAGGGGTGGGATAGGGAGGGTGGGTGGGAGGGAGACGCAAGAGGGAGGAGATATGGGGATATATGTATATGTATAGCTGATTCACTTTGTTATACAGCAGAAACTAATACACCGTTGTGAAACAATTATACTCCAATAAAGATGTTAAAAAAATCAATAAATCCTTAAAAAAAAATTTCCTTCTTGTTAAGCCCACTGATGCTCCCCCATGTTTGCCTAGAATGCAGGCATTTAGCAGTTAGCTACGTCTTCAGCTCCAGTTGATTCCATGGTTACTGGTACCCAGGTCTGTAGAAATATTTCTAAGGGGTAGATTTAAACTTATCTACACTAGATCCCCATGAGTTTCTCTGATTGTGGGCCAGTTTTTATAATAAATTTTCTGCTTGGTGTAAATTAGATTTTAAACTCACATAGAGAATAAGACTGGGGTTCTGATATCTTTTTGTTAAAATCTTTTCCCCTCTTTACTGCTCTGGGTTTCAGCAGGCATTCTCACTGCTTTTCCAGGCTAGTGTATAACATTTAAAGTTTTAACTAATCTTTGTTTCATGGGTTTAATGAAAGTTGGGAAAGGGTGTATACAATTTTGTCACTTCCTTCTATGTTTAATCATACTGTTTTAGTGTTTAATGTACTGAAATAACTCTGCTGTAAGCCACTTTATCCTATGTTCAGCTGTCTTGAATCATAAGAACATTTACGTGTCTGATATATTTTTTGAAATGAATGTTTATGATTCATTTCGAATTTTCCTATATTAATTGAACGGCATCTTGCTTTAGTGCCAACTTTCCTCCCTTTTTCTTTTGTGTTGAAAGCTGTTATACATACATAGGTTTTATATATATGTGTGTGTGTGTGTGTGTATTGTTATGCATACATAGGTGCAATCTGTTGGTGTATAGAGTCAGGAGAGCCAAAGTTATCAAGAGGACACACATATACTATTTTTTGTTGGGACCACTCCTGGAATGTCATTTTGTCCCTCTTAGTTTCTTCTGAATCCAGTCCCAAATCTTATTTTCGTAAGAATTCTTTATTCATAGCTCAGAAATAGAAAGAGAGCACTGTTTACTAGCTTCCAAAGAATCTGTATGCCTAATCCCTCAAGAATGTGAACAGTTAATTATAAATATGGTTGGAGATCAGAAGTATGTATGTGATAGAGCTGTTTAAAAAGGGAAAGAATATTAAAGAAAAGAATGAAGAAATTGACGAAATGTTAATAAATTCTTTACATCAGTTACCATGGAGGATGGTGGGTTGGCAGAAATCCAGTAGATTTCCTGGGAAAGGATATCAGAAGTTCTTACACAGCAAGTGAGCACGATTAAAAAGGAAGTCATGTCTGAACACTGCAAAAACTCTAAGGAATGGCATGGTTTCAGAGCTTTAATTGAAGTGATTAACAAGATAGGCAAATCTTTAGAGATAAATCTGTAATTTCATGAAAAAGAAAAATGTAGCTCAAAAGGATAAATGTTTATTTTGCTTAGATTTCAAGAGGCATCACTACTATTTAGTTTCAAATTTAGTATGGGGAACAGGTATGTTTTAGAGTGTTTTTCTATAAACACACCACTCTTCCAGTTCTTGTAGCCTTTTTATGGGTGATAGCAGTTGTCTTATTACCTCTCAAGCATGTGAAAATAAAGGAAAGAGATGTTAATAAGACTTGTCAACTTTAGGACATTGACCTGACGTGTTTATTTTCTACCTGAAAGAGTAGATGTCATTCCAAGTTTGTAGATGTGTGTATGTGAAAGAAAACTTAAAAAAAAAAACCATAGCTCATATCTCGCATAGTTTATAAAATGCTATTCTTAACATTTTAATATGCCCAGTGGTTTCCCTAACCAGGTAGTGAATGTGGTATGAAATTAGTAAGGACTATTAGAGACAAGGAAGATGATAACCTTGAAAAACAGAAATAAAAATTTACACATGTATATTATGGAAAAAAAAATGCATAGCCTTCTTTCACTGGATATTTTCCCATGTTGACCAACATCTGGAATTTGTTCCTATCTGTCCTACCTTTTTCATGTAAGCAGATTTCCAGTGCTTACCCTCTCATATTCTGCCATTTACCTGATTCCTTCAAGTGTCCTTTACTAATTTATTAGGTAACTCCAGGAAGATCTCATCTTCTTCTTGTTTGTATCTTTCTCAATTTACACTTTGTCTTTTATGTTTACTCACATACCCAGATTCTGTAGTAGCTTCTCTGATTTCAGTCATTTCCCTTCTTCTTAAGCCCACTTCATCTACTCTCTGGCAGAAATTCCTTGAAATAAAATTGAATTAGAAAACCATAATTCGTTAAGGCCAGACACTATAAAACTCTTAGAAGAAAACATAGGCAGAACACTCTATGACATAAATCACAGCAAGATCCTTTTTGACCCACCTCCTAGAGAAATGGAAATAAAAACAAAAATAAACAAATGGGACTTAATGAAACTTAAAAGCTTTTGCACAGCAAAGGAAACCATAAACAAGATGAAAAGACTACCCTCAAAATGGGAGAAAATATTTACAAATGAAGCAACTGATAAAGGATTAATCTCCAAAATATACAAGCAGCTCATGTAGTTCAATAGCAAAAAAACAAACAACCCAGTCCAAAAATGGGCAGAAGACCTAAAGAGACATTTCTCCAAAGAAGATACACAGATTGCCAACAAACACATGAAAGGATGCTCAACATCACTAATTATTAGAGAAATGCAAATCAAAACTACAATGAGGTATCACCTCACACCAGTCAGAATGGCCATCATCAAAAAATCTACAAACAATAAATGCTGGAGAGGGTGTGAGAAAAGGGAACACTCTTGCACTGTTGGTAGGAATGTAAATTGATACAGCCACTATGGAGAACAGTATGGAGGTTCCTTAAAAAACTAAAAATAGAACTACCATACGACCCAGCAATCCCACTACTGGGCATATACCCTGAGAAAACCATAATTCAAAAAGAGTCATGTACCACAATTTTCACTGCAGCTCTATTTACAATAGCCAGGACATGGAAGCAACCTAAGTGTCCATCGACAGATGAATAGATAAAGAAGATGTGGCACATATATACAATGGAATATTACTCAGCCATAGAAAGAAACGAAATTGGGTTATTTGTAGTGAGGTGGATGGACCTGGAGTCTGTCATACAGAGTGCAGTAAGTCAGAAAGAGAAAAACAAATACCGTATGCTAACACATATATATGGAATCTAAAAAAAAAAAAAAGGTTCTGAAGAACCTAGGGGCAGGACAGGAATAAAGACGCAGACATAGAGAATGGACTTGAGGACACAGGGTTGGGGGAAGGGTAAGCTGAGATGAAGTGAGAGAGTGGCATTGACATATACACACTACCAAATGTAAAATAGCTAGCTAGTGGGAAGCAGCCGCATAGCACAGGCAGATCAGCTTGGTGCTTTGTGACCACCTAGAGGGGTGGGAGAGGGAGGGTGGGAGGGAGACACAAAAGGGAGGGGATATGGGGATATATGTATATGTATAGCTGATTCACTTTGTTATACATTAGCAACTAACACAACAATGGAAAGCAATTATTCTTCAATAAAGATGTTGAAAATAAAAAAAAGAAAGAAAACAATAATTCAAAAAGACACATGTACCCCACTGTTCATTGCAGCACCGTTTACAATAGCCATTACATGGAAGCAACCTCAATTTCCATTGACAGATGAATGGATAAAGGAGATGTGGTACATATATACAATGGAATATTACTCAGCCATAAAAAATTGGGTCATTTGTAGAGATGTGGATGGACCTTGAGTCTATCATATAGAGTGAATTGAAGTCAGAAAAAAAACCCCAAATATCATATATTAGTGCATATATGTAGAATCTAGAAAAATGGTACAGATGAACCTATTTGCAGGGCAGGAATAGAAAGGCAGATGTAGAGAATGGATATGGACATGGGGCGGGGAAGGGGAGGGTGGGATGAATTGGGAGATTACGTTTGACATAAATACACTACCATGTGTAAAATAGATAGCTAGTGGGAACCTGCTGTAAAGGAGCTCAGCTCGGTGCTCTGTGATGGCCTAGTTGGGTGGGACAGGGGGCAGGAAACAGAGGTCCAAGAGGGAGGGGGGGATATGTGTATGCACATGGCTGATTCACTTTGCTGTGAGGCAGAAACTAACACAACGTTGTAAAGCAATTATACTCCAATAAATTAAAAAAAAAAACAATGAGACATCCAAGTGGGTCACATGAATTACATATGTGATCAAATTGCATAGAACTAAATACACACATATGTGCAAATCAGTCAATATTTTATAAGTGCATATTATATAAGTGCATATATTTATAAGGTTGATGGACTGTATCATTGTAACTTTCCTGGTTGTGTTATTGTGCTACAATTATACAAGATGTTACCACTGGAGGATACTGGGTAAAGGTCCACAGAATCTCTGTATTTTTTCTCACAACTGCATGTGAGTCTACAATTATTTTAAAATGAAAAGTTTTTTTTAAAAAAGACATTAAGTAGAAACATCATTGACTATTTTGAGTTTCACTTTGTATCTTCTACTAAGTAATCTTGGGCAAAACCACAAATAATCATCAGCACCTGCATAGCCTCCCCGCTTTTGAGTACAGCAAATTAAATGTTATATCCGTTAGGATCCTTCAACTAAATCCATTTATAATTCTTAAGTTATTTTTCACTCATTCATTCATTCACTTTGCCAGTCAATAAATCTTTATCAAACACCTATTATGAATCAGGCACCCTGTAGGCACTGGAGTTATAGGCAATGAAATTTTTCCCAGCTTTAATGAAGTTTATTTTCCTGAGTGAAAAGTATTTGTGGTTTACTAGGAGCTGCTGAGTTTACAGTTTCTGTTGGCTCATATCTGTAGGCTGCTTCATGGGTATCTTCTTATTTTTTGCCATGATGCATCTAAATGGACTCCAATTCTTTCAAAAAAGTCATTGTTTTCAGGTAAAGAAACCTCAAGGTTAAAAATAAATAGCAAAGGGAATTCCCTGGTAATCCAGTGGTTAAAACTCAGCGTTTCCCCTGCAGGGGGCCCAGGTTCAATCCCTGGTTGGGGAATTAAGATCCCGTAAGTGGTGCAGAGCAGCACCCCCCAAAATCTATATATATATGTGTACATATATATATATATATATATATATATACATATACACACACACATATATATATATGTATCAAAACCCACAAAGATTTCAGAAGGTGAAGGAACATGGTGAGCTATCTTGTGATAGAACCAGAGTATTGACGAACCAGGAAACATGTTCCATTTAAAAAGGCCTGTGTGGGCTTCCCTGGTGGCGCACTGGTTGAGAGTCCGCCTGCCGATGCAGGAGACATGGGTTCGTGTCCCAGTCCGGGAAGATCCCACATGCCGCGGAGCGGCTGGGCCCGTGAGCCATGGCCACTGAGCCTGCGCGTCCGGAGCCTGTGCTCCGTAACGGGAGAGGCCACAACAGTGAGAGGCCCACGTACCGCAAAAAAACCCCAAAAAAACAAAAAACAAGTAAAAAGGCCTGTGATAAACCAAGTGACTCACCTTATCAAACGGACTGGAGATCTTCAAGCAAAACTGCTTGGCTGAACCACAACTGACAAGAGATGGAATTTCACTAAACTCTTAAGAGATCGCTGACTCTATCTCTAGCCTTAAATACTCTCACTAGTTCATCCCTGGATATATCCAACTATATGTTAAACTTAAACTGGATCATGGAAGATAAGTTTAATTCTATTTTTATTTCAGTAGTGTGCTTGGGGGAATAAAAAGGAAGGACAATGTCAAAATAGCTTTTCTCTAACTGAACAAATTTACTTGTATTTCCATGTTTGTCGGCATGTATCACTGAATGAGAAACTGAAACTTCAGAAGTTATAGTGTAGTTCCAGTTGTGACAATGACTCTTTGCTCTTTGATATTAAGATTTTCTCAAAGAGCTGGGATTTGTTTTGCAGTTTTTTCAGCCTCTGTTCTGTAGAGCATTTTTCCTGTGGTAAGGAAAACTGACCTGTAGAAATAGAATGATTACTAACTTTGCAAACATTGGTCCATTGAAAATGTGGGATTTTGCATATGCTAGAAAAGGCAAGAAATGACATTTGATGGAACCTCTATGAGCCTCATTCATTAGAAGTTTCTTCCTTAATTACTATTAAGCACTGTTAAGTATGAGACTTGAGATGTCTTCTCAGCTCTCACATTCTCCATCTCTCCCTTTCTGCCACAGAAACTGTAGACTAGTTCGTATTGAATATGTCTCATGGCAAGAGACTCTGAGTTGACCTGCTCTAACCTACACAGCCATGACTTTGACCTCGTGTGGTTTCCTCAACACCAAACTCTTTCATTTCACTTTTCTACTATTTGCAAATTTGGAATTCTCTTCCAATCTTCCTAATGTGATTTGACCAGTATCACAGCTCTCAGGACTATGTTTATTTGATGAAGGGATATGGCATATCCCCACATTTTGTGAAAATGTATCTTGGAAGCTGCTTTGGAAAGCAAATATGGTAAGAAATAGTTTTGTTTTGTTTTCAAAAAAGCCAGTCTGTAACCTGTGGTTCTCCTCTTTGATCCCCAAACTCGTGACTGCATTTTCAACCGAGCTTTGAAGAACCAGCTGCTGAAAGTGATAAGTCAGCAGCTGAAAATGATGAATGAGAGACTCATTGTAGCTCAAAGTGAAATATAGGTGCTTTTCAACAAGGTTAGATTGGTTACTGGACATGACAAAGAGTGGTGGCTGCTGGTCCAATGTGTGAATATATATATGATAGTAGCAATTATACTGACTTATTTGAATTCTATTTGAAGTCCTCTTATTACTATAACATTCAGGTATTTTATTTTGAGGAGCACTGCTAACAATAAATCAGAACCAGTATTTATGGAGTGTCAATTAAGTGCCAAGCCCGGTGCTAGGCTGGGGAGCATTAGCTATGAAATGCTTAGTTGTGATCTCCAAGCGCCACTTCATGGCAAATTACGATCTGCTTTCTAAATTACTGCACTATCTTTAGATATAACAGTCATTCTGTATTTTAAAACCTATTTGTACTGTTTCTAGTGAGGTTTATGCTTACTCAAATGGAATATTTTTCAGCTTGTTCTTTTCCAAGTGCTACTTACACCCCTGTCATTCATGGCTCTTTCCACTCTGATTTTGATTTATTCAATTGGCCAATGTTCCCTGGTTACTAGTCCATGTAATGGTCTGTTCATTTGTACATAAACATTTATACAAGATGGAAAAGTTAAAGTCATTTAAATTTAGTCCATTATTTTTTTTTCCAGTGTGAAGTGTGTGTCACTACACTATTTCAATGAAAGGTTATTCATTGGTTCACATTCTGCTTTTTTTATAGCTTCCAGGCATGTTTAATATCTGTGATTAACTGAATTTTTCAGGTTAACATCTGCATTTAATCACAAGTTATTACCCATTTCCTAGACTGGTCAGCGTAACATTTCAATCACTCCTTCCTTCTTTCTCCACCCATGTAGTAAAAGATTCAGTCATTTATACTTTCTCTCTTTCACAGCCATAGAGCTGCACTTAAATAATATTTAAGAAAGTTATATTTCTTTTGAAGTGGTCACAGGAAGCATATGCTTAGTGTATATAAACAGAGAGAGAGTTGAGACACTGATTTGGAGGGCTTGGTTGATTTACAGAGCTCTTGTATCTACATAGAAACGTTTTGCCTCAGAGAGAAATGAAAGGCTCTTTGGGGCTCCAATAGCCACAGAGCTCCTGTATGATGGCACTGAGACTCAAAGAGCAAGCCCTCTTTCAGTTTCACGTTGCCCTATATTTTTGGTATAGCTCAACACACTTCTGAGAGGTCTCTGTTTTAGCTTAAACACTCCTTGTCTCACTTCCCCAATTCTTTAATTTTTCAAAGTCATTTTGATCATGGAGAATAAAACCTTAAGGATTAGCCATACTTCAGGTAAAGGGGAAAAAGGCTTCATTGCAGTTGTTCCTCACCCCGCCACACTGAACACGATCATTCAAAGTGATTCTTCCATTTTTCTCTGATTTCTCCATAAACCTGTCATAAATGATTCAATTTAATGAAGAAAAATATATTAAAGCAAAACAACTAAACATGTGGTAATGTCTGGCTACTGTATTTCTGGCAAAACTTGACCTAATCCAGGAATTTGCCTCTCTCCCCAAATTAGGTTTTTTTGTTGGGGGAGGGTGAGAAGGGGTAGGATATAAGGAGCCTTGCTGGGATTTTAATTGATTGAAAACTAGGGTGTGAGCAATATTCTCCTCTTTTTTTTCAAGTATGGATGGTATTGGACTATGGTTAAAAGTTATGAAGGGAATCTGAAAAATTCGTTCATTTATCTAATCAAATACATCTCTAAGTTATTCTGATACATTTAATGATGAGCATATTCGCTGTTGTTCTAGGAAACTTTTAGGCCCAATATATATAAAAGAGCACATAATGACTGAAATTAATGTCCCTTACAAATAGTCAAATAGAAACCTCATTTTCTTTCTCAACTCACTCAGAAACAACAGAAATAATTGTGTGCCTACTATGTGCAAGCCCTTAATTGCCTTGAAGTCAGGAGTGACATCTTGTTCATTATTTTATCACCAGTGTCAGATACACCGACTAATGATTGGTCGATACGCAAAGTTCAGACAAAAATGAATAGTGTTTGGAGCCTGTTACAAAGAATCTTTAAGCTACTTCCGTTTTAGGTTCACAGTTTGTGTCATCACGTTTAGTGATGCATTTCCTCCTAACAGGTCAGCGCTCATCACCTTCAATCCTGCATGGAAACAAAACAAAACAAAAAAGGACCTAGGTTAAGTTCTCAGTATCACCCTTTTTGTTTGTCTCAGTATCACCCAACCTTCATCTTTTACGACCTGTGTCCTTAACTAGTTCAAGTAACTGCTCTCTGCCTTTCAAGGTTCAAGTGGCTGTGAATGGAATGCGGAAAGAATGTCAACATTCACCAGGCGTGGGGACCAGTTGTGCTTCAGGGGATCTTGGAGAGCAAGTGGGGATGAATTTTGTGTTGAGGAAGTCTTGGAGCACAGGAAGGACTGGGGTGGAGAATTTATCCTGTGTTTGGTGAAGGAAGGAATAGGACATGGCTTTTTGTTTACATGGATGTGGACCCTAGAGCACAGTTCTCCAGGGGCAGAATCTAAGCCCTTCTAGTCCACGTGTCCCAGAAGCAGGAGACCTTCTGGGGAAAAAAGCCCAGGGTGGTTCTTTATGACTGTGACCATTTAATCACCTGTAACCATGTGAAGCAGGGTCAAGTGCAGAGTTGACTTCTGTGTCCCTGTAGAAGTGCTCTTCATTCATGCTCTCTTTCCCAATGAATTCAAATACAGCCTCAGAATCTTTTTTCAACCTAGGACTCGAGGCAGTAACTATCCAAGAAGTCAGACTTGGATTTTAGAAATAAAACCAATCTCTGACCTAATAATAGGTCATTTCAGTGACAATGGGAAACACCTCTTGCTCCTATTTTGACTTGCTCTTATACTTCCCCAATAAAATTCCCCTATCCAGTCTCTGCACAGATATGTGATATTATCATTGACAGGAAACACAATCATTTTCTCAACCATTAGAAAGTATATATTGATACTTACATATCCTTCCAGCTTTGCTCCTATCTGTTCCCTCTTCAAGTATTCTGTCATCCCCTTATGCTCATGCATCCTCTAGGGCACTTACTTTAAAATAACTTCTCTCCAAACTATTACTTGCATAATCTGCCCTCCTATTTTTCTGTCTCCTGAAGCTCTGATCCAGACCTGCTGTATCCACATACGGACCACCTGTTTTCTTAATCATGAGCAGTCTGACTTCCATCCCTCTGCACTGCACTGCTGATGCAGCTGCTATTTCTCCTTTATTTAGGACTCACAGTGGTCAAGGAATTGTGGTAAAATATCATATGTCACCATTTAATCACTTAGAAAAGAACTCTAGGGGTAAGCGCTAGAAACTGGGTATAAAGATTTATGGAAGGACACACCAAGTGGAATAAGGAGGAATTAACTCTGATCTAATTGTAATACCAATGTCTTTGAATGCCTTGAAAGACCACTCTTATTTACTCACTTTTCTTCCACTCTTTATATCCCTCAATCCAACACCATCTAAAAGAACTTTCTGTCATGATGGATTCATTCTATATCTGCACTATTTTTTATGGAAGCCACTTGCCACATGTGGTATTAAGCACTTGAAACGTGACTAATGCAACTAAGGAACTACATTTTAAATTTTATTTATTTAAATTTAAATAGGCACATGTAGCTGGTGGCCACCCTCCTGGACAGTCATTAGATCTGGTCAATAACTTCTTCATATTTACACTTTGCTTTTCCTCAGTTTCAATGACTGTGATCTCATGATTGTTTTGTTGTTTTCTACTCTCTTTTTGGGTTCTTTTCTTCCTCAAGTTTCCTGTATGTAAGTTGTTCCCAAGTTTCTTTCTCAAGCTTCTTCTTTTCCTGTATTTTTATCCCTTGTCATTAATACTCATTCTTGTATCTTTAAATACTTTCTTTAGATGAAAGATCAAAATCTTTACTTTCAGTCACAATCCTTCTCAGATTTTTTAGACAACTTTCCAGTTTTGTTCTAAACATCCCTACTTGGATGTGTCACCGTCTCCGAGTACGTGACAAAACCAGAAGTAATCTTCCTTTTCAGAGTTGTTCTTAATATATTCCCTGTTTCTGTTAATGGTACCACCATCCTTTCAAATCCATCAGATTTAAAAATTCTAATTCTTCCTGGGTATCTTTTTTATTTGGCCCTGAAATCATTTGCTAAGTTTCATTGATCCTTTCTTGCAAACATCCCAAGTTTATTCCCATCTCTTTACTTTCCCAGATGCAGTTTCATTTCTCAGATTCAAGTCTAAAGTCTCTCAGAATGGTTTCCCTGGAATATTATAATACTTCTCTAAATGGCCTCTCTGAATCTAGCCTTCATTGATCCAATTTATCCTCTATACTGCTATCAAATTAATCATTTTGAAGTCTTGCTCTGAACATTCGTTTTCATGCTTGCAAAACTTTGAGGGCTTCTGATTTTTTCCAGTTAAATCTCATGCACTTCAGTCTGAATTTTGGTTTCATGACTCTCAAGTCTCACATCCATTTTCTCTTCCCCATGAAAACTTTCTAGTCCTTTTGGTTCAAAAAAAAAAAAAAAGTTTCTTCTTTTTAAATTTCTCACAGCTATATTGCTTTCTATCCTGCTATATTTTTATTTACATGCATATCTTGTGACTTCCATTAGCTCCTTAAGTATAAAACATTGTTTTATTTGTAGCTGTAACCCACACAATACCTAGAATGATGACTTCCAAATCATAGAACTTAATTTTAATTCAGTTCTTAGCTATTTTTTAATTTAATTTTTATTACTTCTTTCATACGAAACACTCTTTAAGGCTTTGTGAACACAAGGTAAGAAAGGACATGCTTCTCTCTTATAAGGATTTCAAAGTCTAGTAGAAAAGACATTCTGAAAGTTATTTTAAAATAAAGTGTTATGCATATAGTATTAGAATTATGTTCTTATGTTCTAGGTACAGTCCGGCACAAAGGAAGGAGTAACCAAATGAGTGGGTGAATTAAGGAAATTTTAGCAGGCCAAGATATCATGAGAGATCTGGATGTTAAAGTACTTGAAGGAAGAGTTTACCCAAAAGTGTGAAGATAATAGAGTAACCAAGGAGCATGGAGAGTTTGAGCGGTGGCCAAGAAGTGTGAAATGGAATGACATTTATTGGAAACTTACAAGCATTTCTGAGTGTCTAGAACACAAGGTGATTAATACATAAAGAAGTGAGGGGAGTAGAAAGGGAGGATGTAGACATGAAGCCTTAACTTCAAGCATACATGGAGGACCTTGTAAGTCATCCTGAGAAGTTTCAGCTTTCCACTGGAGGGGAGCCATTAAGAGTTTTAATTGGGGGCGGAGGGTAACATTTTTAGATTTGCTTTTCAGCTATTTCTCTTTAGTAGGACAATGGAAGGTTTCAGTATTGGAGGCAGCAGGTGGTTCAAAAATCTGTTGCAATATTTCAGGCAAGAGAGATAAAGTCCTAAATTAAGGCAGTGGCAGAGAGGATGAGGATAAAGAATCCAATAAATGATTGGTGGATGGATGGTAATGGAATTAATGAAGAAAAGGTGTTCTAAAGAGGAAATCCTTTGGCAAGAAAGGGTATGAACTCATTCATTCCTTAAAGTTTTGGACTTGCTGAATTTATGGGATTTCTAGACCATCCAGGCTGACGTGTCCATAAGGCAGCTGAACACAGAAATATGGGTGTCAGGAGAGCCGTCTGAGATGGAGATATAATTTGAAGTTCATCAGCTTTTAGGTGAAAACAAACATTTTTTCCAGACTCTTCTTTGGGACAGAATGCAAGGACAAACAGGCCTAACAGGTCTTTTCAGTGATTTGTCATTTTTTTTCTATGTTGTGAAGAAAAAGATTCATGCTTAAAGAAACTAATTTCATCTCTCCTGCTCTAGGCTAAATAGGAAAGGAAGGAAGAGTTTTGAAGGAAGACAGTTATTGCAATATTTATTAGAGTAAGCATAATAAATGCTAATCTTTTCTAATTATGATTTGAAAACTGAAGACAATCTGTGTCAGTGTATATCTGGGGATTAATGTATTAAAAAATAGTGATAATTTGGGGACCTTTTTAATGGAAACAGAATAAGATCTTTTGACATCTTATTCTTGACTGTAATTCTGTTGTGTAGATGTTGTATAGCCACAAACTTTTCTTGTTTTATTTTTGGGAAATCAAGTCTTTTCAGAGACAGAAATTAAGATGGGTACAGTCTTTCCAGAAGTGATTTTCTGCGTTCCTACTTTGTTTCCAACTTAGGTGTTGAGATTTACCTATCCTCACAAGTACTTTTCAAAAATCCCTAGACTGAGAAAATATTTTGCATCATTTCCCATGAGTTGTGTATTTTTTATACTTATGCCCTCAATGTGGTACTTAACTATTCATTCTTACAAGCATACTTAAAGTTTAGTACTTTCTGAAGGCTAAGTTGCTTGATTTATACTTATTTTACTTCATTCCATAATTACAGCATATAGCACCACTGTATCTTATGAAGTATTTGACTACTTCTGCTAACAAACGTATCCTGTAAGTGGTTTGCTTACTCTCCAATATCTGTTTATCTTTTCCTTTTCTTCTTTTATACTGAATCTGGTGTGACATCTAGTAATTTGTTGAGAGGCAACATATCCAATGCTGAATTACAGTCTCACTTTGAATTCTGGGGAAAAGGAAAGGGAATGTTTTTTGAGAAGGGCCCTTGGCCCTGAAACTCTTCCCCTTGACCATTCCCAGAGGCTGAGACTGCTGGCCTCAGGGCCACAGAGGAATACCCATCTGTTTTCTCAGGCTCTGCGCTTGGGGAGAGATGTGAAAGAAGCTCTGCGAAATCTCTGGAGACTGGCGAGGATTTTTGAGACATGTTTATGGTTTAGCTCTGTGAAGAATCATCCATGACTATTAAGATGAGACATTTTAGTCTATTTAAATATTCTTAGAGAATATTTTATTGCTGTGGTAGTTTAAAAAAAGCTAATGCAAAATTCTTTTCCTTCTTATGTTCTTTCTGTAATTAATCTATGAATTTTATGGATACACATTCAAAATAATAAGGGCTGAGAATCATTTAGAAACACACAGATTTATATATATTCATATGTATCATTTTAATCTGTAATGACTTGAAAGTGGGGTTCTAATATAAATGGCCATCATTATATTAATAAGTACGAGGTTTGTTGTGCAACTTGTAAACTTCTCTATAATATTCCTTTATGATTGATTATTACATATAATATATTTATACATTAAATTCTTAAAATTAGTTAAAAATTTTACATTTATTTAACTTAATTTTATATTGTCCTGTACCACATCATAATCATATTTCTCATGTTTCCTGAGTTGCTCTTATCAGTTTTGGAATCCATTACCTCACCGGATGGAGCTCAAATTAAGTTATTCTGCTATCTTGTGGTTGCAACTTGAAATAGCAAAAGCTACATTCAAGAGTTAGACTTCAGGTTTAGCTATTGAGATAGGAAAAAAAAAAAAAAAATCAGATGGCTGAGAGAGGGCTAAGTCCCCTGAGAGAACATTTGATCTTAATCAACATTTCAATAGTTATCAAATCACTTTCCCTCAGTGCCCAGGCGGACTCTGGGAAGAAGTCAGTCCCATTGCAAAGCTGCTAGAAATGGATTCAGGGCCAGAGAGCGGCTTAGCAGTCATGGTTTAAATTATCCCTTAGTGGTGCTAAAGAATTATAGCTCCTACTGATTTTCTCCCAGAAACTCAGGCTCTGAGGACTCAAAACAAATGCTTTTCTAATAGAGAAATTAACTTGCTGCAGGTCTACCAAATCTCCTTTTCCTTTTCACACTCAAGCCAGGGTTAAAGGCAGACTCTCTAGGTGCAGGTGTCCAAGGATAAAAGAACTCCAACCATGTGGATATTTGCAAGTGCAGCTTCCATTATTTTGGGTCCAGTAAGAGAGAGGTGGTAGTAGAAAAAATACAGTTTTCAGTGTTTCCAGAGGTCTGTAGTTCTGCTGGTTCCTGTACCCCCATCCCTAAGCACCGTGAGACCGTTCCTGGGGTCGCTCCCGTGTTTGGGCTTAGAAAATGCAAGGACTTGTTTGCAAGCTGCTGCCTTCATCCCCAGTGACAGTGGGCCTTGCCAAAGTGCCAGAGGCCACTTCAGGTCACTACGATGGATCCTTAAGGCAACTTACTTCTCATCTTGTGAAGAGAGGATTGGCTTCTGTTTATAGTCTTCATTTCCTCCTTAATCCAAAAATCTGAAAACTATCTCGAAGAAGTCTCATTTTAAGGAAATTCTGAGGGATGTCCTAATAGTTAAGAAACAACTTTTAATTACACAGTGTTAGCTGCAAAGTCGGTACTGGAACCAAGTCTTTCTGAGTTGAATTGAATCTCCTCACTTCCTTAGATAAATCGTTTGATCTACGTTGTTTATGCCTCAGCTTTAATTATTAAATTTTTATTCAGTAAATCCCGCTATAGTGTAATCAACGAATAGACACACATCTGCTCAGTCCTAACACCACCTTTTAAAAACATCTTGTCCTTTATAAAGCCCTCTATTTCCCCTGGCAGATGCTGAAAGTATTAATGGTGTCTAAGAGGCTTCTGTCTCTTAACGAGTAGCAGGTGTGGTCAGAATGCCTTATTATTTATCACTTCCTCACCCAGGATATTGTTCTCTGCTTGTTTTGTTCTATGCTATTGTTCTATGTAAGACATTTATGCAGTTCTCTATCAATGGCCTCTTTATTTCATATGGAGTATCTCTGTGACTGAAATGAACATTACACTTTACACTAAACCTTAACATTTGCTACCGCAGAGACTACCTTCATCTACTGCAGACAGTGGTGGGAATCAGCTGGAGCAACTCTATTAATGGTGCCCAGATTTGGGGATTATTTGAAGTCATGGGGTGAGGTAGTGGGTGGAAGGGAGGGGGAGGAGGGAGGGAGGTTTCCTTCCTCTTGTGAGATGACTATATTTTTTGATAAAGCTTTCATTTCTGATTTTCACTGTATGATTGGAAACCTTTCCCACAGTCTGATTGCTGCAGATGGATTGGAGCTGGTCCATTTTAGATTGCTGTGTTTGATGTTCTGTTAATGAGAAAAACATCTTTTTGGATGCATGGCAGTTTTTCATCTTAAGGCTGAATCCAAATGACTGTAGGTTCTAGAATTCATTGCACTCATGTAGGATGAATTCTTTGGTTGAGAATAGATTTTAGATTTTACTGTTGACCTTCCTGGAATTAATTTCTCTCCCACTATGCTCAGAGCTTCTTGAACTCATGCTTGATTGAATTTTTTCATTTATTCAGATTTTCTCAGACCTCTGCATTTCTGTTGAGATTGATGGAAATGTTTGCAATTCCCACAGACATAATTTCCTGGTTTAATTTTTTAAATTTTATTTATTTATTTATTTTTTGCGGTACGCGGGCCTCTCACTGCTGTGGCCTCTCCCGCTGCAGAGCACAGGCTCCGGACGCGCAGGCTCAGCAGCCATGGCTCACGGGCCCAGCCGCTCCGCAGCATGTGGGATCCCCCCGGACCGGGGCACGAATCCGCGTCCTCTGCATCGGCAGGCGGACTCCCAACCACTGCGCCACCAGGGAAGCCCTATTTATTTATTTATTAAAAAAATGTTTTTTGGCTGTGTTGTGTCTCCGTTGCGGTGCGCGGGCTTCTCACTGTAGTGGTTTCTCTTATTGCGGAGCATGGGCTCTAGGTGTGCAGGCTTCAGTAATTGTGGTGCTCGGGCTCAGTAGTTGTGGCTCGTGGGCTCTAGAGTGCAGGCTCAGTAGTTGTGGCGCATGGGCTTAGTTGCTCCACGGCATGTGGGATCTTCCTGGACCACGGCTCGAACCCGTGTCCCCTGCATTGGCAGGCGGATTCTTAACCACTGAGCCACCAGGGAAGCCCTGGTTTAATTTTTAAAAGCATCTTGGTGCAGGGTTTGAATGATGGCAATCTTACTGTCTGTAGGAGAGGTGACACTTTTATTCCTGAGACTTAGTTGGTTTATTGGTTCTTAACAGTATCTGATTTAATTTTTTTTTCCTTTTTATAGGATACTTACCTGCGGAAAGCCAAGTGGACCTAAGTGAATAGGTGTTAGGTCTTGGATTTTTTACTTCAGAAACCACCTATACGTTGTGAGATGTTTAAAAAGTGTATTGAACTGAAGGACAGAAGGTTAAATGGTTAAAGATGAAGGAATTCCCTGGTGGTCCAGTGGTTAAGACTTTGCCTTCCAATGCAGGGGGTGAGGGTTCAATCCCTGGTCGGGGATGTAAGATCCCACATGCCTCACAGCCAAAATAACTAAAACATAGGAGCAATATTGTAACAAATTCAATAAAGACTTTAAAGAAATAAAAGGGGGTTAAAGATGAAAGGTTTTAACGTATTTTAAGCATAGAGTTAATTGTTATCAAGCTTTATAAGAAATTACTCCCATATAATGCTTATATGTACATATAATTATAATTTAAATGTTTATATGGATTTGTATATACATTTTTAACAACTAAAATCATTTTAAGTTTTAGGAAGTCTGATTTGCATGCTCTCTGGCTTTCAAAAATCCTTGAGAATGAAGTTCAGGGCTTGTTCACTATGTATTTCTGGGGTTGGTCCACTAAATATCCTCTCCTGGAGGTAAGCCAAGTTTTTATAGCCAAGATGGTTTTATGTGAAGGCAGTGGGCATTCAGCTGTAGTTCTGATTTCATGAATACTTCAAGAGAGCTTTCAAATAGCTAAGAGTTTATCGAACTGGTCTCCTGCATTTTGTTCTGACCATTTTAGTTCAACTTTATAATTATTACATACGTATCTAACTTGTGTTTAAGAAGGAAGATGTCTGTAGCTACTATTTGATGTGTAGGTGGTCATAAACCTCCTTAAGCCTTCCTTTGCTAAAAGCAGGAAGACACCATTTGCCAAATGTAAACAAAAGTGAGCACCAAAGGTGTGTGTGGGGTGCTTTTGTAACTAGGAACCCACAATTTAAAACGTTGCAAATTTAGCATCACACAGCCAGAGTGAAATTAATTTGATAAATACGTTTTACATTATTTGAAGAAATGTTTATCAACTCAGTCTAATGTTCACTATCTGTTTCTTGTTTATCTTTCGGCAAGAATCTACAAAACGCTTCAAACTTTGAAGTGTCCAGCGTTTTTCCTTAATCTGAATAGCATCCTATTTAAAAAGTTCTATAAATTTAACACACGGCACACTAATGTTTATGGCCTTCATTCTTAACCTGAAGAATACAGTCCAGGATTTATCTGCCACCAAAAGACACAGCAAGAAACTGGTTTAGTCTGTTTGAAAAAGAGTGGAAATATTTTAACCTAAAGTGGAAAAGAAAGAAATATGAACTGAATTTCAGGAGTTAGAGATATATATATTTTTTTCCCTTTTTTTTCTTACTTGGATTAGATGAAGGAAGTTGATATGTTAAAATCAAATTTAGGAGTTTTATGAGAAGAGAGAAACTTGTTCAATGACACCTACTCCCCAAAGAGAACAGTAAGATATTAAAGGTAATTTGGTACAGAGGTGCTAATACCAGAAGAAATTTATACTCCAATCAGATGAGAGCAGTTGTTCTTCTTTTTACTAAAAGTACTTGCTTGGACTTCCCTGGCGGCACAGAGGTTAAGAATCCGCCTGCCAATGCAGGGGACACGGGTTCGAGCCCTGGTCCGGGAAGATCCCACATGCCGCGGAGCAACTAAGCCCATGCGCCACAACTACCGAGCCCACGTGCCACAGCTAGAGAAAGCCCACGCGCAGCAATGAAGACCCAACACAGCCAAAAATAAATAAATAAATAACTTTATATTAAAAAAAAATACTTGCTTCACCAATGGTTGTTCTCACTTTGGGGCCCTGGTTAGGTCTGGTAGATTATCTCCTCGAAAGTGGCTAAGTGTCAGGTTTTTCCTAGAGGGAAAGGTTTTAAGGATAGTGGCACTATGTTGTCACTGGAAACTGGGGCAAACCTAGAAAACTTGGGGCCTTGGAGACAGGGAGTCTCCAGTGATGGCTTAGTGTCACCTTTCATGTGCATTTCTCCAGATTTGACATTCCTTCTATTACTTCAAATGGTCTCTTCCCACATTTGTAGAAGACAGACAAGTTAATTAGAATGCAGACAACGAGGAGATGTTACATATTAATCCTCGAGAACAAAGGTTTACTGATGAATGAAAATATGCATATTTAAGAAATATATTGATAAAACGGAAGCGAGAGCTTACAGTAGGAACCAAGAGCTCCAGACCTGTCAGTAACTTCTCCCTTGCTTTTTGATGCACTTCCCTTTTATAGTAAAACAACTCAGCCGTGTGATTTTGTTTTTTAGAGATTTTTTTTGATGTAGACTATTTTTAAAGTTTTTATTGAATTTGTTACAGTATTGCTTCTGTTTTATGTTTTTTGGCCTCAAGGCATGTGGGATCTTAGGGATAGAACCCACACCCCCTGCATTAGAAGGTGAAGTTTTAACCACTGGACTGCCAGGGAAATCCCTATGTGATATTCTTGAGAACCAGATTAGTAGACATCTCAGTGATAGAAATCAGAATATAGGTTTGCCAAATGCAAAACACAACCTATGCCTGTGAATTAGAGAGGCTGTGAGATGTTCCCACAGCCTTCGTATTTATTTTGAGAGGCACAATTCATAGCTATTTATGACTAGAGAAGCCACCAAAAGCAGATATTTTGAGCAGAGAATCAGCACTGGGAAAAGTTAGATGCTAGACAAAGTATGTTTTTATAAGAATCATGCTTTCTTCTTTTGCTGTTTCTGTGCTGGTAGGTAACCAGCAGCTATCTTCTCCTTCAACTGCTTTTCAGCGAAAAGTCAACTAATCCTCACTTAAATGTTAACTGCAGAGGGGTTTTACCCTGCACACGGATAATTGCCGTTGAATAAAGAATTCCTGAAAGTCAAACAGTTCTCTGGCTTTAAAATGAAAGAAATGAATCTAGAACGCTGGCAATTCAGTGTCTTCAAAGAGAAAGGATGATCCTTCTGAGGACACTTTGGTGTTCCTCGAATCAGATTATATGTGTGGCCACATATTTTATCTAGACCATTCTTGTCCTATGTATGCTGTGATGTCTCTTCTCTCTTTGCGCCCAGCTTGCCCCAAGCACCGTCAAGTTTACAGAGGCTAGGTTGTCGAGTTTACATTTCCACTGGGAAGAAGAAGGTTCTTTTCTCAGAGGAAGGGCCCTGGGGGATGAGTAAGAGCGCTGTTATATCTTAGCTACTTTCCTTCTTTTTCCAAAGTGTGGGGGCAATGGAGAACTAGGGGAATTCTGTCTCTCCCCTGAGGTGAGCAAGAATCCACAGGCTTTATTAATGGATATACCCTTTCTAAGTCTAATCCTCACTACTCTCCATATTGTTTTCAAACTGTCCTATAGACATCCTATTATTTTAGAGAACTTTATCTAAATGGTACTTTAGGATTTGATACCATCTGCTTGTGTTTCCATTTTATTCGATTGCTGTTCTTATTGGAAGGAGTTAATGACATAATTCAGGAGAAAGAAAGCCTCCTGGAATTTGACATTAGCAAGAAGCAGTGGTGCGCTAATTTGGTCATTGTACATATCCCAGCTTGGTATCTCAATTTTAACAGTAGCTCAAGTGCTAAGTCACTGCATACAGATGTTGAAGCATGACCTCAGGGGCTCCTTCAGGCTGTGAAGACCATTATACCATCTGTACTTTGTTACTGACGTGCTCCTCCCTCTAGTAGGCAGCTAATTTATACAGCACTCATGATCTTCTGCTTATTGGCCAACCGGACAGAATACACACAATTTCTAAGGCAAGCTTTCAACTTGCAGTACTAGTCTCCGGATATAACTTATTTCAGAAGTCATAAGACGGCAATTTGGGGGGCTATAACATGGGTATAAAACTACGTTCATATTGTATGAATAGTTGGAGATTCAGTTACACATTTGAAATATGCAAGAATGAGAGCTCACTTTAAAAATTGGGCTTATTTAAAAAATATGAAAACAGGTTATTTATTTTGGTATGGTATATAGTATTACATGTATTTGGAGAATGGGACTATATTTTGCTGAACTGGAAACTCTGCCCTAATGTTTAAAGTTTTTTAATATAAAAAGATTAAACTTTATTTAGATTATTTTTTTAAATAATTTTAAAACTTTGATTCAGGTATACTTTTTTTAACACTACTCTTACTCAAAAACCAAATTTTATCACCTAAGACTTAGTATGTGCCATTTGTATAGTTCTTGTCTCTTTTGAATAAGAACATGTAGTCCTACTAGTTTCTTAATTAACTTAAATGTTTGTTTTACCTTATTCAAATTAGTTAAACTAAGGAAAGGTATATATTCCCAATAATAATATAAAAATAGACCAGAAAACTTCATCCTTCTGGCCTATAAAAGTTTATGGAAGAAAGTTCTCTTCAGTTTCCATAGATCCAATAATTTATGATAAAAGAGTGTGGGGTGGAGCCAGGGGGTAAGGTAGCAACCGTTTCCCACTCCTGGCATAAAATAGAATTTACACATTGTTAACAGGCTGGAAATAACCAAACAACAGTGATTAAGAAGATAGCTTTTATCTGGCCAATCGTATCTTTTCCAAGCTTAAGCAAGCTTTTAAAAACTGGAAATCTTTATTTAAGCTTAGCTCACTGCCATGATCTAATTGCAGAGGCCTCGAAACCAGCAACCAATAACTAGGGTCTCTGAAGTGGATAACTTCTTACAGTAATGTTGTGTTTTCTGTCTCCTGCATCTGCCAGGAAGTCTTTAGAGTAAACTTAACAAATATTCCAGAAAAATGTAACTTTATTTTGAAAAGAGATGTGACTGTAATGGGTATCTCTTTTTGTCTCTATCTCTGAAACTCTGTCTGTGTCTCTCTTTGTTTCTCTCTCTGCCTCTCATCAGTTTCGCTAGAATTAGATGATACCGTAAAATGGTCTCCATGGCATGGAGGTTAGAGAATTCCTTTTTATAAAATTAGTTTGTTAATAATATATATTTCTAGGCATGAAATTTCATGTCATGTTCTCTTGTGAATTGGCACTTGAAGACTAATTGTACTTGTTCTTTCTTCTGGAAGTTTTTCGGTGGCCTTCGACCAATCAGAAGTAGTATTTTGACCTGATCCAACATTAGGTCATTAAAAGTAAAATCCCTTTCCTGTAAGAGATCAATTGTAACAGTGTATTCAGTTGCCAAAAAAAAAAAAAAAAAAAGAAATTAATATTCTTTATTTTGATTAAAAAAAACTACTTGACAATCATAATGACTATAGTTTTAAATTTGAGGTCTGTGTGAATGGAATGTGAGCCATTCACATATGACTGAGAATAATATACTACAAGAGGGAATCGGATATTTTAGCACAAGACTGAGAACCAAGAGGTACAAGCTCTGTTAGAAAAAATGACTAATCAATGAATATGAGTCCAGCCAGGATTTCAGTTGTTCTCAACAACTAAATAAAAAAGTGAAATTATAGTAGCAAAAAGTAACTTTCATATTATAAAATGACATGACTTAACTGAAAAATGTAAATGGCACATTCAAATTTTGTGTTGCTGTGAGCATTTAATAAGATGGTGTACATAGAGTACCTAATATGGTGCTTGGCACTTAGGAAGGATCAACAAACAGCAGTGATGTTTGTGATGATTTCTTGAATTAAATTTTCTACAGTAAACAATCTTCATTTAAAACATGTTATTTCAACAGCAGCCACAAGATGGGAGTATTTGCCTTTATAGTTAAGTTTTTTCTTTTCTAATTACACTGCTGAAGGAATTGGGTATTTTGCCTTAGCTACTTCCTTGTAGAACATATAAGAAGTGTTCACCTGTAACCAGAGTGGTTTTACCACATATTGGTTTAATACACATTAGTTGTAATGATGCTAAATGTTACATGTCTTGGGGAATTTGTAATCTAACTAGGTTTTCTTCTGAAAAATTCAGAATCAGTTTTGATCCTCTTCTGTGTGGTCATGATGCTTCTCTAGGTGATGGATTTCCTCTTCAGTCTCCATATTTATCTATGAGGATAGAAGCAAGAAAGAAATTATAGTTTAAAATTTGCACTTTGGCTGGTGAAATACTGGGCATGATTTGAATTGTATATGATCAAATCTAAGACTTTAGGTTGACTTTTTAAATAATTATCTTTTTTTTATGAATTGAAGGCTAACTAGCTGGAAAATATACTCAAAGAGTTGTGAAAGAGGAACTCTACTTAAAAGATTAAAGTTATTTAAGATCTATAAATGATCATCATCATTGTGTTTTTCCTGTCATTGTGCATATTGGAATATTGGACGTACTTTGTTCAAGAATGTTAACATGGGAGTGTCCGGTCTTACTAAGAAGAATTGGAACTCACACATTCATTCCTGCATTATTTAAAAATAGACTCCTTATCTATGGCGGATTCCTTTGCATTTGAAGGATCCAGTTTCGTTCAGAGGGAAACATTTGCCAGTGAAATATGTGGAAGCCACATGCATATATAGCCTTATTTTTATTTTTATTTTTTTGCGGTAGGCGGGCCTCTCACTGTTGTGGCCTCTCCCGTTGCGGAGCACAGGTTCCGGACGCGCAGGCTCAGCGGCCATGGCTCACGGGCCCAGCCACTCCGTGGCGTGTGGGATCTTCCCGGACCGGGGCACGAACCCGTGTCCCTTGCATCGGCAGGTGGACTCTCAACCACTGCACCACCAGTGAAGCCCTATAGCCTTATTGGTTAGCAGATGCTCACTTTGGTGAAAAAATGAGCTCAACTTTTGTTTCCTGTGAAGGCTATTTGTATAAATTGATCTGTGTGGAACTAAAACAATGCAGATGTTTTACAATTAAGTTTATTCATAGATAACATTAAAGAAAATGGTTTTCATTAAAATAGGAATGTATAAATGAAGAAACTCTGGATTGACATTTTCCCCTATTGAGAACTTAGAAACTCCATTTTGGTAGTTTTCCTCGTATTTGTATTCCACAGAATCTATATACAAGAAAAGGAAAAACATATACCTTTGTTGGAGTATCATGTATAAAGGTAAGGATACTGTATATATTATCTATAGCTCCTCATTGCCCTCTTTTGATGAAGGTATATTATGCATATTATTCTAAATTGGAAGACATTAATTTTGGAGCAGAAAAATTGCTTTAACACTCTGATGAAGGCATATTGGTGCTGCAAAAACATTTGATAAACAGAAACCTCAGTTGAATAGAGTTGGAAAACCAGGAGGGGACACTTTCACACCCTTTGATGATAGTAGAGCCCAGCAGGAAGAAGAAAGATTCCTCTCCTTTCCTGGCAAGGACTCAGCCAATGAAGAGCCATGAACTCTTTGTTTACTCCAGCCCTCTCAATTTCCTTTTCTCCTCTATAAAAGCATTCTCCTTCCCTTGCCGTGCAGGGACTTGCATGTGGCTTGCCATGGTTGTAGACCTCAAATTGCAATTCTCTGCTGATCCTGAATAAACTCGTCTTTGCTGGAGAAATATCTGGCAGTCTATTTGTTTCAGGCCAACAGTGCAATCACCTATACTACACAATGTAGAAACAAATTTTTTATTATTTGAAGAAATTCTATATCTTTAAATACTTAAGAACCATAATCTGTTGTGGGCCTTCCCTTTTCCTCTTTATAAAAGAAGGACAAAGGTCCACAGAGGTGAAGTGATGGACTCAGGTCACACCATGTAAATAGTAGAACTCCAACTAGAACCCCAGATCCCGGCCTCCAGGTTGTGGCTCTGTGCTTCCCCAACCAGGCCTTGCACTGTCTACAGTGGAATTAGGCCACTACCTCTCTGTGTTCCAAGCATGGCTCTCCCACTTCTTCTTCAGCCTATGGAAGAACATCTCGTTTTCTTTCATCTCATTATGAGAAAATAGGAACTTATTCTTCTGTCCTAAGCAGTGAATGGCTTAAAGCAAGTTTTGTCAGCTAATGATTATTATAGAGAATGGTTCAAGATAATCTGATTCAAAACCTAAATTGCTATTTTCAGGAAATGTCACCCAATATTTAATAGCTTGAGACCACCAAATTCTATTTAGCAGATCAAATATCACATACTGCATTCTGCAAACTAGAACTGGATTGCAGTGCGAAGTTATACTGCTCAACGTAAGACTTCTCCTGGTGCTGTATTATGCCCATGCTCTATGGCAAAGACTTCTTGGGTGTTGATTGCTTATTTGTCCAAGTGTTGGAGCAGACCCAGAGCTATGTTCTGAGGAATCCTTCGCTCTGCCAATAGGAGTTTCTTGACCCACCTCATGTGTAGATGGGGTAGCCATCTATTCAGCAGCAAGTCTCGATTAGGCTGTTTAATTGCTATAGGAAACCTGCTCAGCTGATTGCCAAGGAATATGGATTTGCCCTTAATCAGCAGCACACAGTATCAACACTATAAGTTCTTGACAAAGAATACAATTTTGAACTCTTTGCTTTTCAATTCCTATCAAAATCTTGGTTTTGAGAAATTATAATCAAGGAGGATTGACCGAAAGCTAGGCAAACTCTCAAATGCTGTAGATGGCTTAAAAAAATGTATATCAAGCCATCAAAATGTTACAAATCTTTACCATGTTACAAATTTTACCATGTAGTTTTAGCCTCTTCTAAAAATGTTTTTAATCAATTACATTGGGCATATGCCATTAACTTGCATGGAAGAAGAAGCAGCCATGTGAAGGAAACTTGAAGTTCTTAAGGGAACATGGCTGAGGAAGAGGTTCATTACATCTCAGAGTACACTTATAAAGAAAACTCATGGGAGAAGTTCTTCTCAGGTCTTAGTAATAAGAAAGTCATCTCTTTCTGAGGTTTTTTTTTTTTTTTTTGAATTCTCATAGCTATCAAGAATCTTTTTACTGGTTTTCTCTCTGCTTTCATTTCTAGGAAGCACTGAGTCAAATTTGCAGCCTGTTCCTAGCACACGTGAAATGCGTTTTTTAAAAATGTACTAACCAAATTTTCCTCCTTCCTCTATATTTCCCTTTTATATACTTTATCTTACTGTTTGTATTTTGAGAAGAAGTCATGGATTTTTTTCCCCAGAATAATATAATTTGCATAAAAGGAAAATCAAGCGCAGGAGACTTTTAGGTGTATTTAGGATAATTATTTTTTTAAGTACCTATAAGAATAGTCACCTGCATATTTGTCTGGATCCCTGTGATCTTTCTTGTCCCACTCTTCCCCAAGACATACTACTTCTAATTCTCCATTCCTTTTCCCGCATACTCCCAGCTCTGCTTCCACTGGCACTAGAACTATAACTAGAGAGAGAACTTGCCTCTCTCCCCTCACAGGGGGTTAGAACAGATGTTAGTAGATCCCAAGATCTCATGTTGAACGTATATCAGATAAAGGGAGAAATGGTTAAATTGACTCCTTGAGATAAGGGGAAAAGATAAAGAAGGGGGGAGAAAAGAAAACGCGGAGAGAGAGGATTTGGAAAAATGTGAGACTGGGGGCTACCCTGGTGGCGCAGTGGTTAAGAGTCTGCCTGCCGAGATGAGAAAAGAGAAGAAGAGAAAAGAAAAGAAAAGAATCTGCCTGCCAATGTAGGGGACATGGGTTCGAGCCCTGGTCTGGGAAGGTCCCACATGCTGTGGAGCAACTAAGCCCGTGCACCACAACTACAGAGCCTGTGCTCTAGAGCCCGCGAGCCACAACTACTGAAGCCCACGTGCCTAGAGCCCGTGCTCTGCAACAAGAGAAGCCACCGCAATGAGAAGCCCACACACCGCCAGAAGAGTAGCTCCTGCTCTCCGCAACTAGAGGAAGCCCATCGGCAGCAACGAAGACCCAAGGCAGCCAAAAATAAAATAAATAAATAAATTTATTTTAAAAAAAAACAAACGTGAGACTGGACATGACCTGGGAGAAGAGGTAAGATGGAAACTGCTGAACCACTGCCATTAGAAGACAGCTACATACTTTACAGATGAAATTAGTTTTCTGGGTGATGAGTGTTGCACACCTCTGCTCTGTTTTCCACTTGTCATCACTAAAAAAGAATTTCGATGCTAATTGCGGGAGTGTATTTTTTTGTGGAATGTATAGGGATGCGTTTTCTGCCTGGGGCCATGAGGGCAGCCCACAGGGAGAATGCAGGGTCATGGGAGCCCAGAAGTCTGGGTTAATGTAAGACCCGGGGAATTTGTCAAAATCTCAGGGAGAGATTTGGGCTTCCAAAGGCCAAGACAGTGTGAGGGAAGGGAGAGGCTTCTAGGCAAATTTACTTAAATCATGGAGTGACAAAAGGTCTCACTGATATTTTGTTAAAGTAAGGTAACTATACAAGTTATCGTCTAAACCAGGATGCTTCTGAGGATGAAAGGGGGTACCATTAATAAATATTGTTGTAACAGCAGGTATATATCGTGCTGACAAATGATTGCCCTAGGTATAGTACTTAATAGTTTCCGATTATTGGCATAAAGGTTTGTAAGTGCACTTTTAGGAAATACCTATTTACATTAGCTAGTTACAAAGACTCTTTTGGTAAAAAATTTATTATAATTTTTATTCTATATTGGAGTATAGTTGATTTACAATGTTGTGTTAGTTTCAGGTGTACAGCAAAGTGATTCAGTTCTACATATACATATATCCATTCTTTTTTCAGATTCTTTTCCCATATAGGTCATTACAGAGTACTGAGTGGAGTTCCCTGTGCTATACAGTAGGTCCTTGTTGGTTATCCATTTTTTTATCTAGTAGTGTGGATGTGTCAATCCCAAACTCCTAACTTATCCCTCACCCCCACCCACACTGCAAAGACCCTTGAATACACTTGCTTGAAGTACTCATCTTAAGTTCATGCTCATCAAAATGTATTTTTTCCAGCCTCCCCCATTCTTTGCATTCCTTCCTTCCTTTGACCCTAGACCTGGCCATTCTAGATTGGCTTCTTTTTCTCTCTGATCCCATAAACCTAGCTCCTGTCTCAATTCTCAATCACAAATCTAGACTGTATCACACAGTAGTTTTGTCACTATCCTTCACTAAATTTTATTACTCATGGTTTATATTTCTATTGCATATCATAATACCTGGCGCAAATATATACTCAGTAATTGTCTATTAAATAAATAAGTGAGTTGAAATATCTTTTGCAGTCAATGTCACATATTTTTTAGTCCATAATTTCTTGTGTCAATGTGCCCTGAGGCAGCAGGCTAAGTCCTATGCACTTGTATCATGAAGCCTTCAGGCCCTTGGGTTAGATGGCAGATTTCTAAGGTATGATAGAAGCTGAAAAGTGTAATAGATTGGAATTGTTGAAAGTCAATTCTTGGGGGAACCTGAGCCTAAGGGTTGATTGGTGTGATGCCAACCTCTCTCTCAGTACCTGCAGAGAAAACCTTGCTGCTTTCTGATTCGGAGGAGTACTGACTTTTGTTGAATTTTCTGATCTTATTAAATATGTTGTCTTCTAATGCACTGCCAACAAACTACAGATTTCTAATTATTTTGAGGTCTATGATTTTTCATATTTTGAGTGACAGTGCAGTGACAAAGATGTGTTGTGGTAGATGGGAGAGCTGACATGATAGACAATAACAGCTCTCTCAAAGTAGTAGTAAAATCTGCCTCCTACAATAAATTTGTATTCCATTTAGTGTGGGCCTGAATTTTTTTCCTCTCATGTTTCATAGGACTAAGAATGTCTGCATTATGTATCACTATCTGCTTTTTAGGAGGTTTGTTGCTATATTAATGTATGTTTGAAATGTTTTCTGAAGATCATATCTTTCTTCCAATTTTTGTAACTTTTACTCAGTGCTCTTTCAAAATTGATTAACTTCAGTAAGGATGATGAAAATGGCATTACTCATTTTTCATGGGTATATGCAACCCAGGTAAGTGAAAGTTAGGGTGCTTTTTCTAAGATTGTATTTGTTGATGTGTGAGGTTTTATGATTTAACTCTTTCTCGGTCTGTTCCGTTGTACAGACCTTAGAACAACTCCTGGATCTTATGTGCTATCATGATATCATTACCCTTTTTCCCTTTACTGTCTTCCCTCTTCTAAACCATTATGTACAGCAGCTATTGTGGGAGTGTTGTTGCTATTATTGCCTAGTATCCAATCCCCCTTTTATATAAGAGAAGCTCAACTTTGGTTTGGGATACCGAATACGTCCCAGTAGCAGTCACGTGTTTGACTAGTGTCCGCTCCACTCCAAATTATGGCTTTGAGTCCTAAGTGACTAAATGCAATCAACAAATCTCATTCTTCTGGCCAGTTCTGAAGTTGGCAACAACCCAGTCAGAGTTCATGAGACACAAGGAGATGTTTACTGATATTTCTGGAACATAGATGTTTTCTCTCTCCCCATGGTTGGTATAATGTGAGGACACATGGTTTGGAACTCTGGAAACTTGCTATCACCAGAGCAGAGCCCAGAGAAACTGCTAGGCCTCTTTGGAGAGTTCAGGGATGAAGTGGGTACCATTGATAGTAGAACAAAGGTGCAGAGAACTGAGTTTTTGTGGCCTCCTTGGAACTCCTGGATCAAGCCTCTCCTGGATTCAGAACTTTCTTTGGATCTTCAGTAATATGGGACAATGATTTCTTTTACAGTTTTAAGCTAGTTTGAGCAGGGATTTCTATACCTTGGAACTGAAGGAAATCCACTTGATATGTCAGGATTTCTGAAGGCATCAGCAATGCTTTGATTTCTTACGATATTTCTGATTAGGAGAATGATGGTTGGAAGGGGGTGGAAACTGGAATAAGGAGTTAGAATCAAATTATGGTAGGTGGAATATTCAGCCTCAGAAGTACTGACTCTAGCACCATTTGGGGGAATGGGTGGAGTTACCACTTCTAAACAGAATCACTTTTCTGCTAAAGTTCCTCTCCTTATAATGGAGAAAAGATAGCTTTCATGGCTATGGTAGGTGGGGCTGACATATTGATTATAAAACATGTGTAAGATCTTCTATTGATCATGATTTACTTGTTGAAGAGATATAATATACAGCTTGTATTGAGTGTACTGCTTTATAATATCCAACCCCAAATTTAAATTTTTCTTGAAATCTTTACTGAAAAACATAGGTAACATATAAACCTTGCCACTACCAAACGTAAGGTAGATAGCTAGTGGGAAGCAGCCGCATAGCACAGGGAGATCAGCTCGGTGCTTTGTGACCGCCTGGAGGGGTGGGATAGGGAGGGTGGGAGGGAGGGAGACGCAAGCGGGAAGAGATATGGGAACATATGTATATATATAGCTGATTCATTTTGTTGTGAAGCTGAAACTAGCATACCATTGTAAAGCAATTATACCCCAATAAAGATGTTTAAAAAAAATAAAATAAAATAAAATAAATAAACCTTGCTACATTAAGTGTAAGTTGCTGCAAATTTTTGGCAATGTCTCATTCATGTCTACCTCTTTAATCCTCCTTACTGTTCATTCTGTTTTGGTTTTTTTTCTATTCAACTTATATTTTTCTCCTTCCCTTTCCCTTTTGTTCTGTTTCTTTGAATTTATGAGACAATAGTGCCCCTAGGTAGCAGTCCAAAGGTATTACCCGGTATTACCCCTAGTATTAATAGTTAATAAATTGAACTCTATATTAATTCCATGATATATTTTTTTTATTTACAAGAAACACTTTCATGAGGTTCAACAGCTTATTGAACCTAAGCCACCAAAACCATATGCAGCCTAAGACTTATCTTCCATGAATGATGCAAAAAGATTTAAAAATCATAAAGGTCATTCACAATTATACAAATATGAATTCCACTTTAAAAAGTAAACTGTTAATAAATCAGATAAGAGCTCTAGCACACATTTTTCCCCCCTAGGGAATCAACTCACATATAAAAAGGAATTACCAAGGAAGTATAAAATAAGAGTAAGAACAGGCAATTTTCTAACTATCCAATGCAAATTTGTTTATTTTCACACAATTTTCTAACTATCCAATGCAAATTTGTTTATGTAGCTATTAAGTAATATTTACATTATATTTGACTCTTTTCTCCGAGTAGAGCTTCACCTTCATTTTTAACTTAATATCTGTGTTACTGAGTCCAAGCTCATCCTGCTTGCCACATGACAGGCCAATAAATCAGGAGATGAGGTGTTGGAGCAAAGAATAACGACTTTATTTGAAAAGCTGGGAGTCCAAGAAGATGGTGGACTAATGTCCTAGAGAACCATCTTCCTGAGGTCTGAATACTAGTTTCTTTTATAGAACAAAGAAAGGGGAAGGTGAGGAAGTAAAGTAAAAAGGCCATAAGTTGTTGCAAATATCTCCTGGTTTTGGCCTGCCTCCAGGAGGGGATATGTTAATTTCTCCTTTCCTGCAGCCCTTCACAGGTGGGCTGGGTCAGGATGCTTCCTGTGAGCTGAACAAAGGTATATTAGTTTCACGTTCAGGCATGGGGGTTGGAGACAGGCTTATGTGTACTTTAAGCTATAGACAACATCCCTTTAGTGATTAACTTGTAACGAAAGCAATAGAAAACAAAGGTTAAGGTAAAAGAAGCAGATTTAATATGGAGTCAGATTTGTTATTCCTTATTACATCTGGACATCATAAGTGCTCCATGATAATATTCTCTTTCAAAGTAATTTCAGCATTTTTTCATTTGATCCTAATAATCCTGTTGTGAGATAGTAAAATAATTGAGGCAGAGAGGGTAAATAGTGTGAAATAACAGTTATCATTCTTTCCTCTTTTTCTCTATTCCATATACTTGTTCTATTTAGCAAGCTTCTTAGCCTTCCTGTGGCTCATGGTCTCTATCTATAAAATGTTCATTAAAACATTACCTACCTTACAGGTTGACTTACTACAATATTCATTTGACCGTTGTTTATAACTGAAAATTGGAAACAGTGTAAATGACCAAAATAGAAGAAAGGGTAAACAAATTTTGTTACATACATGTGATGCAGTGGGCAACCTTTAAAAATCATGTCTTAAAATCAGCCTTTAAAAATCAAATCTAACAATAAATAATGTTATGAGATAATGTTATGATAGAATGTTAAGTGTAATACAAAGCACAGTACACAATCAAATATACAGCATTAGCCAAACATATAAACTAATATTTTATATACTTGGGAAAATGATTCAAAATAAGTAAATATTTTAAGATAGTTTCAACAATTATATTTTTCAGATGGGATTTCTGTCTTATTTCAGGTTGCTAAAACAAAAATACCATTGACTAGGTGACTTAAACAACAGAAATTTATTTCTCACAGTTCTAGAGACTGGGAAGGCAAAGATCCAGGTGCCAGTCCATTCTGTTCCCGGTAAAATCACTCTTCCTGGTTTGCAGACAATGCCTTCTTGCTGTATTCTCACATGGCAGAGAAAGTGTGAGAGCTCTAATCTTTCTCTTCTAATAAGGACACTAATTCCTTGTGGGGGCTTCACCCTTCCAACCTCATCTAAATCTAATTATCTCCAAAGGCTCCATCTACTAACACACCATCTCATTTGAGGTGTTTCAACATACGAATTTGGGGGAGATGCAACCACGCCGTCCATACATAACAGTTACCCTTTTAAGGTATTTTAATACACATTTTGAACGTTTTTTCTACAGTAAGTCCTACTACTTTTATAGGAAATGTATCACAGTACTGTTTCTAATAGCAAAAATCTTGGAAAAGCCTAAATCTCCTTCATCAAAAGGGAAATACTAATTATAGTATGGAACAGTCATACTTGAGAATATTACTCAATTTTTAAGAAGAATAGAAAGAGATGTCCAAGATTTATTTTGAATAAAAATCAACAAGCAATCCCAAGCAACACCCGTCTTTAAGGCTTGGTCTGAAAATGGAAAGTGTGGACTCACTCAATGAAAATTACTGTCACTTTCACTACTTAAGCAATAACTGGTCAGCATGAAGGATGCACCAGATTTTGAGCTTATTAGCAAACGAATCTGCTCCTAATAGAGACTTACAAAGACTCACAAAGCTTGGAGGTCCCCCAAGTCTATGAGAAGTGGGGAATCCCTCAGAACAGGTGGGAGTGGAGGGTGGGAGTGTGAGCTCCACCTACTCTATAAGCAGTCTTTGCTGAGACACAGGGTTATACTTCCATCCTCTTTCTTACTTTGTTACAGAACTTAATCTAGTTTCAGTGCAACAGTTTATGTAATCTCATTTATTTGGGAGAAAAGTTGTATACAAATGCAAAGCAAGATACATAGTCAGTTGTTTATAGTCATTACCTCTGGGAGGAAAACATAGAGAATGTAGAGGATTTGATCTGTTCCTGTGTGTACTTCTATATTTGAATTTTTTCCCCCCAACTTCATCTCCCAATTGAGTAATGAAGAAAACAGTAATACTTGTTAGACAATGATTATGTAGGTCTTACCTGATTCAGTATAAATGTAAGTAAATTATAGATTGATTAATAACTCGTATGTTATATATAATAAAATAATACTGAGTCAAGGAAACTTTGCCAAATGAGTTTGTCACCCTGACCTCCAATAGCTTATAAGGGCAAGTAGCCAGTAATATAGCCAATTCAAGGAATGTTATTGGCCACTTGACCAGACTCCGCTTACCATCTCCTCAGTCTGTTCTTCCTATGAATGAGCCTTTGTTCATGACCTTAAAGAAAGTATGTTTTAGCCAGAAGGATCAGTGAACTGTGTTGGACAAGACGTGGGACTATTCATGTGACATTTATTTATCATTTTCTAAGCAGCTATTATATGTCAGTCACGGGGGATGCAGAGATGTGTAGTAAGCAGCCTACGCCCTCAGTGAGCTTGCTGCCTGGCAGGAAAAGCAGGCCACTGCAGGTATTATTAGCACAGAATTCAAGGGCTGGATCCGGAGGCGGATCCGGATTAGCAGATGCTGTGTGATCTGAGGCGGATGACTTAACCTCACCACTGCTCAGTTTCCTCACCTATCACATAGGACAATCATGGTGTCTACTTCTTCAGGTTACTGTGTGGATCAACTGAGATAACATATATAAAGTTTAACTTATTATAATTATTATTTAAATGAATAATTTTGATGTATTGTGACAAGAGCTGTATCAGTGGTCAGCAAAAATGATGTTATGGTAGCCGTGATGATGTGGTGCAGTGGAAATCACATGTACCACTGATACCTTCTGTACCTTTGGTTCATAATGTGAGCACAGGGATCCTGAAGTAGGCTGCTGGCAGTGTCTTTAGTGGTTTTGAGAGATTCCATTAGTAGAGTCTCTGTCTCTTAGGAGAGGTTCTGCTGGCTGCCTTTGGTGTTCAAAACAGTCTCTTCACTATAGGTCTCAGTCTCCTTTGTTCACAGAAGAACAATGATTCATAAACCATTAAGAGATCCCAGTCTGTAGTTCCATTGTCTACTGTGAGGGGCGTGTTGGGGGATGTGACTCCCTTTCCACTGTATTCTTCCATGAAAGGGGCTTGAAGCCCGTGGGCAGAAGGCTAGATCGGGCTTGAACGCGTCCGAATGTGCAGACCCGCCCACTGCACAAACCTGACCCTCTCCTTTTGCTCTTGCTCTGTGTTCAGTGTTCTTGCCTCAAAATTGACTGTGGACATCTTCTTTCTTCTGCTGGACAGAGTGCCCAGAGTTAGTTAACACACTAGCTGGAGACTGTTACACGGGAGGATGAAGGTGGCCAAGCAGGTTCCATTCCCCTGTCATAGAGCCAGGGGAGAAATGCACCTTCTATCGCAGAGGGATTGGAGCTTAGAATAAAGGTGGTCCTCTTGGCATTGCAAGCCCTTTAAGCAGGGGTGAAATTGTTTTTCTGAGAAGTTGATTGTTATGACTCTCAGAGGTTTTTCTTTTTTTCAGTATTTGCTTTTCATGATGCAGCAAGGCACTAAATGATTTAAGGGTAGGTCTTATTCAAAGCCACTTGTTCTGCTTAGCTAACTCATGGGTTCTAAGTGGCTCGTGAGTATCCTTTTAAATTCCTATTATGATAAATGAGACCAAATGGCATGTTTTGCCATATTGTCTAAATTGGTCACATTTTTCTGTATATTGCCTGACTCCTCTAAAATTATAAAATAGGTTAGGAGATAAATTATGTAAACCAGGACTCACACTCTAGAATTCAGCCTCTTGTGGATAGCATGCCTCTCTATTAAAATAAGAGGAAGCTCAGGAAGAAAACAGTTGGATTTGTGACAAACTTTCCTGCCTTGGCTAAAACGACTTCTTTTTCTTCTCTTTACTTTTTGATGTTTATGTTCATCATAGATAGAGATCTTCCAGGTCCCCAAGTACTTCAGCACCATAGGTAAAGTGGGAACCTAAGAAGCCAGTGCCTGCCAGAGGCCCATATTGCTTAACTGGATTGATCTTGTACCATGGTGTTAAAAATAGACATCATTAGTTCCTAGGGGCTGTCTTCAGGATGTCATCAGAACTGAAAAAATGACTCCACATACCAAAAGAGGGAGAATGTGGAAAAACAATGGTCTGAATATTGTTTATGTGACTCATCACAGGCAGACACTGAATATTCAGATTGTGAGAGCAAGACAATTAAATTCTGTGAGCCTCATTTTTCTTATATGTGCAATAGGTCAAAACTGTTGTACCAATATCTTTTTTTGGCTTTCATGTAATATATCAATAATAGGCTAGGTAATTAGATCAAAGTGTTTTACCTAACAGAGTTTCATCCAGGAAGAGGAAATCATTAATAACCCCTCACCATAGTAGGCAGAATACCCTCTCCCTGCCAAAGATGTCCAACCACTAATCCCTGGAAATGTGAATACGTTACAGATCTTAAATCGGGAGATTATCCAGGATTATCCAGGTGGTTCAGTTCCATCACATGAGCCTGTAAAAGCAGAGAACTTTTCCCTGGCTAGAAGCAGAAGAGGAAGGCAGAGAGATGCAGCAGAAGGGGAGAGATCTGAAGTGTGAGAGCAACTCTCCCTCTGCTCTTGCTGGAGGGAAGTCACGTGAAACCTGTGAGAAGGAATGCAGGCAGCCTGTGGAAGCAAAGGACCATCCCTGCTGACAGCCAGCCAGGACCTCAGTCCTACAACAGCAGGAACTGCATTTAACCGATGACCTGAAAGAGCTTGGAAGGTGGTTTTTCCCTAGAGCCTCCAGAACAGAACACAGTATGATGATGCCTGTATTTAGTCCACTCTAAGTGGAAGTCTTCACTAAGCCACACTGTGCCCAGACTTCTGATCTATAGAACTATGAAATGATTAATGGATGTTGTTTAAAGCCACTATGTTTGTGGTAATTTGTTACAGCAGTGATAGGAAACTAACACACCCTCATTGCCAGGAGAAAAAAAAAGCTTGAGGGAGGTAATAAAGCATGTGGCTCCAATACCTGGTCTCCTCACTCTTTCAGATCCTCAGAGGCTGCAGATGGCAGAAGGGGACACGTGCTGGAAAAGGGTGGGCCTCCCGAAGGAGGTCTCTGCACAGGATGTTCTACCTACCTGGGTGCCAGTGCATCATCTCTTGGTAAAGGCAACTTGGCAGTGTCACTTGCTTAGGCGACAGGAGGCCTTGAAGTTGAACTTTCCTGGGCAGCAGTTGGTTCCACCGTGCATAGGTGAATCCACGTAGTCACTGCAGGCTCCACCGCAGGGTTTGAGGGGAAGCTGAAAGCCCGTGTGGGGTCCACTGGCACAGGGAACTCTTTGGAGCCCTAAGCAGAGCAGATTTTCTAAGCTGTCATAGATGTTGGATTCAGTTGTAAATGCAAATAAAGCAGGCAGCACTAAAATAACAGCATTGCCTTGGAGACCAGAGGGCCAGAGATGCAGTGCCCGGAGAGAGACTGGCTCATTCTCTCCACCGTGAGGTGGTGGGAGACACACACCTCCCTTCCACTGGCACATACATTCAAACATAATTTTGTAGAGGAGCCAGAGATATGGACAGAAGACCAAGAAGTCTAGGACAAAACTTATTATTTTTCTAAGAAAGAGCTTTACCATCATAAAGGAAGCATTAAGATAATCAGATGACAATAAAGTTAAAAACCTGATGAAAGTTGTTTCTATCCTGCTACCGATTTTAGGGGCTCAGGAGGAAAGACAAATTAATTAAAAACAAAAGAATTTCGTTTTCTCATGATGATGGATGTGTCAACCGGACTGGTTTACGAGATGCCCAGATAGTGGATAAAATATTTCTGGGTGAGTCTGTGAGGATGTCTCAGGAAGAGATTAGCAATGGAATCCATAGACTGAGTAAGGAAGATCCACCCTCACCAGTGCAGGTGGGCGTCATCCAATTGGCTGAGGGCCTGATTAGAGCAAACGTGTGGAGGAAGGGTGAATTTGCTCTCTTTGCTTGAACTGGGGCATCCATCTTTCCCTGTTCTTGGACATCAGTGCTCCTGATTCTTGGCTTTTGGACTCATACCAGACTTAACACCATCAGCTTCTCAATTCTCAGGCCTTTGAACTCGGACTGAATTACACCAATAGCTTTCCTGGCTCTCTCCAGCTTGCAGACGACAGATTGTGGGACTTCCTGGCCTCCATAACCACGTGAGCCAATTCCTGTAAAAAAAATCTCCTCTCATAAATATATCTGTATATATCCTATTGGTTCTGTTTCTCTGGAGAACCCTGACTAATGCACTCATGTTGTGTGAATTTTATTTGTGACTGTGCTACTGTCTACACCTTTATCCCCCATAAAAGTGTCAGTTCTCAGAGATCAGGACCTAGTATCTTAAAATTATATCTCTTGTATTCCCCAGAATTCCTAGATTTCAGCACAAATAATAGGGGTGATTCAATGCAGATAACTGGCCTGTTCCTGCCAACATTTGTTCTGGTTGGTCAGTGCCCATATTATCCAATTATTCAGTATTCTAATATCATACCTCAAGTGAATTTTTCCTTTCACATTTTATTATGATAATTTTTTAACATACAGAAGAGTTGAAAGAATTGTGCATTGCATATCCTCACTACCTAGATTCTGCAGTTCATCTTTTGCTATATTTGCTTTATCACACATATGTCCATCATTCCTCTAGCCATCCATCAGGCCATCTTATTATCTTTTTTGATGTTCTTAAAAGTAGGTTTCAGACTTCATCCGTAAGCACCTCTGCACATGCACCATTGATTTAGAGTTTGATATTTGTTTACTGCTTGTTTTTTATTTTTTTTTAAATAAGACCCAGGCTGAATATATATTTTGCATTTGGAGTTTGACACATGGGGTAATTAAGATTAACACAATGATAGCTTGACCAATAGAAGGCTACTGTGAACAATTGATAGCTGAGTTAGGAATTTGTAGACCAAGATGAAATTTTGATTACAATAGCAAATAGAGGTCCTCTTAATAATCTCTCTCATCAGCAAAGTTTATTTAGAATAAATAGGAGAGAAAGTCAGATACATTCCAGGAGTCTGAGGTCTCAAGGCAAAGGCTGATTCTAATGGAAACTCTCTAGATTGTGATGAATCATATAGCTTTCCCAGCAAAGGTTAAAGGAATATTGATGAAGCCAGAGATCATTTCAGCTGTTTTAAAACTCTCAGTTTTTTGACCTATGCTTCTATCAGGTTATGAAGCTAATATTCTCTCCATCAGTTGAACAAGCTATACAAATCATTAAAATGGTACATTTAGACAACTGTCTTACTTCATCATATAATTTGTCTGTGCAAACAAGGTCTTGTGGTTCTAACTATCGCTCCCACCTCAAAAACTTCATAACTTATACAATATGTACACCATTTTAAGTGTCTACTAATGGTAGACACACAAGGGAAGGGAAACATCCCACAAGGGAAGGGGAATGTTCACACAAGGGAAGGGGAACATCATTCCTTGGATAATAACTTGGTAAATTCTTAAAAAACTGATTATATTGTATCCAGTTATCCCAACATGTTGCATCTTCATTGCCCCCTCCCTTCTTTCTCCCCTCATGTGGGGGCAGAACTGGGCTTCATTCTGAGTCATGATTTTGGAATTGTTTTTACTTCTCTCCTACCCTGGTATGGAAAAATCTCAAAAGCAACTGAGGGAGCTGAAAGAATATGAAAAGCCTGCTCTAAGCAAGATTTAGCTAAGGAACATCTAAAAATTGATTTGATATTTGTTTCATAGGTGAAACTTTATCCTTGGTCAGCTTGAGGTATTGCATTGCAAACCAATCAATCCTGCCTGATCTTTCAAAGTCTGCAAAAGCCTAAGTGACCTGTTACACAGTCTGCCCAAAGGACGTGGGCTTCGTCGTCTACAACACAGAAGAAGAGACCCAATCTTAAGTTGAGACAAAAGTAAGTATATGCAACAAAGTGTATTTCCAAAGTGCTCTAGAGGCCCTCTACTCTTGTGGCAGTCTTGAGCAAAAGATGGGGAGAGGCTCAGGTTGAAGAGGAAGCTGTATGAGGAAGGTAAGCCTAAATTCCTGTTGTTACCTAGCCCCATATTGTTGTTTCCAGAGCATTATCAAAGTCTTCATGGATGGAATTTTTTGACACAGAAATTCTGGATTCACACAGTTCCTGGCACCTAGGAAGTGCTCCATACATGGGCCAAGTGCTTGCTGAATGGAAGTCCACAATTCAGTATCTAGAGCTGTGGGCAGAGGCTTACAATCAAGGTCTATCCTCCCTCTAGAAGTCTAGGTTCTAAAGGATCCATCCTTCCACAGAAAATGCTTGACCACCAATACGGACATACCTTCATTTAGGGGAACTCTGGGGATGTTACACCACAGCTGCAAATTTCAAATTTGCAAATTTCTAGGGGCCAGGTTTGTATTGTAACTGCCTGAAACAGGCCTAGTGTGGGAAAAATAGCACAGGCATAGCAATTGATTTTCAGCTACAGCCTCAGGGAAACAAGAGGGAGTGGTGAGGACTGTGGCAAACTAGAAATCCTGTGCTCTGTCTAATGCGGGCAGCTGCATTCAGCTTCAGTGGTTTAATGCCTCATGAAACTGTAGGCTCAGTAATGGGGACTTACTAATTTTTCAAGAACAGCTGGAATTTGATGTGAAATTATTAATTTTTAAGATCTGACAGACTACCAGCATTTGAGATCTCAGCTCTCACTTTAATGAATACAAGGTTCTAGTTTCAATTTGGTGACAGAATGGCCATTCCAGCATCAAGTGTCAACATATAGGGAAGTGTAACTAACGACTGCTACTGTGTAGAGTCAGCAAATCTCTACTTCAATTCTCTTTTCTTTTTGTGATGAATCTTTCTGTTGTGTTGAATCCTGTCTAACAATTATAACTATACCTTTTAGAGTTCAGAGGAATCTAATCTCTCTGCTGGTTTATACTGATGGAGGAAGCTAAGTTTCCAATAGTCTGAACTCACAAAACTGTTTAGTGTCTTACTCGGAACAGAGTGACCAGTCTCCCCTGCCCAGGTCAGCGTGTTAACCAGAAGAACATGGTGCCTATCCACATCCAGCTGAATTTCACATCTGTTAGGCTCTTTTTCCACAAACCTCAAAGAACATGTGCTAGATCAATTTATCATCCTAAAATTTCTATAGGGCCTGCAATATTATACATGAAGTAAAATAATACTAACTGAACTTTGGGGAAACTGCCATTCTTCCTCTTCCATGCTCACCATCACATTGAGATAACTGAGGGAAAAGGCATTAAAAATTACTAGTGATAATGGCTGGACTGAAGGCGGGTCAGGTGTAGGAAAACACTTAAGAAAGGCAGATCCTCCTCTAGAGTCCACTAGTTAGTTCCCAGGTTTGTGTTATCCCTGATTCCTCACAGCACTCTTCTTTCTCTTCCGGCAGACATATTCTCTAAGAACACATTTGAGGCTCAAACACTTTAATGTTGAATTTCAGGCAGCTTCTTAGCTCAATGAAGAAGAAACATCAGGGCAGTGTGTTGCTTTAAAGGCAGTTGAATATACAAGACATCATGGTTTTTCCTGACAACACAGGGCAGGTGGGGTTTGCATACCTCATAGGAAATGTGTCCTCTGTGTTGAACCACAGGCTGGGATGGTGAGCAGGGAAAAAATCTACAGGTGAGCAAAGCTCAGCGTACCTCTGTCATGATTTAGGCAGGATGCTAAAGGAAGTGTTATGGCACCCAGAGGACAGGAATTGACACTTGGCGGCTGGAAAGGCAAGTGGTCATTGTCCCAGTGTGTCAGGCATTCACAGGCAGGATTCGGTCTCACAGGAAGGACCAAATCATGCCTCGATTAGTCAGGGATTTGGAACGCACCTGAACCTATATGTGGAGAAATCAGAGTACTTGGTTCAGAGACCAAGACTGGGAAAAAAGGTGAACTTAACTGGATTTATAGTTCTGAAGAGGATTAGTATTGGCTTCCATTGGCCAATACCTGAAAGTTACTGTAGAGGATTGAATTGTGTCTTCCCAAGAGAGATGTTCTTCTTAAATCCCGGTAACTATGATTATGACCTTATTTGGAAATAAGGTTTTTGCAGATGTTATTAAACTAAGGATCTTGAATAAGATGATCCTGGATTTAGAGTGGGCTCCAAATCCAATGATTGATGTCCTTATAAGAGAAAGGGGGCTTCCCTGGTGGCGCAGTGGTTGAGAGTCCGCCTGCCGATGCAGGGGACATGGGTTTGTGCCCCGGTCCGGGAGGATCCCGCATGCCGCGGAGTGGCTGGGCCTGTGGGCCATGGACGCTGGGCCTGCGCGTCCAGAGCCTGTGCTCTGCAACGGGAGAGGCCACAGCGGTGAGAGGCCAGCATACCACAAAAAAAAAAAAAAAAAAAGAGAAAGGAAAGAAAATTTGAGACACAGAGAAAAGACACATGAAGATGGAGGCAGAGAGTAGAGTAGCTTCAAGCCAAGTAACACCAGGAGCTACTTACACAACAGAACCTAGGAGAGAGGCATGGAACAGATTCAGAGCCTCCAGAGGGCACAAACCCTGCCAATGCCTCGATTTTGGATTTCTAATCTCCAGAAGTGTGAGACAATAAGAATCTGTTGTTTTAAGCCAGATGGTTTGTAGTAGTTTGTTACAGTAGCCCTAGGAAACTAATACAGCTACCATGCCTGACCTCTGACATTATTATTCTCTAGATGTTGTTTTCCAGCTAATGTGAAAGAAGTATTTGTTTTAATCACCTTTCATTTCTCTTTCCTCTTTTGTTCACAGTAAAATCTATTTTTTTTAAGCTCTGGGAATGAATTAAAAATTAAAGTTCTATGGTTATAGTAAGAAAAGAAATCAGTGTCTAGATGATTTAGAGTTGGTCATTAACTGGAAAACATAAAAAATTAAATCTCCATTCTAGAATTAACTGCAGTATTCACTCAAAAAATTATTTTTCATTAATTTATTCATTATTCAACCCATTTCAATCAAATGAAATATTTACCACATGCCTACTCTGTGCTAGACATTATTCTTCTAATTACTTGGAAATACATGATGAATAAGAAAGACAAGGTGTCTGCCCTCTTTGCATATACATTTTGGTGATCTAGACAGGAAATAAACAATTAATCAAATAAGTAAATAATTCCAGGCTGTAATAAATTTTGGTGACGTCTCCATTTATTTTCCTGTACTCCCTGGTATTAGCACATTTTGATTCTTGGTTTTAATGGTCACTAATTGCTGAATAGAACGAAGGGAGAGTTCAAAACATAGCTATTTAAACTAAATCCCGTGATTCGCAGGACCCCTGTTGGATTTCAGCTCTATCGTGCCTGGTTATATCGGTATTTGAGCTTTGAATTCACACTAAATGGGGAATCAAAGCCATTTAATTGGCAACACAGCATTGTTGCTGTTACTTGATACATAATTGAAAATAACCTCAGTGGCAGCCCCAAAGCTTAGATGTCAGAAAGCTTGATATCCTTTCCCTTCTAATGCAAATCACTAAGGAAAGAGCTGAAAAATTGATCCAATGTTATATGGACTGTACAGAGGTGTTAATACCATGGAGACGTATTTCATGTTAAAAAGCTAAGATAGCACAAAAGCTCAGGAGTAAAAACAATTTATATACAGATATCAGAGTTCATTATCTTCTTGCTTATTTTTTTCCATTTGCCCATATATGGAGTAAGTAAGCTATTACCGTAACTCACAATATGGACTAGCTTCGGTTTCATTTGAGGTGACAGTGTGACAGATGTCAAGAAACCAAAGCATTGTGAGACAAGGTCTCCTCCCCACCCCTGCTGGCCCAAATATGCAGAGTTTACAACAGGAAAGGAGAGAGACTGTTCCATCACTCTTAAACTCTTTACAAGATCAGAAAAATTTAAAAAGAGGGTCAAACAGAGGATTGAAAGGGAGACTGACAAGTAGATTTTTTGGTGAGAGTAGTTGTGCTACTGTAAGGCTCCTGACCCATCTTTGGGAAAGGGTAGGGTGGAGTTACACTAACTCCCAGTGCAGTGAGAAGGGCTTTCAGAGGCCTCCTGGGGAGCACTGGGAGGCAGAGAGGATGCTATCTTCTTGAAAAACCCAAAAGCAAGGGCAGGGTTGACTTAGCTGCTTTGTTGGAAGAGCCAGGACAGTCAGTGATGTAGTGTTGAGAACAGTCCAAGAGTTTGTTGTGTCAAACGATGCGTGAGTATTTCCCATGCAGATGTGGACCACACTGCAGAGGTAGCCAGAAAGGGATCAACTTGGATTCTCTTCCATAAAGTCTGCAAAAAGCAAGAAAGTCTCAGCGGAAAGAGGCTGGATTTCCTGGTTGCCCGGGATCTGAGAAAACATCTATTTTAGTCCAAGGAAATGCAGAGAGGAATCTCCAAGGAGACTCAAGAGCACCCCATGAAATGTACTCAGCTGTAACATCTTCAGAACCAGAGGGAAGAACTTGTCAAGCTCAGCAAGACCTGTTCTATCCTTATCTTTCCTACTGTTCATTCTAGGGAGAATGCAAGAGCAGTTAGAGGCAGGGGGAGACAGCGAGCAGGGAGATGAGAGAAGACAAGCAAGCATTCTATTCCCACTTCAGGTTTCAGACCTCAGCAGAAGAGAAGGTTTAAACTGAGATTAGATTTTTCATTATTGCAGAGAAGTGAAAAACCTAAATTTTGCCTTGAGGCTGCTGGCAGTCCGTAGCGACTGTAGAATTGTCTGTTACCTGAGAGAGTGGAAGATTCACAGACCTTCAAAAGTTTTCATACAGGGGCAGAGGAAGAGTAGAAATGTTTAAAGTGATGCTTGGAGAGAGAATTAGAGATGCATTTTGATCACAGGTCCGTGTCATACTCATTTAACCTATTGGTTACACTTCATTATTGAAATATTTTCCATAGATAGAATTCTGGGATTTGAATCATTATAAATTCATTTTCTTTAATTTTTTGTGACATTCAAGTAAAAAAAATTTTTTGAGAAGTAATAAGATCATACAGTAATCTCATTAATACGTAACATTAAATGAAGTGTTTTAGTATTCTGACAATATAAATCTTCAAATGAGTCATAAAATATATGCTAATATGTACAGTATTTATACTCAAGTTCTTTCTGTTCTATGTCACTTATGAGGCCAGAAGGACCATTGTCAAAGAGGAATTGCAGGTTAATGACATGGTCCACCATGAGGGACTAGCCTGTATTTGCACATATCAGCCGTATCAGTTTAGAAGGTGGTTCCCTCGTTTGGGACATGCCAATTATTTTCACCAGCTGGCATATTTGTAAATCTTTAATTTTTATTAATATAAGTATTGGTTCCTTAAGTGAGTCTGCAGGAGTTTTGTTTCTTTTTTAAAAAAGTGAATCAGATGCAAACTATTATATATAGAATGGATAAACGATAAGGTCCTACTATATAGCCCAGGGAACTATATTCAATATCCTGTGATAAAACGTAGTGAAAAAGAATATGAAAAGAATGTATATATATATATGTGTATATATATATATATATATATATATATAACTGAATCGCTTTGCTGTACAGCAGAAATGAACACAACATTGTAAATCAACTATACTTCAATAAAAAAGTTGAATTTACATATAAAAATGAATTATTCCCATTAAGATATCTTCCTCTTTATTTTAGTGCAGTGAAGTCTTGGTGAAGTTCAGATAATGAAAAGAGAAATGATTTATTCTATTTAATAAATAATGATTTATTAAAGTTCAAGTACTTTAACTAGTGGTATACTCTGTGAGAATGAAACTAGCAGTACGCGGCAGCCCTTGCGCATCTGAGCAGCCCCGTAACCTGCACTCTGCTTCTTTCACTATCACGATCAGCATGACAAAGGAGTAAGACTTTTGTATACTTTAAAGTTAGCATGAAACATACTAGATCACATGAGAATAAACATACTTAATCACACTAGAATAAGATGTTTTCTCTCTTTTTAGTTTATCTAATACATTTTTGGTGGAACTGATTACAGGAGCATAATATCAGATGTAAGAGTCATCCATAAAGTAAGTGAACTCTGTAGAAGCAGAAGTATGCAATTCTTTTTTTTTTTTTTGTAAAAAGAGCTGTTTTATATTAATGACTTTAAATCCTTACTAAATTAGAACTATAGGGAGTGGAGTGCTGCAAGTTAGCTGCTCGTCTACAGAAAGATACCAATTCTAAGCTAATTAAAGAAGCTTTTCAATTTAGGTTCAGTGAATACATTTAAAAGTTACATCATATTTATCAAGTGAACATAATTTAATATGATAATTCAAAGAGAACTAGTTGAAAAGAAACTATTGTAGTAATCAGCTGGGAGGCATATTTTAGAAAGGCAGTTTAAAAAGTTAATTTATCTTGATTTTATGAGAAAATGATTCTTGTGTTTAAGAGTTGATCATTATTGTGAAAAGGCTTCCTCAAGCTTTTGCACATTTAGGAAAGATTGATGAGTATAAGACAAAAATTATGTGTTTTTATTGTAGTTAAAGGGAAAATCTGTGCATGTTTCTGATATAATTTTGCAGCTGTAGCTTGCTTCAAAATCAGGAGTTCAGCACATACATTTTGAGAGCTAGGATTCATTATTGTGCTATAAACTGATGTGGCAACCTTTTAAAAATAAAACATACAAAATGTTGTAAAATTCTTCTCTCTGTCTTTAAGTAGGTTATAATATCTGTATGAAGATTTCATTCCTGGTGCCCTAAAAATCATCATTATTTTTCATATATTTGTGTCTCTTACATTGTGAATTGTACCTTTAGACTTTTTTAGTGAAAATATTTTCTCTCTCAGTTTTTTATGATCTGGAAATTTGTATTTAAACTTAATTATTTAGAAGATTTTCACGAAAATGTTACCCTCTTGGAGACAATAGTTTAGAGAAAATGCCATGAGTATATTTTCCTTGCTGTGTGGTAGTAACTCATCAAGAAATTGTTAAAACTGTAGATATGTCTCCATTAAACCCTGAGATTAAAAAAAACCCATAAGATTAAATGTGATCTATGGACTGTGAATCATTTCTCCCTTATTTACATTATAACTCAATATTCACTTGCTTCATTTTTCTTTCTCCATTCAATTATTGATACATAATTTTCCAAGATATACAAATTTAAAGTTGTGACATCATTGTCTAACTGAACTCCCTCATTTCCACATCAAGTAAGTTGTTCTTAGTCTTATCTTTAGCTTCGTGGGGGCTGCATCTATTTTTTTTTTAACATCTTTATTGGAGTATAATTGCTTTACAATGTTGTGTTAGCTTCTGCTGTATAACAAAGTGAATCAGCTATACGTATACATATACGTATAGCCCTCCTGCGTCTCCCTCCCACCCTCCCTATCCCACCCCTCTAGGTGGTCACAAAGCACCGAGCTGATCTCCCTGCACCATGCAGCTGCCCCCCACTAGGTATCTGTTTTACATCTGGTAGTGTATATATGTCCATGCCAATCTCTCACTTCGTCCCAGCTTACCCCTCCCCGTGTCCTCAAGTCCATTCTCTACATCTGCATCTTTATTCCTGTCCTGCCCCTTGGTTCATCAGAACCATTTTTTTTTTAGATTCCATATATATTGTTGTTTATCTTTGCTTCTTCTGCTGCATTTAGCATCAAGTTTTGTGTATAGTAGGTTCTCAATAAATATAATTGAACAAAGGAAATTTAAATGTTTGCTTAATTTAATACTTTAGGTTATTGAGTTGGGAGAATTACTATTGGTTTGATTAGTAACTATGTTAGAATGTGTTGCCCAGCATATAATATTCTTTCTTCCATCCATTCAAAGAAAAAGATTCAGCGGTCACTTCTTATGAGCTGGGAACTGTCCTAGGTCCTGAGAATAGAGTCGTAAGGGGAAAAAAAAGATACGGTCATTGCTCTGAGGAACTTGATAATCTGGTGGGAAAAGGTAGAAATAATAAGTTATAATAGTAGAAGATAATTTTTGAACATTTATTATGTGCCAGGCACTGTACTAAGTACTCTTCATACATTATTTCATTTTACTCTTAAACTTAATAGTTCCATTCATTTATTTAACAAATACTTTTTTATTATTTTGTGCTAGGCACTATTTTCCATAGTGTTTTAGAAAAAATATATAGCATAAAAGAGCCTAGGGCATAACGGTAAGGAAAAGTGATCTTTTTTTAACAGAAGAATTGGGGAAGGTGTCTCTGGGGAGGTCATATACCAGCAGGAGTGAGAGAGTGACCCTTGAGTAGATTTGGAGGTAGAGTATTCCAGAAAGAGGAAGAAGAAGTGCTACCATACTGAGGTGGAAATGAGCTTGTTTTGCTCCAGAAACTGAGAGAATGCATATGGAGCTCCAGTGGATCATTTGGGGGCAGGGTTTGGGTTAGGGGATGGAGAGAGTGATAAAGTGTAAGGCTGGAGATATTGTCAAGGACCAGATAAGGTAGGGTCTTGTAGATGATAACAAGATGTTTGTATTTTATTTCAAATATGATAGGAAGCCCTTGGAGATTTTGATCTGGGGAGTATTGTGATCTCAAAAGCCTTCTCTGGCTAACTCCCCTTTCCAGTATCCCATATGCCTTAGTTTGTCCAGACGTGCACTTCTTCACCCCATTATTTTTTCTTGTCTTTCTCTTTCTTACAGTAAAATAAAGAGATATATGCCTATGTTTATAAACTGGAAAGGATTCACTGATTTCATCTAGTATTCACTTAAGCCATCTGAAAAGAAAGAATTTTTTTGTGTTTTGAAAGGTCTCCAGTTATGAAATGAATTACCTACCACTCTCATGTCAAAGACAGATTTTATTTTTCTATCTTGAGAGACTGTGTCAAGGATTCCTGATTCTAAATGGTATTAGTGTCGTAGTTCATAAAAATCAATAGGAAACTCATTCTTTACTTGTCTAGGGAGACCAAGCTCTTCTCCTTTAAGTCACCATGAGTTTTCAGATATCCTCCTGCCGTGTGGCCGGAATAATGACCCTGAAGCAGAGTTCCAAAGCCAAACATTTGCCCAGAAGTAGTCAGAGAAGGAGCGAGAGCCTTACTTTGAGAAGAATTGAAGAGAAAGTAGAAAATCAAAAGTAATGACAAAGAATTAAGAGGAAATGAAGCAGAGGTCTCAATTAGAGGGTAGCCAGAAGGTGGGAGAAGGCAGAGCCCAAGAGGAGAGCAAAATGAGACAGGAAGCAAGCTAAATGCTGACAACAAGAATTGCAAAAGAAATGTGTATCGGAAAGAGGATTTTTTTCCTGAAAAGATGAAAATCAAAACCACAGAACACTTAATCATTGATAATGGAAACACTAAGGTCATGAACAGAAAGGAAAATTTACTGACAAAAGATTTCATCATAAGCTGCAAGGAACTGGGTAATCAATGGGTAAACGTACAAGGAAATCATAATAAAACTGGTCAGAATATTTGCAAAAGTAAAATTGAGATTTCAAGCTGCCTCCATTCATAAATGGAGGCAGCTCCCACTAATTATCCTTCAGTTCTGATATTTCATCTGTTTTGAGTGTTTATGTTTCACCTTGTATTCTTCAAAGGTGAATTTTATATCCACCTTTGCAATGTGAAATATCCTCATTTGTTTAATGTGTTCTTATCTCTTTGAATCATATAAGCTCTGATTCAATTAGGTAGATGGTGACTCCTGGGTTGCCTTCAGATTTATGGAGACATATTTATCATTTTTAAAACAAATCAGATAAAGAGAAGTCTCCTCAATGAAATACAGTAATTTATCATTTTCAGGAGAGGGAAATTTGTTTGTTATTTTATTACTGCTGTGATTCCAAATTATCTTACAGGTGTTTTAGAAATCTGTCTAGATCTGATAAGTTCTTTCTGTTTGGAATAAATTGATTCTCTCCTCCCAGAGAGGATAACTGTGCCATATGCTCTGACCGATCTCAGAGATCAGTAAACCCTGGGAATAGGAATGTGAAATACAATGGGCTATTGAATTTAGAGGAAGTAGAAGCATCCTCGAAGGAGATAGTTTTTTAATGAGCAGATGATTATTAGTTATTATTTTAGACCTTTGGGCTAATCCTAGAGGAGGCTATTAGCAGGTAATGGATTAAATAAGGTGACTCATATTAATAGTTTCTTTAATATGAAAGAAGAAAAATTGCCCATGGTAGATCAACTGTTGTCAAATCTCTATGTAGTACATGAAATGCTCTTGAAAGAGACTGAAGGCCATAAACTTTCTTTTGATTAAATGTGAAAGACTCTGAGTTTCTTTTCTTTTAATTGGAAGCACACTCTTAGATCTGAAAATGAAAATTTAGAGCTGAAAAGATGTGGCTGATGAAGAAACTAAAGCTCTGGGAGAGTGAGTGGCCTGTCTGAAGTCTTATACCTCATTGGTTTTACTCTGGAGTGAAAACCTGGGCCTCTGAAATATATTCTGTGTTTTTACTGTTTGATCCTTGATTATCTTTTTATCTTTCCATTCATACCTTAGCCTATTGAACTGAGTGTCATCATGCTTTCCTTGTGCCAATGTGAAAATGAACTTCCAGTGTTACATGAAAAGAACAATAGCGAGTATCAGGGAAGAGAGGTATAAGGAGATTAGAGAGGTCTGCAAATTGGTTGATGCTATTAAATACTTTTAAAAAATGAAAGTGTGGTAGACACATAGCAATATGTGTTTATTCCCTTTGCTTTTCAAATAGAAAAATATCTCCAGCAATCAAAAAACAGTTGACAGGCAGTTGTTGGCAAGTTCACTGAACACTTAAGAATCTTCTTTGTATTTATTTTTCAGGATTCTTGAATAATCATGCATAGTAATTGACTCTCTTAAATCCATCCTGTCCCCTATTTACATGAACATTTATTTCTAGATATTAGCATTACAGTGGTTTGCCTGTTTCCCGGATGTAACTGTGTCACTGAAGGCCCTCTTTGGAAAGCTAAGCTAAGCCATCACGGCCCATCTGGGGAGGTACAAAAGAGGACAATACTACAGCAGTCCAGTGTTGCTTAAAGAAGCCAGAACAGTAGAAGCTCAAGGGATTGTGCCCAGAGCATAGCATGGGCTCTGTGTTTAACCCCACAGCTCATTATTGGACAGACACCCCCTGACTGTGAGCAATTTTTGTTCCTTGAGGCCTGCTGATACTGGCTATGGTTCTGTCATTGATTTGAACATAATCTGCCTGTTGCATCTTTATTGGATTGCCATGATTCATTTAAAAGGAAATGTTTTTCATCCTTTCTGACTGGCTTTCACGGTGAGGTGTGGTGGCTAGGGGGTTGGTGAGCAACCTAGAAAAAAAAATACTTTCAATGTTGCTCTTGAGTTTATGGCTGGAAGGGAGAACAGCTAAAACACATTAGTCCTTTCGCTATTCAGAGGTTTGACTGCTTTAGCTAGGGGGCCTGGATTCATGATCCATTTTCTGTTTCCTGTCCAGCATCTATTTGATGCAATATGCTCCGTGTCTCTTTTCATTAACTGAGACCTATATGATGTCAATTGAGAAAAACAGTAGCTGATGTTATGAAGTACGCACTGTGGCATGACAAAGATCTGTTATAAAGGCCTTTTACTTTGTTCCATTGTATATTTTGCTATTGTGTTTTATGCCTGCAGCTTGGGCATATTGAGAGAACATATTTCAGCTGGGCCCTGCTGGGTTTTTTTAACTTGCCTTTGAAATGCTAGATAAAAGTGAGCTCCAGCCATGGCAGACTTCTGACATCAACAAATGCGGGACAAGTACCCCACCGAGGCACATAACAGTCATGCAAACCCTCTGCTTGAGACCAACCTGCAAACGGAGGCATAATCTGCTCTGAGGGTGAGGTTTGGATTAACTTTAGTGTCACCGATAAAGCACCCTTGATGATGACTGTAAGTTATATCCTGCAACGAAGTGTGAGAAGCCGCCATATTAGAGGGCCCCCAGCAGATTTGGTTCAGAAATGGGAAAGGTGACACAGTGTGCTTAAGAAAAAAGGAGGAATATGAAGCTTGATTGGTAACTCAAGTCAAAATGGATATGGAGTTCAAAGACTCAGAAACCCAGTACTCTTTCACCTTTCTAGTGCTCTTTAAGACCAGATAATACTTTATCCCATAGTCCCTTGGACAGTTTGAGATGAAGTTTAGTGCTTTGTATCTTATTAATGGGAGAGATGATAGGAAGCCTAACATTATAGCTGTAATCTCCACGATGCTCACAAAACAAAATTAGAACCCGGCAAGTGGTTTGAGGGAAGTTACAGAGCTGGAAAAAGATCCCAGCTTTAATGAGCCACACTAATTGATGGAACTCTGATTTGTGTTGCTTTTAGTAATTGTATTTTAATTACTAAATTAATTGATAAGTACTATAAATGGATTACAAATGCATTATCCACAGTAGCATGCATAAAGAAAATGACTACTAAAAAAGGTACACACATTAAATTTATATTACAAATACAGAAAGTTCAAAGACAGCATAATAAGCAATTACTTATCAAGGACCAACAATTGGCATCACTACTTAAGAACATGAATGCATTTTAAAGCCGAGTAATTAACAATATTAACTTAACCTGATTAGCATTTCTTTCACAATTTTTGGAGGGGTGTAGAAAGTTTTTCTAAATGTCAAAAAAAATTTTTTTAAGGAAAATCTGGATATTCCTTAATATTTATAAGAACAATAAGCTCCTGACAAATTGTAGCCAATGTGTACTAACAACTCAAATTTCACGACTGCTCAACAGCTGCTTCCATATTATACAATTCATTCAAAATCCCTTTAGGGGAGGGTCACTTAATCCCCTTAGTGTTGGATCTATAGATCATTGTGTTTAAATATGTGGGTCTATTGTTATCAAAAACTACACAAAAATACTTTAAACATCATTCTGTTTCAATCATGATGTCTTTAGTAAGAAGTCATTCTAAACTCTACACTATTTGTAAAACTAGTCCACGAATGAAGATTTAAAAACCGTTAGTTGTCTCATTTCTGTGGAAACCTGCAGTAATATACACTGATTGCTGAACTCGGGGAAAGTAGAATCAGAAGGTACCATTATGAAGAAGACACCTCTATAAACTATAAAGATAAATTAGCTGCCTGAAGTAACTGTTTTTTGTTAGGTTTATTATCCGTGTAAAGTAACTTTCTGTACATAAAGCCCGGCTTATAGGCAATGAGGTACTAAAAGGCTACTTTCTCTTTTCCCAGAAAATGCTTCTATTAAGGTGTATGTTTCTATTTGTATGAGTAAAATTGTGCCAAACTGATAGTTTCTAAAAATTGCAGATACCAGTAATGGTCTACTATTATCACTGGTCCAGGGGTATAGCATCAGCATGGCTATTCTTCTGTGAATACCTTTGAAACTGACTTGAGGCTGGCTATTAAAGGGGATACTCTCCTGAGTTCATTGGCAGCAAGAGGTCCAAATGGTGGGAAAAACAAAACGAAACTGAAATAATCAGAAAGTAAACATCTAACCAGTTCGTTTAAGGTCAACTACATCAAAATTTAAACAATCTTTATAGATAATTTATTTTAGTTTCCTTAATAGGGAAGAAATTAAAGGGACAGAGCTAGGGATTCTCAGAAATCACATTTCTAAACCTTGGTTATAGAAACATCATTATTGTTATTATTTAAGTGACTCTATTCTTAATTATTTATGACATTGTGTGTAGCAAACATGGTGTATTTTTATTTGAAAATAGACACTTAAACATTAAGGCTTCTCAGAATTTTGTGGTAGAAAATTCTACGTGGGTAACTAATAAAGCCCATGGCTTTTAAGTAGAGTTCATTACCTATTGTCTGGTTACCCAGGGGTGGCCTCTTGGTTGTGTATGAACCCCTAAAATCATGTGTAAAACTTTTTTGCATGTGTACCTTTGTCTAGAATGGGGGTGTACAAGTTTCAACAATTCCTCAAGACTTCTGTGACTGGTAGGTAAAACTGCACAGCTGCCACAGATTTTAAAGGCTGGTTCATGAAACCCTGGGGATCCTTAAGACCCTCCTAAGGAGTCCAAAGTTCAAAACTGTTTATGTAATAATGCTAAGTCATTATTTGCCTTTCACTGTGGCATGGTGCAAGTTTGAGGGTAGGTAAAACTGATGGCCCCTTAGCACAAAATCAAACCACTTACATGAAATTATACTATAGTCCGTGTATTTTTCACTGCCATGCACTCACAGTTTAAAAAAAAAAGCTAATTCAATTTACAGATGATGAAGCATAAAAGTTAATTTTATTCAATCTTGACCACTGAGTATATGTCTTCTGAATATTCTGTGCGATAAAATGAGAAGAAGGTATCGTTTGTGGTGATATGGAAGTATGATGGCTGTCTCAAAGAAAAACATTTGTGCAGTTATTTGAAAATAGAAAGGAGCTTAATGAGTTGCCCTTTTTCCCCCCAAAGCACCATTTTTTTTCTTTAAAGAATGGATGACAAACTTATAGTTATTCAGATTTTTGTATTTGAGACATACTTTCTGAAAAGCGAATGAAATGATCCTGTCAAAAAAAAAAAACGACTGGAAGTATATGTAGCCAGTGATAAAATTTGAGCATATAGAAAGATGCTCAAAATCATATGTCACTGGGGAATTGCAAATTAAAACAATGAGATACTACTACACACCTATTAGAATGGTGAAAATCCAAAATACCGACAGCACCAAATTCTGGTGAACTCTCATTCATTGCTGTGGAAATGCAAGATGGTGCAGCCAGTTTGGAAGACAGGTTGGCAGATTTTTTACAAAACTAGACATACTCTTACCATATGATCCAGCAGTCATGCCTTTTAGTATTTACCCAAAGAAGTTGAAAACTTATATCCACACAAAAACCTGCACATACATGTTTATGTAAGCTTTATTCAATTGTCAAAATATGAAAGCAACCAAGATGTCCTTCAGTAGCTGAATGGATAACCTGTGGTACATCTAGATGATGGAATATTATTCATCACTAGAAAGAAATGACCTATGAAGCCATGAGAAGACATGAAGGAATCTTAAATGCATATTACTAAATGAAAGCAGCCAACCTGAAAAAGCTACATACTATGTAATTCCAACTTTATGACATTCTGGAAAAGATAAAACTATGGAGACAGTAAAAAGATCAGTGTTTATCAGGGGTTGGAGGGAGGTAGGGATAAATGGGTGAAGCACAGAGAACTTTTAGGACAGTAAAAGTATTCTGTATGACACTATAATAATAGCTACATGTCATTATACATTTGTCAAAATCCATACAAAGTACAACACCAAGAACAACCCTAATGTAAACAATGGACTTGGGGTGATAATGACGTGTCAATGTAGGTTCATCAATTGTAACGAATGTACCATTGTGGTGCAGGATGTTGATTGTAGGGGGGAAGGTATGCATGTGTGGGAGCAGGAGGTATATAGCGACTCTCTGTACTTTCTGCTCAATTCTGCTGTGAACCTAAAACTCTCCCCAAAAATAAAATCTATTAAAAATCACTTATGGGTGAAAATTCCATACAAAATGCCATACATAATAAAAAATTGCATACAAAAGATAGAATAAAGAATTTTAATGAATTAAGATGCAAAAATTCCTTGATATGGTTATAGATTCTGCATTGCAACTGATTTTTAGGAAACTACCACTTAGTGAGTTTTGTTGTAGTAGCAAAAAGAATATCCACAATTATATGAAAAATTTATTAAAATATTTTTACAACAACAGATCTGTGTGAGGTCTGATTTTCTTTATTACTTCAACCAAAATAACATACTGCAACAGATTAAATATAAGTGCAGATGTGAGAGTCTAGGTACCTTCATATAAGACGCATGTTAAATTTGAAAAAAATAAAAGTAAAACAATGTCATTCTTTCCATTAATTTGTTTTGAAAAGTGTAGCTATTTTTCTTAAAACTGTCATTTGTTTTACATGTAAGATGTTTGTTATTGTCTTTTAAAACTAAATTAATTTTTAATGTGGTTAAATATCAGTTGGTAGAACCCACATGAACCAAAGCTCTTTGAGGTCCTCAATAGTTATTAAGAGTATAAAAGTGTCCTGAGGCCAAAACATTTGGGAACCCTGAACTGCAGTAGAGTGAGTAATGCCTCTTATATGAATCAGAGTCTGTATTTTAATCACTGGACTTCATATATCTAGATTCCTGGTTCCTCATTCTCTCAATGACTTGGACTTCTAGAAATTTAACAGTTGGTATTAGTTTGCCTAATTTAGTTATACTCACCAATGTTTTATACACTTGTTTCCCAAGCTGCCTGGAATAAGTTCTGTCCAATTGTATGGCTGTTTATTCTGCTAACTTTTTCTACCAAGAAAGTATGTGTATCCTTCTTCAAATTATGAAATCCAAAGGTTAGTGCTTTTGGAAAAGTAAATCTTATTTTTATGTCTCCAGAAGGATGATGTATCTCCTACTTGTATCTTCTACTTAGTATATAGGGTCTACGTGCATATTATGAAGATAAATAAGCATTAATGTAAATTCAGTTGACTAGTTTATATCATGGAGCACAATATATAAGGAGACAAAATTCTACAGTTTATACAAAATGAGCACAAAATCTAAACAAATGACTAATATGTCAGTCACAGTCAGTATTAATATGTATGTTCTGACCAAAAGTAAGGACTATTTTTAGACAAAATACATCATGCATTCTACAGGATCATAATAAAAGATGTGCATTTTTTTCTAGCCACCTTGATTCAATTTAATCACTCTAGAGTTAAAGGGAAAATAATTCTAATGTGAAACTATCCATTTAAGATTTTCTCTTTATTGTTAATGAACCACAAGAGCACAGAAGGCCCAGATGAGTCTGAGTTCTCCTTCCTTCCTCAGAGAGCCTAAATGTTTTACAGCATTTTTTCATTTGGTGACTGTGATACCATATGAGCTGTGCCTGTTGGGTCAGGTTCTTAATGAAACCAACTTTCAGTTCAAAAGCATTGAACTTTATCTACTAATCAGTCAAATTGCCCCATGTGGTCATTTAAGGTTAATGTATTTTTCCTATTTCATGCCTTTTCTGATTTCATTTTAGCTTGGAGGAAAAGTTACTCCAGCATATTGTTATTATTTTTTGTGTGTGTGAGCTTTCCTATCAACATATTCTGAAATAACTGATTGATAAATACTCAGTAGAGCATAACAGAATGTAAGTGATAGAGTTGATCTTAAGTTTCTCCTAGGCCAACACCCGTATTTTGCAGGTAAGGAAACTGATGACACGTGACTTACCCAGAGCCACAGAAATAATTAATGAGCGTAGAAGGAGTAGAATCCAGGCTGAAATCTGTTTACCATTTTTATTCTAAACAGTGATTATTAGATTAGCTGTGGAAAATACTCAACATTTATTGGAAAGCATTGTTGGTAAAGATAAATTTTAGTTTTAATTAATAAACAAGTCATAGACATAGACCTAGATTTTAGCGTGACGTGGAGTGTACAAGCTTATCAAAATGTAAGGGAGACGCAGCTCATGGCTTGTTTTCAAATGGAGAGCACTGCATGTGATGAACTGAAATGGTGCTTGGCAATTGTTAGAAGCATTTTAAGTAAGGCTCCAAGCAGAAATAGCTGCTTCAAACTAAAAGAGCTTTAAACTGAATAGACTTACCACTTAGCACTCCAGCGTATTAGAAGCTGCATCCTTCAGACCAAAAGCAGCCTTTAGGAGCAGAGATACAGAGAGAGAGCATAGTGCACTGTGATACAGCGCTGCATGGGTAGAACCACCGTCTTCACATGATGGAAGGTAGCAGAATCTTCCTAGAAGACAAGGCTTTGTCCTCGGTAACTGTACTTGAGTCAAGTGCATGAGAACTAATTAAGACGTAAAAATAAGAGTTCTCAAGTAAGAAGTGAGCATCCTTATGCAGCCGGACCTCATGGGACAACAGTAGTACTGGAGCCACAGAAGAGTATTCTGGAGGGACTGCTCTAGAGACCATTGCCTGAGCCATGTTTGTTAAGGGTTTCATCACCAATTCCTTAATGAGGAGGAGATAGATATAAGAATCTACTGTGTATTTTTCATATTCACTGTCCATAAATCTGATACCAAAGTATATAATGATCACTGTAAATGTGGGCTTAGGTATTGTCAACTGAGCCTTCTGTTGTGAAAAACTCTTCCAGTTTTTGAGGTAGATAGATAGTTATTGGATTGGATCAGTGGATTTGTCTGAATATTTAATCAGAATTCTGGAACTTAGAATGGGCAAAGAGAGCAGCTAGGCCTGCCCATTCTGAATCATTGGCCCAAGTCCTCCTTATATGGACCCCTCCCTAGAGAATCCAATTTGTTCAGTGTTATCTCTGTGAAGCTCTGCTGCAGTGTTAATTAGTCCAGGATTCATTGTTTTGATAATTTCTTGCTTCGGCAGAATATCATGAATTGCAAGCATGCAGAAAACTTCTTTTCAGTTTGCAAAGAAACCGCTCAATGGAATCTTAGCAGAGGCTATTTGTAATAGTCCAAGAAGAACTTCCTTTTACATAACAAAGCATTATTTCCAAGATTTAATTTTCTCATTGCTTTTCATTTTCTGTAAAGACTGTTTGATACAAAAGGTCAAGGTATCAGCAAAACATAGACAGATTTTTGCTGAATGACATAAACCTGTCAGAATGCTGAGCTTTGATGTTCCATTAAGTGATCGATTTAGATTACTGACTTTTGGCTAAATGCTACTCAACCAGATAAGGTCAATACCTGTTAGTTCATTGGTGGAATAATTAATCAATCAATACAGGATGCTTGAAGTCAGGGAGAATTATTGCCAGGCTTGTATCTCCGGCTTTAGTCACAGAAATTATTTAAAAACATCCTTTGCAGCGTTAACCCCCTCGGTGCAGGGTTTATTGTAACATTTTGTATTCAGGGAAGAGGAAGAAAAAAATTCCAGTGAGCAATACTTCTTGTAACCTTGAGCTCCCCAGAAGGAAAAGCCTCTAACAAGCTGAGAGCACCATCATTAGTTCTTCCTTTCACATCGTCGCACTCTGCTCGTAAAATAATTACATGCAATTTTTCTATTTTACAGTTGGACCACATGACTCCCTGTTCTTTCGCACAGCGACTCACCACTCCCCCAGACTGCCTGGTTGAAGGCTGGAACTGCTCACCTTTAAACATCTCAGCTGGAGGCTTTTATGGTGGCTGGTTACAATATTTCCTAAGAGCTAAAAAATAATCCATCTGCTTCATAGAAAAATTCTGTCTCCTCACTATTTTCTCTTTCCAATGCAACCAAAATTTTTCTTCTTAGAATTGCACTAGGCCAGGATTCCTTGTATTTTTCAAAGTTGCAAAAGTTGCAGTTTCCTTGAACTTGTAGGTTTGGGACAATTCATAATACTTCTTGCTAGAGGTTAATTACTGATTGGTTCTAATTATTTGCTGGTTCTTATTCTGTGGGATCAAAGCATCTTTTCTGTATAATTTACAAACTACTATTAATTTTTTGCAGAACTAACGATAATGCTTTTATTCATTTCTATAATTATTACATGTTTAGTATGACCCAGGCATAGTAACAATCTTTGCTATCAAGGAATTGAGACATTTAATCAAGATTTTGGTCTTTTCTGGTTTTCATATCACTTCTACATCTCTTCCTCTATTTAATGCTTTCACACCCTGTGAAGTGAGTCAGAGAAGGATTATTATTGCAATGTGTCAGTTAGGAGAAACTAAATCATGTAAGGCTTATTTCTTTCAAAGGTCACTCATTTAGCAAATAACTTGGAAACAGAATACAGAATTTCTAGGTCTTAAGAATCTAGCTTGAACAGTAATCAAGACAGTATGGTACTGGCACAAAAACAGAAATATAGATTAATGGAACAGGATAGAAATCCCAGAGATAAACCCACACACATATGGTCACCTTATCTTTGATAAAGAAGGCAAGAATATACAATGGAGAAAAGACAGCCTCTTCAATAAGTGGTGCTGGGAAAACTGGACAGCTACATGTAAAAGAATGAAATTAGAACACTCCCTAACACCATACACAAAAATAAACTCAAAATGGATTAAAGACCTAAATGTAAGGCCAGACACTAGGCAGAACACTCTATGAAATAAATCACAGCAAAAAATCCTTTTTGACCTATCTCCTAGAGAAATGGACATAAAAACAAAAATAAACAAATGGGACCTAATGAAACTTAAAAGCTTTTGCAAAGCAAAGGAAACCATAAACAAGACAAAAAGACAACCCTCAGAATGGGAGAAAATATTTTCAAACAAAGCAATTGACAAAGGATTAATCTCCAAAATATATAAGCAGCTCATGCAGCTCAATATCAAAAACACAAACAACCCAATCCAAAAGTGGGCAGAAGACCTAAATAGACATTTCTCCAAAGAAGATATACAGATTGCCAACAAACACATGAAAGGATGCTCAACATCACTAATCATTAGAGAAATGCAAATCAAAACTACAATGAAGTCATCACCTCACACCAGTCAGAATGGCCATCATCAAAAAAAATCTACAAACAATAAATGCTGGAGAGGGTGTGGAGAAAAGGGAACCCTCTTGCACTGTTGGTGGGAATGTAAATTGATACAGCCACTATGGAGAACAGTACGGAGGTTCCTTAAAAAACTAAAAATAGAACTACCATATGACCCAGCAATCCCACCACTGGGCATATACCCTGAGAAAACCATAATTCAAAAAGAGTCATGTACCACAATGTTCATTGCAGCTCTATTTACAATAGTCAGGACACAGAAGCAACCTGAGTGTCCATCAACAGATGAATGGATAAAGAATATGTGGTGTATATATACAATGGAATATTACTCAGCCATAAAAAGAAACGAAACTGAGTTATTTGTAGTGAGGTGGATGGACCTAGAGACTGTCATACAGAGTGCAGTAAGTCAGAAAGAGAAAAACAAATACCGTATGCTAATACATATATATGGAATCTAAAAAAAAAAAAAAAGGATTCTGAAGTACCTGGGGCAGGACAGGAATAAAAACGCAGATGTAGAGAATGGACTTAAGGACATGGGGAGGGGGAAGGGTAAACTGGGACGAGGTGAGAGAGTGGCATGGACATATATACACTACCTAATGTAAAATAGATAGCTAGTGGGAAGCAGCCACATAGCACAGGGAGATCAGCTCGGTGCTTTGTGACCACCTAGAGGGGTGGGAGGGAGACGCAAGAGGGAGGGGATGAGGGGATATGGGGATATATGGATACGTATAGGTGATCTACTTTGTTATAAAGCAGAAACTAACACACCATCGTAAAGCAATTATACTCCAATAAGAATGTTAAAAAACAAATAAATAAAATAAAATGTTAGGTAGGAAAAAAGAAAGAATCTAGCTTAAAACTACTGACAAGTTTTGCTCAGGTGATATATACAATACCCCTAAAATGGTATAGCATGTCAGTCTTTGCCAGCCATTAGATCCCTTTGTGGGAAATCACTCTTTGTTCCCATAAAAACACAGGAAGTAGAGAAAAAGAAAAGAAGAAAAGTTAAAACATTATTACCCATCCTCAATAACCATACTCAGCTGAGCTCTGCCTGGGTGAGCTGTGAACACTGGTGTCTGCACTTTGTCCACTTCCACACACCCAGATCACCCACATCAGGAGCAATCACGAGCAGTACTAAAGGGCCTCCTCAAATGAGGTGACAATATCAGCTTTAGAGTTGCGGTAGGAGTGGGAATTGAATTTCTCAGAGCCACCAGTAGGCTAATGAGAGAAGTGACATCAGACATGCCTGGCCCGTGGCTGGGGAAGCACTGTATGCAAATGGGTGTACTAGGAAACAGGTGTGCTTGCTCTTCTCCAGAGCGTTGGGTGGGGTTATATAGGAGCAGGCTGTGCCCCACTGAGCTGGACTCCTCAGGAAGGGCTGGAATTTCCGTCTCCATGCCTCCCCACGTGCTTTTCTAATAGCTAGGTGAATTGTGACCCCTGAGGTGTGGTGCTTCGTTATGGTGCTTAATCTGAAACACGTGTTTTAGGTTGATTTCTCTGGAGGTGATCTGGACTCTGCTATTCCTGCCATTCCTAGGTGCGGTCTGTCGTGTTTTCTTTGTCAGGGTGTTCTGTGTCAAATCAGTACTGCAGATGTAACCGTGCAATTTCTGGGCCTTAAGAGCATGGCAGTTTCCACTAGCTGACATTCAGAGCACTCCCTCTGGAGGTCCTACAATGACAGGTAAGAAGCCAGACCACCCTGAGACCACCGTGCTGGAGAGGCCAAAATTAGATATTTTGGTCGATGGTTCCAGCTGAGTGCAGCCTTTTAGCCATTCTTGCTAAGTCATCTAGCATGAAAGTGGAACAGTCCTGTACACTATAGAGCAGGCAGTCCACCAATTGACTATGCTACCGCCTGTCCTCAGTCAGTGCCGAACAGAAGAATCACCCAACGGGGTCTGCTTGAATTCTTGATTTACAAAATTGTGAGTGAAATAAAATGGGTGTCATTTCAAGCCACTATATTTTAGGGTAGCTGTTACACAGTGACGGGCAACTCATAGATGGTTATGAAAGGAAGTACTGGTGGGAGAGTGGGGAAGTGGGACAGGAAGAGGAAGGAGTTAATATATAGACTCCATTAACAGGCAGGTGCTGTGGGTAGGTCAGCCTCTGTTCCCCTGGGACCTCTGGGCGCCAAGTGGAATGCAGCTCAGGGTTGAGGGCTGTTGCTGGGCTAAGACTCAGCATTCCAGCCTGTTCTGCTCACAGGCCTAATGTGCTTCTGAGCCTAGAGAAAGCCTTCAGACAAGAGTCCAGTGGGTGCCGCAAGAAGCAGAGGGTTTGCTGAGTACCAAGGGGAAGGGTGGGACTGGCAGAGTCTTCCACAGCACGTATGGTCTTCAAAAGCAGTTTTAGGGAAAGGATACCCCTGTTGCTTCTTGAGCCTGATTTTTCTGCCAAATATAGAAATGATTGCAGGCATATAATCATTTTTATTCCCCACTCCTAGGGACTTAATTACTCAAGGCCCAACTCAGATAGCTTATATCCCTAGATACTTTCTTTGACCTCTCTAAGCAAAATTAGTCCATGTAATCCATGATATTCTAAAATGTGTCTAAAGCACTGAGTGTCTTATCACATGTTGCCATAGTTTAGTGTCAGTCTGCCTATCCCCTGACCCCCTCCTCTTTATCCAAACCCCAGTAGGGAAATAGACTGACCATGTCTTATAGACCTTTTTAATTTACCGTACTGGAGCCTAATCTAAGGCTTGAGAAGTGACACACAAGATGCCTGAGGCTTGTTTACCGTATTATTGAAATAAATTTTTCAGTTGTCTTATATCTTTTCAAAATGCTTATATCTTATCAAAAAGAAGGCAGGATATTTCCTATACATTCTAATTTAAGCATGTTTCTAATAAAAACCCACTGCATTGAGTGGACCATATTTGTTTGACAGATGTATTCTAGTGAACGAGACACACAGTTAGCAACAAAAGTAAAAACAAATATTCTCCAAGGTTCTTGGTGGTCTGCCAGTTCTCATGAGGTGTTTGGTGAAATAATAGTGATCAAAACATTGCAGGGCAGTTTAGATCCAAGGAAAATGTGCTCTAGGCTTCTCCAGAGAAAGTTCTTTTTGGCATATCTCTAAATATTTTTGAATTATTAGTTCAGGTAATATATGCATTAAGAAAGTATTATTTGAAAGACCATTAATGTATTCCTTGAGAGATTCCAAACTCCTATTAAAAAATAAGAAAAAAATTCCTATACTGTCAACATGTTGGTAGTCATTTCTCACTCTTTAGTATATAAATAAGGCCATTTTGATTGGATTATTCTTGCAACACGGAAAATAAAGTCATAAAAGCCAAGGAGAGGGCCTTGGCTCTTTATTAATTTGTGATTAGGATTCCACAAGTATCACGGCTAAAAGCAGCGTGCCCGTGACTCCTCAGTACCCTAAGCTGGGTAGTACTAAACTTTCCAAAATGGGACCATCTGAAAGCAGTCTTCTTTTTTTTGTCCCATTATTAATATATCTACTTTCAAAAGACAGAGAAAAATAACTCTTCCTCATCCCTCCATTCACCTAACAAACTGATGCAAAGCCCCAATAGGCAGCGTTCACACAATGTCCTGGAGATTCCTCCAGTCTCCTCTGTGTGTCTCAGCATGTCCATTTCTCACCCTCGTGCCGTGGCTCAGCCTGCCTCCTTGCCTAGATTTCCTTCTTCCAATTCAGCTGCTGATTTTTGTTCACTAATAGTCATTTCAGGCACCATCTGGTGCAGAAGCTGGATACAGTGAGATGATATGCCTCAGTGTTTTCATAATATCCTTGTATAACTTTGTACTTACCACATTTCTTACAGATTTTTTTTACATTCTGTAAAATTCACCCATTGTAAGTATATAGTTCAATGATTTTAGTAGATTATAGAGTTGTACAACTCTCACCATCACCCAGTTTAGAACATTTCTATCACCCCATAAAGTTTCTTTGTCTCATCTGTCAATTTCCGCTCCCGCATCCAGGCCTAGATTGATCTCTTTCTGTCTCCATAGATTTGACTTTTTTCCCCCCTGCATTTCATATACATGAAACCATACAATATGAAGCCTTTTTCATCTGTCTTCTTTCACTTAGCATTTTTTGCATGTTCACTCATACTCTAGTAAGTATCAGTAATCTATTCCTTTTTATTGTTGTAGAGTGTCCCATTGTATAAATATACCACATTTTGTTTATAAATTCACCAGATGGTGGACATTTGATTTCACTTTGGGGCTATTGTGAAAATGCTGCTATGAATATTCACATAAAATCTTTGGGTGGATACCTAGGAGTGGAAGTGCTGAGTTGTGTGGTAAATTTATATTTAACTTTGTAAGAAACTGTCAAACTATTTTGCACAGTGGCTGTATCATTTTACATTCCCACAAACAAGGCAGGAGGGTTCCAGTTTCTTTGTATCCTTGACATTTGCTATTGTTTGTCTTTTCAGTATAACCATCCTAGTGGGTGTGAAGTGGTCTCTCATTGTGTTTTAAATATGCATTTCCCTAATGACTAATGTTGTTGAACATGATTTTAGTGTTCTTCTTAGGCATTCTTGGTAAAATGGCTGTTTATATCATTTGCTTATTTTTTGAGTTACTTGTCTTGAGTTATTTATCTTGAGGTTGTCTTATTATAGAATTGCAAAGATTCTTTATATATTCCAAATACAAATTATTCATCAGATATATAATTTGAAATATTTTTCCCCAGTCTGTGGATTATCTTTTTATTATCTTTTTTAAAAAATTAATTAATTATTTACTTTTGGCTGTGTTGGGTCTTTGTTGCTGCCCATGGGCTTTCTCTAGTTGTGGCGAGCGGGGGTAAATCTTTGTTGTGGTTCACAGGCTTCTCATTGCAGTGGCTTCTCTTGTTGTGGAGCACGGGCTCTAGGTGTGCGGGCTTCAGTAGTTGTGGTGAGCGGGCTCCATAGATGTAGCTCACGGGCTTAGTTGCTCTGTGGCATGTGGGCTCTTCCTAGACCAGGGCTTAAACCCTAGTCCTCTGCATAGGCAGGCAGATTCTTAACCACTGCACCAGCAGGGAAGCCCTTATTTTCTTTATGGTGTCTTTTGAAGCACTAAAATTTAATCACATTGTTTAAAAGAAAAAAGTTGTTTCATAAGTCAATCATTCCTGCTAATATTGGGTTGGCCAGAAAGTTTGGAACGTTCCATAACATCTTACGGAAAAACCTGAATGAACTCTCTGGCCAACCCAATATTTTTGAGACCAGAAACTGGGCACATGTATTGGTATGTCTGCCTGCTTGCGCAATGCTCATGAAGAATTATTGAGGACCCACTTGGGTTAAGCACCATTCCAAGTTCTTTGAATGGATTAATCCCTTATTCCTTACAGGAGTCCTATGATATAGATACTATTAAAACTAAAGTTCAGTAAAGCAACTTACTCCCAAGGTCACATGGGGAAAGTAGGAAGACGGGGGTTCTGACTCTGGCCCAGGCCCTGGATCCCCATGCTGCTCTGCCCTTAATTAGTATATTTCCCTGGAGATCATTAGAATCAGAGCATGAAAATATGTACTTTTCTGCTTATTTACTAATGAATTTTTTTATATTATCATATAGTCTTCAGACTCAAAAAAATAAAATAAAATTTCAGTCTTGTGGGAATTAGAACCAGAAATTGAATTACCACTAAATTCAAAGTGATGAGTAAGTACAAGGACCTGTTTGGTCACCAGGGTTCCAGCTTTCAGATCATTTTCTCTTTGTTGGCAATAACAATGTGAAATGTTGGAGCAAAGTCCTTCTCTTGGAGAGCAGCAGTCATGGGTAAATGAACCTGGCTAAATGGCTCTCTGATTCCTCATGAAGTGATTGAACCTGTTCCATAGTATGATTTTGAGAAATAAGTAATAGATGTTAATAAAAATGTATCATGCTTAATAAATATCAGCTGTAAAATATGATTAATAGTATGTTATTATCAGGTAAGGATTAAATTAGATGGTTTACGTAAAGGGGTTTGGACTCCCTCTTGCGAGCGCACTGGAGTCACAACTAACTGCTGAACAGTCATCAACAGGAAGACACTGGAACTCACCAAAAAATTTACCCCACATCCAAAGACAAAGGAGAAGCCACAGTGAGATGCTAGGAGGGGCACAATCGCAATAAAATCAAATCCCATAACTGCTGGGTGGGTGATTCACAGACTGGAGAACACTTATACCACAGAAGTCAACCCACTGGAGTGAAGGTTCTGAGCCCCATGTCAGGCTTCCCAACCTGGGGGTCCGGCAATGGGAGGAGGAATTCCTAGAGAATCAGACTTTGAAGCCTAGCAGGATTTGATTGCAGGACTTTGACAGGACTGGGGGAAATAGAGACTCCACACGTGGAGGGCACACACAAAGTAGTGCACGCATCAGGACCCAGGGGAAGGAGCAGTGACCTCATAGGAGACTGAATCAGACCTACATGACAGTGTTGGACGGTCTCCTGTAGAGGCGGGGTTGGTTGTGCCTCACTGTGGGGACAAGAACACTGGCAGCAGAAGTTCTGGGAAGTATTCCTTGGCATGAGCCCTACCACAGTCTGCCATTAGCCCCACCAAAGAGCCCGGGAAGTTTCCAGTGTTAGGTTGCCTCAGGCCAAACAACCAACAGGGAGGGAACCCAGCCCCACCCATCAGCAGACAAGTGGATTAAAGTTTTACTGAGCTCTGCCCACCAGAGCAACACCCATCTCTACCCACCACCAGTCCCTGCCATCAGGAAACTTGAACAAGCCTCTTAGATAGCCTCATTCACCAGAGGGCAGACAGCAGAAGCAAGAAGAACTACAATCCTGCAGCCTGTGGAACAAAAACCACGTTCACAGAAAGATAGATAAGATGAAAAGGAAGAGGGCTATGTACCAGATGAAGGAACAAGATAAAACCCCAGAAAAACAACTAAATGAAGTGGAGATAGGCAACCTTCCAGAGAAAAGAATTCAAAATAATGAGAGTGAAGATGATCCAGGACCTCGAAAAAAGAATGGAGGCAAAGATCGAGAAGATGCAAGAAATGTTTAACAAAGACCTAGAAGAATTAAAGAACAAACATCTAGAAGAATTAAAGAACAAAAAAACAGAGATGAACAATACAATAACAGAAATGAAAAATACACTAGAAGGAATCAATAGCAGAATAACTGAGGTAGAAGAACGGATAAGTGACCTGGAAGACAGAATGGTGGAATTCACTGCCACAGAACAGAATAAAGAAAAAAGAATGAAAAGAAATGAAGACAGCCTAAGAGACCTCTGGGACAACATTAAATGCAACAACGTTCACATCATAGGGGTCCGAGAAGAAGAGAGAAAGACGCAAGAAAATCTTGGAAGATATTATAGTCGAAAACTTCCCTAACATGGGAAAGGAAATAGTCACCCAAGTCCAGGAAGTGCAGAGAGTCCCAGGCAGGATCAGCCCAAGAAGAAACACACTGAGACACATCGTAATCAAATTGACAAAAATTAAAGACAAAGAAAAATTATTGAAAGCAACAAGGGAAAAATGATAAATAAAATACAAGGGAACTCCCATAAAGTTAACAGCTGATTTCTCAGCAGAAACTCTACAAGCCAGAAGGGAGTGGCATGATATATTTAAAGTGATTAAAGGGAAGAACCTACAACCAAGATTACTCTACCCGGCAAGGATCTCATTCAGATTTGACAGAGAAATCAAAAGCTTTACAGACAAGCAAAAGCTAAGAGAATTCAGCACCACCAAACCAGCTCTACAACAAATGCTAAAGGAACTTCTCTAAGTGGGAAACACAAAAGAAGAAAAGGACCGACAAAAACAAACCCATAACAATTAAGAAAATGGTAATAGGAACATACATATCGATAATTACCTTAAACATGAATGGATTAAATGCTCCAACCAAAAGACACAGGCTCGCTGAATGGACACAAAAACAAAACCCATATATATGCTGTCTACAAGAGACCCACTTCAGACCTAGGGACACATACAGACTGAAAGTGAGGGGATGGTAAAAGATATTATATGCAAATGGAAATCTAAAGAAAGCTGGAGTAGCAATACTCATATCAGATAAAATAGACTTTAAAATAAAGAATGTTACAAGAGACAAGGAAGGACACTACATAATGATCAAGGGATCAATCCAAGAAGAAGATAGAACAATTATAAATATATATGCACCCAACATAGGAGCACCTCAATACATAAGGCAACTGCTAACAGCTATAAAAGAGGAAATTGCTAGTAACACAATAGTGGGAGACTTTAACATCTCACTTACACAATGGACAGATCATACAAACAGAAAAGTAATAAGGAAACCAAAGCTTTAAATGACACAGTAGACCAGGTAGATTTAATTGATATTTATAGAACATTCCATCCAAAAACAGCAGATTACACTTTCTTCTCAAGTGTACATGGAACATTCTCCAGGATAGATCACATCTTGGGTCACAAATCAAGCTTAAGTAAATTTAAGAAAATTGAAATCATATCAAGCATCTTTTCTGACCATGATACTATGAGATTAGAAATCAATTACAGGGAAAAAAACATAAAAAACACACACACATTTAGGCTAAACAATACGTTACTAAGTAACCAAGAGATCACTGAAGAAATCAAAGAGGAAATCAAAAAATACCTAGAGACAAATGACAATGAAAACACGACAATCCAAAACATACGGGATGCAGCAAGAGCAGTTCTAAGAGGGAAATTTATAGCAATACAAGCCTACCTCAAGAAACAAGAAAACTTCTCAAATAAACAATCTGACCTTACACCTAAAGGAACTAGAGAAAGAAGAACAAACAAAACCCAAAGTTAGCAGAAGGAAAGATATCATAATGATCAGAGCAGAAATAAATGAAATAGAAACAAAGAAAACCATAGCAAAGATCAATAAAATTATAAGCTGGTTCTCTGAGAAGACAAAATTGATAAACTATTAGCCAGACTCATCAAGAAAAAGAGGGAGAGGACTCAAATCAATAAAATTAGAAATGAAAAAGGAGAAGTTACAACAGACACCGCAGAAATACAAAGCATCCTAAGAGACTACTACAAGCAACTCTATGCCAATAAAATGGACAACCTGGAAGAAATGGACAAATTCTTAGAAAGGTATAACCTTCCAAGACTGAACCAGGAAGAAATAGAAAATATGAACAGACCAATCACAAGTAATGAAATTGAAACTGTGATAAAAATCTTCCAAGAAACAAAAGTCCAGGACCAGATGGCTTCACAGGTGAATTCTATCAAACATTTAGAGAAGAGCTAACACCCATCCTTCTCAAACTCTTCCAGAAAATTGCAGAGGAAGGAACACTCCCAGACTCATCCTATGAGGCCACCATCACCGTGATACCAAAACCAGACAAAGATACTACAAAAAAAGAAAATTACAGACCAATATCACTGATGAATATAGATGCAAAAATCCTCAACAAAATACTAGCCAACAGAATCCAACATCACATTAAAAGGATCATGCACCATGAACAAGTGGGATTTATCCCAGGGATGCAAGGATTCTTCAATATACATAAATCAATCAATGTGATACACCATATTAACAAATTGAAGAATAAAAACCATATGATCATATCAATAGATGTGGAAAAAGCTTTTGACAAAATTCAACAACCATTTATGACAAAAAACTCTCCAGTAAGTGGGCGTAGAGGGAACCTACCTCAACATAATAAAGGCCATATACGACAAACCCACAACAACTATCTTCTCAATGGTGAAAAACTGAAAGCATTTCCTCTAAGATCAGGAACAAGACAAGGATGTCCACTCTCGCCACTATAATTCAACATAGTTTTGGAAGTCCTAGGCATGGAAATCAGAGAAGAAAAATAAATAAAAAGAATACAAATTGGAAAAGAAGAAATAAAACGGTCACTGTTTTCAGATGACATGAACTATACATAGAGAATCCTAAAAATGCCACCAGAAAACTACAAGAGCTAATCAATGAATTTGGTAAAGTTGTAGGATAGAAAATTAATGCACAGAAATCTCTTGCATTCCTATACACTAATGATGAAAAATCTGAAAGAGAAATTAAGGAAACACTCCCATTTACCACTGCAACAAAAAGAATAAAATACCTAGGAATAAACCTACCTAGGGAGACAAAACATCTGTATGCAGAAAACTCTAAGACACTGATGAAAGAAATTAAAGATGATGCCAACAGATGGAGATATATACCATGTTCTTGGATTGGAAGAATCAATATTTGAAAATGACTATACTGCCCAAAGCAATTGACAGATTCAATGCAATCCCTATCAAATTACCAATGGCATTTTCTACAGAACTAGAACAAAAAATCTTAAAATTTTTGTGGAGACAGGAAAGACCCCAAATAGCCAAAGCAATCTTGAGGGAAAAAAACGGAGCTGGAGGAATCAGACTCCCTGACTTCAGGCTATACTACAAAGCTACAATAATCAAGACAGTATGGTACTGGCACAAAAACAGAAATATAGGTCAATGGAACAGGATAGAAAGCCCAGAGATAAACCCACGCTCCTATGGTCAACTAATCTATGAGAAAGGAGGCAAAGATATACAATGGAGAAAAGACAGTCTCTTCAGTAAGTGGTGATGGGAAAACTGGACAGCTACCTGTAAAAGAATGAAATTAGAACACTCCCTAACACCATACACAAAAATAGGCTCAAAATGGATTAGAGACCTAAATGTAAGACCAGACCCTATAAAACTCCTAGAGGAAAACATAGGAAGAACACTCTTTGACATAAATCACAGCAAGATCTGTTTTGATCCACCTCCTAGAGTAATGGAAATAAAAACAAAAATAAACAAATGGGACCTAATGAAACTTAAAAGCTTTTGCAAAGCAAAGGAAAGCATAAACAAGACGAAAAGACAACCCTCAAAGTGGGAGAAAATATTTGCAAATGAATCAACGGACAAAGGATTAATCTCCAAAATATATAAACAGCTCATGCAGCTCAATATTAAAAAATCAAACAACCCAATCCAAAAATGGGCAGAAGACCTAAACAGACATTTCTCCAAAGAGGACATACAGATAGCCAAGAAACCCATGAAAAGCTGCTCAACATCACTAATTACTAGAGAAATGCAAATCAAAATTACAATGAGGTGTCACCTCACACCAATTAGAATGGGTATCATCAGAAAATGTACAAACAAGAAATGCTGGAGAGGGTGTGGAGAAAAGGGAACCCTCTTGCACTGTTGGTGAGAATGTAAATTGATACAGCCACTATGGAGAACACTATGGAGGTTCCTTAAAAAACTAAAAATAGAATTACATATGACCCATCAAATCCACAATTTCTCTGGGCATATGCCCAGAGAAAACCATAATTCAAAAAGGCACATGCACCCACTGTTCATTGCAGCACTATTTACAGTAGTCAGGTCATGGTAACAGCCTAAATGCCCATGGACAGACGAATAGTTAAAGTAGAAGTGGTACATATATACAATGGAATATTACTCAGCCATAAAAAGGAATGAAACTGGGTCATTTATAGAGTCATGGATGGACCTAGAGACTGTCATACAGAGTGAAGTAAGTCAGAAAGAGAACAACAAATATCGTATATTAATGCATATATGTGGAACCTAGAAAAATGGTACAATTGAACTGGTTTGCAGGGCAGAAATTGAGAAAAAGATGTAGAGAACAAACGTATGGTCACCAAGGGGGGAAAGTGGCTGGGGGGTGGGTGGTGGTGTGATGAATTGGGCAATTGGGATTGACATGTATACACTGATATGGATAAAATTGATGACTAATAAGAGCTTGTTGTATAAAAAAATAAATAAAATTCAAAAAATAAAAATAAAGGGCTTTGCCTAGTGTCTGGGAACTAATTACGTGCTCGAAAAGTAGCTATAATAATTTCTGTACTTTCTATGAGCCACAGTTCACTTTTCAGTCCTTCTTTCAACTTCCCTGATTGGATAAGCATAGTTGTGGTATGCGTTTATTCACATATATTTACTTTTAGTAAATGCCTTTACAAAGCCTGCCCAGATACTGTCCTGTCAAGTAGTCTGATCTCAATAGATAAGCATTTTAGAAAAGTTTATGAAATAAAAGTTTTGACAAAACAGCCCACCTACCTATTCCATAGATTTGCACTCTTATGTAAATGAAATGCAGATATTTAGGATAACTAGTTTTTGGTTTTTTTAAAATATGGTCTTGTAAAATTATATTAGAATGAAGGCAATGTTGACTGAAGTTAGACAAAGGAAAGTTAGTATGCTTTTATTTTTTTATTCTAGTAACTATCAAATCAGGGTAAATAAGTTTTTTTTTAATATGGAGGACTTACTTTTCAAAACACACAGGCACCTTCATGAATGTTTATTATGCATAGCTTCTTTTATTATAGTTTTTTTTCAGCTTTATTGAGGTATGATTGACAAATAAAAAGCGTATATGTTTAGATTATACAACGGGATTGTTTTAAGGTGTACAACAGTGATGATTTAATATACGTATATCCTGTGAAATAATTACCACAATCAAGCTAATTAACACATGCATCACCTCACATAGTTACCATTTGTGTATGTGTGTGTGGTGAAAACATTTAAGATTTACTCTCAGCAAATTTCATGTATACAATGCAGTATTATTAACTATTACCATACTGTGCATTAGATCCCAGAATTTATTCATGTTATAACTGAAAGCTATAGCTTCTTATAATGACATCATTATTTCTTACATGTTTTTTGTTTCTTGTTTTGCCTTGCAAACATTTCTGTGACTATAAACCATACATATTTAATAGACTATCAGACAGTTTTATAATATCACAGTGCTTTATTTATGCAGATTACACCAATTATTAGAGAAAGCTAAATTTTTCCAAGTGGCATTATATTTCACCTTTGTTTTAAGATGAGCTACATTTAATTCCAGAAATACCTGTTTTCCTTTTTCACTTTGATATTTATCAGGGATATATAGATGTGTTCATCTATATTTATTGTTTATAAGCTTTAAATATATAATAATGCCTATTGTTAATAATGCCTATTGCTTATAAGCTTTAAGTATTTAATAATTTGTATTTCAATAATAAAACTCCATGAACGCAAATGCAGATATTTAGATAGGTATATTTTATTCAGTCAATTCATAAAGACATTCTTATATTTTAATGAAAACTCAGAATGAATAACTTTTAAAACAAAAAAGAAAATTATAGAATATATAAACTTTCACAGCATCTTAGGACATGTGATTTATTATGAAGATAATAGACCTTCATTATTCACCAGTTTTCTTAAGCAGTGTTAAAACATTTCATAAATGCAACTGTATTCTACGTGCTTTTATTTAAAATGAAAAGAAACAAAAAAATAAGGCCATCACTGTGATGGGTGAGGAAAAGACCATTTCTAAACATTGAATCTCACATTTCGCAAGTCTGGTAAGGCTAGGAACAGTCACCGTAAAGTTGCCGCACTGGAAATTATATCCCACTAGACCCAGAAATTTATGTGAGTAGAGCTTAGTACAGCACAAGTGCTATTATAATATTATAGTGGAAAATCGACTACCTTTTTGCTGCCCAAGGCTTTCGTAAGTACTTAAACCTTTGAACAGAGTGGCAGTTAAACCTCTTAAGGAAACTAGAATTGATAGTAAAATAGCTGATGGCCAGGGATCACTTCCCCCACTCGTGGCCTTTGACTCTCACCTTCCCATTATGCTAACCCCTTGAGCCCTTGAGCGTAATTGGAGAGAAACAGAGCGTATTCCCACACACTGGGGCAGGCTTTGGAAACCCTGTACAGAAAGTTACAGGCTTATGTTCTGCTTTCACTTTGCCACTGACACCAAACAAGTCCTAGTCCAAACTTGGAATCTGCCCAGAGAAAAGACCTATAATGCTATTCAGTATGACAAATATCACTCTTATTCTGCATTCTTTTCTTTATGCAGGAAATATTTCCCACATGAGAAATGATTTAGAAAGTTAAAAATACTGATCATTTGCTCCTCTGTTAAATGTTGGCATAAAAATACCATTAAATGCTTTGATGACACATTGTAGATATATGTATGTCAGAAGAATCAGCTGATGGTCTTGCCTCTGCTTTTCTATGCTTTAGCCTGGAATTCAAAGTCACTTCCACCCACAGCTTATTGCCTGGACCTAGTCTTGTGACCTTGCTTAAGTGCAGGTTGTTTGAGAAATGCCTGTTAAGGGAGGAGAACTGGATTGCATTAAAGTAGGCAGTATTAAATGACACCATGTATAAGAGAGGCTCCCCAAAGAGGGTGCAAAAGATACTATCCTCCCAAGATCCAGAGCCACTCCCAAAGATAGCCAAAAGTAAGAAAGAGGATTCCCCTGAGAGCTGGCAACAGTCCCTAGGGCCCTAGCTGCAAATGGTGTGAAACCCACGTTTCTGTGTAACCATATGTTTGTGTCCCCAACCAGAGCTGAGCTGCCTGAATATGCAAGAACTTAAAACTTGCCTGCCCTGACAGACAGAAAGCTACACAAGTTCTCAGGGCATACAACGAGACAAATAAGGCAATAACCATTCCTCGTGGTCTCTTCAGAGTGGAAAAGCAATTCAGATAGAGGATTAATAGGCTGTGAGTAGTGGCAAAGGAGGATAGAGGGAAGTCGTAGGAATCATGTCAATCTTATAGTTTTTGTTTTGGGTACCTTTTGCATCTTTAATTTTTCATTAGCCTTTTGCAATGAATCTTTCATTGAATCTATTTTGTAATCTTGAAGCCTTTTAGAGGCTTCTGCATACCAGTTAAAGTAGGTATCCTGTTCTGTTTGTTTGACTGGGAACCCTTACGTTTAGCCTGTCTGCCACTGGAGAGGGCAAAATGGATTTGGTCTCCTCAAAACCCCATACAGAGACAGTTGCCACTATTTGACCCGTCTGGTAGCAGTCTGGAAAGTCTCATTTTCTGGGATTGTCCTTATCTGACCAGAGTCAGAATTCCCTCAGTAAGAAATATATGCCCAGGGAATTTGGTGAAAATAATCAGTGACAATTGTTAACATCTCTGCTGCCTGGGGCAGTGATACCAGTTGCCCCTGTATCACTAGTTCAGAATTCCTCTGCTTCACCCTCTCTAGGAAGTAAACTTTCAGACTTTGAGTAGGTAAAGACAATCTCACAGCTGCATGGGATTGAAAATCTGAGCTATTACCTGCTCTTTAAATAGATATACAACAAATGCTCATATGTCAGCCTCACCTACAACCCCACTCTGCTACCCATTCTTAAGTTTCTGGGGGCGGTTCTGGCGTACAAAAGGGTTACTTCTGGGTTCCCCATATTGCTTGCTTAGGGATCAGATCTTTTAAATCTGTCACAACCCATTTATAGACTTTTCCAACTTCTAATATTTTTTGTTGATATCTTCTTTTATCATCTCTTGAGAGTTTATGTCTAAAAAAAAATTCCCATCACTAACTTTTTTGTGGCATTTAACAAGAATTAGATTTACTTTCTGAGAGGGATTTTCCAATAGTGAACAAGCTATAATTCAACTTTAAAAAAAATGGCAAGCGCTTTTAAAATTATCTAGGAATGCTTCCTTTTTTCTGATTTTTTTTCTCTGATTGCTTTCTTTCCCATAGAGCTTATTATTCTTTTTGTATACATTATCCTTTTACATCTCTTTGAGGATATCAGTTGAAAATATCTGTTTCCTTCTTGCATTAAATCTATTTCTTCCGGTGTCAGCAGTTTTTATTGTTAATTTCTTTCATTATCGATTTTTTCTCATATGTGATTTGTAAATATATTGTCTTTTTTTTCCTTTAAAAAATTATTTCCTTTTCATTTATTTATTTTTCTTATTTTTAATCTAAAAGAAAATAATGTAGGAGGGCTTTGCTAATTAGCCTTAGTAGCAGTTGAGAGATCTGTTTACTAAAAATACCATTCTTCCAAAGAGGAGGTAGAATCTATGACACGGATGGTTACTGTTGATAAAACAGAGGCAGTCTAGTTCAAAATAAGGAAGAACTTCACTCTGGGGTTAGAGTACCTAAGAGTTTCCCACTCCTAATTGGATATGTCTTTCCTTTTGTTCCCCTGGGTACATTGTAGAAGTCTAAAGTTGTCTTAGGCTCTACTCTGTCTCTCTCATCAGCCACTTATCCAAAGAGATCCCTGCTTCCTATTTCCCAATAAGAATAAATACTGCAGTCAATTTATCTGTCAGCAGAAGAGGAAGAGTAGCCAACCTAGCTCTTCTCTAAACACTTCTCTAATTAACCACCATCATTGATGCCTGACAACCAATTTTTTGCACCATGCTTGCCAACCCAAGAAGATGTGGATATTTTCTAGGTCAGTCCAGGGTAGAACCTACTTATGGAGAAATCTTTCACCAAGCATAGTCCCTAATGTTGTTTCCTTTATTCTATGTTGCTCTGAAATATAAGTGGAGTAACTTTCCATCATTCAGAAATATGTAAAAATTTCTGGTCTGCTGATTTAAAAAAATTTTACTGTCATTTGGATAAAATATTGAGAGGTAAGTGCAGCAAACTTATATCCTCAAACCTCTGTTATGAACCAGGAATTATCACCTCTTTTTTTATTTTGCAAATACTACTCACCCTTTATGGCTCACATGACATTTCTGTGAAGTGTTCCCTCTCCAAGTTTAATTAGTAGTTCTATCTTTGTCGTTGCAAAACTTGGTTTATATTCCATTAAATCACTTGCCACTTGGCCTAGTGATTTATCTCTATTTATCTTTCTTGCTTACTTACTTGAGAGTTTTTGAAGTTAGAGACTATGCTATATTCATTTCTAAATACTTCAATGCTTAATACCACAGCTAGGATAATATCTATGAAGTGAGTCCATGACAAAAGAATATTCAAAATCCCAGGCCTTAAACTTCTGCTTTATACTGTCACGACCCATATACATAATTTTTTTGATCTCTAGAAATTATGTGTACCTTATTCAGCATACGGATATCTGTAAAGCTATTTATTTACTAATTCTAGCAGAGTGCAGTATATGTGTGTGTGTGTGTGTGAGTGTGAGTGTGTGTGCATGCTTTTACTTTTAAAATATATCTGCAATGTGGAAATTTAAACTTCTAATTGGACAGTGTAAATGTGATATTATTACTGCTTCACACCCACGAATCAACTTTTTAAAAGACATTTCAGCAAGATTATAGTAAAGCATTAAAATACTAGATTTTCACAACGTAGAAAATAACTCTGACAACCTTTTCCTTATTTATGTATATCTTTTCTAGGCTTTGAACCTATTTTATGCTGGTTTATTAATATTTTTATCATGGAAATGGGATTCAAATTCTAAAGATGATTAAATTTGTGATAAATTAAGTACACTTCTATTCCTACGCTCAAAAATGTTAATACAAGTTCTACGTGTTATTGTTGCATATGAACACACCAGTTATCTAAGCTGTGTGATTTATCCAGTTGAAGAGACTTCTTGTAAATAAATAACATGGAAAGTTTTCATCTTCTTACTTATAAAGAGTTTATAACAACCTTGTTCCAATTTTTAATTATATAGTATATTAAATCACTTTCCCCAGTCCCTCATTTGATAGTATATTTAAAGTGGAATAACTTTAGATAAATGAATTGTGTAATTTATGATTAGGTTGGTGAAGAAAATTAAAACTTTATTTACAAAAGTTTAATACATTCTGTAAATAGTGTTGGTATTACAAACAACTTCAGCTTTCAGACTTATGTGTACATCTGAACTTTCCTCTCCAAAGCTCTTAATAGACTTTCTGAGAGTTTCTAAATTGTACAGAATTTGATGTGTATTCAAGTGACCCTCCAATCCCAGAGTTGTAGATAATTGAAATGTGTTGACTGAATGGTAGATTATATACTGATCATCTTCCCATCAACTCTTAGAACCTGTCTTGGACAAGAGCTATGATGAAAATCAGGGCCTGGGCATATAATCTGAAAGGACAGTTGGTGCTGTGCTCAGAGCCCAAATCAAAATCTAATGACTCTTTCCATATAGAACCTATATGAGAAGACTGGTTAATATTATAAGGCAGGTCTTGGCAATGGAATAATATTTACAGCATATTTTCCAGTAAAGGTTTTGTTTTTGGCTTTATCACACCTCTCCTGATTTATCATCCCATCTACAAATAAGGTGAAAACTCAGATTAATGCTTTTGTAATCTCACATGCCTTTGTTAAACTCTTTGTGTATGTAGGAACAAACAGTAACTATCTAGGCTCTGCACTTTTTACACTCAGTGATCACCTCCTTTATTTCTAAGCAAATCAAGGAAAGTATAGGACTGGATAAAACGTCTTCTCTTAGTCACTAAGAAACTGTTGTTTCACCCACATTTTTCTGGATTATCTCAATTTTAGGAAGTTAGTGAATCTGAATGTTCAATGGCTATCAATTCCAAGGAAGAATGAAGTTAGAGGAAATATTTTCTCTTCAACATTTGCAGGATGTATCATTTTGCATATTTGTAATGATCATTTTTATTCTAGTTTTTTAGTTTGAGTAATATTAGAAGAGACCTACAGGGCAAAATCTGTTAGGGAATGTTATTTGAAAATGAATGGAAGTTCTCTCTGAATCCTGAGTTGCTTCAAATTCATAATCATGCATTTGTACTTTAAAAAATATATCCATACCTATCAAAATGTTACTCAGCCTTCAAGTCCCATCTCAGATATCACCTTTGTGTCACCTTCATGTTACCTAAAGGTAGTTCATTAGTCCCTCTACCCTGCTCTCAGAGTATTACAAAGAAATGTCTGCTATATAATATGCCAAGAATTGCTGAGAATATCTTGAAGACTAACAAACCTTGAATTCCTATACTTGACACCAGCAGACATCAAAAGCTGTTACAAAGTTATAGTGATTAAGACAGTGATGTATTGATCTAAGGTTAAATGAATAGACAAATGGAACAATTATGGAGTGTAGAAACACACCCACAGAATTGGGCATCTAGTTTATGCCAAAGGTGACACTGCAGGGCAAAGGAGAAAAAATAGTATTTTCAACAAATGGTATTTGCTGATTTACTATCCATAATAAGTAAATGAAACCTGACCTTAAACTATATTCAAAATCCATTCCAGGTATAAATATAATTTTTTTTAAAATAAATCTTTTAGAAGAGAAATAAAATATCTTCATGACCTAGGGGATAGACAAATATTTATTAAATAAAATTCAAAGAGTGCTAACCATAAAAGAAGCCTTGAAAGATCAAACTATCATAAAATTAAGAATTCTTAATTAACAATTTATCATCACAAGGCACCATTAAGAGAGTAAAAAAGCAAGTTACCGAGTTTAAGGGTGTATCTAAAGTACATATTTGATGGTAAACTCATATCCACAAAATATAAGGAACTCCTAAAAACCAGTAGGAATAAGGCCAGAGAAGAAAGTAGGACAAAACATGGGCAAAGGACTTGAACAGGTATTATAAAAGGGGCTAACCAGATGACCCATTAACATATTAAAAAGTGTTCAACCTCATCAATCACCTGGAAAATGCAAATTAAAACCTCAGTTAAGTTGCCACTGTATACCAGAATGCCTAAAATGGAAATGATCAACAATAACAATTACTGAGGATCTGAAGTTAGTGGAACTCCCATAAACTATTGGTGGGATTGTGAATTGATACAATCACTTTGGAAAAGTGTTTGGCAATATTTACTAAAGCTAAACATATGTGGACTTTACGATCTAGTAAATCTACTTTTAGTTTTATATCCAATATATATAATAATGTTCTCAAAAGACACAAGCAAAAATGTTCATAGCCTTATAATCATAATAACCCCCCAATTGAAACAACCCAAATTTCTGTCTATAGTAAAATATATAAATAAACTATGGTGTATTCATTTAGTGAAATACTATACAGCAGTAAGAATAACTGAATTAAAACTACACGCAAGAACGTGATGAATCTTAAAAACAAGATGTTAAAAAAAGTCCGAAACATATATGATTTCAGTTATAAAAAGTTTAAAATGAGGTGAAATCAACCTAGGGTGTGAAAAGTCAGAATAGGATTCACCCTTGAAGGTACAGTGAGTGAAAGGAAACATGAGAGGTTCGTCTGGTGTTGGTAGTGATCCATTTTGTGTTCCCAGTGCTGGTTATATGAGTAGGTTCACTTTGTAAAAATTAACTGAGCTATACCTATGAGTTTCACATTTTTTTATATGTACTTTATACTTAATTTCAAAAAATTACTTTAAAATATCTGCTGCTAAACATCAGACCTCTGTCTCCAGATCTCCATGATTTGTCCTTATACATCCAGGATCTAGTACAGTGTCTGGTACATAGAACTTTCTTAATAAATATTGTTCAATTTAGAATAAAAGCATTACTGATTGCTCAAGCAGTGTTATTACATGAATTCAAGTCCATTAGAAAAGAGTAATTCCTCAACTCGTGATGAATAAGTGGGTTAGGCCACCTCATAACTTTATGGAGCTAGAAATTGTTATTGAAGTTCCCATTCTCAGCAATTCCGAATCAGAGGGCTTCAACTAGTCTTTTTGTAGATAAAAATCTGCCTAAAATCTTTAAGTCGACCAAAAGCTAGCACTAATCTAGTAAGTAAACTCAGGGCACACACAGTGTACACTCAGTGAAAAAGTGACTGATTAATTACTATTTGATGCTTAGGACAGTTTTCCCTCAGAATAAAATAATAATTTTATGAAGACATACTATGCCATAAGGAAGCAAGTTTTGCTGTAAAGAAATCAAAGACAGCATGATTGTTCCAGGAAACATTTGTCAGCAATTATATTAAACATATTTCACATTAAGTAGCTAATAATGATTAGTTATTGGTGTTTTTCATACCAATAGTTAATAGTGCGTTCTTGGTCACCATTAATAGTGTTTCATTTTTCTATTAAAATTAATAATTAACTAATAGTAAGTAATAGAGGTTAATTGATTATTATTTGATGATAAATATGACAAAGCCACACTCAATGGACTCCAGTGTCCATGCTATACAATATTCATCATTAAGGCAGTGGGGACTTCCCACTTAAGACCTCTCTTGGAGACCATGTCATTCAAGAAACCACCTCCATCTAGATGGAAGACAGAAGAGTACATTAAGAAAATGGTAGTGTCCAATATTCTCAAACGTAACCCAAGTAACTGGGTGCTCAGAACATCAGAAATTAGACATCCAGTACAAACCCAGGAAACTCAGCCCACACCAAGATAGGTGCACGGACTGCATTTAAATGTTAAGACTGACTCAAAGACACCAGTGGTGCATGCTGGGACCAGAAGGGCTCTTGCCTTAACTCCTTCACATGGTGGGCTCCATGAGCACCTTTTGACTTTTACTACCTTCTTCTCTACGGCTGCTGCCCTCCATGCATTATACCCTCTCTTTTAAACACTCATTCTTCCCACTAAAACCGTACCTTCCATCATGAACTCCTGTAATCAATCTGATGCCCCAAGACAGGGAACCCAAGCTCTCACAGAAAAGGAGTTAAATTGTGGCAGCCTCCTGTATGGATTGGTGCGGGAATCAAGGTATATAATATTTATCCCATTTCATTTGTTCACATATTTCCCTTGGGGTAGATCATGATATTTCCTGTGGCACCATGCACATGAACTTGTAAGAGACAGCCTTCTCCTGCCTCATCCCCCGCCTGCCTCTGGTCCCCTGTGCTTGTCTCTGCACTTCTCCCCCTACACCCAACAAAGAACAGGATTTGGTAAATCACTCTGTGCCAAGTCAGATTTGGGTTTTTATGCCAAACCTTGAAAGACGGATGTGTTGGAAGTTCATTTGCCAGTGGCAATAGGAATTGATTGTAGGCAGCAGCCAATAACAACAACCAAAAAAAAAAAAAAAAGAAAGAAAGAAAGGAAAAAGACTAAGTAGCTATAGTATTGAGGAATGTTGAAATACTGACCACCCACAGACTTTTCAGCTCTGCTGGAAATAGCAAAATCAGCAGAAATTTTGTTTGTAAATGAAGGCACCTTCTACGTACTTATATCTCACCAGCTATATTTCACCTTTTGTCCTTAGTTTACAAACTGTGAAGCAATGGATACTGATTTACTGTTGCTCTAAGAATCTGCAATCACTTCATAAACATGATACCTGCTAATCTATACAATCTGTAAAATCACAGTACATTTACTTACACCAACACATCTTTTTCAGTCTTCCAATAGCAACATTAATCATTGTTTCGTCCTTAAATTATTCACCCTGACCATTTGTTCATTGCTGTGCTTGTTTGTATTTTAGAGTAGCTCAAATAATTGTCAGCACTTTAACTTGTTTTGTAAGCATCCCATCCCCCCATTTTGACATGAATCAGTAAATATTGGTTATATAAAAAGACAATATGAGTAGCCCAAATATAGCTTTGATGCCAGCATACCTCCCACTACTAACTTCTCCTGACAGCTATGTTAGTAATAATTTAAGCCAATCAAGGAAGGGTTTCAATCCTAACTGTAAAGCTCCATCCATACCTCTTCTTATATATTTCTTCAATTAAATATTCCATTTCCCCAACTTAGCAAACAGCAGTCAAAAGAACAACCAAAAAAACTACATGAAATTTAAAACGAAGTAACACACACATGTGCACACACTCACACAGGCAGGCATGCACACACACCATTTTAGAAATAGACAATAAAAGCAAATTAGGATTTTCCTTACGTTCTTGCTTTTGCCAATTCTTATTTGTTTAACAATTATACAGTATGTCCTGAAATCACCAGATTTAGTCTGCAGGATCTTATGAGACTGCATGATCATTCATTGATAGCAGTGAATTTAAACAGGAATCAGTAAGTACAAAAAAGTAAAAAATAAGAGTGTGGTCAATTTGTTATGTTCATGTCAGGACTTTTCTACAATTTTTAATGCAGTATAAAATTAGCTACTGCCACAGTAGAATTGCCAGGGCCTCACTAGAAAACAACATACATGCATAGCTAAAGACATTTATTTAATAAAGTAATTTGGAATTTTCATTAGATTCTGGCTTCTGTGGGAACAAATGTATGCAGTGAGGTCATTCTGTCTAGACAAAGTCTATTTAATTTTCTTATCCCAAATCAAACAAATTACTTATCTATAGATCTAGGCTTACCCTACAATATCCAATATGGTTAGTTGCACCTGGATGTTTTGACTCCTACAGTTTAGCTTCATTTATACCTCATATCCAGGGGGACCTTCTAGCCCAAAGGTATCCAGTTTTACTTACTTCTAATAATGTAATATTTGTCAATCAGTTGATGATTTTTTTTGTCATCTGTGTTGAAATATCTTGTCACTTTTGAATAGTAATAACTGAAGTGAAATTTATGCAATTTTCAAATAAGATAGGGGTTTGAATGATGATACATGTTTATAATTATAAAATATTAATTCAGTTAATAAGTATTTTGATTTAGGCATCTAAATATGGAATAATTGTGAGTAGGGTTGCAAAAATACCTAAAAGGAAATGAAGATTACTAATTATGATTCCATATATTACATATTTTATTGATTAAAGTTTAGGTACATAAAATAAATTAATATACTAAAATGCACTAATCCCGGCTAACATCTGAAACTGTTGACCCTAGCCCTTGATGTGTTATATCGTAGCCAAGAATTTTCTAATTTTCTCTTTAGATGGAATGATTATAGCAAGGCTTTTATCCACACGCGAAACTGCTGTCAGTAATTTGTACACTGTAGTGGAAGAATTTAATTTTAAGAATAAGATTTTCTAAAACTCCACGTTTTTATATGGTCGAAAACAAGTTTTTCTCAAGAAAACAATAGTCCTTTATCATGAGGATTTTGGCCACATGTTTGTCTTGTCCCAAGTCCACTAAATTGTTTTGTTTGCTTTTGTTTTGCATTCCGTGTGTTGGTGTTATATTCTAGGATGCTGAAATATTAGGTTTTTCCTACCTAGAATTATTACATGCAGTAATTTTGTCATGTTTGTTTTGTCCTATTTTCAAGGTGCATCCCTCCAAAGGGGCTCATGCTGCCAAAGAACATGACCAGATTTCAACGTTCTTATGACTTTTGTTACACACTGTACTTGATGTTTTGTTGGTCCATCTTAGCAAAAGCACATGCATATATTTAATTTTGTTGATTTTGTTTTGTTCATTTTGGTGTCAGATATAATTTACAGTTATTATTGAAGTTTAATATTTGAGATCATACATTTTTATTGGTAGTTTTTCTGGTAAAAGAAGGGAAGGGTGATGAATAGTAGGATCACACCTAAGCTTTGTCTGAACTTATCTAATTTTTAAAATCTCTACAGGCTCATCAAAGATTTGAGTACTACCTTTGAATGATAGTAGTGTAACCAGCAAGTTTCACTATTATTGCCAAAATGGGTATCAATGTATTAGAAACTAAGATATACTCAGTGCTTCTCCTTAATTATGCTAGACTAAAAACTTTTCTAATGTTTTTCTAATTAAATTGTTTACTTTTTTATTTTACACTAGAAATTAACACTTAAGTTATTATAACTATTCATAAGGCTACATGAAACCCCAAATATTGATTATAAGATTACTATTTTAGCTTGTGCGGTTATCATCTAATCTGGATTTGTTGTATTCAAAACAATTATACTTTTATTCAGTATGCTGTTAAATAATCCTCTGCTAAATAACATTTTTGCATCCATAAAATTAAAATAAATCTCCAATTTTTTTAATAACAGGGCATTTGATAATTGAGTACTGGCTCTTTGTTTCCTAAGCAACGTGGCAGTGGTAGGAAACAGACAATAGTAAAATGCATAGACTCAAATTGATATTATTTACTTATTTATTCCAAAAGAGGGCAGCAAAAGTCTATTTTACATAAATCCTCTGCTGTGTGCTGATGTCTCCTGGTCAGTGGTTGTTTTTGAGTAATTCATTCTTATTTTAAAGTCAGATATTCTTTTCCTCTACTCAAAATAGTAAATGAAAATAAATATCTGATAAATAAAAATAAGTTTAATGTGAAAAATATTTAGAAGAAAAATTTAAAAACCCATGATTTTACTGGAAGCAGGTAATTTATCAAAAGGAGAAAAGTCTCTTCAATGCTATGGTTTTCTTGTCTCTCTCTTATCAATTAAAACCAGAATAAAAAATGGTTTTGTCTTTCATTTATTCTATGTTTCTTTTATTAGAGTATGTAATCACTGAAAAATTTCATCCAGTTGTACATAAAGCATTAATATGCTTCTACTATAAAATGATTTAAAAGAGGAATATAATTTTTAACAAAATTTTGGCACTAAAAATGGAGAAAACCTTTTGACTGAGAGATCACATATGATTTTAGGCTAACTTTGTATAGGTGCATTAAATAACTGGTCTAATGGTGATAATTTGAAGCATGCTTCTGTGTGTTCATCTTCATTTTGCTGAGTTCCTCCTTCAAGAAAAATCCAGTCCTGAACTGGCACCAACAGAGGAAGCAGCTGACTGCTTTTTCCTTCATATTTTTTCTTACACACGTTTTTTTTTGACTCGAATTTCTATCCTTTAGCCATTTGAAAAATTCTCCTTTCGTCTTAGTATAGAGTGTTTAATCTTAAAAATGTCAAGCATGCAATTAGATAGCTTACAAATCTTGGGGTTGAAACTCATGAGAAGTAAGAGGAGAGCTACAAAATATCTGAAAATGTCTACTTGACTTTCTGAGAAGCAACATGAATTTTATGGTCAATAACTAGTGCTTTCAAGAGGGACAGAAGGAAATAAAGAGGAAAAAGGGAGAGTATGGAAGCTTACTCTCTTCATTACAGTGGTATCCTGTGCAGCTGTTCATGGTAATGTTGATGAAATGAAACATTTCTTCCATATTAACTCTTTCTATTATTGAGTTAATTTTTAAATTTGGTACCTTGACAAATTTTTAGAACATCTTATCTTTCATTGATAACTATGTCCTTAGCCAAATTGGGTAGTAATAATTGTTAATGAAAGAGGCAATCCAAAGACTAAATATTTCATGTACTAAGTATTGCGTGGAATGTGATCGCATAGTATCTGGCACACTCTAAACACTTTTTATTAACATTATTATTGTTGTTGTTATTCCTTTATAACTATCATCTCTTTCCCAGGCAGAGATCCCTTCAGAGTGTGTCTTGACAATTGTGGCACATCCCTGGGAGAGAATGGGATAGGATTCCCGTGAGCCAGCCGGAGTTTGGTACAGCCTGAAGCATAGATAGCCATAGACAACATTTATTGATCACATATTATATGACAGGCACTATGCTAAGTATGCTATGTGGATTTTATCACTTAGCCCATAAAAAGAAAACGGTAGTTCAGTGGTAGAACGTCTCCTTGTTATCCCAAAAAAGCACTGCTCATCAAAACTTTTAGGTCAAGAGGAATTAGTTTAGTGCAAGATAAGGGAGTTGAAGGTTCCCCCCAGGCTCATCTTTCTAGAGCCTGTCTCCCTGCCTCGTTCTCTCACTCCATTTCCGGTGGTCAGTGCCTTATCACTTTTTTCTCACCATTTTCGACATACATTCTTAGGACGGTATCAGAGTTTAGTCTTTTAGTCTTCTACTGTAAATTTAAGCTATTATGTTACTTTTCCCATATGCTGCATCTTAAAACTTACTTAGTATTGTGGTTTAAAAGTCTTGCCATCAGTAAGTGTGTTTTAAAATTAATCAATAGATGGGAGATATACTGGGTGGTTTTAGGAGTGTGGTGGGTAGCAGCAGCAAAATATCCTTTCTGGATTTTCAAATCACAACATCTGTACAATTACTTCTCAGGTAACAGATAATTACAGTCCTGCACAACCAGACCTAGCTGCCTAGTCTACAGTACATGCTTTTAATAAATTGTTGAATGGAGAAGAAATACACACCAGACATTTTACACACATTGGCTAATTTAATCCACAAAACAATCCTGTGAAGTATATACTGTTCTTACACCCATTTTACAGTTGGAGAAAACTGAAGCAGAAAGGAGTTAGGTAATTTGCTCAAGGATGGTAGAGGACTATTATGAACCTTGGCACTCTGGCTTTAGAGTCTAGAGCTCTCAGCCACCTCTTTTTTTTTTATTCTCTTTTTTTTATTTCTATTTTCCAAAATTTCATCCATCTTTAGTACTCAAGTCTTTCTCTCTACTTACTCTATAAAGGACACCATTGGATTCCTTGGTCACAACTACTAGTTAGGGTGCCTAAATTTGATTTTCTATACCAACTTGCTACTGTATTTTCAAGTGTCTACCAGCACATCCACATAGATCTCCCAAACCTTCTCAACCCCAACAAGTCCCAAATTGAATTTATCTTCCTGCTAAGTCATTTCTTCTCTCATATTAATTGCTTGAAAGCTTCATCATCCATCAGCCTATTAAATATCAGAAATTAGGGTTGTCTGTGTCTCTTAATTATTCCTAATGCTTCATATCTGTTTAATTACCAAATCTACCCCTTAAATGTCTTTTTTAAAAATTTCAGCTTTATTGAGGTACAATTGACCCTTAAATGTCAATTTAAGCCCATCTCCTTTCTTCTCCTCTACTGCTAAAACCTTTATTGAAATCTTCATGTGTGTGTCCTAGATAGACTATTGCATCACTCTTTTCATTGCTATTACTGACACTTTTCTTACCTCCACTAATTCTTTTCCATAGTCCTGCCACCATCATTATCCTTCTAAAAAATTATGATCTTGTGTAACTTATCTGTTTTAAAACAGGACATCAGCATCATTCTTTGCTTACAAGATAACCTTCTTCCTTTTGTGGCTCTCCACCGAAGTGATGAGGTCCTTCGTCGTATCATCTTCTGTGTCTTCTCCCATGTGTCCTGTGCTCCAGCCCCAACATATTTCTCATTTTTCCCAATACACTGCTCTTTCACATCTCTGGGTCCTTGCTCATAAGGTTTCCTGTCTTTGGATTGCCCTTCTCCTGGAAAATTCATTCATCTTTCTAGCCCTGTTGAAATTACATGCCTCCTTCCCTAACACCTTCAAGAAGACTTAGTGCAATATCTTGACATCGAGTTTTCTTTTAATTAATTGATATTTATTTTGAGAAATTTGATGCAAACAAACATATTTCTAACATATAACAAATTAAGAAGCATGATAATAAATTTAACTGTGAGGCCACGGAACAACTTATGAACTAGGTTATGGCGATTCCGTTGAAGCTCCCAGATGCGCGTCCCCACTGCCTCCATCCTGCCTGCAATTGAAGGTAGCCACTACGCTGAATTTGGGGCTTATGTTTCTTTTTTGTTCTAAAATAATGCAACCATGTATACATGTATCTCTAAAAATGTAGTGGACATATCTTCTTGTTTTTGAATTTTATTAAAATGGCATCATACTCTATGTAGTCTTTTGCCAGTTTGTTTCAATGCTTTATTTCTAATATTCTTCCCTCTTATTCCCTGTGTGCTGAGGATAATTTATTTTCACGACTGTATTGTATTGCATTGTGAGACAATTTTACATTTGTTTATATATTCTCTTAAAGATGCATGTTTGGGTTTTCTCAATTTTTTTAAATATTAGGTTGCTAAGAGCACACTTGAACATTCCATGAATAAACATGGACAAGAATCACTTTAGTGTGTATACCTAGGGTTGGAATTATTGGGTGGTAGAATATATGCCTGTTTAACTTTAGAAGAAAAAGGCAAATTGTTTCCAAAATGTATGTGTCAATCTGCACTCCCATCAACAGTGGGTATTTCTTCTTTATTGTATAGAATTTATCTGCTGGTGTTCTCCAATGAGCAGTGAACCGTCAAGGTCAGGGACTATATCTTAAATACCTACCTCAGAGCTTAGTACATGGTAGGTGCACAGTGAATGTTAAATGATTAAATATACAGCAGCTTAAGTATCAGTTAAGACAAACATCAAGAAAATACAGATACTGGGCTTCCATGGTGGCGCAGTGGTTGGGAGTCCGCTTGCCGATGCAGGGGACGCGGGTTTGTGCCCCGGTACGAGAGGATCCCGCATGCCGCGGAGCGGCTGGGCCCGTGAGCCATGGCCGCTGAGCCTGCGCGTCCGCAGCCTGTGCTCTGCAACGGGAGAAGCCACAACAGTGGGAGGCCTGAGTATCGCAAAAAAAAAAAAAAAAAAAAAAAAAAAAAAAAATATATATATATAGGAAGTAAGGGCAAGAGAAGAAATTATTTCTTATTCAATTTAGGGCATGTCTTCAATTTAGCCCCAAACGTCTTTTCTTTTCTTCCCTCCCTGAAATAGTGGCAAAACCGTTTGGCCAGAACTAAAATTTGGATTTGTCTTTTCAGGAGGATTGTTAATATTTACTAATTTACATGGAAAAATTCCTCAACATTGTGAATATTTTATACCATTTGTTGATATACTATTTTGATTTTAGAAACTTTTCATATTCACATTGTCTTTAGAAAAAAGATTCTGTTAAGTTTGTGGAAAACTTTTATGTAGAAGTGTGCTTTTTAAATTTTCCTTTTACCGTGTTTCCTGATCATTTTGTTAAAGGGTATATATTTAAAAAAGAATTCAGCATTTATAGAGCTTGGCTTTCCACAAGTACACTTGTATACTCATATTATTAATATGATATTTTCCTAAACTCATGCTGTGAGTTAAATAGAGGGAATAGACTTTAAATCTAGGTTTTTGAAGAAAGTAAACCATTTGTCCTTTTATGGAGAAAGTGCTCCAGAGAATTTCCAGATTTATAAATGAGAAAGTAAAGAAGTCAGCTTATCTCACCAAGTCTCACTGTGTCCTGCAAGATTTTCTTTTCTTAAGACACTCGATTCTTTTCATGTTTACTTGAAATTGTCCCTGATTAATATTTTAAAAAATGTAAACATCAGCTTTTACGAAGGCTAAGTGTAGAATTGGATACTCTGCACATAGGGAATTTTTAATAGTTGCAGAGGCATTTTTGTCAGCAGTTTTTGTGCTATTTAAAAGATCAGTGTCTAATGGGATTAAGTTGGATAATCAAATAACAAACTGAGATCTGGGTACATGGTTTGATGCCTGTGGAGTACTTCCTTGATGAATATAAATGAAAAGTGTCTCATAGTTTGGGGCAGAAGTCACCATGTCACTATGCATGGCGTTTCTGCTAAGTCAGCACCTTGGCATGAAATTGAGACTCAGATAAGGGGTGGACTGATAAAAGAAGAAGAAAGCTGACACGGTTTCATACTAGGGCAATGGGAAACGTCATGTGATATTTTGATCAACAGTAGTTTGGAAATATTGAAGAAAACCAACTAATGCAGACAATCATGGCTAAAATCAGGTTTTAGTTTCTTAATAGGCTGTATCCTGGACCAACTCTCCGACCAACGATTTGCATAGCCTTTTGCTTCCTTTTCCTTCTAGAGCTTGCTTATTATTCCTTAGAATGGAACAAGAATGAGTGCTGCCTATGTTTACAGTTTTATGCTCTATTTTACCCCGAGTTCCTTCTTAGTGTTTATATTTTCTCTAAAAATGGTCATTTGGGTATTCACAACTTCTTAATTTAGCTTTGAAACAATTTAAATTATGGGAAGTAAAAAGTTCATCTATTCTTACCTGTCATCATATAAATAATATATATTGATATAATCATATTTATGTGTGTATACATGTGATATATAAATATATATATGTAATAGTTGTATGAATGGTTGCAGAATGAATTTATGAATGTATATTTTTTCACTGAACTTTATTTCATGCTTTTCATGTCTTAATTTTCAAGTCCAAAATATTCCATCTAGTAAACTGTTTAATAATGTAATCATCACTTTATTACTAGCCATTTGGTTTTATCCTTCCCTGTTACCTCTTGTATTTTAACCTCGCAGCATCTAAAGACATGGTTTTTCATTGGTTGTGTCTTATAGATTTGTTTTAGGCAATGTGGTGACAAAGATAAAGGTTTTCTCACAGGTGTTCCACATCTTTGTAAAATACTCTCATTTCCCTCCTGGTCTCTTCCTCCTCGTGATCAACTATAGGATCACTAACCTCATGCTCTTCAGTCTCCCTGGTTAAAAAAAAGGCAAGTGGCAAATTATTCGTGTTTTAGGAAGATCAATCTAATGTATAAACTGTATAGAAAAGTGTAAGGAATGGTTTTCTAGTGAATTCTGCATATTGTGCTATCATGTTGGCTAAATTATTTAAGATCAGATGACTTTCCAATGACCAGAAAATAATCCTATACAGGCGACCTCACTCTTTCTCTTTAAGACTGGTCAGAGCCCTAGTTCCTACAGTCCTTTCATAGGATGTATAAAACTTGAGGTGAAGCAGAAATTGACACACCAGTGTAAAGCACCTGTACTCCAATAAAATAAAAAAAAGTTGAGCTGAAACCAATTTTTTTTTTTTTTTTTTTTTTTGCGGTACGCGGGCCTCTCACTGTTGTGGCCTCTCCCGTTGCGGAGCACAGGCTCCGGACGCGCAGGCTCAGCGGCCATGGCTCACGGGCCCAGCCGCTCCGCGGCATGTGGGATCCTCCCGGACCGGGGCACGAACCTGTGTCCCCTGCGTCGGCAGGCAGACTCTCAACCACTGCGCCACCAGGGAAGCCCTGAAACCAATTTTGTGACTGTTTGGCTCTTCTTGTAAGTTCTCCATATCCTCATTGCGCATCTTTATGTGTCACAACAAGATTCTAGTTCTTCTTTATGTAACATGTAAGTTATACGCGTGAAATATGATATGGAAAGTTATCTATCTAGGATAAGAAAACCTGTATAGTAAATAAAACTCGATGTTGTATTTACTTCATATTCTGTACTGGGCTCTCATAGTTAGTGCAGTTTTATTGAGAACCAGCTTATAACGTTTCATAAAGCATTTTAATGGCTTAGATGATTCTTAATTCAGGATGAAATTTGCTGCAGGAATATATATAGTCTTGACCAGCCCACATACATTTTTACTAAGTACAATGTTGATTCATGATAAAGTTTCATATACTGTGAGTCTTGAATCCCTCTTAAGTGAAAAAAAGACAAATTGAATTTCTTTTTAGTATAACATAGTTCTCAAATCCCTATCTAATTTCTCTGGTAATGTCTGCTTTCAAAGAAATTAATTGGATACGAATTATTTCTTAATAAAAATATTGTCAAATAATTTCCAAATGTTTATAATTTTTTGTGGTCGTATTTGTTGGCTTTATTTTTTAAAAATATCTATTATAATCTGTTTTACATATATAAACATTTCTAGTGGTTTTCTCTGAAGAAGAAATTTTACAAAATAAGTATGTTTGATTTAATATATTTGAGTTGAAGTGAATGTAGAGCTAAAGAGATTTTGCAGAATTAATTACGTTTCATTAAGGGCTCTGTATCCTCTTTCTCTCCCTCATTGTCTGTCTTTTTCTCCCCCCTAACCCTCCACCTCTCTCTATTTGTATCTTATCTTTCCTCTCTCATTCTCTGGCTGATGATCTAGTGAGGCCAGGTACATCACAAACTGAGTATCAGGGTGTGAAAGCTTAGAAAAAGGGCAGGAAGAGCAAACTTAAGTTATACTTCAGGCCTGTATTTTCAGGTAAATCTTCATTAGCAATATATTGATATTTGCAGTAAATTGATATTTGCAATAAATCATTAGCAATAATTGATAATTTAAACTAAGGGACAATTTACAAACCCTTTCATCTAGGATATATGGCCATGGCATCAATGTAAAATTGGAGAACTAAATATTATGGAGAACAGATGTAAATTTAGATCTATTTTTCTCATATTTGTTTATCCATATCAAATTCTACCATGATGCTGATAGGTGCTAAGAGACTGGAACAAAGAAAGAAAGAAAGAAGATGATGGGTTTGAGGGGTTAAATATTGTTACAAATTCTTCGCTGCCACAGGTGAGTCCATTCAACTTGAATCTGAGCTGGGCCTGTGACTACTTTGGTGAATAAAGTATGGTGGCGGTAATACTGTACTGGTTCTGATCCTAGAATTTAAAAAGACAGACAGTTTCAATTTTCTTCTTCTTGAAACCTAGCTGCCATGCTGTGAGGAAGCCCAATCAGTAACAAGGAGGGGAACCATATGAAGTATAATTGAAGCCCCTTGCTGACAGCCCAGCTGAGCTCCCAGCCTACAGACAAAATCAACTTTCCAGACGTGTATGAGCCTTCTTGGAAGTGCATCCTCCAGCCCTGATTGAGTGACCCCAGCTGATGCCACATGCAGCAGAGATGAGCTGTCCTCTGCAAGCCCTGCCCACATTGCAATATTATGAGCAAATAAATGATCATGTTATTTCAGCCACTAAGGTTTTCAGTGTCTTGTTACACAACAATAGATAACTGAAACCGTGGGAGATGACACGTAGAGGTGGGTTTCAGGTAATGCAGGCCTTTGAAAGCCATGTTAGGAATTTTTGTTTTGATTCAAACAGCAAAGGGAAGCCTTGACAGTGTCAAAGGAGTGCTTTGAATTTTCCAAAGGTTGTTGTGACTGCACTATGATGAATGGATTGGAAACATCCTGGTGAAAGAATAAGAGTGGATCTATGGAGATCAGTTATGAGGGTATTTTAATTGTCTAGGTGAGAGATTATATAATTTTGAGTGCAGACAGTGGAGATGGTTGAAATAGCACAAAGTAGATGGGTTTGGCAGATATATCAGTGATGAAACTGAGGAATTTGTTGATAATGCAGTGATACTTTGTTGCTATTTTAGTCATTGTGTACTCTTTGATTGGGTCTGAGTTGCCCAGTTGTTTCTCTGAGATTAGGCTGATGATGACTCTTGGTGAAGAGACTGGGTGAATCAGAGGGGATTCTCATATCCTCTAACAAAATTTAAACCAGTATAGAGTCCTTTGTATCCCAATCCCAATCTGACTTCCCTGTGGAGAGTAAGAGGAGAAGTAAGGAGGAAGAAACATGGACTATTATGGCAGAGAGAAGCCATTACCCTGTGTGGCCCATGACATATCTTAGTTGGTTTAGTGAATGATGCTTATAATCAAAACTCATATGAATATATAGGATACATGTTTTGGCAATTAGATAAGAAGTTTCCCAATAATCTAAATATGAATTTATGAATAAACTAGTGATGAAAATGAACCAAATCCTGAATAAACTCAGAAATAGTATATAATTGTCAGCTGTTATTCTAGATGTTTATTGGAATTATTAGGTCAATTATTTGAGAAACCCATACACTCATTCAACAAATATTTATTGAGTTTGCCACTATGTGTGAGGAACTGTGCTTGTTGAGTGTATGCATATTTCTTGGGAGAGTGAGATCCTGAATAAGATTATTCTTCATGACTTTCATGAGCTTACAATCTAGTGAAGAAGATATAATATTTGATTTTAAAAATTTAAATGATAGTACTGTACAAGCAAGATTAGTAAAAAATTCAGTTCAAATAAAATTCTAACACTTAACTTGGATTTCTTTGGAGTCTGAATTTCCTCTTCAGAGAAGTTTTAAACAATATTGTTAGTAAACACCTTACTTTTTATTTAGTTATAAGTAACATTTAATCTTGTTAGTTTCAGGTATACAAGATAGTAATTCGATTTTTTTTTTTTTTTTTTGGCGGTACGCAGGCTTCTCACTGTTGTGGCCTCTCCCGTTGTGGAGCACAGGCTCCGGACGCGCAGGCTCAGTGGCCATGGCTCACAGGCCCAGCCGCTCCGCGGCATGTGGGATCTTCCCAGACTGGGGCACGAACCCGTGTCCCCTGCATTGGCAGGCGGACTCTCAACCACTGCGCCACCAGGGAAGCCCTATAATTCGATATTTTTATACATTATGAAATGATCATTGCAGTAAGACCCGTTACCACCCATCACCCTACAAAATTATTACAATATTATTGACTATATTCCCTATACGCACATTACATCCCCTTGACTTGTTTTACTGCTGGAAGTTTGTACCTCTTAATTCCCTTCACCTATTTTGTCTGTCCTCTCACTCTCCTTGCCTCTACTAGTTTGTTCTCTCTATCTGTATTTTGTTTTGTTTGTTTGTTTTGTTTTTAAATTTCTACTAAATCAGCATCTTTGATATTTTGGAATAAGTCCTGAAAAATAGTATTTGCTCTCAACCTAGTTAATCTCTTGCTACCTAGACTCTAGATCACTTGCCTCAGTCACTAACTGTTTTTGAGACATTAGGCAAATTGTAATCTCTCTGTTCCTCTGTTTTTTGTTTGCTTATTTCTTTAATCTCATAAATACCTGGTTTAGTTTCAATTAAGATTATGCAGTAGATTAAAGAAGATGACTGTGTGTGCTTTTAAAGGTGAAAGCTCTGAACAATTATTTAAAAAATAAATTACTTGTATTTTAAAAATGCATATTATATATGAAGTATCTTTAACATATACATATGTATTTTCTCAGGTGACGGGTAGAACCAGATGTGAGTGATTTTTACCTACATGAATAATGAGACAATGATTTACTTAACATCCCCCTCTTTTATTGGGGTTAAAGTTAAGAACAGAATAAAAGAATTATGCTTGGAATACATTGAATAGGTAAAGTGTAGGAAGACTAGAAAAACTTTATGCCCCTGTGCCTTCTTATCAATGCTGTTGTTGGGAACGAAATTAATCTTTTTGTCCCAATGCTTCATTGCCATAAAAAAATACTGTCTATTCGATTAATTTGGTAGATTTGAAATACTAAAGAAATTAAGGATCTTGCTGTCTAACCCAAGACATTGTAAGCCAACAGTCAATCACCAAAGATCTGCAGTTTGGACATTGGTGAGTAGAATTAGCTGCTGCAAAAGACAGAATCTTGGGGCTTCCCTGGTGGTGCAGTGGTTGAGAGTCCGCCTGCCGATGCAGGGGATACGGGTTCGTGCCCCGGTCCGGGAAGATTCCACATGCCGCGGAGCGGCTGGGCCTGTGAGCCATAGCCGCTGAGCCTGCGCGTCCGGAGCTTGTGCTCCGCAACGGGAGAGGCCACAACAGTGAGAGGCCCAAGTACAGCAAAAAAAAAAAAAAAAAAAGACAGAATCTTTCTTTCCTCGAACTTCTCTGTGAAGTGTTCTGTCTGAATCGCACCATGGATTAGCTCAGGTAAATGCTTCCTTTTCTCTTTTCTTTTTTAGCACATAGGACAAGTGTTACAGTGTTGTATTGTCAGCTATCTCCTTGGCAGTATTTGGGAATCTAGGTACCTTGTTGGAGTGTTTAACTTCATCTTCTGAATTATGATCAAACAGCGGGACAATATTTTTTCATTTGGCTTTACTGCTGTTAAGTCATAATGATCATTTCATTAGGAGTAATGGGTCTCTTAGAATAGCAAAGCTGAGCTCCTGTCATTCTTTTCCATATATATTTCACTCCAAGTCTTTCATAAAAACTTACAAAGACTGTCACCTAATCACAATATGATGGGAAAAACAGAGCATATTACACCATTTTTTTTTTTTTTTACATCCAATACATTTTTGTATGAGCAGCATGCATTTTCACTTGGCTCAAGACCTAGCAGGCCCATCTGGGCTTTCCTGTACTGCTAAGAGCAACATGAATTGCTACTTTATATCATACACCTGTAATATCTAATATACCAATAACGGATGGAAACCATTCCCTTTTCTTCCCCGAAATACTTTTCTGAGTAAGAGTTTCATGGTTTGCTAAAGTTCTTACCGAGTAAGGTTGGCAACTCTAGCTATTTGTTCTGTCTAAAGTTTTCATGTGACAGCTGGAAACTTTCATATTTCTAGGGAGAAAAAATAAATTGACAGAAGTTAAATAAGAGGGCTTTACCTGTCAAGACTGGGGACATAGAATTATGTGTTTTCCTGCAACATTTGATGACATCATTATTACCTAAGTGGAAAAGGAATAATATTCTTTGAAAACCTTAAGTTGGTTGAGAAAGAGCAAGATATATTAATATCTTAAAAATTTACTTTTCTTACTGCTTAATCAGGGCTAAACCTGTTTGCAGCTCAGAAACTCTTCTAAAACAGCTGAACCATTTCCACCTGGTGACAGAGCAATTGTTAATTGGAATTAGTTGCTGGGCATTTGGGTATTTTAATAACATTAAACCAAATATTTATTTCAGCTGCAAAGATGGAAGGAACGGTTATTTGGAAATGTTTTCTATTGAAGTACTTTTTTTTTCAACTATAAAAACACAAGTATTGGGTTTTCTTTCTGAAAAGATATTTTATGTGAAAAGTACTTGTCATTTTAAACCCCATATTATTGTATAATCTTTGGATGAAGATATTGCTGTGGATGGACCATAGAAGGATGTATGCCATCTTCATTATGATAAATAGTACAAATTTGAGAAATGGCTCTTCAAATTTGTAAATTCAGCCTTTGATTTCAGAGTTTTAAGTTGATTGATCAATATGATAATCAAACGAGTAGCCTTCCTCTAATTACCTGATTGATATAAACCATTGTAGACAGTACTAACAGCAAGTTTTGTGGTTTTCTTTTTTAAGTCAATATTTCTAATGTAAAATTAGGTCACAGGCAGCAAAATGAAATGTCTAACAGAGCATGGAATAAGTCTTTAAATTCCTATCCCTGATCTAGTCATTATAATAGAATCACAGTTTGCTTTCAATTTCTTGTTCCAAAACTGGTTTGAATTTTCCTTTTCCTTTTGCCATTTACACTGAACAGACTCGCAGTTTACCACTCCTCTTTAAATCTCTAAAGCCTTAAATTTTATGCTATTGTGTGTGTATTTCTTACTGAACAAATCAATTCAAGCAACCTCTTATTAACAATGTACATTTTTAGAGTTTCTAGATCTGATGGGTTTTAGACTTAGAGTAGAAATTGTTCAGAATGTAAACAAGTATTTCTCAATTTGAGTTTTTAAATATCTCATCATTGATGCAATTTTGTCTCTAATTTTTTCACTAGTAAGACTGACATTATCTAGTCAACTGACATGGGTCACTGGGAAATCAGTATATTAGAACATTTGTCTATTATTGACCTGAAAAAAATTAAAAATAGCATTTAAGAGGTCATTGTCTTCATATCCTATTACCGATTCCAAATGTCCATTTCTCTTTATACATGTCCTTGGGTTTCATTATAGAGAAGGACTTTTACTGATGATATTTTGTTCCCTTTCCTTATCTGATTAAAAAATCAATTCGGATGCACTCTTTCATGCACGCATGCATATGTATACATAGATAGGTTATGGTATACGTTTTGCACAACACATGGAATGGAGGCATTTCCTCCATTTGTTATTATTGCCACCCGAGTAATCTGCCAACATGCAAGCTTTCTATCAACAACGTGTTAAAAATTCTCAACTCCTAACCAGACTAAAAGAAGAACTAACTATATGCAGACATTTCATGTTTATAATAATATGAAAATATAAATTATTAATTATTAATCTAAAGGCCAATTTCAACTCTGGCTCTGCTCTTAAATTTATTTATTTCTACAAGAATATAGTAATTCAAGGGAAGAGAACAGAATAGATATCACATTTACCTGGAGAACCTGCAAAAATACCCCTGCCTGGGCTCCATCCCAGAACAATGGGATCAGAATCTCTGGGGTGGGGTCCAGGCAGGAGTACTTTTTCACAGTTCCCCAGTCTGAAAACCAGTGCATTAGGTACCCTCTTTGAATTTTCCCTTGCTTAATTTCAATCATGTTTCTTCTGATTAACCAGATATGTCTCTTCTCTGCACTAGAATACACTGCTTGCATGCAGCCAGTTGATGTTCAAACTTTAACTCACCAAGTCCCTCTGAGCATATAAATATTTGATTTTAGCATGAATTTATTTGCCTACAGACTGTAGAGGTCTTGAGATCAAGAAATCCACCTAGTTCTCACACAAATAAACAAAGATATAAGCAAACAAATACAAAGACAAAAACTTAAGCAACAATTGGGGGCTCATAAAATATTTACTGTCCATTGGTTCCTTCAAACGAAATTACTCTTATTTTATAGAAATTGTTTTTAATTTTCTGGGTGACCAACCATCCTAGTTTGCTCAGGGTTGAGGGGTTTCTTGGGATATAGGCTTTCAGCTGCGAAACCAGGACAGTCCTGAGCACACTGTGTCAGCTGGTCACTCTACTTCCATTTCCTTAATTTAAATTTACTGATCCCAGCTCCCTGTGTAAATGAGTACCTAATTGAAAGGCTTCCACCTGTTAACCTAGGTAAATTTCAGAAATACTAAAAGTGGCAAAAGTAGTCTTCTAGCTGAAAAAAGAGCATTTTTAAGATTAAACATTTAGGAAGAGTAGAAAAAGAAGGTTGAGCTGAATGATAGCTGATCTCTCTCTCAGCTGAAATATCTTGTTATTAATTACAGGGAAATGCTACCTTTTGCATCACCTGAAACTTGAGACAACTATTTAGAATTTAACAACAATCTCGCCTTACTATCCTCCCTGATAAATTAAATTAAATTAATTAATTTAATTCAATAAATGCTGGACACCAGTGGGAATACACAGGTCATTCATATACAAGAACTCCTTCTTGCCCTCAAGGAATTCATAGTACAGTTGATAAAGACCATCCATGATGGCAAGATTACAGGGATCCTTGGACTGTGCTCTTAGCAGGTATAAATGATTAAAGTTTACTACAAGGCTGCTCTTTATGTGGGTACTTTCATTCTCCAAACAAATCCCATTTATTATCTGTTTCTGTACTTGATTTTTAAGTTGTCTAGACAGGCTGCTTTGGCAACCATCTGCGATGGTTTTGCTGAAAGGACTTTGCTGTTCCCATAACAAGGAAACCTGGCCGGGTGACCTGTTGCTGGGCTTTGATGATATTTGTTCCTTTGTTATTTGATCTTTTCCAGTGTTTGACAGAAGCTGGTGCAAAAAGAAAACTAGGGGGAGACATATCTTGGCAAATAGCAAGAGGAGAAATGGGAAAGAGGTGCATACTTTTCTATTTTGAATTGTAAACTTAAAAGTGTTCAGACTAGAGGAGTTTCAATCCAACTCCTCTCCTTACCAGGCATAAGAAATTCGGTGTGCTACTGAACTCCCTAAACCTGTTTCTCATTTCTCAGATTGCAATGGTTATTCTAACTTTTTCATGGGGTCGTTGGGAAGATTTAATGAGATATTGCAGGGAAAGGGTATAGCCCAATTCCTGGAACATAGTTAATAATAAATATGTAGATTTCTGTTGTTATAGGTATAATTCCTCTGTGCCTACCTTTAGAGCTTCCTAAAGATTGCCAAGTCTTTTGTGTGCTTAATAGGTTTAAAATAATTAGAAATGATTTGAGATTTTCTATATCTCCACAGTATCTTTAGAAATAGGAGACAAAAAACCACATTACTATAATAATATTAAATAGAGCTATGTGAAAATCACAGTGGACCGAATTGTACAAATCCGAAAACGTTTAAATCTGGAACTATGAGGCCATGAGTAGTATTTGACTGTTTCTAATCAGGGAGCTCTTCCCCTACTTTTTGAAATTATATCAACAAAGTAATTATCAAAATGCATTTTCCAAGTTCCTTTTTTGTATATATATTTTAATTTATATGTGGATATATTTAAATACTTGGAATTTAAATTTCATTTTTAATACTCATAAATAAACTTGGCAGCAGCAGCATGTGTGCAAATGCTGTAGAAGGGAACTCTACTCTTTGTAAAGACAGGAAAAGATAGATACGTGAGGATACATGAACTGGCTGCTGTCCAAGAAGCAGGAATCAGGAGTGCTGATGGGGTTAATGACAGCTAGCGAGGCAGTGCTGCTTTTCTGCGCCAGAGATTCTGAGGCTGCTTGCTGGAGCCATAAGCTCCATAATTCTATTTCTCTTCTGCTTTATCTATAGAACTTAATACTTATAGCCCCATTCCTTGGATTAGCAGCTCGGAATTTGAATTAACGATGCTTCAGTTGTCTTATTTTTAAGATGCTTTACCTAAAAAAACAACACAAACATTACCTTTCAGATTTTTAGCTATCCGGTTTTAGCAGGGTGTTATTTCTGGTGGCAAAGGGCTTCTGACATTGCTTTGGAATTGCCTCCTTTTGTTGTATCAGCCTCAGGTCACTGGAAATGAATAGAGGCTTTGAGGATGACAAAGACGAAGAGGTGATTTGTGGGCCAGTGCATCAAAAACTGGAACAGGTGGATGTGAGAGAAGCGTCCTCTGGCCCCATACTCGGCGCCGTCACTTTTTTCCTTCAAGGAGCCCAGAATGTTCATCAGGCATGAAAAGCTTCCAATCTATTTCTGACATAGAAAAAAATACCTTTTTTTAAAACAAGTGTTTCCCTTAAATACCCAGTTCTCCGTCTAGAGTGAAGTGGATGGATAATTGGATTTAAATGAATGTAGAGGTTGGAAAGGATGAAAAAAATTTCATTGTGCTATTTAAAACTCTCGAATAGTTTTTTTGTTTAGGGATTTTTTTTGTTTGTTTTGTTTTTAAGGAATGGAAATGTGGTTGCTTTGCTCTTTAAAATATAGCCTGATCAGAATTTTATCTACTGAAATCTGAATGAAATTGAAGTTTTGGAAAATCCTTAGCTTACTAAAACTCGAGTCTGCATACCAGTTTCTGTTATTAAATGAATATTTGCAGCCTCAAATAAAGCAAAAGAGCAGGTGGATTATCTCAGAATAAAAACAATTCGTTTTACTTTTATGAACTAATATTGATAAGTGCTCCACCATAAGAACTGAATCTCTATTGAAGTGTTCTAGGGTCAGTTTCACTTTTGCACAATACGGCAATTATAATCATTCACCAAGAGAGAATTTTATAACTCAGTATGTCCTGTTAGGTTTTCACACAGCTGTGTGGTTTTTGTTTATTTCTCTATTTTCAAAGTCTCTTGTGTATTTAATCATGACGTTTTCCTTCATATAATTTTATTCTCAATTTGACTGATTTGTTACCAGATACCTTCAACAGAATCAGATGCCTGTTCCTTCTCCCTGTCTATCAGGAGGGCATGTTGAAATGTTCTCATCCTGAGATGCCTAAGTAAAAACATCTTATTTTGGCATTTGGTTACTTTTATTCTTTTTTTTTTTTTTTTTTTTTCGGTACACAGGCCTCTCACTGCTGTGGCCTCTCCCGCTGCGGAGCACAGGCTCCGGACGCGCAGGCTCAGCGGCCATGGCTCACGGGCCCAGCCGCTCCGCGGCATGTGGGATCTTCGTGGACCGGGGCATGAACCCACGTCCCCTGCATCGTCAGGCGGACTCTCATCCACTGTGCCACCAGGGAAGCCCGGTTACTTTTCTTCTTTTTCACCTAAGTTCTGTATGATACTGCAGTATGCCGAGCAACTGTAAATTGTGGACATGTACCCTTAACATTGTACTCCCAGGTTTCTGGATTCTGAGTTTCATCATAGACAAGAACAATTCCATTAAATTCCCCTCCAAGTCTCGATGAAGCATCTATAAACAGTAATTTATTCAGCAACTAAAAGAATTAAGAGCAAATCAGAAGGAGGGGTGGGGAGGGGCTAGAAAAGACCCCGCTACAGTATTATTTAAAAAGACTAAAGGACGTCTAGAAACTTACTGCTCAGTATCAGCTCAACCTCTTTAAATCTTGTTTACAAGTCAAAGTTTATATTTCCATACGATATGTATTGTAGGAGTTTCAAACAGCAAAATTCTGTGAATCATTTTCTTTGATCAAAAGCTATACCTCATCAAGGTAATGAGTTTTATGCCACAAAGTTTGTTCTTTTCTTCTTTCAGTTTTAAGTACAAAATCAGTCTTCAGTGATGTGCTCAGAATCATGCAGCTTTTCAGAATGACATTGACATTATTTTTTTTTTTCCAAGGGGTCACTTCATTTTAAGGATAACTGCAGAGTAGACTTAGGTGTAATTTCAATCCTTCTTCTTCTGCAAAGCTGCAGGTTAAACTCAACATGACAGTGTGACCGATATGCTTGCTAAATTTGCACTAACATGCAAATTTAGGGAGGAATTATTTATCAGGGAGTAATACACTTAAGTTTTTTAATAAAGAGAAGTCTAATAAGCATAGAGGGGAGAGCTCCGTGTGAAACTGGTGACAGATCAGAATCATTTGCTGAAGGAAATCACCTCATGTGGAAATTCTACTGTATGTAGAACAACCTTCTTGAGTTTGATAGGAGAGGCACAGATGCGGCAAAGGCTTCATTGACCTTCAAATTTCTGCCTTGTGATTGAAGAGGAGGCATCCTCCCGCAGTGGTAGGATCAGTGCCTTTCTACTCTGCCTACCTGATTCAAATTGAACATAGTTATCGTTGGCCAAAGTCAGAAAGACTTTCCCATGGGACCAGTGGGCTCTGGGTTTGATCTAAGTTAGTTGTCCCCATCTGAGAGGTTTACCAAGTTTTACCAAGTTGATGCTTGTCTGTTGTTCAACACCCTTTTCCCCCCTTTCCTTAAGACTCAGGTCCACTCTTCTACATCTTTCTCAGTTCTTGAATAGAAAACCAATTTTTTAAGACTAAGTTAACTCCAGCGAAACTTTCATTTTGCTTAAAGCTGATCATTATAAGCTCATGCTACATTGTACCTTATGGTTTGTAAAGGGTTTTCACATATGCCAGTTTGCATTAGAGTCAAAAATAATCCAGCATATAGATTATATGAGTCACATATACAGAATATATCTATTCTACCCTCCAGATCATTATGCTGACTCGTTTTTATCATGAACAAACACTTAAGTGTTTTTCTTTCTGATGATGATACTTAGTCTAGATTTGGTTTGGTTAAATGTTTTTATTCATTCCTCTGTTTAGATAGGTGTTTGGTTTTAAATTCCAAAAAAAAGGTGGGAGTGGTAGTGCCCACAGGCCAATCTATTACAATATATTTCTATTATTGGGTGTCTTATACATATTGTTTTGTGCTGACTTTTCTCTTGGAGCAGTAGCTGTCAGAGGACTATGGAGGTCTCTGATTCCTCCAGGTATTTCTCTGTGACCTGAGAATTGAGCCAGGCAAAATGATACTGATTCTGTTTTCTATTTTTCTTTTTCTTCTTTGATTTATTTACGAATCAATGCAAATGTAAACTGTTGATTTTCAAATATGAACTTTCCATGATGGCTTTGAATTTATATTAAATAAATTTATTTATATATTTATTTTTGGCTGTGTTGGGTCTTCGTTTCTCTGCGAGGGCTTTCTCTAGTTGTGGCAAGCGGGGGCCACTCTTCATCGCGGTGAATTTATATTAAGAAGTCACAAAATGAACATTTGAAAACAGGCTGCCAATAATGGTTGTTTTCCTAATGAAAAGTTTTGTCTGATTTCTAGGTTGTTTAGTTAATACTTGCTTGTAATAAATATTTTATAAATTGTTTTTTATTATATATTCTGTAATTTTTATAAAATCAGTTATATAGTTTCTTTTTTAAGATTAGCAAGTAAGGTTTTTTTAATTGAAGTATAATAGATTTACAATCTTGTGTTAGTTTCAGGTGTACAGCAAAATGATTCAGTAATACAAACACATATATATTCTTTTTCAGATTCTTTTCCTATATAGTTTCATTTTTAATAGCAAAACAGGGCTTTTGAAGGGCTAGCTTCTTCATGTGTGCCACAGCACATTCTATTTCTCTGACAGAATTCTTCACTTTGCAGTATAATTGCTTTTTTATGCATCTGTATCTTCTACTAAGACTGTGAACATCTTGAGGGCAGAGACTCTGTATTATTTATTTGTGATTCCTTAGAATCTTTTATTAGTTACAGTTGTGGTCTGGGAACAGCAGGGATTCTAAGGAACCACAAAAAATGAGCTTGATTTGGGAAAAAAATGAGTAAAATTTTCTTGTTGAAACCATTCTACTGAGATTATTTGGATAACTTATTTAAGATTATTTGGATGACTTTTTTTTTTTTACCTACATGTGTTTATGACTTTTTCTTCCTCCTTTCTCCATTTATAAGATAATGAACTTGAGCACAAGTAAATAAACTGATGGGATGTTATGAGCCTGACTTAAGAATGTCTAGGTCCTGATCATCTGAGAAATCGATTATCCTACAGGAGGTTACACTCCTTCTCGTTTCTACTACATAAATTGCACTGATAGAACTGAAACATTTATTACCTACCAGGGCCCTTACCTTTATAATTTCTTATTAGAATAAGAGGACTTCTGACCATGATTTTATATACACTGAAGGAAAAAAAAATGACAGGCATGTTCCTAATCCAGTCATATTTTAGAGGCAAAGTGAATGAATTCCAGATTTAGATTAATTTTTAGAATAAAAAATCAGATCAGTAAATACTTTATTGAAGAATGATGACTCCTTCGCAAGATATGGTTTTAGCTATATTCAACGTGGAATGCATGTTATTATTGGCAAGACGATTCTTCAGTTAGAACATACTCTTTCAAGGGAAATTTAGAAGATATCCTGTGTTTAGTCACCTAACATGGGAAAACTAAGGTTTTCATGTTTAATTCCTGCTAATCTACATCACATACAGTCAGACTGGGGTACACAGGCCTCTGTAGAAGGTTATGTTTTGAAAAAAAAATGCATCTGTGGCACATTTACTGTCATCCTTATGTCTGAATAAGATGATACCTTTTTATTATAAAGAAGGCAGAACACAATTTTAAAGAACAACTTTTGATAATCTGAGATAGCATTAAATGCTCTCATCTTTTGGAGAGGTACATGTGTAATGAGGTTACATCTATTTATTTTGGTTTGTATGAAAGATTCATAGAACTTTTTGCTTTTTTAAAAATTTATTTTAACATCTTTATTGGAGTATAATTGCTTTACAATGGTGTGTTAGTTTCTGCTTTATAACAAAGTGAATCAGTTATACATATACATATGTTCCCATATCTCTTCCCTCTTGCGTCTCCGTCCCTCCCACCCTCCCTATCCCACCCCTCCAGGCGGTCACAAAGCACTGAGATGATCTCGCTGTGCTATGCGGCTGCTTCCCACTAGCTATCTATTTTACATTTGGTAGTGTATATATGTCCATGCCACTCTCTCACTTTGTGAACTTTTTGCTTTTTTCACATACTTACTTTTGTTCTATAATTGGCACCCTGAAATAGAGTGATAAATTTCCAAATTTTAGTTTTCTTGTCAAAAATGGCTCTGTGTTTATAGTATATGCACCAGAGAGAGCAAACTACTATTTTTGAAAAACTGATATTAAAAACCCTTGTGAAAGCTCTATAAAAGCAGTGGATTTTATTTCATGAATCAAATCCACTTTAGCTTTTCTGGTTGGGCTGAACTAAGATTAACATTTCAGATAGAGGAAAAATCTGCCTTGATGCCTTCATTTTATTAAACTAGAGTTGACAACATAGAATCCATCCTGCAATTAGAAAAGGCTGCCTTTAGTTTTAGTGGTGCAATATTGAATTTCAATGTCATTATAGTTCCAGCTTTTATGTACTAGTTAAGCCAAGCCAAATTGCTACTGAAAATTAGGCTTTTTTCTTTCTTTCTTTTTTTTTTAATAATGAGCTTACACTAGTTTGAAACAAAGCCCATCTCTTTCAATCCTTGCCTCAACGTGGAATCAGGCAAGCCATGAGGGCTCATTGTATTTCTTATACAATGCTGTCTTAAAAATTTAGAAACTTACTATTTCATTTATCAATATTACCCGTTGGCACTCATTATTCTGAAAATAACTCAGATTATATTTTTGGAAGAAAAATTTTAAATCCATCTGTGGTACTTTGACAAGAGTGGCTGACTGAAATCATTATTCTTGACCTGGTTCAGTAACTATGACTTTAGTGAGCCTATGGGTTCAGGTCATTACCTACCATTGTTTTTAGTAAAGTTCAGCACAATCTAAAAGAAAGACAAAATAAATGTGAATATCCTACCCAGTGGGCTGGCCTGACATTAGGTAGATGAGAGAAAGCTGTGTTGGGAATGCCTTACACTCCTAGAATTTGTTGTAGCAAAGGGAGCCCGAGATTTTCTGTGGACCAGAATTAGGTCATGCAGACAAAAGGGAACACTTGGAGGGGTGATGGGACCCAAACGGGAGCTTCTTTGTGGGCTAGACTTTCAAAACCAGAGGCTGAGGACAAGCTAAGTGCCTGCTCAAGAAGAGATCTTCAGTTGAGAGATCTCCATAAATGAGTGGGGTCCTGAAGAATGGATAGAACACCCTGGGTGTGGAAGATCCCTTGCTGGATGTCTTCAGACCACCAATGCTAGAACCCAATAGCATTGTCAACTGAGACCTTTCTTGTTATCTCTCCTTCCCCAGTTACAACTCAGTAAGCACAAGGTGTAGTCTGGTGGAAAAGAGAAAGGAGAACAGACTTGAGACAGGATGGAATAGACAAGAATCTAATCACACCCCCTTTCCCGTGACAGGATTTGAATGACATGCTAATCATTTCTTACCATAGAAAACTGGGCATTTAAAAATTAGTGAAATGAGAAGCTAAATGTTGACTAAATGACTAAATGTTACTGGAGAAACTCACAGAGTATAGCAAAGTTTAAGACCTATTCTAGATTTCAAACAAGGGGCAGAGAAGAACTAGCTGGACAGAGCAGGTTGGAAGGTGCAATTGAGGAAAAGGATAAGGTTGGAGCTGCTCCCAGGGAGTGCTGTTTTGCAGTGGAAAGGTTATACTTATATGTGTGGAGCATTTTACAATGTATAAAACTTTGCATGAGAATGTAAACTTTATATCCTTTTGTGTCTCTTATAGACACTTATAAGATAAATAGGACAGACCTGCAAAGACTTAGTGTTTGTCCAAAGTCCCACAGGCTTTACATAGGAAATGCAAGAGGAGCTCAAATGTCTGACTCCTGGGCAAGTCTCTCTGCTTCAATTAGCTGCCTCTTCTGACTACCTGTCTTCCTTTGCACCAAGCTGTCATTCTTTCCAGATCTATTTAACACATTTGATCCAATACTTAGTACAGTGTGGCACATAGTAGGAGGTCCATAAATGCATGTTGAACGAGTAAGTGACTGGATGAATAAATAACAGACAAACGAATGTGTGAGTCCGTGTTCCACATCCCTGGGTCTGAGTGGGCGGTCACATTTAGCACCCTTCTTTTTGCACTAACACAATGGACACACCAAGTTTTCCTCTTGAAGATGGTAATCTAGACCTAACTTGGCCTCTTTTGTTCTATGATTTTACAAGCACTCGGTTGCAGATTACTATTATTTTGCGCTTTATTTTGAGATATTTGTATGCTTCATTTTAGGAGCCCAATATCTTATGAGGATCAATACACTGTAAATGCCAAAGTGGTTTGCAGTTGTAGTCTCATTTTAGCTGTGTTAACACATCTGCTAAATTGTTAAAGAGAACTTTGTATATTTTTAAAGTGTACATGAATCAGACCCCTCTATCTCTTAAACTGTTCTTATATGTATTTGTTTAGAATTAGTTTCTTTATCATCAGAAAAATTCCACATTTTCTACAACAGTGGACTCACAGAGGTCTGGAGGATAGCTTTTATAAATCCTTTCTTGTCATTTTCAACTTCCCTAAGTGGCAGTTGCATGCTTTCCTAACTTTGTCTTATGGTCTATTCAATTGCCCTGGTCAGTGTGTTGGTGTAAACATTTGATTTAATTCCGATTATATTTTCACTTTGAGCTTGTCACTTTGTGTTGAATTTGAATTTTCAACCTTACTGCTGTACATGAACATTTATGCCAGTTGTTGGATTGGAGAATGAACAGAGAGGAACTGTCTATGCACATGGTAACTGTTGCTAGGGAAACAATTCCCTAGCAAACATTTTTAATGATGGCTGAATTTGAATGAAGGTAGTTTTCACAGACAAATGGTAGCATTAGAATAAATGTATAGTATTTTTAAAAAATAAATACAGACTGAAGCCACGAGGACTATTCATTTGAACAATAACTTATCAATATGTTCATATCAAGTCTGCAATTAAAATAATTGCTTATGTTATGTTTCCATTTTTGTACACTACTAAAAGATTACACTCAGTTTTCCCATCATAACTAGATGACCTTTATACTCATTATTTAAACAGCTAATTAGTTTGGATACTTAACAAAAAGGTAAGGATTTAGTGTGGTGTAGAGAAAAGAGAATTTAGATAGATTTAGTTTTAATTCTTATCTCTGACTCTTATTGTCTATAGTAATTTAGAGCTAATTACTCTTAGTAAGCATCAATCTCCTGGTGAATAATAATATTTACATGGTATGTTAAAAATGTTAGCGTACCAAAAGACTATACTAGGTAACTCAAATTCACTGTGTCCAAAATAGAACTGGTCATCTGCCATGGGCACTTGCCAGAATCAGAGGTGATTCTCTAAACAAGAAGGCAGCAATTTTAGATCTATAGACCAAGCAAAAGATTTCTTCTAATTCCACTTAATTACTAGTCAAAACAATATTATACAACATTGAGGTGCTAACCTACTTGTTTTATCTTTCTTATCATGCATTCTCTTGGATATTATTAATTCTTTTAGAAGTCTGAGCAGACTGGATTCCCCACTTTGGAGGATGGGTATTGATCAAAGAGTTTTGCTCACCGTCAGAAGTTCACTTTGAAGAGCCTGAAGAAGACTTCGTGCTAGCAGGTCACTCCCTGAGGTGGAAGTGACTGCCCTTCAGCCTAGTTTAATGGGATAATCTTTCACTCTTCTTCTGGTAATATTAATAAGCAAGCTGACAGTGTTTTAAAAGAACTTTGTTACAGGGTAATTTATAGTTAAATTACAGACGATTTCCATTGGTAGCAAGAATTTCCATCTGTAGCATTGAATTTCCAAAAATGGGCACAGAGACTGGGGTTAATCAAGAAGAATTTACAATTATAATTTGATGTTTCTATCTTTTTAATTGCCCAAGAACAGGAAACATTATTAAGATACGATGAGGATTAATGGGGCTTCCAGACTATAAAGGGTATCCTAGGTTACCTCAATTCTAGAAATCTTTTTCTGGACAAAGTTTTTGATGTAACCATCATTTTGTAGCCACTCTGGAAACTTCAGTGCCATTTTAACTTTTTACTCCCGCAGACACTATGCTTACATCTAACTGGTTGTCAGATTTACTATCAATCCCTGTAATACCACTTACTAGCTGTATGAAAGAAAAAAATCACTACCTCCACATCATGCATCTAATGAAGTGGTTAAGAGTGACATTGGTCAACAAGCTTACAAATGTTCAAAGATTTTAGAAATCTTACTTTAGTCACTTGAACTCCTTGTTTTAGAAATATCTAGGTATCAGCCTGTATTCTGCATAAAAATGGAGAGAAAGCTCACAAGTCAGTGCTTTGTGGAGAATAAAAGGAAGAGAGGCAGGAAAGGAGGGAGAGCAAATACAAGACAGTGCGTACCTAGCTGGCCAGAATTCCACAAGTAGAAAGACCTGCTGCTAGAACTTTAGAAAGTCCTTATGGAATCCCTACAACTTTGAATAGTCCCTCTCCTTGCATCTTGTTTTCCTTTGGTCAAAGTTAACTCTCCTGCACAGGGGTTGTGTCACCCAGCTCTCCCTCACTCCATTCCTGCCCAAACCCCACCCCAAGCCCCCAACTCCCCCCAACCCCCTACTCCTCCAGTTGCAGTGAAAGTCAGCTAAGGTTGAACTTGCCTGGCCCTGGAATTGCTGCAGCTCCTGTGATGCTGGCTGAGATGGAGGCTTCCACAAAGTGGGGCCCTTGCCCACAGGGAACCTGAAACAGCTGATAGTATTAGGACATGAGGCAATACGGGCAAAGACCAGGGCTCCTCAAGGCCAAGGGAATCAAGAAGAGGGCTGGACTGTGTCTGGCAACACATCAATTCAAGAACATATTATGTTTGACATGTTTGTGATGCAGTAATCTGTATTTTACAAATGCAACAGTCTGTGTCACCATTGCTCATTAAATGCCAGAAGCAGAGGAGAAACAATTAGGTATGTTGATTTCTAAGTATAATAAATGTAATAATAATGGACATTGGAAGAAGACAAATGAAACAGAAAACAAGTAGGTAGTTCATGATTTATTGTGTGGCATAGAAACACTTTTTGAAAGCTAGTTACCAGTTGCCGTAGGAGAATGGCAGTTAAACAGAAGATAAAAATGAACATGATACTTCACCACATTTTAAGACATTATTGTCAGGGGAATGAAAATGCTAAAATATCAACAAGGCCATCTGCAAACATTTTGTCAAAGACTTCTTAAGGCTGAAAATTTGGCAGCTCAAAAAAGCGAACTTCAGTGATTCAATACTTTCCTCTATTTTGGCCAACCCAGTGAAAATTAGGACTTCTTATTTTATGTTTCTAATAGTGCTATATGCCATTCAATAGCAGAAATATAAGCTTATGATCACCTGCTGGATATTTAAACTTTTTTCAAGACAATTAATAAAACAATGTCCACGGGAATTAGTGATACAAGTTACAAAATAAGAACAGAAATGAATCCCTTTTATGGTGAGTAGAAAATAGGATCATTTTTTTTTCTGGGATTGCCTAATGTGTTGAATCATTGGAAATATATTCATAAATATTAATTCATATATATGTATACATACACACACATACATCATTTCCTCATTTGCATGTATATATGCAAAGACAATGTGAATTAATACAGAGTAGCTGCTTAGCTTTTAAAACACTGTATAAATGGAAAACTAAAAACCATTAAAACTAGATCAATTGGACACAATAAATAAAAAATCTACATTTATTTGAAAGTTACCATGTATAAAATAATGAACTAGTCTTCAAATGTAGAAATAAAAGTCATAAATTGATATGGCTCTTATCAAAATACTTAAGAAAAATTTAAAAATACAAAGTGGCTTGTTTAAATTGGAAAAAGGATTCTGATGTTTAAAATATATGTGTCAAATACCACTAAATTTAAGAGCATTCTTGGAATGCGTATGGCATATTTTTTAATATAAAGAGAAAGAATACTCACTTTAGTATTTCAAAGCTGCATTGATAAATACATTATTCACATACTACTAACAATGGTAACAGGAATGTATTTCTATTGTTAATGACGTGTTCAGTGCTCCATCAGTACAATTTTTCCATTGGTTTTGTGGTGTAGGTCTTCTTTTGTGAACTGCACTCATTGGAAGTATCACTGGAGTGTGAAAACAGGCCTTCCTAAGTCAGAAATGCATAGGACAAGGTACACATTGTATGTGTTGTTGAGATTATAGTTCCACATTCATGAATGGAGAAAAGAATAGAATGATGAAATAAAGTTAAAATTAGAAGAGCAGAACTTTGTCAGAACTTGTCTTCCCAGTCAACCTCTGTCATCACAGAAATTTTCTCATATTTCTGTAAATTTCTCACCTCACTTTGTTATATATTCCAAAATTCCAACCATGATTGTTGCTCATTCCAACTGTATTTATTGAGTGCCTAATATGTGTAAGGCACTCTACTAAGTGCTGCAAATGATAATAAGATGACTCTGACACGTGCCTCTGACGCCAGAAAGTTAACTTTCAGTGGGAAGGAAGGTCATGTTCCTCTTGGAGATGGACTAGAGACAGTCAGTCGTTTATATATTAGTATAGATTAATTTCATACTTGCTTTCCTTAAAATAGCTCTAAATGCTGCTGTTTATGGTTATTAATATGGTCTATCTTTCCATTAAATTATAAATTCTTCCAGTTAAGGGACTAATCCAGAGATGTCAATCTGTGCTGCCACTTCACACCTGTCTAAACAAGCCTGTTTTACCCAGAGTCTCACTCTTTAAGGTCAAACCGTTTATATACCTCTACGTACAAATGTGCGCATTGCCTGATGCCAAAATATTTTCTTCATCACCAATGGAAAAAGGAAACACACTCAGCTTTGTTACTCATATCAAGTGCAAGAATTCTTCCTTGTTATTTGTACCATTTGATGAATTACTATTCTTGTTTCATTAATGCAGTCCAAAATACCTTACTGGTTCTTAGGACACTAATGCTGGAGTCTGTGAAGGTTGTAATTAGGATTATGAGAGAACTCATGGCAAATCACAGAATAACCTGTGATAAACTAACTGCTCAAAGTACAAAGTTTCTTTTCCTTTTTCCCTAGTTTGATATTATGTCAACACCTTGAGGAAAGGCTTATTTGAAACACTGAATATCTGCAGTTTATTTGTTGAGAATAGAAAACTCTAGTACTTCACTGGGAAACCCAGATACTGACTGGAGCCCCGTGTTAAGGAGTTACAGAGCTTGATATGCCTAGTATACTATCTGACTTGTCCTTGGTAATAGTGCAGGCTGATCAACTAGAACAATAAACAGTACTTTGATGCTTGCATATATGATAGGTACTAGAAAAATTTAAGAAACTTCCATTTTTATTTTTATTTTTTTTGCGGTACGCGGGCCTCTCACTGCTGTGGCTTCTCCCATTGCGGAGCACAGGCTCCGGACGCGCGGGCTCAGCGGCCATGGCTCACGGGCCCAGCTGCTCCGCGGCATGTGGGATCCTCCCGGACCGGGGCACGAACCCGTGTCCGCTGCATCGGCAGGCGGACTCTCAACCACTGCGCCACCAGGGAAGCCTGAAACTTCACTTTTTAAATAGTTGAAGTTGATGGGTTACTATTTTATAATGGACCAAGATGGCGCTAATAACTAATATTTTTGAGAGGTTATTCAATTCCAGATATCAAGATGAGAGACTTATTGGTAGTGTCTCTAAACCTCGCAATACTGCAAGAATAGTACTGTATTACTTTGTTTTATGTATTAGAAATATGAGGTTTAAGTAATTTAAATAAATTGCCCAATGTCACACCATAAGTAACAAAACCAACAAGTAGACTCAATCTATCTCTATCCAGAACATACATTTTAACTTTGGAATTTGGGGAAAAAGTGACAAAACATACAGGTAAGGATAATGCAGTAAACTCAAATATCTTTCAGCTAGATTCTCCATTTGTATTTATGTATATTATATATAATATTTATTGTTGAACATATTATGCTCCTTTACCCCCAAATATTTCAGCAGATGTCTCTCATGAAGAACATTTTCTTTTCTTTTTGTGATCACTGTACAATTATCAATTCAGGAACTTTACATACATTACATCTAATGTATAGTCCAAACTACTATTTTACCAATTATCCATAAAAGTTTTTATAGTCTCTAGATTAATCCTTTATCTGCAAGGAGATTTTAGGCTTTCTGCTTCTCTTATGACATTGTCATTTTGGAGAACACAGGATAGTAGTTTGCACACTGTTCCTCAATTTGGGTTTAACTGTTTGTTTCCTTATGACTCAATTCAAGTTATATGGTTTTAAGAGCGCTGAATGCCTAACAACTGTATCCTTCTCAGTGAATCACATCAGGAGGCTGGACTTAGTTTGTCTTATTACTGCTTAAGGACCTGGACTTAGTTTGTCTTATTGCTGCTGATGTCAACATTGATCATTTGGTTGAGGTATCTGCCAGGTTTCTCCACTGTAGAGTTATGATTTTTTCCCTTTGGAACTAATAAGTAATAGACAGGATATACAATGATACCATATAGTTATATTGTTCACATCAAACTTTAATCCAGTGAGTCCACTGATAATTCTTGCCTGAATTAATTATTATTGTATAATGGTAATTTAAAAAATGTATTGTATTTGTTTCCTAGGACTGCCATAACAAAATTCCACAGGGTTGGTGACTTAAACAGAAATCTATTTTCTCACAGTTCCAGAGGCAGGTTTGTTTTTTCCTGAGGTCTCAATCCTTGGCTTGCAGATGGCCACCATATCCTCACATGGTTGTCCTTCTGTCTATGTTGTCTGTGTCCTAATCTTCTCTTCTTATAAGGACACCAGTCATATTGGATTTAGGCCCACCCTAAAGACCCCACTGAAACTTAATTACCTTTTTTTTTCTTGGGTTAGTCTTGTTAGGTTGCATGTTTTAAGAATTTGTAATTTTGGATGAATTTTCAAACTCATAAATATAAAATTATCATAATTGTAACAGCTTTATTGGGATGTAATTTACATACCATAATTTAACCCTTTAATGTATATAATTCAGTGGTTCCTAATGTAACCACTAAAAGACTTGTGTCACCATCACAACAATCCAATTTTAGATTTTTGTCCCTCCACAAAACAACCCATTACACATTAACAAGCTTTTTTCAATCTCCTCAACCCTCTCAGCCCTAGGCAACCACTCATCTACTTCCTGTCTCTACAGATTTGCTATTCTGGGCATTTCACATAAATGGGACCGTACAATATGTGATCTTTTGTGAGTGGCTGCTTTTCTTTACATAATGCTTTCATGGTTCATCCATGTTATAACATGGATCAATATTTCATTCCTTTCTATAGCTGAACGCTATTCTATTGTACAGATATTCCACATTTTGTTTATTCATTTGTCAGATTGACATTTGAATTATTTCCACCTTTTGTTTTTATAAATGTGCTTCTATGAACATTCACGTACAAGTTTTGTGCAGACATAAGTTTTTATTTCTCTTAGGTATATATTTAGTAGTGGAACTGCTGGGTCACAGGGTAACTCTATGTTTAACACTTGGAGGAACTGTCAAGCTGTTTTGTACACTGGCCGCACCATTTTACATTCCCACCACCAATGTATGGGGGTTTCAATCTCTTGTCTTATAGCCTATCATGTCATCTATGCTGGAAAACGTTTCACATGTAGTTGACAAGGATGTGTATTTTACTGTTCGGTTGAGTGTTCTATAGACATTTATTAGGTCTTGTTAATTCATAGGGTTGTCCAAGTCTTCAGTAAGCTTGTTGATCTTCTGCCTAATTGTTCTATCCATTATTGACCATGGAGTTCTGATGCCTCCACCTTATGTTGTGAAATTATCTATTTCTTCCTTCAATTCTTCATGTATTTTGGTATTTTCTTCTTCATGTATTCTGGTTTTATCTTATTCAGGGCACATATGTTAATAATTTTTGTATCTTCCCTTTTTTTACCACAAAAAGTCCCTTTTCATATCTAGTAACTTTTTTGTTTGTTTTAAAGTCTATTTTTTCTGATATTAGTATAGCCACTTCAGCATACTTATGGTTGCTATTTGCATGATGTATATTTTTTCATCCTTTTACTTTGTACACATTAGACCTTTGAATCAAAGGAAGATATTGCCTATAGAAAACATTTTTTTAAACCCAGTTTGATAATATCTGCCTTTTGATTGTATTGTTTAATTCATTTACATTTAGTTTTTATTATTGATATGGTAGGATTTATTTATGTCTATCATTTTACCTTTGGTTTTCCACATCTCATGTTTTTGGTTTTTTGTTATTGTTGTTGTTCTTCCATTTTCCTTTTATATTAAATGGATATTTTCTACTGTAACATTTTATTCCTTTAATGATTTTTAACCACATTTTTTGAGTAATGGCTACACTAGGGCTTATGTAATACATCTTCTCAGAATCTCTTCATATTTATACTAGCTTCATTCCAGTGAGAAACAGAAACTGTACTTTTATAGAGCTGTATTTCTTCCCCTCTTTTTTGTTTTTAGTACAGTTATGTATGTTACGGACTTAACAACATATTATTATAATTATTACTTCACACAACCTTATCTTTTAAAGGAGCTTAGAGAAGAAAGTGGAGCAAATAAATATTTATAGAGTTTGTTGGGTTAATCTATTTATTTACCATTTCTGGTTCTCTTCCTTTCTTCCTGTGGATTCAGGTTATGATCTAATGTCATTTTTATTCTAATACAGCTTCGTTTTCACTGCCTTCTTTGTGCCATATCATCAAATATATGATATTTCTTTATGTTATATACAGAACAATCCAAATATAGTCATATTGTTTATGACTAATTTTTAAATTAGTTGAGAGATGAAAGGAGAAGAAATTTGAAATTACATTATCTTTTATAATTCCCTACACAACTGCTCTAGTCAGCATTCTTTGTTTTGTTTTCATGGCTTGAGTTACTCCTGCTATCATTTGAAGAACTTCCGCTACTATTTCTTGTGAAGCCAGTCTGCTAACAATGAATTCACTCAGTTTCCCTTTCTGTTTCTGTGTTATGGTACAGTATTGATGATAAGTGGTGGAGGGGTAGGAAAAACTAAAATGTGATGTACTGTATAATGTATGTTTTACTGGAGTGACTTTGTCAAATTCTAATGCTTTATGATAGAAATCACCTAAAGCTAGCATCACAATCCTCCAGGAGTGTTCTGTAGAATGCTGATGTTAATAATGAATATGTGAATCCCAAACCTTTCATTTGTATTGACCTTATCATCATTAACTCTTCTCCCAGCAATGCTATAACGAGAGTTGAGTTCTAAAGTGTACCTTCCTCTTTTCCCATAGAAATTGTCCCACAATTTCAAAAAGTTCTCAAAGGTGAAAAAGTTCACACAAGGTTTATCACGTTTGCAAATGCCAATGAAAATGCTAAGGTAACACTGTCCAAAATGCAATATTCTTCTGTGAAAGCACCCAACTTTAAACAAATACTCATATTTTAAATACACCTTAGATTTGTGACATATTTTGGCCAATGAAGTGTGAGCAGACATGATGGCCTTAAATGAGCAGCAGAGGCCTTAAATGGGCTTGTGTGGTTGGGCTCACCTCTTATATTTCAGTGAAATTTGTGAGAAGACAGGGCTTGGGAGCTGCGGCCTCACAGTTGGGCTCCAGAGTAAGATGTGTGGGAAAGACCTCAAACTGACCCAAAACATGGAGCAAAACCAGCCATCTAGAGGTGTAAAAGAGAGTCACTGCAGCTAGCCCATAGGTCCAAGAAAAATAAATTCTTGTTAATGTAACTGAGTTTTGGGACAATTTGTTCCAAAGCATTATCACAGCAAGAGCTGACTAATACAACATCCTCCAAATCATTGTTATGTACATGGCTGTCAACATGCCTACATGTAAAGCAGTTGTGTACTCAAATTGTGAGAATTCTTGAACTCTTGGTGCCTCTCCAACACAATGTACATGGCTAAAGTTTCCCCAAATATGATCACTAATGTATCACAAAGATCTCCCTAAACTTTTATTAAATATAATACAAAGTTAAAAAAAAAAGACCCCATTGAAACTTAATTACCTCTTTAAAGGTCCTATCTCAAAATACAGTGACATTTTGGTGTACTGGGGTACCCAAATGGTCCCCCATTTATGTGTGTGTATATATATATATATATATATATATTACACATGTATGTATACATGTATATTCTCTCAGTGTAGACTCATGGATTCTTTTTAAATTAGTAGATTGTAATTCATTATTGTTTTTATTCATTGTCATGCTTTAATTGTTCCAGATTTGGCCTGTAGGAAACCTTTCAAGTGGACTCTAGTGTCATTTTTACATAACCCTCTAATTTGTTGAGCTCTTCCTTACCTTCTGGAACAAAAATATATTCTAGACACATCTCAGGTTTCCCTGCCCTAGCCATAGAATCAGCTACTTCTCCAAGGAATCCTGATTCCTTTTAGTGGGTAATGGCATTTAGAAACCCAGATCTGGGCTAGAACATACATTCTTAAGCATTACATAAAAACAATGTCAAAACATAGGATTAGTGCAAATATAATTAAATACTGTTTAAATAAATAAACCAAACATGGGATCCAAGTGGGCAAATGATAACAGAAGTCCACTGTGATGAAAAAACACTAAAAAATAAATGTGGGTAGAATAACTTGGGGATTTCGTGGGATATAGTTCTTTAAATGCAAACCTCAAGACATACAAACTAACTTAAAATATTCATCCTATGTATTTGGAAAGTAGAGCTGAATAGTACACTTTTCCTAATTGCTCCACTTTGCAGGCCACTATGAGTTTTCATATAGATTTCTACTCTGCTTTCTTGGTAAATCAAGTTATAAAAGACCTTTAGAGTAATGCTCAACAATCAGGACTAAAATGAGAGAATAAATTCAAATACCGTTAGACGAATAGGGAATATTGCTGACATAAGTTGTTAATAATGAAAATACTGACCAGCAAAGGAACTCACTGAAGTAGGATTTGTCTGAAAGCATATTGATTCTTGAGTACATTAATCCCTTATAGAGAGGAATTAATGTCAAGGAGTGAGTCATGGACCAAAATATAAGATACTTTCAAATGTGTTTTCAGAGCTTATAGTGTGCTCATCGGTGGCAAACCCTGGTTGTTAAACAATTCAGATGCTTTCTGTAACCTGATCCTATGATGCATCAGAGAAAAGAAAATATTTTTCAAAGAAACTTTATTCCTCTTCACCATTTCAAGGCAGCACAGTACGAGTTAGTACTCTGGGAAGGAGTAATTTATCATTTTCTATAAGGATGCCTTAAAAAAGAAACACACATGCCAAGATTATAATAGCGCTCATTTACTGTACCAGGCGCTATCCATTTGTATTGTTATATTGAATATGTTGCTGCATTGAACAACCTCCATATTAGGCAGCTATTATTATTTCTATTTTGTAGGTGTGAAAAATTAGTTCTAGAAGTGTTAAGTAATTTTATGGATGCCATACATCTTTTAAGATACAGATCAAGGGTTCAAACTCAGAAAGCCTTGTCTCAGAAGTCTGCACTTCACTATCCTGACTTACAGTCCTTCATAGCATCTGGTTATTTATCAGTCAAGAACTAATCAAAACAAACACTATTCTAGGAAGTTCAGTTTCGTTGGTCACCACCTTGATATGGTATTAAAGTACTATAACAGAAGTTGGAAGACTCTGAAAGATGGAAAGAGGTAAGACTGACTAAGGAACTTGGATTGTGAGTGGTGGAATGACAGTGAGTTTGGTGGGTTTTCTTTTGCCCTTATTCCGCAAAATGTCAAGGTTTTAGATTGGGTGCTAGAGAAGCTGACAACCCAGAAATGCCAACAAGAGTAGGGAAAAAATTCAAGAAAAGTTCAGCTCTCCCTAGTAAAAGGGCCAGGAAAGGGGCAACCTGGCAATGCAGAAAACTTGTAGATAGTAACTATTCTACTTTAGCTAAACACCATAGAAAACGCCACAGTGCTATTCCCATTCCCAGCAACAAAGGCCACAGGGGAACCTATACTTCCACTTTTGCCAGTCTGTAATGAAATACCCCAAACCCTTAGAGCAGTCCAAGTGCGGAGCTGGACTTTAACCTTAGCCAGGTGGTAAGGAGGCCCTGTACCCCATGGTGTCAATGAAGATCAGGTGAGTAGCTTGAACTTTTACCTCAACCAGTAGTAATGAAGCATTATTTACACTTCCTGATAGGGTGATGTCAGCAGTAAGGAGACCACCCTCCCTTGGGTCACTGGAGGCCATTCAGAGAGCAGTAATGAGACACTCCTGCCCCTCTCAGACAAGGTAGTGTTAATGGAGTACTAGTGGGAAAACTGGGCTTCCATCTCAGCAGATAGTAACAAGGCAGTATACCACTCCCCCAATAGGAGCATTGTCAGGGAAGTTCTGCTCTAACAGAGTACTGAAAGGAGATTCAGAGTTTCATTTTTCAAAACGTTCATTTATCAAAAGATTTCAATGGAAAATTACTTGTCATATCAACAACCAGGAAAATCTCAACTTGAATGTAACAATACAAACAACAGGTGCCAAAATTGAAATGACACAGATATTATAATTATCTGACAAGGATTTTAAAGGGTCAGTCATAAGAATGTCTCAGTGAGCAGTTATAAACAAGTTGGAAACAAATGAAAAATTAAATCTCAGCAAATAATTAGATTCAAAGAAGAAACAAGGGAAAGTTTTAGAATTGAAAAATGCAATAACCAAAAAAAAAAAAGGATGTGCTCGACAGCAGAGTAGAGAGGACAGAGAAAAGAAATCAATGAACTTCAAGATAGAACAATAGACCTTAGTATGAACAACAGAGGGAAAATAGACTGAAAAGAAATTAAATGGAGCCCCAGGGACCTGTGGGCCTCTAAGCAAAGATCACATTCATGTCTTGGAGTCCTGGAAGGAGAAGAGGAAGAGAGAGAGGGAATGAAAAAGTACTCAAAAAGAAAAAAAAAAAAAAGGCTGAAAACTTCCCCAAATTGCAAGTAATAGAAACCTAAAGATTCAAGAAGTGGTTGAACTCCGAACAAAATAAACCCAAATAGGGCTTCCCTGGTGGCGCAGTGGTTGGGAGTCCGCCTGCCAATGCAGGGAACACCGGTTCGTGCCGCGGTCCGGGAGGATCCCACATGCTGCGGAGCGGCTGGGCCCGTGAGCCATGGCCGCTGAGCCTGCGCATCCGGAGCCTGTGCTCCACAACGGGAGAGGCCGCAGCAGTGAGAGGCCCGTGTACCGCAAAAAAACATAATAATAAAAAAATAAACCCAAATAAATCTATGCCAAGACGCAGCATAGTCAAACTTCCGAAAACTAAAAACAAGGAAAAAAATTTGAAAGCAACGAGAGAAAGGACACTTTACCTATAGAGGAAAAACAATTTAAATGACTGGATTTCTCATCAGAAAAGAGGCTCAGAAGGCAGCGGCACAGCCTTTTTCAAGTACTGATATAAAAGAATTGTCAAGCTGGAAATCTGTATCTAAAGGAAATATCCTTAAATGAAGGGGAAATCAAGACATTCTTAGATGAAGGAAAACTAAGAGAATTTATTGCTACCCTAAAATAATGACTAAAGGAAGGAATCTTGAACATTATAAAGGAAGAAAGAACAATGGTAAGAACAAAAACATGAGCTAATACAATAGAATTTCCTTCATCTCTTTAGCTTTATAGATTATGTTTGATGGTTGAAGGAAAAGTTACAACACTGTCTGATGTGGTTCCCTATGAGGAGGAATATTCAAGGCAATTATATTATAAATAAGAGAGGGCAAAGGAAATTAAAGGGAGTTAAAGATTCTGCACTTCATTTGAAACCATAAAATGTTGATACCAGAGGACTGTGTTATCTATATGTAATATAATACCTAGTACGATCTCTGAAAAAAATCTGAAGAAATACACTCAAAAACACTATAGATAAATCAAAATGAAATACAAAGAAATGTTCCAGTAGTCCCCAGAAAGGCAGTAAAAACAAAGCAGAGGAAAAAAAGAGAAAAAAAATAAAATGGCACACTTAAGTCTTAACAAATAATAATTACATTAATTGTACATTTTCTAAATATATCAATTAAAAGCCAGACATTGGCAAAGTGGATTAAAAACAAACCAAAACACAAAATGACTCAACTATGTGCCGTCTACAAGAAATTTCAAATATAGCTTGAAAATTCCTATGGGTTTCTCTTTCTAGAAATATATAATTACTGCTTTATTATCTTTTAGTAAGAAAAGAAATAAAGTCAGAGAAATATAGTAAAAATTTGCCCATCTCAAAATATAATTAGGTAGTCTGCATGAATAAAGGATAATACAAATCAAAATATTAAATATTGTATACTGACTGAAAAACATTTGAAGAGGGACATGAAGCTTTACTTAATGTGAAGAAAATTAAGGGATGCACTGGTAATGGTAGGGCTCCTTTTTGTAAAATATCTACATCTAGCATACAGAAGAAATCCAGCAGAAAGAACAGACTTAAAATTGTGCTAATCTATGAACAAAAGGAGAATGAGGATTTTTGCAAAGGAATAGTTATTGCTTAAAACAATACTCCATCTCAAACTGAAAGAAATGTTCAATTTTGTTGGTCTAATTTAGTTTCTAGAAATAAGAAGTTCAAGCTGAGAAAATATTGTTAGCATTTAGAGCCCACAATATTAGATAATACTATATATATATCAATAGATAGTGATTTTTACAGTATGAAAATTATCTTTTAAAATGTATGGGGTGCCAAGAACACATTGTTGCTACTGTTTTCCAATTCAGGACATTTGAAATTGCTCTTCAGAGTGACTTTGCCGTCCTAACTTGCTGATCGGTAGGTATGATCTCAGGCTAACAACTCCCCAGCATTTAGATGCATTCTAATACTGATGAAGAGAAAATTTTATATATCAGTTATATAACAATATGTTCTATCCCTAGGATGTTTAAGAGATTTACAACATCAGCCTGTTTCACTGTGGTCAAATGGAGAAAGCAGTCTAAGTCCCTATGACAAAGAACTAATTAGCTACTCAGAGACCTTCTTGGAAGCAGGGGTTTAAGGATTTGATTTTTTTTTTAAAGACTTAGATCTCAACATTTTAGAAATAAAAAAAAATACACAAAATAATTACAGTTCCTTTTACCTAAGTTTTTTTTAAGTGTATATCACTGAGCTAAAAAAAAAAAGTACAATTTAATAATATAGATTCACATTCAGTCTATATGTAACAGTATGGCTATTACTTCTTTAAATAGAAATAACAAATAAATAAGTACCTTTTAACATAATGTGTTGCTTGCTGGTCTTTTTCTACATTAAAAGGTATAAATACCAGTTGCAAATGAAATAAGTACCTTTTAGAATAATGCGTTGTGGGAGTATTTCATTTCCCATTGCACTGGGATTTCTCTTCCTTGTTTTTGTTGTAAGATTTTTTTTCCACCTTGTACAAATTGTATCTTTTTAATACTTTATTTTCCTTTTACAATATATTTCTTTATTAAAGCTTTCATATATCCTTTGTTTAGATTTATATTTTAGTGCTTTCATTTTCTTTCTTAAGTCTTACTGTTTTTTCTTTTCAAGAGTTAGAACTTGGCTATAGTTTTAAATATTAAGTCTTCATTCTTCTATAAATATAAAATAATGAAGTTTACTATATGGAAGGCTAATTGGCTATCTCAGGAAAAAAACCCTATTTCTGGCTACACTTAGCTACTAGATGAAACATTACTAATATCTAGCATAATGTTTTTTGTTGGCCCAAGCTTACTAACTTGTCAGGGTTTGGTTTGTGACAGTGGCAGTCACATACTGACTTACTTGTAAGATCTATTGAAACCTGGCTGAACTTAAGGCCTCACTAAACGCATCACCATTTTTGTTTCTCTAGAGGCAAAAGGACTTCTGAAAACTTACTTGCAGCTTTGTGAAATTGTCTTGTGAGAATAAGTACTTCTCAGAATAGAACAATTATTGCAACTTTCAAAAATTTGACAACTGTCACATCTGGTTGAGAATTTTAAAGGGTATTTGTTGGAGAAGATAAGGTTCATATTTTGCAATTGGTTGATATAGCTTTTAAGTTTCTTCTAATCTATGTGTTCCCTTTCTCTCCCTCTTTCCCTCTTTCTTTCTGTCCTGACCTCATTCTCCTTTACCCTTTCCCCCACCCCCTCTCCCTCTCTTCTGTGCAATTTATTTGTTGAAAAAACTGGGTTGTTTGTCATGTGGAGTTTCCTAGAGTCAGAGTTTTGCTGACTCCATCCAATTATATTGTTTAACATGTTCTGTTCAACATGCTCCATACCTTTTCTGCAAAGTGGTAGGTAGTGCTTGATCAGATTCAGATTTGAGTTTTTAAAAGACAAAAAACTTCATTTGTGGTGTTGTGGATTTTATCAGGAGAAACACAATAACTAGATATTTCTCATTTTGTGTTGCTAGCAGCCATTGGGGATCATTACATGCCTCACTCCCCCCGACACCTTTTTTTCATTAAGGGCTGCAAAATAGAGATATACTAATTCTATAATTTCTTCTCTATTTATTAGCTGGAATATTCTTGTTAAGAGAAACTTTCTCTCATCAACTATTTAGTTACCCATTGGCACGGTTTTTATGGAAAAGGAAGGATAAGAGCTAGATTCTGTCTCATAGTTACAAAAATTAAAGTGTAACTGATTTAAACACCAGGGGACCCTTTTTAAACTGAGAAAAAGGAAATATAGAATTTATGACTCTCCTTTTCCTCCAAATCAAGATTAAAGTTTTTACCAAAATCCCAAAAGCAGACCTCAGAAGGTGAAGCCAAGTGTATTTTAGAATCTTCTAAAAGAAAAAACTCACTTTCTTTGTCAATTATACTGTTCTAGAAGATTCTGCTCTCTGAATGTGAACCCTTTGAGTCCAGGTATAAGGCAGCCCTAGGGTGCCTACACCACATGTTTATCAAACTTCACATGGAGGACAGTAAGGAAACTAATATTCCTTTTGCTAAGACCGCCCATGTTCCAATTTTAAAAATATAGTTAAAAGTAAGTTTAGTTTAAAAAGTGTGTTAATATCTCAGACATACATTGTTTACATCTTAGATAAATGATAGCACTTCTTTACTTGGGGTAAGCCATAAATCTTAAATCTTTGAAGCTACATGAATATAATTGATCATTTGTAATTGCAGTTATTGTGAGATGTATAACCCAAGTGCAGTGGTAACAAAACTTACAAGTGCTTACAAGTCAATCTTAGCTTGTGTAGGTGTTTTAGAGAAGCAATAATTAAATATTAAGAAATAAACATATATCTGCCCAACAAGTTTTGTCTTGCTCATGCAGAGAAGATTTTTCAAATTTCCACCTCAGAATACTTTGTATAATTTCAAATATAATTGTATTTTCTATTATATGATTCATGAAAATGGCAGCAAGTCTGATTCCAGAATCTCAGTAGTCTGAAAATGTTGTAGAGTTATTTGTCTTTATTTACAGAGATTGGGGTTGAGTATGTCAAATTGGGGTACAGTGTACAAAGTCTTATAAAGGTTTTCCGTTTAAGCTTTATAATGAATTTTTGTACTAGCCACTATAACTTCATAAAAATGCACAGTTTTCAAAAGCATGCATTGTTATTTGGATATAAAAGCTACCTATTCATATTCACATGCGTGTCTGTGTGTGTGTACAAATACACAAAACTCACTGTAAAAAATGGAAGGCATACGTACCCATCCTTCCCTCTAGCAGCAAGTCAAAAGAATTTTTAGCTCAGTCTCTGAGGATTTCTTTCTATGACAAATATGAAAGTGGAATGTTTAAAAAAAAGTCTAAAATTTAATAATAATAAAAAAGCTACCCAAGACTGTGTTCTGCTTGATGGCTCCAGAGAGTAGAAAGAGATTATGTTAAAGCATAAATGGAGCTTTAACATTTTTAAATCCAGAAGGTCTAATCTAATCTAATCCTTTTCAATCCAATTTTTTTAAATGCATCCTAGACATCAGATTAAAGCATGTGCTTTTCTTTCTAGGCCATTTAAAACAGACTCAGCATCTGTGCTTCTGACCCTCCATGTAGCAGTTAAAAAAAAAAAATTGATTTAGAAGAAACAAAAGTAGAATAAACCATGTGTGTGTATGTGTGTATACATGTGTGTGTGTATAAATATATATATATATATATATGATTTTGCTAAGACTGATTAAAGAATGATTACTGTATATTTTTAAATGAAGAGAAACGGAGAATCCGATTAGAAGGCTGTTAGTAAAGATTATGTTTTGGAGGTGATTCCATAGCTCTGTTTCACCACACTGCCCAGTGCCAGTTGCTGCTTCAGTTCATCTCACGTCTCCTTTGCGCTGGCATGCTAGAGGCCTACACATAGTTTATCAAAGCTGGCTCCACTTCCAGGTATTTCCAGTTTGCTTGAATTATGCTTTATGTGAAAGCTGCTGCTGGGTTAATTTCATTTAATTCATTTTCTTGCAACCCCCAGCCAACACAGGCCAAAGACCTCAGAGGCTCTCTCACCAGGCTTTCTTCCACACTGCAGCCGGCCTTTAAAAACACAGCATACACCTCTCTCCTTGCTTCTTTCCATGTTCATTATGGGGAAAAAAGAATGAAATCTGTGCTACGTGGCAATTCTTAGATTTGTCCTAAAATACTTTTATCCTCAATTTGAAATTAAGGTACATTGCTTGGATTAATAAATGTCTAAGACTCTCTGTCATCCTTTCTTGGGTGGTCATTTATTCCTAAATTTAGTTCCATTGTTTTTAGTGATATAGCACCAAAATAATTTACTTAGTTCAGGTTTACATTTTATAACTGTTACCTCCTTCTGCAGAAGATTGTGAAACTGTTACTTTTAAGGCTGTATTTACTAAGACTCTGATTCTTAAAGAGGAATCTTTAAGAAGATTCCTCTTGCTAAAGATTTGAAACATATACAGAAGATAATTGGACAGTCTGTCCATAGCCATTCACTGGTTTCTGCAGAAGTGCACATCTCCCATTTCAAAGCATGAGTCTAAACCTAAGAAGTATAATCTGTAATTCGGAGCTTTCATAGTGTTTTATTCATTCTAATACTGACTTCAGATTACATTGTGCTAAGTTAAATACATGTTGATTTTCTCTAAAACTTTTCTGTTGAAGGAGCAACAAATCAACAGCTGTGGAAATAACCAGGATTATGATAGTGAAGAAGACTCTCAGGCCCCACCTCAGACTTAACTGAATAAGGAAACATTCTAACAAGCTCTCCAAGTAAATTATATCACATTAAAGTTTAATAGAGTGTTCTAAAATATTGTCACCTCCTTGAAGACAGCCCACAATATACTCTCAATAAGTATCAGTTGAGTTGCAGCTTAGTACCCAAGCCACATAGCTTCTGCAAAGTCATAAACCCCAGTTTCTGGATTTAAAAACAAAGCATTTGCTGATATATATATATATATATATATATATATATATACACACACACACACACACACACACACACACATATATATGGAATTAGAATTTGTAGGAGATAATTTAGCAAAATGCTCAATTTGCTCAATTTAATATGTCAATAATATGTAAAGTATAATAAATAAAGGAAATAAAATGTACTAAAGAGAGCTCAACAGAGTTTCAAATGATTTCCTGCTTTACTTATTTCTGCTCATCTATAGAATGTTCTTCCGGGTCTATAGCTTAGAATAGAATAGAAAGAAAGTAATCAATGTGAGAAAATTGTTAGGTTAATAAAGGGACTTCAAATAGTGGGGTGATTTGTCAAACTACCCTCTTGATTCTTTTCCTATGGGTATTATCTCCCAAACATATGTAATCTCAAACCTCCAATATCTTTTCTGCTCAATTGGAGAAGATTCAGATTCCAAAGTTTGTCATTTTTGTATTAAAATAATTCCAACATTTCCTGTTTTAAACATTTATTCTTAATACACTTAATACACTCTCAGCACTTACATTATGGCAAATGAGCTCTATATCCACCTCCACCTAAATAAGTAGCAAAGTCTCCAAAGCAGAGCTCTTTGCCTCCTCTCCACATTTTTCCTTAACGTACTTCCTGTCTCTCGGACACCACCACTTCCCAGCCCCCTGCCCCAATCCAAACATCTGAAGATCAGTTTAGATTCTTTACTCTCTACTCCTTGATTACTCCTTGTTGAATAAATGACTGTTCAAAAGAGCACCTCTGATCTTAACACTCCATGGCTTAATATCTTCCCTGGTTCTTCACAGCTGGTGGGATAAAATTCCTGACCATGGCCCGTATGACGGTCTTGGAACTGCCCTGGCCCTCTCTCCTCATTTCTCTGCCCCATTCCTTCACCTATCCAAGAGTCCGCACATTCTAAGTTACTTGAAGTTCCCCCATACTCCACGCTTTTCCACTCCTCTGTGCTTTAGTCATACCGATTCTGCTGCAGAGTAGAAATAACAGAGTCAGCCAGACCTGGATCCTCCCCCAGCAAGCACTGCCACTGACTAGTTGTATGGCCGAGGCCAGTTTATTAATTTTCATTTATAAAGTGAGGATAATAATGTATCTCATTACATTTATCTTTACAATATGATAGTATGTAAAGACAGCATGAGATGATGTAAATAAATTGCTTTCTATAATAAGCATTCAATATATTTTGGTAGCATCGTTATTGTTATTATTATTACTGTCTAACATTCAGCTGCGGTATCATATCCTTTGGGAAATTTCCTTTTCTTTCGATCTAAATTAGAATTCCCATAGTTTCTGGAGCACACCTCTATCATAATATTTATTGCAGTGTTTTTAGTAGTCTGTTTTCTGATTCCCCTTAAACAAACTGAACTACTTGAGATGACTGTGCCTGTCATTTCTCAAGGCCAAAGCTCAGTATAGTACTACCCTAGAATAGACACTTAATAAATATTGATGATTCCATATTGTCATTTATGTGTATAAGCTGTATACCCCATCCCAAAAGATCTTAAAGCCTCAAACGTGTTATACAATGATTTAGTGAAGAACTGATTGAATTCTAAAACATAAAATACATAATTTGGGGATAAATGAACTTTTTTCCCAAAAAGTGTGTTATTTAAATTTTATGTTAGCTACTACCTTGGTATATGGAATGAAAATATTAATAATATTAATAATAACATTATTTAATTTTAATTGTAATTATCTCTATCTTGGACAATTGACGTTAATTTTAAAATATTTGGTATAGTAAAATACATAGTAATGGCCAAAGTTATGCATTGTATGATATTGTGTAAAATATTTCAAATGAATGATTATAGGATGGATTTGTCTTATAATGCTGCCAAGTTAATAGCTTGAAGAATTTAAACCCATGATCTATCAGAAAATGTTACCAAAAGAGTATAAAGACTATTTAAATAGTTTGAGGGTTAATGTAGATTTTACATCTCTGGAAGTAATGAAGAAAATGGTCTTTTTAGTTTATCCTAAATAGCCTCTTTATTGCCAATGTAGACAAGTATCAAAATCAACTATATGTATGAAATAAGTTTTAAAATTGTTAAAATGGTCAATTTCTTCCATAATGTTTTCATTTATTCACAAAGAGCAAGAAACAGCGGGAATCTATGATCTATCTATAAAGTATATCTAACTATAGTCTATCTCTATCTATAAAGTATATCTAGCTATAGTCTATCTATCTAGTCATCCATCCATCTATAATGAGATTAGGAAATTTAAAGAGATGTATGAAAATTAATATTTTTTTCTTCTTTTTTTTTTTAGCAATAGTATCTAATGGGAAAATTGTGTTGAAAAGCCTCAGAGGAAAAGACTTCAAAGAGAGAAAAAAAAAATTCTAGACAAAATAGAAAACTATTTCCTGGCTCAAAAGTATAGCCCCAAAGAAGCCAGCAGAAAATGAAGGGCCCTTTCTCTCTTAAAAGAGCTGTTGAATAATATGAAAATCCTTGAAGCACTATTTGAATTCTATTCCAACAGGTGATCACACATGAAAAAGTTGTTAAGGCAATGAAACACTGTGTGGATATTGTGAAAACACCAGTCATCTATGACTAGAAATAACATCTACTGATTAATTTAATGCATTTCCCGAAGGTATGGATGCCAACAAAAAGAAAAAAGTAATATGAGAAATACAAATATTTGATCCTTGGAGAATATCTTTGCATACTTCTACCCAAAGCACCTCCCATCCCCACTGGCAGCTTGACAACACTCCACAGTGCCATCTACTAATTAACTCCGCTGTCAGATTTTCCTTCTGACACCATTTGCCACCGGCACTGCCTGCTGCCAGGCAGATGACAATAAAATGTAAACTTGAGCTCCTAAAGGAGATTTTAAAGTGTCACTGGAGAGAGGAAAGCAATATCATGTTGTCCAACTAGAGAATACTTACAGGTGGGAATAGCTTAAGGTTACTGCAGGGCTGCTTTGGGGAATTCCAAGCACAAATGCTGAAATTGTGGTTCCCTTTATTCCACGGTCTACTGCTTTTACCATATGAAAAGAATCAGGGAATTATGTAACAGGGAAAGCCGAAAGGACAATTTACTTAGGTATAAAGTAGATACGATGCCTGAGGAAAAATAACACAAGCACCCTGTGACTCTTGTATGGTGTTTTACTGGAACTTCAAGAGAGAAACAAATAATTGTTGACTCTGCAGGACAAGAAGAATCAAGTCTGCACTGTGCCTGAACTTCCCTTAAGAACTCTCCAGATAAATTTATATTCTTTTTTCTGCAAGTGGACCTCATCAAACAACAGATCTCAAAGTGAAAACAATTCAAAGTGACTCTTATTTCTTTGGCCGTAAGTTAAAGATGTTTACTTTTCACAGCACATACACAAAGAAAGATTTGGCCAAGCCTGAAAAATCACTTTCGCTTTACTAAACCAAAAGACTTAGCCTGAGAAGAGAGGGCTTGGGAAATCAAAGAGTAAATAGAGATTACTCCTGCATCACTTGGCCAGAAGCTTAATTGTACCCACCTAATGAGTAAGGGAACCAACCACACCTGCTAAGCACTGGCAATAGAGAGGAGTTGGCTCTGAAGTCGAGCAGAGAATGTGGTTTAAAAAAGAAGCCCTGGTGGCGCAGTGGTTGGGAGTCTGCCTGCCGATGCGGGGAACGTGGGTTCGTGCCCCGGTCCGGGGGGATTCCGCATGCCGTGGAGCGGCTGGGCCCGTGGGCCATGGCCGCTGGGCCTGCGCGTCTGGAGCCTGTGCTCTGCAACGGGAGAGGCCACAGCAGTGAGAGGTCCGCGTACCGCAAAAAAAAAAAAAAAAGCCATGGGGCTTCCCTGTTGGCGCAGTGGTTGAGAGTCCGCCTGCCGATGTAGGGGACACGGGTTCAGGCCCCGGTCCGGGAAGATCCCACGTGCCGCGGAGCGGCTGGGCCCGTGAGCCATGGCCGCTGGGCCTGCGCGTCCGGAGCCTGTGCTCTGCAACGGGAGAGGCCACAACAGTGAGAGGTCCGCGTACCAAAAAGAAAAAAAGAAGCCATGGAAATTTTGGACTTTCATGGGAAACTTAACTGTTTCTCTTTTTAATAGTTTCTATATGGATTTTGGAAGCATATTATCAGTGCTGTGGGGCAGAGGACGTGTACAGAGATAGTTCCATGTTGAGAGCAAGGCTGGGCTGGCACCCCAATTGCAGGCAAGGTAACGGAAGTCTTGATACCCTCACTGCCTCACCTGGAAGCTGTGGGATAGGAAAGTTCAAGGAAGAAATCTGTTTGGAGTTAGTCTCAATCTGAAGAAGGATATTGAAGAATCGAATCATGGTGGTGGGGTAGGAGATGGGGGACTACATCTTACTCCAGGTGGAATGAACATCATACTCATGATAACTGGGAGAGGGAAAGAGTAAAAGTGAAATGTAAACCAAATTTGTAAGTAGAATCCATTACTGTTGATGTAGGAAATGAACAGTAGGAAATTATTTATCTAGGAAATAAAATTATAACCAAAAAATAGCTGAAATGGAGTTTATAAAGAGAAATAATAATGGCTAACATATATCGAATGCTTGTTACATGCCAAACACTGGCCTAAGAACTTTGGATTCATCAATTCATTTAATTGTCCTGACAGCTGCTGAGATAGGTATTGCTATTATCCCATTTTAGAGATGAGAAAACTGAGGCTCAGAGATGTTAAGTGAATGAATATCACATGCCATTTGTTATGGCAGAATCGGGACTTATATTCATGATAGAGTAATAATACTCTTTTTTTTTTTTTTTACAAGAAATTAGTGGGTGAAGCAGATAGTTGGGTTAGAAAAGACTTAGGCCAGCCCATGGGTTAAGAGTCTGGGCTCTGGAATCCTGACTTCTACATATACTTGTGAGCAATATCACTTAACTTTTCTAGTTGTAGCCTTTTCTTTTTCACTTGGAGAAGCTCCTTTAACATTTCTTGTAAAGCTGGTTTGGTGGTGCTGAACTCTTTTAGCTTTTGCTTGTCTGTAAAGCTTTTGATTTCTCCATGCATAGCCATGCTGGGTAGAATATTCTTGGTTGTAGGTTTTTCCATTTCTTCACTTTAAATATATGGTGCCACTCCCTTCTGGTCTGAAGAGTTTCTGCTGAAAAGTCAGCTCATAGCTTTATGGGAGTTCCCTTGTATGATTTGTTGCTTTTCCCTTGCTGCTTTTAATATTCCCTCTTTTTCTTTAATTTTTGCCATTTTAATTACAATATGCCTTGGTGTGTTCCCTTTTGGGTTACTCCCATATGGGACTCTCTGCATTTCCTGGACTTGGATGTATTTCCTTTCCCATGTTAGTTAAGTTTTCAGCCATTATGTCTCCAAATATGTTCTCAGCCCCTTTCTCTTTCCTTCTGGTACCTCTATAATGTGAATATTTGTGTGTTTGATGTTGTCCCAGAGGTCTCTTAACTGTCCTCATTTCTTTTCTTTTCTTTTTTTCTATTCAGCATCGGTGATTTCCACTACTCTTTCAGTTCACTGATCCACTCCTCTGTATCATGTAGTCTACTGTTGATTCCTCCTAGTGTAGTTTTCACTTCAGTTATCGTTTTCTTCATCTCTATTCGATTGTTCTTTGTATTTTCTAACTTTGTTAAAAACTTCTAACTTCTCGCTCTGTGCATCCATTCTTCTACTGAGTTCTTTGATCATCTTTATGATCACTCTTCTTGGGTTGATTGCCTAGCTCCACTTCACCTAGTTCTTCTGGGGTTTTACCTTGTTCCTTTTGGAACATGTCCCTCTGTTGCCTCATTTTGCCTAAGTTGTTTGTAATTTTATATATCTGGTAGGTTAGTTACACTTTCTGACCTTGGAAAAGTGACCTTGTGTAGGAGATGTCCTATGTATCCCAGCAGTGCACTCCCCTCTCGTCACCCAAGCTACACGCTCTGGGGTTCCCCCTATGAGGGCTGCGTGGGTCCTTCTGTTGGGGCTGGGTTGACTATGTGGGTGGTCTAGTAGGCTTGGTTGGTCCCTGATCGGGTTGTTTGCCAGGCTGCTGGTTGGTGGGGCCAGGTCACAGGGTGGCTGACTGCAGAACCCTAAGGGGCCCCAGGGCTACGGGGGGTTCACTGGTGGATGGAGTCAGGGTCTAGAAGACTCCAGGACTGTTGCCTGCCCACTGGTGGGTGGAGCCAGGTCTTGGGGTTAGTGCTGGACTACTGGAAGGCAGAGCTGGTTCCTAGAGTTGGTTGCAGGACCCTGGGATCCCAGAGCTGGTATCACGTTGGTTGGGGGCAGGGAGGGGGAGCTGGTTCCTGACACAGTTGGGTCCAGGGTCTGGGGTGTCCCAAAGCTTATGTTGGCCTGCTAGTGGGCAGGGCTGGGGCTCAGCCGGTCCTAGAGTAGGGTCCGGCCTGCTGTGTGCGGGCCGGGCCTGCAGGGGGCAGAATTGTGCTTTCTGCCCCCTGGTGGGAGAGGCTGGTGCGGAGGCTAGAGCAGGCTTCCGGGGAGCAGGGCATTCTGGGATCAGCGCTGGTGCACTGGGGCAGCTGCAGGAGCAGCTGCAGGCTCTGGAGGTCTTTAGCAGCCTGTCTGCCGATGCCTGGGGTTGTCTCCCCAAACAGTTGTTTGGCCTGAGGTGTTCTAGCACTGGCTCTTGCAGGCTACGGGGTGGGGCGAAGCTTTCAGCTGTTAAATGGCGTCCTGGTAGAGGCTTCCAGCAGCACCAGCGTCCGTGCGGGAGAACGAGCTGTCAGGTCCACAGGGCGAGCTGCAGCCTTGCCTTGCCTCTGCGGGAGACTCTCCAGGACCAGCAGGTAGGTCTGGCCCAAGCTCCTTTCAAATTACTGCATTTGCTCTGGGTCCTGGTGCATGTGAGATTTTGTGCGAGCCCTTTAAGAGTGGCGTCTCTTTTTCCCACAGTCCCGTGGGCCTCCTGAAATTAAGCCCGGCTGGCCTTCAAAGCCAAATGCTTGGGGGCTCATCTTCTAGGTGCAGGACCCCTGGGCTAGGCAGCCCGGCGTGGGGCTCAGAGCTCTCACTCCTGTGGGAGAAGCTCTGCACTATAATTATTCTCCAGTTTGTGGGTCGCCCACTCGGGGGTGTGGAACTTGACACTCCAGCCCCGCTACCTTGTCGTGGTTCCGTCTTTAGTTGTAGAAGATCTTTTCTGGTAGGTTCCGGTCTTTTTCATCCATGGTTGTTCTACAGATAGCTATGGTTTTGGTGTCCTAGTGAGAGGAGGTGAGCCAATCACAGACAAGGAGATTTCTTTTTCTTTTTTTTTTTTTTTTTTGCGGTACGAGGGCCTCTCACTGCTGTGGCCTCTCCCGTTGCGGAGCACAGGCTCAAGACGCGCAGGCTCAGCGGCCATGGCTCACGGGCCCAGCCGCTCCACGGCATGTGGGATCTTCCCAGACCGGGGCATGAATCCGTGTCCCCTGCATCGGCAGGCAGACTCTCAACCACTGCGCCACCAGGGAAGCCCCGGACATACTTTATAGAACACAAAGAGGTAGGCAGCCTGATTCTCAACATCTAAAATTATTTATGTGGTACAGGGGTTTCTTGAGATTTCTGTCATGGACACAGACACCTGCTGAAGAGAACTTCCTAGAACAATAAGAGAAGATGGCAATGATAAGGACTCCCCAGATATGAGATGCCTTGGATCAGGTTCCTTAGAAGCAGACTGAGACAGAGTTTTGGTGCATGATTTTCGGAGCGAGGGCTCTTTAGAGAAAATAAGAGAAGCCTAATAGAGAAGGAGAACAAACCTTCTCACAGAGATGTGGCCTCAAGTAAAGTCTATCCTCTAGCTAATACATACATTGCATTATTTAGGATTTTGTAGCCCCATATGCATCTGTCCTTGGCTACTGTGGGTAGGGAAGGGGTAGGGGTAGTCCTTGGCTACTAGGTAGGCATCCTGGCTGAGACAGCTCCCCTCGGTTGAGGGCAGTTCTCCTGAGGAGGTAAGGTGTAAGCGCCCCACAGCTGCTGGATGAGTGAAACTGAGGAAGAGAGATATAGGAGGGCAACAACAGTCCCTACCAGAGGAAGCTGCTGAATATTACTCAAGAAATTGCAGTGGTAACTAGACTTACGGTGGTCATCATTTAGTAATGTATAGAAATATCCAATCACTATGTTGTGTACTGGGAACTAACATAGTGTTGTAGGTCAATTATACTTCAAAAACAAACTCAGGGGAAAACAGATCAGATTTGTCGTTACCAGAGGTGGGGGGGTGGTGGGAGGAGGGCGAATTGGATGAAGGTGGTCGAAAGCTACAAACTCCCAGTTATAAAATAAATACTAGGGATGTAATGTACAATATGATAAATATAATTAACACTGCTATATGTTATATATAAAAGTTATTCAGAGAGTAAATCCTAAGAGTTCTCATCACAAGGAAAAAATGTTTTATTTTTCTTTCATATCTCTATGAGGTGATGGATGTTCCCTAAACTTACTGTCGTAATCATTTCATGATGTATGTAAGTCAGATCGTTATGCTGTACATTTTAAACGTACACAGTGCTATATGCCAATTGTATCTCAATAAAACTGGAAGGAAAAATAAATTCATAATCCATGAAAAAAAAATAGCAGTAGTAAAAAAAAAAAGAGATTCAGGAGCCTGAATCAGCACCCCGTGGGCATAGAGAATGGCAGGGGTGTGATGATGGAGGTGATTACAATGTCAGGAAGGGATTCCCTGTAATCTGTGAATATCATGTTAGAAGAGCTGATATAACAGTGGTCTCACCCAGATAGAATAGGATTGGGTGGATGAACAGAGGCCAATCGTTGCTGAAAAAGAGGGGGAACGTATGACAGCTTAAGACATCATTTATGTACTGGTGTGTAGGCGGCAGTGGTGGTGGACGATGCAGTCTGGTAGAGGAGGTATGGCCAGAAAGAAAACAAGAATAGTCCATAAATCACAGTCTGGGAGGAATTGTTTCCAGTTATCTGAATTTTACCAACTGAAGTGATTTTTTTTCAGAACCAAGATATTTGAACTAAAGTATATATTTAGACCCTTGCCATTATAATGTAGACACAAGGTAAAGGTATTGGAGAGAGGATGCCCCGAAAGGTGTTACAGCCAAGGCAATTAATATTTGGCAGACATCAAAGATAGGATCCAAACCTTGTACTTTGCAATCTCTTTAATGTGTAAGTGCTGTGGCTTTTATTTTATCATTATTGTTTATTGGATTCTCCTCAGGTTTTCTTTCTGAAAATCCCATTTTGCTTGGGTTTTCCAAGCTGTGTCCAAGGATACATAGGAAGATAGTGCTTGTTTGGGGGTGTATGTAGAGATTTATGTTAACTGAGTAACCTTAGGGCTTGGAAGAGATAATGGACGAGTATCAGCCAGGATGTAGACACTGAGAGTAAGTAGAGTCAGGACACTTGAACATGCAGTGTCCTTTTTGGCCTGGTTCTTTCCTTCACTGATTTTCTCCTCTTGTCTCAACTCAGATACCAACATGAAAGTTCTAGTAGAGCATTGCAAAATAACAATCTAAAATATTTTTTTTGGACTCTGGTGAATTTTATACAGTATAAAGACTAGGTCACTTTGATTACTGTAATCACTTCCTAATTGGTCTCTTTGCTTCCAGGCTTGCTACTTCTACTCATCTAAAATGTGCTTTCTGAAGCACAAATTCGATTATATCCTGTTTAAAGCACAGCATTGGCTTTTCAGGCCCCGGGTTCCTCTCCAGTCTCAACTCTGACCATGCTGGATCCCACTCACTCACCTTTAACCCCTTGAACTCCTCAGCTCTCCAGGCTGTTCCATGCACTGCTCCTTCTGCCTGGGAAGCACATCTCCACTTCTTCTCTTAGTTAATGCTCACGTTTCCTGTGTGATTGGCACTATCACCTCTCTGTGAAGTTGACCTCCCTCCTGCAAAGCTGAGTTAGGAAGCCTTAACCCTCTGGATTTACCTGCCTTCTCACTTATCACACCATTTTATAACTGCCTCCTTACCTGCCAATTCTACTCTAAGATCCTTGAGACTGTGTCTTAGTAACATTTCAATTCCAAGATTCTGGCACACTGTTGGCCTTGAACAAATGTTTGAGTGACTGACTGCATCATTATACTTGTGGTGTTATGATTAATTTGCATAAATCAAACACATTTCTTAGGATATATGGTGAAAAAGTTATACTAAATGATTTCATTTTTATTAATAGCTATTTTCTGTGTGTGGATCGACAGTTGGAGAACTGTCTTCTTTGTTGATAGTGTCCATGTATAAAAGTCCGTTTTTGGAAGTACACAGTGCTTGGAGAGAATGACTACCAGTGTATGGTTGCTTAATTTTATCCCAGTTTTCCTAATGTAGTTTTAAAAGGAAAAAGCAATTCACTAGACATATTAAGAGTAATGCAATTAAATTCTACCTTAGAAATTATAAACTCCTTCCTGCTTATTTAGTAAGTAATTCTGATGATATATGGCCAAACTAAATAAAATATTCATATTTGTCCTCTTCAAAGAGACTATAACTGAAATATTTTTGATGACCCGGTTGGCCCAAGCTGGTCTCATGGTATAAAGTCAAAGATACGGTAGACAAATTAACTTGACTCAGAACTTCCCCTCAGTTTATTTACTGTTACTACAAACTAGTAAACACAAACCATCAAATACTGAAAATACATCAATACACAGTGTAGTCAGGAAGAAAGATGAAGTGATTTGAGGGGAAGTATTGGAATGAAGTTATTCATGCAATATTTATTTATAATACATATTGTTTACCAAAAAAAGAATTTAAATGGATTAATAATAGAGCATAATAAATTACATTGAAGTAGAAAAAATGACTGAAGAACAAAGTAAAAAAGCACGATGAAGCTAGGAGTGATATGATTATGTAAGAAACACACCTAAACTCCAGTAGCACAAGTAGGTTGTACTCTTTTGCTTACACTAAGTATGAATGTGTTTTTGAGTAGAAGGTCATACGAGAAAAAAGGGTAAAACTGCTTCATCTACTTAGCCATTATGTCTCCTAACAGCTTAATAACAGAGGAACCTCATGGCTCAGTTAAGCAAAAACACAGCTTGTTGAATTGTAGTCCCTCAAACCACCTTGGGAGGACGGTGTTGTAGGTAAGTCAGATTGGTGAGGGAGGAATGCAAAGTTAATGACAGTGCTTTTTACTGCCTGAATTCCACACACTTTGAGGTCCACCCCAACTCTACTTTTAGGCTCTGCTTGGCTACCATCCTTAGAACCACTATGGCTGTTTGCAGAAGGTCCAAAACTTGTTTGTCTCTTCAAAACCTCTCCTTTCCCCGTGTTTGCCTTTGATAATGTGTGGTAAATGTGGCATAACAAAAGTACACACTGCCTGTAAAATCCACTTCCTTCTTGCCCTTCAAATTTATGCTCAAGAGGGTTTAGACCTATCACCTTCTTACTGGAGCCATGTAAATAACTGGCAGTGATTTCTTTTCTTGCTAATAGCCATTAACTGAAAACTCATGCTTCCATAATACAAAGTTTGTATCTAACATAGGCCAGTCCTTAACTACCTTACAAGAAGTGGAGGGATAGTATAAATTGCTCAAATTAATCATGATCCCCACACCTGGGGAAAAGTGTAGTTGAAACACTTGAGCCATAAAACCAGATGGCACACTATGTTTATATAAGCTGTTGCCTAGAAACTGCACCAGATTTGTAAATACTAAATCAATATTTGAGGGTTAGGTGCCAGCTGTTTTCAGGATGCCGTTAAGTGACTGGAGTTCGTCAGCGGATCTCAAATAAGAGGCATCTTTAAGCCTGGCCACTGTACCTACATTCCTCTGTTTCACAGCAGCCATGTGAACATTTCAGCCACTTCCATAGGACTTGACAAACCTAACACAGATTGTCGCCACACTGCCATGATTTTTTCTCAAGAGTTTTATTCATTTAGGGCTGGCAATAACTAACTAATGGACTGACTGTTTATTTGCTTGGCATCCCTTCTTAAATGCTCGTTGACCAGTGAATCACCTGGACTTGCATATGGGTTTGGTTTAATATGCCATTTTACTGTTGCCAGGGATCCCAGTGGTTTTCACTTGCAATGCACCAATAAACTTTTTTATAATTGGAGAGATCTGTTGTGCTCCTCCATGCCACATGGCAGAGGGACCTTAAAAGTAAATTAATAATAAGAGCAGTTAAATGATATTTTATCAAATTATTTGTTTGGGGACAGCTGAAATCAATATGTTAAATTTAATTCTAGTAATAAAAACGTTGTTTCCCATACACAAAAATAAACTCAAAATGGATTAAAGACCTAAACGTAAGGCCAGACACTATAAAACTCTTAGAGGAAAACATAGGCAGAACACTCTATGACATAAATCACAGCAAGATCCTTTTTGACCCACCTCCTAGAGAAATGGAAATGAAAACAAAAATAAACAAATGGGACCTAATGAAACTTAAAAGCTTTTGCACAGCAAAGGAAACCGTAAACAAGACCAAAAGACAACCCTCAGAATGGGAGAAAATATTTGCAAATGAAGCAACTGACAAAGGATTACTCTCCAAAATTTACAAGCAGCTCAGTATCAAACAAACAAGCCAATCCAAAAATGGGCAGAAGACCTAAATAGACATTTCTCCAAAGAAGATATACAGATTGCCAACAAACACATGAAAGAATGCTCAACATCACTAACCATTAGAGAAATGCAAATCAAAACTACAATGAGGTATCACCTCACACCAGCCAGAATGGCCGTCATCAAAAAATCTACAAACAATAAATGCTGGAGAGGGAGTGGAGAAAAGGGAACCCTCCTGCACTGTTGGTGGGAATGTAAATTGATACAGCCACTATGGAGAACAGTATGGAGTTCCTTAAAAAGCTAAAAATAGAACTACCATACGACCCAGCAATCCCACTACTGGGCATATACCTTGAGAAAACCATAATTCAAAAAGAGTCATGTACCACAATGTTCATTGCAGCTCTATTTACAATAGCCAGGACATGGAAGCAACCTAAGTGTCCACTGACAGATGAATGGATAAAGAAGATGTGGCACATATATACAGTGGAATATTGAGTAATATTTTATGGCTGAGTAGCCATAAAAGAAACAAAATTGAGTTATTTGTAGTGAGGTGGATGGACCCAGAGTCTGTCATACAGAGTGAAGTGTGAAGAAAGTCGGAAAGAGAAAAACAAATACCGTATGCTAACACATATAATGGAATCTTAAAAAAAAAAAAAAAATGGTTCTGAAGAACCTAGGGTCAGGACAGGAATAAAGTCGCAGACGTAGAGAATGGATTTGAGGACATGGGGAGGGGGAAGGGTAAGCTGGGACGAAGTGAGAGAGTGGCATGGACATATATACGCTACCAAATGTAAAATAGGTAGCTAGTGGGAAGTAGCCGCACAGCACAGGGAGATCAGCTCAGTGCTTTGTGACCACCTAGAGGGGTGGGAGGGAGACAGGGAGACGCAAGAGGGAGGAGATATGCGGATATATGTATACGAATAGCTGATTCACTTTGTTATAAAGCAGAAACTAACACACCATTGCAAAGCAATTATGCTCCAAGATAGATGTTTAAAAAAAAAAAAAGGTTGTTTACAATTCTTAACTTGTCAAGCCAAACATTTCTGCAAAAGCTGATGTGGTTTTCAAGTTTTTATGTTTACTTCCATTAAACTTGAATGCAGTTCTATCCAGCTCTCATGTATATATTTCCCATCCTATTAAATGAAAACTATGGATAAAACAGAAAGTTAGTGTTTATTGGAGAGTCTTGTTTGAAGTAAGGGGACACTTAGTAACTTTATATCTCTTTAGCAGACTATACTCAATGAAAATAAAGTTTGAAGTCAGAATTGCTGGGTTTGCAATTTAATAAATTATTACTTGTATCTGCACAAGTCACTTAACTTCTCAGAGCTCATTTCATCATCTAAAATAGGGCAAAACCCCCTGAGGATTTTATGAGGGTTGATTAAAATAACATAGGCAGAAATATAGCAAACTATAGCAATACAAGCAAAAATATTATTATCACAGTGATTCATATCACAATTTAAATTCCTTAAATATCTAATTTTTAAAAAATATATTAAGACCCCAACTTCAACAACATATACTAGAAATATATATTATATTTATATTTGGAAAGCTGACTGTATTTAAGATGTCAGTTCCTCCTAAAGTAATTTACAAAGGAAGGGAGGTAAATGTATTAACTTTGGATGTCTTCAGATGTAGAGGTTTAGATCATAAAACCAGTTTTTTGGGGGATAGTCTAGGGAGAAGGCTAGGATGATGATAATTTAATTGTAAATTTATATGAGTGACTAAGTTAGTAAGACTATTCCAGATAAATTTGACAAACAAGGGGGTTTTATCATAATACAAAAATATGCTATGAAACCTAAAATATTTAACACAGTTTACAACTAGTATTTAAATTAGAAGATAAATCAGAAGAACAGAACAGCCTTGAACTAGTGTATATGACCATGGAGTATGACTACATAATCAGTGGAAATAATTAGTTATTTAATAAATTATACTGAAATAACCAGCTGTATAAAAAATGATAACAACAGGTAGAGTCCTACTTCATAGCATATGAATTTGCTGGGTTTGCAAGTTAATAAATTATTACTTATATCAGCACAAATCACTTAACTTCTCAGAGCTCATTTCATCATCTAAAATAGGTGGATTATAGAAGTATATGTAAAATGGATACAAACAAAATTGGAAGAAAATAGAGGTTATTAGCTAATGTTGGTAAATAAAACTTTGTTCTAAACATAAAATTACTACAAATCAAGGAAAATTGATTTAAGCATATATTAAAAATTAATATAATAATAAAAATTTAAACAAAATTCAGAGAATAAATAGCAAGCTGGGAAGCACTAACAATAAGACAAGCTTGAATAGTTTTAGTTTGTGAAGAACTCAGTAATAAAACAATAGTATCCCAACTGGGCCTAGGAAAAAAACAATTCACAGAAGATGAGACACACAAAACTTACAAATCTATCTGTCAATTAAAATACACATTTGAAAGGGCCATCAGATAGCATATTCCTCTTCCCAAGTTACCACATCATTTTAAATTGAATTTAAATTTAATTTTTTAAGTTAATACATTCATATAACTTAAAATTCAGAGAAGGAAAAAATAACCCTTCTCTTACCTATTCCCAGCTCATTAATTCTGTCTGAGGAGATAACCAATGTTTGCAGTTTCTTATGGAAGAGTTGTTTTTTTTTTTCCAATTATTTTGAATCCTAATGTTGGTGAGGACTCAGCGAAAAGTTTTTGAGGAAAATCTGCAGGTGACAGGGTACCTGAAAAAAAAATTGGCTACCCAAGCTTTAGTATGTTTAATTGTTGACCCATTCATTCTCATTCCTCATTCTAAGAATCTATCTCCAAAAAATAATCAGACACATGAATAAAAATTTGACTTTATTATTAATGACATAATAGAGAGAAACTGGAAACAAGTTTAATAGATAAACCTCCATTTAAAATGCCTTTCCTATACTGCAATACAAGTATACCATTCTCTTCTCATTTCTGCAGAATGGACTATTGAGAATTCTTATTCTCTGAAAAGATAGAAAAGAGCCATAGAGAAAAGGAGAGGGAGGGGAAGCACATGGTGGGAAGCGGAGAGTGGAAGGACTTTCAGGGACCCATCTCTGCTTCTCAATTCATTCATTCATTTATTATCTCAAATAGTGAACGTCTTTTAGTACTTACCAAAGGTCTAACCATTGGTGATATATCATTTAAAAAAACAAAAAAAAAAATAGACAAAACCCCCTGTCACATGACTCAGGGGATAATCCTTACAGAATCATATGATGACAATTTGTTTATTTACTTTTACAAAAATTTTGTGTTCTTTGAGATATCTAAACTCAATATGAATTTTTAAATCACTCTAACCAGTTTCCATAACAAAAACACCCCTCCCCCTACCCCCAGTATAAAAATATAAACTCTTCTGGGATTCTGACTAGGTTTGAATTATATTCATTATTAATTTCAGAAGAATTAATGTTTGTATAATATCATCTTCACATGCAGGAACAGGGTATCTCTATATGTCTCTTCGGGTCAAGTTTCAAGTCCTCATACCATTTTATCATTTTATTTATATATGTGCTTTTCCTACATCATTAAATGTATTTCCATGAATGTAATATAAAATTAAAATGTTATAAAATAAAATAAGAAAACAGTAGAAAAATGTTGAATAATGTAAAGAGATATTCTTGAGCAATACAGAAACACAACAAAGAATAAAGAGAAAAAGCAAAAACATAGCCATATATTATAACCTAAGAATTTTAAATGAATTAGATTAAAAGGGAGTCATAAGTATAGAATAATAATAATAATAATGCAATGTAAGGGATAGTTCTAGTATGTGACTGATAAGGGTTAATAGTCATCATTTAAGTTCACTCTCATAATTTGATAAGAAAATAATAGAAAATCCACAGAAACAGGAAAAGATAATTCACACCAAAAAATCCAAATGACCAGTAAACAAGAAAAGATGCTTAACCTCATTAGCAATGCAAATTAAAGCAAGATAAAAATATTTTCCCTAAAGTTGGGCAAAAATGTAAAATAGAGATAATACCATTTGCAGACAAAAATAAAAGTAAACTACTGGTCTTGTACATTGGTGGAAGTATAAATGGCTGTGACCTCAGTGGAAATGGATGTACCAATTATTATTACTAATGTTAGATATGCAAAAAACTTGACTCATCAGTTCAGTTTTGGGAATTTATCTTCTGGAAATAATATCAATTGATAAAAATATATCAAGAGAGTGTTTATTGCAGCTTTGTAGTGATAAAAATACTGTTAACACTTTGATCACCCATTAATAGGGGAACAAGAGATTATATGCAGCTATGCTATGGAATTATAGTGCTGTTACTTTGAAGAATTAAAGCTTTATCTGTTAACCCAAAAAGATATTCATGATTTCCTTTAAAGAGGGAGATGCAAGTTGAAGAGTAATTTGTCAAGTATTATCCACTTTTTCGTAAAACAAACGAAAGAATAATGTACTCTTTACCCCACCAAGTAAATGTGTGCATTTGATTATGGTATGGGTGCAGATAAAGTTTTAAAAGTATGTACACCCAGCTATTACTCAGGGAATTAGACATGGTTAGGGCTAGGATAAGAGATTATTTTCATTTTTCATCTTTGAGTGCTTTTACAAATTATCATAACTTTATATTAGTTAATTTTATTTTTAAATATAATGTTTGGAATTTTAAAAAGTTATTATAGTTAAAGAGGAAAAAACAACCTGCAATAATTTATATTTTAAATTGCAACTACTGGGCACATATAATTATTTTACAAGCTGTCTTATATGTAACAAATTTAAAAATGTGATAAATATCAAAGTTACTATAACTTTACACTTATTTAAATAATTGTTTCAACAAAGTCTTGTTACATTGCTATTCTTGCTTATTCACTAGATGTCATGAAGGAATTTTACAGTATACCTCCTCAGACCTGAGAATACATTCATGTTCACATTTTTTTGCTAGGATTATTTTGTATCTCTGAGTCCTCTAATATATCCATAGGTATCTTTTTCTCCTCTTTCTATAGCAACATAGCGAATTAAACAAGTGATTCAAGAGATTTAATAAGTTTGACTCACTCAGTGTGTCTTTATGTACTTGTCAAATTTCTGTAGATTTTCTGGAAAAATCAAGTAATTCAGGGAGTTAGGTAAAATGAGAGAGGTATCTGAAATTAAATGTGAATAAAGTAGGAAGCTTTCTGAATGGTAGATATAGCTTGCTGTATAGGAAGATATATGTTTTAAGTCAATTATGTTATTCTCTCAGTAACTCTTTTATAAAAGCTTAGAAAATTAGAAAGAAAAGGACCGTAGAAACCATATATTTACCTGTCCTTATTTGGTTACTTATTAATAATTAATATTTATAATATGTCCTTATTAATAATTATTAATTAATATTTATTGAATTAGAAATAAAAATTCAATGAATTATTTCTTAACTCACTAAGTGACAATATAAACTCATTACATGGTAACATAACCTAATTTTATTATTAATAACTATATTTTCAAAAAAGAAATTTTTAAGGATATCTACAAATCTCTTTAATATCTGACTTATAAGAAGATTTCTGGATTTTTATATGAGCTTCAGTTTATTGGAAAAATTCTAGACAACGCACAACTGGGAGAAAATATTTGAAAATCATATATCTGAGAAGGGACTTGTTTGATTTCATTTATGAGAAATGTCCAGAATAGGCAAATCTATGGAGACAAAAGGTAGATTAGCAGTTGCCTAGTGCTAGGAAAGAGGAGTTGGGAAGAAATGCAGGGGATTGCTAAAGGCTGTGGGATTTCTTTATGAGGTTATTAAATATAGTAAAATTGATCATGGTGATGGTTACACAACTCTGAATATACTGAAAAAAATTTTTAATGTGATAAATTTCAAAGTCACTGCAACTTTATAGACTTATTCAGTAATCGTTTCAATACTAAGTCTTAATTTCTATTCTTGCTTATTCACTATATATCATGAAGGAATTTTACCGTATACCTCAGACTTGAGAATACATTCATACTCACATTTTTTACACTTTAAATGGGTAAATTTTGTATTATGTAAATTATATTTCAATAAAGCTGTTTATAAAAAAGAAAAGCTGTACTGTATCTTCGTGGGAGAATAAGAGCAAAAAAGAAAAAATATTTTAGTATTATTATGAAAGTAATTTTGACATCACAGACCTCATAAAAAGGCCTCAAAGACCCTCAAGGAGTTACAAAACCACACTCTGAGACTGCTGGCTTAGAGTACTGTATCCATTTAGTAACAGATATCGCTACTCTGAAAGTAGTAGTCTGCATGTGTACAATTAAATTATGTAATCCAGATGGAGGAGTCTTGAAATTTAGCCCCCTGGAATGCACTGATTTTTCAAAAAGAAGGTGAACTGAGATGTTTTCATATGGGTTAGAAAGAATTGGATAGAAATAATTATCATTGCTGGGAGATGCCCTCCCAGGATCAGTGTTGTGAATAATTCTAATAGTTTCTTCATCTCCCTTTACTTTTAGGATTCTGGAAGGGACCATCCAGTTAGCAAAGTTAAATCACTTGTGGCACCCTGCCTTTCTGTAAGTAGGGAAGATAGGTTCTGACCCCTTTTCTTTCCATCGCCAGAACATTCTCCAAAATTAAAAAAAAAGAGTTGCGATGCTGAAATAGCAAAACTAAGACAAGTGAGCACTGCTATTTCTAGCAGGGATTTCCCATTTCTATTGTCTATTATTCCTAAATTAAAGGTAGCGAAGTACTGGTTCTTAGTAGTAGTCAGCATGTTGACCTTGAATCTAGGTCATACCTAGGATTGTAAATTACTAGGGCTGTTGAAAACTGTCAGTAGGCACTTTACTGAATAAAGACAAAAACTTAAGACAATGAACAAATTATTTCACATTATCCAAATAATATAATGGGCTACCTTGCAAATCCATGATATAGTGCTGAATTTCAAGATATTATTAAACACCATCATGGGGAAATTAAAGTTAAATATTGTGAACTTGACCTCCAGGTAAACCTCCATAGTAAGGTATCACTTTGTACCCTAAACATTTGTCAAATATTTTGTTCTCTATAGTCAGCCATCTTCTAAAATAGATGTTATTTGATAGGAAGAAACCTGAAGTCAAAGGTTCTTTGCTTGTATATCACTATTCATATTTTAAAGTTTAGGCACTTTCAACAAATCCTTTGAGTGGCATATTTCTTGGAATGTGGTAAGCCTCTACTTTGCAAACACTTTTTTAATGGTAAGTCTCTGATGAGAAGGCATGCTTAATCGAAAAGGAGGTCACAGCCCTTTTCACTTGCACTAGAAAGGTCATTCTAACACCAGTAATTTTGAAGAGAATGAAAGAAGTAATTAAGCTGCCAATAATTATAGAAGACTTTTACTGAATAAATTGCTCTTGATCCCTATTTATTTTGGTCAAGAAACTTCTTACAGAATTTTATTTTTATCTATGGCTGGTACTGCAAGTTAATCTTTTATTTCATGCTAAAATAAAGTCAGGGCAGAAACACGATATACTGAGAAAAGAACAATGACTTACGTCTGTAATATGCATTTAATTTAAAAATGCAGATCTACAATTAAAGAATCTAGAAATATCAGTGTTGACTTGTCATATGACCTCTACAGTCTTTGAAACCTATTCAGATCACCCTCAATGGACATTGGACAATGGTAGCCATTCACAGACTTGTCTACTTGTGTTAGCTACAGTTTAAAATGCCTGCTTTTATCACCCTTGGAGTTACTGGTAGTTCTCAGAAAGTCAAGATTTAAATGTTTCTATTATTTTATTAAAAAGAAGCTGTTTAAAATACATATTTAGAATAGTAATTCTGAATTGCAAATAGGGTTAGAGGTGAGTACCTGTCAGGGAAGAATATAAGAACGAAGTGAGGGGCATTTGGGAAGGGGAGTTATATATAGTTTGAAATAGCATATTTGACATACTAACTATTTTATATTTTGATTAAATTAAATTTATTTAGAAGTGTCAAATAACATTCTAGATAGGTATTAAGGTGGATATAAGTTTGTTTTGATTTTTCAAAGTGAGCATGAGTTAAATATGGTTGAAAATTCTTAATTTAGAGAATTACACTTTTTTGTCTTAAAAAATGGGTCATCAAAAGGCTACGTGATAGTGACTTACTATAATTATGATTATTTTAAGCTCAAAAATTCTAAGATGTCTGGCCAAATGTTACTCATCATTTCAGCTGGGTGATGGGTACAAGGGTGTTCATGCCATTCTCCCTTCTTTGACATGTTTGAAATTTTCCGTAAGAAAAATTTTATGATTATGGCCTACAGTGGCCTAATAGCTTGAAATAGTCAATGATGAAAAAAACTATGTCAGAGGTATAAAAATATTTTGGAAGGAGGAGGGTAAATTCATATATGTGCTGCTTTTAAAAAATTTTTAAAAAGTAATAGTAGACAGTCCTGTCACCAATTTATGATTAAGGATGAGAGATAAATACTATCAATACCTACAGTAGGATGGGCAAAACTTAATGGAGAGACATGGAGATTAGGAAAGTATGGGACTGCCTATTAGGCCTGGAACAGGAGAGACCAGATTAGGAGAGAGGGAGAGAAATAAGCAGAGAAAAAGGAAGCACACAAGCATGGAATAGAGCAGAGAGACAATGAAGAAAAAGAGTTAATCTCATAGGGAGGCGGAAGCCCCCAAAGGAGGTTAATAGATTTTAAACTAGTTCATAAAGAAATCAACTGTTTTAGGACCAAACACCACTTGTCTTCCAAGTGATCATAATTGCATCTTGGTAAATTTGTAATTTGTGTCCCAGTTCACTGGTAATCCTTCTCTCTCTTTAATTTCTTCTTTCATCTCCAATAGCTTTTTTTTTTTCCAATACCATTTGGCAATTTCTAGATTATGAAAGAGCTGAAACTAAATAAATTATTGAAATGAGGAAGCCTCTGGTTATAAATGCATTTGTTTATTTTTATGGAAGGGGTGGGAAAATCCTAATGGGGTAAGCAAGTTATAGAAACGAAAACATTTAGGAAATTTGTCTTCAGATTGAGTGAAGTTAAGCACAGAACCCCATTCTTTGGGTGTATTTTTGGTAGGTCATTGGAAGAGCTGGCTTCCCATAAATAATGGGATGAAAAATAGATGTCCGTAGAACTGAAAAGCTGGTCAGTGGCTTGTTCTTGGGTTTTTCTGAAGTGTTTTTCCGCGCCAACAACCAGTTCTCTGCCGACACCAACTTAATGTCCTACAAGTCCATTCAGTTCTGACACTAACTGCCTAGAGTTAGCACAGACCTCACAGGTTAAGGGCTCAGTCCCACAAAACTGCCTTCACTTCAGATGCCAGTCACAAGTCCCAGGTCGTCGTCGTTACTTCTGACCAATGACTATAAGTTGAGGGTACCCAAGAACCCCTCCTCAGGTTCAAGATTTTACTAGAACTCAGGGAAGCACTTCATTCAAATTTACTGATTTATTATATAGGAACAGCCAGATGGAAGAAATGCATAGTGCAAGGTATGGGGGATGAGGGAGGCACAAATCTTCCAGGCCTCTCTGGGTGTACCAACTTCTGAGCACCTTGATATGTTCACCAACCCAGAAGCTCATCTAATTTTATTGTTCAAAAGTTTTTATAGATCACAATCTCCAGCCCCACCTCCACTTTCCCAGAGGTGGAGCTGAAAGTTCCAATCCCCTAATCACTTGATCTTTCTGGTGACCTGCCCCATCCTGAAGCTATCTAGGGATCCCACCCTAAGTCAACCTATGTCTACCCATTAGCATAGACTCCGGTGTGTTCAAAAGGGGTTCCTGATGAATAACAAAAGATGAGTCCATCACTCAGGAAATCCAAGTGTTTTAAGAGCTCTTAGCCAGGAACAGGGACAAAGACCAAATATATTTCTTATGATGCCAAGGTTTTAAAGAAATTTTTTAAATAAAACTTTTATTTTATTGCAAATTCCTTTAAATAATTTGAAAAAGTATAGTTTGCGAATAATTACCACCAATTAACCTCTAAAGTAATGAGTTATACAGTAGTTGATAATCAACATATTATGTCGATGGACTTGTGCTCGGCAAGAAACGTTTTCTATCATATGTCCTGCTTAGCGTTTCACTGGCTCTGGTGGTGTGAACCTATTTAAAAGTTCAAGTTCTAATCATGATACTCCTTTTGTAGAAGAAATAACTTGTGCCTGTATTTTCAATTACCTTCTCCCTTACCTTTTCTTTGTTTTGCTATCTTTTTTTAAATCACTCTATCGCATTATTCAATAAAGGTCTCCCCCAAATAAAGGAAATTCTTTTTTCCTCCTTTTCCCCTATTCAATTAACTAATTAATCTGTGTTTAAGTTGAACAGTCCTCTCTGAGGAAGGCAAGACTGAATCAGATAATAGAAATTCTGCATGAATATCATCTGTGGTAAAACATGAGGAAGGCCTGGTTTAACAATACTTCAGGACAGGCACTCCTTCTGTTTCGTTATTCCTCCCTCCCTCTCTCCCCTCCTTACTCCCTTTCTTCTTTCCTCTCTTCCTTCTTTTTCTCCTCTTTCACTCTTTCTGGCTTTGTCCCTTCCTCCCTGCTTTCCATCTTTCTTGCAGTCATTTTTTATTGCTGCAGAGTTAATTTCCTTTAGTGGTCTAAAACAACCAACATTTTGTTATGCTCACTATTCTGTAGGTCGGGAATTCATAGAGATGGCTTGTCCCATTTCCACAATTTCTGGGGCCTTAGCTGGAAAGATTCAAATGACTGGATGCTAGAATAATCTGGTGATTTCTTAACTCCCTTGTCTGGCATCTGTATCGGAGTGATTCAAGTTGGCCACAGCCGGGACTGAACACCTACAAGGTGGCATCTCCAGGTGACTTGATCTTCCTCAGATCATGGAGACTTCAGGATAGTCAGGCTTCTTACAAGTGGTCTCAGGACTGCAAGAATGAGTGTTTCAGCAATCGAGACTGAAGATGAATGCACTTTCGTGACCTTGCTGCAGATTCTGCCACAGTCTACTGGATGAGGCGGTCATAAAGTCACCCTGATTCATGGAGGGGGGATAAAGACCCCACTTCTGTGTGAGATAAGTGTCAAAGAAATCACAGCCATATTTTATAACTGCCACACTTTCTTTGAAGGAGACTCGAAACTTCCTTTTCCTATCTGTCTGTGCATATAACTGGCCATGAGAATATATTCAATGAAGTTTGAACCCGTATTCCTGCACTGAATGAAGACCCTTGACTCATTTATTTCTGTGAAGTGAAAAATCTTATTGGAGTCAAAGGTTAATAAGTAAACCTATTGATCTGAGAAGCATAGTGTTTTTAAATTTTATTCCTTTTAAGTACTCTGGAACATTAACAGTAAAATAGGGTAGCATTAAAAACAAGGTGGAGTTAAGATAGGGAGACATTGCTCTGATCCTGTGCTATCTACATCTGGCTTTTCTGAAGTTGCTTTGTCAATGGGCCTCATTTCCCACAGTCTGGGTTGGGAGGTCCCACTTCCTTCAAAGGAGCTTCATACATGAAAATGGAGCTCATGTAATTGAGCCACTGTTCCTTTCTCTTCATCTTCCCTGGTAATCAAGAGGTGACCTGTAAGTTCAAGAATTATATTTCATAACTGAAAAACAACAAAAACAGAAACAGTATACAAACTGAATCGAAGAGAAAATTACTAGAGAACTTTCTGTTCCTTATTTCAACTGGGAATGGCATACCTGGCATGTTTCAGAGGCTAGCCACATGTGCTGTATCACTAAATAGAGACATAACAGCAAAACTCCGAACATCTTTTAGACACTGTAGATTTCTCAGTTCAGTGGTTTTGATGTTGATGCAGACAGACTTCCCTTGAAAGTGCAATGATCTGCATGCCTTTTCATCAGTGTCTTGGTGAAGACTAATATTATTTCACATGAAACTAGCAAGACCTAGTTTCTTTATTTCTTTGTGGAATAATTTCACACACATGGACTTTCAAAAGATTTAATATGAGTTTTGCTAACAAATGGCAATTGCTTATGGATATACCACTATCTGCCTGATTGAGGATCACGGTGTGTATAAATATATCCACAAGGAGAAGGTTTGTTTTCTGTAGCATTTCAAACAGCTCTACTAGGTACTTAGGTGACATGTCTGTCAATTCAAACATATTAGTATTGAAATTGTAGCACTTCACAATTGAAGTGTATTACACACTCAAGATACAGTAAACTACTGTATTTGAATTGAATCATACAATCATGGATATTAGAGCCAGAAAAGACCTATTAGGTTGTCATGTCCATCCACTGCCACTTGGCATTGTTATTTACAACACATTTTTGCATCTAGAGTTAAATGCCTCAAACAATAGGACTTCTACCACTGTACGAGAACATTTTCTTTTACCGTCCAAAGGACTTGCTCATTGAAACGGTTTTTTTCTTAAATTCAGCTGAAATTTATGTTTTGCTCAGTTTCGCTCCAGTGTTGTCATACCTCAGTCCCCATCCTGTAACCTTACTTCTGTTTTCTCTCTTTTTATAGTGGCACTGTTTTAAAGACTGAACCATTTAAAGACCATACTTTAAAGATGTAATTCACTTTCTGCCCAAATTATGTGATGATTTAGGTTGGCTTCCCCCCAGAAGTGGACACTGAGACAAGGATACAAGTGTAAATAGTTTAGTTGAAGATGACCCCAGCACATGCTTGGAGGTGACTGAGGAAGAGAGATAACAAAGAGAAGAAAATCAATAAAGGGTGCATGATCAAACCAGTGCCATTATGGGTAACTGGATCTTAATCCTACTGCAGATGTTGATGATTTCTATAGAATATGTGCCTCAGAGTTATTCCTTTGGGAGTCAAAAAAGCTGGGGTACTCACATACCAACTCTTGCCAGCCATTGGTTGCAGGCTGCTCATAAGGGATATTAACTTCCTGGCACTTCTGGTCTGCCCTGCACATGGCAGAATGGGCTGTAACCCACACAGGAGGCCATCAGACCATTGAAACTCTGAGTTTTTATGCGCTACAATGGTAAGACCTTAGGGAATCTGACCAATGAGTCTACTAAACAGGGTGACGTCCAGTCATCATCAAAACTCCATGTATACTTCTATCTTGTTTGCACAGGTTTATGATTTATTTTCAAGTAACCATTTTCTCTGGTTCAAAGTTATTTTGTCAAATAAACTGGAAGCACTTCAAAAAGTTTCTGTTTTCTGTAGAAGGGCAGCATTTGATTTAGAAGGACATTTTCAGCTGTGCTTGATTACAAGTACATATATATATATATATATATATTTTTTTTTTTTTTCTTTTTTCTTTTTTGGCGGTACGCGGGCCTCTCACTGCCGCGGCCTCTCCCGCCGCGGAGCACAGGCTCCGGACGCGCAGGCCCAGCGGCCACGGCCCACGGGCCCAGACGCTCTGCGGCATGTGGGATCCTCCCGGACCGGGGCACGAACCCACGTCCCCCACATCGGCAGACGGACTCCCAACCACTGCGCCACCAGGGAAGCCCTAGCAGCATTATATTTAACTAAAAGGATAAAGCAATACATTTTTAAACAGCAAAAGTTAACTTTTGTAGAAAAAGCATGTTAGTGATTAAACATATATATTGAATGCATTTTTATTACTGAGTATATTCTACAAGTAATCATTACATTTTGATATTTTATTCATAAAGCCAATCACTTATTAAATGACCAGACTCTGGTTAAATTAGTTTCAAAAGTCTTACATCTCATTTGATGAATGATGCTGAATTATTATATTCGTGCAATAACATGCTTCTCAAAACACTGAGTCTAACTAACACGATTCAATCTCTTTAATTCCAGTACCTAGAAACATAGTTCAAAGTTTACAACTCCTTTTTTGCTGCTGTAGTCATGAAACATAATATAATGGAATCATATTTTTCCAATTATTTATCTATCTGTAGTATTACATTTTCTAAAAATCTGACACATTTTAGGATGAAGTATTTTTAGGTTGGCCTATTTTTTAGGATAAAATGATTGAAGCTTTTAAATATTCAATAACATTTGATTAAGTATATCAACGTATGTTTGGTTATATATTTGAGGATTCACTTTTGCTTACAAAATTAATTTTATCAACTTGGAAATTTTCTGGAAAATCTGGGTTGTAGAATTTCTTTAACCCTACCTCTTACTTCAATTTTACTGAATCTCTATGAAATTTAACCACATATACAAAACATTGTCTATGGGTGACCTAACAGAGGAGTAACAAATAAGTAAAATATTATTCAACGTAATTAAAATTGATAGTTATTTATAAAAGTTCATGGACTTGACTCATACAAGAAATTCCTAGTTTTCACTCAGAGCCTCTGTGAACTTACAGTGAAGATAGTTGTAACTAGAGTAGTCATCTGTTTTCCAATCCCACAATAGATTAGAAGCAACAAAGTATAAAGATCAGAGTGTCTACTATAAACGCATATAGATGCAGAGAAATGATTATACGTGATAGGTAAATGGTTTTCCAAATCTCTGGGATCATCAGAAAATGGAAACTATCACCTCCAGAATTTCTAATTCAGGAGGTTTAAATTAGTCCCTGAGGATTTGTATTTTTAGCAAATTTCCAGGTGCTGCTGTTGGCTCAGGGACCATACTTTGAGAATCACTGGGATAGACAATGGGGTGCTATAAGCAGAAACTATGAAAAGCTTTACTTACATGTGAGTGAATAGAGGAAAGCCTGATATAAAACACTAGGATGGGACCATAAAATTTAGGGGAAATTACCTTTCCCATATCAGCAGACTCCATGGTCACTACCGTATTGTACATAGTAAAATAATATCTAGAGAGATAATTCTAATTTATCTAGTGTATAAAAAGTCATGAAGTAATTACTATATTTCAAAACTGTGTTCATTCAGTATAATTCAGCTAATAAGAAGTCTTTGTCAATAAAAGGTTAAAATATTAGCTATATGGAAAACCCATCTATGCAAAACAAGTCATTGCCTGAGTGCTTTGTGTGGTAGGCTGAATAATGGGCCCTTCAAAAATGCACATGGCCTAATCCCTGAAACCTGTGAATGTTACCATTTATGGGTAAAAAAACTTTGCAGATGTGATTAAACAAAGGACCTGAAAAGGAGGAGGTTATCCTGGAATATCTGGGTGGGCTCAGTGTTGTCAAAAGGGTTTTTATAATAGCGAGACAGGAGGTAAGAATGAGTAGAAGGCGATGTAACAGTGGAAGCAGAGTGGAGTGATGCAGCCACAAGCCAGGGGAAGCTGACAGCCTCTAGAAGCTGAAATAAGCAAGAAATGGGTTCTCCTCTGGAGACTCCAGAAGGAACTAGCTCTGCTGACACTTTGATTTTACCTCTATTAGACTCATTTCAGACTTCTGACCTCCAGAACTGTGAGAGAATCACTTTGGGTTAAGTCACTCTGTTTGTGATAATTTTTTACACCACCAATAAGGAAACTATTACACCTTGTGAAGCCCAAATGTTCCATTATTATTTTTTAAATAATGTGACTCTATCAACACTGGATTTCTTAAATCTTATTATCTGTGTGTGCATATGTACATGAATGCTAGGGCAGGAGTCCAAGGCGGGAAGTGATAGAATGTGCCATAGGGAGCATAGAAAGCAGTGAGGTCAGAAAGGCTTTGTATAGGGTACTAAGGACTTTCAACACACAAAATACAGGATCTTATATCGGTACTTACATAATAAGAGAAAACAAACTTCCACAGATATTTTATTGAAGAAATTAAAAAAACATAATAATTGGGTATAATTTTCTTTACCATAGATCTACTATGAGATAAATAGAGTTCTTTTTCTTGGGGGGCGATGATAACATTTCGCTTAATTCAGGTTCAAAGTTAGTGTTTTCGTGATCAAAATCAATTGCAAGTGTTTATGTGTTAATGTAGATAACCGTGCTAATCTACGTGTTATAAATTTGGATGAAAGTGGCTTCAGCTTTCTGTGGTCCCATCTTTACCTTGTAGAATCATTTCATCTGTAATTGCTATTCATTTGCTCAGATCTCTGTGTTTCATTTTGTTTTGAGTTGATTTTCACTTTCAACTGGTTCTTATTTAATTTTTAAAATTATAAGTTAAATTTATTTTTAAATTTAGCTTTTTCTGGATATTTTGTTAAAGTTAAAATGTATAGTGAAGCATATTTTCATTAATAGTGTTACCAGTAACTAGACTTTAAGATATTTACCAGTAACTAGACTTTAAGATACTAATTCATTGTACCAATAATTCAAATAAATCATCCATACCTTTATTGCTAAAACAAATACAATACACAGACATAGACACAGATATGCTATCTAGATGTATGTTTTGCAGTTATAATTTACAAGAGATTAGTAACTGAGTTTATGTTGTTAAATACATTCATTGAGTTTATTTTATAAGTTATAATTTTGTAATATGCCTTCTATGTATGTTCACATTCTTCTCTTGTAAATCAAACAAAAATCATATATGGATTGGAGAAAGCTAGTTTTTAAGAATGTATGTCGTTTAGGTTGTTAATCTAAAGTTAGTCAATTGATAAACGTATTACTATGAAAATGTTGAACTTTGTAGCAAGGGAACAAAAGTAGCTTTAATATGAATCAAGTTGTATCAGGATACTTTTAGAAGTAACAAATAAAATAGCTAAACAATGAGGAAATTTATTTTCTCACAAAACAAGTAATTTGGAGATAAGACATTCCAGGGTTTAAAAATTCAATATCATGTCATTATGCACCTGCTTTCTTTCAGTCTTTGCTCTGTCATCTTTAGCATTCTGGCTTTGACCACAGGCTTGCCCCATATGGCAAGGTGGCTGCCATAGTTATTGGCATAACTATTTCATCTGTACCCATAAAAGTCAGAAAAAGGGTTTTTCATATCTTGTTCTTTATTTTTTTTTAATCAGAGAGGAATACCTTTCCAACAAATTTCCTATAAATCAAAAAAATTTTTAATTTAAAAATATACTACTAATTTCATATAATAGCAAATATTTAGTAGATCTTTACTAGATACACTACATAAACACATTTTGTTTGTTTCTGTTTCCATGAGTTTATATTTTGTTATAAAACATCAGTAGTCTGCTAGAAGCAACTAGTAAGGGAAGGGGAGAAGAAGAGAATAGGAAAAATGAGCAAAGGGATAACCTAGGAAGCAGAGGCAACAGAAACAAACTTTACTGCCTTGGTGAAATTTTTCTGTCTTAACCTTCAAACCACACTCTGTGCTTAAAATATTCTTTACATTTAATTTGCTAAAATTTAAATTGGCTATTATCCAGTAAAGCACTTTAGAATTTCATTTCTCCCATAAGATAATCCTATTCCAAAGGAAAAGGAAGAATTAATTTCCAATTGATCTTTGTCTAAATAGTTATTCTGTCTTCCTCTTTGCAAATCATCTGCTAAATGCATTCACATTTTAATTTATAATGAAAAAATTTTTAAAATTTTTTCTTATTTTAGTTTTCTCTTTCTGTTTGATATCTGGCACATAGACTGTTACAGTAGTCTTCCACTTGCTTTTATTGTTTCCATTATTATCATACCCAATTCACCCTGCAAACCTATGCTTAATTAATCTTCATAAAAGACCATTATTTTTGTGCTACTAGTACTCTCAGTGGCCCTTAAAACTCACACTTGGTAGCTCCTAACTCATGGTCTTTCTCCTGAAACTTGGTTTCTCTTCCAGTGTTTTCAGTCTCAGGAAATAGAACTCAAATATAACTCTGCTCAAGTCAGAAACCTGAGTCTTTTTTAAACATCTCCTTAAAACCAATCCATTTCCAAGTCCTGTTGGCTTTGTCTCCTAAGTGTCTGTTAAATCTATTCATTTCTCTCCAATTTTACTGCAGTTATGCTAATAAACACTGCAATCATCCCTGTTTTAGATACTTCAAAGTCAGGTAACTGGCCTACCTCACCTACTCTTGCCTTTCATCTCTTAAATCTGCTCTTTACATATATCTAGAAGAATCTTTTCAAAAGTGCAAATCTAACAGATGGTTATCTTCTCCCTCCCCTCTAGTACTCCCTCCCCTTTTCCTGTTTCTTAAAGTTTTTCAGTGGTTTCTACAGCTCTTGGAATAAACACCAAATTCCTGAATTTGACCTACAAGGCACTGTCTATAAGGCCTATATCCTTTTTCCCCCCAAGTCATCTTGAATCATGTCTCTCTCTAGTCTGTCTTCTCTAGCCCTGTTTCTTCTTTCAGAAAAGGTCTTCTTTCAGGCCCTTATGAACTTTCCTTAGTCCTTTCTTTATTTAGATAAATATTGGTCATCCTTCACATATCATCTCAAACGTTAATTTTTTTTTTTTTTTTTTTTTTTTTTGTGGTACGCAGGCCTCTCACTGTTGTGGCCTCTCCTGTTGCGGAGCGCAGGCTCTGGACGCACAGGCCCAGAAGCCATGGCTCACGGGCCCAGCCGCTCCGCGGCATGTGGGATCCTCCCGGACAGGGGCACGAACCTATGTCCCCTGCATCGGCAGGCGGACTCTCAACCACTGTGCCACCAGGGAAGCCCCTCAAATGTTAGTTTTTTAGGATGCTTTCTTCAACCTTCACATTTTTATTATTTGCTCTTATATAACTAATTACCCCTTCTTTATTTGTCATAATTATATTATGACAAATAAAGAAGTATATATAAATATATATTTTATAATATATATATTTGTACTATATATACAATACTATGTATATATAATATACAAAGTATATATAAATATACTTTATTTATGTGATTATTTTACCTGTCACTAGATTGCAGGCTCCATGAAGGAAGGAATTATACCTGCTTCTGTGGTAGATATATGATACATATTTCTAAATGAACGAAGAGAAGTAGATCTTTGTTCTAGGCAAGATAAATTTTAATCATACTTGCCAACATTTTAAGGTCACTCACAATTTACTACTCTTATCTTTCTAATCTTCTTGTAAGATATAAAATAATGTTTGAGATAGAGGTCACCAGAAGAGTTTTTGTTTGCCACTGGGTTTGAAAACTCAGCACTTCTAGGCTGAAGAGGATACATGAATATACCATACAAAAAGACAAGGGTGGAAAACCTACAGTTCTGCAATTGTCAGAGTTCTTCAAAGCGTCTATGTTCCTCAGAGGTTTATAAACTAATTTTTTTTTTTTTTTTCGGTACGCGGGCCTCTCACTGTTGTGGCTTCTCCCGTTGCGGAGCACAGGTTCCGGACGCGCAGGCTCAGTGGCCATGGCTCATGGGCCCAGCCGCTCCGCGGCATGTGGGATCCTCCCGGACCGGGGCACGAACCCGTGTCCCCTGAATCGGCAAGCGGACTCTCAACCACTGTGCCACCAGGGAAGCCCTAAAACTAATTTTGAAAAAAAAAATAGCATCACAGAGCTTACAACACATGATGACTAAAATAATACTATATACATGAAAGTGTCCTAAGTGATTTTAAAGTTAAGATGTTCTTCTGTTCAACCTCAGTAGAATTTAGAAAAAGGTTATAGCATATTTACTATTATAATTTTATTTGGTAATATCAGGTCTTAATATTTCTGCAACAAATTAAAGTACTTATGAATTCTAGCTCCTACATATGCTTAGATTGGTCATATTGAGATTGTCTTCATACTAAGTAATGGGGTGTTGGGGAGAGATTCTTGTTATTCCACATGGCAGCATGCAGTGCAGTTTGAGCAAAGACATCAGACTGAGACAAGAACAGCACGTTGTGTGGGTGAAACTTCAGAGTGTTTAGGGGCATTTGACATTGGGAAAGTTAGAGCTAGAACAAATTTCATGGAGGGTGAATATTAGGAGTGGAGATGTCTTACCCTGTTGAGTGAGAGAAAAGTTTAGACAGGTAGATTCATAAGCATTCTTGCTAACATCATAGGAAAGGAGTGGAATGTAGTCACTTACGAGATCAAGTGATGGATTTATATTTTTATCATCAAGACCCCACTATAACTCAGTCAGTCATACTCTCTTGTATTAAGTTTACTTATATGACTTCCCATTGTTCTTACTGGGTTTGAGCCCCTGGGATTTATTTTCATTCTCCTCTTGGTTATCTGGTCTCCTTGGGGTAGATCTATCCTCAAAATCAGAATAATGAAGTGGATCACACTCCTCAAAGTTGAGCAGTTGTTTCCTTGAGAGTATTCTCTCTCCTCAAAGCAAAGGTGTGAGCCATGATGAGTTTTTTAAAAAAAACAATTCTTTATAAAAATCAGGCATGCTCAATTCAATAAAATAAAGAACAAATTAGAAGTGGTAAGCTTTTTATATGAATATAGCTTACACCTCTATATCAAATACTATAGCAACATGCAAATAGATACGGTTTCTTTCTCCTTACTCTTAAGCTCAGATGCTCAAAACAGCTATTTTTATATATCCTAGTAATAAGATTGTGGGGTATTATCAAAAGGCAGCTTAAGTGTGGAGGATTAGACCTCAAGAAAGTACCTGGAACTTTCTGCTGGTTGGTAAATAGGAACAATGTGGTAAGTGTTGTGGGGCGGGGGACAGTTGGGCAGGGAATGCGGGATGATAACAACTTCCTAGGGTCCTGAAGTCTAAACCATGGACAGTGCAAATCCCATGTGGATATTTTTAGCGGGTCTGTCCTTGCTAGCGGGACTGACCATTTTTTCCTCATTGGTTTTTGGCAGACTAGTAATAGAGGGGCATGAATTAGGCTGTAATCAGTATACGATTAAGGGTGAGAAGAAGAAACGTTGCTTTTGGTACTGCAAGCTACTACCTGAGGCAAATTTTACTCTTATTTCCTCTTGATGGTACAAAGATTCCTGGAGAGAAGAGCATAAAGATTAGGCCACACCAGATAGTTTTAGATAGGTTAAATTATCAAGATAAGTAATCTGCATTTTGTTGTAGTTTTAAAAATTTTGATAAAATCTTGAATTTCTCTTTATTTAAATTTGAATGTATATTTTGTGTATAATGGGGACAATGGGTGCTTTGACACTAGGGCTAAACATAATATTTTTCAAACAGAAGTAATATATATATATGGAAATAGATATAAACTTCTGTAAAGGATCCATTCAGAAATAAGGTGAACCTGACAAGTTTAAGGAACTATTTTTGACTTGAAGAATAAAAACACTAGACAATAGGCTACAAAAGATACTAAAATAAAGTAAAAATAAGGCACAGAAGATGTTCTCTCCTGGAAAAACATAGGCCCTTTGGTAGCATATGTATTGTACCTCACACGGCAAAACTGCAGAAACTTTTAGCACTTTCTGAGGAAATTGCACCATATTTTATATAAATTTTTCCATAAAAGTGCAGTTTGTATCAGTTTTCTTATTCAACAGCTACTTGATCATGTGCTTACTGTGTATGTGGCCTTGTGCAGTGTTTGGGGATTTATTCAAAGAATAATGAAGAGAAGGTTCTGACAGTTTAGTGAGGCAGGTGGTCCAGTAAATAAATAAGCACATTGCAATTTGATAAGTGCCGTAAGATGGACCTTGAATAGAGCTCTGAGGAAGCACAAAGAGAGGGACCTCATGCGACCTTGAAGGAAAGACTTAACCCAGGAAATGACTGGAGCTGCGTCCTGAGTGGTAGTTTACTAAATAAAGAAGAGGTGGGAATACATAGTGAGGACAGACCCCATAATATTTTTCCTATTTCAGAAATGTGCAGTTTTATAAAATATTGAATTTAGCACATGAAGGCAGTGTTACTCGGTGTTAGGTGGGGAATTCTCTGTAAGCAAAGGCTGAACTCTGTCACAGTGAATTTATGAGGCGGGTAAAGGTAAGGGGGAGGGGGTATAGGGAAGAGCAGAAGGGATTGATCCCCGTAAGCCATGCGTTTGTGGAACTCTTTATTGCTGAGGGTTTCCTTACAAATTCTTATTTGATCCTCACCCTAGCCCTGTGAACTAAGAAAGGCAGGTGCAGGGTATTATTTCCCCCATTTCATGGTTGAGAAAACTGAGACATGAAGAGATTAGGTAACTTGCCTAAGGTCAAGTCAAACAATTGCTTTGTGATAGACTGAGACTAGGGCACAAATCTCTCAAGACCTTGGTGGAGCTCAGCTCTACTAGACCACACTGCCTCCAGGCAAATACACACACTTGGCTTTCCTTTTGTTTCAATACAAATTTTCTGGAAAATCTCGAGGAAAGCTATGTATTCTCTTTACCCAAAGAAACATGCACACACGTGCTCAACATACACACACACACGCACACACACACACACACACACACACAAGATTTTGCGTGTATTGTTAGGGAAGTCATAGAATCCATGCATATTTCACAAAAGCCTATCCTGGACAACAAAGCCCCACATTCTATAATCGTGAATGAGGATTTAAAGGAGAAGAACATCTCTAGTTGCACAAGCGGACTCTATGACAGTGCAGAATAGTTTCAGTATCAGCCCAGGCTCCCACCCTGGTGCAAATCCCAGTGAGATAGTTCAGTTGCTGCTATTCAAGTCCTTCCTCACTGCCTGTAGAGTGGCTCATCATCAAGATCTGGGACCTGTGCAATACTCTTCATCTTGTATTCTGACTTTCAAAAATCAGGAATCTAGATGCCATAGAAATGGAGTTCTCTGTTAAAATAATATCTAGTGAAACAGAATATTTTGTTCTAAAAATTGAAACTTATGTATTACTGCATTGGTAAGTAAACCTAAGATTCACTCCAATACACACCCACATTATATTTCTAGACTAAAGTTAAAAGCATCAGCAGTTTTTAGATTCTAATTTATTAGGAATCCTTTCTACTTTTAAAAGTCGGTTAAAAAGTACTCCACAGAGTTTAACCAAGTGAATATTATGGAGGCTTTAGTGTTTTAAAAGTATGAAAGTGAAGTTAACCTGCAAATTCCATTCCCTTGACCTTAACTGTCTTGCCAGTGCTAGTACAAGGGATTCCAAAGAGCTGTGACTACATACCTAGAAGTGTTCAAAACTTAATTTTGACTTGTGAAAACAAAAACACAATCAACATCATTTGGGAGAAAGAGCAGCCTTCTCACAGGAGAAGAAGTTTTCTTCAGCAAAGGCAACTCAAAAAGTTGAATCCTGAGGTCCCTAAGATCCCTGTGTTGGCTGTATTCTTTTTGTTTTTTTAATTAATTCATAAATTTATTTATTTTTAGCTGTGTTGTGTCTTCGTTTCTGTGCGAGGGCTTTCTCTAGTTGCGGCGAGCGGGGGCCACTCTTCATTGCGGTGCGTGGGCCTCTCACTATCGGGGCCTCTCGTTGCGGAGCACAGGCTCCAGACATGCAGGCTCAGTAGCTGTGGCTCACGGGCCCAGTTGCTCCGCGGCATGTGGGATCTTCCCAGACCAGGGCTTGAACCCGTGTCCCCTGCATTGGCAGGAAGATTCTCAACCACTGCACCACCAGGGAAGCCCCTGGCTGTGTTCTTTAAGATTCACATTCAGAGGGAACTGGAATCCCAGTATTTTCACTTCCCTGTGCCACTAAGAATTTCTGATTTTCCCCACTTTTTTCCCCCCATTTCATTCTCCCTTTGAAAACTTCCTGTAACAGAGTTCTTCCTGAATTTTCTGTTCATCTAAAAACAGAAATGTTACTTAGCATGTGAAAGGGAAAAATAATCTACGTGTTTTAATTTCATTATATTACTTTCACCGGTAGACTGTGAACCTTTGAACTTCTTATTATGTCATCAAATTGAACTTCTGAACTTTTTCTGAGCTCCTATAAACCTGAAAGTGAAAGCTGCATGAAATTGTTTTCCGAGGTCTCCCTCAGTGTCTGTACAGTGGTAGTGTGCTCTCAATTAAAGAGCAAAAGTGCAACGGCATGAAAATGTCCTGTAAAATGAATAGTTCTAAAAGTGTTTTCTGGGGCTTTTGGTCAGATACCTATCTTTTCTTTAGCCTCATTTTTCTATCTATAAAACTTAGGATATAATCTATTCCTTTCTAATTCAGCAGAACACATTTGGGGATTACACAAATTGATTCAAAATGAAATCCATAAAGGGCTTTGCACTCCTCAGAGATCTCCATGCAAATGCAATTATCTCATGGTTTGCTACAGGCACCCACCATGTGTCCAGTGTCACCAGCCTGACTGCATGCTATGAAGAGTTGTATGGCATTTATAATGGCCTGTTGAAGTGAGTGTGCATTTGACATCTTTCAGATTCTTGCTTAAGTCCTGGTTCACAGAGACTCAGAGGGTCATGAACAGTTTTATTCACACTTCTTTATATTTCCATCTTCACAGTAAAGTGCTCCTCGCCCTGAGGTTGACCTTTAACTTCAAAGCTAAAATCAGTATGTAACTCAAAACATCTAAACTGATATTACAATGAATAGAAATAAAAGTCTAATTACCCTGGGAACATTTAGAAGCAGCCTTATTTAAGGAATACACACATACACACACACACATACACACACACCCATACCCATGTGTGGGTGTGTATATATGTTTAATAAATGAAATGAGTTACATATATACTAGCGCTATATAGAGAAAGGATTGTGGGGAAGCAAGAGTATAGCATGGAAGCCAGTTACATAAATTGCTTTCTACGTTGGAGTTTAATAATTATCAAATGATGTTCTAAATAAAGGGAAGGTAAAATAAGTCTATCAATATGATTAGACGCTCATGAGCAGATGTTAATATACTTCTTTGTACTATTAAGGTACTTATGAGAGGTCTAGACATACTGATTGTGGGGGATTTCTTGAACTGAACATAATATTGAACACACATCTAGGCACAGAATAATTAATTTTTCTTCCACAAGTAATTAAGTGTTTGGCCCAGCCATACCAAATCAGATAAATATTGAATTGGAAAGGGCAAAAATAATCATTTTGCTTAGAATTTACTAGTGACCATATAAATGCTTCATGATTGAATAGTCTGAAGATTCACTTTAAATTCAGCCACTATCTTCAATAAATAACAAATGTCTATTGAGTGTTGACCATTTGTTAGTGTGGTTCTAATGCTGGATGTACAGTGGTTACAAAGCAGGCAAAATCCTACCATCACAGCGCTTACATTCTTGTCTGTTCGTGCTGATCTGGGAATTAATGCATGGCAAAATGCACTGAAAGTAGTAAATACTAGAGACATATTACATAAAGATATATCATTACATTACTGAAGTGCCACTATCATTAATTTTACATCATAAAACTGAATTGACCAAGTTAATTTATTTATCATTGTATATCATAATATATAAGAACAAGAATATAGCCCTTTCTACTCAACTCTGGTATGAAAACCTCAAAACTTCTTAGGTGTTCATTAAGAAATAGATCAGGATACTCGAGAGAAGCAGTAAGAGTAATTTAATACTGTAGTGTGGTAGTTTTTATTGAACAGCACTTGTCCAACTCAAGGTCAACAAGTGATATTTCTCAGTGATTGTTTTCCTTTCTTCTTGTGAAAATAGACCAATACTTGTGTTACTATCATGAAACTTCACAAATGAATAGAAAATGAAGTCAAGTATATTATTTAATGCTAATTTTCGCTGTTTAATAACTTTCAATTTCAAATGACTCACTTACTTTCATGACTGATTTGAATTTCAAGACTATCAGGCCAATTAAGGGGACAGAGTATTACTATGGACACAGACAACTAATGTCTGCCCTCAAATATCACATTAGCTTTCCACTATGCAGCCTGTCCTACTAGCTAGAAATGACCCCATTGCTATTGTTTCAGTGGGTTAAATGGCATGGGTAATTACATTTTTTTTCCAGGAAGAGAAAAAGATAAAACTACAAAATATAGTATCATTTTAGAGATCAGGAAGCACCGCTAGATCTTGGTTAGAACTCACAAATTCAAAGGCTTACAAAGGTTAGGCAGGTAATATCAATGAGAGGAGTAGGATGGAAGTAAAGAGATAAAGTGAATGATGCTAGACCTCAGTGTCCAGGGCACTAGGGAGAAGGGGAAATGTGGGGAGCCTGCATCCCATCTGAGGCATCCCATTTCAGGCAGCTTCACATGACTATTGCCATGTGGGAAAGCTAGCCTGATGCTGAAAAATTTTGGGGTTTTCAGAAATACCCAGAATTTATGGTTTTTGTGTATAGTATCTTGGATTTAATTGTTAGGCCAAACAGAGAACATCTCTGGCTACTATTTAGTAACTTCTGGTCTAAAAGATAATTCCCCCTGAAGAGTTTCCTCTGGCCTTTCCTTTATCAAGTCAATAGATTAAGGAGGGGTTCTTTTTGAAATAACCTAAGGCAATGAGCCTGGAACTAGTACACTTCAAAGAATGAATATAGATAGCCATAGTCTGGAAGAGGGAGATGGGGAGTAATAAAGGTACCACTTTGAGGGAGCAGACAAGTATAGGCAACAAAGCAAGGATTTAGGGAGCAAAGAAACAGCAAAGGGATACTAAGTTAGGGAAGTCAGATTCTGGCTAAAGAGTGCTCTGAGAAGGATCCAGAGAGAGAAAGAAAGATGGTGCTGTGGGAGAGGCAAGAAAAAACCATTTTTCTTACTTCACAGTTTTGCCTGGGACTGTCTGTGAGCCTGTTGGTGTGAAAGTAAGAACAGAATTTTGGTCTCCAAAGAGAATCCCTTGGCCGAGAAGCAAAAAAGATTACAGTAATGACATCCAATAATTCTACACATGGAAGGTCTTTAAAGATTGCAGGTAAAGGTTAGAGAGGTTTTTTTTTTTTAACTCTAGGTTTTTAATTTTAAATAATAATTTAATAACACAGTTTGTAGGCCCAGGAATGATGAGACTTTAGTCATCATTGGACAAAATCATGCTGAATGTAAACACTATCTATTTTCCTCCATGTTTTTGTATTTGTATGCAGTGTTTGTCAGCGTGGCAGCCATGGACAATGATAAAGTGCATTTTTCTGCTTGGGTGGTTAGCCCTTTCATTTTTACAAGTGACAAAATAAAAATCTGTTGAAGAGTGAACATGCTGCTTTCACTGTGTCATCTCAGCCCTGCGGGTCATTTTATTATAAAAATGTAAAAATCCAGTCAATTTTATTTAATCAGCTGAAAAGGAAAAGTGTTTCCAGGTCATTAATCAAGTGCTCCTTCTCTGTGGGACTTGTCTCTTCAGAAACTACCATATGAATCATTAATAAAGCTGGAAATATTTTTTTGCCAGCAGGTTTTTGAGAAACCTAGATGTTATTAATATAACAGAAGTAAAGTAATTTTAGGTCAACAAATAAAGTCTTCATAGGTATTGCCTCTAGAAATGCATCTGTGTTATTAAAAGCAGCTAATTCTTTACTTTCTAAACATTTAATCGTTGGAAATGTTGGTAAATGATCAGCTGTTAGATTGTATGTGATTATATATTCCATAATTACACATTTTCCTGAATGTTACTTAAACTTATATTTATAGTAAACTTTTATTATGTGAATTGATCAAAACATAATGAGACAGTAAGAAGAGATAATTACTACTGTATCTATAATAGTAATAATGATAGTAATTAAACACAGCAAACTGCATTCACATAGTGTCAAGATTGTGCTTAAACCCATAAAAGCAAGTCGTGAAATAGAAGCTTGAAATTCCCTCCTGGAAGAATTTTGCTGCTTATGTTGATATTGTTCACAGGGCTTTATTTTTAAAAGTTTGTCTTGATACCCATGAAGAACTTTGTAGTATTTGGTCAGCAGTTATCACTCATATTAGAGCTCTCTTCTGATTAAACCCATCCTTTTGTTTGGGATCATACTTAGAATGAAGCCAAATAAAAAAGTCAACAGACAAGGGAAAAGTGAGAGGAGTCACATTTCTGAAAGACTATGAATCACAACTCTAGGAAGTCAAGAATAAGGAACATTAACAAATATCCAACTGCATTAAATAATCCTATAATCTTTCAATTTATAAATTACTTTTGTGGATTAAACACATCCCAAGCACCATATTCTCTGTTTTTTCTCATTGTCAATTATCTTAGTCCATTCAGTCTAGACTAGGTGGCTTATAAACAACAGGAATTTATTTCGCACAGCTTTGGGGACTTGGAAGTCCGAGATCAAGGCACTGGCAGATTTGGTGGGGTCTGGTGAGAACCCACTTCCTGGTTCATAGGCAGACATCTTTTCACTGTGACTTTACATAGCAGAAGGGGACAAAGGAGCTCTCTGGATGCCTCTTCTATAAAGGCACTAATCCCATTCATGAGGACTCCACCCTCATGACCTAATTACCTCCCAAAGGTCCCACCTCCAAATTCCATCATATTGGGTATGAGGTTTCAACATATGAATTTTGGAGGGACACAAGCATTAAGTCTGTAGCATCAATATAACACAATCACTCTAGAATTTATAGAAAATCTGCTTCTGTTTTGGATGTCCTCACCATTAGGTGACTTGTACTTTATATCAATTTATGGTGTTAATATTGAAGATGGAAATTTATTTACTCATTTTCAAACTCCCATAGATTTTCCCCCCAAAATCTGTTATGGTAACTCATTTGTCCCATGTCTATGATTATGATTCAATGTTTAATAAATATTCTCTTTATCCATATATAATCTTGTGCCAAACATATGAAGCTCCTCTTTTCCATTCTAAGGTCAGGTCTGATTATTGTTTATATCACATATGAACTTGTTATTCAAAAAAATCACTAGACATACAAACATATACTTAAAACATATACATACACACTTCCTTAAGTATCATTTGAGTCATTAGTCAGCAGTGCATAACCTCAGATGCACCTTTGAGGAAATTTAAACATTCAAAACAAATCTCTTAGCCATTTTTGTAACAACACAAGCACATTAACAAAAAGAGCATAGCTTTATTTGGCACACATTGAAAGAAATTTTCTTTTCTGGTAAAGTTACGTTCTTGATCTAAAAAGCAAAAAAGATTTATATTTACTATTTTTATATCATTGAACAATTTGTAGGTCACCAAAACCAAATCATATATAAATAAAAGTTAATATCCAAAATTATCTTATAAAACATGTGATGTTAGATTTATGTCATAGCAGCATATGGGAGAGAAATACCCCAGCCAATCTTGAAGAGAAGGGTTTGGGGTCAGTCAAGCAGTCTTGACTGAATGAAGTTATGATTGAGCTGAGTCTTAAAGGACCCTAGGAGTTTGCTAGGAAAAATGCGGAGAGAAGTGGGAGAAGTAAACCCGTTTTAGACATAGGAAATAGCATATTCAAAGGTCCAAAGTTTGAAAAGTGTGTAGCAGAGGGTTCAAGTGATGATCAAATGAAATGGTATATGAGAGAGTACTTGTCAGATATGGTGGTACACGTATGAAGGCACTGCCATTATTATTCCCATTTTCAATTATCTGAATCTTTCAGGGACTTAGGGTTAGGGAAGAGAATATAAACTCCACGAGGACAGGTATCTGTGTTCATTTATATATCTCAAATACATGAAACACTGTCTGGCATCAGGTACCTGATATACAATTTGTTGAACGAATGAAGGAAATAAATAAATATATGGGCTAGGAGAAGGAGAGTAAGAGATAAACCTAGAATCATAAGCAGGGACCAGAGTACAAATGTAATAAACACTATGATAATGTGTTTGGATTTAATTGTGAAAATTATGACTTCATATTGAAAAATTTCAAAGTATAAAAAATATGTTATTAGATTTTTATTTTAGAAAGCTCATCTTGATAATTATGTAGGAAATGGAATAAAGAAGGGTTTGGTAACCAAAGTACATTAGGATTATAAATATTACCTGCTAGAGAGCTGGAATCTAGGTTTCCTTAAAAACAAGCAACTGTTATATCAAACTAGTGAATATAACATAAAAGAAGCAGACTCACAGATATAGAGAACAAACTAGTGGTTACCAGTGTGGAGAGAGAGAGGAGGGGCAAATAGGGGTGGGGTAGTGGGAGGTACAAACTATTGGGTGTAAGATGGGCTCAAGGATGTATTGTACAACACAGGGAATACAGCCAATATTTTGTAATAACTGTAAATGGAAAGTAACCTCTAAGAATTGTATAAAAATTAAAAAAATTTAAAAATACAATGAGACATTATCAACTTTGGAAAAAATAACCAAGCAACTGCATAAGCAATTGAGCTAAAAGTAATAGAAAGAAAAACCAGGATCTAGGCAAAGATTGCATCTATTTGCATGTACTGTGTTCTCTTGGTCTCACAATTTTTTTTTTTAAACCTCTAGGCTAATGGGATAGTGATTATGTTCATGATTATATTTCTTCTTGCCTATGAATTTTACATTATGATAAATGAGAAATTGTTTAAGGGAGGTTTCATTTGCTAAACATTTTCACAGTTGCTTATTTACATGTCACTAATTATTGATTCAATAAACTAAACTGAACTGATTAGCCATAACAAAAGGTTATGAACTATTAGTCATGAACTATTAGTCATCTACTGAGCTATTTTGTCTTGTTTCCCAATATATTCATTTCACATCATTTTTATATTTTCCCATCTATTCATGTAATGGAGTTTTTAATTACATTTACTGTTTATAATCAAGCATAATATACATTATCATAGACAAAACATAATCTCTTTCCCAAATTTTATGTACTTCCTTCTAGAATCAACAAATCTACAATTTACCATGACATTTGAACAATATCGGTAGATAGACATATATGTACTCTTTGCATTAGTTTTGTACTAGTTTTTATATAAGCAGTATTCTAAACTGTTGTATTCAGTATGGTTTAAAAGAGCATTGAACCATGATTTTAATATCTCTGTGAATTTGACACAGTTGACTAGCCTCTCCCAGCTCTAGTTTACTCATTTGAAAAATAAGGTTAACAGCTGAATGGGCTAAAATATTTTGATGGAATTAGATATTAAATGGCAGACACATAAGCAAGAGACTTGGAAGCTCAAACCTGTTCTATAAGGATCTAGAAGGAACATATCTTTGCCTTAATAAAAAATGACAAACAGCAACTTTAATCAGCTGAAAAAGTAAATTCTATAGGTAGCCCTCTGGTCAATGTTTTTGGGAAAGTTTATTCATTGGTGCTTATGATAAAAGATGAAATTCTGGGTACCCTGAGAAAAAATGTCAGAAATGTGTTACCTGCATTATCCACTGTGTATTTGCGTAGAGGTTTATTCATAATGTTGACATTTTCATTTATTCTTACCATGTTTTGTTCATCACTTAAATAAGCGGTTGTTAATGATATTAGTATTAATAATACCATTTTTTAAATATGGCTTTTCTATTTCTGAAAAGTGATGTGCTGTCATTGTTTCATTTGATACAAACAATATTACTCGACATTTAGTATTATTAGTCTTCCTCTCTATAGACAAGTTGCTTAGAAAGAGTATTACTTGTTAAGTTCCCTCTATGGTAAAGGAGTTTTTTTTTTAATACTCTTTTTTTAAAAAAATAAATGTTTTTATTTTATTTATTTTATTTTTGGCTGCATTGGGTCTTCGTTGCTGCAGGCGGGCTTTTCTCTGGTTGCGGCAAGCGGGGGCTACTCTTCGTTGTGGTGTACAGGCTTCTCATTGTGGTGGCTTCTCTTGTTGGGAGCACGGGTTCTAGGCACATGAGCTTCAGTAGTTGTGGCACACAGGCTCAGTAGCTGTGGGTCACGGGCTCTAGAGCACAGGCTCAGTAGTTGTGGCGCACGGGCTTAGTTGCTCTGCGGCATGTGGGATCTTCCCGGACCAGGGCTCGAACCTATGTCTACTGCATTGGCAGGTGGATTCTTAGCCACTGTGCCACCAGGGAAGCCGTGGTTTTTTTAAAAAATTTTTTTTATTTTTAATATTTTTATGGCCGTGCTGCACAGCATGTGGAATCTTAGTTCCCCAATCAGGGATCAAACCTGTGCCCCTTGCATTGGAAGTACAGAGTCTTGACCACCAGGGAAGTCCCTAAGGGAGGTATTCGAACCAGCTACTTTCATTCCCCAATCTGTATTCTTCCTGCTAATCATCTTAATCCATGAATTGAACGAAAAATGTTAAATTCTGGATTCTCCGGTAATAGTCTGAGCCTCTGTGAAGGTGTGGCAGAAACAGTTTTTTGTCCCCTGATGTTTATTCTCTTCTGTTTTATTGTCCATAAATCTCCAGATTTTAGACCGGGAACATGGTCAACTGGAAAAAAAAAAAGACTCATTTTCAAGCTTTCTTTATGATTAGATGTGGCTAAATTCTGGTCAATGGAATATAAGTCATATAGTCTTTAAAGGGGGCACATGCCCTCTTTCTCTCTTTTATTCTTTCTCTTTGTTGGCTGGAATGTGGACATGTTACCTGGAGCTCAAGCAGCCATTTTAAACCATAAGATTTAAACTATTGAAGAGGGCACAGCAGCAATATAGAAATAATCTGGGTCTATGATAACTATGGAGTTGTCTTACTACTTTTGAACTGGTGACTTCTGGGCAGTGAGAAGAGAAACTTCCATGTTGTCAAAACAAAAGCAAAAGCAAAAATTCTTTAATTTATTATGTTGAATTTTATCGCTTCTTCATGGCCTTCAAGCAAAGATTAAAAGACTTGCTTTTTATTTTTTTATTATTCCAATTTTATTTTATTTTATTTTCCATTATGGTTTATTACAGGATATTAAATATAGTTCCCTGTGCTATACATCCTACAAGTAGGATCTTGTTGTTTATCTATTTTATATGTAGTAGTTTATATCTGCTAATCCCAAACTCCTAATTTATCCCTCCCTTCCACCTTCCCCCTTTGGTAACCATTAGTTTGTTTTCTATGTCTTTGAGTCTGTTTCTGTTTCATAGATAAGTTCGTTTGTGTCATATTTTAGATTCCACATATAAGTGATATCATATGGTATTTGTCTTTCTCTTTCTGACTTACTTCCCATAGTATGATAATCTCTAGGTCCACCCATGTTGCTGCAAATGGCATCATTTAATTCTTTTTTATGGTTGAGTAGTATTCCATTGTAGGATATGCCATATCTTTATCCATTCATCTGTTGATGGACATTTAGGTTGCTTCCGTGTCTTGGCTATTGTGAATAATGCTGCTGTGAACATTGGGGTGCACGTATCTTTCGAATTAGAGTTTTGTCTGGGTATATGCCTAGGAGTTGGATAGCTGGATCATATGGCAACTCTAGTTTTAGTTTTTTAAAGAAGATCCATACTGTTTTCCATAGTGGCTGCACAAATTTACATTCCAACCAACAGTGTAGGAGGGTCCCCTTTTATCCACACCCTCACCAGCATCTGTTGTAGACTTTTTAATGATGGCCACCCATTCTGACCGGTGTGAGGTGTTACCTTATTGTAGTTTCAATTTGTATTTCTCTAATAATTAACAATGCTGAGCATCTTTTCATGTGCCTATCTGTATGTCTTCTTTAGAGAAATGTCTATTTAGTTCTTCTGTCTGTGTTCTGATTGGGTTGTTTGTTTTTTTGTTATTGATTTGTATGTGCTATTTGTATATTTTAGAAATAAAGCCCTTGTAGATCGCCTGGTTTGCAAATACTTTCTCCCATTCTGTCAGTTGTCTTTTCATTTTGTTTATGGTTTCCTTTGCTGTGTAAAAGCTTATCAGTTTGGTTAAGTCCCATTTGTTTATTTTTGCTTTTATTTCTATTGCCTTGAGAGACTGACCTAAGAAAACATTGGTATGATTTATGTTAGGTAATGTTTTGCCTATGTTCTCTTCTAGGATTTTATGGTGTCATGTCTTATATTTAAGCCTTTAAGCCATTTTGAGTTTATTTTTGTGTATGCTGTGAGGGTGTGTTCTAACTTTATTGATTTACATGAGGCTATCCAACTTTCCCAACACAACTTGCTGAAGAGACTGTCTTTTCTCTCTTGTATATTCTTGCCTCCTTTGTTGAAGTTTAATTGACCGTAGGTATG